>NC_073746.1:203196189-204683689 GCF_029784135.1 Toxorhynchites rutilus septentrionalis | reverse complement strand
ATAGTTTAAGTCTCTTTTTATAATAAATTTTTTTCTGCAAAATGAATGCGTCCAGCAAAAAATTATAGGAGGTTGTGTCCAAGACACGACCGCATTGTTGAACTACGCTGTTATTTTATTCAAGTCGCTTGTTTATAACTTTGGTTATTATTTTATAACGCTGCGAAATTTTATAAATAATAGTTTGGTAGAATGGTTTAATAGCCCTGAAATGGATTTCTTTATTGTAGAATCGGTTGAGGATAATTGATTGCTGATTCATTTTTTCCCTCGCAGTACAATACACAAGCTGATCGCATGTTACAGTTTGTTTCATGTCAATGCAATGCAAATTAACCTCGAACGCTTTTCCGGTGGCCTCTTTCGCAATGGACATGCACTTGGCTACAGTCGAATATGTACTTGTTGCACCAGCACTATTATTCCACATCTCATAACTACATCAATTTATCTTTGCACACGGGACCAGATGCAAATGGGGTTTCGGCGTAGTGAAGATTACTATTTTTACGGACGGGTTATGAAGCACGCACGTACGCACACAAATCCATATATCGATGACTTGAAGCAACTGAATATTCACCCTTATCTCCGCTTTGCGCTCTCCTCAACAGAAGCCCTTTCTTGATATTATCGGTCTCGATTAGCTTAACTGTCATCCTTGGTGGAGATCGGGGCTCTGGCAACCCTATCCCATCCAATGCAAATTGAGCGTAGGCAGCATAAAACAGGGCTCCCACTTAGGGGGCTCAAGTATTGTTTAATGTTTGGAGTCATATATGTTAATATTTGATTACGTTGGAGAGATTTCTTTGGCAAGCGATGTTTGGATACCCATCCGGAAGCTTTCTTGACGATTTGCAATTAAAATCACAGCTGAAGAATCGCGCGGAGCACTTCATTTTAAATTTTAGGTTATGATTTCTATGCTCATGATTTTCTATGCTGGCTACTAAAAAGCGGCCATCTTAGCAATCCCTTGGTGGAGATAGTTTCGCTACTGTCATGCGAAACCAAATCACAAACAAAATTCCCGAACAACTATATTCTTGGTGATTCCCGATGATTCCCATACAATTGTGTAGTTCAGAACCTTAATGGCATGGCGTCAATTTGATGTAATGATTGCAATGTCCGAGACATCAACGAGTCGTAATTTGGTCGTATCTAGAACGATACTAGATGGTTGCCTCAGCGAGATCCAATATTTATGCTCTAGGCAAATATCCTTCTTCCTCTTCTTTTATTTGTTCAGGGAGACTTTTAACCATTCCCCTTCGATGATCGCCGACTATTTACACATCAGGGGATTGTAATATATAGCATAAAAGACAAATCCTAGAGAATTTCCGATTCGTCGCGGCAAACATAGTTATTAACGTTAAATTTATTTCATAAAAACGTGTCCTGTTTTCTGATTTAGCACCCTTATTGATAGACGTAGTTCTACGTCAATAAGAATGAGTCGGGACACCTGACGGGAAAGATGGACACCTGGGGTGGGAAAAATGGACTAAGTGAAAATTCAAGTTTATTCGAAGATCTCCAAAACTCGATAAGTTTTGGAGATCTTCGAATAGGCCTTAAAAATGATCGAACAAAAAGGCTTTACTGAAATCATCTAGAAGGGCTGTAAAAGATGAACCAGCCTACGACTGAAAGTCTCTATAATAAAGAATAAAAAAAAATCTAGAAGGGCTTGTAATTTTTCTCATTTTATCATGTCGAAAATGGCTTCCGGAATGGCAGATACGGATTACGTTCTAAAAAACGCTCTGCTAATTCGTCCATACAAATGCAACACACATTTCTGTATAACTCAGGAACTAATCAAGTAAATGGAATCAAATTTGGCATGGGGAGGTTCAACACTCCTCCCGCTCTCTAAGAAATACTAATTTCTGCATAACTCGGGAGGTAATGAATGTTTTTATGATTTTGAAGCACTGAATGTTTTTATGATTCGACAGTCCTCCCTCTCTTTGAGGACCACTTCAGGCTGCCATACAAATGAAACACAAATTTCTGCATAACTCAAAAACTATTCAAGCAAATGGAGCCAAACTTGCCGTATGAGAGTTTTTAGGTACGGGAAATGTTTCTCTGATGGTTTGACATACCTCCCTCCTCTGAAACGGTGGGGTCTGAATGTGCTACGCATGGCCATGTTCTTGGAGACCACTGTCGATAAGTCGATAAGTCTTAGACGATCAGACCCACCTGACATGGGGAACAGACACTCCTTAGAGCCGCATCTCCATGGTGGAGAGACGCTCAGATATGCCACATTCTCCTCGATGTCATGTGGAATACAATGAACGAAGTGTTGGCTTTTAATACTGTCATCTTACCTTGCAAAGAAACAAGTTCTGTTTTCCATATATATATATTTGACGTTTTCTGCATTACTTCGCATTTGTCACGTTAGAAATAGGATTGCGAAATATTTTACGAATATAGCTTATTTAACGATAAATTCACAAAAATTGAATTACCACCATATTTTGCTCTACCATTCCTGTTCTAGTCATCAGTTTGATATCCGATATTACTTACGCGTTCCGTATTCATTTCTTTGATTCGAGGTTGACTGAACATAGATATTTGCGACGGCTTATTACTTCCACGATGGTCCTGCTCCTACCTCATTTGATGTGTTATACATACTATATTTTAGTTTAAAAGATAAAGGAAGGGAGACATTCTGTTCAGCATACGAGATAAAACATTATTCTAATTCCTTCCGCGTTAGAAAAAAAAAACGATTTACAAGTGGCGAAGGAGGAAGATTCTTTTACAATGTTGGCAATCATTTTCCTCTGCGTTGAGACAATCTAACATTTAGTTGTATCTCAGTGTAAACTTTGCGCTATAAGCAACAATTAGCGGTTGTTTTATGTTTTGCATCTCTTTGTCAATTCGTAATCCAATGCCATTTATTTTCGATATATTTTTTTAATAAAAGCACCAATTTTTAATATTATTACTTTCTTTCTATTCTGTATATTTTATTGTCCAATACGTGGACAGTACAAAATCTTCGTTTCAAAAACTGTGTGTGTGTATATCTTGCCGTAAAAATTTTATCGAGTATAATTATTGTTTCCGGATAAGTTCCATTAAAGACCCCGCCACGAAAGTATTTAGATCCGTGGTAGTATCTCCCTAGCTGATCCCGGATTGTTTAGAGCTAATAGTAGCGTAATCGAAACAAAACACATATAACAAAGTCAAATATAAGTCAACCGCCGATGAGTTGCTTGCTGGCTAACTAATCAGTTGAAAAGTTGAAAGAGACCGTGAATTCAAATAGTCTCTCACTAGTTTCAAATAGTACAAATCGTTTACAACAATAAATATCAGTGTATTTCGCATTCAGCCTATGGCACTCTTTTGTTAAAATAGACATTTTTTTCGAGATATATCTTTTTTATAATTGTCAATGAAGTTGAAGCTAGGAAATCAAATTTTGTACAATATATATATATATATATATATATATATATATATATATATATATATATATATATATATATTCAGCGATATCCCCCAATTGGTGTATCAATAGTACTCGTATAATTATTATAAAAAAAAATGAAATCGATTGATGCTAAATCAGAACAGAGATGAGCTAAATCAATCGTATTTGTTATAGGAGAAGGTTGTCCTAATCCGACCGGTGGCCCTGAACCGACCACCTCTTGGATCTCATTAATGGCGCTATCTACCGAATTTTAGTAGTGTCAAATAAAAGGCGTCACAATGCTTAGAATTTCGTTATATGGTGACCTTTTTTCCTGTTCTTTCAATTCTAGCGTTTTAGCGCCATTTTGTTATCAGTGCTCAAAAGAAGGAAAAAATAGATTTTTGCCCGGTATCGAAAATGAGTTACACGTTCTTTTAGATGGCGAAAAATTGCAAAATCCATAAAAAAAATAAGCTATATACATTGAATGTCCACGACATTCGATTTTTTGAAATAGTCGGGTTAGTCCTGAACCGACTCCCAAAAGGTGTTCCTAAACCGACCCCTAAATAGTGTTCTTAAACCGACCCCCTGTTTTTCGGCCATATTACTGGCTTATAGCAACGGCATACAAAATAAGACAATACATTCCCGATAGCTAGCAACAAGTTGCACCAGCTTGATAATGATGACGTCACTATAATCTAGCTCCATTAATTCAAACATAACAAATGAAAAACACTTTTTTTCAGAATAACATGAGTGCGTAGAATGAATCAGAAAATGTCGAGTTAAGCCATTCACTATGATCATATAAAGCTCTATACAACGGCTTAAACTAATCGTTTACCGTGTATGGTGACGAGATAACAATGACATACTTCCGGAGTGTATCACTTCACGTTTGTGTGTACCGTGATTATAATGAGGTGTCAAACAGTAAAAGAGAGAGGAAAAAAAGAACTAAAACTGAGTAAAGATCATTTTCCAATTTTTCTATAATTTTTCTTAGATATGGGACGAATTTAAGTCAAAAATCCCAAAACGAGATCCGGCGATAGAAGTATCGTCCGGCGGTTAAAGCAATAAAATCAGGATGGTCACTTCGCGCAACCGCACGTGAGTTTGGAATTCCTCGATCAACTTTATTATTACATTGAAATAATAATGAAAATGGAACGCCGAACGAGGAGGAAAGAGCCGTGGGACAGTCGAACGATAAGTTTTTTTTTTTTATCTTCGCTTATTTTTCGTCGGCCTATTTCCGCCACTTTAGTGCCAATCACCGACATCAGGGAGGCGACTCCACCTGTTCCTACCTATCAGACTCAACAACTCATGAGCCGGGCCAACTTCTTTTACTTCCGCTCCGAAGGAAGACGTAACCAGAGATTTTTCGCCTCAGAAAATCCCAACGACGCCAGCTGGGATTGAACCCAGGCCGATCGGATTGTGAGGCTGTTACGCTAACCATACAACCACTGGCGCCGTCTTCAACGATAAGTTGGTAAATATTAAAATTGTGGAGAAAGGCCACAGAATGGTAAATACTATCGTACTAGAAATCTATCGTATATTTCTTTTAACAATTTCAATTCTTGTTTTGAAGGTGTTCAGCGCTGCACAAGAAGCATCTATCGAAAACCACCTTCTGCGTGCGTCAGACAACTGGATGTTGACTGTCCGCCCTCTTGGAATCGAGATGATTTGGCCGGCTTAGAATGGTTTCGCTCTTTCATGTCCTGAAATCCAAAATTATCACTGAGAAAACTTGAAGCCACTAGCTTAGGCAGAACCAGCGCATTTGATCCAACGAATTTGCTGCCTTCTTCGCTAATAACTTTCATGTAATGAATGAAATAAATATCGGACCATGCGATATCTGGAATGTCGATGAAACGGGTGTATCTACAGTGCATAGAACAGTCCATGTTATATCTCGTTGTGATCGGGTCAATCATATCTGCCGAGCGTGGACAATTGGTGACACTTGTTCAAGCTGTATCGGCAAATACGAGTGGATGAATTAATGTAGAGTTATTTCTAGAATTTTTGAAAAACTTTCAAAAACGCTCGTGGCACGAGCTCTGGAGGTTGGAGCTGATGAAAGGAACATAAAAGCCGGATTTGAAGAGCCACTGGAATTCGGCCGATTGATTCGGACATATTCAAAGATAACGATTTAACGCCGAGATCCAACAAGTGTTGATGAAGACGAAAATGAAAATGAAGAGGAAAGAAATGAACCATCACACCAAGCAGAAGAAAATGAAACCATCGACCGATCGTTATTCTGTAGTTCGACAACTGAATCGCTTTCGCCATTCCCGAAAGCTCCACCACGCATTCAGAAGAAGCAAAGAAGTCGTAAGCCAGGACGGACGATGATTTGGCAGATGGTGAAGAAATTGATAAAAATCGAAGAAGAAGAAATACAACGTCGTATCAGTGAGATATCCAAGCAGGATAAACTCCAACAGCAAAAAGAGAAACGCGAATATTTAGAAAATGTGAAAATGGACAATAAAAAGCAACAAGTAGAAAACCCGTGTCGGCCACACATACAGAGCACTGGAGACTGCAACAACCCAATTATGAGAATCTTTGTAACACTAACCTCGAGCCAATCGCGAGTAATCGGTTACATATTACTAACATAGTCGTAAGACAAAAATTGTCAAAATATTGAACTCCCGGCCCTGTCAGGCTAACGCCATATGTGCCTCAATAAAATATATATTTTGGAGGAAAAATAAAAGAAAAAAACAAGAAGTTACAAGAATTGAAAAAGCAGCAGAAAGAAGTTATAAATAAACTTCAAGCAAGAAGCAACGAGAAGAAATGAAGCTAGTAGAACAAGAGAAGAACATAAAAGAGTGAGATTATTGTAATAAATAATAATAAAAAAAAACTATTAAAGGAAAGTAAAATGAAACACGTCAACAAACGTCAAATAATTTCCTTACTGATTGATATTTCGAATAAAGGGAACCCTGAAGTCGTTCGAAAAAATAGGCAATAGAATTGATTGTAGGCGGCTCTCTCATTGTTTATATCGTTTGACACCTTTTTTATATTCACGTTTCACCCAATCTTATCCGTATACCGTATCCGTTTATCTCTAATATTATCTCATTTTCACTCCAACATTACAATCTCTATTTCACTCCAACACCATCTGCTCTTTTACCATTCTTCTTCACGTACGCAAGAGCTATCATTCTCATTTTTGGTCTTTTAGGGGCGTTTTAAATGAACCAGAGGTTGCCATCACCGATTCCAAAATGACATCGGAATAGGATATTCCGTTGTTAAAGTTATCGTTAAAGATATCGCATGGGTGTTCCGTCATCAAATCAGAAGTCAAAGCAAGATTATATTCGACTGCCGTTCGTCAGTTATTTTCACACATTACCTATATAATTGGGGGTGTATGTCATTTCCGGCCAATTGGTAGTAGATTTGCTGCAAAAATAGGGAGTCGGTTCAGGACCACCATTTTTGAACATGTCGAAAAAAGGCACTTCCGATTTGGACTGTTTTCCCCTTTTTTCACACTCAAGAACCTCGAAAGAACCAAGAACCTTTCGACTGGTAGAAAACATAGTTAAGTTATACTATACATTTCAATGCCGAAGTCGTCAAAAAACAATATTTTTTGTGATGAATTGCCATTGCAATTTAGGGGGTCGGATGAGGGCCACCTTCCCCTATTGATTAAATTCATAATTTATTTCCCTTAGACTGTATGTTTGTAAAAAATATATTACTTCTTATTTTATATTATTCTCTTTTAGATTTTAGATTCAATAAATTATGTCACTTTTTTTTAAAGTTCATCACAATCCTCAATGTTCAAATGATTCTGGATCATTATCATGTCATTCGTATTTATGGCGAACTGTACTTTAATTATTCTACATTCAAATTTAACCCGCACACGGAGCCGCGGAATTTTAACTTTGTGGCTAATCCCAGTCTCATTCTTCTCTGTTAAACCAGATCGTATCCAATGAACAAAGCGTATCAACCCTTTTTATTGATACTAAAAAATTACCCTAGCGCTCATCACCATCTATTTACACTTCACGAACATTATCCGGAGAACCATTCTTCGCCAGCGTGCAACAGACGGTCCTCCTCACTGTCATCAGACAGCTGGAGAACCCTATCAGAGCCCAATCTTATAACCTCTGATGGGGCGCCATAGTTGTGAGTTGCGTCTTCTCGCTCCTCTTGGGCGGTGGTGGAGGAGGCCTCTTTTTTATTGATCCAACGACGGCTTGCTGAACAATAGGATAGTTGGGTTCCGCTCCCATATTATTGCCCAAATTTTCATACAAACTATCGGAACCATAATGCTCTTGCACCCAGTGACTTACGTTTGCCGATTCCCTGTAGTAGTGCGACGAATAGCTCTCGTTGGGCATGTCCCGGAATCCGAGAACCTCATGCGGTGTTGTAGCGGGTTCTAGTTTGCATTTCTGAGTAATTTGCCACTTTTTGTTCATCACCCTTTGCAGGTCCTTGAGGAAATCACGCGGAGGGTTGGAAGCGGAATCACTCAACCGCTTTGGTGAGGTGTACGAAGTTGACAGACGTGTCGCTTCCGCCCTTGGCGGTGGAACCGGTGCAGTTGAGTAGATGTCACGAGATGTTCTGCGAGGTGAAGTCGGCATATCGAGAATTTCATCCTCGAAGCAGACTTTCCGCCTCAGTAGCACTGGTGATTCGGCAAATGAAACACTTTTCGCCGGGACTGGTGGCGGAGGTGTTTGGTTCACCGATGACGAGTCTCCGTTGTACGGCGGTGGAGCCTTATATGGAGGGGCTTTCAAGGCGGATGGTTTCATAGTTTTTGAGTATATTGGTTCAATCACAACATTGTTGTTGTTGTTTGTGCCAAGAAGCGGAAGTGTATGACTATTGTATTTCATTATCGAATGCTTAATGCTATTAGTAACTTCGAGACCATCATTTGTAGAAGCAACAGCTTGTGGTGGTATCGTGACACCGGTTGATGCTGTTTGATGATAGCTGTTGGTTTCTTCTTCTACTATCGGTTGAGATTGCACTGATACCACATTTGGTGGCGGCGGCGGTGGCGGCAGCGGCATCTGTAAACTTACTAGCGACATCTGAGATCCACTAAAACTATTATCTAACTCGTTTGGCGGCGGCGGCGGTGGTAGCGAGTCTAGCGATAGTGTAGAACCTGAAAAATTTGTTCCGAGATCATCCGGTGGCGGTGGCAGTGAAAATGTTGAGTCGGTCATACACGAAGGCATTGCTTCCAGCGACGTTATTGGTTTCGTAGGCGTCGGAGGTGCTACGTTAGTTTGTTGAACAGCTATATTGCTACTATTTAGAACTAATGTTGGCACCTGCTGTTGATTTACCGGTGTACCCGGAATACTATTGGTTGGAGTTGGCGTTGATGCTGAAGAACTCATACTTTCGATTGATCCTCGATTGTTTGTGGGTCTTCTTTTCAACGTGCCACTGTTGTTACTTTCTTCGCTTCTCCTTCGACTGTGACGCCTGGTTAGTGTTCCTCCACGCTCCGGGGATGCCGGTGATGGATCATTCAAACGTGTAGTTTCCCCTACCTCCTTCAATTGCCTGGTCATTGAGGTTAGCGGTAGATTTGGCTTCATCGATGGTTTGCGCTTGATTGTACCGGTCGGAAATTCCGAATCGAATCCATTGTTGTCGTCTGACAAACAACCACTCGAGCTGGAGCTTGATGCACGTGACAATCGGCCATTATTATGAACAGGAACTAAATGATTTATGCTACATCCGCTGCTGGTTGTGATATTGCTGCATTGCGATTGAACAGAAGAAATAATACTTCCCATCGATCCACTACGAGCCGAAGACAATTTGTCCAGTTCTTCACGAGCCAGATCTTCCACCAGAGATCTATGGTTATCGAGTATTTTCTTTCCGTACTACAACAGAAGAAAAGAACGTCAGATAAATTCACCAAATCAAATGAACCCATATCACACGACTTACCTTTGTAACCCGGATAGCGGTAACCCATCTTTCCAAAATCGTGGCATCTTCAGCGCAGAGCATTTTCACTGAACGTATGCCTTTTGCACCTGGCGGAACCTTCGGACAGCGCAGTGCGAACGTGAAATCCGTGGGGGCTTTGTGCTTCTTCTTCCACCCGATGCCCCGATAAACCTCATGTCCAGCGAATAGAGCCAGGCACAAAAGGTCCTTCGCAGATCGAGATTTTTGTTCCTTGGGATAATAGTGAAGACCGAAGGCGCGCAACACAAAATGGTACTTCTTCCAGCCTTTTTTGGAATCACTTTTCATATAGAGTGGACCTTCGAGTGGAATTTGACTATTGGTGGAGAAGAACTCGTCCAGGAGCATTGCTCTGAAAAGGAAAAGAAATCAACAATTAATATGTATGCATCGAAACCTATATTTATATTTGGTCCTCATATAAGTTCTTGCTGTTTTCACATTTTTGAACAAGCTTATGCAGGTTGTCAAGGAATTTAATAAAATCATTTTTTTTTATTTTTATTTCATAAAATATTTTTTTATATTTAATTTAATTTAAAAAAAATTAGACACTAGAGAAAATGCAATTTTTAAGTAGAAAATGAAAATTTTAATATTATTGAATATAAGTACCGTGAAGTTCCTCAACCAGTGCATAGTTCCACTCACTCAACATACAATATTGGGGTGGCATTCCGCATTTCGAAACGAGTGATTTTTGTTCGTTTCGATCACTTTTGCCATTATGGATCACGAAGCGAGCTCGAAACGAGTGAAACGAATAAGGCAGTAGTAGAATTTCGAGCAAAGATTGATATTATGTAGCATTGTGTTCGAGCGTTTTTAAGCTCGAAACGAGAACAAATGTCTCGACAAGGAATGGTTGATCGTTGTATAGGAAAGTGCAAATGAGATGTTAATTTTAATACTCAACCTTACATCAAACAAAATTCCAATTGCATTTCCTTTGGTTTTGACGTCTATTTGTACCAGTATGTAAGAATAAATACAATTCCTTTAATTATGTTGCATAATTAATCACTTGTTATTTTAGCACTATGGAATCACAACGAAATACAAAAAGATCAATCACTTCCCATGTGGAACATTTGACGGAGTTCATGGAGGAACATGGGTGTATGAGTACCATCGCTACACCGGGTATTTTGAATTTGTCGAAGAAATATTGCTTTGTTTCATTAAACAATGTTGTATTCAATTCGATCCATTCTTCGCACAAGCTTCTTCATTTCATTGAACTCTGATGAAACTGTTGGTTGAGCCATACCAAGTGAAAAGTTGCATCCTTTATTACATTAATTTAGTACGACCAGAAACCAGAAGGATCAAAACGGCCGCAAATTTTGAAGCTGAAGGAATAGTATAGAAGCACCGCACTGCAACTTGATTGGAACATGGTTGTATCCGAAATATTTCCAAATGCTTCTCGGCTAAGCCTGAAATACTGCCGAAAAGAATAATTATTATCATTTATATCGAAATCCATTTATCATATCCCTCCTATCCGATCGATAAACTTTTACTTAATCACGGCAATTCATACACATACTCTTTACAGATACATGGGCCGAAGGTTGTGCAGCCAATTTACCAAGAGCTGAGGATTGTACCGCTCATGGCAACTCTACACGAGCTGATGATTCTGCCGGCTAGTGACCATTCTATCCTGGATTCCTCGAGTCGAGAAAGACACACCACGCTAGATTTGCGGTACAGACTAGGGGGGCGTTGCTGATTAATGATCAGCTGCATCCCAATAGGAAGTATCCCGTGTCGGGTACACGTACAGAGCATTGGAGACTGCAACATCTCAATTATGAGAACACTTGTAATGCTAACCTCGGGACAACCGCGAGTAATCGGTTACATATTACCAACATAGTTATAAGGCAAATATTGTCGAAATATAGAACTCCCGGCCCCGTCAGGCTGGCACCATATGAGCCTTAATAAAAATATATATTTGGGATAAAAAAATTTATATCGAAGACGTAAATAAGACAAATTCACTCGTTTTCACTTAGCGATAGGGGGTTATCCCTTAGCTACCGCATCATTGGAATAAGCGTGCTCTCTTGTTCACTGTCGCTGTCGTTTCGAAATCTTTACTTTCTAATCACAATTCTAATATAATATCAAATTGGATTTGTTTTTCGATCTTTTTTATCGTTGCAATAGTTTTGCCTTGTTTACCTAAGACAAGACCAGACAACTGGCTTCTTACTCTTCTTCGTCGTCCAAAAACGAAGCCATGACATGAAGATGCCAGAGCTGCCAAATATTATAAAATATCGGATTTTTCAAATTTCTATTTTAATGAATCGTAACATTTGGTTGGTGCGAATTCAATGATTATTGCATATTTTCAAATAGACAATCTCAAAAATATGCTTTAAAAGGATAAAATAAGTCTTTTAAATACCCATATCTATAATATAATCGTTTCCAAAACAAATTTGGGATTTTTTTTTAGCAAATAAATCTAATCTGACAACCGTTACAGCGTTATGCAGATTCTCATTGTCTGAACCAAAACATTCTATCTTATTATATGAGCAGGAATACAACCAAAACAACGTTAGGAAGCCATTTTATTCATACAAAACATAATTCAAAAATAAAAATGAAGTGTAAAGCCTTAAATTGTGAGCGAAGGATGGATACTCATCCTGAGTATAAATTTTATCGGTTCCCTCAAGACAAAAATATTCGGAAAGAATGGATTCAATTTTGCGTGAACAGTGAATTAGAAGTTCCATTCTTTGAAATCAAATCAAGCACAAGAATATGTAGCGTAAGTATTAAAAACTAATTCTAAAACATATCCTAATACTAGCATATATACAGGCTCATTTTGTTGATGGGAAATACAATGAAAATGGAGTTACGAAAATTCCGACCTTAGCTGCATCCGCGAATGAGGAATGGGAAGAGATACAAAGTATTGAGAACAATTATGATTTGGTTGACGTATATGAAGGAGATAAACAACTACAGGAAGAAATATTTCGTTTGAAACATCAAATTTCCAAGCTGAAAAGGTAGTGTGTCAAAAAATATGTTATTTTCTAATATTTTATATTGATGTAACCGTTAATAGAATTGTAAAACAATGGAAGAAAAAATGCGGATATCTGACCTCGAGAATTCGTGGAAAACAACCCTTGAAGAAGCTTTTCAGAGAAGATCAAATTAAGCTATTAACAGGAGAGGTTAAAAAAGTGAAACGTTGGTCCAATGAAACGATTACGGAAAATTTACAAATTCGGTTTGCATGTCAAGGTGGATACGACAAGCTTATTCAAAAAGGCTTCCCGTTCCCATCCACGAGGACTCTACTACGCCAAATTGAAGGAGTTCGTTTCAGTCCTGGTATGTAAATATAATCATATGTCTCATCGCATGTTAATATATGAAATGATATTTTGTAGGTATTCTTGAAGATATATTCGAGCTGCTACAACATAAAGTCTCCACAATGTCGGTTGAAGAAAAGGACTGCGGATTGGTTCTAGACGAAATGAGCATAGACGAGGCAAATGAGTTTTGCCAAAATACGAAGCAGTTTGTTGGAACAACAACGCTTCCTATGTCCCAAATTTTAGCCTGTAAAGCTTTGGTATTCATGCTAGTTGGAATCGCAGCGCGCTGGAAACAGGTGGTTGCTTTCGAGTACACCGGCAACTCTATACAAAAAGAGTTTTTGAAGAATGCTGTATTGTCTGCAGTTTCAAGAGCAGAGGGAATCAGTTTGCGTGTCCATTTTATAACAACAGATTCCGGGTCCGAAAACCAGCGCATGTGGAAGGATTTGGGGATCGATATTCGTCGCAAAAATGAGACATTAAATGCTGCGATACCTCATCCAAACGCTGAGAACAGAATGCTAGAGATCATACCCGATCCCGTACACGTATTTAAAAATACAGTACATGGCTGGTTGAACAATGTCTACCTGAAAGTTCCGGATTGGTATGTTCGTGAAAAAAAGCTAACATCCAATATTGTTCATCGAGACCATTTAACCACAATCGTGAACTCCGAAATAAACAACACGTTGCGGCTTTGTCACAGACTAACGGCCTCGGATGTGTGCTTTGACAACAGAACATCTTCAATAGATAAAATGAAAGTATGCAACGCAACAAAATATTGCAACAGGACGGTGGCTGCAGCATTGAAGTTTCATGCGGAAATACGAGAATTACTGGAGCTTCTTACTACCGCATGCTTCATAGAAGACTTTGCTCGATGGTTCGAGCTTATCAATAATAGGGCAGAAGAAAAAGTATTTTGTTTGAATGATCCTATGAAATATGACGAGGATATCGCTCATCTGAAGACCATGGTGCGGTTAATGTATGATCTCCAAGTAGGACACGGACATTGGAAACCATGGCAAACAAGTGTAATCGTTTGCACGAATGCAATTGTGAGGTTGACAGATCGGCTTTTGCATGAAGGACACCCACAAATATTTACATCGCGGTTCGTCCAAGATTGTCTGGAGAGTCTTTTCTCATTGATTCGTGCAAAGCAACGACGCCCAACTCCATTGCAATTCAGCAATAACTTGAAAATTGTGACTCTTTCGCAATACATGACCGTAGTACCGAATGCTTCGTATACAGCCGATACACAACAACATCTTATTGGATTGATAGATTTGCTATCAAAGCGGCGTGAAGAATGTTCAGCCCAGAAATTGATGGACAATGAAGCAGCATCGACATCATATCGAATTTCAGCTTCATCTAATTCTAGTGATAATGTGGATGATATGAATATTGAATTCGACTATGAGTACACCGTCGATGAAGCGAAAACTTTTCTCGACAGAACAGAACAAAATTCGTTGTTCTATATAGCTGGTTTCATCATCAAAAAAATTATTCAGCGGGAAAGAACATGTCAGCAGTGTAACAAGAGATTGGTAGTCAGCAAAACACAACCTAGATTGTATCAACCGTCTCTTTTTTCATATTTGCGAGCTACAGCTTTTAACTCTCCCATCTGCATAGTGAATGATGAGACTTTTAATTTCTTCTTAGCAATGGAAATTCTATTCCGAAATATGAAATCGCATTTGGAACCTAACGAAGCTGATTTGCCGAAGAAAATGGCAGGAGAAATGTATGTTTTGCCATCCACTTTATTCCATTGTGAAAAAACAAGGAATGACATTATTATAAAAAATTTATATCTTTTCGTTTAAAAAGCGGAGAAAACAAAAAAACAAGGAAACGAAAATTTGATAGCAGGAGCATGGCATGGTAGAAATAAAATATATTAGTATCAGAAACCAAATAGATTATTATTAAACTAAACTTATGTCTATTTCCATTTTAGTGTTGTCCGAAAACTCATTTTTTCCACTTTTTCCCAAAAATGACTTTTTCAAAAAATCATAACTTTTGAACCTCTGAACCGATTCAGATGATCAATAAATCTAATTGAAGCCAATGAGGTAGATTTTTAATAGAAAAAATATTGAAAAAAGTATTGAACTTGGAAAGAGGGTTCTAGAGAGGTGTTTTTTTCGTTTTAGAGTCATTATTTTGTAAATTTAACATGTTTTAAGTCTTCGTTCAATATTCTTATGTGACTAGACTAGACCTATGCGACTAGAATCCTATCTTTCCGGTAAGTGTGATATTTTTTCAAAAAAGATTGGCTTATTGGCTTCAATTTAATATGTCGATCATCTCAATCAGTTCAGTAGTTCAAATGTAATAAATTTTTGCAAAAAATTATTTTTGGATAAGAGTGGAAAAATGATTTTACGGACGACCGGTTAACTTTGAAAAGTCACTCAAAAACACAAAAAAGCCTATCTGATATCGAGATATGTTATGTAATAAATCCTCAGCTTTCAAGAAAAAACATAAAATATAAAAACATAAAAACAAAAAACATAAAAATAACAACTACAATCAATAGTTACGAAAACAAAATTCGATTTCTTGGCAAGCCTAATATTTTTCCAAAAAAGATTAATTGGCTTCAATTTGATATATCGATCATCTAAATCGGTTCAGTGATTCAAAAGTTATGAATTTTTAAAAAAGGCACTTTTAGGAAAAAGTTGAAAAAAATGATTTTTCGGACCACCCTAAAATAAGAAAAGGTCACCCTAACGAAAAAAAAAAAATACGGGTCTAATATTTTGCAATAAAGAAAGAAACTACCACTTTTCATGGAAATCTGAGGAGCACTATATCGGTTTGACATGAAATGGATGTATATATATATATATATATATATATATATATATATATATATATATATATATATATATATATATATATATATATATATATATATATATATATATATATATATATATATATATATATATATATATATATATATATATATATATATATATATAAATTTTTCAATTCAATCAAAATATAGTAACAAAATAATTAGGTAAAACGTGTATACAATTCCTTCACATTTCCTCTAAACTAAGTATCGTAATATCAATTAAATTCATTTTTTTTCTAAATTCAATACAAACCCAACGTAATTTATTTTTATTGGCAACACTGGAAAAATCGACTTTGTTTACAAAATTTATCGAAATCGACCAATCAGAAATCAGAACGACTGACAGAAATTTGGTCCGTATCAGACAGAAATTTGGTCCGTAAAAGACCCCCTATTGTCTGATCTTATCTTAGTTGTTTACGAACCCAAAAATTTGACATTTCTCTTCGTAACAAATTTTGCTCGAAATCTAGTACATTTATCGTACTAGATTAATAATTAACGAAGCTATCGTTCCAGATAAGTAGAGAAATGGAAACTTAAATATTTTTCATATAAAGTTTTCAACAGAATTTTCATTTTAGGTACAAAAATGTCGAAATTCTCTTGGAAGAAGTTGAGAAACACGATCGGTTCCAGCTTTCACAAATCGATAATGAGGAGTTCCTAGTTTCAGTCACGTAAGATTATACCGTCGCGAGCATCGGTACCATCGGTTCACAACGGAGAGTTTTGGGCGTTTCTTCACCATCAACAGGTAGTGAGGCGACTCGGTGTTAGCGCCTGAATAGATTCTAATGTCAGTTATGTTCGAAAAATTACGACTGTCTGTCTATCAGAGCATGATCGATCTGAGATTTTGTTTGATGACCTTCATGTGTATTGTTGGTGGAATTTGCGTTGAAAAAAGGTACTGCGTACGGCCATATTCTTAGAGGTGACGAAATCGATTAGTCTTGGGCTTTTTTCATACTAATACATACTATATACATACTAATTACAGGTTTGAGCTCCTTCTCTTTACCGATCTGAGCTTTGAAATCTCCGATGATGATCTTGATGTCATGTTTTGGTTGGTTGGCCACACTCCAATCACACGCTCCTGCATATTGCTGAAAGCTGTACCTAGCTCGTTTGTGTTGCCTCAGCTCTGATAGATGGTATGATCAATCCTACTATCTCGCAGAAGAACCATAGTGATACTGCTGTTCTACATCCGGAATACCACCAGGACTGGGCAAAGAAGCCTAGAACGGATCAATTCGCTTAGATGAGCTGTTTCCGCGTTTTTGTGCCTGTCGACGGCTTTGAGCGCATGGTGGCTGCAACTAGGTAATAATCCAAACCAATATTCTCCGAACTCCAGATGACGTTGCGATTTGATTTGACGATTTCATTCGGTTTTGGTAGCCTATTTTTATCATAAATTGTCGGTACGTTCCTTATCTTCATCATCAAAATCATTATTTTTATTAGGTCGTGAAGAAAGTTATATTGTAAACTTGATTATATTGTAAACGATGTATTTTGAAATAAAATTTGCTTATAATCCGGTAATGTTATATGTCACTAGCTAACCCGGCAAACTTCGTCCCGCCCATTTACTTGATTAATTCTCGAGTAATGCAGCAATTTGTGTTTTATTTGTATGGCAGCCACCCCTAAGAAAGGGGGGAGGGGTATCTAACCACCATAGAAACATTCATTGCACCCTAAAGTTTCCATATGCCTAATTTGGTTTAATTTGCTTGATTAATTCTCGGGTAATGCAAAAATTTGTGTCTCATTTGTACGGCAGCCCCCTCTAAGAGAGGGGGAAGGAGTATCTTAACACCATAGAAACATTTATTGCATCCTAAAACCTCCACATGCCAAATTTGGTTTCATTTGCTTGATTAATTCTCGAGTAATGCAGAAATTTGTGTTTCATTTGTATGGCAGCCCCCCCTTTGAGTGGGGGAAGGACTGTCTAACCATCATAGAAACATTTATTGCACCCTAAAACTTTCACATGCCAACTTTGGTTTCGTTTGATTGCTTAATTTCCGAGTAATGCAAAAAATTGTGTTTCATTTGTATGGCAGCCCCCTCTAAGAGAGGGGGAAGGGGGGAAGGAGTATCTTATCACCATAGAAACATTTATTGCATCCTAAAACCTCCACATGCCAACTTTGGTTTCGTTTGCTTGGTTAATTTCCGAGTAATGCAGAAATTTGTTTTTCATTTGTATGGCAGCCCCCCCTTAGAGAGGGGGGAGGGGTCTCAAAATATCACGAAAACCTTCCCCGGCCCCAAAAACCCCTACATACCAATTTTCATGTCGATCGGTTCAGTAGTTTCCGAGTCTGTAAGAATCAGACAGACAGACAGACATCACTCCATTTTTATATATATAGATAGAAGATAGATTTTGAAGCACATTTTTCGCTCTATTTATTCATTGTAGTGATTTTGTTTAAAAAATAATTGTTCCACTTTTTTTCAGGGCTTCAAACAGCGTGGAGAAAAGGCAAATTCGCACGATTTTCTTGTTCCTGTTCAATCTAGGCCGAGTAGCAGCAGAGACAGCTCGCGATATCAACGACGCGTTTGGCCCAGGGACCACTACCGGCACAATGGTGGTTCAATAAATTCCGCAGCAGTGAAGAAAGCCTTGAAGATGACGAGCGTAGTAATCGGCTATTCGATGTTGACTACGACCAACTGAGAGCTTTAGTAAACGCCAATCCACGCACTCGAACAGTTGTGCGTGGATTTGGCTTGCTGCAGAATTGGATGTGACGCCTATGACAATTTCCAACCACTTGAAAGAGATAGGGAAGTCAAAAAAAACTCGATAAATGGGTGCTACAAGAACTGAACGAAAAAAAAATCGTCGTTTTGCGGTGTCTTCTGCGCTCTTTTTGCGCAACAATAACGACCCATTCTTCGAACGAATTGTGACGTGTGATGAGAAATGGATCCTCTACGACAATCGACGATGTTCGGCTCAGTGGATGGACTTCACCAAAAGAAGGTTATGGTGACTGTTTGGTGGTCTGTAGCCGGTGTCATCCATCACAGCTTTCTGAATCCGGGCGAATCGATTACAGCGGAGAACAAATCGACGAAATGCACCAGAAGCTCCGACGTATGTGCCAGAGATTGGTCAATATGAAGGGACCAATTCTCCTCCACGACAACGCCCTGCCGCACGTCGCACAACCGACCCTGCAGAAGTTGAACGAATTGGGCTACGAGACTTTGCCTCATCCAGCTTAATCACCGGACCTCTCACACACCGACTAGCACTTTTTCAAGTATCTCGACAACTTCCTCCAAGACTATGCAATGAACATCTTCAAAGCTTTCGTGGCCTCCAAAGAGCCGGACTTCTACTCAAGCGGCATAAATAAATTCATTTCTCGTTGGCAGAAATGTGTTGATTGTAATGGTTCTTATTTCGATAAATAACGTTTATTCTAAGTGGAGTCATGTTTGTTTAAATTTAATGGTTAAAAAGACGGGTGGGTAATGTCTGGGACATAACCGGAGTGACGTAGGACTATACAAAGGGAACAGCTTTTGTTAAATATATATTTTAAATATATTGTTTTATTTTCTTCTCCTACGTGAATACCTACCTATCTACCTGAAAAATGGATTAGTTTACTGTTTACTCTTTATGAACATGTTGATGGTTCTGAAAAGAACCTTTGGTGTTGTGTTTTTGTTATCACTCGATATTCCCATCTTGTTCGGTTAAACCTTCCTGTTTAGCTATTGCGTTTGCCACTCGCCACAGCTTTCACAGTTGGAAAATTTCTTCCTATCCAGCTTGTACATGTTGTTCAGTAAATTACATTTAATGCGACGTGCCGGAGAAACACTTTGCCACTCACTGAAACTAATTGTTGCCTTGATGAGCGCCGAACCGAAGCTGCTCTGTTCTTGATGCGGGTTTTCTGATTGTCTTGAGCAGCTTTGCAAGCCAACTCGAGCACTCCGACGGCCGAAACTCTATAATCGCTGTTAGGTATACTGGTGCTCCGGCACCAATCCGTTCGGCCTAGTTACCCTTGCGGAGCAATCAGTGAATGCGACCAACAGGGAACTAGAGACCTGCACGGTTCGAGTGAGACTTTGCCTTTCCCTTAACTTGTCCTCCTTTGTTACGTCCACGATGCCGATGCCGTACAACCACACGGGTTTACGGTTTGAAAGAAAATACGATATTTTTTTGGGGTCCGCGTGTTTTATACTCTAGCGGTACACACTCACAGAATAGAGACAAATCGGCAGACTCAGCCAGAGGGGCGAGTCCAACGAGACGAACGAATGAGCGTTAAAAGGGAGCGATGGCAAAAAAATACATTCATTACGATTTGTTCGCTCGTTGGATTCACATGCAGGCTAAAAAGGGTCCTTTTCAGGATCACAAAATTATCTTCAATCTAAAGAGTTTATTGTTTTGTTATCACTCGATATCCCCATCTTGTTCGGCTAAACCTTTCTGTTTAGCGATTGCGTTTGCCACTCGCCACAGCTTTCACAGTTGGAAAATTTCATCCCATCCAGCTTTGTGACATGTTGTACAGTAAATCACATTCAATGCGACGTGTCAAAGCGCCACTCAGTGTCGCATTGGAGGCGATTTTAACCTGTAATTGAACATTTGCGATGACAGTGGTACAGTGTCGACTTTCAATGTGGGGTCATAATTTGGATCTCTATGTTTACAAAAATGTCCAACTAAATAAGTCGCATTACATGTCCGTCCAATTAGCTAACTGTCGAACTAATTGTAAATTGCTGTACTTTCAATCTGGAAACAATTTAAGAATTGGTGAAAATTGAATAATCAGGAAAGTCCCCAACTATCAATAAGCTCAGAACAACTGCCAAATTCACATACTCATCAGATCCTGGCAAACAAATTATGAAAAAATCAATTTGTGTTTTATTTTTATTTTAGATAATGTTTTAGAAAGCATTGAACTGTATTTCGTAAACTCTTTTTTGGAAGGTTTAATGGCCCTGAAAAGCGCCTTGTTTTATGGAATGGTTCCAATTTAGACAACTTAGTACTCGTGGTTTCGAAAAGAACCATTTCGAATGCCCTCGATGCCGCCTTGTTCTGGATTTGCCACCAAAGCAGTTTGTATAAAGAACAAACTTTTTTCTTCTGCTACCTGATGCCGTTTTGCGATTGCGTTTGCCACTCGCCACTCGCTGCAACTGCCTGTTGTCTTGATGTCCACCGAACCAAATGTGTTCTGTTCCGAATGCGGGTTTTCTTATCGTCGCGAGCAGCTTTGCCAGCTAACTCGATCACTTCGGCGGCCGAAACTAAACACGGTTCGAGCGGGATTTTGCCTTTCCCTTCATTTTTCCTCCTTTACCATGTCCAGACATGGCTGCTTGGGTTGGTTTGTTGATGTGTTGTGATGCGAACCGATGTGGTGTACGGTTTGAATGAGAATGATCGTTACGGCAGCGGAGCGGGGATTATAAAGCTGACTGGCTGGCTCGAGAATTACGCATGTGTGAGACTGCGACCAATGTTTCGTTCATTTTTTTCTTTTTCTTTTCCAATCGAGCTTCATTCTATTTCGCTGCTGCTCTGGTTGCCCGTTTTGGTCGGTACGATTTGAGGAGCACAAAATGGACCAATCAAAAATGGGCACATAGTGCATTTTGACCACGCTTGATATTTCACAATTATTCAATTATTTATCTCAAGAAAAATGAAATGTTATTCGTTATGATAGATGCGTAGATATATTTCCTATCAATTGATGCAAAAACCTTTGCGATCTATTGAGAAATGCTCGAGTTATAAGCGTTCCAAATCTTGCATTTTTTCCTACTTGTTCAGTGCCTAGATTTCCATTTCACCCCCTATATCTTCCGGTTAGACGTAGTCCTACGTCAAAACCGCAAGAACTTTCTTTACAACCTAATAGAATGTCTCAACCAATATCTGCATGTTGTTTCCAACAGAGCACGATTGCCATAAGTCATAACAAAAATTCTGAAACTCGAAATGTTTGTCATAGTAAAAAAATGATTAAAAATAACTCAAGCCTGCTTTACAAATGCGCCATTTGTTGAAAAACAGCAAACACCTTTTCAAGATTCTAATATGTGATGATCTATAGATAAAACTGATATCATTATACCTTGTGTGTTCATCGTGGTCACTCCCTGGTGCCATCTGTGTTCCAGGAAGGAATAGCTCAGGAGATTTAAACAGAAACACCTTATCCGGGCGCTGTAGGAACATTACCCTATTTTTTGAATCTCTACTCCACATCATCAAGTTATCAACCAGAAGCTCATGATCCTCGAACAAACGTTCCATCTGGTATTCCGGCAGGTGTTCAACGATAGCCCAGTTTGGCTCCATTTGCACGTGATTTTTATCGGCCAGCAACCGAGTGACATGCCCGCAAATCATCGTTTCATCTACGAGCAGTGACTTTGACGCCCCATCAGCCGAGAAAGCTTTTACGAAAAGGCGCCTCACGGTAGCTTGCTCCAGCTTCTGTAGCGCCAGATGAATTTTAGCCTGTTTTCCCGTGTCCAAAGCACCTTGGTTACCTTGGTGAGGATTTTTCGTGTGCGAACTAACGCTACTGGACGCGGATGACTCACTCGACATGAGCGAAACAGTATCGCTGAAGGCGGAATCATTGTCCGGGCTGTCAGTTCTCGGCTCGCGCAAAGAACTTATGCTTGCGGTACTGTCCGGAACACTACTACAGCCGCTCTCGGAAGAAATCGTTGTATTTGTGGCAGCAGAAATGGTTGAATTGCTCCGACTGTGGCTCCTGCCTTGTCGTAGTTCACCACGCTGTTCCAACAGGTTAAGCTCGCCCAGGATTGCATCCAGCTCGGCTTCGTGTGTTTCCTCTAGGTTCGCCATCGAGAAGCGATATGAGTCGGTACGTTCGGTTGAAATGTTACTTTTCGGGCGCAGTCTGGCGGCCACAGACGATGAAACGATTGGGTTGGAAATCTCTAGACCCTGAAAGAAAATAAATAAAAGTGGGTTTAAGTATAGAATATATTTTTCTAACTGAATAATATACAAAGATAATTTCCTTTTGATGAGTTTTTTGAATCTATCCATTCTTGAAAGCATCGTGTACAATATTGTGGATTGCACTTAAATCCCAAAGATTTTCTTCTCCTTTTTGAAAGTTTAATTGCACTTCACGTAAAATGACCAATTCACGTTGGTGCTGTCCATCGACAACAGAAGAAGTTTGTTCAAAGATTGCCATTTTCAAAAACTACAAGTTCATCTGATGCTTGAGAGAGTCGCAAAAATGTAATTTAACGAATTACCAACTCCTTCTCCTCTACATCCCTACAATCTGGCATTCAGATCCATCTACAACCTCTTTATATTCTTGTTTAAAGAATCGTTGCGTGTTGCATTTTTCAATCATGATTCCACTCATGTTAACTTGCACCGGTCGAAATACGGATCAGCTGGATTATTCCATGTAAGTTTTCTTAAAGCAAATAAAAAAAAATCTGCGCCCGTTCGATCGGCAAGACATGGACAACGAAACAAACGAGCAGTACAATATCTTCAAAGCATGAATATCGGTGAATTCGTACGCATGACGGCGAATGAATTCCAGCACAGAAAAAGCTTTGACGATCATTACACGCCCACGTCATCGTTGAATCTGAGCTTCGTATCCATCCTGCCTCCGAGATCACAGATTGATGATGTATTTTTTTCTATCTCATCTGTTTATTTTATTTTATGTTGTGCAATTAAAACAAATTTAACAGGGTGTTGACTGAAAACTCGAAAAAAATCCTTGATATTCTCTGATTTTCCAGTAATTTTTAAATGAAATTTATGAACGTCTGTCGATATCTCTGTCGAAAATCAATTGTTTGAGATTTTTGATTGAGTTAAACCAGCTATACTCAAACTGTGGTCAACGGGGCACGTTTTCATGAAATATATTAAACTCCGCCTGTTTTCAATTTATTGAGATCTACAAGCTATTGTGATCTCACAGGATTCAAGATTCGTCAGTCGTATAGTTAGCGACTAGACGGCAGCGAGGCTTTCCAAATGGCCTTTCTCAAGGCCGAGTCTTTTTCATGGCTGAAGGCGAATAATCTGTGCAATTCTGAAGCCTCTATAATTCAAACCATGATCATTTTATAAATGATAGATATCGCACACATTGATGCAATTTTGTTCGGTTTGCATCGTTTTCCATGTCGTCTGGTGTTTATGTATTTTTGAACCATATCATTTCGGCATCTGTACTGGAGTGCTACTGATAAATCGTGAATTACTCATTGATGATTTTTTTCCGATCGTTCAATATCATAAATCAGACCGGACCAAGTGACATTTTTATGATTTCGAGAAAAATGAGCTTGACGTTTGATGGGATTCAATCATGATTCCACTCATGTTAACTTGCACCGGTCGAAATACGGATCAACTGGATTATTCCATGTAAGTTTTCTTAAAGCAAATAAAAAAAATCTGCGCCCGTTCGATCGGCAAGACATGGACAACGAAACAAACGAGCAGTACAATATCTTCAAAGCATGAATATCGGTGAATTCGTACCGCATGACGGTGAATGAATTCCAGCACAGAAAAAGCTTTGACGATCATTACACGCCCACGTCATCGTTGAATCTGAGCTTCGTATCCATCCTGCCTCCGAGATCACAGATTGATGATGTATTTTTTTTCTATCTCATCTGTTTATTTTATTAGGCTCTTTAACTCATTGAACATTCAGCTGCAACAGAGCAGCCGAATTTATTCGTGTACATTTTTCATCTTACGATAATTTTGTTTGTATATTACACAGTAGCCATTTAGGCGTAAGAGTATTCCTATCTTATAGATACACGTGTTGTAAATTACACATTGTCGCATTTTTCGGCATAAGAATTATTACAATTTTTCGAATGTTAACAGTTAGACCATACACAGCGGGTAATATGGGGCTTCCATTGTTGTGTTATTAATAGCACCAATTACCGATGCAGCGACAGCATGTGAAGTGAGAAGCTGGGATCATCATCACATGATGATTGTTGCATGGACGTAGTAGCTAGAATAACACACAAAGATGGTCAATTGAGAGTTATGAGTTATCATTATCGTTCGCTTAGTAGCGGACACGTAACCAATTAGGCTTACAGTTCCCAGATTTATGAACAAGAACGAAGCAAGCTGTTGTCCAAGCTGCTGGAAATGTTAGTTCTTGAAGCACAATGAGATTCATGAGTTCTTTGGAGCAGTTTTTCTGCAGCAAAGGTCCTCTTTTGATGTCTAGGCCATCTATGGCTTTTATTACTTCATCTTCGGAAAATTGAATGAAAGGTAGATTAATGTTGCGTGAACGTGCGAGCAAAACAGTAGCTCTTTGGTACATGTGACGCTTTGCTGAACACGCCCCCAAAGGACATAGCAAACATGTTAGAGACATCGGGATTCGTATTAATCTGGAAAACATTGAAGGTTGCGCGTGACGTGAGAGAAAGTTCCCCGTTTCGTCACGAATATACAAAAGCGCAATGTATTCTGTTTAACGATCATGTTGATCCTCAACAGGTAGTTCTCGTAGGTGGTGGATAACAATGCGTATTCTACAATACTGTATTTCTACTGCTCGAAAATGCTCTCAATCCTGCTAAATACATTGTAAAGATGTCTCAGATCCAGTTAGCATTAGAAATTCCGATTTGAGTGTTGCTGCTACGAAAATAATAATAACCTTCATTTGACGTAGGATTACGTCTAACTGGAATACATGGGGAGTAAAATGGAAATCTAAACACAGAACATGCAGGAAAAATGAATGACTTCGAATGCTTATAACTCGAGCATTTCTCAATAGATCGGAAAGATGTTTTCATCAATTGATAGGAAATATTTCTACGCATCCATCACAATTAATAAAATATTATTTTTTTCCTGAGATAAACAATTCAATAACTGTAAAATGTGAAATGCGCTATCTAAACGCCCGACATAAAAAAGACATAAAAAACCAAAATGCCTGGGAAAATTGGCATTGCATGTGATCCCTTACATTACATGGCGGTTGTTCAAATTCTTTACTTACACAACAAACATGTTGAATTCAATTGAATTCGAAAATTGTTCCATTCAACCAATAATTTAATCAATACAAACAAATGTTTACTAAGCCAACGATAGTCCCACATCAGCCTTGCGGTTATATCATAGATATAACCCAGCGGTGCTCCTGTGGCCGAGTGGTTAGCATCAAAACTCAACATGTCGGGGGTTCGGGTTCGATTCCCGTTCTAGTCGGGGAAATTTTTCGTCAATCCGAAAATCCGCGTAAAAAAACAGAGTTAATTGGAAAATCCGCGTGAAAAACCTCGTGAAAAAAACCGCGTGAAAAAACTTGGGTTTACTAATAAAAATGATACTACGTTGAGACTGTGAAGTTCCTCTAGGAACGTTAGTGCCATATAAGAAAAGTAAGAATAACCAACCAATTTTTTGGTTGGAATTGTATTTTGGCGGCATCATTGTCCAAGTATTCATCCCGATTGCCCTCAACACATTTCTAAGCGCAACTAGAGATCGTGAATGATTCTGGATCCTAAGCGACAGAAGAAAGAATAGTTGAGTTATTCTCCTAACATTCATTTGACGGTGTGCTTGCTGCTAAGCCGGATATGCAAATGACTGTACTATCAATCTATACTTTAGATGCATGAGTTTCATATTAGAGATTGTGCGTAGTGCATACAAACAGTAAGAACAGTAAAAATCCATGAAAAACTTATTTATGATTTCTACGCTTATACCCTAATTATATAATTATCTATGTGTAGTAAAGCTGTAAACTCTCACTGAATGACGTTGTACGTAGTCAATGGAAATTGATTAATCAGTAAACCGGTAAACATTTTCAACACTCTGAGAATGTTTATTTATGGGTAAATAAACTCCTCTCTTTCACTGGTACCCATCTATCACACTATTCACGCCAAGAAAAGTATTTTTTCACAGTCTAGCATAATAAAATGTCACTGTTCAACTGCACCAGCAATGGGGAGGACAGTAGAGCTGAGTTGCATACGGACAACCCAGAAAAATCACAACTACTGACAAGCATCCCGAAAATCTTTCATTGAAAATCTCTAATTCGAAATGTCGAAAACCGCGAAGCATCACATACACCAGCCGTTCATTTTAACCACTATTAAAAAGCTTGTCTCGACGCTTCATTCCACTCAATATAAACTGCTACATAATACACGCAAACTGGAATGCACACATAATCTTTCACAAGTCCACCAATACCGTTGCAGTTCTAATGATTTCCCCGATCTAACCATCTGGTTTTTCATCCATAAGGCAGTGAATTTTCCGAACAGACTCGTACAAATTTCATCGTATGTGGAATGAAATTAACATTGAAACGTCTCGGAGCTTCCGTGCAGTAGTAATTTACTTTTTCACCATTCTCGCCCTTTGATGGCATGGAACAGCATCTCTTGATAAGTATGAATGAAAGCAGGCCACGAAACAGGCTAGCCTATATGCCCTCGCCGCCTGACGCGTTTAGAGCGCGTGGTTTGATTTAGAATAATCTTACGACACAGAGCCGATTCAAATAAACAGTGATTCGTGACCGGAATTGCCACCCCGTCGAATATGCAGCAGCGGCAGCGAGCGAAGTGAAGAGAAATATTTTTCTTTTTGAGTTTTCCCCTCATGCGATGCTCCTCAGTACCTTAAAGTGTTAACGTTTAACAATCTTTGTAGCCGCATCAGTATTTGCTGCGCGTGGAAGACACTACACTGTATGCAGTTAAATGATCAATGTTATCACTATATTGCGAATAATAGGAGGCGATCTGGCGTAGTGGTAACAACCATACCTCTCACGCAGAGATCACGAGTTCAATTCTCACTCCCGACATTCTTCCAAAAAATGGAAGTAAAAGTGACGAACCAGCCGAAATGTGTTGAAAGTCACTATAAAATAGAAAAAAAAAAAAAAATGCGAATAATATTTGGAATTAAATTCTCGCTCGGACAATTGCTTCCGGTATCTGTCCACATTACTTTCAACTGACCTGTCGAAGATTTATTTCCAACAAGAATGATTTTCACCTCTCGTGTGTATCATGAACCTATGTGTTCATGATGATGAGAGTGCATCGTTTTGTTTTTTTTTAATATTCCATCTGGGCACTCTATTCCTCCACTGATTCATTTTCACAACGGCACTTTTGTTAGGGAAACTTTAAAGCGCATGCGTTTGTTTCGAAATCGATATGTTCCAGAGCGAGGATTCGTCGTCGTTACACATGACAGACGTCTGAAATTTAGTATGGGTTAGCATTAGCCGCAGTACGTATAGCAGCAACGCATGCAGCAAATTGAATTATTTTACCATGTTCCTTAGTCCCCCTGTTGTTGATATAATTCCCAACAGAGGGAACTGAAACAAGGTGGCTGACAGACATTTTTTAATTAAAAAAAGTGTATTTAAAATTAAAAGCTATCTTTTTGTATTAGTGGATCCGCTTCTAGTGAGCCCACTAATTAAGAACTGGAGAACTCAGGGATGGGTCCCTGCTAAGCACAAAAGCACGCGATTCACTGTTTACATTGGATCAGATCAGCGCCAGCCGAGCAATTGTAATTGCATCTGATGAGCAAATTTGGCAAGTTTCCACAGATCTTTACATGAACACACGCCTATATCGAATAGTCATCTGAGCTGTTGGAATTCCGGATAACTTTTGGCCAGTATTGTATGGTTTCCTTCAGCCATATATGGAAAATATGGTTTTTCGAAATATCCTTAAATACCTTTTTAATATTCAACACCAACTTCAAAAATAACCTGCAGCCAATTTCGATCCATTATATGCACCGTACCAAATACACGAGGTTTACGTTCGTCAAAACAGCTTCGAATTCAGGGGCGAAATAAATAAATATAATACAGTCCGTAGTGGTTTAATTGGTTCCGCTTCGAAGTAGTTTCTCACAAATCGCTGCGTTGTTTTGTATGTACTTTTCATACAAAAAATACCAATCGAATTAAGTTGCAGCCCCAATATGACCTCTTTTTGTTTATTTTTTTATTTTTTGGTTCGCGTGTCCCGTTTTCAACCCTGAACTATTTGTTCAGCCTATTTATATTATTAATACTAAACATTTGCAAAAAAGTGGCTATCAAAACCAGTGATAAAATGTTTGAGTTAGCAAACTCGGTAAAAAAACAAGCAACGTGAATTTTTCAGTTTTTGTAGTTGCTTTAACAATTTTGTTTGATGTTTTAATGTTAAGTGCTACAAAAGATAAGAAGCTACTGTAAATGGATGAACAAATGATCTTTTATGCAGAAATCTTCATTAAAATGAGTATTTAAATAATGTTAAATAATTTGAGACAAATGTAATTGAACATATTTATAGTTTTAACCATGAATGCGTATCTGTAAATCCATTTTATTGTAATCAAGTGAAAAAAGGCTCTACAGTATCCAAAAATCAAATTCATTTCGCGAAACAGTACCATTTTGAGTAATAAGACACTGCTAAATGGCCAACAAAGCTTAAGTATTCGGAGTATGAACAAAACTGTATGAAAATAAATGTAAATTTCGAACTTAGATAATCAATATATAAATATAAATCAATAATTTTCAGTTGAAAAATATCCAAGAGATGAACACCATAAGTGTCCACTCGCACTCGCTTTTAAAATGCCAGTATAGTTCTTTCAATGAAAAAAACAAATCTTCATTCAAACGTTCGAGCGGAATGGTATACACCCAACAAAACGGAGGCTTTTCGAATGGCTAGTCTAGAGGGACCAACACAGGAGTGTCGGATGCAACTGGCTCCCTTCGGAACGTAATAAATATGGGTACTTACGTATTAGCATCGCAAGACCCGAATTCAATAGTTAGAAATTTTATTATCCGCATAGGCACTCAGTTAACTTTTGTATTGTTGTTTGCACTGTTTTGTTATTTTTTAGTGCTACGAAAATGCGTATTTGGGATTTGCTATATTTAAAAATAAACGCCACCGGAGCGCAACTTTCATTATGAATTTATTTTTCCATAATGAAATTTATTCTAGAGTCAATGTAATGGAGACGAAGTGTCCATCTATCGTTACTGAATGCCCGTACGAAAGCATAAAATTGCTATCCAATGAATTTTGGCTCCTGTGACACTAATACGTAATTACCGAAATAAGAATGGTTGCCACTTAAGAGTTTCGTTTTTCATTTTGAAATAAAACCAAAAAAAATCAAAAATCATGAATATGCCGTGAGTTGTTAGAAGCACACAACTCCGTCGAACGACGATTTCAAGTTCAAATTCAACAGTGGCATCATATCGGACACATTAACCGCTTCACTACTGTTCGTCTTTGAGCATTTTTGCCTGCCCGCAGTGGAAAGTACTACGTTTACTGAAGTGTTTTCAAGAACACTTGTGACCGCTCAACGTTGATGATTACACTTATAGCCCCTGTTCATACCCTTTAATTGTCAACAGTGAATGGATCACGAGAAGAACAATTGCATTCAGTTCGCTCAAAGTCAAACCACGTGTGACATCACGTGAAGACCGGAAAAAGGAAAGGCTTAGGTGTACACTGACTGAATGCTTAATCGTTCCTTCATTGACTATAGAATGTATTTTTTATACAATGTATGATGGTTTCCTAAAAAAATAATTAGCATACGCTAGTAGCGCACATGATCGCTGGTTGGGTCTCAGTCTTTTCCAGTTTCAAATGCATATGAAGAACGGTGCATACCCAGTTCATTGCAGGAAGTAACACTCATATTTGGAAAGCTGTCGAAGAGCTATGTCAGTCAGATCGGAAAAGGTAAACAATGATATTCTTATATATAGAACTGGAAACGCGTTAACAATCAAAACAGGCGACACCGGCAACCAAACGGAAGTGTATATATATATATATATATGTATATATTTTCTTCTGCCAGCAGCACTCTATAAATGTATACACGTATTTATACGTGCCACGAGGCTGATGTGTGACCGATAAAACAATCATAGGTAAAGCTTCCGTTTGAAAAAAAGCGGACATTTCCAATTACAAATCTTGCTGGAAGATATTTCACATGTTGACTATTTATTCTGCATAGACCGTTATTTTTCATGAACTTACATCGTTAATTTTATTTTGCAAATATAATTCTCGGAATGGATCCAACAGAAACAGAACAAATAGCCTTCTCGTCCAACTTTTCTCAGTCGTAACCTTAGGAAGCCTGAATGTAACTCCGTTTGTTGAAACTTCCAACCACGTATAACGCTTACATCAATGCTTGTTTTATTTGCTCAATCCACACACAGTGTTGTCATATATAAGAGCGAAGTAAATATAACATGGCATTCAAACTAGCACACAACAACCTACGGAGTTGCTGGCTCCTGACTGCTATTAGCCAAGTGGTGTTTAAGCTGTGCTGCTGTCGGGTAAGCTAAACATTTCGAACGAATTTCAAACGTAAACTCCCCAACAAACCACAACACAAAAATACCTGAAATTGCATCCAATTTCGAATATGCAGCAATTTTCATTGGAAGTTTATTTTTATACGATCCCACTGCGCTGCAGTCAAGTCTCGGGTGTTGAGTAAGAAAAAGTGATTCATGATGTGCTAGAACACGAATGATGTATACCAACTATCGATAGTTGCATTGTTGAGTTGATGTCGGACATAAAAATAAATTCATTTAGACTCGAATTAGGTTGAAGGGAATTTTATTCATGTGTCATCGTCTTCGTTTTAATCATTTTTGGAAAAGAAAAAAAAATCAGTGAACATTTCACGATATGCTTGTCATTCACGGCATATTTGAAAAAGTTCGACCCAAGGGTACTACCGTACCAAAACGTATATCCAACCGTGAGTTTCTGAAAATACTAAAATGGATTACTCGTATTCCAAGGAATTGAATAGAAATGTAGCATACACCTCTTCTCAATATGTAGGGGAAGTGGGTGTAAGACGGACATGTTAAGAAGAACTTCAATTGTATCTTTGAAAATTCATGTTTCCCAAAACATGAATGCAGTTTCTTACAATTCAATATACTGTTTTTCGAAATAATCGTCTAAATGTGTTTTTCAATGTTTTGTACTGAAATTAAAACAGACCAAAAAGTACAAAATTTTTTTCGATGCGAGTAATATGGACATGAAGGGAGGGAATATGGACAGGTTTGTAATATACGAAGCGTAGAAGTTTATCGTTCGTGCCGCACAAACTACATCCACACAAGGAATCATGCTGCATTTTTGGTTTTTGTTTCCCTTTTCAGTTTTGATCACTATTAATTGTCATAGAAAGGTTTAAATATTGTAGAATAGGTTCTCATGACCAAAAAAAATTGATATTCATAATGTAACTATACAAATCAACCACCTGTCCATCTTACCCCCATTAGCCTAATGGGGAATCGCTGGCCATTAGGCGAAGAATGATAATTGCCTCAGCTGTTTTGTAGTATTTTTCCTTTCCTGCTATAATATTCAGGTGCTTAAATCCCAAATATCATCAAATCTGATTTTTTTATAACCTCTCATAGCTTGGCATATTGACGTTTTTTGACAATTTTTTGGACGAAAGTAAATCACATTGAAACGTTCTGGAGCTTCAATGATAGCTTAGATTTTAGTGGCGTCAACGGAAAAGTTTTTCGAAAAACTATACAAATCAAATCTCTTTCATTAGATATTGTAAAATTTGATCATATTAGGCCCGACAAAAAAAACAATGAAAAAAGTGATTTTTTTGTAGAAAACCGGTTTAAAAGTTTTGTTGCCGCAGTTTAAAACGGTTGTAACTACATACATCAAAAATACATTGATGAACATTTTCGTATTGGAGTAATCTCTAGAGAATAAAATATAAATTTGGGCTAAACATCCCAAAATTTATCATGAAAGAATTATAAAAAAGAGAAAGAAATTAATGAGTTAAAGCTCTTGGAGATAATGATTAAATGCAGTAAAGGCATTGTTTCATTCCCGTTATTCTCGTTGTTTCGAATTGGTGATTCATATTCCATATCCTCTGGAATTCAAGTGCTGGCGAAAATCTGGGTTCGAAACACACGAAACATGTTACCAAAAAAATTCAGGTAAGAAAATATTGGTATTTTAGCCCAGCCCAATTGTATTTTCACATTCAGGAAAGCTTCAAAACTAGAATAGGTCTCATTTCTGTACCGGGGTGTAAGTTCAATGTTTCGAAAACGAGAGAGTGATACTGGACTGCAAGATTTTGAACGTTAAAACCTCCTTTCCGGCTGGACCGAGTGGTATGATAATCATTTCATTCGAAAGACAAAATGTCCACGAGTTATATGATTGTTAACTATTATCCCGAAGACTTGTTCCAATAGCTTCGAAATTGCCTTGAAAACAGATTATTGAAGCCGTATATAAACTAGCACACACTCTGGAAATCCATTCAGTTGATGCGGCGATATAAGATGAGGATGGTAGAACTCGGATACCTGTACATTATGCTCTTCTTTTCCAATTCAATTTTTTTTCAAAGTTTTCTGCCAATCTCATTTCGACCTCCAACATCTCTATCTCACGTTTGCCGTTTTTCAATTCCATTTCTGTTCTGCGGACCGAAAGGAGCGTTCAGCGAAAACCGAGGGATCGATGATAATTCTATACCGAAGGGTGCCATTGACTATGGATTTGATAGTGGAGAACACGATATGATATGGAGTAGTGGATATTATCGAAGTAGATATTATATTACATATCGAAGAAATCACATTCATGAAAGTAGCGTTATAAAATTATTTGTTTACGAATGTTGCAATCGATCGTCGTTAATGGGAAGCTGGAATCGTTGGGACTTATTTTTGCTGTGTAATTCCGAGGAGGAATCCATTCCTTCTCGAATGTTAATAATCCTGCTCCGGATCAACGACAATTCCAATTGTCGGGGCTTGGGGAGTGGGTATTATTTGCGCAGTGTGTTTCCGAGGATGAATCGATTCCCCCTTTCAGCTTTAATAATTCTTTTCCGGCTAAACGAAATGGTGATTATCATACTTTATTCGAAAGATGAAATGTTTAAGATTTATATGCTTGTTACTTATTTATTGCCAAGTCAACGCTAGTCCTACGCCTACCTTGCGGTTATATCAAAGATATAACCCACTTCTATTTTTTGCGAACCCGAAACAAGTTCCGAAATAACTGGCATGGGTTTAGAATTGATTAAACGATTTCGAAAAATTCTTATAGAAATTTCATGCTCCGAGCAGATAGATTCAGCAAAAATTAACAATTACTGTATCGATACAGCAAACCGTTACGTTGATCTGTACTCTTGATACAATATGACTACTGATATGCACAGAATTTTACTTCATGGCTATAGAATTATTCAAATCGCAATATTACCTATAGAAAGAGTGAGGATCAAGAGAAGAGTGATAAAATAATTAAATATGCCCAAGAACATTGCACTGGTACAAATAGTCGAGAAAATTCTAATCATAATATAGTCAATCATCTTCTTATCTCCACATATCCAATAATAAACAGTTATTTTGGAAAGGAGAAAAGTAATTGTAAATAACTTGCAGATGAAGCAATGTTTCTATTGAAGAAAACAATTGTTGAATCAGGAAAAGATGACGATGATTCTGATTACTGTTATGAAGAAGAAGAAGATAATCTAACACAATCATCTGTTAATTTCTATCTAAAGAGAATCTTTTATATTTATAGCAGTATTTCCTCAATTTAGGGGATCGTCCATAAACTGCGTGATCTTTTTTTCAATAGAGAGAACACCCAATGGGATTGCTTGTGATCAAAGATCATAAAACTATATATAAAGTACACATACAGCAAACACGTTCGGGGAACATTTTGCGAGATTGTCCTCTATCTCCGGTTTATTCAGCGACAAAGCGTGTACACTAGTTCTGTCAGTAGCTTCGTGGTCCCGGTGAGTCATCTTGATAAACCTTACAATATCGAAGAACTTCCGTGCTCTACGGTTCCGCTAAGGGAGAGTTTATTAGCCCCGATAGCGTTGACTACAAGATGCTCAAACAGCTGCTAGGGTAAACCACTCTTCTCTACGTCTTCAACGAACTCTGGTCAAAGCAGGGTTGGAGACATAGCACCGTAATATCCATACTCAAAATCGAGCAGTGCAGCAACACCGTTGAAGGCTACCACCCAATTTCCTGACCTTCTGTACATTCGAGGCTCTGGAGATAATGGCGACGGGACATCTGGCCATCTTCCTGTCCGAAAACTGAAACCAGATTACCGGTACTTCGCATTCCGGTCGAGTATGGGCACCAATTTATGTTTCTCGAACCTTGGGGAGGTGATAGCTAAAGCCGACAGGACGGAACACGAAACGGAACCCACTAGTTCTGATAACGCTGGCAGATTCAAGTGTAGAAGGCAAGTTACCATACGTTATCAAGAACATCGCCATAAATCGGACCTTCGAGGTCAAAATAGCAAAATTGACAATGCGTGTGACACGTTTCGTAGAGTTGTACATAATGACCAGGGATAGCATCTAGTGTTCGACTGACTGTTTTCACAAACACATAGATCGATTACATATAGCAGATGTCGATAGTTCCCAACACGTCTCTGATAGGAACATAGGATTATATTCCTTGGGCTTCAAGGGTATTCAAAAGGTGCTCTCTTGCTGCGTAATTATCCGTATATGCCAAACTGCGTGGTCGATGCCATTGTAAACGTTTCCATACTGACAGACATTGCTTTCAACAAGATTTATCCTGTGGAGATGCATATCTGGCGAGTAGTGGTTGGACATAAGTCTACTCTTTACACGAATGAAGTCACAACTTACGTCCAAACCTTAAACCACACTCTCGAAGAAACATTTAGGATAATTGGATGTAACCACCGCCCAAGACCTCCAATGTCACAATCGGTTTCTCAACTCAAGAGGGAACTATAATTGTCTTTCTTGGGACCCTGCTTTGCGGGGAGTTCACCTTCTAATTGCCAGGAATTGAGCAATGTGAGGGAATCCATACAAATATTATCTTAAAATATCTTTCAAGCAGTACCCTCATTTGCGACCTCACTCTTGTGAGCAAATAAGATGAGTGTGCTGGGCTTCATCAACCGAAGAGACTCTATCGAACTGAGGCGAAAAGATGAAATAATGGGCTGCAAGCTTGTTGGAAATCATCCCCAATGCGAAGTTGATTGCAGCCTGCTCAGCAACATAAACGGAACACGGTTCCTGCAGTTTATGGAAGGCGTAAGAATTTCCTTGAAAAGGTCCAGTGAATCCATTTACTTATTGGTACTTTTTATCAAAAATATGGGGTACGGTAATAGGTCGAAGCTGATCCGGAATCCCCAAAGATGCTTAGATCATCGACAGATCGTATTCAATTAAGAACTGAAGATGGTGAAGTGAGTACTGTCGGGAGTGAACTATAGATGACAAATATCTGACGATATATATTAGTGATAACTTCTCATAAATCGAGATTGTATGTTTGGACAAAGAATTTCTCCAAGAATGTCGATCACAATTGTGTTCGTAATTCAGCATTTCACAAGTATTCTGAGAGAAAATTAGCTACATTGTGAACAATCGGTGGTGGCTGGATTTCGCAATTAATGAGAGTGAAGAAGTTGCGAAGGAATATCTTCATACGCTATTCTCGTAACGATATTGTCACGCGCTGCCTGTGAGGTGCACTATGGTGTCAATTCCCTGAATCTAGCACAGGAGCAGTAAAAACTGGGCTGTAAGTTGCAAACTGAAGACGCCCCTCCAGCACCCAATCAACATATCTGTCTCAATAACCTACTATAAGTATGTTCCGAAGATCGTGCGATTATTGAGGATATCCGTCTCGATTGTGCGGTCTACGGTAAGAAATCGATGTACCGTTAAACCAAAGTCTCCAGTCGATGTTTGCTATCGAGGTAACCAAGTATTAAGATTTGCCACACGAACTAAAACAAATGTGACATTTGCAGGGAATTCGAATTGTTCTAGCATGGATTTCAGCGGGTAGTTCCCTTACACCCTTCGCGGAGGTAGGTACCGCAACAGAGTAGTCATGATTATGCAAAGGTTGATTACTCTTGAATCCTGCATCGTATAGATGGAACACGTAAAAATCCGGACACGAAAATCTTGTTTGGATTCCAAAAATATTTTTTATTATCCATAGTTCAATGTAACAGATATACATTAATAGGTATTATGATTAGTGTAAGACCATTGATCCTGACGAAAGTTTAGCTTTTCAGTTCACAACGGCAAATTGCTGGCCGGACAAGGAACTTTAGGTATAAAATTTCACAGAAATAAAATCGAAAACAGCCAAGCAGTACGTTCCGTCGTCCGTAGCCATATTAGGCCATATTTTGCTAATAAATTTTCGTGCAGTTTCCTCGAGCGCGTCTTTGCCTTCAAAATCTGATTGCATTTACTTTATGGAACAAAACAATCCCCGACTAGAACGGGAATCGAACCCCAAAACATCCGCGGCATGATATGTGTGATACACTAACCACTCGGCCACGGAAGATCATCAAAGTTTATTGCGCTATTCAACATTTAATACTTGTGATAATGCTAATATCGCTTGCTTTCCGAGAATAAAATCACGAGCACGAGTTGTTGTTTTTTTTTTATATTCTTTAAGGGCACTGATAAGAGACATTTCACTTTACACATGCATCGAAAAAACGACAAACAACTATGTAGTCGTTAGTAGCGAAACTTAAGCCGGGTTCAGACGGTGCGAGTAAACATACGAGTCGGTCTAGTCAGTTACTGCAGTGCAGCTACTCACACCGTGTGAACACATCATGCCAGCTAGTGTCATGTGTGATTCGGTGTGCGAGCTACTTCAAAGTTTTTTGAATTTACTCGCACTCGCATCCCTCAAAACGTCAAAAACAGATTTTAGCGCTCGAATCAGGGATGCCAAATCTTGACATTGTCTTTACATTTCTCTATTTTTAAGATATTTGAAAATATGCGAAGATATTTATAGACTTGAAAATTATTGGAAGAACAAATTAAACCCTCATAGTTTCTAAACGGAATCGTTATTATTTAGTTTTGCACGCTGACGGGGCACGTTTTTTAAAAATAGTTTTCTTGGGGATCTAAATATAAAATCATTATCGGGCACGATTTTAATTCAAAATTCACTCAAAACTTGCAAAAAAGTATTGTTCTAAGAAACAGAATACATATTCGATTTAGAAAAAGTAGATTTTCATTCATTATTTTAGTTTTTGAGGCGTATTAATTGCTCCTGCAAATCTACTAACATTTTTATTTCACAAATTGGTACACGAAGCTGCTGTCAAGGCGAAATAAATCAAATTTTGAAAAATCTTTTAGACTGCCATTTGGAGCACCACATACTTTCGGAATTATTTTAGCTATGGATGCTTTCGAGATTTTAAAAAATTTCGACAATAATCTGAACGATATTCCAGAAGAAAGGCACATCATTTCTAGTTTCACTCTTGTAGGTTTAGCATCCTTCATGAGTGTATCTTGGCGTTATATTTGTGGAGCAATTAAATCCAACAGTTTTCTCACTTTTTCAGGTGTTATTCTCAACACTGCTCTGTACTCTCGGAGATCATCATTGTAGAGTTACTTCAATATTGTATTTGTTGCTTCTTTTCTTTGCATCCAATTCCTGGCCCGAATCCTTTTTTCTTTCTGCTTTTTTCGGATAGTACCTTCAGTATAAAATAAATTCAGCACAAAGTATTTTTAAACACGGCCAGCGTGTGTTTCGCTATAAAATTGTGTAATGATAAATTCAACTGAAAACCTAAGATGAAAACTGCCAATAAAGAAGCCGATTTCGGATCAATCATCTGACAAATTCGGACCTGATTGCTGTTTCTGACTATTTGATGGACATTTGAAAAATCGCCTGGCATCTCTGGTAAACCCGTGTCGTGGTATCTGGTTTCTTGTCAGCAGCTCACATTGTGTGAACGGACAAGGCGAGTCAACCATTTGTCAAGCGAGTTCACCGGGTCAGTAGCTGCTCATTGTGAAGTCAGCTACTAGCAACGTATAAATGGGCCTTTAGTGTTATAAAAAGCAAACTGATAAGAAAGTTTGCTTTTTAAAACTTGTTTTTATACTTGCATTTTATACAACTTCAATCAGTCGTTTTCTCGATTGCAACCTGGAGCACAGCCTACCACCATTCGTTTTTGAATATTGTATATCCAACACACCTTATCGCAGCCAAGGCAGTAGACTGGAAGAAATGAATGAACTAAACTCACACATACGGTGGTGGTTTTATTCATTTTTTATCCTTTTTCCGCTCTTTGACAGAGATTTGAAGCAATGATGTGTACCAAAACACAGCATTTTATTTTCCAATGACAGTGAATTTGTGGCAACATACGGCGTTTTTTCAATTCAGCACACCACACCATACTCCTACACATTATTTTTTATTTCTCCACTTCGTCTGAGCATCTGTGCGTAAATGCTCAATACAGACACTATAACTGGAGAGGGAAAAAAGCATAGGGCACGAAATGAAGACACAAATTCGAATTAATTAAACCTCACTTTTTCTCCCATGGGGATATCAATGCGGTATTGGTTCGAGGCTTTATTCTAGAATTAACTTTCCTTCTTGCAATGAATGTAAAACGGTGTTTGGTACAATTAATAAAAAAAAACTCACGGATTCACAAGAGTACGTTGATGCTGAATCATAGTCGGACCAGCTGTAATCCATTCTCAAACGCCTACTACCCGCAAGTTGCTGTATAAACGTTGTTCAGATATTCCGAGGATCAGTGCCGTGCCCTCGTTCAAACTGCAGTATTCAATTTCATTACTCCCATCACTTCACTTCTTCTTCTTCTTTGTTTTGTAAGAGGCTTCAAACTTTGCAGCTCATTCGCCTCTAATCACTTCACCCAACCACAAAATCTGCTCTGTTAATATCGCTTTATGCGCTTTTCCACACTAGAAAACTCACTCAAGAAACAAATAAAATCGTAATTCCGATATGGTCAAATGTTCCAGCGAAGCACATTCACACTGGATCTCGTTCGAAAAGGAACAAGTCAAATACAGTATTTGCACAACAACGTCGTGTCCTAGACTGAACTGAACGGGAGAATTATACATTTCAAAGAACATAAAAATTTATTCCATATATGTATATATGCGAGATACACTTCACCACTGAGACACTGAGACACAAATACCATTCCGAGAGCAATCGACATCCATTGAAGTAAATGGAATAGCAGCGAGATTTAAATGTGTGCACCAATACCAGAGTAACTGTATGCTGTTTAAGATCGCATCAATGAGAGGCCACAATGCAATGTGCAGCCGACCGCTGTCGTCCAAATTGCATTAGAGATGCTTGACAACTTGTTTCGCAAATGTTTGCAGTTATTAGTACTACTGCATTGGTTTTACTCCCAATATTGATCCCACCTTCCTCCGATCCCTGGAAGTATTGCAATCAGAGAAAAAAAAATTGCACCGATGACTCATCGTTCTTCTCACATCCCCCTTGGGGATTTACGTGAATATATCATTTTTATACTCTCCCCATTATTCTGCGGCGCGAGTGACGCGGATAGCACAGTCTCTGGGACTATTCTGAATGTCATGTCACACTTTAGCTTTTATTTCATACACAAGTCGATATCAGAAAAGGACACGACTTTCAACCTCATCCCATGACAACTAGAGTCACGCCATCCACTTTGGGAAATCTGTGACTCGAGCCATGTCACATATTTAGACTGACCAAATTCACCAGGAATGTCCCACCTTAGCCGAAAAAATAAGATTTCAATATTTTTTGGAAAATGTTATTGAATGAATAAAACCAAGAATAAAATCAAACAAGCATCATTTTCTCCGACACATCGATTATAAGCCACACAAATGCAAACACTGCAACAAATGTTTCTCGGATCGGAGCAACTATGCGAAGCATCTCAAATTGCACCAACTAGATGGGGTGACACTTTACTGTCATTTTTGTAACAGACCTTTCGATACCAAACTGAGTATTTCAAGACACTTAGTTCACTGCAAATAGAAAACGGGAAGCACGTGAAAGAACTGAACAATTTTATGGCTTAGAAATCAGCGAGTAACCCAGAGAAACAAAAATAGCGGAAGCAATAAGATTAGAAGTGTATTTGTTACACGGGACCAACTCTTGGAATGGTCGACTATTATATTCAAGCGCGGGTGTTGACTATTTTATGTATAGAATAGCCACAATAGCGCAACCGATGAGACCTTCGTTTCTCAGTACAAAACATTGATAAAAATTCTTGCTTGGTGCACTTTGGATACTATCGGAATTAAACAATAAAACGAATATTGGCATCTGTTCAAAAAAAAAAAAAAAAAGACGGGTGGGTAATGTCAGGGACATAACCGGAGTGACGTAGGACTATACAAAGGGGACAGCTTTTGTTTAAATATATATTTCAAATATATTGTTTTATTTTCTTCTCCTACGTGAATACCTATCTATCTACCTGAAAAATGGATTAGTTTACTGTACTCTTTATGAATATGTTGATGGTTCTGAAAAGAACCTTTGGTGTTGTGTTTTTGTTATCACTCGATATTCCCATCTTGTTCGGTTAAACCTTCCTGTTTAGCTATTGCGTTTGCCACTCGCCATAGCTTTCACAGTTGGAAAATTTCTTCCCATCCAGCTTGTGACATATTGTTCAGTAAATTACACTTAATGCGACGTGCCGGAGAAACACTTTGCCACTCACTGAAACTAATTGTTGCCTTGATGAGCGCCGAACCGAAGCTGCTCTGTTCTTGATGCGGGTTTTCTGATTGTCGCGAGCAGCTTTGCAAGCCAACTCGAGCACTCCGACGGCCGAAACTCTATAATCGCTGTTAGGTATACTGGTGCTCCGGCACCAATCCGTTCGGCCTAGTTACCCTTGCGGAGCAATCAGTGAATGCGACCAACAGGGAACTGGAGACCTGCACGGTTCGAGTGAGACTTTGCTTTTCCCTTAACTTGTCCTCCTTTGTTACGTCCACGATGCCGATGCCGTACAACCACACGGGTTTACGGTTTGAAAGAAAATAAGATATTTTTTTGGGGTCCGCGTGTCTTATACTCTAGCGGTACACACTCACAGGATAGAGACAAATCGGCAGACTCAGCCAGAGGGGCGAGTCCAACGAGACGAACGAATGAGCGTTAAAAGGCAGCGATGGCAAAAATACATTCATTACGATTTGTTCGCTCGTTGGATTCACATGCAGGCTAAAAAGGGTCCTTTTCACGATCACAAAATTATCTTCAATCTAAAGAGTTTATTGTTTTGTTATCTCTCGATATCCCCATCTTGTTCGGCTAAACCTTTCTGTTTAGCGATTGCGTTTGCCACTCGCCACAGCTTTCACAGTTGGAAAATTTCTTCCCATCCAGTTTTGTGACATGTTGTACAGTAAATTACATTCAATGCGACGTGCCGAAGCGCCACTCAGTGTCGCATTGGAGGCGATTTTAACCTGTAATTGAACATTTGCGATGACAGTGGTTCAGTGTCGACTTTCAATGGGTCATAATTTGGATCTCTATATTTACAAAAATGTCCAACTAAATAAGTCGCATTACATGTCCGTCCAATTAGCTAAATGTCGAACTAATTGTAAATTACTGTACTTTCAATCTGGAAACAATTTAAGAATTGGTGAAAATTGAATAATCAGGAAAGTCCCCAACTATCAATAAGCTCAGAACAACTGACAAATTCACATACTCATCAGATCCTGGTAAAAAAATTATAAAAAATCAATTTGTGTTTTATTATTATTTTGGATAATGTTTTAGAAAGCATTGAACTGTATTTCCTAAACTCTTTTTTGGAAGGCGCCTTGTTTTATGGAATGGTTCCAATTTAGAAAACTTAGTACTCGTGGTTTTGAAAAAACTCATTTCGAACGCCCTCGATGCCGCCTTGTTCTGGATTTGCCACCAAAGCAGTTTGTATGAAGAACAAACTTTTTTTCTTCTGCTACCTGATGTCGTTTTGCGATTGCGTTTGCCACTCGCCACTCGCTGCAACTGCCTGTTGTCTTGATGTCCACCGAACCGAATGTGTTCTGTTCCGAATGCGGGGTTTCTTATCGTCGCGAGCAGCTTTGCCAGCTAACTCGATAACTTCGGCGGCCGAAACTATATAACGCCGGCTAGGTGGACTGGTGCACTGGTACTAACGCGCTCGGCCTAGCTACCCTTGCGGGGAACTCCAGATCAACACGCTTTCCCTTCACTTTTCCTCCTTTACCATGTCCAGACATGGCTGCTTGTGTTGGTTTATTGATGTGATGTGATGCGAAACGATGTGGTGTACGGTTTGAATGAGAATGATCGTTACGGCAGCGGAGCGGGGTTTTTAAACTGACTGGCTGGCTCGAGAATTACGCATGTATGAGACTGCGACCAACGTTTCGTTCATTTTTTTCTTTTTCCTTTCCAATCGTGCTTCATTCTATTTCGCTGCTGCTCTGGTTGCCCGTTTTGGTCGGTACGATTTGAGGAGCACAAAATGGACCAATCAAAAATGGGCACATAGTGCATTTTGACAATGCTTGATATTTCACAATTATTCAATTATTATCTCAAGAAAAATGAAATGTTATTCGTTATGATAGATGCGAAGATATATTTCCTATCAATTGATGCAAAAACCTTTCCGATCTATTGAGAAATGCTCGAGTTATAAGCGTTCCAAATCTTGCATTTTTTCCTACTTGTTCAGTGCCTAGATTTCCATTTCACCCCCTATATCTTCCGGTTAGACGTAGTCCTACGTCAAAAAAAAAATCATCGATGTCGCTATTCCACTGAACCAGAATCTGGAGGAGACCCACGGTCGCAAAATCTGCAAGTACCGACCATTAGCCGTGGAGCTCAAGGAACTGTGGGGGCTAAGGGAGGTCCCAAGAATTGTTCCAGTCGTTCTCTCTGGAACTGGAATTGTCCCGAAGACACTTCTGGAAGCGCTAAAGGTGTTGAATATGGAGAAGGAATTGGCCGGCATCCAAAAGTCGGTCATCCTTAGCACCTGCGCGATTGTCCGACAATTTCTCGGTCAGGACTGAAACAGCACGAGCATGCAGATACGTGCATTCCGCAGAGCCTAGTCCCCCTTTGGCATTCAGAAGCCCGGGGGCAGGTGAAAATTCTGGCTAGGTTCGCCTAGTTAAGAAGTGAGATAAGTCTGCCAAAAAAAAAATCCAAGATCCCCACGGTAGTGACCACCTGCCAATAATTTTATCGATCGCCAATGAATCAGGTTCTCGTGAGTCAGTCGATATTGCGTATGACCTCACGAAAAATATTGACTGGAGAAAATTTGCAGAAATAATATCTGAAGCACTTGTTTCAATGCATGAACTTCCTCCACTCGAAGAGTATAACTTTATATCGAGTTTGATTTACGAAAGCGCACTTCAAGCTCAAAAGAAACGTGTTCCTGCTACCACTTTCCGACGTCGTCCTCCATCACTTTGGTGGGACAAGGAGTGTTCAAAGGTCTACATTGAAAAATCATCCGCTTTCAAAAAATTCCGGAAAACTGGACTAGTGGAATGGTTTCGAAAGTACCAAGCTCTAGAAGCCAAACTAAAAGGTCTGATTAAAGCAAAAAAGCGTGGATATTGGCGAAAGTTCGTCAATGGTTTGTCAAGGGAGACCGCTATGAGCACTCTTTGGAATACGGCTAGGAGAATGCGTGGCTGGAACCATACAAATGAAAGTGAGGAATACTCTGACCGTTGGATTTTCAAATTTGCAAGAAAGGTTTGTCCCGATTCCGTTCCTGCACAAAGCGTCGTACGCGACATTCCGCTCCAATACGACTATGAGAATTTTTCGATGGTAGAATTCTCAATTGCCCTCCTCTCAAGTAACAATTCAGCTCCTGGGTCGGACAAGATTAAATTCAACTTGTTGAAGAATCTTCCCGACTTGGCGAAACAGCGTTTGCTGAACTTGTTCAACAAGTTTCTGGAGCTGAATATTGTCCCACATGACTGGAGGCAAGTGAGAGTGATAGCCATACGAAAACCCAACAAGCCGGCTTGCGATCACAACTCGTATAGGCCGATTGCAATGTTATCCTGTATTCGCAAATTGTTAGAGAAAATGATTCTACTTCGTTTGGACAAGTGGGTCGAAACGAACAATTTGCTGTCAAATACGCAGTTTGGCTTCCGCCGAGGTAAAGGGACGAATGATTGTCTCGCGCTGCTATCTTCTGAAATCGAAATCGCATTTGCTCGCAAAGAACAAATGGCTTCCGTTTTCCTCGATATCAAAGGGGCATTTGATTCAGTTTCCATGGAAATTCGCTCAGAGAAACTTCATAATCGTGGACTTCCACCAATTCTGAATAATTTCCTGTATAATTTACTGTCAGAAAAGCACATGTTTTTCAATCATGGCAGCTTGAAATCTTCTCGATACAGTTTTATGGGCCTACCACAAGGCTCCTGCCTAAGCCCCCTCTTGTACAGTTTTTACGTCAATGATATAGATGATTGTCTAACTAGAGACTGCACGCTGAGACAACTTGCAGACGATGGAGTTATTTCCATCACGGGTACTAATCCCGTCGTTCTGCAAAAGTCGTTGCAAGATACCCTGAACAATCTGTTCACGTGGGCCCTCAAGCTGGGTATCGAATTCTCTACGGAGAAAACTGAAATGGTCGTTTTTTCTAGGAAGCACGAACCCGCCCAATTCCAGCTTCACCTATCCGGCAAAACGATCAAGCACTCGATGTTTTTCAAATACCTTGGAGTATATTTTGACTCTAAATGTACCTGGGGAATACACATTGCGTATTTGAAACAGAAATGCCAGCAAAGAATCAATTTTCTCCAAACAATAAACGGAACATGGTGGGGTGCCCATCCAGGAGACCTCATTCAGTTATACAAAACAACGATATTATCAGTGTTAGAATATGGCAGTTTTTGCTTCCGATCAGCTGCCAGGATTCATATTCTCAAGCTGGAGAGAATACAATATCGTTGCCTGCGTATAGCCATGGGGTGTTTGTATTCGACACATACGATGAGTCTCGAAGTTCTGGCAGGAGTACCCCCGCTTACTCTTCGGTTCACAGAATTATCCTACAGATTTCTCATCCGTTGCAAGATCATGAATCCATTGGTGATTGATAACTTCGAAAATCTACTCCAACTGATTCCTCAGTCAAGTTTTATGTCTATATACCATGAGTACCTTACCCACGACGTGCACCCTTCACCAGGCATCTCCAACCAAGTTTGCTTCCCATACTTTTGCAATTCCTCTGTCATTTTTGATCTGTCCATGCGACAAAAAATCCATGGAATCCCAGATCATCTACGCTCCGATTATATTCCGCCGATATTTTCGGCAGAATATGGGAAAGTTAGATCTGATAAAATGTTCTTTACTGACGGTTCATACATAAACGGGTCTACTGGCTTCGGCATCTTCAATGAAAATTCCAGTGCCTCTTTCAAACTCAAAGATCCTTGTTCCGTGTATGTCGCTGAACTGGGTGCGATATACTACGCACTGGGGATCATTGAAACATTTCCCATCGACCACTATTTTATTTTTTCAGACAGTCTCAGCTCAATAGAGGCAATCCGCTCAATGAAGGTTGATAAACGCTCATCTTATTTCCTAACTAGAATAAGACAACTATTGAGTGTTTTGGTCGAAAAATTATTCAAGATTACCATAGCATGGGTTCCCTCTCATTGTTCGATTCCGGGGAATGAGAAAGCGGACTCGCTAGCTAAGGTGGGCGCTTTAGAAGGCACACTTTTTGAAAGGCAAATTGCTTATAATGAATTTTTCCACATTCCTCGTCAGTACACGCTCGTAAGTTGGCAGCGCATGTGGAGTGGAGATGAGTTCGGTCGTTGGTTACACACGATTATCCCTAAGGTCTCGACGAGTGCATGGTTCAAGGGATTGAATGTAGGTCGTGATTTCATTCGCGTGATATCTCGGCTTATGTCCAATCACTACAACCTAAACGCGCATCTCTATCGCATTGGGCTCGCAGCAAACAATCTTTGTGATTGTGGCGATGGCTACCACGACATCGAGCATGTTGTCTGGTCGTGTATCCGGTTCCATACTGCTCGCTCTCAGCTCTTTAGAGCACTGAGAGCACAAGGCAGACAATCGGAGATCCCCGTCCGGGATATCTTAGGTAGCCGTGATCCTGATCTTCTGCTTCATCTATACCTGTTCCTCAGGAACGCCGATGTCAACGTTTAATGATGTTTCCTTCGTTGTGTCCCCGTTTTATATCCCTCCTATCCGATCGATAAACTTTTACTTAGTCGCGGCAATACATACACACACTCTTTACAGATACACGGGCCAAAGGTTGTGCAGTCCACTGATGATTCAACAAGAGCCAAAGGTTGTACCGCTCATGACAACTCTACATGAACTGATGATTGCGCCGGTTAGTGACCATTCTATCCTGGATTCCTCGAGTCGAGAAAGACGCACCACGCTAGATATGAGGTACAGACTAGGGGGGCGTTGCTGATTGAGGGTTAGCTGCATCCCAATAGGAAGTATCCCGTGTCAGGCACACGTACAGAGCATTGGAGACAGCAACATCCGAATTACGAAAACACTTGTAATACTAACCTCGAGCCAACCGCGAGTAATCGGTTACATATTACTAACATAGATAATAAGAAAAATTGTCAAAGTATTGAACTCCCGGCCCCGTGAGGCTAACGCCATATGAGCCTTGATAAAAATATATATTTTGGAAAAAAAAAAATCAAACAATGAATCATTCTCTATTACAAAGGAAGCAATATTTAGATGATGATGATTTAGATGATTTGCGAAGAAGAATATCCCTTTTTTGGAAATTTATCGAACAATTTGTAGAATTCCAGATCGATGTTCAGTAAACTTCATGAATTCCGTACCATCTAAAAGTTTTCTGAAGATATTTGCATATTTGCAATCTGCAATTGGCACCAATTATTTGTTTTACCTTTCTATCTCATTAATTATAATTCCTATAATAATTGTTCACTCATCAAACAAAATGTTTTCATCTATCTGAACAGGAAGTTTTTTACTAATGCTACTTTGGATCTCTGACCATTCAGGAATAGACTTTGATACAATCCATTAACTCTGTTGTTTTCCCCCTAGACCACCATTCCAATTTTCAATGTATCGTAAACCGTTTCGATAGTTTCACATTCGGTAAAATATATACCGGGAATTTGTATTTTTGAAGAAAATGCTTCATTTATCATCTAAATTTATATTATCGTCTACAAAATAGGGCCCTTCTGAAGCATTACACTTTTTCCAACGAACAATCCAATCCTAGAAACACTTCTTATAGCTGTATTCAGGAATTGCCTACCCTTTATGTCTTTAATGTTGTCAAAACGGGTCCCACGAAGCGGTAATTTGAATTTTGGAGATATGAAGAGTCACACAGTCAAACATTCAGCATCTTCTCTTTTCTTTTGATAAACTTCAACGTGGTTTTTCCGGATTCGATGCGTTGGATGAAAAAAATTAACTTGTTTCTAATGACGCTGTGAACAAACTAAATGGCAGATCACGCTCATAATTGGCATTAAGACCACTAACAACCAACTTAAAAAATGAAAAATAAACAAAACAAAAATGTCCAGCGGGAAGATTTAAAATCGCAAAACCCCGTTATATATTTGACAGAATGTATGAAACTCTCCTGTCTCCTGTATTTCACCTGAATCAACTAGACTTGTATGAACAGTTTGCACCTTACTGGTAAAAAATACTTTATGCCATTTTTATGCTGAAAAATTCTAATAATATAATGAACAATAACAGCAACTTGAGCAGCATTAGCTCAACAAGACCAGTAAATGTTTGAAAGACCACTAACCGAACTCTGGTAAGTAGCATCAAAAGTTTGAAACACGAGTCTTCAAATAAATCGTGTAGGTAATTCGTCAAAAATATTACGTTTCCTCTCAATAGAAAGTTTAAGAGAAATGAATCGCGTGTTTTCCATATTCAAGCATTTTAGAATAATGTTCATCAATGATTTCAACCCTTCAACCCATAATTGGCAGACAAACTCGTTCAATGCGAATACTCTGAGCAAAATTCATCCGAAAAAAATATTGAAAATCATGACAAAGGAATGGTTTTTGTTTCTGAATACTCAAAATACGGTACAGAATGAGAAAAATACAGAACAATAAAAAAAAACGGTACTGTCCCGTTAAAAACGGTACGTTTGGTCAGCCTACACATATTGTAATTTCAAAATTTCAAAATTTTTTTGCACAATTCTTGAAAAGAAAAAATAAAACCGAAATGCAAAGACGAAAACTAATAAGCCACAATTCTCTCATCAACAAATTTTAAAGTCCTTCGGTGTACAATTATTGATTAACCCCTCGTGTCTACTACATAGGATTTATAGTAATGAAACTCTCCGGTGTGGAAGCGAGCTTCTGTTATGCTGTGTAGCATCACCAACACACGCAACACGACTCGTAGGCATCTAGCGAGTTCATCGGAGAATCGAAACATCTTGGTTCATTCTGGTGCGTTCCATGCTACTTACTAGCCTCCCACCAAATTTCGAGAGCATTCAGTTTTCAATGTGAAAGTGCAGCACGAACTTAACATCGACTAAACCACACCGGGAGTAGGATTGTGGTATGAGCACGATTTTGGCGTGATGGTACTGGTTCGAGCAAAACTTTTATACAGAAATTAAAACAATAAAGCGACACAGACGCAAATGTCTGCAATCGAAAAAGAGTATGTTGCCACCATTTATATATTCATACATTAACACTTGCCCTGTTGGAGAATGAATCTACATATGTATATATGTGGGCCAAAATCAGTATGCTGCAACTCAGTGCCAGATGTTTTGCGCTGCCGCCACTATGTTTTGCCCCGATTTTTATATTTTTAGCTGCACCTGCCTGCATTATGATGAATACTTCGGAACCTTTTGCATCTGCCGTAAGACGGACAGAGGATAACCTCAGTTTGAGGTGGGCATCTTAACTTTCAAGTTGGAGTTTGATTCCAACCATAAAATCATGACACAAAAGTGAAAGCAAACAAAATAAAATCGAATTCAATCATCCTGTCATCAAATGAACATTTTCAACATTTAACAAAATATGTATTCAGTACAGGATTTATTTTCTTTTTCACAAAAAGTCTGTTCTTGAAGCACGAATGCAAAACATGATGTTATCTTTATCGAAACATATGGCATACGGATTATGTAGTATATGAAGCGAACGAATGGAACAAACCCCCCGAAGGACAACAGAATATCGTGATGAATGATAGAAGAAGCTCCGAACGTTTGTAATCAGAAGTCGACAATTTAATGCAAAACGATAAACAGTGGAGCGTGGGCTAACAAACGACATATACAGACACAGAATTGTATGACTCATCGCCGGCACTCCCTATGCTCTGCTTTTCGAAAAGAACTTTTCCCGCACTAATCGATCAACCAAACTTTGGAACATTGCACAAAGTTGCGCATGTTTTGTTCTTCCAGAACTGCTTTGATAATCAGTCGCATCGAAAAGCCTTCCTCCCATTCACTAAGGCTGCGGTGACATTGCTTGCAGCTTCTTCCGAAAATGTGGCTGCACGAATTAAGAAAAACGAATCCTTAGAAAAACATCGATCTTGACGGATCAATTTTTTTTTCAACGGCCTAGGGATCGATTCATTGATTATTTCGGTACCAGAAAATCGATTTTTGAAAAATAGAATGCCTTTTTTCCAATTTATTCACTTATTCTACATAGGTGTTGTCTTTTCTTTGAACATGAAATAAACATTTCATATTTCTTAATAAATTTATTGAAAATTATTATTAGAATTTCAACAACTGATCTCCGCTGAAAATAATACCATATAATCCATCCACGCCATACGTATGGCATTTATTCGAAATCTTGGTTGTAGTGTCAGTTCTAGATAGCATTTCGGTTGATCATCAACCAATTTCGTCACAATTTTCACTGTCATCCTATTGAATGTGATGGTGTGAATATAACTTTAGGACTTTTTAAATATAACTTGTTTTATAATGACCAAACATACACAATTGTTTCTCCTAAATTTACGATCACTACTTTCACAATCTTGGAAAGGATTCATGTTTATGAAATTTGTCAGGTGGTTTTTCGTGAGTTTTTTGTTATTGTCTACTATCAAAAAGATCGGGAAGAAGAGATCGATTTTTGCGATTTTTTTCGAGTACAAAGAATCTATCCAAAAAATCGGAAATCGAAGAGGAAATGATCGATCTTTCAAATATCGATCCAAGATCACCCAATCCTAGGACCGATTCACATACAATCGTGAGAAGTAAACATGCGATCATGTGGAGTAAACAACATAGAATTGTATTGATTACATTGCTTCCCCTCGCTTCATTTGAAATGCGAACAAAATAGTTGGTTTCTTTTTGTCGTTTCAAGTTTTCGTATGTACTTCGAAGCAATGTCACCGCGACCTAACATAGTTGGGCAAATATATGATGCAACGAATACAGACTGTTGAATTGGACGACGTTCCATAGTGGAAATTCTCAACCAAATGTTCCTTGTGTTATATTGGCTCTTGACAACAAAAACGAAAAAATCCTTGGTATGAATTTTTGAGAGACAAATTCAAATGTACTGTAGACATTACCACAAGTTGAAAGAATTTTTTTATCAAAGAAGAACGGAAACGAATGGCCAAACTATTTCTACATACTATTGGATACGTTTATTTCTACATACTGTTCCTATGGCAGTTTCATGCAAAATTCATTCAAAAAGTTTCACAGAACATTTGTACACCTTGTTAGCGAATGCCCCATAACAATGAGATTTGTATTCTGCAAAGGTGTTGCAGATCACTCCCTTCTCCATAAAACGATGTTTTTATGCATAATCCTTCGGAAAAACACAAAAAAAACTTATTGTTTGTTCCCAGTATTTAAAAAAAACAACATCAAGTTCAATTGTCCCATGTTGTGATTCTGGGCGTAACTGTCCCACCATGTATTTTAAACCGTAATCAAGCTCGATAGATTCAAGTGAGAGGAACTCTTCACATTTCATTAAACAATAGTTCACTGCTCATAAAAAAACCCGGTGTATTGCCAAACTGAAATGCTCAGAGCTTCTGGTAGTCAAATACTTTGAAAAAAACTATGATTGCGTTTCCCTCAGTTGCTGATTTTGGAACATGGGACAGCTATGCGTAGAACGGCAGTTTGACTCAATTATAAGCAGTTAAAATAAGCATACATTGTATATAATCGAATCCGCCGTGTATACCAAAAATTTATGTTTTAAAGAAAATGCTTTATTTATTATCTAAGATTTTATTATCGCCTTTTTGAAGCAATACACTACCGTTCTACGCATAGTTGTCTCATGTTACTTTTTGACAATTTTCACTTTTCTTTATAAAACTATATTTTTATGCCTAATCTTCCTGATAAATACATAAAAAGTTATTGTTTGTTTTCAGTTTTTTAAAAAAACAACATCAAGTTTTTCTAGATCCATAGTAAATAAATCGGTTCAAGTAAAAGAATTTAAAGTCACGCTTCCAGCAGAGCTATTGCACTCATTTCTGGTTTGGAAAAATGAACTAATTCTCAAAAAAAAAAAGTTTAACAGAACACGTGTAACATTGGTAGCGAATGTCTAATAACAATGGGATTTATATTCTGCAAAGGTGTTGTAGATCACTCCCTTCTTCATAAAATGTTGTTTTTATGAATAATATTGCGGAAAAACACCAAAAATCTTATTGTTTATTCCCAGTACAGTAGAACCCCGATTATCCGCGAAATAGTCTGGCAAGCTCAACGCGGATAACGCAATTAATGCCTAAAACATCTCATCACACATCACATCTCATCATAACACAACAAAATGACATTTCAGCATGAAAACTATGTTTTATCAATACAGGTATCATTAAACTATCCATCTGTAAGGACGTGTATACCAGTGGTCAAATAATGTGAAAGTCAAGACCAAAACAAAAGAACAAAAACCTACCACTCATTGACAAATTGAGGAAAGGCTCATAGAATTACTATGGAACTCGCTTTCGCGGATAAACCGCACCGCGGATCATCCCATGTTGATATTCTAGGCATAACTGTCCCACCATGAATTTTTAACCCTTTCGCATACAACGTCGAACGACACTCGTGGCTATTAGACTGTGCTAGAACGTACAACATCGAACCTCACTCGTGGTGTATCGATATGAAATGATTGCATAGCTCCAGGCGAATGGTATTCATGAGAAAGCAAGGCAAGGTTCAAAACTTGTCTCATTCACCGGCACAACTGGGATACGCACGCACAGCATAGTAGGGGAACGGACTCGTTGTGTTCGTGTTTAGTCCATGCTGTTTGAAATCAAATAATACGGCAAGGGGTTAAACTTATAATCAGGCTTGATTGATTCAAATGAGGGGAATTTTTCACATTTCATTAGACAATAGTTTACTGCTCATAAAAAAACCCGGTGTATTGCTAAACTGGAATGCTTAAAACTGCTAGAAAACTTTGATTGCGTTTTTCTCAGTTGCTGATTTTGGAACATGGGACAACTATGCGATGAACGACAGTACACTCTTTTCAACAAACAATCCAGTCATCGAAATACTTTTTATAGCTGTACTCCGATATCGTTCACGCAGCGAATTCGTTTTTATGTCTTCAATGCTGTGAAAATGGGTAATTTGATAAAAAACATTGATTTTATCCTGAACGGAAAATTTTCTAATTACTGGATTCATGATCCTTAATTATGTAAACGATCGTGTGATAATATACGAGAACATTGTTGTACGAAATATACGAGCAGACATATTATACTAGGGACAGCTTCAAAGAACAAGCGCACACTGGTATATCATGCGCCAATAAGAAGGAGCTACTATCATCCAGTTATCAGGATTACTACATATCAATCTCCTCCCGGAGTTGGTGGCCAGTAGCGCCAAATCCCATCATTATCAGCTATCATCCCAGAACACAATGCTTATAGCACTAAGGTAGCCTCTAATACTCCCGGCTCAGTCACGCTTGCAGAAGGTGTCGGGGTTTTTCGAGTCACCCACACAGGCAAGCACGTTCACTTTAATAGTTCTCCATCACCTGACAGTTCTATGACTTTCATAGTTTCGCAGTAGTTACTCCGATACTGATATCACTGCCTGTCGCCTCATGGAAGATCCCAGCCTAACATCATGCTTTCTACGATCAATCCATACTGATTCTTCAAATTTCGAGCGAACACCAATCGACGATCTTATGACCTACTACCTGAAGGTTCGTGAAGTGCGAACGAGGATTGGTTATGTACTGTCACAACCAGAACAGAATGACTTGGCTCTGGTTCTTGGTGATTACAATCAGTCTGGGCTGATTTGGAATGTTACTGCAAATGTTCGAACATCCCGACTTCCTGCTGTACATTTCCGGATGGTTTTAGTCTGCATACCCTAACACAAATCAATAAAACTATGAACATTAACTCTCTGAAAATCCTTATTGATTTATCGATGCCTTTTTTCTCCGACAATACCGTTGATGTGCATGAGCTCGACTTCCGAAGAACCGATTTCGTTGCATTGCGTCAGTTCCTTGCCCAGACAGATTGGCGGTTCCTGGACTCCCACACCCAAACTAGCGTTGCTAGAAAGCATTTCATTTTCGGCAGAAACCATGTCTTTTCATGCCTTGTAGCGTCAAATGAGCAAAAAATGTCACCTTTCCCCCAACGCTTTAAAATGTTTGTATGTACGGAAGCAGACATCCCTTCCTTTTTTCTTTTTTCATCTTTTTTGGGATTGCACCAAAAACAAAAACGATGTCAATGGTGAGCGAACCAAGGTCGGATGGAATGCAAGACTGTTTTACACGATCACGCTATCCACATAGCTAATGATGCTGTTGCGGAGAAGTGTGGTAATATTACATCTGATTACAAATTGAAGTTGGAAGGTGTTTTCTAATTTTACTCATAGAAAACACTTTCCAGCATAAAGCAGTTCTATATCCATCTCGGTCTGGGCCGTGTACATATGTGGCAAAGTAATGCTTGCTTATTTTGAAACGTGTCTCTTGTTTCGCTCATTCGTATAAATCTTATATTGCCGTACCATATATATTATACAAATGCTTACCAGTATTTGTGAGTCATGGCATTTTCTGTTATTTTTTCGCTCATTTAATGTAATAAATCGGGATGGCAAAACATGAGCTAAAAATCAACTTTGGGTGCACTTTCCAATAGATGAAGTCGTGAACTACTTCGAGGAGGTTGTGTGCCGACTTATATCTGATTGTGTGTCGTTGAGTAGACCTGTTCCGAAGTATGCTTGGTCCAATGCTCGACTACGCAGGTATTTCGCAAATGCTGTCGCACCCGTAATTCAATTACCAATCGTTTGCTCTCAGTAGCCAGCTAGGAATATCGAACGTACAACCGTTTCCTCTACAAAAGGTGTACAACGAGTATACAGGACAATCTATGTCGCAGTTAGTTTGAAACATAGAATACGATCCTGTAGGAAGGTCCGAGCGAGCTTTAATGAGCGTCGGACGGCATGCGTTTGCCTGGTGCATTACTTTTGCCCGGTTAATTATTGTTTTTAAATAACAGTTCGGCTGAAATGTTCATAAGGTTCACGTCTAGATGGCGCCTCTTGCGAAAATCTACTTGACTATCACAAAGCACCAAAATTCGACAGCAATCGGTCGATTGGCACTTTCAAGATATGGAACGTTGCGTTCACTTCACCACTATTGAGCATTAATACAGCAAAATCAACATCAATGACATGAACGTTTCTCTGCAGAGAGATAGAACCCCTTCTTTTCTATAGATATCTTGTATCCCAACTTCATGTTTCAGAAATACTGTAACTGTACTATGTATTTGGAAAATAGCGCATAAGAAATTCTGATTCACCCGTTTTACAGACCAGACATTGCCCCTCCCGACTACCATTTGTTTCGATCGATACAGAACGTTTTGAGTGGAATACGCTTCACTTTACAACAGCGTATCAAAATTAACTGGATTCATTCTTGGTTTTAGAAGATGAAGGCTTTTTTCGCGACGGAATCTGTAAATTGTCTAAAAGATGGCTAGCGATAGCCAATACTTTGAATAATGTAATAGTTCATTTTATTATTCAAATAAATGTGTTCTTCGTGCAAAAATAACGGAACGAATTAAGTTGTATACCAAATAATTCAATCTAAATCAAATCGAACATCTATAATTGCGTATGTGTCCTAAATGCTCGATCGTACTCATCTTATTCGGTATCTTGTGACTTTCTCCATTCTTCAAAAATTATCAAAATCGAAAGGATATTTTTGGGAGCATTAGAGTCATTCCAATTGCTTCAACCAACCCGTTGAACACCATATCTCAAATCGAGCTGAAGCACCCATTTCAATCGCTGTTAAATCGGTCCAAATATGTATTGAAGCTGGAGGAAACTATTTTAAACAATGAAATCAACAATTATTAAAACAACTGTGTCAGCTTCCATTGAAAAATTCCATGCAATATTACTCCTCATTCTTTTTTGTTGAATTCGACTAATTTGTTATACCGTTTCACAGAACGAACTAATGCTTTAATAATTGTTTTGAAGTATGTTGAAATCCTTAAATAACGTATGATAGAGTGCTAGAATATGAAGTTTCAACTAATTTATTTTTCTGCGAGCGATGTGGTCGAAAATAGTGATCAAATGAATAAAAAGTCGAAATGAATTCAATGTAACAAAACAAAATTCAACAAAGTCGTCAGTTAGTTATTGATAAGATATTGAATCATCTGAAGCTTCATGTGCTTCATGTACTAATAAAATTTTCATTCATTTCGAAGTTTTAATCCTGACCATATTATACGCATTTTATTCGTCTTCCATCTGCTTCTTCACAATTTTACTGGAAAGTAACATGTGGGCTTTCCTGCCAATCCTAGATAAAAGAATTGTGCGAAGCCGGATTAAATTCGATCGACGCTTCTAGGACTATCCTTCGATGGACCAAAAACGTTATTGAATAGTGTAAAGCCAAAGTATGATTGTAACCAATAATCATAGACCAGGTGCATTAGAAAGAACAAACGCTTGAAATTTAATAAGATTGGACGCTGAAAGAGGCTTCAGGACTGCCTCTGCTGCCTCTGGCCGCTACGAAGCTCATCACACAGCAATCTCCGATAGCTGCTGGTGGCAGGTGGTACCCGTGCTTTCCGTTTCGGCTAAATTTAACGAACACGTGCGCAAAGTACATAAGTGTTCCCTAAATATCATTTCCACATGTTTCGAATCTCGCTCCGTTTGCCCTGCTCTCTCTCATACTCGATCATCCTTATTCTAAAAATTTCGTGCTTTCCATTATTTACACTTCCTTCTTAGGTCTCCTGCGAGGCGATCTTCTTCATCTGAGAGGCGTTGTTAATATCCTCGTTCGGAGAAGCAGATGTTTTAGTTTCCACACGATTTGCCTGCTGGGCACTCGACATGAAAAAAGTCTCATTTTACTTCTTTTGTACCGTTTCTGGTTTGTTAGAAGGCTGCTGTTACCTTCCTCCCAAATCTAAAACTCTTTCGGAGCAATCAGTTGATAGTGCATGTTGGGCAGCTGAACATATCAGTAGCAAAATTCTTACCATTCGTGTAATCATCTGTTCCAAGGAACGTTTAGTTTGAATAACATTCTCTGGAATTGACCACCGTGAACTTGGTATCAGGTATAAACCATTAGTCTTATTAGTATCCTCAACTGGATTTAAATAAATTAACACATTGTTGACCGCAAATTCCAATGAAATATCATACTAATTATTTATGAATCACTCGATAAGTTCTCAGGTCCGACGATGAATTTTCCGTCTGGCCCACGTCGGTCCCTGCAGACTTTTCAAGAAAGTTATTTTTTAGCTTTGTTACTATTGTTTCCAGTGCCGACGCTCTCCAAACGAAAAGTCCACTGTCGGTCCGATGAGACCGGCGCGAACCAGACGAAAAACATGGCTTAGCGTTGATGACATATTTGGGAAAATCGTTGAAATAATTTCACTGAAGGTATTTCATATCTACTTCCACTCGTTTGCTCTTATTCATGGTGGATGAATTCCTTTTTGAGTATCTCCAACATCAAAATCACTAGCGTCTAAGCCAATTTTTTTTTTTGGGAGAGCATGATAGTAAATTTTAAAAAAAACTTTGGGGCTCAGCAGAACATTGTTGATTATAGTATTGCAGAAAAATTTCATACAAGTGCTCTTTTTGACACATGAATTTATTAGATACTTCTCTTTACACATTAAAACTGTGGAGTATTCCTCATCAGAAGCAATTTAGAAGAGTGGCTACTTCTGGAAATAAAGAAATTCAATTGGTTTGAATTTCTCTATCATTTTTAAAACTGAAGGTAGCGGTTAGAAGAGAAACAAAACCTCGTACCGTCTCTCTCTATCTCTTTCTCTCTCTCTCTCTCTCTCTCTCTCTCTCTTTCTCTCTCTCTATCTCTTTCTCTCTCTCTCTCTCTCTCTCTCTCTCTCTATCTCTCTTTCTCTCTCTTTCTCTCTCTCTCTTTCTCTCTCTCTCTCTCTCTTTCTCTCTCTCTCTTTCTCTCTTTCTTTCTTTCTCTTTCTTAACCTCAGACAAGCCAAAAAAATTTCAATCAAAATGTCGGCAATTTGAAAAAAAAAACATGTTCTTAGCACATTTTTTATGACGATTTCAATTTTTCCAAACAGGAAAATAGGATTTTTTTGGATGCATGAAGAATGTTCATACCAAATTTGGAATAAATTGGTTCAGTCGAACTTGAAATATCGTATATGCAACTTCGGTAAAAACAGCTAATTCACTGCCTACTATGGTATGTAGGAGATATGTTATGTAGGAGATAAGCGGTACCCCTTCGATAACAGTAGCAATTTTTCATAAGATTCATATGAAAAATTGCTGGATAATAAACAAACAAGCAGTGTGTTCCTGCTGAAGCTAATCACCGGTTCTGGGTATATTGATAACTTATTGCGCTCAGAAGCTTCAAAATTACCCACCTTTTAATTCCCTGCAACGATGCAGAAAGTTTGTGTAAGTTTGAAGGTTTGTTTTGTATTGTGATAGTGAAATTGTACATGTTTCTTTGCGCCTGTGACACATTCCATGCATCGAAATGCAAGGTGTTTCGAAATGACAAAAATATGCTATTAATGTTTCTTGCGTAGCATATTTGCCAAAATACTGAGAATTCATTATAAAACTAGAAGTCTTACCACGCCGGGCGGTCTTATCCCGTCTTCCCCTACCGATCATTTTGAACATTATGCGGCCGTTGCAAAAAAGAGTTTCTCATCAGAAAACATGAACTCTTGACCTGCGTGCCGTGAAAGTATTAGTTTGGCTCTGTCCAGCCTCTTCTTCGTTGTAGCCTTCGTTACCCCGTGAACCTTGCGTTTCTTGTATGGTCCTTGTATCCCAGGTAATTCTTCATGATGGTGTGGGCAGTCCCGATCGACACATCCATGTCAGCTACGGTTTTCCGGATCGAGCGGTTCATTTTTCGACGAATGCGCTTTCTCGCCACCTTGATGGCTGCTGAAGTCCTCGCCACCCGGATCTCCCACGGTCCTTGGCCGAACCCGTCTCCTGGTACCGACGGATGGTGGTATTCATCTCTCACTCGCAAACAACTTTTCTACGACGTCGCGGTACTGCTTTATCCTGCGCAGTAAACGAACAGTAAATGACAGCAAGTCAACACTGTGCCGTCGGTTAGCCTATATATGAGGCTAAAGTTGACTCCAATACCAATACACAGAATGCACATGGTGTGCACCTACACAACGATGAAAAACTGTATTCCAACTTATTGAACACCCTGTGTACTGTACCTCGCTGCGAGAAAGAACTTCACTGCAAGGCTATCCTTACCAGCTGATTTGTGGTTCTTTAGCTGAATCATGGCCTCCCCAATTCCGCTCATCGTCACTGTTCGCGCCCGACTCGACCGCTCCTGAATGACGTTATCGTTGCACGCGTTGAGCGCAGACGCGGTACATACATCACCGACATCACCGTGCACCGATATTCATCGCTAACGCCAGCCGTTCACAACCACATTAAAGGGGTGGCGGTCGAGAGATTGTTCATTTCAGGGACGAATGACCTTCGGGTTAAAGTCCCTTAAAAATAAGAACAGAACAGATTGTTCATTCTATTTTCACACGTTATATTGTAACATCGTCGAATAAACAACTAGTTAGGAGAAAAGTACCAGTGTTTTGACTTCCATTCTGCACTCTTGCCTTCCGAGCAAACCTTCGCACCATCGATATCTGGCTAGTAGACAGCTGTGGAAACCATTGCCTGCCTTTCTCAAGGCGGAAGAAAGAGTAATTTCCACACAGTTGAAAAGTCTCCCGATAATACAGTCCACTGCCTTGGTGCTGAGGAACGCGCCAACAGTCACGACGACGTACCTCGTTGTTCACTATACGTTGTATCCTATGTGCAAGGCGAAATGCTCGGCATTCGTCGCCAAACCATTTGTTCCGTTGACCACGTTTTTAATACCGGAAGACGGCATCTGCCGCGTTGCTTGCTGATATAGTCTATTGCGCGAGGCGTTCAGTTTCTTGAAGAACATCTCCAATTCTCGAGAGCGATGAAGCAGCTACAAAGCTGCCTTCGCTACAGTATCGCATTCTATCGTTTACTGGCCACTCGTTTCTGCATCTCCCCCATCACGATGAAAGCTGTTCCCAGCTCGTGTATGTTGCCGTAGTTCTAATAGATGGAATAATCACCTTGAGACGATCGCACGATTGAACCTTTCCAGCACCACTCCTGCATGGATACGATATTTAAAAACCATTCCTAAACTCAATATTTCCGAAAGAATTCGGGTACTCGCAAGAAAGTTGAGAGACTTGAATTTCTAGTCCGTATTCGTAGCTGGGATCTAGTCCGATTGTCCTATCTTGAATTTATTTGTAAATTTTCCTGTGTGTTTTGTTTTTATGGATATAGCTCTGTTTAGAATCTCATGTTGGTACAAGGACACTTAACAGCCGGCTTAACATGGGGAACAGACGCTGTTTGAATCTTAATCCCCTCCATGGGGGAAAGAAAACCAATTTTTCCATCGCCACCGGAACCATCAACCATGACATATACGTCAAAGAATGCCTGGAAAAACGACAAACCCGTTCAGTTTTGGACTGACATCCCGAAAAGAAAATGAAAAGAAAGCGATGGAAAGGTATCCTGAGAATAACGTGGTACCCAATGATCACAACATCTAACAACATGGAGATTTATTGGGCCATCATCAAGCGGAACTTAAAGAAGACGCAACAAACGGTAGAAGACGAAAGACAGTTCAAAGCAAACTGGCATTCTGCGGCGAACAAGGTAGACGAGGCCTCTGTACAAAACGAAATGTCGAGCGTTGAGCGGAAAGCACGGCTGTTCGGAAATGGCAAAGCGGAAGTCTAAATGAATGGTTTCCATTGTATATTGATTGAAATACTGAAAGAAAAATGAGACGATTCCAAAAAAATAAATCAAAATATTTGCTTTTTCCTTCAACTAAATTTTGATCGTTCCACCCTTTAGTTTTGCAGTTGTAGAATTTCTGTTCTCTTCGAATGTTTCGCGCCTGATCAATACAATAAAAGTACAAAGCTAGTTTTATAAACGAAGAGATTTTCCGTAAAGATAATGAACTAAGTTTAAATTTTCCGTATAGAATGAATATTTCTTAATAGAGTATCAAGTTTTCTGCTAGGAATATTTAATAGATTTTTTTCTGTTGAGGATGGACAGGAAAGGTGTTACGGTTCGCTAGCGAAACCGAAACAATAAAAAAACAAAGTCAAGAATTTTTTAAATGGAATGAGAATTGAATCTGTAAGTTTAAATAAGAATATACAAATACTTACCCTTCTATTATCCATACCTACCTGTAAGATGTAGCATGCTGTCACAAAAAAAACATCTGTAAAACTAACAAAAGCTGTAATAAACCTCGTCAACTGGTCTGCGAGTTTCCGGCCCAGAGAATGAGAAAAAAAGAGGAAAAGGAAAGCTAGAGAGAGGAAAAGAACTGTGAGAAGAGAGATGAAAGGAAAAGGAGCCTTGGGAAGGAAAAAAGGGAGTCGTAAAGGAAAGTAGAAGCGGATCGACTCCTTCTTAGCTACCGGACCATCATAGATAACGCAGTGGATATTAAAACGGAATAGATACTTTGGAAGTAGTTTGTCTTTCAAGAGTTCCGTGCGAGAGTAAATAAGGGTGGTAAACGACGCGTTCCTGGGAACCGCAACGGTCGTGCGACGTTCAACCCTCCTCGCCTTGGTCCGACGGAGAACGCACAGCTCTAGGAAGTGCCAGTGGTCAACGAGCCCCATTGTCATCGTTGCTCCACACGTCAACGGGTGAGTCTACCGGACGTTTTTGAGGGGAAAGTACGGTGAGGACTGGATGAGCTTGACCCCCGCTCATCGTCTCTGGAACTGATGAGGCTGACTTCCGTTGGCGGGCATCGTGCGTGAGTAGCCACCAAAGAAAAACTTACCTCTCTTACCTTCCTCGATCCAAGGATTCCATCGATTCCTGCTCGGCCGCCTCGAATACTAACACCTGAAAAGAAATAAAAAAATATATAAAACATACTTACCTTACTTACCTTTCACTTCTCATATCTGTTGAATCCATGGTGCAATTGAGTCCTCTACTAACTACCGCTTAAGCCCTGAGTCCGCTTCGTGTTTCTGGTGAAGTGCCGACCCTGAGGTAACAGCAACCTCTGAGCTAGCCGCTACTTACAATTGGCGATCCACGTAAAAGAAAATATTCTGAATCCTTCTGATTCAAAATATTTTCTCACCAGCTCGGGGAGACTCACGAATTACTCGAAAGTAATCGCGAAAAGCTTGGCTTTGTTCTTGAGAAGTCAAACAAAATTGGTTAAAGTAATTTATTAATTCGGAAAAACCCGAATTTGGCGCCCAAACCCTTTGCATGATTCTAGAAAAACTTTAATCAATTGATTCGTTTCATCAGCTCAATTCTATTCGAACATACTTGTTGCATGCTTGAATAAAAATCATTATGTTTCAGCAGTGATTCATAATACATAGGAAGTGTGAAAATTAGAACGAACAGCGTGAGAAAAGATTAAAAAGTATTGCGTGATAAAAATATGGAAATGGTGGATTTGAAAGGACGTTTTTACGATATTAGAGTGGATCATCTGAATGAGGATGAATTAGACTTCGAATTAGAGGTTAGGGAGATAGTTTTCTTGGATAATGAATCCATGGCTAGGAAGCGACGGTCGTTGAGGAAAGATTGAAACAGGAGAAGGAAGAAAATTTAACATATCTGAAAAATTTTAAGCGTGACCAAACGGAAGAAATGGAAGTGTGTGAAATAAAATTTAATGAGATTGACGAATTAGTGAAACAAACCTTGAAGGATGTCAGTCGACGTTACTGCACTTGGGTAGCCGAATACAATTGTTGAAAAGTTACGTGGGACAACATGAAAACTATCAACTTGATAGAATGTTGGTCAAAATTTTACAATACTTGAATAAATTCTTCTATGGGAAACGTGTATCTGTGGCTCCGATGAATACCGATGTGCAGATTTCTTCCGCAAATAATATTACCTGTCAGTCCAATGTGGACGAGCAGACATCTGCTTCGCAATGCCTACCCGAATCCGATCGCTCAAAGAATGGAATTCTTTCATTGAATAATGACGATATTATTAATACGTTGAAGATATTACGTTTTATAGAATCAGATGAAGTGAACACAACCCAAATTAAAGATGCTTTTTTATTATTTAAGGACGATCTGTACCGGCTACGAAAATTCCGCGAAACCCACACCCAAAACACAAATACACCCTTTTCTGAGAACGCAAATGAAGTCACCAGAGAAATTTCTACAATCTTCACGGGAACAATTCCAAAGAATTCATTTCCTAACACTTCAGAATCGGTTCAGGCACAAGAGGATACTCCACATATCTGCCGAATAGTAGCTCGACATTCCTGAGCACTTCGAATACGCAATTCCATGTTGTACCGGTGGTCACGTCATATCCTATTAATGGAACCATAACGACAAACCCTCCGATTTATACATCGAGAACTAGCATTCCATTTACCCACGCGCAGAATACTCCGTGGTGTACGAGAAGAGAATACGAGATCCGCGATACGATAAATGTTGTAAATTTCACGACAAGTTCAACGTTATCATCGAATCAAAACTATTGTAGTCAATATACAAATACCCCCACGCCAAGATTTGGCAATGCGTTGCAATATGATCCTTTAAATCCATCGAGTAATGAAGTCAATTATAGACAAGAGACCCAACGTTTTCAGTCTCATTATAAATCATTACAGGATTCAAAATGGGAACTGGATAAATACACTGGCACAGACCAAGGACTAAAACTTAATGAGTTTTTAGCTTTAGTTACACAATTAGCTCTTTCGGAACACATTTCCGAACTTGAATTGTTTGACTCAGCGTTCCACCTTTTTGCTGGTCCTGCCTTGAATTGGTACATGTCCATGAGATCCACCGGACGTTTGATGAATTGGCCACACCTGGTAAACGAACTTCGTAAATCCTTCGTTCATCCAGAATTGGATTCATTGATACGCACTAGAATTTACCAACGACGACAGCAACGGAATGAAACTTTCCAAGAATTCTTTTATGACATGGAAGGTATGTTCAGGTCCATGACCGTTCCTATGAATGAATTTGAAAAGTTAGTTAAAAGAAATATGAGAATAGATTACAAGAAAACCCTTTTGTGGAAACCAGTAGCTAGTCTACCGGAACTACTGGAAGTGGGTCATATAATAGACGCCACGAATTTTTCATTGCTTCCAAAGATTTTCGGTACAGATAAAATGGTTAATGCGATTTTTAATGGAAATTTATAGCCAGCAAACCAAAACGATCAGTTTTGCCGTAATACGGTTGTTCCATTTGCTCTGAATGCAGGTGATAAACCCCAATCTAAGAGAAAAAAAAGAAAACAATCAAAACGATCATTTCAAATACAATTCACAGCAATATAAAGGAAACAATCGAAACGATCACTTCAAATGTAATCAACAACAACATTCTAGTAAAGTGGGACAAGAAAATCCGACGGAAGAATCCTCGAAACGCACACGCACAATAGAAACTTTAATTAACTCGCATCGTCCTCCGAGAAGCTACGAGTGTCTATATTGTAGACAAACCAATCACACTCTTGAACAATGCAGGCAATGTCAAGGTCCTATTTGTATGGTATGTGGCTTCAAAGATTTCGAAACCCAAGACTGTCCTTACTCAAAAAAACTATTTGCAGAGGGTGTTCGCGTGAGTTCGTTATCAACCGCTAATAACCTTTGTTCACATGTCATCATTCAGCATGACAGATAATTTATCCCGCCTGTAGGTCAGGGTCAACCACAATCATCTATTGCTTCTAACCCGTCACCGTATTATGCAATTGCCTCACATCTTGCAGCGGGGAACAAGAAAATAGATTGACTAATGCTATTTTCTCATAACAGTTTGATGAAATTCCTGAGTGTATTTATTAACAGGGAATTAGTTATTTTATAATTATTATGAAGGTGTAATAAATATAAAAGTTTATTCTTCAGAAAACTTTAATACTGAAGAATACCAATTAAAATTATTCAATCATTAGCGAAAGGAGCAGGTAAAAAAACCTCCAATCATGTAAACAATTGAAAACAATAAATTTTTTATAAATGCCATGACTTCGACGACGAGTAAGTCTCAAAGCACGGGCTTAACAATATTTTTCATAGAAAATCAAATTTGATGGAGTATTAATCAAACAAGATATAAATTATACCTTGTGATATGAAGCAAGGAGGATTAATGAATCCGTTTAATCATGCGTGTATAACAAGTGGGAATGGTCATGGTCTCGACGACGAGTGAGTCTCGAAGTACAGGCCTCAAGCAGTTCTAGTTACTCTTGGGCCGGACTTTCCCCGGTTAAGGGCGAGATGTTTTAACGATGAGTCCGTCTTAGAACGAACGCTCGATTTAAAATAAGGCATACACTTTTATGACGAGTAAGTCTCAAAGGGCCTACATGGTATTATGGTACAGATGAGGATAACAACTAGTTTTTTAGATCAAGATTAGCATTTTGATCTTCCACGCGCAAAATATAATTCCGGAGCGATGTAAGCTGTTGGAAACAGTCGAGATGAAACCAAAAATGGTCACGGTTGATTCTCTTGAAGATATATTATATCTTCGAGGAGCAATATGTTAATAGGAGTAGATAATGTAGTCGAGATATTGTAGGATAGTGAATTAATGTAAGAAGAGTATGAGAAACGAATGAATGAGATCAGAATGAATGGAATTAGGATGAACAGATTGGGCCCAAGTGTTTGTAAAGAATGTTTGCGAAGAATTAATATTTAAATAGTTAACAGAATTTAAAAATTTATTTGGAGATGAAAACTAGAGTAGAAAAAATATTTTCAAAGCCAATGAATTTTCCACTACCAAGAGCTGATGAAAAGAATTAATTTGATTTATTGAATGAAACAGAAAATTAGTTTACCAAAGTCGTACGGGAAAAGCGATACATATATTTTAAAAAATTACTAAATAATGTTCATGATTTCCTAATTTTTTTTCCCGGGAGCGGAATAATGTTACGGTTCGCTAGCGAAACCGAAACAATAAAAAAACAAAGTCAAGAATTTTTTAAATGGAATGAGAATTGAATCTGTTTAAATAAGAATATACAAATACTTACCCTTCTATTATCCATACCTACCTGTAAGATGTAGCATGCTGTCACAAAAAAACATCTGTATAACTAACAAAAGCTGTAATAAACCTCGTCAACTGGTCTGCGAGTTTCCGGCCCAGAGAATGAGAAAAAAAGAGGAAAAGGAAAGCTAGAGAGAGGAAAAGAACTGTGAGAAGAGAGATGAAAGGAAAAGGAGCCTTGGGAAGGAAAAAAAGGGAGTCGTAAAGGAAAGTAGAAGCGGATCGACTCCTTCTTAGCTACCGGACCATCATAAATAAGGCAGTGGATATTAAAACGGAATAGATACTTTGGAAGTAGTTTGTCTTTCAAGAGTTCCGTGCGAGAGTAAATAAGGGTGGTAAACGACGCGTTCCTGGGAACCGCAACGGTCGTGCGACGTTCAACCCTCCTCGCCTTGGTCCGACGGAGAACGCACAGCTCTAGGAAGTGCCAGTGGTCAACGAGCCCCATTGTCATCGTTGCTCCACACGTCAACGGGTGAGTCTACCGGACGTTTTTGAGGGGAAAGTACGGTGAGGACTGGATGAGCTTGACCCCCGCTCATCGTCTCTGGAACCGATGAGGTTGACTTCCGTTGGCGGGCATCGTGCGTGAGTATCCACCAAAGAAAAACTTACCTCTCTTACCTTCCTCGATCCAAGGATTCCATCGATTCCTGCTCGGCCGCCTCGAATACTAACACCTGAAAAGAAATAAAAAAATATATAAAACATACTTACCTTACTTACCTTTCACTTCTCTTATCTGTTGAATCCATGGTGCAATTGAGTCCTCTACTAACTACCGCTTAAGCCCTGAGTCCGCTTCGTGTTTCTGGTGAAGTGCCGACCCTGAGGTAACAGTAACCTCTGAGCTAGCCGCTACTTACAAAGGTTACAATGATGAAATTTTTGTGGATATCTATATAAATAAAAATGTAAGGCAAAATCTGTTGGTAAGCGGAAAACCCGAAGAAGAGATGGTCCAATTTTAGCCTTCTTTATTTTGTTGTATTCGTCTCTTCCCGTAGATCAATATAGTGGAGAGAAAAACCGGAAAATTTTCGGAAAACTCTGAAGGAAGGTCGGAAAAATTCGGTAAGTGGGAATGGATTTTCAGGCGAAATAACGCATTTCCATATCTTATATCTTTATATATAAAAGAGAGTTTTTCCCACGTACCCCATCTTCACGGGATAACGGCTGATCGTATCCACGTCGTCCATATATTTTGTGAGTTTATCTTCATCCAAATTAGAATGATAGAGTACTTTGAAAAATATTTGATATGATTGGAAAAATTCGAAAAAATTGACTATGCATTCGTTTATATAGAAGAAGGATATTTAAAATAAAAAGGGAAAATTCGAAAATAAGAGGTACGCATATGTATGTTTCGCTGTGAACATCATCATTTAGATCAATTTTGCAGATCTGAACGATAACATACAAACTCTCTTGAAGTATATTCGTTGTTTTTACCAATCAAAATATTCTCTAGAAATACATTATATGGCAGAACAACGTTTGCCGGGTCAGAAGACTATATAAATAAAAATGTAACGCAAAATCTGTTGGTAAGCGGAAAACCCGAAGAAGGGATGATCCCAAAAAAATTTTTTTCGAGATGACTGTAAATCTCGACGAGTAATGCAATTTTAAGACATTTGGTACCCAGAATTTTTTTTCAAAACCTCGATTTTCGGTGATTTTTCGTTTTTCAAAAAAACCACACCAGTAAATAAAGTCCAAATGAGCTAATATTTTGCATAGGGTATATTATTGTGCAAATCAACATTTCGCACGAAGTTTCGAATGAAAAATCGAGATAACTATTTTTATTGGCACCCCAAACAATACTTTTCGTTTCGCATGCCGAAAAAAAAGTCCAAGAGTGTCGATTTTTGACAATAAAATTTTTTTCGAGATGACACTAGATCTCGACGTTTCATGCCATTTTAAGACATTTGGCACCAAATAAAAATTTTCGAATACCCCGACCCAAGGGGGGAGGGTGATTTTTCGATTTTCAAAAAACTCAAACTTTGACCGCTTGCGCCACTCTCCCTTAAGTCCGATTGAGCTGATATTTTGCGTAAGGTGTTTTTTCGAGGTGGTGAACATTTTTTATGGGGTAACTTTTTGAAACTCGAGATGATCCTTTTCATTGGCACCCTAATCTATATAAATAAAAATGTAAGGCAAAATCTGTTGGTAAACGGAAAACCCGAAGAAGGGATGGTCCGATTTTAGCCTCCTATATTTTGTTGTATTCGTCTCTTCCCGTAGATCAATGTAGTAGAGAGAAAAATCGGAAAATTTTCGGATCCTGAAGGAAGGTCGGAAAATTCGGAAAATTGAATTCCTACATGTACAAAAATTTCATCATAATAAGCGATGTTAGTCCATTCGATGTTTGCGCTATCGAAATTGATATTTGTTCGTGAGTGGAAATGGATTTTCAGGAGAATTAACGCATTTCCATATCTTATATCTATAAATAAAAATGGAAGGCCAAATATGTTGGTAAGCGCAAAACCCGAGGAAGGAATGGTTCAATTTGAGTCATCTATATTTCGTTGTATTCTTCTCTTCCCGTAGATCAATATAGCGGAGAGAAAAATCGGAAAATTGAATTTCCATATGTTCTACAATTAGCTAAGCGTTGTTAGTCCATTTGATGTTGGCGCTAACGAAATTGATTTTTGTTTGAAAGTGGAAAGGATTTTCAGACGGAATAAAGCATGCCTATATCTTCTATCTATATAAACAATAATGGAAGGCCAAATGTGTTAGTGTGCCCTAAACCCAAGGAAGGAATGGTCCAATTTGAGCTGTCCTTATTTTGTAATATTCTCTGTACTAAACATGTATTCCATGCAACGGAGAAACATGTTATTTCCAAATGCTTGAAGAATCTTGAACGAGAATTGTGCCTGAAAATAATTTTATATTATAAGGACGAATTTTTGTAGAAGTACTAGACAATTTATAGTAAAAGGAAATTGTAAAGAGTCAAAGGGTAATCAATCAATGAAGAGTTCAGTGATTGGACTCACTAACGTTAACTTAGTAAGAAAACGTGGATGAAAGAGTAAGTACTACGAGTTCAAATGAGCAAAGAACATCAATCAATTATTTTCATTCAAGATTACAAAACATGGAACTGTCTTCAGGAATGATAACCTGAGAGAGAGTACACTTACTTCACCACAAATCAAATTAAATAAAACAAAAGAGACGAAATTGAATGAAACCCACACGCGAAGCTCACGACACCTCTGGGACTGTTTCAACGAAGTGGAAAACGAGAACGACAGCGACAACGCGCCAGAAAAAAAATCCATTGTTAATGAAATTGACTGCGAAAACATATCGACACACGATCCTTACTAAGCAGTACCCCCAATTGACAAGGTTAGCTAGGGTCTATCATTCAGCTCCCTGCAGTAGTGTTTACTGGCCTGATGTACGAAGCAGAGCGTAATTGGTCGGTTGAAAAATTTATAATAAAAGTCATAATGTTGATGAATTAATGTTTTATTTATTAATTTCAACACCGTCTTCTATTAGTACAGACTGAATTATGTACTTATAAACTAGATGTAATTGTTAATTCTATTTTTGAAGGCACTCTTCGTCAAGTTGAAATCGAAAACATCACATACAACATTGAACAGACGAATACATGAATCTAGTGGGTTGTTGTAGCCGTAGTTTGTCCTATGAAATGGAACCGATAATAGAGATGAATTCCCCAAGCGTCGATTAGGAATATTCAGAGAAACCTGAGCTAGAAGCTCAGGGCAGTCGATATTTCCTTGCAGTACATTAAAAATGAATAATCTTTGTATTGTTGTACGCCTGGCAGATAGTGTATCCAGTCCTATGAGCTTGCATCGGTCGGCATAAGGGGGGAGATTCAGGTCATAAACCCATGTTGCCCATTGAAAATTATTGGAGATGCCACGTTGTATAGAACATTGTGCATTAGTCGTTCAAATATCTTGCTTAGGCAGCACAGTATAGATATACCACGATAATTTGTCACCTGATTGCAGTTTCCCGATTTGTGTATAGGAACAACGAAAGTAGTTTTCCAAGCCATTGGAAAAGTTTTCTCCTGAAGCGATTTGTTAAAGAGGCGAGCAATAGGGTTCGCAAGCTCAGTGGAGCATTTTTGTAGTAACAGGGATGGTATGCCATCTGTACCGCATCCTTTTTTGATGTTAAGATCGTGCATGGCGTTTGCAACATCATCAAGAGAAAAGTGAATGACGGGTAGATTGATGGCGTGAGACTGAATATGAGCAAAGCAGTCATGTTTCGATAATGGATATGCTACACTGAACACACTCTCAAAGAATGAGGCGAACAGGTTAGCAGCGTCTGTGTCCGTGTTGGCCTGGACATCTTCGAATTTAACATTGCGTGGGATGCTGGATGGAATTAAATTTTGCCGACTCTTCACGAAGGCCCAAAAGCACGATGGGTTTTGCCTAACACTGGCCTGGATCTTGGACAGATAGTTATCGTAGGTGGATTTTAGTACTGACTTGTAATGAGCTTCAATATCACGGAGATTTACGCGGTTGCTCTCGGTGTTTGATCGGAAGAAACGGTGACGGGCCTTTCTTAGGACATTGCAGAGATGCCGAAGTTCTGAGGTCCACCAGGGTTTATTGGAGTTGTGAATTGTTCGTCTTTTGCGTAGGACATTGTTTTCAAGCACTGAAAAAAGCTTGTCGTAAAATTTAGAAACCAATCTGTCCGGTTTGTAATAAGATGTCCCAGTCAATGTCATCCAAAACCGCTTTGAGCCGCCCAAAATCGCAAGAGTGAAAGTAAAAGCGAAGTTCGTTATCTACCGTTCTTTGTTCTACAAGAATATCACTTCTCTCATCGAATAGCACGACAACAGGTACATGATGATATTATGAGTTTATATTAATTAAATTTTGAAAAAAAATTTATTTATCTTGCGTTAATGAGAAATTATTGTTTTTTTTCTAATATCCGGTATCCGGCCGGATAGTAGTTCACTGTCCGGTAAACGACCAGACACCAAATATTGGCCGGATAGGCCGGATACCGGATAGTTACCAGATATCCGTTTCATCTCTAGTTTATAATTCATAATTTCATTAAATCTTCGCACATGCACTCAGTAAATGAAAAAAAAATTAATCGTTTTGTAATCAAGCGGGAATACAACACAACAATATTACCCCGTTGATTAGGTTCCGAAGGTTACAAATGAATAATAATTGTTCCATTTAAAATCCATACTGTGTCATATACTTTTAAGAATGATATACGGTATAAGCTTACCCCGATTAAATTTTCCAATTCTCCAAGCCATTCATTTAAAAGTCTATCCGGATCTTCGGAGAGATAAGATGACATAGTTGTGAGGAACCTGAAACATGAAAACGTGATGACTGTTAGTAATGTGAAGCAAACCAAAAAGTTCTCAGCATCATTCATTAGTTTACGCCTAACAGTTATGAAACCCGCGATACACATATAAGCTTTACAGAAAGAAACCATATATATGATATAATTTCTTCTGTTGTACTTTTATACATTCATAACAGAGCGTAAACAGTTGAAAAGATCTAAAAAAAATACTGCATTAAACATGATATTCGCTCCATGTCAACAAACGAAATGAACAAAGATGATCCTTCGTTTCTTCTCCAAAATGCTACAAACACATTAAATCGATTATTCAGATAAAGACGCCCATTTGAAGGTGTCGTCGATACCGGTTTTAAGTCGTGCTCTATTACCATACAATGCACGTTGCCGCCTGTGTAAGCATATTATTGGGTTTATTCCTTTTTCATACATGTGACGTAGACTCACAGAGGCGCCATAGCAAATAACGATAGCGATTATCGCGCAGTTTGTTACAGTGAATAATTGATATGTATGAAGGTTCAGTGTCATGGAGAGAGGAAAAAAATAAGCACATGAAATGCTACAAGACATATTCTATGATCAACTATATGTTGCATCTGTTTGTTTTTGTGAAACTAGATATTTGAGATATGTTCCCTTTGTCAAAAACATGTAATTCATTTCACTTGTTACCATACTAAGAAAACATTTCTAATAGTGGTTGGATCGTTTATTTGAAAATACCTAAACACAGTTCTGTATTTTCCAACGTTAGTTGTTTATTAAGTAGGGCATAATAAATAAAGTGTTATTTTATTAGGTATATGTTACTACCTCGGCTGGCTCAGCATTAAACCAATCATTCATCCCCTTTTTTTTCCATTTTTTTCAGCGTAACGATGCATATTCCAAATACTAAATGGAACGAAAATTGAAAGCATTGCATTGGATCCTGGTTGGTCACTGTGGATTTACCCTGTCCTGAATATAGCAATTTATATTGTTCTCATAGCTGAAAAGGAAAAAAAATCGTCATTTTCGAGTAGCTCTGAAACTCACCCAAATAGAAAAGCATTAACGAAGCAAGTTATCATGAACCTCGCTTCCCACATTGTTGGCGTTTTCAAGTTCTCAGCTATCGAGTGTACCAGGTGTATAAATATGAACGGCTCTAACTGTCAATGTAATACTCATCATAATGCATTATTGACAACACTGCGTAGCTTTGACATGTGGTAAAGGATTTCAATTCAAAACGAAACTAGTTTTACCCTGCACCATAGATTCAAAGAGCATCGAACAGGCGAACAGCCGACGTTTGTGCCTGGAAAGTACGATTTGTACGATTTTCTGCTACCATTTAAAGAAAACTATTGCAGAATCGCATCGAATGCTTGCCGAAGCTTACGGTGAACTTGCTCTTAGGAAATCGCGGTGAATAGCGTGGAAAACCTCCGAAAAAGTTCGAGGATATTAAATTGCAAGCCTTTTTGGACGAAGGTAGCATTTAAACCCAACAACAACTCGCGGATCAATTGAATGTTACATAAAAGCCATCTACGTTACGAAGGCCATACGTTTGAAGCCATAAGAAGATTATCGCAGATGGATACCACATGAGCTGAACGAAAGACATCAGGAAAAAATAAGTCATTCCTCCATCTGCCAGAAAAGTGAATTTATCTCGAGAATCCTTAGTGTCAAAGATCTTGGGCAAGGCAAGGGGAACCATCAACATTGGTTGTACGTTCAAATCGCTATGAACGTACGACAATGATCTGTGTTTGTGGTTATCAACCAGGGCTCGGCAAAGTCATAGTCAACTGAGGATAGTCAGCTGACTATCTTACTGACTATATCCATATTCAGTCGAAAATGACTTTTGGATTCTTCACGCAGTTTATCCGCCAAAACGACTAAACAGTCAGTCGGGAGTTTAGTCACTTTCCCCCTCTACCGACTCGACTATATCATTTCATTCTTCCCAGTCAAATTGTCTTCATTGCATTTTAAAGTGACTTCCCCCAAAACGAATTCGTTCCTCTCTCTCTCTCTCCCCCATGATGCAAGCATCAATATTTGAGATCAACGTGGTTTGACATACGCTACAGGTGAGCTAGATTTTTTATATCGTACACGAAAATCACTCACACGTATAAAATAGCGTGCAGTGTGTGTGCGCTAAGTTCATTGATTTGAGTTCACGATGGGTAGATAATAAACCGTCCATTGATGGGGTAACTACTTTTGACGTAGGACTACGTCTTTCATTTCTATACCGGGGTGTAAAATCAAAGTTTCGAAAACGAAAGCGTTATGCCGGAGACCGAGATTTTGAGCGTTAATAGCTCCTAAACAACTGAACGAAATGGTATGATAAACACTTTTTTTTTATTCGAAAGATAAAATGTCTACGCGTTATATACTTGTTACTTTTTGATCCAAAAACTTGTTTCAATAGTCTTAAAATTGCTTTCAAAACAGGCTATTGAAATCACCAATCGGTATATAAGCGAGCGGCGCTCGGAAATCCACTCAGTTCTAATTGAACAGCGATTGGAGCATGTTGTCGCTGTTGCGGTGAAGCTCTTTATTTATCATGAAAGCGCGGATGAACGGTGTCACCAAGAGCCTGTTTGTGCACCCTAGGCCAGGAGGGAATCTATCAGGAGGAGAGTGATGCCACAAACGGTTCCCTGGGAAGACATCGCTACACACACATACACGCGCGGCTATTAACAGGTGGTTATCGAGTTGGCATTAACCACTGGTGGGCTTCCAGTATCGAGGAAAATGTGGAAATATCTAATCGTTACTGAAAATAATCTGCCAGTTCCTCTGGGAATTTTCAAAATATATTCATGTGAAAGAGTTTAATTGAATGTTTTCTATCCATGTTACACTGTGACCAAATATGTTTCAATCAAGTGCTATTAACAGGTGGTTATCGAGTTGGCATTAACCGCTGGTGGGCTTCCAGTATCGAGGAAAATGTGGAAATATCTAATCGTTACTGAAAATAATCTGCCAGTTCCTTTGGGAATTTTCAAAATATATTCATGTGAAAGAGTTTAATTGAATGTTTTCTATCCATGTTACACTGTGACCAAATATGTTTAAATCAAGTGCTATTAACAGGTGGTTATCGAGTTGGCATTAACCACTGGTGGGCTTCCAGTATCGAGGAAAATGTGGAAATATCTAATCGTTACTGAAAATAATCTGCCAGTTCCTTTGGGAATTTTCAAAATATATTCATGTGAAAGAGTTTAATTGAATGTTTTCTATCCATGTAACACTGTGACCAAATACATTTGGTTTTGTGGTTTTTCAATCAATCGCAATTAACAGGATAGCTTCAGAAGATTATTCTTCCCCATCAGTAGGATATTTCCGTATCCAATATTGTATGCGCCCGCAATCGATTATTGCTCAGTCGCCGAAAGTTCCGAGCTCAGAGAGTTCATTCCCCTCTAGTTTGCCTTCCAAATTGCCATCGTAAACCACACCTTCTCTCGATTCAATCACACACAAAAAGCATACTTAAGCGATATTCTGGTGGTGAGACACATTCATTTTTCGTGAGGACATCGACAAGACAACATCGTTGCCTAACGTGCTGGAGGAGGTGGACGGCGAAGGATCGACACATACACGCGCAGAACTCTTTCCGTTAGGATGCCATTCAGCATCGAGAAAGTTCCGGAAAGATCTAATCATTGCTGGAAAATAATCTGCCAGTTCCTTTGGGAATTTTCAAAATATATTCATGTGAAAGAGTTTAATTGAATGTTTTCTATCCATGTAACACTGTGATCAAATATGTTTCAATCAAGTACTATTAACAGATGGTTATCGAGTTAGCATAAACCACTGGTGGGCTTCCAGTATCGAGGAAAATGTGGAAATATCTAATCGTTACTGAAAATAATCTGCCAGTTCCTCTGGGAATTTAAAATTACATTCATGTGAAAGAGTTTATTTTAATGTTTTCCATCCATGTAACACTGTGACCAAATATGTTTCAATCAAGTGCTATTAACAGGTGGTTATCGAGTTGGCATTAACCACTGGTGGGCTTCCAGTATCGAGGAAAATGTGGAAATATCTAATCGTTACTGAAAATAATCTGCCAGTTCCTTTGGGAATTTTCAAAATATATTCATATGAAAGAGTTTATTTTAATGTTTTCTATCCATGTAACACTGTGACCAAATACATTAGGTTTTGTGATTTTTCAATCAATCGCAATCAACAGGATAGCTTCTGAAGATTATTCTTCCCCATCAGTAGGATATTTCCGTATCCAATATTGGATGCATAAAACCTTGTGCCTCCAACGTAACGCTCTCGTTTTCGAAGTTCTCCAAATAGTCATTCATTCAGAATGAATTCAGATTCAACTTCATACAAATGATCTCTAAATCAACGATAGTCCTACGTCACCCTTGCGGTTATACCATAGATATAACCCACTTCCTGTTTTTTGCATCAGAAATCAAGTTTTCATTCCTCTTTATATGGACGTAAAATAAGATTGCGGCAGATTTGTATTCATTAGTCGCGTCAGTTAGAATAACCACTTACTGGACTAGTTCATCAGTCATCCTCGCTAGTCAATTCATTTTTTGTTGACGGCGACTGCCGAAGCAGTTCTAGTCGAAGCGAAGCTACTGAGATTAGAGTCGGTCTTCATTTTTCACCTTCGAAGATTTCGGGCCCTGGTATCAACAACGAGATTTGGGTGAAATTATCCAAAAAGGAACACAAACTGTTGCATTATAGTGCTCCATCATACACTGCAGAACCGATCGGGAAAACTATTGAGTCTTTAGATTGGATTCTGGCTTCCATCATATATTCTGCATAATTATCTTCTCTACTCTCAAAATAGGAGCGCCGCAACGGAATCTTCAATCTCGAGAACAAACAACGCGAAACAATCGTCACAGTGCATCACATTTTCAACGAACTTTTGCAGCTAGTGCTGGATAAACTTGAAAGTTTGGTTGTATGTGTCTCTTTCTCTCTCTCTCATTTGAAAGATAAACTTTAAAGTTTAGTTGTGTGTGTCTCTCATTCATAAACTTTTCAGACATCAACATAGGAAAGACTTTGAAAACCAACGAGTTTTCCGATTTGCCGAAGAGAATGAAACTCAAAATAACAACTTCACTTGATGTTAGTACTATTCTAATTCCGTCAAAATTGCATTAGCTTGAAAAATTTGGTGTGTTTGTATTCCAGACCAATGTTTTCAATAGCTGAACAAACTAATATTACTTCGCCAATTCGATAAATCCTTATGAATACACCGAGATAGTGATTTCTATTGAAAATGATAGAAAAAGACTAATTTACCAGCAGAAGAATGTAAATTTCCCGTTGCCTTTTCCCATTTAAACAAAGCATTGGTGAATGTATCACTATTGAACTATTTTGACTACGTGAACGAAATCAGCCTTAGCCTAGAAGCTAGTGTTTTGAAAGTGGTGCGAAGAGGTGTCTTCCATATGCCGGACCGCTAACGTAATAAGGGATGCGATAAAGGTTGAACCCAAAAAAAATCAAACACATTCAAAAGGATGCCATTATGGCTGCTTTCGAAATTCCACTGAATCGAACTAAGAGCGTACTGAATTACAGTAGGCGTTAGTTGTCAGTATAAGTTCATTTGTTTACATAGTAGCTTCACCGGAGAAAGAGCGTCCCGAACCGTTCCTGTTCGATCGAAACGAAAATCCCAGTCTGTCCGTTCGAGAGTTACCAAAACTTTCGAGATTTCTAAAACGATTCAGGGAATGTGTGGTCATCGCCCGGAAACAAATATAACAAATAATAACCAGCAGCACATATCCCAAATTTGGGTGGTATATGATGTGGCTAACTGGCATACACATACAATAGTGGAGGCGATATACATACATGCCATATGTTTGTGATTTAGTTTGGATGAATAAACGATTTATGTATGCATCTTTCATGACTATTGTTATGCGAATATACGATTTACTGCACTGTCGTTCTACGCATAGTTGCCCCATGTTACTTTTTGACAATTTTCACTTTTCTTCATACAACGATGTTTTTATCCATAATCTGCCGAAAAAATACAAAAACAAATTGTTTGTTCCCAGTATTTAAAGAACAACATCAAGTTTCATTATCCCATGTTGATATTCTAAGCATAATTGTCCCACCATGAATTTTAAGCCCGTAATCGAGCTTTATTGATTCAAATGTGGGAATCCTGTCACGTTTGACTAAACACTAGTTTAGTGCTTATGAAAAAACCCGGTGTAAAAGTGAAATGCTTAAAGCTTCTGGTAGACAAATATGGCAGAAAACTTTGATTGCGTTTTTCTCAGTTGTTGATTTTGGAACATGGGACATCTATGAGTAGAACGGCATTGCAGACAATGAAAAAAACGAATGTCGATAAATATTTACGTCAAATGTAATTATAACCTCATGAATCGCCATTGTATGAAAATATTTATGTTTGTAGAAATAGAATTAATTAAATTGGCTTTTAGTGCGAGTAGGATATAGATGTTTAAAAAATATATAAAGGGTTTTCCATTTCGGGCTTCCGAAAGTATACAGCCCTGCGCTGACAACTGTTTGACATAGCTGTCAATCAAAGCGTCATATCGTTAGTTGAATGTCTTCCATTTTACAATATGGATCGTTTTAGCATCGCACAACGTCTTAATTTTGTTAAATTATACTATAAAAATAATGAAAAACCGGCAAATGTTTTTCGAGCATTACGGACGGATTTTGGTCGTCATGGACGGCCTACAGAGCACACAATCGCTAATGTAGTGCGTAAATTCGAACAAACTGGATCCGTAGCGGATATTGTGAAACCTGTGCATCATCGTAATGTGCGTTCGGCCAAAAATATTGCTGCTGTTGCTGCCAGTGTGGAGGATGACCCGAATGTTTCTATTCCACGGCGTGCTCAGCAATTGGGCTTGTCAAACACATCATTGTGGCGAATTTTGCATTTGGACTTGCACCTACATCCATATAAAGTCCAACTGGTACAAAAATTGGAGCGTGGTGACCATGGAATGCGTCGGGCATACGTCGATTGGGTGAACGAACAACAGCAGCAAAATGCTGAATTTTCGCATCAAATTTTCTTCAGCGATGAGGCACATTTCGAGCTCGGTGGCTATGTGAACACCCAAAATTTCCGTATATGGGGCTCAGAAAATCCACACGTGATTGTTGAGAGGCCATTGCATCCGCCAGTCACTGTTTGGTGCGCATTATGGTCTGGTGGAGTCATCGGGCCGTATTTCTTTGAAAATGAGGACGGCGAGACGGTAACTTTGAATGGTGAGCGCTATGGCCGCTAGACTTTTTTGTGGGGTTATGCGAAAGACCGTATCTATGCCAACTCTCCGCAAACTCTTGAACATTTGAAAGACAATATTCGTGAAGTTATGACCGAGATACCGCCCCGTATGTGCCGAAAAGTCATCGAAAATTATCTGTTCCGGATCAAGGTGTGCGAGGAAGCCCTAGGTGGACATTTGAATGATGTTGTATTTCACACATAATGGCATAAACCAAACTATAATTTGAAATAAAAGTTTCATCGAAATTCGAATTCTAAGTGTGTTTTATTTCAATTCACTTTCGAAATTTAAAGTTGGAAAACCCTGTATATAGATGATGTCGTTAAGAAAATTGTCCCGTTGGGATTCGAACCCCGTTTGTTTGGGTTATCGAGCAGCAGCTATCTCGCACGGCTATCTGTAATATAATTCTAGAGCAGTCATAACTCGTACATATATGAAAAGATGCATTCTGATACGTCATTTCTGATTGCCAATTTATTTTTTTTTCTACTGTTTTCTAAGTAAGAGGAAGTTTTCCTAAACAAACAAGCAAAATACTTAGTTTCATTTATTGGAAACAACAAGGAATTCATAGGAAAGATCTCAATTGTATCACCTGATAACAATTTATTCTCTCAAGTAATTCTGAGTGTAGTTTTGAATAATTTGATACTATTTGTAAGCCAACTCAGCAGCCTTGTAAAGCCAAATACACATCAACAATCTTGAAGGCGAGTTATTTGGCATAGCAATCTCTACAACGTTGGAACGGCGAAGTTCCTCTGGGAACGTAATTGCCATTAAAAAGAAGAAGAATTTTGATGTGTCAAATTCATAACATACCACTATACCACTTTATATATGACTTAGATAGAATATGCCTAATTATACAATTTAATGTTTGCTAGGTTGTCTGGTAAGCATCTTCTTGAATCACCAAATTTACCAGGAAGAGTGTCTTCTGTCTATTCCGGCCGGACTTGGTAACCTTCGTCTTCTTCTTAAATATCTCCAACGCTCCTAGAGAAGCTTCGTCCTCTCAACGTAGTATTATTTGCGTCAATTTGATTAGTACTTAGTTTAGATTTCTATCCCAAATAACACGCCTTGGATGCATTCTGAGTGGCAATCTCTAGAATGCGCGTGAGCACAGTGCAAGTCGGAGATTTTTTTTAAAGAAAAATTTCCCCGACCACAACGGGAATCGAACCCGAACCCCCGGCATATTAGGTGTGACGCTAACAACTCGGCCACGGGAGCACCCCCTTTGGTTAGGATATCCCGCTCTCACTTGGTAACCTGCTCTACACAAATTCCAGCTAACAGTGGAACAGTGAAAATGGCGTTATAGTGTTTCCAAAGGAGATGAATCCAGCCAATACTTCGGAACAAAGACCAATTGAGGATCACATGTAAATTGTGAAGTACTGGAGAATGAAGGGTGAGCTACAGTTGAACTGGAGGATTTCAAGCGGAAATTGAATTTGGCAACTGAACAAGTGGAAACAAGTCTCGGCTGACGAAACACGATGGGTGTGACTCGATCGACAATGCAACTTATGAGTCAGTTAGACGTTGTAAGTTACCGATACCGAACCGAAGAACAACGAACGCATCCATACCACTTAATTTTAATCAGATTCAAGTATGATTTCGCGGATAAGATCTCGAAAGAACTCATGGTATGATAGAAGATCTGTACCCGTGACAAGGAAATTGCTTTTTTGACGGAATGAATGACCATGATTCAGATGTACGAGGTATATTCAAAAAGTATCGCAAATTTTGAATTTTCGCGGGTTACGTATACTCGAATTTCAATTATTTAGTGGCGGTACTCATGTCTCTCACTTATGCCGACAAGTTCGACCATTTTGAATGTTCAGTTAATTGTTGACAGCTGCTCTGCTTGGACGTGTTTTGGCTCCTTCTTCGATTTTTACCTATTCACAAAGATAGTTCAAAGAACCTGTATCAAATGTTGTGTGAAAAACGAAATTAAGTGCGCGGATGCATTCCAAATGTTGACTGTGGCATACGGAGAAGCTACGTTGGACCGAAGTAACGTTTATCGTTGGTACAAAATGTTCTCAAAACCGGGAAAATGTGAAAGACGAAGAGCGTGCCGGACGCCCGAGCACTTCAACAACAGACGAAAAAATCGATGATGTGAAGAAAATGGTATTGGCCAATCGTCGAATTACCGTTATAGAAGTTGCTGAGGACCTAGACATATCGATTGGCTTGTGCTATTCGATTTTTATCAATGATTTGGGCATAAGACGGGGCGACACGAAATTCGTCCCAAAATTGCACAATTTCGAACAAAAACAGCATCGCATGAACATTGCTAATGGGCTGTTGGACTCTGTCCGCGACGACCCTAATTTGCTCCAGAGGGTCATAATTGATGACGAATCGTGGGTTTATGGTTATGACGTGGAAACTAAAGCTCAATTATCGCAATGGAAGCTGCCGCACTAACTAAGACCGAAAAAAGAGCGTCAAGTTCGGTCTAATGTGAAAGTTTTGCCTACAGTTTTCTTCGATTACAGGGGCGTGGTGCATCATGAGTTCTTGCCACACGGTTCTCAATAAGGAATATTACCTGCAAGTTATGCGCAAATTGCGAGAAGCAATCCGGATTTGTGAAAGAAAAAAAATTTGCTTTTGCACCACGATAACGTCCCTGCTCACAGATCGTTGCTTGTGCGCGAATTTTTTGGCCAAAAACAACACACTAATAATGCCGCAGCCACCGTATTCCCCAGATCTGGCCCCTGTGACTTTTTCTTGTAGCCGAAACTGAAGAGGCCCATGAAAGGACGACGCTACGCTGCGATCGACGAGATAAAGACGGCATCGAAGGAGGAGCTGAACAAGATGGAAAATGATTTTTGAAGTGCTTCGAATTTGAAATTGGAAAAAAACGTTGGCATAGGTGTATAATATCTCATGGGGATCACTTTAAAGGGGACAAAATAGATATTCATGAATAAATAATAATTTTTTTAAAAAACAAAAAATTCGCGATACTTTTGGAATACACCTCGTATACAGAAGGGAGTACCTCATCTAAAGGATCTCCCTTCATTAAGGGGGTACTACACTATGGAAACTTGAAAAATTAAAAAGATGTTCTCTGGGGTGTCTACTTTACTGTAGTTTTTGTCCCAGGTTTGTCCAATGCTCCGTTCCTAAGTTACAAGCCAATTAGTGGACCTAAGCCTTTGCGTGAGGAGCGTGGATCCAAAATTTAAAACGCGTTTTTCTCGAAACCATGTTTTGCAAACTGGTAGGAGTTCTACCTTCGGAACGGTCCACCCAATTTTGATGGAACAGTTTTCCCAAGTTCCTCACTAAATTTCCTGTCATCGTGCGTAGGATTTTCAGGATATTTTGAAAAATAAAATTTTGGAGAATGTTTTTGTCTCGATTTTTGAGGCAAAAGTACGATGACAGGAAATATATCCAAGATTACGTAAAAAATCATTGGTTTAAATCGGTCCACCTTCTGTTGAACTCCCACCAGTTTACAAGGTGTGGCTACAAGGGTTCAACAAACCGATTGCGGCTCAGGAGACAGTCCAATTGACACTTTTGGTTGTGTTGTGCAATATATACCTAATAAAACTGTGATATCAGATTAATCATAGTAATTTATTTACTTGTTGTAAAAAATCGCGAAAATAACACGCTTTTATGATATTTATAGTGTACTACCCCATAAGCCTATTGACATTTTGGCATGCAATTATAAAGTTGAGCGATCCTAGACGTCAGTACTTAAATGTTTTGACAGTAATCCAATGGAAATCCAAAGTTTTTGTTTTTTTTTTAAATTGCGAAATCGTGTGACATCGACATAATTTTTTTGCCCCCACCATATTAACCCACCTTTCACATCAATGAGTATTGATGTTCAATAAAAAATTAGAATTTTTTATTTAGTGAAATAGTACTAAATTTAAAAAAATATTTCATGTAACTCAGTATTTTTTATTAAAAACATAACGGTTGTTCTTCAAAAAAAAAAAATCAGTGGATTTTGGAAAAGGGGCCGTGCTCAGCCGTACGGCGCAACTTGGTGGAGATGCTCTCACAAGAGCGCTGGACGACACTGACATCCATTTTCCGGATGCAATTCCGGGTCCTCGTGATCAGCTGCTTGGTGTTCGTGGCCCGCAAATTATTTTTGTACACCAGGGCACTGAGGAAGCCGAAAAAATCCTCGATCGGCGTAATGGGAAGACGCCTTGTCCAGCCAGACGACGTACTTTCCATCAGAATCGGAAACAGGTTGATGACAAGTCCGCTCGGCTTGTTAAATCAGGACTTTGAAATTCCTTTGTCGGAGATTGCAATACACAGCATAACTTCCTTCTCAAACTTATGCTTGTACTTGTACTCCACTTGTGGACGCCTTGTCGCTGGTATAGTATCGATTATTGCCGGGAATGTGAGGCTTTGACAGTACAAAATATTTCCCGCGATATTTCTTCGTCATCCACCAGCACTGTGATTTCACGGTCGCTATCTGCTCGTCCGTGTACTCTGACCTAGGTGACCTAGTCTTCTTCCGACAGACGATGGCCACATGCTTGAGGGTTCGTGGATGTAGGAAGCAGTGGAATTTTCGGCTGGCGTCACACAAACTCGTACCGTTTTTGTTGCCGAACTGCTTTTTCAGCGATTCCTTCTCCGTTTTCGTCATGATCTTCGCCGGACGGCCACTAAACAGGCATGAACAATTTAGGATGAACCTCATTACAAGAGATTACAAATTGGAAGTGGAGTGAAGCTGGGGATAGCCCTACCGGAATACTCGTAAACACATTTGTTAAATAGATGGTTATAACGAGATTTTTGAGTTGAGGCAGATCTGATTGCGAGTTCCAACGGACATGTGTATATCCCAAGTTAAGAAGGGCATATCAGTTTTCGAATTATCAGTTTTGAAATTTTTTGATGTTTGATGTGAAAACCGGAATGTAGCAGGGGATATCCCAATCGGAATACTCGTAAATTCATTTGTTGAATAAATGGTTATAACGAGTTTTTTTCTGAGTTGCGGCAGATATGATTGTTATCCTTAGAATATGAAGGGCCTTAAGTATTGGCTCGAATTAGGCTTGGGGATTCTCAACTGTCTGGACTCGGAAACGATCGCAGGATTTTTTCGGGTTGAAAATTTTCTTTCTCAGCATGCCTTGGGTTAGCAAATGGGCCTGAAGTGCCGGCTAGAATTAGGCTTGGGGATGCTCAGCTATCTAGACTCGGAAACGATCGCATTAGCAGACCGCTACCGAGAATCTAGTAAAGCGAGAATTCTCTTGTAAATTCACGGCTGATGAAATTTTCTTGACATGCCATGGTATAAAAAAGTTCGCGTGCTGCCTTATAAAATTATTCAAATTTAGAGTTTATGTCTGTAGCACAACCTGTCCGTTTATTTTTTATTTCATCTTTTTTACTGGTTCAGATTGATAATACAAAAGTAAATTCTTATAACTAATTTTCTTAAAGATAACTCGTCCAGCTCAAACCTTTGTAGGGGAATGAGGTGGGACCATCATTACTATATACAGTCTACTCTTTCCTTTTTTTACAGTTTTCTGTAAAAAAAGTATTGAAATTATTCTCATTTCTATTGAACACCCGTTACATGACCCAACTGGGGTCAATCAACAACAAGTCATCAGGACGTTTTTGTCTTTGGACGTGGTCACTTCGTGACAACATCTGAAGGTTGTACCAGTGGCATTAAAAAGGTATACAGATCATATCCCATCAAATTGTCTCCAATTCAATCTATTACCCGGCGCCATGTTACGGAGGTGTTACTTATACTTGGCACCTCTGAAACCTGTTCCCTTATCTCCAGTTGTTACTTCTTCTGACTACATACAATTAATTTTGATCAACGGCACACGGCATGGCTGATCAGCTGATGTGGTCTTAAAAAGAAAGAAAATGGAATGGATCACTTCCGAATATGGATAGTTTTTCCAAGATGAATTTGTCCGATGGGAGAACATAATAGAAAACATTGAATCTGAAATAGATCAACGAAATTCAACGGCGAAAACAAAGTTACAATCGCGTCAAACAGTCCTACGCAGCAATTTAGGGGAAATCAGGGTAAAACCGACACTCTAAGGATTTCCACATATTTCCAAGACCTCTGATGTTTCTTCGACTTCAAATCGTTACAGAACCTCTCTTCAACTATTCATGATCCATTCTACAGTATCTGTTGATAATTTTTTGAGGAGAGAGGGTAAAATTGCAAGTTGTATGTATTTGGATTGCTCAGATTTTGAATAATAAAAAAGCAAACAATTCATCTATTTCAACTGCAAGAAAAAGCTGATGGTTCATTGACCCACAACTCTCGCTGCTGATGTAGTATTAGATGTGCGGAACAAATCCGGAACGATTCCGGTCTAGAAATCTTAGCCAGCACTTATGTTTTTCGTATTGAAAGGATGTTTCATGATGTTTTTTGCAAATTCAAAAACAGGCGGTTCTCAAGATAAAGTAGATGATAGACAAATTCCTACTCATGGTCCGGAGTAAACATGAAAGTTTTGATCTCAGCTTTGGTGAGTTACTGAAACATAAACCTGGTGTCCTGATCCTGACTGAAGGTGTCGGTGCTACCCCGAATGGTCTCCAAGTTTCAAAACTAAGTTTTCGAGCATCGATAAGCAACAAACCACCTACCATCTCACAAAATACACTGAACAATGATCTGAGATGAATTAGGCTCACAAAACTATCGAGTTTTCCAAAATTTCCGTACAAAAACATTTAAATTCCACTAGCAAAATTTTACACAGACGAACTTCTATTTGCTGACCGGTTCTGTTTTGTTGTTTTAACAGCAAAGCGACTTCCGCAGCTGTAGGGTGACTCGAAACGTAAGAAATGACAAGTGTGTACAAGGGACATCGGAAAATTTGCAAAAAAAATTGTATCTGAGTGGACAAATCAGAGGGTGTCGGTTTTACCCTGGTTTCCCCTATGAACAAATATATCACACATGAATTGTCTTCCATATCAAAGTCCAATGGCACCAATGAAACAACTAGTTGTTAGAAAGTGATCGCTCCAGACAATATTAGTGGTTTTGATCGGATTTTTACGTCGGTCCACTCAAAACCGATACACGATACCAAACGACAAACGATGGAGAACTACGAGGAAACACTGAAGAGACCGTAGGAATATGAATTTAAATGTGTTTCTGTTTATATTGTTCGTGCGTGGTAAGACAACGGCACAAATCGTGTGGGCAGTACAGGCATGACACGGATTAATACCTTTACATGCTGCACGAAGCATCTTTAATCTGTTCTCCTCGATTTTACTTTTCCTGCCTAGAAAAAGATGCAGACTCGCAGATGATATTTTGAGTGATTCAAATTGATATTCAGCGTAAGCTTTATGTGTTTCGAATGATAAATTCAGCGGAGACTTGAAGTGAGTTTCTCCCCAGAATAAAGTAAACAAAATTGAAAAATGTTATTTTTCATCTCATTTTTACAGAACATATTGGGCAGGTTTCTCACTTGATTATTGGTAGCAATAAAAAATTCAATGCAGTGGAAAAACGCGATTTGTAAGCGTCACATTTAACAACTAACTATTTAATCACAATTTCAAATTTTGTGAAATTTATTCATGTTTCAGCCCTCAAAATACTCCCCATTCATGAAGAGGAACATATGCCATCCTCATTTCCATTGTTCAAAACATATAATCTATGTTAATCATACAAAATGATGAACTTTTGCCATTTTGCATTTTAGGAAGTTTTTGAAGAAATATCATGATGGATAATATTTTCTTGAATGGCCCTAACGTTCCCAGATAAGATAATTTTTTAATACTTAGTTGAGATTTCTTATAGCTTTATTGTCTTCCACTAATGCAGTATACTTCATACGGATATATGCTTTTTAGCGATAAATTGATTATGTTCTGGCTGTATTCACTAGATGATGTTATGAGAACTTTATGATTATGAAATACTATGTATTGTAAATGTTACATTTCACTTGCATTAAGTATTGAATCCTGCGCTAAATTAACTTCAACAGTTCATGTCCACTGTATTTAATGTATTCTGTTTATACTATTTTGTATGTTACCTTTATGAATATCCAATATATAATAATAATATCAGTCCACAAATAATTGCTTTTTGTGAATCTAGTGCCAGTAGATAAGAAAACATAATTCCAATATTAGGAAAAAATCATCAGATTCGATAGACATCTTCCACATGCCACATGTCAATTATGCTGCTAAAACACCATGTTTTCACTACCACACTCCAAAGATCTGTTTGCCAATTTCTTCCATATACATTCCTACACAGAAAAAACACTTAACTACGGCCAACAGGGCGTTTACATTTTTCTTCTCCGATATTGAATAATTTTTAATTATGCAGCTTCAAAGTACGAAGAATATCTGTACACTATATCACTATACACTTTTGCTGTGCATGAAACTAAGCTTCATATACACCGTGACAGCAAACGTCGAGGAGAATAATCACTATCGGTATGAATCAATAATCAAGATGAAGATTTACGTGAAATATGAAGAAAAAGTTTTCCCTACAACATCCACAATCTACCGTCTACAACATAGCAACTAAAGATGCGGAGATAGACTGGATCCAAAATCGTGCTCAATGCTCCCCAGTGCCTACACAGTTCACCATATAGCAGTGACTTGCCCCATGTCAAGTCCGCGACGAGAGTGTGTGGGCCCGAGAGCAAGAGAACTTTTCTGCCAGATGCCGTAGAGATGCATAAAAAGTATGCAATCCATGTTTAGAAGAACGCATGGAGTTTATATGTTGCGGCAGTCGAACGAGTCCGATAGGAAATCACATGGAATGCCATTTCTCGAAACAAAAAGGACAACAGGATGAGGATGAGGAACTATGAAAAAAAGCCAAAATAGACTATACGAGGTCCATAAACATGAAACATTCTTGGTTAAACATGTTAATGTAAAAAATTTAAAGTCATGTCGGTCGTCATTTTTTATGTTCCCGCATTTGTCAAAAATATCTGATACAAAATATCAGAAATTTGATACTGCCACAATTTTCTGTTGTGTTAAAAATCGTGTATTTGTGTTGACGTACTACAATCTGTGGACATCATTGGTTTTTTGCTATAAACTAAGAGCCCCCGCATACTGCAGACTGATTTGTCGGCCGATAGTTTGGTAGACTTCTTAATCAGTACGGAGAGGTATGCATGTGGGCACATTACGCCGATTTAGTTGGGTCGGTTTTTGCTAGAGATGTGCCATCCGCTCATGAGCTGTTCCGAAGAATCGACTCTTTGAAGTGAGTTGACGCGGAACAGCTCGCAAAAAAAATCAAACAGCTCTTCAGCTCACTTTGATGATGATGAAGGAGAGAAAAGAGCTGTAGAATTGAAGAGAGTGTGTGAGCTGTAAGATTCAAATGAACTGACCGTCTCTCGCTCTTCGTGTTAAGACATCAGTTTAGTTTCATTTGTCCCTCGTCTTTTCAACTGTTATATTCGCGTTGACGGCATTGAGCTTTGTTTACCAGTTTAGGAGGCGCCAAAAATAATAATTGGCTCTCAGGCAGAATGAACACGTTTTTAAAATTCAAATTATTAATGAAAATTAACTTCTGTGTATCAAATGAGTATTCTATTTCAATGAAAAACACTTTGTTTGCAGGCGGTGCAAAAATCTCATAAGATTTTTTTTTTTTTAAGAAAACTTTCTATTGTAATGTAAAGCCTCAGTAAAAATGTCGGAAATGTTGTACTCGCCGAGTCTGTTGTAAATAATAGTCTGGAATACGTGTTTCAAGTAATTAATAATATGGTGTGAAAAATTTCATTTGAATTTTAACATTTTCAAACTGGCTTCGTGGCTATCGAGTTTGGGACCCAAATTGAAAGTCGGCACTGACAACTGAGCTGAAGAGCTGTTCATAAAGAACAGCTCATTTAGATGAGCTGATATGATCAGAGCTGTTCATCATGATGAGCTGATTTGCACACCTCTAGTTAATAGCTCTTAAACAACTGACCGAAATGGTATGATAAACACTTCATTCGAAAGATAACATATCTACGCGTTATATACTTGTTACTTTTTCATCCAAAAACTTGTTTCAATTGCCTTAAAATTGCTTTCAAAACATGCTATTGAAATCACCAATCGGTATATAAGCGAGCGCCGCTCGGAAATCCACTCAGTTATAATTGAACAGCGATTGGAGCATGCTGACCTGACCTGACCTGAACATCGGAGACATCGGAGCAACCACCACACACACACATACACGCGCGGAACTATTTTCGTTTGGTTGCCATCCAGCGTCGAGAAGATTCCGGAAAGATGTCATCGTTGCTGAAAAATAATCTGCCAGTTCCGCTGGGAATTGAAAAAAAAACATTCAAGCGAAAGAGTTTATTTTTATGTTTTCTATCCATATAACTGCGACCAAATAAATTTGGTTTTGTGATTTTTCAATCAAGTGCAATGAACAGGTGGTTATCGAGTTAGCATTAACCACTGGTGGGCTTCGAGTATCGAGGATAATCTGAAAAGACGTTATCGTTGTTAAAAAATAATCTGCCAGTTCCCCTGGGAATTGAAAAAAAAACATTCAAGCGAAACAGTTTATTTTAATTTTATCTATCCATTAAACACTGCGACCAAATACATTTGGTTTTGTGATTTGTGATTTTTTTTTTTTAAATATAATAATAGCAGCTAGTGAAGCCGTCGAAATCCACACGGGAGAGTTGTCTAGTGTGTTTGTAGCCTAAAGCTAGGCGCCTAGAAGTATATTCTAAGGTGGACCAACATGCTAAAACCACCCTGCAGCCATCTTGGAAGTATATTGAGTTTTGTTGGTAAACAAAGCAGAGCGGTTTCACAAAACTGACCCACCATACTCTAGACACCATGCAAATAATAGAGAATGGTGTCGACATCTGGATACGACATTAGTTTGTATGAAGCCAACTATTCTCTATCAGATTTAGTCGGCCCTAAAGCAATTTTAAATTGCTAAAATGTGTATGAAAATTTTTTCTTGGCGTTATTTACCTACAACAAGTACGTTTTTCTGACCGTAATTTAAATTATTTTCTATGAATTTTCAAATATTCTCACCAAAACTTACCATTATGATATAAAATTATCTTTAGACACTATTTTTGTATGACATTTTTTCCACTATTTGCAAGCAAAAGTGATTACCATTTACATAGAATACTAATTTGATTTGGAAAAAAATATTTTCATTCATAATTTTTATTTTTAAAGTGTGTTCATTTCTTCTGCATTGTCATGCCAACTCCCCCATTCCGTAATACGAAGCTCAATGCCGTCAACGCGGATACGTTATACTTATGACAGACATACAGCTGTACTACCGTTGTACTTCGAAAATTGTATGTCTGTCACCATGTACAGCGCTAGAACCATGCAAGCAACTCGGTACAATCGCTGTACCTGTACCGACCTGTTTTACCGCTGTACATGGCTACAGTTGTACTGTGCGCAGCGCCACAAATGGTTAGTGGTGGGTAGCATGAACAAACTGAATCAAAACACTTGGTAAATATTCTTTTCATTGACTTTCTCTTGAGTTAATAACTCAGATTGGAAATTTTTTTGTTGTGTTTGATGTTTCAGACGCTAAATAAAAAACTTTTTCATTGAAACATGTGGTGAAAATTGATCGAATTTTTGATTGTCAGTTTGACATGCGGTGCAATGTACAACCAAAGTATGTATGTCATGCTACGATGGTACCTGTACAACGCTGTACACGTAGTGATCCCCGATAATCGTTCGATTAATCGATTAATCGAATACTTCCTACAGAAATCGAATATTAATCGAACGAATACTGCGCAACCAATAATCGAAGCGAACGAATAATTTACGTCGATTAATCGATCCAAACCCAGAGAAAAAAAACGTACGGTCGCTGCAGTTTTATCCCGAAAATCAATCATTATCTTTGACGATCCCCTAACTGGTCAACGAAGCTCAATGCCGTCAACGCGAATTGAGCTTCGTTTACGAGTCTAAGGGAGCGTGAACGATAATAATTGATTTCCAGGCGGGATGAACACTTTTTGACGTAGGACTACGTCTAACCGGAAGATATAGGGGGTGAAATGGAAATCTAGGCATTGAACAAGTAGGAAAAAATGCAAGATTTGGAACGCTTATAACTCGAGCATTTCTCAATAGATCGCAAAGGTTTTTGCATCAATTGATCTTCTTCTTGGATGGCTCTAACGTTCCAGTGGAACTTTTGCCTTCTCAACGTAGCATTACTTGCGTCATTTTTATTAGTAATACTTGTTTAAGATTTCTATGCCGAATAACACGCCTTAAATGTACTCTGGAGTGGCAAGCTCTAGAATACGCGTGACCACAGTGCAAGCCGGAAAATTTTTCTTTGACGAAAAATCCCCCGGCCAGAACGGGAATCGAACCCGAACCCCCGGCATGATAGTGTGGGACGCTAACCACTCGGCCACGGGAGCACCCATCAATTGATAGGAAATATATCTACGCATCTATCATAACGAATAAATTTTCATTTTTCTTGAGATAAATAATTGAATAATTGTAAAATATCAAGCATTGTCAAAATGCACTATGTGCCCATTTTTGATTGGTCCATTTTGTGCTCCTCAAATCGTACCGACCAAAACGGGCAACCAGAGCAGCAGCGAAATAGAATGAAGCACGATTGGAAAGAAAAAAGAAAAAAATTAACGAAACATTGGTCGCAGTCTCACACATGCGTAATTCTCTAGCCAGCCAGTCTACTTAAAAATCCCCGCTCCGCTGCCGTAACGATCATTCTCATTCAAACCGTACACCACATCGGTTCGCATCACAACACATCAACAAACCAACCCAAGCAGCCATGTCTGGAAATAGTAAAGGAGGAAAAGTGAAGGGAAAGGCAAAATCCCGCTCGAACCGTGTTGATCTGGAGTTCCCCGCAAGGGTAGCTAGGCCGAGCGCGTTAGGACCAGTGCACCAGTCCACCTAGCCGGCGTTATATAGTTTCGGCCGCCGAAGTGATCGAGTTAGCCGGCAAAGCTGCTCGCGACGATAAGAAAACCCGCATTCGGAACAGAACACATTCGGTTCGGTGGACATCAAGACAACAGGCAGTTGCAGCGAGTGGCGAGTGGCAAACGCAATCGCAAAACGGCATCAGGTAGCAGAATAAATAAGTTTGTTCTTTATACAAACTGCTTTGGTGGCAAATCCAGAACAAGGCGGCATCGAGGGCGTTCGAAATGGTTTTTTTCAAAACCACGAGTACTAAGTTTTCTAAATTGGAACCATTCCATAAAACAAGGCGCTTTTCAGGGCCATTAAACCTTCCAAAAAAGAGTTTAGGAAATACAGTTCAATGCTTTCTAAAACAATATCCAAAATAATAATAAAACACAAATTGATTTTTTCATAATTTGTTTGCCAGAATATGATGAGTATGTGAATTTGGAAGTTGTTCTGAGCTTATTGATTTTCACCGATTCTTAAATTGCTTCTAGATTGAAAGTACAGTAATTTACACTTATCTCGACATTTAGCTAATTGGACGGACCTGTATTGCGACATATTTAGTTGGACATTTTTGTAAACATAGAGTTCGGGGTCCAAATTATGAAATTATGAATTATGAGTGGTGGTAATGCGACGTGCCATTGAATGTAATTTACTGTAAAATATGTCACAAGCTGGATGGGAAGAAATTTTCCAACTGTGAAAGCTGTGGCGAGTGGCAAATGCAATCGCTAAACAGAAAGGTTTAGCCGAACAAGATGGGGATATCGAGTGATAACAAAACAATAAACTCTTTAGATTGAAGATAATTTTGTGATCCTGAAAAGGACCCTTTTTAGCCTGCATGTGAATCCAACGAGCGAACAAGTCGTAATGAATGTATTTTTTTGCCATCGCTCCCTTTTAACGCTCATTCGTCCGTCTCGTTGGACTCGCCCCTCTGGCTGAGTCTGCCGATTTGTCTCTATCCTGTGAGTGTGTACCGCTAGAGTATAAAACACGCGGACCCCAAAAAAATATCTTATTTTCTTTCAAACCGTAAACCCGTGTGGTTGTACGTCATCGACATCGTGGACGTAACAAAGGAGGACAAGTTAAGGGAAAGGCAACATCTCACTCGAATCGTGCAGGTCTCCAGTTCCCTGTTGGTCGCATTCACTGATTGCTCCGCAAGGGTAACTAGGCCGAACGGATTGGTGCCGGAGCACCAGTATACCTAACAGCGATTATAGAGTTCCGGCCGTCGGAGTGCTCGAGTTGGCTTGCAAAGCTGCTCACGACAATCAGAAAACCCTCATCAAGAACAGAGCAACTTCGGTTCGGCGCTCATCAAGGCAACAATGAGTTTCAGTGAGTGGCAAAGTGTTTCTCCGGCACGTTGCATTAAATGTAATTTACTGAACAACATGTCACAAGCTGGATGGGAAGAAATTTTTCAACTGTGAAAGCTGTGGCGAGTGACAAACGCAATAGCTAAACAGGAAGGTTTAACCGAACAAGATGGGAATATCGAGTGATAACAAAAACACAACACCAAAGGTTCTTTTCAGAACCATCAACATATTCATAAAGAGTAAACAGTAAATCCATTTTTCAGGTAGATAGGTAGGTATTCACGTAGGAGAAGAAAATAAAACAATATATTTAAAATATATATTTAACAAAAGCTGTCCCCTTTGTATAGTCCTACGTCACTCCGGTTATGTCCCCGACATTACCCACCCGTCTTTTTGATTCCAGATGGCTTCCTAGTAAATGAGAAATATTATTCTAACGAATTATTTCTCTCAGTGTAACGATTAATCGATTAATCGATTATTTGAGGCGATTAATCGTATCGAATAACAAACTACTGAAAAGTATTCGATTAGCTGATGAACGATTAATTTAAAAAATCGGGGATCACTATGTACACGTACAACGCTAGTACAGCTGTATGTCTGTCCCTGATATTATGGAAAATTTCGATCCTTAACCCCTATGGCACATTACATTCATACATGTAACGCCTACGTGACAGTCAGGGATGCCAGGTGATTTATTCAAATATCTTCACATGGTACGTAAAAATGTCTTCACATGGTACGAAAAAATGTCTTCAAATGCCTTCATAGTCTTATCGAAAAAACAAAAAATCTTAGCTTACATTTGGACAATAGCTTATTCAATGTTTATATTAATTGGAATTGTTATATAGCGCATTTCACTAAACTTGTCTTTAGGTTTTGAAGATTTTTTCAAAAGATGTAAGCAAAGAATATATTTTACAACTGCGAACTAAATTTCATGACTTTGGAAATGATATTTAGCCCGATATACCGTTGTTTGGGTGAATATTGCCCCGGTTTTTCCACAAAACGGAACTGTGATGACTCCATTTGTTTATTTCAGCTTTGAAGCTTTGGTTGTTTTGGTTGTAGTTCAAACCATATCCATAAAACTGATTATTAAAACGTTGTGTTACCGTTGTGTAACCAAAAACCTTCGTTTTTGAAGTGGTCATTTGAAAGATCTAAGTTAATCTATTGTATAATATGGGTCCAAACTTATAAAAATACAATGTCACAATCATTCTAAAAAGGGCCAAAGGTTGTGCAGTCCACTGATCATTCAACAAGAGCCAAAGGTTGTACCGCTCATGACAACTCTACATGAACTGATGATTGCGCCGGTTAGTGACCATTCTATCCTGCATTCCTCGAGTCGAGAAAGACGCACCACGCTAGATATGAGGTACAGACTAGGGGGGCGTTGCTGATTAAGGGTCAGCTGCATCCCAATAGGAAGTATCCCGTGTCGGGCACACGTACAGAGCATTGGAGACAGCAACATCCGAATTACGAAAACACTTGTAATACTAACCTCGAGCCAACCGCGAGTAATCGGTTACATATTACTAACATAGATAACAAGAAAAATTGTCAAAGTATTGAACTCCCGGCCCCGTGAGACTAACGCCATATGAGCCTTGATAAAAATATATATTTTGGAAAAAAAAAAATTCACATACGCTATCATACTGAAATGTCTTAACATATTTCAAAATGTCTTCAAAATGTCTTAACAAAATCAAATGTCTTCACAAAATCAAATGTCTTCACAGTAAGTCAAATGTCTTCAAAATGAAGACATGTCTTCAAACCTGGCATCCCTGGTGACAGTACAGCCACTAACGTCATTGAACATGTGTCTATGAGATTTTCGGTCGCGATTCATTCTATACTTTTTCCATCTTGTCAAGCGAAGAGGAGTTAGTGCAGGTTTGTGAATTTTTAATTCAGATTTTCCAAAGTAACATTTTTAGACAAAGTGATAATGTTGCATTTTGTTATGGTTTAGAACTATATTGAAATTTTATCAGTTGATTTTGTTTTCGAATGAAAACATTGGAGAAATACAATAAGGTCAAACTTTGCTCATTGCTCAAACCAACTATCATTTCACTCGTTATTGAATCAAATTTTGCGAGACAAATCATTGATCATATTTTGCTACACTCCACTACATTAAGCAAATTTATTGTGGAAAATCAAGTGAATTCGCCTATATTTCAATACAGCTTGCAAAACATGACCTAATTGAGAGATTTTCACGGTTGAAATTTTGTTTCATTTTCAGTCATTTCGCAACCATGGCACCCGACAAAAAGCAGAAAGGACGTAACAAGAAAATCACACTCGTCCAGAGCAGTAAAAAAGATGAAAAACCAGCGTCCAACGGAGCCTCTAACGGGTCGTCCGAAATGACTGAAGAAGGTAAATCGCAAAAGTTTGATTCATTTCTAAGTCAGAATAAGCATGTATGTGTGTTCTTTACAGAGGCTCTTTGTGCTAAGTTGGATGAGGAAGCAAGAATCAACGCGGAGGCAAGAGCTTGTACTGGTTCATTGGCTGTGCATCCACGATCGCGTGATATTAAATTTAGCAATTTTTCAATCACTTTCTTCGGTTGTGAAATGTTACAAGATACTATGCTTGAGTTGAATTGTGGTCGTCGTTACGGTCTGCTTGGTTCCAACGGATGTGGAAAGTCTTCACTACTTGCGGTGCTTGGCAATCGCGAAGTACCCATTCCGGAGCATATCGATATATTCCATCTGACGCGTGAAATTCCGGCTAGTTCCAAAAGTGCCCTTCAGTGTGTGATGGAGGTGGACGAGGAACGAATCAAGCTGGAGAAAATGGCTGACGAATTGGTTGATCAGGAAGATGATGAGTCCCAGGAACGATTGATGGATATCTACGATCGGTTGGACGAAATGTCGGCAGATCAAGCGGAGGCAAAAGCTTCAAGAATTCTACATGGATTGGGTTTCGATAAGAAAATGCAGGCAAAAGCTGCAAAGGACTTTTCCGGAGGATGGAGAATGCGTATTGCACTAGCAAGAGCATTGTTTGTGAAACCACATTTACTTCTTTTGGATGAGCCGACCAATCATCTTGATCTGGATGCTTGCGTATGGTTGGAAGAAGAACTGAAAACGTATAAGCGTATTCTGGTTATAATTTCCCATTCACAAGATTTCCTGAATGGAGTTTGTACCAACATTATTCATTTGACCCAAAAGCGGCTGAAATATTACACTGGTAACTACGAACAGTTTGTAAAGACCCGCATGGAGTTGTTGGAAAACCAAATGAAGCAATACAACTGGGAGCAAGATCAAATAGCACACATGAAAAACTACATTGCACGATTTGGTCACGGTTCGGCAAAATTGGCACGTCAAGCTCAGTCCAAAGAGAAAACACTCGCTAAAATGATGGCCCAAGGTCTTACCGAGAAAGCTATTGATGAAAAACAATTGAACTTTTGCTTTCCATCATGCGGTACGATTCCTCCGCCTGTTATCATGGTACAGAATGTCAGTTTTCGATACAATGACACTACTCCTTATATTTATAAAAATCTCGAATTTGGCATTGACTTGGACACTAGGTTAGCTTTGGTTGGCCCTAATGGCGCCGGCAAAAGTACCTTGCTGAAATTACTATTCGGAGATCTGGTGCCTACAGCGGGAATGATACGTAAGAACTCCCATTTGCGCATCGCTAGATACCATCAGCACTTGCATGAGTTGCTAGACATGGACCTCAGTCCCTTGGATTATATGTTAAAATCGTTCCCGGAAGTAGTGGAGCGGGAAGAAATGCGAAAAATTATCGGTCGTTACGGACTAACGGGGCGCCAACAAGTTTGTCCCATTCGACAGCTATCAGACGGACAGCGTTGCAGAGTTGTCTTTGCCTATCTTGCATGGAAGAAACCACATCTGCTGCTTCTTGATGAACCTACGAATCATTTAGACATGGAAACAATCGACGCGTTAGCTGAAGCGATCAACGATTTCGAAGGCGGTCTGGTGCTCGTTAGTCACGATTTCAGATTGATCAACCAGGTTAGTCTAATCTCTTTTTTAGCCCGATCCTTTTAGATGATAACTCATCCTTCTTTATTCCTAGGTTGCTAATGAAATTTGGATATGTGAAAAGGGCACTGTTACGAAATGGAACGGTAATATTTTAGACTACAAAGAACATCTGAAAAAGAATATCATAAAGGAAGCAAATGCCGTTGGTAAATAGACATTGTGACCGAATCATCACTTTAACTACGAATTACACAAACAATATCTTATCTACTCACCCGATAATTGCAAACAATAAAAGATGCGTCTGCTAAGCATATTTAACATAATAATGAAAATAGTGACAATTATAGACCAGATATTCTCTTCCCCTGGTTCCATAGTATTGAATTTATTGGCAAGGCAGTGTAGAATTATTTTAATAAAAAAAACGTATTTCTTAATTATTTGAAAACATTGATCTATCCGTATTGTGTTTGTGTGTAATTTTTCACAACCGAAAACCAGTTTTAAAAGTATGAACCATTAGGGCGGGACCTAAGCGTGACTCGAAGAAATCGCAAAATAAAATGTTATAACCGGACAAAAAAAGTGTAATGTCACAAGTAGGCTAGAAATATTGTGGAGCGGGAAAAACTTCATGGGTATAAATACTTCACAGAACAAAGCATAATTTTTATTAAAAACTCGCTGACCCGGCGAACTTCGTCCCGTCCAAAACATTTTTATATGCCTTCTTTCCAACATTCTTTCGTTTTCTTACTAACGATCGTTCGTGGATTTAATCGCAGATCTCTTCATTGATTGATCTTCTAATTGGTCGTTTACAATTTCCTTTTACTGTAAATTTCCTAGTACTTCTACAAAAACTCGTCATAGGGCCCTATTATAGAAATCGAATCGAGGATTCGATACAATCACTATCACTATCACACCGAGTAAAATCCAAAATTTCCAAAAGAGTTAATATGGTTATGTTTTGGAGAAAACTGATATTCCCTCAACGAATGAAGCTTAATAGGCGTAATGCATGCATGTATGTGTAATAAAAACGATATCATGGAACAATCTGCTTTACAAAAAATATAATTATTAGAAAATGACCTTTTTCGTGTATTTTCACAACTGCAATCTACGAAATTCCGTAATGAGTCACGCACGAATTTCACTTTTTTTTAGCAAACAATTTTTGTAATTCATGTAATGCAACACGTAATTGTCTTTTAGCGTCGATTTCTTGTTGTAGCGGCGTCAAAAGCTTTATTGTATTGGGGCCACCACCTGCGATTCTAAATTTTCGCCTGTTGTGTTAGTGTAAAGTGACCAGATGGTCAGAGGTCTAACGCGGGACACAAAGAACAAAACGTTATGTATATACGTTATGTGAACATAAACCATGCTTTAGCGAGTCTAAACTGATCGGTATTATTTTTTTCTGAGTATCGGCACTCAGTTGGGATTTTTCGGTGATTTAGATTTTGTTTACGCCCGAAAATGACTCGCTCAATCAGAGCATTTACGCCTGGCAAGCACGATTCAAATTCTACAATTTTCTTCAAATTACCGAATGGAATGCTCGAAAATTCCAATTCATTTTTCATCGATTTTAGTGTTAACGTATGCATTCAAAAAAAGGGAGTAATTTCGGATGGCGATAAAAGATAATTTATAGGAACAAATTTTCTTCAAATCTTACGTTTATCAAGTCTACAACAAAAATGATTCAAGGCTGTTGATTTGCAGCACAGCACTGTCAAGCAACTTGATGATTTTTCCATACTGCAAGCTCCACCCCACAGCGAAGGAGTTGGACATCCTGAGCCACTTTGTGTCCGCCATATATAGCCGATCTGGTATTTACAATATCATCTTTTTGCCGCTCCTTAAGCCGGGAGATCGAAGCAACCGGCCAAACGGTGGAGAAGAATCTGACCAAAATGGACATTTTTACTTGATGCTAGAATTCAACGAATGACAGGGGACCGGGTACTTTACGTTCCCCAGGTAAGCAATGACGTCGACGTGACACATCAAGCTCTCGAAGAAGGTCCTTCTCTGACAGACGTGAAGGGAATGTCCAAGCCGCTCTTCTTTCGAGTCATATGGTGAACGGGGAGATATATAGTACGAAGTGCTTGCCGGAGTTGGGAAGGTGTCGAACCTGGGATCAGCCTATTATGCCAGAGAATCACTGGAAGATGGATCGGCTGGAGATAAACATTGTCGCGAAGACCACCAACCTTCCCAACATTCCCCACCTGCGCCCGAAAGAAAACTTTTGAGCGAATGGCCAAAACAAAGAGACAGAGCCACGAAAACGTAAAATAACATGCCGATATACATCTTCTCATCGGCCATGGTTCAGGTTCCGGCCAACCCTTCGCTTTATTTACGATACTTCATCAAACAACTCTGCCTCTTTCTGTCGAGTATACACTAGTTCTTCCGGTTTATTTAAAACGTTATGCCCTGACCGAGCTAGGGGACCAAAGATGAACTTTTCGTCTGACTCACGTTGGTCCGTGCGTGAAAAATTTCTCTTCGTTCAAAGAAAAATTTTAACGCTTTCGCGTGAGTTCTGTTACATACTAATCTTTATTCAAAATTTGTACAATATATATACATGGTTCCTTAAACTAAGATTGACGAGGAATATCTCCTCTTTCTCTCTTGAAACCGATAACATATCGGTTTCGTTTAGATTATTCTATTTTCCTTTCCCTCTCTCCATCATAATCGTAACATGCAGTCTGAGACGGCTGCACTGTCCTAAACAAACACATTAAGTTTATAGCACCCCGTTGGTGCGCCTAGTGCTTATCGCGCTGCGCATGATGGAGAGGGTGATAATTGCATCTCAAGTGGTGCATATATATTTACATCTGTTTACAAGACGCAATCTGTATGCTGCGCCTTGTTTTAATTCAAACTAAGTTGTTGACTTTTTCCCTTTTGGGATTTATGATAACCAATAGCTTCGTTGGTGGGTTACAAGCATTTTAACTTAATTATACAAAGCAGACAAATATTTGTGTTTGCCTTGGTCTTACATATAGTTTGTCCTCAACTTCGCTGGGGTCTTTTCTAAATATAATTTCAAAGATTGCTTATCTTATGGATCTGTCACTCGATCCGCGATAAGCCTCAGCTGACCGTAACATTCCGGACTCCGTAAATCTACTACATAGATTTACTCAATTATAGACAACTATCACGGTTTAAAATCATAGGAATACTTCTTGATTCTTCCTGAATTCTATTTAGCCGTATCATGTCTAATAACGAAGGCGGATCATCATTTCTTCTATTATTTGGTCTATTACTTCTTTTCTTTAGTTTTATGTATACATAAATTCCTACTACTATAATCATTGAAATAACAGTTATGGTACCTCCAAATGTATATACGTGTTTTTTTTTGGATAAAATCGTCTTCAGGTGTTACTGTATCCTTTATATCTACCTTTTCATATGGATTTCTACTCGAGATAGTTGTATTCAAATTTTCATTTATGTTTGGTTTTTCTAGTACATATGGTAGTTTCTGTATAGGTTTAAAAAATACTCTAGCTTCTCCGTTATGTCCAGATATTTGGGCATAACGAATAGTTTTTTCTGTTAGGATCTTACAATCTGAGGACAGTTCTATGATCGCGTTCTTATAAGGCGGCGACATGGCTACATTATCGCAATGGATTATTATCTTGCTAGGGTCGCTCGTTGTGTACAATATAGAGTTGATCTTATTCATTTTTGTTAACATGGTGTATGGTTCTTCCATCGTCTTTGTTGAGCATTTTTGTTTTATCGTTTCATGAAGTAATGCTCCAGCTATGCAATCTGGAACTCTGGTTAATTCTGGTTGATTTACCACATAATGATTTTCATTAAGCTTTATTAAATTTCCATCTGGGTAAAAAAATTCATGTTTATTATTGATTGCTATTACATGGTGATCTATTTTTATAACACTTCCATTTTCAGGAATAGGGATTACATTGAATACTTCGAAGTTTTCCTTATTAATAATTACATTTTCCATTATTATATTTACTGTTCCATTTTCAATTTTAATGTTGTATTTAACTGAAAGTGGGCCTCTAAGGATTGAGTATCCTTCTGGTAATTGCTTCTTTATATTTTGAATTGCCTTTTGCATTTCATTCTCGGCTGATGGGTGAGTCTTAATTATCCTGTATTTTCGAGCTATGCCATCAATCAATTGCAAAGCTAACGTTGTGGTCTCAAAACATTTTCTTGCGAATATATTAGTTCTCTCTTCGGAATACCTTCCCTTCAAAGATAACATTCCTTCATTTAGGCTACGAATTCGTACGCTTAATTCATCTCCCATATTTTTGCTTCTTTGATTCAATAGTCTCATTGTTTGTGAGATATCATGAAGTTTTAGCTCTTCGTGAATACGCAAAGACTGTACTTCGTCTTCCACATCATTACTCCCAAATAAAAGGTCTTTCAAAAACCCAAGTATTCCACGACTCCTCTTTGATCGTGATAAAAAATTTATTTCTTGTTTTGCATGGTTACATTGTCGTTCTATCGACATTACAAGTTCTGTCAAAGCGTTGTCTTGAGTTACATTCCCCATGAACTTCAAGGTTCTTTCTAGGTTCGAATGAATAGAGTCTAGCATAGAAATATCGTCGTTAGGAATTAAATTGGATACAATATTTGTCCTCCAAATTCCTCGCTTTACTATACATGACCCAAAATGATCAAACATTAAACCCCCTTCCTCAATAGGCTGGATGTTGACGGCATTTGTCAAATTCACCAATGCTAGAATTGCCATTGCGGTTACGATAGCCTTTTGTATCGTGTCGGTATATGATCTTATTTTACCTATGACTTTCTTTTTTGTTTGTGGCTTTGGTTTCAATTTTGACGCCAATTCTTTTACATGCTCGATGTTAACCGTTTTTCTTACTCCCCATTCTTGAATATTTCGTGGTTCCTTAATTTCCTCTTTACTCCCTGGGGCACTTTTAATTACTCCAACAAAGTTAAGAGGTGGTGAGGAAATAGTGGTATCTTTTGAGCTCTCGATTTCATCGTTCTTACTTACATCTAATACTGCTAATTTTACAGCTGGTCTAGTAATTTCACCTTTAATTGTTTTTACGATAGCGGATCTAACTTGCCCATCCATATTAGTTGTTGTTCTTATCACCTTGCCCTTATGCCATTTACCTTTCTTTTCTTCATCGGCAAAAACCACAATATCCCCTACCTTTATAGGGTTAGTCTTCTCCAACCATTTATTTCTTTTAGTTAAGGTTGGAAGGTATTCTTTTATCCACCGATTCCAATATCCCTTAACAATTGATTGCGCTCTTTTCCAGTGTTGACGAGTTGCTTCTGCATTGGAGACGTCATCAATCGTAACGACAGCTTCACCAGCGCAACCTAACAGAAAGTGATTAGGGGTTAAGACCTCATCGTCTTCTGTATCTAAAGGAATATGCGTTAACGGGCGATTGTTAATGAGGAATTCAACTTCGGTTAGTATGGTTCTAAGTTCATACTCTGGTATGGTTTCTTGTTTATGAGGTAAAAGGCTTTTAACTTCTCTCACCATTCGTTCCCATACTCCACCAAAATGCGGTGAAGCGGGAGGATTAAAATGCCATTTGACCCCGTCGTCTGATAGCCTTCTAAGAATTTTCTCAAATTCGTTTCTTGCTCCAATGAAATTAGTTCCATTGTCGCTGAACAACTCTTGCACTTTACCTCTACGATATTGTAGATTTCGGAAACATATAATAAAGGAATCTGAGCTCATATCTTGTGCTAATTCGAGATGTACTGCTCTTGTTGTCAGACAAGTAAACAAACATCCCCAACGTTTTTCAGTGCGTCTTCCAATAGACACGCCATAAGGGCCGAAATAATCTGTGCCTGTATACGTGAATGGCTTACAATATGGTATAGTTCTAGAAGGTGGTAGGGCTGCCATCATTGGAGGAATTGGCTCCGCAGACATATTTTTACAAAATTGGCAATTCCTTCTAACAGTCTTAATAGCAACTCTGACGTTTGTTATCCAGAATTTTTGTCGCACTGCCGCTATGGCAGTCTCCATATTTTTATGTCGATATTTTTCGTGATAATGACGTAATATCAAAGTGCTCACATAATGTTTGTAGGACAGAATGATAGGTGTTCTGGCTGAAGTTGGTAAACAGTTAGCATTCTCAATGCGTCCCTTTGATCTCATTATTCCATCCGTGCAAATTTCCGGGCTAAGTGTTCGAATTTCACTTCCCTTATGAATTTTCATTTTATTTTGTAAGAGTTCCATTTCTTTGGAATATGACTCCCATTGAGCCTTATGCATTAAAACGAGCTCAGCATAATCCAGGTCCTCCTTGTCAATATTTTTATTGAAGCTTTGGTTCCTGCATTTTGATTTCAGCCAATCGATATATTTGAATGCAATTGCAACAGAACGCTTCAATCTCACAAAATCCGAACACCAATTTATGTGAATGCTTTTCAGACCACTAAATTCTTTCGATTTAATAATGTGCAGTGGTCTCAGTTCTTCGTCAGTGTCGCTTCTCTGAACTTCATTTGGCCAGTTTTCTTCATTATCATATAGGAACTGTGGGCCTGTAAACCAGATTGAATTGTTATTTGATAATTTCGTAGCTTCATCCGCTGGATTATTCCTACTATTCACCCATTTCCACTGGTTTACGTATGTGGTTTCTAATATTTCTCCTATCCGTAAGGCAACAAACTGCTTGTATTTGCGTGGTTCTGAACGAATCCATGCTAATACAGTTTTGGAATCCGACCAAAATACTACTCTATCTATTGATAGACGTAGCTCGTCTTTTACTGTCTTAGCCAATCTGCTTCCTAATACAGCGGCTTGTAATTCGAGTCGTGGTATGGAAAGAATTTTAGTTGGTGCGACTCTTGCCTTGGCAGCCATGATATTGACATCAATGTGTGACTCATATACACTCCTTAAGTATACTGCTGCTGCATAAGCATTCTCGGATGCATCAACGAAGACATGTAGTTCTCGTTCTTTTGGATGAGAAGAATTGGCATATGAACGTGGTATTCTTATTGCTCTTGCCTCTTCCAGTTTTGCGTGCCAGTTCTCCCAATTTTTCTTTAGTGCTGGGTTTAATTGTTCATCCCATGTTATTCCGCTTTTCCAAAGCTCTTGCATTAGAATTCGAGATTGAATTGTTATATGTGATAATAAACCAAGTGGATCGTTAACACTCATGCTTTGTGAAAGCAGTTTTCGTTTCGTAAACTCCTGTGTAACAGGAATATCCACCTTGTAGCGAATACAATCCTTTTTTGTATCCCAATACACTCCGAGTACTTTTTCATATGATTCCTCAGAATTTCCTAATAAGTCTTCTTTAACTTCCGTTCTATTTTCTTCCGGGATTTGTCCCAAGAGCTCATTACTGTTAGATATAAAATTTCTGATATTGAAGTGCCCATATTTGTGAATGGTAATAACTTCGTTCACAATTTTGGAGGCCTCACTTAAATCGTCGAAACTATCTAGGTAGTCATCCACGTAATGGTTGTTTTGTATGGCCTTTACCGCCTGAGGCTGACTTTCTTTGAATTTCTCCGCATTTGTGTTTTTAACAAACTGTGCACATGCGGGTGAGCAGGTAGCTCCAAAGGTCATCACTTGCATCACATACACATCGGGATCTTCGTCAAAATTTTCCCTAAATAAAAACCTTTGGGCATTTTGATCCTCTTTCCTTATTTTTACTTGATGAAACATTTCCTTGATGTCTCCAGTTATCGCAAATTTTCCTTCTCTAAATCGTATTAACACTCCAAATAGCGACGTCGTTGCGTCTGGGCCTGATAACAATTTTGTGTTTAGAGATTCTCCCTTAACCTTAGCGGCGGCATCAAAAACAAGCCGTGGTTTTATGGGCTGTTTATTTAGGTTCACAACTGTAAAGTGTGGCAAGTAAAATATTTTTGGATCACGTTGCTGTTGTTCTGTGGGAGTGAGTTTTCTAGCGTATCCCTTGGTTTCATATTCCTTTATTTTCTCAACATACCATTTTCGTAGGTTTTGATTTTTACGCATCCTTGCTTCTTGTCCACATAATCTGTTCATGGCTGATTGATAGCTGTTCGGAAATTGTACATCATCCTGTTTCCAAAGCAGCCCAATTTCATAAATTCCTTCTTGATATTTCAAAGTGGAATTCATGATATCAATCGATCTTTTTTCATCGTTAGACATCAAACTTTTTACAGGTTCTTTTATCCCGAAATCTTCTAGGCTAAAATAATTTTCCATCATTTTATTGAAATAATCTGATGAATCAATTTCGTTGTTCATCAGCACGTGTCCTTTCAATTTTTTATGTTCGCTAGTTTGCCCGAACAAAACCCATCCGAGTTTAGTGTTCTGTGCGACTGGTTCATTAAATTTACCTGATCGCGTCTCCCTACCGCTTATCAAAAACGAATGCGGTAAACCTAACAGTATTTTTGGCATAGCATTTTCATATCCTTCGAGAGTTATATCTTCTAAGTGATTGTATTCTCGTTGTAATTCATGAATATTTATTGACTGTGAGGGAAGAGATAATTCCGACACAGTCCTCAAATTATGTATGTAAAAACGTTGATTGTTGCACCCGTATATACTTAAGGAAATCTCTTCACTATCTAGTTCTTGCTGCGTTTCGCCATTAGTCCAAACCAGCGTTAAGGGGTTGTTACGCCCTTGTGTACCAAGTTTATTTTTAATATCAGCGTGAATCAAACTTACTGATGACCCAGGGTCTAAAAATGCGAAAGTTTCAATTTCCTTTTTTCCGCAGCCCACCGTAACTGGAAGGATTTGATACAGTATTTTGTTCTCTTTATTTACATGACAATTAACGTTTTCTGTATTATTAATATTAGCATCTCTCTGAGTCGCTCTATGCAGTAATGCGTGGTGTCTAAGTTTGCATCCATCGATTCCACAAGGCTTTGCGATCCTGCAATCTTTTGCCATGTGGTTTGTATAATTACAACATGCTAAACATAGCCTGTGTTTAAAAATAAAATCACTCCTTTGTTGAACGTTCATATTTCTAAAATTTGGACATTCTGATGTTTAATGCTCGTTCCGGCATGCGAAACACTTTGGTAGGCGCTTCGGCCTATATTTTTGTTCCTTAACAGCATGTGTATTCAAATATCCGCTCTTATGAGGCTTTTCTTTCCTCTCCGACTGTAGCATCGTGGCCAACTCTTCTTGAGGTTTTAACCAATTATAAAGGTCCTCTAGAGTTGGTATAAATGGATTAATTATATCTCTTGTTTTCTTTGTATCAGCTACAAACTTGATCCATTGATGATGCAAGTCGTTTGGAAGTTTTAAAACTAAATCACGAATCAATCTAGGATCATTGAGATATTCATCATGTTTTAGTATTTTTATATTTGTCACGAAACAATCAAGCGATGTTACAAAATCAATCATTGTTTGGGGTGATCCAAAATGTGGATTCCTCGCATTTAGCATTTCCTTCAATAAATTCGAATAAATGGTTTCAGGGTTTCCGAACCGTAGATTTAGTTTTTCCATTATTTTTGGAACATTAGCTTTATCGATTAGAAGAGCGCTCACTAATTTCAGCGCGTCTCCTTTAAGATATTTCTGTAAACGATTTATATTTTCTAAATCGGAAAAATTTCCTTGAAGGGTAGTTTCTTCGAACGTTATTTTAAATCTAGGCCATATCTTATATGAACCATCAAAATAGGGGAGGTCTAAGAGAGATTGCCGGTGTAACAGTCTATTTGAATCAGGGGTTTCTTCTCTACCCTCGTTCTTAATTTTAAGAGTTTCCACTAGAGCTCGCATAGATTCTCTATGGATACTCATCATCTCTTCTATTGGTATTGGTTGTCTTTTTTGAAGTCTTAACAATTCGTTCTCTATGGTCTTGCATTTGGGGCATATCCATCTTTCTGTTTCTGTAGGTTTTTTATTTAGGCCTGCGCACGTCAAATGGAACCATCGGTCACATTCATCGCACGCGACTAAATCGTCCCTAGAATCAGGCTCATTGCACAAGCGGCAATTGCCATTCCTATTCGTAATGAATTGATAAGACATGACTAAACTAAAATGGAAAATTCACACCTTTTTTGTTGATCCGGTCCTATCTCCGTCTTTCCGTGTTGGTGCTTGGGCGATCCTCTCCTTGTCCTGGGTGGCCTTCTGGCTCGGATGTTGTTGTCACCTCTGATGGTGCTACTGCTGGTGCTGCTGCATCTACTGTTACTGCTGCTTCCTCTACTGCTGCTTACGGTTTCTACCGGTTTCTTGTGGTTAATCCACTTATATTTATTTCAGTTGAAAGAAACACTTTTGGCATCCACTGCCGGTTTCTTAATTAATTCACTACTTATGAATTTGCGATTAGCTAGTGGCATTCACTGCCGCTATAGAGTTCGCGATTAGCTAGTGGCATCCACTGCCGTACAAGACTTTTTAAAAGACACTTTGCCTTCAATTCGCGATTAACTAGTGGCATCCACTGCCGTACAAGACTTTTTGAAAAGACACTTTGCCTTCAATTCGCGATTAACTAGTGGCATCCACTGCCGTACGAGACTTTTTGAAAAGACACTTTGCCTTCACTTCGCGATTAACTAGTGGCATCCACTGCCGTACAAGACTTTTTGAAAAGACACTTTGCCTTCAATTCGCGATTAACTAGTGGCATCCACTGCCGTACAAGACTTTTTGAAAAGACACTTTGCCTTCAATTCGCGATTAACTAGTGGCATCCACTGCCGTACAAGACTTTTTGAAAAGACACTTTGTCGACTTTTTTAATCTTCACTGCTCCTCTCTGGAGCCACCATGAAAAATCTCTCTTCGTTCAAAGAAAAATTTTAACGCTTTCGCGTGAGTTCTGTTACATACTAATCTTTATTCAAAATTTGTACAATATATATACATGGTTCCTTAAACTAAGATTGACGAGGAATATCTCCTCTTTCTCTCTTGAAACCGATAACATATCGGTTTCGTTTAGATTATTCTATTTTCCTTTCCCTCTCTCCATCATAATCGTAACATGCAGTCTGAGACGGCTGCACTGTCCTAAACAAACACATTAAGTTTATAGCACCCCGTTGGTGCGCCTAGTGCTTATCGCGCTGCGCATGATGGAGAGGGTGATAATTGCATCTCAAGTGGTGCATATATATTTACATCTGTTTACAAGACGCAATCTGTATGCTGCGCCTTGTTTTAATTCAAACTAAGTTGTTGACTTTTTCCCTTTTGGGATTTATGATAACCAATAGCTTCGTTGGTGGGTTACAAGCATTTTAACTTAATTATACAAAGCAGACAAATATTTGTGTTTGCCTTGGTCTTACATATAGTTTGTCCTCAACTTCGCTGGGGTCTTTTCTAAATATAATTTCAAAGATTGCTTATCTTATGGATCTGTCACTCGATCCGCGATAAGCCTCAGCTGACCGTAACAGTGCGGATCAATAGGGGACTTTTATAAAAGTCATGTTACAATTTTGTTGCTGTCGCTTCCTGTTGACACTCTCAAAACAAAAAGCCCAATGTCGGTGCGATGAAACCAGCTCAACGTATGAATCTTTGGATGCATTAGAAGCGCTCTTGAACAGTCTGCCAAATAAAAGTTTTTTTTCGAGGTTCAACCATTTAGGAAAATCAACATGATCAAATTGTGATATTGAAATATATTGATATCGCGGGACATTTTCGTTTCTTTTGCCAAATGCGGGACGGAATCTTACGCGGGACATTTTGTTGAAATGCGGGACTGTCCCGCGTAACGCGGGACGTCTGGTCAGTTTATGTTAGTGTTTTCTTTACCTTTCACCTCATGTCAATCCAAATCTGTAATTTATGCTTTAGCATATGGTATAGAAAGTTTGGTATAGTATAGCAATCTATCTTCTTCTATCTTCTATATATATATATATATATATATATATATATATATATATATATATATATATATATATATATATATATATATATATATATATATATATATATATATATATATATATATATATATATATATATATATATATATAATGGATTTCTGTCTATCTGTCTGATTCTTATGGACTCCGAAAATACTGAACCGATCGACATGAAGGGCCCTATTATAGAAATCGAGGTGATACGAATTTTGCTCGTTAGCTCTGTTTTACTATTATAGAAATCGAGCAATTCGATAGCACCGAGCGAGTGATAGCTATCGATGCAAGTGTCAGAATTTTTCGAGTTGTTTGGTTCGCTTGTTGCATATCTTCAGAGAATTATTTTGTTTTGGTTTGCGTCCCTGATATTTACCTCTGGGAAACATTTCAGAAACGCTTAGATATATGCAATTTTCAACACATGTTCGTTTGTTTTGATCAGTATTTGTTTTACGGTGCTGCCAGAATAGGCTATACAAGGTAAATGTACAATCCAGCATTATTTATATAAATCATGTTACAATTTATAATGCAGAACCTACTTCCACCGTATATTTCAGTGGTTGAAAACGAATGGACAGACAAATCACCAGCAGTTTGAACGACTCGTTGAACCAATAAAAGCGAATGTAAACATTGATCGAGGTTTTTGTGGAGGCAGTTCAAATAGAATGGGAGAAGTAGGAGAAATTCAGTGAGGAGCTTAATGCACTGAGACTATCAATGCGTGTTGGTTCAGAATGGCAGGAAGTAAGTGTTTCTTCTACGGTACATATAACTTCATAAGTAAATTTTATCATATTCTTTGAATTACTATCAACCGAATTTCTTACCTAAAAAATTATTCTTGCTAGCGTACATTATTACGAGTTACTTCTGTCAGAAATTTTCTTTTTTATTGCTATACTATACCAAACTTTCTATATCATATACTAAATGTCTTGCAAAACATTAATGATTTTTTTTTTAAATTACAGATTTGGATTGACATGATGTGAAGGGTAAAGGAAACACTAGCACACAATAAGAATTTAGGGCCACAGGTGGTGGCCCAATACAATAAAGCTATTGATGCCGCTACAATAAGAAATCGACGCTAAAAGAGAATTACATGCAAAAAAAATTGATTTGCTAAAAAAGTGGAATTCATGCGTGACTCCTTACGGAAGTCCATAGATTGCAGTTGTGAGAATACATGAAAAAGTTCATTTTCTAATAACTGTATTTTTTGTAAAGCAAATTGTTCCATGATGTCGTTTTTATTACACATCCATGTATGCATTATGTTTACTAAGCTTCATTCGTTGAGAGAATATCAGTTTTCGCCAAAACATAACCATATTAGCACTTTTGGAAATATAGATATTTATAATTTTCATAGCCGATGTCTCAAAAAAAGATTTGGCATCCTTTCTATAGAGCTTTGTGAAACATTTCAAACTCGTTTCAAAATATTTCATTACTGCCACTGACATTCGAGCAGAGTAACGAATCGAGCTGTTTTCCTCGATTTCTACAATTCCAGATTATACTCGGTGTGATAGTGATAGTGATTGTATCGAATCCTCGATTCGATTTCTATAATAGGGCCCGAAAATTGGTATGTAGGGGTTTTTGGGGCCGGGGAAGGTTTTCATGACAGTTTGAGACCCCTCCACGCTCTAAGAGGGGGCTGCCATACAAATGAAACACAAATTTCTACATTACTCGAGAATTAATCAAGCAAATGAAACGAAATTTGGCATGCGAAAGTTTTAGGATGCAATAAATCTTTCTATGGTGGTTAGACACTCCACCCTCCTCTCTTAGGGGGGCTGCCATACAAATGAAACACAAATTTCTGCATTACTCGAGAATTAATCAAGCAAACGAAACGAAATTTGGCATGTGAAAGTTTTAGGGGGCAATAAATGTTTTTAAGCTGGTTAGATACTTCTCCCCCTATCTAAGGGGGGGCTGCCATACAAATGAAACACAAATTCCTGCATTACTCGAGAGTTAATCAAGCAAACGAAACCAAATTATGCATATGGAGGTTTTAGGGGACACGAAACGTTTCTATGGTGAATCGACGCTTCTCTCCTTCTTTAAGGGGGGCTGCCATACAAATGAAACACAAATTTCTGCATTACCCGAGAATTAATCATGCATTTGAAACCAAATTTGGCATGTGGAGGTTTTATGGTGCAATAAATGATTCTAAGGTGGTAAGATACTCTTCCACCCTCTCTTCTGGGGGTGCTGCCAGACAAATGAAAACAAATTTCTGCATTACTTGAGAATTAATGAAGCAAACGAAACCAAATTAGGTTTATGGAGGTTTTATAAGAGGGAGCTGCCGTACAAATGAAAGACAAAATTTCTGCTTGACTCGAAAACTAATCAAGAAAATACCAAATTTGGCATGTCAAGGATTCAGAGGACATAAAACGTTTCTATGGGGAATAGACACTCCTCCCGTCTCTCTGAGGGTGGGCTGTCATACAAATGAAAAACAAATTTCTGCATAATTCGAAAACTAATCAAGCAAATGGAGCCAAATTTGGCATGTGAATAAACACTCCTCCTCCTCTCTAAGGGTTGAAGAGGGGAGGGGTCTGTCTTTATTCTGTCATATTTTCTGTATCAAACATTCATTCCATGTAACTTAGAAACATGTTATTTGCAAGTAGTTGAAAAATCTTGAACGAGAATTGTATCTGAAAATAATCTGATATTATAATGATGAGTTTTGGTAGAAGTACTAGGATTTTTTTTGGTAAACGGTAAATTCAACGGGGTCGATTGGAAGATCAATCAATGAACAGTTCGGCGATTGGAGTCTTGAACTTGCGTTTAGTAAGAAAACGTGAATGTTTGAAGGTATTGATAACAAAAAACAAATTTTGGGCAGAACGAAGTTTGCCGGGTCAGCTAGTAAAAAATAAAATTGCTGACAAAAGTAACACCTACTAATGTACGCTAGCAGGAATAAGCAATTTTTAGGTAGGAAATTCGGTTGATAGTAATTCAAAGAATACGATAAAATTTACTTATGAAGTTTTATGTATCGTAGAAGACACTTACTTTCTGCCATTCTGAACCAATACACATTGATGGTCTCAGTGCATTAAGCTCCTCACTGAATTCCTCCCACTTTTCCTTAACCGGGATTCTATTTGAACTGCCTCCACAAATACCTCGAGCAATGTTTACATTCGCTTTCATTGGTTCAACGAGTCGTTCAAACTGGTGGTGATTTGTCTGTCCACTCATTTTCACCCACTGAAATATGCGCTGGAAGTGAGTTCTGCATTGTAAATTATAACATGATGAATAATGCTGGATTGAACACTTACCCTTTATAGACTATTCTGGCTGCACAGTAAAACAAATACTGATTGAAACAAACGAACATGTGTTGAAAATTGCATATAATTACGCGTTTCTGAAATGTTTCCCAAAGGAAAATATCAGGGACGCAAACCAAAACAAAATAATTCTCTGAAGATATGCAACAAGTGAACCAAACAACTCGAAAAGTTCTGACACTTCCCACTCTACATTGTTGTGCCAGATCGGTCCCAACAAACGGTGCCGATATCGTGCCATTTTGCAATGATTTTATCGACCTACCCTTCGTATTCAATAACCAAGTCAAACCTCCCACTCTACTTTGTTGTGCCAAATTGGTCCCAGAAAATAATGTCGACATCGGGCCCTATTATAGAAATCGAATCGAGGATTCGATACAATCACTATCACTATCACACAGAGTAAAATCTGGAATTATAGAAATCGAGCAAAACTGCTCGATTCGTTAGCAAGCTCGAATGTCAGCGGTTGTGATAAAATATTTTGAAACAAGTTCGAAATGTTTCACGAAGCACTATAGAAAAGATGCCAAATCTTTTTTTGAGGCATCTGCTATGAAAATGTATTTCCAAAAGTGTTAATATGGTTATGTTTTGGAGTAAATTGATATTCCCTCAAAGAATAAAGCTTAATAAGCGTAAAGCACGCATGCATGTGTAATAGAAACGACAGCGTGGAACAAGTTGCTTTACAAAAAAATATAATTATCAGAAAATGAACTTATTCGTGCATTTTCATGACTGCAATCTATGGAATTCCGAAAAGAGTCACGCACGAATTTCACTTTTTCTTTAGCAAAACAAATTTTTGTTATTCATGTAATGCAACATGTAATTCTCTTTTAGCGTCGATTTCTTGTTGTAGCGGCGTCAATAGCTTTATTGTATTGGAGCCACCACCTGTTGCTCTAAATTCTCGCTTGTTGTGTGCTAGTGTTTTCTTTACGTTTCCCCTCATGTCAATCCAAACCTGTAATTTAAATAAAATCATTATTGTTTTGCAGGATAGCTTTAGCATATGGTATAGAAAGTTTGGAATCTTCTATAGGAGCATTGCGACCACTGCGACCATTAGTTTGATCTATTGTAGTGAAAGTGGTGTAGTTTGGCATAGTATAGCAATAAAAAAGAAAATTGCTCCCAAAAATAACGTACTAATGTATGCTAGTAGGGGTAAGCAATTTTTAGGTAGGAAATTCGGTTGAAAGAAATTCAAAGAGTATGATAAAGTTTATTTATGAAAGTTATGTGTATCGTAAAAGAAATACTTACTTTCTACCAACCAAGATGCATTGGTGGTCTCAGTGCATTAAGCTCCTCTCTGAATTCCTCTAACTTTTCTTACACCGGGATTATATTAGAACTGCCTCCTCAAAAACAACGAGCAATGTCTACATTCGCTTTCATTGGATCAACGAGCCGTTCAAACTGGTGGTGATTTGGTTTTATTTTCTTCCGCCACTTATCTTCAGCCACTGAAATATGCGCTGGAAGTAAATTCTGCATTGTAAATTATAACATGATTAATATAAATCATGCTGGACTGAACACTTACCTTGTATACACTATTCTGGCAGCACAGTAAAATAAATGCTGATCAAAACAAACGAACATGTGTTGCAAATTGCATATATTGAAGCGTTTCTGAAACGTTTCCCAAAGGAAAATATCAGGGACGCAAACCAAAACAAAATAATTCGCTGAAGATATGCAACAAGCGAACCAAACAACTCGAAAAGTTCTGACACTTGCATCGATAGCTATCACTTGCTCGGTGCTATCGAATTGCTCGATTTCTATAATAGTAATATAGAGCTAACGAGCAAAATTCTTATCGCCTCGATTTCTATAATAGGGCCCATCGGTACCGACATCGTACCATTTTGCAATGATTTTGTCGACCTATCCTTCGTGTTTGACAACCAAATACGGGCCAACACTGTGCCAATCGACCGAATGCGAAACTACTCGACCCTTATTATGACTATATTTATTTTCAAGTATGATCAAATAGAAAGTAAAATGTACAAATACATATAATTAAATTTATTTTTAAATTTAATTTCGTTACTATTTTGTTTGATTGTCTACCGATCATTCCCTACCGGAATAGCGTTCAGTATTACAATTCATCAGTTCCATAATATCAATCCGTGACATCCTCTGGTATTCTGCGTACTGTCGCGACGAATGAAGAAATCATTCTTGGGCAATATGAAAAATGTAACAATTATAATCGTTATCTCACGTTATCTCAAAATCACCTAACTTACGAAGACCGCTCGTCTATCTCGAAATATTTTTGCGAGTTTCACAATAATATAAACATCTTCGCATATTATTACACAAATAGCAATCATTTAGCGCGAATGGGCTGACAAAATGCTATCGCAATCATTCCAATTTTCAATACTGAAACAAAGCATAAATCGATTGAATATGTGACAACGATAGAAACCAATGCTCATACCTAACGGTCCTTGGTAATAGGTGAAAATTTAGACCTCCCATGAACAATATCCGGGGACTATGTCATGATGAAAGTCATAGTATATAGGATCCGTTTATACATCCACATAGCGATGCTGGTGGTGGTTACTTTTTGTGTTGAAACACGCCACTTCAGTCAAAAGCTGTTGTCATGTTCGCAGGAATTGACCTTGAATCATTTTTGATAACCTTCAATTGTTCTGGTTCCTACACGCTATCAGTATATCGTTGGATACGTTGGAACGGCATCGGTCTTATTTCTAACCGCACATCACGAGACGATATGATGCAGCACCGGAACGTTAGCATACAAGTTCATCACTGCAAAACTCTCCGCACGGTTCTCTTCATATCACTATAACCACGAATAACTTTACGGATATGCTCAGGATGCATATCATTTTTCCGAGCATCGACAAATAAATACTGCCGTTTTCGTCTGCAACTGTTGCATTTTCATTCATTTTTCTTCGAAATAAAATATCCGATTCGTGGGGGCCCATTCATGGAATAAGTCGAACAACTGCTTGCTGCTGTTGTGTTTTGCTCGCTGCATTATGTAGGTCTTCCAATCTGTGATGTTGTTCAGAAAAGCTGAAAAACACAAAATTCATCATGATTGATATTTAAATAAAACAACAAATCTTGTCGTACCTACGAAACTTGATTCTCGATCCATTCCATTCTCCGTTTTATTGTTTTGAACAAACTGTCTTTATCATGAAAGAAAGAGAAAAGACTCGATCAGTGATGCCGTTTCGCTCTGTACAAGTAATCGTGTACAATTATGGCTGAAACTATAGGCATTGCTGCCTATGGGTGGAAAGGCGGGGTAACATTCCGGCACTTTTGTAGCACTTTCCGTTGCTCGGTCCACATGGTGCTTATAACCGCTCGAAAAAATATGAAACTGGGCTGTGCCAATCTGGCACCACGTCGACCGATTGAAAAACTGCTCGAGCCACATTATAGCGGTATTTGTTTTCATAAAAGGTGAAACAAACATTTAAAAACACCGACGATGGAAATTATTTAATTTGTATACTATGTATACTATACTATGTAATAAACGAACCAATTTTTCCAACCCAGTTTCTTAAGTCTGGAATGAAGTTTTACACTAGCCGTATCAAATGTTTCTGCAGAAAGCATAATTATCGGACGGTAATGATAAAGGCTGGAAATGTTCTCTATGAATGGTGTAGCATATCATACATTGTTTCTTGGAAAAATTGGTTCGTTCATTACATAGTATAGTATACATAGTATACAAATTAAATAATTTCCATCGACGGTGTATCGATGGGAATTATTTAATTTGTATACTACAGGGTGGGCCATTTAAAGTGGAAGCATCTGGCAACCCCATAACTTTTGACAGATATGTCAGATTAACAAATGTCATACCGCGTTGGAAGCGTCATTTCAGTACAATTTTAACCATGGAACAATACACACCTAAACAACGCGCTGAAATTGTTCAGCTGTACATTCAAAATAACTTCTCAATTGTGTTAACTAAACGTGCGTGGAAAAATAAAGTTAAAACATCGCCTGGAGACAACACTATACGTCGATTATATGCCAAATTTATATCGTCTGGTAGTGTTGGTAATGCCAGTCATCTGTCCAGACAACGACCAAGACGTTTCGACGAGAATATTGATGCCGTTCGAGCCAGTGTTGCAGAGACTCCATCGACATCAGGTCGCCATCGTTCGCAAGAGTTAGGCATCGCTCGAACCACTCTCCGACGCATAATTCGTTTTGATTTGAAAATGTTTCCGTATAAAATTCAAATGGCTCAACAACTTAACCCATCTGACTTACCACGTCGACTTGATTTTGCGAAATGGACCATCAAAATAGCCAAAAATGAACGTGGCTTTTGGCAAAAAATCATAATGTCTGATGAGGCGCATTTCAACTTGAATGGAGAAGTGAATAAACAAAATTGTCGGTTTTATGCTACTGAAAACCCTCAATTCATCGAAACGCAACCTCTTTACGACCAAAAAGTTACTGTGTGGTGTGGCATTTATGCCGATAAAGTCATCGGCCCGTACTTCTTTGAAAACGAAAATGGAGCAACGGTAACCGTAAATGGGGAGCGTTATCGGACAATGATAACCGATTTTTTATTGCCATTTGTTCGTGAAAATGAATTGGACAATTACTGGTTCCAACAGGACGGCGCTACATGCCATACAGCGGCTGCCACGACCAAATTATTGCGCGAAATGTTCCCCGGAAGATTAATATCGATAAACGGCGATTATGACTGGCCACCGAGATCACCTGATTTGACGCCTCCTGACTTTTTTTTATGGGGATATTTAAAATCCAAGGTATACACTGGTAAACCAAGGACCCTGGCTGCGCTGAAAGACAATATCCGACAAGAAATTGCTGCCATATCGGCCGAAACATTGGGCAAAGTGATGGAAAATGCCGAAAAAAGGGCACATTTTGCGGTCAAGGCCAGAGGCGGTCATTTACGAGATATCATAATCAAAAAGTAGTTAGAACAAATCTCCTTGGACCAAAATAAATTAATTTAAAAAAAATAATTTAAAATTCCACTTCTTTACTTTGCTATTGCAAAAACAAATCCTTCCACTTTAAATGGCCCACCCTGTATGTAATGAACGAACCAATTTTTCCAACCCAGTTTCTTAAGTCTGAAATGAAGTTTTACTCTAGCCGTATCAAATGTTTCTGCAGAAAGCATAATTATCGGACGGTAATGATAAAGGCTGGAAATGTTCTCTATGAATGGTGTAGCATATCATACATTGTTTCTTGGAAAAATTGGTTCATTCATTACATAGTATAGTATACATAGTATACAAATTAAATAATTTCCATCGACGGTGCTTTTTAATGTTTGTTTCACCTATTATGAAAACAAATACAAAATTTTTCAATGAATTATCTCGATTTCTCTAATAGGGCCCTTTGTTTGATCCACTCTGTTGTAAATTGAATCTTAGGTGAATATGTTAATATCCTTTGTTCAGTTCCTGAAAAGAAGCGAAAACTGCATCACCACCCTCACGCCTTTGCGATTCTCCTGTCAGCTAGCAGAGTGACCTAGCAACGAGGAGAAGGAGTTATTTTACAACCGGGAAGCACATAACAACAGTCTTATCTAGAAATGAAACTGCCTATCCGGTCAATATTTGGTATCCGGCCGGATACCGGATATTAGAAAAAACCAATAATTTCTCATTAACAGAGTATAAGTCAAAACTGGAACTTGTAATGCTTATTAATTCTTTTTTGATTTGTAGTTAATTGAATGTATCCTCTCTCAGATTATTATCCGGAAGTCCTTTTTTAATTTTGAATACAAATAATTGGCTGATGTTCTTTGCATATTGAAATTATGTGGCACAAAATCTGGCGATGATTATCGTAAGAGAAAGTCAAATTTTTGCCTAGTTTATGCCTTATTTTTGCTCTTGCTTTGATAGATTCTCATGATCAAAGCAAAAGCAAAAAATAGTCATACATTTCCGAATAATGGATAATAAATAATGAGTCTTGTACAGAATTTATTGGAATTTTCAAAACTGCCTTCTGATTTGGGAATAATCGCATTATTGAAAAAGTATTCATAAGAAAAAGCGAAATTTTTCATTCAATCAAAACTTTTTCCTGTAGTAAAATGACCTCCAGGAGTGTTCTTATTTTGCCGAGTGTAGAATCAATGACATAGTATTGCATACTAGGAAAAAGATTTAGAGGCATAGTTTTATTTAAAAAATATTGAAGTATTATTTGTATTCTATCAACACTTTTTCCATGTGACATCGACTATTACCATAATAGGAACACTTATTACGAAACTCCAGGAACATACGATCATTGTAAATTGATAACAACTGTGATGTTGTTAGCCACTTTGCTGAAGGGTAAAAAATGAATATGGTGAATGACAAAGCGACGAACAAATTTGGTTGAAACCTATTCAATTAGGTGTAACTAATAGTACTTTGTTGCTATCTTTTCGAATAGTTCTAGATTTGCAAGTATACACAAAAATAATTTATCAGATGAAATGAGGTAGCTAGTGTGAAATACAGTATTTTATGTCAAGTGATCAAGTGAATTATACACTGACTGGTATAAGGGAGCTTCACGGTAATCTCTAATAAATAAAATAAAGGTTCATAAATAGAAAATTAACACAACATTTTATTATGGGAATTTTAATTCACGATTCAAGCAAAAAAATCATTTGAAACGACAAATAATTGATCCAAATACTCTGGCAGAAAATACTATTCTGCCTGATTTTTCTTAGGTCTACCTCTTCGCTTACTCTTGCTGGCAAGTGGTTCTGAAATATTGAAACATGTTTTATGGAAAAAAAAATTTGGAATCGAATCATGCGCACTTACCGGCTTCTTCTGAAATAGCATCCAATGTGGGCTTTTTCTGTGGGCTTTCGTTATCCACTGATTCCGCATCACTGTTATTTTTTTTCGAAATTGATGATCTCGAGGATCGTCCCGCAATGTTGTCCACATTGACCTTTCCTCTATTGCTCTGCGATTTACTCTTTGATTGATGACTACCCTTCGAACGCGTCGAACGTTTCGACGTATCGCTATTAACCGATGCAACAGACTCTGGTTCACTGTCATGGTCCTCATGGGAAACATTGTGATCGGAATCTTTCTGAACCGAACTCATTTTCCGAACCATGGTGAGAGATTTTTCTACAATTGCTGATTGATATCGCGTAAGTCGTCTGTTGGTTGAGTAATCAACGAAAGATTCCTCTTCAACTTTACTTGTAGAGGGCGATGATTCCGTTGGTGCCACTCCAGTTATTGACTCCTCAGATATCGACGGTTCAAGTGTTGGCTTAGATATGGAAAGACGGCGACGTCTGCTGTGGCGACCACTCATACTTGTGGCGGATTTTTCTGACTGGCCGTCATCAATAAAACTATCCTTGGCTTTCTCCGGCGATACAGTTTTTACATCTGGTGTTGTTTCGGATATTTTTCTTTTTCTACTGGATGGAACCTTTTCCGACAATTCTTTCGCCATCGACGAGGCCCTTGTTGATCTTCTGGGAGTTAATGGGGCGACTTCTGGCGTTGCAAGATTTGTCATTGACGCATGTTTCCTACTCCTGGCAAGCGACACACTTGGAGATTCCCCATCTGGCGCAACAGAAGAAGCCCTAGTGGTTCGTTTTGTAGGAGTGGTGTCTACTTCATCTATTCTCTCCATGGCAGACATGCGTCTTGTTTTAATGTTACTTTTAGGTGTACTAATTGAAGCTTCCCGACTATCACTCGATAACCGTCTTGTTTTTCTAGGTGTATGAGGAGATTCTGTAGATTCACCAGAATCGGTTCTTAATGCTTTAGTAAGGATGGTTCTTTTAGTTTTGGAATTGTCTTCCGTTGGTTGGTTGGGTCTTTCTGTTTCTGAAGTTGTACCCCCGACATCTTCTTCAGAACAAAGTTCAGGTGGTATTTCCTGCTTATGCGTACCAGCACTATTATCGTCCGCTGTGAGTTCATGGCAGTGCTCATGTTCAGGTATTATCGGTTTATGTGCCGGTTCTACAACTTGCACTGGATCAGCAGTTTGAACAGTAGATAAATTGAGAACTGCAGAGTCATCACTCTCATCGCTTTTGCTATTTTTTCTGTTGGCTCCATGTGCTTCGTCTGGTTTTACCGAAAGATTCATAGCCGGAACGTCCACTTCATGTGCATTCTTTGGATTGCCAAGAAATTGTTTCTCTTGTTTCAATTTGAATGCTTTTTCTCTGCTTGGTGAAGACACCTGCATTTCTGAATTCGAAGATTGTTGTTCGGATCGCTCATTTCCAATCATTGACAAATCTCTAGCTCCACTTGTTGATGGTTTTTCTGTGGCCTGACCATGTTCATTTTCGTCAACTGAATCCTGTTGTACCGATAAATCTTCAGCCTGGGGATCTTTACTGCCTTTGTTCCTTGCTTCTTGAGCAAGCATTCTCCCTCGCGAATGTTGTTCTCTTTCGACTGTTTTATTTTCATTTGATATTGATGAAGTTGAAGTAGTTACTTGTTCATCAAGTGTTTCATCGTGAGATTTTTGCGTCGCTAACTCTGGTTCCTGGGAAGTTTCGTTATCTACCATTAATACATTTTCCTCGTCACAATTCGAATTCAACTCAGAACGCGGGCCCGTATTTTCTTGAGAGGTTTGCATAATGTCTTCATCAGCGCTATGTGCATCGTTCATATCTTCCGAGCTGCTGGATATGTTGATGACATCTCGATCTTGGTCGGAACCGCTCCCAGTAGCTGTTTTCGTTACGTTCTCATGATCTGACTTGCTGTAAAGATTAAGAATGGTTGGTTATTATACTGTTTTAGTAACTGCGACTAGTGTTGAATGTAATCTATCTATATACAGCCATTCCATGCCAAACCGATATAGTGGTTCTCAGATTTTCGAGAAACTTGATAATTTTGTTTTTTAACGCAAAACATTAGACCCGCATTTTATTACTTTTCCATTAGGGTAACCAGCCGCATAGGAATATTGGACGGAGAAAAAAATAAGTTAATTTTGAAAAATCATAACTCAAAAACAAAAAAAAAACCTGTCTGATTTTTGGGTATAATATGTAAAAAAAACCTTAGCTTTCAAGAGAAAATACAAAAAAAAACATAGCGCCCTTGGTCCCGAGTTCATGCAAACTATGAAAAACAAATATGATCAATAATAACGAAAACAACATCCATTTTTTCGCAAGTGTAATATTTTTTCAAAGAAGAATAGACGGATTTCGCGCCAACTTGTCTATGGGATTGGCATGACCCTCTCAGAACCTAATGAAACTTTCTGGGCATGAAGACCTTACCTAATTAAACAACTTGGCATACTTAATTTTCAGAAAATTTATCTAGACTAACATATGGCTATATATTTTTGGTCATTTTTTTATATTTTTTGTTTACTCGAAAATGGCAAATCCTACAAAAAAAGTGATCTATGTAGGAGTTTGAGGAAAATAATTCAATCTAAAGAAAAAATACTAAAAAAATATTTCTTGGAATCCTGCACTGAAAAAAATCGATTTCAAAAACTAAAAGTCGATTTTCTCAAAACGGTCATCTCAGATTTTGATGAAATGGTAGCTAAATTGCAGATAAATATGTGCCCTACAACTCTTCCATACTTGTGCATATTTGAGGCAAAAAAGTTTTCATAACAAAACTTTTTCAAGATTTTTTCTCAAAAATTTTTCTTTTTTTTTTGGTGTATAGATACAGAAAAAATCAATAACAGGCAGAAATGGATTTATGGTGACCCTTGGATGCTAAAGTACAGTTTTCAGCTTGTTTTTGTTGTCAAATACAATATGTTTCAATTCAAAGAGCAACGACAGCTCTCAAACAATAGCCATCTTCCAAAAATCTCTTGATCGGTCGGTCTGGTATCGAATATTTGTTGTAGATTTAGGTATCTATTAAGAGTCACTGTAAGTCACTGTAGATATCACAATAATATATGAATTGTATAGATACCTAACGGATGAATAAAATTGCTCTGCAGTTGTTTGAAAATTACCAGTCGTGACCGGCAGCAAATATAAAGTGACGAAAATAAATAGCATTATTTTGTTTCTGCATAATCATCAGAATTCAACAAAGAAAAGTGTGACATTGTTTGGCAACATTAGGCAAGCCGTGATCTCCAGGATTTGCAAGGATTACAAATGCATTTTCGAGAAAAGATCTTGAAAAAGTTTTTGTTAGTTTTGATATTTATCTACCATTTATCTGCCATTTAATCAAAATCTGAGATGACTTTTAGTTTTTGAAATCGATTTTTTTTAGTGTAGAATTTCAAAAAATAATTTTTTCAGTATTTTTTTCTGAAAATTCAATTATTTTCCTAAAACTCTGCCACTTCTATCACTCTGTCACTTTTTGTAGGACCATTTTCGAGTGAAAAAATATTCATAAAAAAAACTGTTCGGGGTCGGTTCTTGGGTTTCGGTTTTCAAATGTGGACTGTATTAAATTTCACTTGATTTGGTCGGATAAAAAACACTGAACCTTTAACAATATTCTTTATTAGTTCAATGTTTATAACACGTTGTCGGTTCGATAGCTAGAATAACTTTTAACACTTTGTCGGTTCGGTACGCAAAACTAAACTTCGAGTCAAAAATACGTCGTTTCGGTAGGCAAAAAACTAACTCAATAAATCTTCATTGTTGCGCACGCGTTGCTTTCGGCGCTCAGATTTGTCGTTGTATATGTGTGTTCGCGATTCTTCTCTTCCTGTGGGTGTGGCTTATATTTCGGTTTCATTTGCTCGACGTTAGACCGAACATTCTCCCCCGGGTAATGTATCACATCAATGACACTCGCTGAATTTAATCATCAGAAGTAGTTGAATTATAATCGATTGGTAGCACCGAAACCTTGGTTATTGGACGCCTATAGGTTGATCCATTAGTGAAGACATCTACTGCTCTAACTAGACCATCCGCACCCGGATATACAGATGTTATGCGACCCAGTTTCCAACTGAGTGGCGGTTGATTTTTGTCTTAGAGAAGGACGATCATTCCTGGCCGAAGATTAGGCATCATTCGGAGATTTTGCTTTCGAGGATGGAGAGTGTTCAGATAATCCCGGGTCCATGCGCGCCAGAAATGTAGGTGCTGCCATCTATCTAAACGGGTGGCTTTAATATTTTCCAAAAAAGGTTCAGCTAAAGCAACAAGAGGACGGCCAATCAAAAAATGTGCTGGTGTTATTACCTGAGGATCTGTGGGATGTGTAGAAATAGTGAACAAAGATCGGGAGTTCAAAACTGCTTCTATCTCGGTTAGCATGGTAGTCAATTCCTCGAATGTCAACCTTGCTGCTCCGACAATTCTTTTGAGATGTGTTTTCGTGGACTTGACTGCTGCTTCCCAAAGTCCGCCGAATTCGGGAGCATCAGGTGGTATAAAATGCCGCTCATTTTCGCGTTGCTGACAAAACTGTTTAATTTGACTGCAGACTTGTTGGTCTCTGAATTGATGGTAAATTTCATGAAGTTCATTCTGAGCCCCTCGACAATTGGCAATGTCGGAATGTAACTGTTGTACTAATCCTCGTCGTCCAATCAGTCGTTTAAGAGAAGCGATGAAAGCATCGACAATAAGATCGGATACAGCTTTCAAATGTACAGCCTTTGTGGACATACACAAATAAACTGTATCGTATGCCTTAATCAACCTTGGACATCGCACTTCTTCCTTCACCCAAAATTGGACCGGCATAGTCGACACCAGTCACGGCAAATGGTGTGGACGGAACAACTCATGATCTTGGCAGGATGCCCATAAGCTGGGTAGAATCGGCTGGATTGGTTCTGAAGCATCGAATACAATTGCGGGTTACTTTTCTCACCGTAGACCGAGCGTTAAGAAGCCAATATCGCTGCTGAATGGCATTGATAAGACCAGTTTGGCCGACATGGAGTAACACTTCGTGCATCATCTTTATGAATGCCATAGTAATTGGATTCTTATCGGGCAGAATTATTTGATGCTTGGAGGCAAAGGGCAACATGGAACGATCCAATCTGCCCCCAACTCGAAGAAGTCCATCCCGATAAAGTTTCCAATACGTTTACACGGTTGATTCGATTCAATCCGTCGAATCTCATCCTTCAAATATTCATGTTGCAATATTTTGATTATCGTTTCAGTTGCCCGTCGTAGCTCGTTGATCGTGTGAAGACATGACATTCTACGGACAATCGGATTTTTCTGTCGGCAGTTGTCGATAAACCGAATGATGTTGGCCATAATTCGTTGAAGCTTGCGAAAACTGCTATATTTGTGCAGAAAAGGGAATGGCTCTACCTTTTGGATTGACGTTGCTACTCAAACTACCACCTCAGGCAGGAACTGATCTGGAACTTCTGCCATATCATCAACGGGATACTTCGGAGCTTCCAGGAATTTCGGTCCATTCCACCAGAGGTAGTTCTGGCTTTATGCTTCGGGTAGCTGACCTCGTGAAACGATGTCAGCTGGGTTCGATTGGGATCGTATGTAACACTACTGATAATCTGCAGTGAAATTACGGATTTCTGCGATGCGATTACGCACAGCTTGCTGGAGCTGATCAAGCGGTTTTCTCATCCAGGATAGAACAATCGTGCTGTCTGACCATAGCACGACTTCTCGGAGTACCATTTTCAGCGCAGAAACTACACGCTATAACAATCATGTGAGCAAAAGTGCAGCACACAGCTCCTTCCGCGGAATCGAAAGATCGTGAAGCGATGCTACCTTTGATTTACTACTTAGCAAGCGTAGTTTGGCGGAACCATCGACAATTCATTATGTAAATATATGCAAGCACCATAAGCAACTGAAGATGCGTCTGCAAATCCATGAAGCGAATATGACACCACGTTGTCGAACGTAACACGTATAGGAACGTTAATACGGGATAGCAGTGGCAATTCCGTTTTCAGATCCATCCATTCGAGCAATCGCTCATTGTTCACTGGCTAGTCCCATTCGAGTTTCACTTTCCACAACTGTTGAACCAACAGTTTCGCTGTCACGATGACTGGAGCTATTAATTCAATCGGATCGAACAGTTTCGATACTTCAGAATAAAAGCATCTCTTAGAAATGGTATCGTTCGTCGTCTCTTGTCGGAAAGAATTCGCTATGAAGAAGAGGTCATTCTGTGGATCCCACAGTAATCCAAGTAACGTAATTACTCCGTTCGCTTCATGTTCCGGAATCGGCATTTGTTTCTATCGGAATTTTTCAGGAATGTTCGATAACAATTCTTCGGAATTTGAACACCATTTGTGGATGGCGAAACCACTTTTACACAGCAATGTTTGTAATTGAAACTGAATCTCTACGGCGTCGTGAATCACCACCAGATAATGCATCATCCATATAAAAATCTTCTGGCAGAACACGAGCTGCAGTAGGCTTCTCAGCAGCTTCGTCGGCGAGTTTCATCAAGCAGCGGCTGGCTTGAAATGGTGCGGTTGCTGTGTCGTAGGTAACAGTGTTTAACTGAAGCACTCGTATTGGATCGGATGGATTTTCTCTCCAGAATATGCTTTGATATGATCTGTCATCTGGAGCAACATGTCATCTGGCGATACATTTTCGCTATGTCAAACGATAACACGTACCGATATTTCCCAAGGGTAGTATAATCGAAAATAAATCGCTCTGCACTACAGGACCAACCATAAGCACATCATTGAGCGATAAATATGCAGGAGACGATTTCGCACTCGCGTCGTACACTAATCTACATTTAGTGCTACTACTGGTTGGACGTAGAACTGCATGATGTAGCAGATGATATTTGTTCTCGGTTGATGTTTCGTTTGCCATTTCAACTTCTTTACAATGACCATGAGTTTCATATTCATGGATGAGATCTTTATTCTGGTCTCGCAAATTTGGATCACGTGCAAAACGTTTCAGGGCTAGTGCACGGCAGTCATTCAGATCTGAAGCATTCTCTTTTAATGGCAACTTCACAATAAACCTATCGCACCATTTTTGTTTGGCTGAATATTCACTTACGTTCGGAACATCTTCGATTTCCCAAAATCGGTCCATTCTGCTATCAACGTCTTCAATAGATGCTAGATTCGAGTGTTGTGTGTCCAATGTATTTGAGACAACACCAGCTACAACCCATCCTAAGAATGTTTCTCTCAATTGTGATAAATTCTCTGCAAGGATCAACTTTTCCGGTTTCATTAGTTCGAAAAACATTTCTACCCCAATGAGCAAATCCACTTTAGCTAGCAGGTGAAACTCAGGGTCGGCTAGTGCAAAACCGCTCGGTATTTTCCAATGCGCAATATCTATTTACTCGTGGGGATCATTCCGGTCACCTTCGGATTCACCAAACATTCGATTTAGTTTCGGTATTCAGTGTTTCGAGAGCAAAAGCGCACAGTAATCTTGTCGCGTGCGAGCGTTCGCAAAGCGTTGATCCCAGTAATCGAGACATTTGCATTTTTCTTCGGAATAGCTAATTGGTTAGCCATTTGTTCTTCTTCTTCTTTCTTCTTCAATGGCACTAACGTTCCTAGAGGAACTTCGCCGTCTCAACGTAGTATTACTTGCGTCATTTTTATTAGTACTTAGTTGAGATTTCTATGCCAAATAACACGCCTTGAATGCATTCTGAGTGGCAAGCTCTAGAATACGCGTGATCACAGTGCAAGTCGGAGGAAATTTCTTTGACGAAAAATTCCCCCGACCAGAACGGGAATCGAACCCGAACACCCGGCATGTTAGTTATGACGCTAACCACTCGGCCAAGGGAGCACACATTTGTTCGGTGATGAAATTAACTTGTGACCCACTGTCTAACAGTACGCGACACAGATGAGGATGGTTATTTCTGTCAAAGACATAAATCAAAGCTGTGAGCAATAGCACCGTTTTCGTATCGTGAGTGCAGTTATAGGAACAGGTCGTAGAAACTGGTGGTATAGTCGGTGTGATTGCACTCGAAACCTTGGCTGACGGTTGTGATTCTTTTGGAATAGCAGCATTCAAACTTACACCGCGGTTTACAACTTCTGCAATGTCATGCAATTGCGTATGATGTTGCTTCTGGCATTTACGACACGTTTTCAGCGAAGGGCAATCTTTAGAACGGGGTCCGTTTCGAAAGCAATTAAAGCATGTTCCAAGTGATCTTACCTTACCGCTTAGCGTATCGTGAGTGCAGTTATAGGAACAGGTCGTAGAAACTGGTGGTATATTCGGTGTGATTGCACTCGAAACCTCGGCTGACGGTTGTGATTCTTTTGGAATAGCAGCATTCAAACTTACACCGCGGTTTACAACTTCTGCAATGTCATGCAATTGCGTATGATGTCGCTTCTGGCATTTACGACACGTCTTCAGCGAAGGGCAATGTTTAGAACGGTGTCCGTTTCGAAAGCAATTAAAGCATATTCCAAGTGATCTTACCTTATCAATTCTCTGAGCAGCAGATAGATCGTTCAGTTTGTTACACTGAAAATTCAGATGCTGACCACCACAGAAAGCACAAGCGTTTTTCTTCGGCAGGTTTCGTGATAGCAGCGTGGCTTCTCGTTGCTGGCAGCTTAACAGGAATAGGAACAGCTTTCGGTTTCGGTGATCTTGACGATTGAGTTGCATTCTCACAATTCTCCAATATCTGACATCTAGATTTGAGAAACACAATCTTCGGTTTGTATCTTGGCAATTCGCCTCTCTTCAGAGAGCATTGGCAATTAGATATACAACCATATGTTCAGATATACCAGTGAGGTTTTGTTGTAGATAACGCAAACTCTCAACATGGCGGGTTGCTTCATTAAGCAGTTTTCGTAAATCCTTGTGCGATTCAGTGGACATCTTGGGCAGGCTTAACAGTCATCGAATGTGTGATTCTCATTCTGTTCTGTCAGCACTTCCCATGCTTGATTATAATTACCTTCGCTCAATATTTTGTAACAAAGGCTTGCTACGCCCAGCTGCCCGCATGTACTCCTTCTTTTCCCTCCCAGGGTCGGCTCAATTTCAGCCAAATTAGGTTTCTCAGAAAAGGGAAAACAACACGTTATAGATTCCTAAAGAGACGGTCTTTATTCTATTTATTGTCTGCCCTAATTCCCTAACTCCTACTCAGATTTACAAATACTCACATGTGTGTATTGTGTCGTGTCAGGGCCCGCCGCTGGTTCTGCCGCGCTCCTGCGTTGCCACGGCTTTCGGCGTAGGTTCTGACCGCCGCTGATACTCCCTCGGTCCTGCGTTGGTTCTCCTGTTTGGCGGAGATTCGGATCGTCGCCGCCTTGTCCTCTCGTTCGTCGTTCAGGGTGCCGGTACGGATCCTCGGCCACGCCACACCGCGCTCTGGGGTTTTGACGATAATGCCAACCCTCACGACTCAACCTCTTCGACACGACGGTGCGCCACTGTACGCGACCGCCACAAACCGCTAGTTCGGTTTAGGTTTGTGCGGAATGATACTTCCTTTTTTGTGAAAGGACTTCGTAGAAACTACAATTCCACTGAATCGTCGCGGATTTACTTTTCGTTGGTAGTTGAAGACACGTCTAGTCTCTATCGCGTGGTTCAGACAAGTCCCGACTCGCTCCAACCGGAACCTCTACGACCCGCCAAATCCGGGTTGGTTTTCATCGCCTTCAGCACTACCAACCGCAGCGATGTTTTAATGTGTCGTGTAATGTTGTTTGTGCTGTATATAATCCTTAATTCGTGTTGTGTATGACTATGTGCCGTCTTTCTTTTAACCCTTAAATAGCTATTTTTTAATCTGTTATTTCAATTTTATTTTAGGTTTTATTTATCGAAATATAGTTTAGGAAATAAGTATATGTTTTTTAATTTTATGCGAAGGACCCTATTTAGCTATTTTTTTTCTATAGATGTGTGTTTTCTCCTTTTTTTTGTCCTTAATAAACACCATGGGCGGGATAAACTTCAACAGACAGCAAGACCCAACAAGTGACTTGTCACACTACCGCACCGCTCGAGTAAAAAAAAAATATTAATGAAATTAATATTTTTTTTTAAGGAAAACCTCTAATAATCATTACAGTGCCGCACCTGTACCAGTAATCATCAATTACTAAACAAGTAAAACAATCTTCAATACTAATAGCAAACAAAAAAACGAACAATCAGCGGACAAATGAACCGCATAATTAAAGACAAGTATAACAATAGTAGCAAACTCCTTTTAACTTAACAAAGAGACATGAGAATAACAAATAAATTAAATGCAGAACTATATTTTATAAATATTAAGTTGATAAATAACAAAAAAATATAACAAGTATTTAATATTAAATTGTCTTTCATTGTACCGGTACAAAATATGATAATCATTAAGTCATGTAAGTCATGAACTTTTAATCGGTGCAATATAGTTTATTATCACACGCGGAGTCCGTTCTCAGAGTTTAATTACTGGAGAGCAATAGACAATCTATTACACAACCGCGACGTACTAGAGCAATACGAATACGGTTAGCTATGGATTCATGCGATTCGGTTCGGTTTACAAATCAATTATACGCGCGTCTGTGAGAACGTATGCTATCCAGATTAATTAAATTATTGGCCAAAGATCATTTCGTAATGGTTCATCTCACAATTTTATTCGAGTAATTCGTAAACAGAAGCAAATCAACTTCTGTATTTATGGGTTGTTGGAAATTTATCAGGTTAGTGTGCTGATCGTAAGTTGATCACAATACTTCACTTCATTTTAAATCACCCACATCCCAGACGACCTTGAAGGCTACGTCCTTGGATATTGTAAAAGTGTGTGTGATGGCGTTAGTTCTATTGTATTGAGGCAGTGCTATCGAAGATTTGTCTATCGCGTCGTCTAATTAACTCTGGCTGGTACGCGTTCATTCCTAGCATTACTGCTCTACTATTGGTACCACAACGATTAGATTTTTTTTGATAATCATATATGGATGGTAAGTATGCATTATTTGGCACAGTAAAATTATTCTATTGAAATTAATTATATAATAGTTTTAATATTTTCTTAATTTTTCAGATTCCGGATTTATGCGCACCTTACGCTTGAATGGAGGACACCAATATGGCTATGGAAATGTTCCATATTTCTCTTATTTCCATTATTTCCTGGAAAATAATAAGTTTACTGGACAATATTTGTTTAACTGAGTCGAATCAGCAAATATCCACGAGAGATAAATTACCATGGGTATAAGTTTTAAATTCGGCTCACAATTTTACACACGCTACATGGCGGAAAAATAAATTATTCATTTCATTTTCAGGCTTTTAAATCACTTGCTGAGAAAACACCGAGGTTTCTCCCTTTAAGATCTGCAACTTCATAGGAACTGGATCCTTTTCGAGAAAGAATAACGCAGGGTTCATACACTTCCCCTAATTTGGCGTTGAAATTATCCCTAGCTGAGGATTGACGGAAAGTCCTTTTATAGACACGTTATATATATCTTCGCTTATTTTTCGTCGGCCTATTTCCGCCACTTTAGTGCCAATCACCGACATCAGGGAGGCGACTCCACCTGTTCCTACCTATCAGACTCAACAACTCATGAGCCGGGCCAACTTCTTTTACTTCCGCTCCGAAGGAAGACGTAACCAGAGATTTTTCGCCTCAGAAAATCCCAACGACGCCAGCTGGGATTGAACCCAGGCCGATCGGATTGTGAGGCTGTTACGCTAACCATACAACCACTGGCGCCGTCATATAGACACGTTGACCTATATCGAAAATCGGTGAGTAGCGTTTATGTCTTAAATCATATTTCTTTCTAGTAGTCTCGTGAGCTCGCTTTAAATGAATAGTCACATTTTCGTAAACAGTTTTACTGATTGTTTTCAATCGCTTTAATCTCTCCTCTGGAGAGCAATCATCTTCATCTTGTAGTAGATGTTCGGTTCCTTTCGTCACGATTTCGTGTCCGAAGATCACTCGATAAGGTGTATATTTTGTAGTAGAGTGGATTGTGTTATTCAACACAAATTCCACTTCAGATATTTTCGTATCCCATACTCTTTGATTTTCCCGTACGTAGCTCCTAATCATCGCATTGATCGTGCGGTTTACTCGTTCTGTGGGGTTTGCTTGGCTATGATGCCTCGCACTGGCCCAATGTTGGATTTCATATTTATTGAGCATTTCTTGAAATTCTTTGGATAGAAATGTTGTTGCGTTGTCGGTTATTATAAATTGGGGAACAGACAACCGTCTGAACCACAACTGTTCAACGTTTTCACAAACGCTGCTTGAAGAAATTTTCCGAACGGGAATCAACAGACAGTATTTTGAAAATACGTCCATGAGAACAAGCAAATGGGTATTGCCTCGAGCACTTCTCGGGAGAGATTGGATGTAATCCATTGTTAGGATCTGAAAAGGTCTGGTCGTAACACGCTGGTTGCCCATTTCGGGAACAACAGACGTTGTCGAATGCTTGATCCGTTTGCAAATATCGCAATTGAGTACATATTTCTTTATGTCCGCGGCCATACGTGGCCAATAATAACGCTTTTTGATTTTCTCAACCGTTTTTTCATATCCAATATGGAATGAATTATCATGTTCTTTCATCAGAATGTCCTTGCGCGACGATTCTGGAACACACAATTTCCAATCAAAGGTGTAATCTAAAACATCAGATTGCGAGGAAACAAGCTTATAAAGCTTTCCCTTTTCAAGTTTAAAGTCCATGTACTTCTCGGGTTCACGCTGAATTGAAATGAACAGTCGAGAGTACCAATTATCTCTGGTTTCTATCTCTGAGATCTCCAGTGACCTTGACAATGCGTCTGGTACAACGTTCTCTTTCCCTTTACGATGTTTGAGCACCATATCGTACTGCTGAAGTTCGATGCTCCACCGCGACAATCTAGAGGACGTCCTCCACTTCGAACGCATTATGAAAGTCAAGGCTGACGAGTCAGTCACCAGAGTGAATTGAGTACCCTCGATGTAACACCGAAATTTATCTATACATCTGAGAGCTGCCAACCCTTCCTTTTCTGCGGCATGGTAATTGAGCTCAGCTCCTTTCAATTTTTCAGAGTAGTATGCAATCACCTTCTCATCACCATTCTGTACCTGTGTCAAAACACCCGCTATGGCATGATCGCTAGCGTCTGTTTGCACAGTGAACTGTAGTCCAAAATCGGGGTTCGCCATCACTGGGGCGCTAATCAATTTTTCTTTAATGGCTCGGAATGACTTATCGGCTTCATTCGTCCACGTCACTGTCTTTGGTCGGTTTTTGAGCAAATCAGTGAGCGGGACGGTAAGTGCACTAAATTGGTCAATGAACCGTCGGTAATAATTGACCATACCGAGGAATCTGCGTAGTGCACGAACGGATTTGGGCACCTCATACGCAACAATCGCATGTACGCGATCGGGATTGGGTCTTATACCGTCTTTGGATAGGATGTATCCCAAATAAGGCAATTCCGGCAAACAAAATTTGGACTTCTCTAAATTTATTCGTAAGTCTGCAATTCGCAAACGTTTAGCTAGCTCTTTTAAATTTTTGATGTGTTCTTGGAAGGTTCTACTAGCGACAACAATGTCGTCCAAATATACAAAAATATTAGGTTCGAGTTCTCCAAATCCCAATACTCTGTCCATTAATTTGCTCAATGTCGCAGGACTATTCATTAGTCCGAATGGCAATCTTTTGAACTGGAAAAGTCCTCGTCCAGGGATCGAAAAGGCTGTATATGGACGAGATTCTACGCTAAGGGGAATTTGAAGAAATGCTTGACTAAGGTCAATGGTTGTTAAATACTTGAATGATCCCAATCGACTTAAAATGCGATTTTGATGAGGAAGTGGATAAGCATCACGTTTCGTACGCTCGTTTAATTTCCTCGCATCGAGACATAGCCTCACATCTTCGCTACCTCGCTTCGCAACTGGGACCACAGGTTGTGCCCATTCTGATCGTGATGATTCAACAATATCGTCTCTGATCATGTTATCTAATGCTCGATGGATTTTACGTTGTGTTTCAGGGCTCCATGGGTATGGGTTTTTCCGTATTGGAGGTTGGTTTCGAAACTCATCTTTGATTTCAATAGAGTGTGCGAGTAATTTAGTACAACCTATATCTCCAGGAGTGGGTACTAAAAATAACTTTTTGACTTCGTTCAGTTCTTCTTGCTCTCTGAGTGATAATTCATCTTCTCCGTGATCTTCGATTTCATCTATCACTTCAATGAATGAATCTCGGAGTGATGGGTAAATTCCGAATTCGTCCCAAAACGACATGCCTAGATAGCATGGTCGCTTTAATGAGGGAGCGACAACAAACGATACAAATTTCGTTATTCCATTAAATGAAACTGGAATATCAATTTCTCCTAACACTTCTACTGGATGTCCTTCAGCTGTAACTAAGGTTAAATTTGATGGTATGTATGAAAGAATCAAGTTTGCAATTATTCTTTCGGAACCTCTTCCCAAAATGTTTCTATTTGTACCACTGTCTAGAAGAGCTAAAAGTTTCATCCCTAGCAAATCGATTCTAACAAACGGTCTGTTATCACCGTGTGGGTGGAGAAAAATTGTGTTGGCCTCCTTGTCACACTGTGGAACAGACTGTACAGGATAGTAACCGCGTTGTCCAAGGATATTACTTATGTCACTTCTATCAGAATGAGGCCTTTCGGGAAATGATGTTTGACTCCTCTGCCTCATAGAGCAGTCTTCTCGAAGTTTTTTGGTGGACAATAAGGACAGTCCTTTTCTATGAAACCTGGGAAACCACAAGTTTCGCAAAATATTTTTTTCTCTTTCGAACATTGGTGAAAATTGTGTCCATATTCATGACAGTTAAAACAGGTTCCCTTTTTAATTGGTACATATGATTTCAAAATTTTCTCGATTGTGTTCAGATTTCTACTCGGACCAGGTTGGGGTTCTTGAAAATGACGTGTTTGTGCTTGGTTCACCGACTGTGATTGTGTGTTTCGATATGACCTTTGTTGTTGAGCGGGGAGAATTTTCTTGTACTCAGAAAATTTGCTCAAAGCTTTGGGATCTCTCTGAGCGTTCTCTCTCTTATTCCACTGTCGGAAATTGTTGTCTCTCTTATCCGTTGCTATCTCATTAACTTGATTTTCATTACGCTTAAACCCTCTCGAGTTTTCTTTCTCAATACGTGTATAACACTGCCAGTTGATGGAATCAAAGTTTTTCCCAAACTCTCGCATTTTAGCGATCGTTGTAATGTTAGCTGCAAGCATTGCATTTTTATACTCGGAACGGAGGTTACGAAAAAGAATCTGGAATCGTTTATTCTCCTCCAATTGGGTAGTCATACTTCGGAAAACACGTGTCATATCTGAATAGTAATCCTGAAATCGCTCTTTCGCTCCTTGTTTTCTAAGATGCGCTTGGCGTTCATAAAAATAATCTAGATCCGGTGGTAAGAATTCTCTCTTCAACTCTGTTACTAGATTATCCCACGTTCTCAATTCATTTTGAGCATTCACCTCCATGTACCACGATCTTGCTCTTCCCAAAAATAAGTGATATGCTGAATTATATAATTCATCATCTGTGTAACCTTCTGATCTAGCATTAAATGCGACTTCACGAAGAAAATCATTCAATCGACGGCCGTTATCCGCACCATCGTATCGAATTTTCCATTTGTGAATTGGAAATCGTTTATTAGCATTTAAATTATCTTGGTTTCGTGGTTGTGGTGACACCTTTTCGGATTGCACAGGATCACATCTTTCTACAATGTCATTTAATTTTGCTTCTACTAATTTTTTGTCTTTTATCAACCAATCCAAGAATTGTCTATACGCAAACTTTGGTTTGGAATTCTCGGAATAATGTGACTCTTTCGATTGAATCGATTCGGTCGTTCTATCAAATGGTGTACTATTTTTCAACTGTTCGGATTTCTTTTGTGATTTCACTTTTTTATTGTTGATTGTGGGTTCTAATTTCTCCATGCGCGTTAACAACTGTTCCAGAATTTGTTTTAATTGCTTGTTCTCTTCTCGAAGCGCACTCACTTCACTCACTTCTAAATTTCTTTCACCTCCTACCGCTTCCTCAAATAATTCATGTTCATCCTCTTCTTCAAGAGGTGCTAACTCATTTACCCTGCTTTCTCTCGAAGTATTCTCTTCGCCTATACGCTCAGTTTCGCTCTGGAAATTAGGTTGTTCATTTGGAAAAACTGGATTTTCTATCACGATTCCATTTTGTTCATCAGGTAATGCATAGCGCATTCTAAGTAAGCTATGATTTACGATATCGATCTCTGCTCTCCGTACTTCTGGATACGGTGATGCAACAGAATAAAAACTATTCAAAAGCCTCACACACTGACCTGCTGTTTCTGAAATTGAGTTTTTATCAGGCTCTTCTGTAGCATGAACTTTTGCTCTCAGCATACGAAAGAGTAAATGAAGTAAACGAGACTTGAACTTTTGATCAGGAGCTTTTTTATACCGCCTACTTTCTAGAGCATTTCTAATCTCTTGCACTTTCCCTACACACGTTTCGAGTTCATCAATCAATGATTCCCATGCTTTATCATAATCGATTTCTAACTTATTTTCTTCTTTTTCTCGTTTCAGCTCAGCTCTACACTTTCGTTCCAGCGATGCTCTTGAACCTGAGCTGGCATCAATGCGACGGATAATCAACTCGTGATATAATTCGTCGTCCAACAAATGCGCGACATTCAACCCAAAGTATTGTGTGATGAAATGTTCCATGGCGAAATGATAATGGCGGAAATTGAATACAAAAGAAATTCTTTTTCACTAAATATTCGAACTGATTTTTTTTTTAATAAATTAAGTTTATTCTCTTGTCTTTTTATTCGCGAAAGAAACTAACAAAAAACCGCTCTACGATTGAAGATTAGCACTGTTGAAATACGTTCATCAAAGATCATGCAGTCTCTATATAGAGTTTTGCCAGCTTTTCGCACGCAATTTACGCAATTCGTATCGAAGTGTTTTTTCTTTTTTTTTTTGCTTAGCAAAGGTGAACTTGGGCTCAATCACCAGAATCACCGACAAAAGCAATAATTTTTTATTGGTTTTCCCTCCCCGAGCTAACCTAGAAAAAATGTGGAAATTTTTTCGTTGGTCGCCAATATGTAACAAAGGCTTGCTACGCCCAGCTGCCCGCATGTACTCCTTCTTTTCCCTCCCAGGGTCGGCTCAATTTCAGCCAAATTAGGTTTCTCAGAAAAGGGAAAACAACACGTTATAGATTCCTAAAGAGACGGTCTTTATTCTATTTATTGTCTGCCCTAATTCCCTAACTCCTACTCAGATTTACAAATACTCACATGTGTGTATTGTGTCGTGTCAGGGCCCGCCGCTGGTTCTGCCGCGCTCCTGCGTTGCCACGGCTTTCGGCGTAGGTTCTGACCGCCGCTGATACTCCCTCGGTCCTGCGTTGGTTCTCCTGTTTGGCGGAGATTCGGATCGTCGCCGCCTTGTCCTCTCGTTCGTCGTTCAGGGTGCCGGTACGGATCCTCGGCCACGCCACACCGCGCTCTGGGGTTTTGACGATAATGCCAACCCTCACGACTCAACCTCTTCGACACGACGGTGCGCCACTGTACGCGACCGCCACAAACCGCTAGTTCGGTTTAGGTTTGTGCGGAATGATACTTCCTTTTTTGTGAAAGGACTTCGTAGAAACTACAATTCCACTGAATCGTCGCGGATTTACTTTTCGTTGGTAGTTGAAGACACGTCTAGTCTCTATCGCGTGGTTCAGACAAGTCCCGACTCGCTCCAACCGGAACCTCTACGACCCGCCAAATCCGGGTTGGTTTTCATCGCCTTCAGCACTACCAGCGATGTTTTAATGTGTCGTGTAATGTTGTTTGTGCTGTATATAATCCTTAATTCGTGTTGTGTATGACTATGTGCCGTCTTTCTTTTAACCCTTAAATAGCTATTTTTTAATCTGTTATTTCAATTTTATTTTAGGTTTTATTTATCGAAATATAGTTTAGGAAATAAGTATATGTTTTTTAATTTTATGCGAAGGACCCTATTTAGCTATTTTTTTTCTATAGATGTGTGTTTTCTCCTTTTTTTTGTCCTTAATAAACACCATGGGCGGGATAAACTTCAACAGACAGCAAGACCCAACAAGTGACTTGTCACAATTTTTGCATCAAGTACTCCAACAGCAGATCCAATAAGAGCTTTATCAAGGTGATAAAGTTTGATAGCGTCACTATCTCCTGAGATCGCCATCAGATCTTGAAAGACAGCTTTGTTTTTAGGCCACGCGGAATAACTACCATCGAAAGTAGGTATCGGCGCTTTTAATGGTTGCTGTTGTATAATAACTTGCGGCTTGGTTGTCGAATTTTCATTCTTCGCGGTGAGAGTTGAATCTTCCACAATCATTGACACGAAATTATAAAGGTTTTCAAAATCCGCATAGATTTCTTCTTCTGCCGCAATTTCGTCATCGGAAATAAGTGCCATCACTTTGCTGTAAAAACTACTAAATTTGGTGTACGCTGCCGATAAGTTTTTCGCAAAAACATTCAACTGTGCTAATCCTACATTTTGTTCCGCTTGTAGTGATTTCTGCATGCGTACAACTTTTTGCTTAACCTGGTTGCGCTGACGAAAAACTGCTGCTAGCTCTCTCGAATATAATGTACTTGCAGCACTCACATCTTTTTCGTTGTCGGGAAAACCGTGGAATGATTCACTATGCTGTTCATCAGCATTTTGCTGTATTGGATTCGGGAAATGTTCAAGCGGCATTGTACCTATTTTCACTAGTAATTTATTTCGCTTTATAAATTCACACGCTGAACAAGTTCAATCACGTCGAGAAAACTTTCCATTGCGAGAGGCGCAAGCGAACAAGGGACGAAAATTTTCCTCTACACACGTGGAAAATCTCTTTTTTTCGAAACGCAATGGTACTTTTCCACTGCTCGCGGAGTCATTTTTTCAGGATCGAACCTTTTTCAAAAACACTTCCTTCGCAACGGATACATTTTTTATGCTTGCGGAGAAAATCCTTTTACTCTGGATCGATTCATTCACTGTAATCCGGTTCATCTTGGATCAAATTATGTTCGGAGTCGGGTGCGGTTCTCAAATGTGGACTGTATTAAATTCCACTTGATTTGGTCGCATAAAAAACACTGTTTGAACCCTTAACAATATTCTTTATTAGTTCTATGTTTATAACACGTTGTCGGTTCGATAGCTAAAACGGCTTTTAACACTTTATCGGTTCGGTACGCAAAACTAAACTTCGAAAAAAACACGTCGTTTCGGTAGGTAAAAAACTAATTCAATGAATCTTCATTGTTGCGCACGTGTTGCTTTCGGCGCTCTGATTTGTCGTTGTATATGTGTGTTCGCGATTCTTTTCTTCCTGTGAGTGTGGCTTATATTTCGGTTTCATTTTCTCGGCATTAGACCGAACAAAGACCAACAATGTTTAGCCCTTTCCATATATTAGTCATGTGTAATCAAATGGGAGCATACACACTAGGCAACTGGCAACTTTGGTCCGGCCAACTTTTTCGATTCAACCTAGCATGTCGAGTCGCGCGCGATGTGTGTTGGCAACCTTTTCGTTCAATTGATGTTGACATTTCGATTTCTGCGTTCGTTGAGTTTCGGTATTTGTCAGTTGCAATACCAAACATTGTTTCCAAAATTGAACTAGTTTACAAAAACACGAATGAAATGTAAGGATTTTACTCATTTGATATACAATTTCATATATTGTTTTATTGTTTTCAGGTGAAAATATTACGGAGCAAGACGCAGTTATTGTGGCGGTCGCTCTTCATACATTCGTGTGTATGTATGGATTCGGGGTAGTCGGTCACTTTAAAAACAATGAATCAGATCGTGAATTACGAGAGAGCACTCCGGTAAAAACATTGTTTCATCAAATAACTCGCAACTTTCCTGCCTTCTAGACCCGCATGACACGATTCACTAGAATGATGCATCTTCAATTAACACCGGATCTACGAATGAAATAGAGGGAGAGAGAACAGAACCATAGCTGAGCACAGTCCCAGTGATGCTTCAATGGATGCTGATTTAACCACTACCGAGATCATGTCGGAGGTGATACATGAGAACAGTACGGCACTACTGCGAGAATTTAACAAACATTCGAATTCGCTAGCGATAAAATGTTCAACATGAATGTTTCAATTTCATCATTTGTTTTTGTTTTATGTGAAATATTATTAAAGTCGCCTGCCCAAGAGCAACACGTTATATTTTCTTGTCTTTTTCATGCAATCACTAAATTTGTAGTGATGATGATTATCTGTTTCATGCAGTTGATATGAATATTGGACCGAATTGGAAGCATTTTTCTACACAAATGTTGTACTATAAAGCTGCTCGTTTTTATATCAATGAGAGTGTTGAAAAGTTACGTATATATTGATGCTTTTGATTTTATTTCTGTTCGTTCGAATTAAGGAAAAATCTAAGCAAAAAAGATTTTTTGAAAACAAACTGTTTTATTAATAATTCGCTTTCCATATGATTTCCTGGGGTAATTGAAGAAATGACATCTCAGCTAGCGTAATGACGTGTGATGCATGATGAAGGATGAAAACTTAACGATTTTATCACCTTTGAGTTGCCTCAATGTGAAGAGCTGAGTTGGAGATCCGATTGACATCGCCAACATAGATCGGGTTGCGGTTGCGTAATGTGTAGATGACCTAAGTATGCCAAGTTGCTTAATTAGGTAGGGTCTTCACGCCCAGACAAATTCATTGAGTTCTGATAGGGTCATGCCAGCATCTGGTCGATTTGGCGCGAAATCTGTCTATATATACTTCTTTTGAACTAGTGGTTATAGAAACCAATCAGAAATTTTCAAACAAATCTGCTATTTCAACAACATTCGAAAAACAGGTAATTTTGAACAGAAAAAATTGTATGTAAAATTATTGTGCATCATTATCATGAGGTGCTCTTTTTTCAATCGTCCGCAAAATATCATGAAATGGTAAATTTAACAATATACTGAAATACCATTTCATAAAAAAACATTATTCTGCACCATGTTTATTTTGAAATTAAATTTCATGAAACTTTTGAAATTATTACATCATAATCTTTTCTATTATAAATGTTCATTTTGATTACAAGAAATAAATATTCGCTCGATTAATCGAATACTGAAAAACAATTATTCGAATGAATCGAACATTTAAAAATGGCTCCACGATTAATCGATAATCGAATAAACGAAAAATTTAAACATCTCTACTTCCATATATTTGCGAAGCGGATTCCCCCAGGCACATTGATTTTGAAGTCCGTGTTAGGGAAACACAGCTCGGTGGGAACAAAAATACCCCTACTTGTATATATTTTCAAAGGGGATTCCCTCAGACCCTCATTGATTTTGAAGTCCGTTTTAGGGAAGCATATTTTGGTGTGAATAACAATACCCCCGACTTGCATGTATTTGCAAGGCGGATTCTCCTAAGCACATTGATTTTCAAGTCCGTGTTAGGGAAACAGATTTTGATGTGAACAAATGTGCCTCCGACTTGCATGTATTTGCAAAGCAGATTCGGATAACGCGGATAGATACCGCTTGACATTTTACAGTTATCCAATTGTTTATATCATGAAAAATAACATTTTATTAATTGTGATAGTCGCGTAGAAATATTTCCTATCAATTGATGCAAACAACTTTCTGATGTATTAAGAAATGTTCGAGTTTTAAGCATTCGGAATCTTTCATTTTTCCAGCATGTTCTGTGTTAAGTTTTTCATTACACCCCCCATATATACCGGTTAGACGTGGTCTCACTTAAAAAAAAACTTCCTTACGCAAACATATCTGCCAAATACCAGCTATTTACTCTTCTGAAGAGATAACATCACCCACAGCAAAACGCAAACAGTATGTACCAAAGAACCTGACTAGTCAAATACGCCCAGGTTTTTTTACGCGGTTTTTTACGCGGATTTTCCAATTAACGCCTTTTTTTACGCGGTACCCGCGACCAGTGCAGTATCACATCTCCCCCTCCGCTCACATTTTTCTCTCATGTTTTCTAAGAGTATATTACGGTAATTAGTTGTAACGGAGCTTAGCGCCTAGTACCGCACCTTATCACGATTCTTACGTGGATTTTAGGTGTTGGGTAACGGAGAGCTCGCCGGGCGGTGCAACGGGACGGGGTTTTTTACGGGCAGCGATTCGTGAATGTCTTTCCCTGTCTACTTAGCTTTGGACGGTCCAATAGTGGTACTGTACGTGCACCGGCAGGAGAGTGTACAAATTACTAGGGAATCTTCTAGCAACAGCAGAACTATAGCTACCACTAACCAACGAAATTGCAGGAAAAAACTACGGGTTTTCGGAAGCGAGCAACACTTAACTTTTTACTTCCGTTATACATAAGGATAGTCCCATTTTATATCTATTTTTTTCCAATTAACGCGGTTTTTTACACGGATTTTCGAATTAACACGGTTTTTTTTTGCGCGTATTTTCCAATTGACACGGTTTTTTTTACGAGGTACGTATCCCCCGCGTAAAAAAAAAGTGGGTGTACACATTTTGACGTAAGACTACTTTTTCTTTGATTTCTATATAGCGAGGTCACTCTACAAAAATGCAACGGAAAATTGAGAGATTTAAAAATATATATATATATATATATATATATATATATATATATATATATATATATATATATATATATATATATATATATCATTAGACTTCAAATTTATCCAGCATTTTTTTTTTCATCAGAGATATTTACAGTGAAAATAGTAAAACAAGTGAACAATTTAACGAATAAAGCGAAGGTCAAGTATTATGTATTGTTTCTTTCAACTTGCTTGAACTTGGTGATATTGTCATGGCCCATTATTTTATTATTTTACCGAAAAAGCTACTATTCCCGATGACTTGAAATAAGACTAATAATAAGAACAAGACTATGGAAAGAATGCACAATACCATAGCTATCCATGAAAAATAAATCAACTTTATGATTTTATGTGTACTTTGCCTAAAAATATCACCAAATTGTAAGTATTTTCAACATTCCTTACAATCCTCCTCTTAAACTACATATTTAATGTAATCATTTTTGTTTGTTTGTCGATCCAATTCAACCCTGTTATGTGTCACACTGATATTCATTAATCTTTTTCAGTTAGACATGAACTTCCTGCTAAAAGCTTTTAATTTTTTGTTCGTTACAATCCGTTCGACGGTTATGAGTACATATAACAAACCTCCTTTTCATGACCACCATTTGGAGTTTCAAAAGAGTTCAATAACAGACTTCTGAACAATGAAAATAATAACATTAAAAAAAAATTGTTCCGAATAATCACAGTCCTACATCAAACTTACATCCGTCTCTTCTACTTTTTTGAATCTTTAGCTTTCCAGCCACGACAATAACTGAAAACCTAATCGGTTTACATATCAATCGAAATGTATTGCAATTTCACCCTGACTGCTGAGAAAATTCCCTGATATTCCCTGAAAGCTATACCCTGACATAGTATTGAAAGGTTTAGTAAAGAGAGCAGGCGTACAAAGGTACCATCATCACCAAGTCTCACGTGCGATCACCAAGTGTAATGGGCGATTAGAGAGTTGCAGCACAAGAACGAGTGTTTTCGAGACATGTGCTAGATTCGTAACGGCCTGTAGCCATAAAAGTAAAGTAACAGCAGTAGTACATAAACCTAGAGAATTCAATTGCACAGTGACTCAATCTAGTTAATACTTACTCTGAATCGGATTCATCGATCACTATCTGTTCAGCGTCGTCCATGCCGATGTCATCGCAGTCTTCTTTGTACACTAACTTCGAAATTTCAAGTTCCTCGTCCGAATCATTTTCAAAAGTGGTGCACGTACCGTATGTTTCGGGCTTGTCATCACACTTCAACAGTAATTCAGAGCTCTCGAGTGCTCCACTGCTCTCCACTATACTTGTAGAGTGAGCCTCAATGGCTTTACGCGCATTTGCTTCAAGAACTAACCGCCCAAGCGGTTTTCTTGTATTTTTCCCCGTAGTAGGCAACTGAACAACAGATGGTTGCTGTTCGGTAGTAAATGATTCAACCAGATCCATTGCTTCATTTTCAATCACATTTTCTTGCTGCTTGTTGTTCGAAGAATCGTCCTCGACGTCTTCAATTATTATTGCGATATTATTCTCTACAGGAGTGATCGATCTCGAGCGGCTGTGGATTGAACGCCTTCGTTTCGGTCCACCGGATACAATTTCCTTCATATCTAGACAGGACTCATCATCTAAGGCTCCCATTGACGTTTCGGGTGAGAAAAATTCGTCATTCGAAACAAAGGAACTGTTCGGCGTCTGGGATTGAATCTCTCTTTGCAACGGAGATTTCGCAACAAGAGGTGATTCTGGCAAATCAAACCGTAGTATTTTCTCTTCAGCCTCGCTTGAGCGGTAACCGGGCATACTACCGGGTGTTGGAGAGACACTCTTCCGATTTACAAAACTTTGAACAGACGCAGCCGATTTAAGTATCCCATGGGGCGTATATGAGCTTACACTTTCCGGCGAAGGTGGGCTGTAGGTGTGTATTTTTCTCACCACTGGGGTTGTGAGCTGAGCGGATGGCGATCTACTTAGGGATTTTTCGGTTGTGTTCTCTGACATCCTAGAACTGAAGTTGTAGCTAGGTTTCATTGGTTTGAATTCGGTGAGGACATTTTTCGGAACCACGAATGATGTCGTGTATAAATTATCGTTTTCAATGCGTCTGCGCTTTTTGGGGTTTTCCTGATCCACAGAAAATTCAGTCACCTCTTTTGTGCAAGTATCGTTATCCAATTTTCGTTTAGTGACTTTCGCATCCAATTTTACCGGATAGCATATATGACTGCTCTTAGTTCGGGTTCTAAATTGAAAAATTCCGAGTTCTGGTTTTTCAATAAATGGTTGGTCATGTTCCATCGGTTCAGCAGCTTCTTTAATAGCTTTAATTGAATTGTGAAACAATCGATCACGAGAATCCGCTCTTCCTCGGATCAAACGTAAGCTCAACGGTTCGACAGTGGCAGCTTTTGGGCGTTTTTCTTCTTTCTTTTCAGCGTAAGCCAAATAGGACAAATGTTGGGTTGTTGGTTCCAACGCGGCGTGATACAGAGTTAACGCTTCTTTGGGTGCCTCCAAGCTGAATTCGGTTGAATGATTTCTTACCAGTTTGTCCACCATACGCACAGCTTCGACGAAATCGAGTTTTTGCAACAAATGAACAAAATGCACATTGTCGGCCAAGGGACCACTGGCTTTCGTTAAATATTGCCGAAGATTTTTCGTTTCTTCATCTGACAGGGCCAAATCCAGCAAAACATCATGCTTCGCTGCCCTCAGTGTTCCTTCGAAAAAGCACCTGAGTAGATTGGAATCCTGTTTCGAACGTTGCAGTTTGAATGCTTCGGCAATCAGATTGTTCTCCAATAACGTTCTCAGCTCCAAGAATGGTGATATTGGCATCCCAGGGGCTCTTAAAGCGCGTAACGCTAGATGCGGCGCATCACATTTTAGCAGTGTCGAAATAAGGAAATCTCTTTGCCAATCGGGAATTTGCTCGCTTTGTGATAGAGGAGAGAGTAGTTCCTCAAGTGCATTCTGTGAAAAAGGCTAAATATAAACATACATATATGATTTTTACTTCTTTATACTAACGTCTATATGTCCATGATCAAGAAACCAGAATCCCTGTGTGCGCTTTATAGTTGCTGAATTTAGTTTGAAGACTGTAGGAAACTTTATCAGGTTTTGCACTATACCACCATATCTGGAAAGCAATGTAAAAAAAATCATTTTTGAGTACGCTCATTGATTAATAATAAGAATGATAATATAATGGAGATCCCTCCTCTTTGTGAGATAGCTTTATCTATTCAAGAGTGTTATTTAAGATGCTTGTATGAAGCAAACAGTAAATCTATCAGTTTTGCCAAGTCACGTCAAGCCATCCCATACCATCTTCTGAGTGTACTGAAACATGACTTCCAAATTTGTCAGACAAACGGTACTGATCTCCCGATTAAACAACCATTTGACTTGTTGGATTATTTTTAGATTGTAGCACTTCCATTCATTTTGACGGTAGTCTGCTTGATCCTTCAGAAACAATCCTGCGACACGACCTATTGGTCTACCCTCACGGGAAGTGAGAAGATCTTCAACAGTTCCTACGCAAAGATCATCTATTTGTTGAAGCGAGCGAAACCGCGTATGACTGCGTATTATACGTTCGCTTGGAAGCGGCAACCGGGGTGCAAATCGCTCTAGCAGGAGCGAAAACCAAAGTAGCCACCCTAAAGGCTCTATCAATATGTTGGGAACACTGGAAATCGTAACTCAAAAGCACAACAGGGATCAGCTTTGGCAGGCGACTATCATCGGATGGACGTCATCGATGTGTCACCGAGAATGAGGTTGTCTCCTCGAAAACGTGTTTAGCTTAACATTCTTTTTAATTGTCTCACGAATAAAGTTTAAGTATTTGCAACGTTTTTTATTAATCCGATTATTTTCACAGGTTCAGTTACATAGGTTTAAAGGATCCACGCTCTTAACTAAATTTTTACTATAAAATATTAACATGTTTTCTTAATTCTATCGTTAATAAAATGCCTTCCTCGAGCCCGAAGGGAGTTTACTAAATTCGATCTGGCGACAAGATACAACTCGCACGACCAAACAACGTGTTCGATGTCGTGGTAACCATGGCCACAAACGCAGAGATTGTTGTCGGCAAGATTAAAATAAAAAAGTAGCGCGTCTAACGAACAGTGATTAGACATGAGTCGGGAGAAGGTTCGAATAAAGTCCCGACTCAAGTCCAGACTTTTGAACCATGGTTTGAGGCTAACCTTAGGGATAATTGAGCGGAGCCACCACCCCAATTCATCTTCGTTCCATTTGCGTTGCCAGTTAGCGATGGTATTTTTACGGACTAAAGAATAAAATTCATTGAAGGCGATTTGACGCTGATAAATGTTGTCTTCAATCACACCCACCTTTGCTAATGAGTCAGCCTCCTCATAACCCTGAATTGAGCAATGTGAAGGAACCCAGACAAAGGTGATGACAGAACAGCGTCTGGATAAAGCACTCAAAATTTCTCGTATTTTCTCAAGGAAGTACGGCAAGTGCTTTTCCGGCCTCACTGAACCGATAGCTTCGACAGAGCTAAGACGTTACAATGTAATAGTGTTCAACAGGTCGTGAGGCGACGCTGTCCAGCGCCCAGTGAATCGCTGCCAATTCAGCAATATACACTGAGCACGGATTCTGAAGACTGTGGGAGGTGCTAAAAAATTCGTTGAACACTCCAAATCATGTGGACTCATTCATAGAGGACCCATCAGTAAAGTACATATTATCACAATTGATACCCCTATACTTTGCATCGAAGATCGTTGGAACGATCCTCGATCGGAGATAATCTAATATTCCATGGATATCCTGCTTCATGGACAGATCAAAATGTATAGAGGAATTGATGTAGTCAGGAAAACAAACACGGTTGGAAATAAACGAAGAAAAAACAATCTGCATGGAGATGAATTCATCATATGAACTCATGAATCCAGAGTGAAAATTTAGCTCGATCAGTTGCTCAAAATTTCCGATCACCAATGGGTTCATAACTTTACACCGAATGAGATACCGATGAGATAATCAATTGAAGCGATCTACGTACGCCTGCCAAAATCTCGAGACTCGCGGTATGCGTTGAGGGCATACACCCCAACGCAATACGGTGACAGAGATACTGAATTCACTCGAGTTTAATGAGGTGTGTTTTGGCAGCTGATTGAAAACAGAAACTGCCGTACTACATCACTGAGAGAATAGTTGTTCGATACAACATTATAAGATCTTCTGGATGGGCTCCCCACCAGGTGCCAATAATTGTACACAGAAAGTTTATTCTTTGTTTTTACTCAGATACCTAATATGTACCCCGAGTACATTTGGAGTCGAACCAGACCCCAAGATCAGATTGCTCATAATAAAACGGAAGTATTGTTGGTGAGTAACTGCAAAGCCGTGCAGCGAGCGGAAATTACAGTCGGGGAACACGTGATACCTTCTAAGCGTAGGTTGAAATATTTGGTAGTTATGATCGACGACCGGCTGAATTTCAACAACCACGTCGACTACGTCTGCGAGAAAGCAGAGAAGTCCATTAGCGCGATAGCGAGAATAATGCCGAATAACGCAGGACCTTGCAGTAGCAAAAGGCGTCTCCTGGCTGCTGTATCCTCGTCCATACTGCGGTACGGAGCACCAGCCTGGTCTGCGGCTCTCGAAACCCACCGGAATCGTAGAAAACTGGACCGTACGTTTCGGCTCATGGCGATGCGAGTTGCGAGCGCGTATAGGACGATCTCGTTGGAGGCAGTCTGCGTTATCGCCGGCATGATCCCTATTCGCATCACTCTGGCGGAAGACAGAGAGTGCTACAGACGAAAGGAAATCAGGGGTATCCGGAAAACAGCGAGAGTAGAATCACTCTTGAAGTGGCAGCAGGAATGGGACACGGCGGAGAAAGGCAGGTGGACGTATGGGCTCATACCGGTACTATCGACCTGGCTGAACAGGAAGCACGGGGAGGTGAATTTTCATCTGACACAGTTCCTGTCTGGACATGGCTGCTTCAGGCAATATTTGCACCGGTTCGGGCACGCAACGTCGCCACTCTGTCCGGAGTGTGAAGATGTAGAGGAAACACCAGAACACGTGGTATTTGTGTGTCCCAGGTTCACCGCAAGACGCGAGGGGCTGCCTGCCCTTCATGCCTGGAACATAGTAGAGAAAATGTGTCGCGATGAGGGCACCTGGAACGCTGTGAACAGTGTAATCATACACATCATGTCCGAGCTACAGCGGAAGTGGAGGGCCGACCAGCGTAGTAATAACCCCTGACCATAGAAGAGGAACAAATGCGAGGGCTGTTGCAAAGTGTAGTACCCCACGAGAGTCGTTGTGACGGAGTGCGCGTTATGTTGGAGGGCACTGCCTAATCGGCGCTCCGTTGGGAAGAGAAATCCTGCGAGGGTGGCTGTGACGGGGCGCGCGTCAAGTTGGAGGGCGCTTCCTAGTCGGTTCACGTCTCGACAGGTGAGAAACCCCGCGAGGGTGACTGTGACGGGTTGCGCGTCAAGCTGGAGGGCAATTCCTAATCGGTACACGTCTCGACGGGTAAGCGGAATCTGGAGAGCAGGGTCAAGAAAATGCTGGCAATGCCTGTTGGTGGATGGAGAGAGGAACATTGCGAGGATCGTTTCGGCGGAGCGAGAGCCTAGGAGAGCATCATCAAATCGGCGGGTACCCCACGAGAGTTGCTGTGACGGAGTGCGCGTTATGTTGGAGGGCACTGCCTAATCGGCGTGGCGGAGTACAACGGAAACGTAAATGAGATGTATAGAGAAAAAGGGAAGGATCAACGCTAGATAGCGTTGAAAACTCGTGAAGTGCATGAGCACAGCCGCCCCCTGAAGTAGTCGCCTAGATGTGGTCCCGGGGGGAATGAGGCTAGGAGTAGAGGGCTTGGTTTTTGTGGGTGCGATCCCCACTCGACGTCTGGGTTATCCCTTCCCAGATAAGGCTGGAAGAGCGTTCCTCACCTCTATAATAAAAAAAAAAAAAAAAAAAAACTGCAAAATACTGCAAAAACCAAATGGGGATCAACATAGGGTAGGAGCCTGCCTGTTGGTCTCAAATGTTCCTATCTCACGCCTCCACGAAGATCATATGACGACATTTTTAGATCGGGCGTGAACTGGAAACACACACCTGGTCTTGGCTCCGAGAACGGGTGTCGAAAGTGGCTAAGTGAGGGGGTGCGAGCGTGTCAGAGCGCTATATCTCTCCCGGGGAAGGCCTCCCGGGTCATGGAGGCCTTGCCAACCCGCTGTCTCTCGGGCAAAGGAGATACACCCAATAAAATGGAGCTACGATCACGAAGAATAATTAGAATGCGATCACCCGAGGAGGGTCCCCGAACTGGAGCTGGTCCTGGAACGGGCGTAAGAGCGAGCGGCCAGCGGCTGGAGGGCGATGTGCAAGAGCGGGCCACCAGCCGGGTTCAACCCGAAGAGCTACCGCCACACGGAAACAGCAGCCATCGACATCACCAACGAAACGCTGCGCCTACGAGGCGTGTTGCGACTGTCAGACGACAGTCGTCCACACTTGTGGGTACTACTAGGCGACGGATCATGTGGACACACGAAATGAACGAATTCGTGATCCGCGCCTATTACATCTGCACTGCTTTGGAGACGGACATGAGCGGTCGCCCTTGAATACTCGCAATGTTCGAGGAAGCGTATCCAGAGTTCGTCGGGAGGCTTGACCAAAACGCGATGAACGCGAGGCGTAGAGCGATTGTACGCAACAATATGCTCTCCCAAACGCAAGTCGACGAGATCAAGCAGCAGGTGCAGAGAGAACTAAGCTCCAGAACAAGCAGAGCAAGCGATGTGTCGAGACGAAGTTCAGTACGGCTGAGCAATTCATTCGCGAGTCGGGCACGCGAATCAGCACCAGTGGAGGCCACAGTACAACAACCCCCTGAGCCGGAAGACCCACAGCCAGATCAACAACTACTACGCGATCTGGTCTTCCACTACGACGAGGCGATCTCACAGTTCCGCGACACAGACCCATTGTCGCGCCCCAGGATCCCGAAGTTGCAGCATTCCCGCAGGCTGACAAGTGCAGTAAAGCTCATGAACGAGCACGTTCTTCCGCTGCACTTGGTTGATGCTGAGAACATGGAGGAGCTGCAACTGAAAGTTTACTGTGCTGCTGTGGCGACCGCCAAAAGTTTAGGATACCGTATTAGGCCAAGAGGCGGACTGCTCCAACATCTCCGTGAAAGGCGTGAGCCTCCATGGCGAAGGAGATTGGAGCAACGGATCCTAAACAAGCGCGCCGCAATTGGAAGACTGATGGCGTACAAAAGAGGCAGCAGATCGGCGAAATTATGTCGCCAAGTTGCTGTGATCGTGCGGCCTACTGAACTTCGCCAGCTGGGAGCTCACCAGCTGACGGAAAAACTCGACACACTGGTACAGCAATTGAGCGTCCTAACTAAACGGCTGAAACGTTACTCTGACTCTGCAAAGCGCCAGGAACAAAATCGGATGTTCAGAGATAACGAAAAAGCGTTCTACGACCACATTGGCGACGAGAAGCCCGACTACCGCGAAGGTTTGCCAGATATTAGCGATGTGACGAACTTCTGGGCTGGTATTTGGGAGACCCCAGTAGAACATCGCGACGGGCAAATGTGGTTAAGACGGGAGGAGGAGAGTTGTGGTGAAATTGGAGAGATGCCAGCTATCATCGTCGGAGAGAACGATGTCCGCGAAGCCTCGCGGTACCTGAGGAACTGGGCAGCACCGGGCCCCGATGGTGTCCAGAACTTTTGGCACAAGAAGCTGACCGTCGCACATCCAAAGATAGCTGAGTGCTTCAACAAGGTGCTACGTGACCCACACAACCTTCCTGAATTCGCCACCCGTGGCGTCACCTTCCTCCTCCCGAAAGACAGCAACACATTGAACCCATCAAAGTACAGACCGATAACGTGCCTATCTAGTCTGTACAAAATACTGAGCAGCATAATTACCGCCAAAGTTTCTGCTCACTGCGAACAGCATCACATCATCGCAGAAGAGCAGAAAGGATGCAGGAAAAATACGCATGGCTGCAAAGACCAGGCCATCATCGACGCAGCCATAGTCGGCCAGGCGGTATATAACCAGCGGAACCTAAGTATGGCCTACATCGATTACAGGAAGGCTTATGACTCCATACCTCACTCGTTTCTCGTCCGGGTATTGGAGCTCTACAAAATTGATCCCGTCATCGTTAGGTTCCTGCAGCATGCGATGAGGCAGTGGAGTACGTCTCTGCACCTCAGTGATGGGGAAAATGTGTTGCAGTCTAGAACGCTGCAGATAAAGAGGGGGATATTCCAAGGCGACTCTTTCAGCCCGCTTTGGTTTTGTCTGGCACTGAACCCCCTCAGTAGGACGCTCAATAGAAACGGTCATGGCTATAAAATAAGGTATGGCGACGGCGCTCACGAAGAAGTGACCCATACCTTCTACATGGATGATCTCAAGGTCTACGCTGATTCACGTCAGCGTCTAGGTGTAGCTATCCGGGTTGTCGAAGACATAAGCAGGGACATCTGCATGGAGTTCGGCCTTGACAAGTGCCGCTGTGTCCATCTGCTGAAAGGGCAGCTTACCGAATCCGGAGGTTACGAGGTCTATGACGGCGAGTTCATAAGAGACATGGTTTGTGGCGAATCCTATAAATATCTTGGATTTCGACAGCTCACCGGGATTCGCCACTCCGACATCAAGACGGAGCTGCGAGACAAGTTCTTGAGTCGAGTGAACTGTGTCCTGAGGACTTTCCTCAACGCGGGGAACAAGGTACGCGCGATCAACACATTCGCGGTTCCCCTGCTGACCTTCAGTTTTGGTGTAGTCAAATGGAGCAAAACTGACCTAGAGGACCTTGAGAGGAGGATGAGGAAAGCATTTAAAGAGGCCGGAATGCACCATCCTCAATCGGCACTGGAGAGAGTTTCACTGCCACGCAAAGAAGGGGGACTTGGAATAGTCGACATATCTGCACTGTGTGTTGCCCAGGTACGACAACTGCGCGAGTACTTCGCAGAACGCGCCAACCAAAACGCGCTATACCGGGCTGTCTGCGCAGACGACAGAGGATACAGCGCTCTGCACTTGGCGCAAGCGAAGTACCAACTCAACTACAACCTGCAGAGAGTGGAGGAGAAGATTGCAGCTTGGAAGCAGAAGGCAGTGCATGGTGCCCACCCCCATCAACTGGATCGGCCACACGTCGACAAGGCCGCATCTAATCTGTGGCTAACGCGTGGTGAACTCTCTTCAGTAGTAGAAGCCGACATGATAGCCATCCAGGACAGGATAATGCCGACGAAAAACTGCAGGCGGTACGTCTGGCATCAAGACGTTGATGACATTTGCCGGATGTGCCATCAACCAGGTGAAAACATAGAGCACATTATGGGAGGCTGTCCCGTTTTGGCCAACGCAGCCTACACCGAGCGCCACAACAACGTGGCCCGTATTGTTCATCGACAACTGGCGCTCCAATGTGCTCTACTGGAAGACAACGTACCAAACTACCGGTACCTGCCTGCATCTGTCCTGGAAAATGACCGTTTCAAGCTGTACTGGGATCGCACTGTTCTGACCGACCTCCACCACAACCGTCCAGATATAATGGTTTACGACAAGAGCGACCGCAAAGTCACCATCATCGATGTCGCTATTCCACTGAACCAGAATCTGGAGGAGACTCACGGTCGCAAAATCTGCAAGTACCGACCATTGGCCGTGGAGCTCAAGGAACTGTGGGGGCTAAGGGAGGTCCCAAGAATTGTTCCAGTCGTTCTCTCTGGAACTGGAATTGTCCCGAAGACACTTCTGGAAGCGCTAAAGGTGTTGAACATGGAGAAGGAATTGGCCGGCATCCAAAAGTCGGTCATCCTTAGCACCTGCGCGATTGTCCGACAATTTCTCGGTCAGCACTGAAACAGCACGAGCATGCAGATACGTGCATTCCGCAGAGCCTAGTCCCCCTTTGGCATTCAGAAGCCCGGGGCAGGTGAAAATTCTGGCTAGGTTCGCCTAGTTAAGAAGTGAGATAAGTCTGCCAAAAAAGGAGGTTGGTTCTCAAATGGGGATCAACACTAGGGTAGGAGCCTACCTGTTGGTCTCAAATGTTCCTATCTCACGCCTCCAAGAAGATCATATGACGACATTTTTAGATCGGGCGTGAACTGGAAACACACACCTGGTCTTGGCTCCGAGAACGGGTGTCGAAAGTGGCTAAGTGAGGGGGTGCGAGCGAGTCAGAGCGCTATATCTCTCCCGGGGAAGGCCTCCCGGGTCATGGAGGCCTTGCCAACCCGCTGTCTCCCGGGCAAAGGAGATACACCCAGACAATGGAGCTAAGGTCAAGACGAATACTACGAATGCGATCACCCGAGGAGGGTCCCCGAACTGGAGCTGGTCCTGGAACGGGCGTAAGAGCGAGCGGCCAGCGGCTGGAGGGCGATGTGCAAGAGCGGGCCACCAGCCGGGTTCAACCCGAAGAGCTACCGCCACACGGAAACAGCAGCCATCGACATCACCAACGAAACGCTGCGCCTACGAGGCGTGTTGCGACTGTCAGACGACAGTCGTCCACACTTGTGGGTACTACTAGGCGACGGATCATGTGGACACACGAAATGAACGAATTCGTGATCCGCGCCTATTACATCTGCACTGCTTTGGAGACGGACATGAGCGGTCGCCCTTGAATACTCGCAATGTTCGAGGAAGCGTATCCAGAGTTCGTCGGGAGGCTTGACCAAAACGCGATGAACGCGAGGCGTAGAGCGATTGTACGCAACAATATGCTCTCCCAAACGCAAGTCGACGAGATCAAGCAGCAGGTGCAGAGAGAACTAAGCTCCAGAACAAGCAGAGCAAGCGATGTGTCGAGACGAAGTTCAGTACGGCTGAGCAATTCATTCGCGAGTCGGGCACGCGAATCAGCACCAGTGGAGGCCACAGTACAACAACCCCCTGAGCCGGAAGATACACAGCCAGATCAACAACTACTACGCGATCTGGTCTTCCATTACGACGAGGCGATCTCACAGTTCCGCGACACAGACCCTTTGTCGCGCCCCAGGATCCCGAAGTTGCAGCATTCCCGCAGGCTGACAAGTGCAGTAAAGCTCATGAACGAGCACGTTCTTCCGCTGCACTTGGTTGATGCTGAGAACATGGAGGAGCTGCAACTGAAAGTTTACTGTGCTGCTGTGGCGACCGCCAAAAGTTTAGGATACCGTATTAGGCCAAGAGGCAGACTGCTCCAACATCTCCGTGAAAGGCGTGAGCCTCCATGGCGAAGGAGATTGGAGCAACGGATCCTAAACAAGCGCGCCGCAATTGGAAGACTGATGGCGTACAAAAGAGGCAGCAGATCGGTGAAATTATGTCGCCAAGTTGCTGTGATCGTGCGGCCTACTGAACTTCGCCAGCTGGGAGCTCACCAGCTGACGGAAAAACTCGACACACTGGTACAGCAATTGAGCGTCCTTACAAAACGGCTGAAACGTTACTCTGATTCTGCAAAGCGCCAGGAACAAAATCGGATGTTCAGAGATAACGAGAAAGCGTTCTACGACCACATTAGCGACGAGAAGCCCGACTACCGCGAAGGTTTGCCAGATATTAGCGATGTGACGAACTTCTGGGCTGGTATTTGGGATACCCCAGTAGAACATCGCGACGGGCAAATGTGGTTAAGACGGGAGGAGGAGAGTTGTGGTGAAATTGGAGAGATGTCAGCTATCATCGTCGGAGAGAACGATGTCCGCGAAGCCTCGCGGTACCTGAGGAACTGGGCAGCACCGGGCCCCGATGGTGTCCAGAACTTTTGGCACAAGAAGCTGACCGTCGCACATCCAAAGATAGCTGAGTGCTTCAACAAGGTGCTACGTGACCCACACAACCTTCCTGAATTCGCCACCCGTGGCGTCACCTTCCTCCTCCCGAAAGACAGCAACACATTGAACCCATCAAAGTACAGACCGATAACGTGCCTATCGAGTCTGTACAAAATACTGAGCAGCATAATTACCGCCAAAGTTTCTGCTCACTGCGAACAGCATCACATCATCGCAGAAGAGCAGAAAGGATGCAGGAAAAATACGCATGGCTGCAAAGACCAGGCCATCATCGACGCAGCCATAGTCGGCCAGGCGGTATATAACCAGCGGAACCTAAGTATGGCCTACATCGATTACAGGAAGGCTTATGACTCCATACCTCACTCGTTTCTCGTCCGGGTATTGGAGCTCTACAAAATTGATCCCGTCGTCGTTAGGTTCCTGCAGCATGCGATGAGGCAGTGGAGTACGTCTCTGCACCTCAGTGATGGGGAAAATGTGTTGCAGTCTAGAACGCTGCAGATAAAGAGGGGGATATTCCAAGGCGACTCTTTCAGCCCGCTTTGGTTTTGTCTGGCACTGAACCCCCTCAGTAGGACGCTCAATAGAAACGGTCATGGCTATAAAATAAGGTATGGCGACGGCGCCCACGAAGAAATGACCCATACCTTCTACATGGATGATCTCAAGGTCTACGCTGATTCACGTCAGCGTCTAGGTGTAGCTATCCGGGTTGTCGAAGACATAAGCAGGGACATCTGCATGGAGTTCGGCCTCGACAAGTGCCGCTGTGTCCATCTGCTGAAAGGGCAGCTTACCGAATCCGGAGGTTACGAGGTCTATGACGGCGAGTTCATAAGAGACATGGTTTGTGGCGAATCCTATAAATATCTTGGATTCCGACAGCTCACCGGGATTCGCCACTCCGACATCAAGACGGAGCTGCGAGACAAGTTCTTGAGTCGAGTGAACTGTGTCCTGAGGACTTTCCTCAACGCGGGGAACAAGGTACGCGCGATCAACACATTCGCGGTTCCCCTGCTGACCTTCAGTTTTGGTGTAGTCAAATGGAGCAAAACTGACCTAGAGGACCTTGAGAGGAGGATGAGGAAAGCATTTAAAGAGGCCGGAATGCACCATCCTCAATCGGCACTGGAGAGAGTTTCACTGCCACGCAAAGAAGGGGGACTTGGAATAGTCGACATATCTGCACTGTGTGTTGCCCAGGTACGACAACTGCGCGAGTACTTCGCAGAACGCGCCAACCAAAACGCGCTATACCGGGCTGTCTGCGCCGCCGACAGAGGATACAGCGCTCTGCACTTGGCGCAAGCGGAGTACCAACTCAACTGCAATCTGCAGACAGTGGAGGAGAAGATTGCAGCTTGGAAGCAGAAGGCAGTGCATGGTGCCCACCCCCATCAACTGGACCGGCCACACGTCGACAAGGCCGCATCTAATCTGTGGCTAACGCGTGGTGAACTCTCTTCAGTAGTAGAAGCCGACATGATAGCCATCCAGGACAGGATAATGCCGACGAGAAACTGCAGGCGGTACGTCTGGCATCAAGACGTTGATGACATTTGCCGGATGTGCCATCAACCAGGTGAAAACATAGAGCACATTATGGGAGGCTGTCCCGTTTTGGCCAACGCAGCCTACACCGAGCGCCACAACAACGTGGCCCGTATTGTTCATCGACAACTGGCGCTCCAATGTGCTCTACTGGAAGACAACGTACCAAACTACCGGTACCTGCCTGCACATGTCCTGGAAAATGACCGTTTCAAGCTGTACTGGGATCGCACTGTTCTGACCGACCTCTCGATCCACTACAACCGTCCAGATATAATGGTTTACGACAAGAGCGACCGCAAAGTCACCATCATCGATGTCGCTATTCCACTGAATCAGAATCTGGAGGAGACCCACGGTCGCAAAATCTGCAAGTACCGACCATTGGCCGTGGAGCTCAAGGAACTGTGGGGGCTAAGGGAGGTCCCAAGAATTGTTCCAGTCGTTCTCTCTGGAACTGGAATTATCCCGAAGACACTTCTGGAAGCGCTAAAGGTGTTGAACATGGAGAAGGAATTGGCCGGCATCCAAAAGTCGGTCATCCTTAGCACCTGCGCGATTGTCCGACAATTTCTCGGTCAGGACTGAAACAGCACGAGCATGCAGATACGTGCATTCCGCAGAGCCTAGTCCCCCTTTGGCATTCAGAAGCCCGGGGGCAGGTGAAAATTCTGGCTAGGTTCGCCTAGTTAAGAAGTGAGATAAGTCTGCCAAAAAAAAAAGACCCCAAGATACTTAAATGACATAGCATGAGTGATCGGTTTACCGAAAAGTTGAAGCTTTGGTTTTGCGGGTCTATGCTTCCTAGAAAAAACCACCATATCTGTTTTCTCTTTTCTCGCACATATGTTCACGAATTTGCAGACCTTTAATTTTGTCACCACCTTTTATTCCTGCTGCAGGCTATTTAAAATAGTGACAAAACATTATTGATTACAAGTGATAAACGAAACTAACTAGTATCTCAGACATTAGCACATATTTACAAATATTTCAAATTTGTATCGCATATATTTGAAAAAAAAAAAAACATCTGGCATCCCAGAATTTTATTTGTTTCGCTCAGAGAGGTCAGATATTTGTTTTGCTTCAGTCAGTACCGTATCTATAGATCTGATTTAACTTGGCCTGTTGTTAGCATAAAAAGTTTGTTGTGTATCAGGACATTCTGCCGAATATGCAAGTATTTGATTGAGATTTAGTGAAACGGTTGATTGTATCCTGTAAAGTTTAACATTATTATTTGTTTTGATCGTAGCTCTCTGCGCTCTCAGTGCTAAATTGTTGTTCTCGTTCCGGCCCCAGCGTATACCACGGCTTCTGAAATGGATATGCAGTTCGGTGATGATGACTCGCGTCTAGATAGATGAAACACAAGATTCATGTGATAGATATATTTTAGAGAAAATAAATAGATTTCATGAAAAGGAAACAATTCCGGTGTGCTTATTCGTCCGATTGAGGGATAACAGATTCACTACCGCTTTCACAAAAAATCAAACTACTTGCAATTCCTCACTCGCACTGTGAAAATTGATGATAAATTGAATTTATTGGAAAATACAATACTATTACTATCGATTCTATACGACCCAAAACGACACTTATTATTCCTCTTCCATTTTTCATTTGTTTTTATGCGCTGTCGACACCTCAAGACATATCGACGATTGTCACCTAGAAATCTCAGTTCATGTGACAATCGTTACGTAGATTTGAGAGCGGGAATACGGCGAGAGTTCATTCAAGTGAGATTTCTCACGGCATACGCCTGGTGGAATCGCGTGACATAAGTGACAATTGTCATCTCACCTCACACGCCACGCAGAATCAGGCCGAATGTGTCTTTTGAGGTCATATGCCATGTTTATACATTCAGAAGAATTTGACCCATTGGTGATGGAACTTTTGATTGGCAAGTGATCACTACCGTTGGGATCCTGAATTACATTCCACTTGCAATCTAACGATAGTGAATTTGAGCGAAGCGAAAGGTCAAGCACTTGGTTTAGCAGGAGGTTTAGGTACACGTGTTGTTTCTCCAGTGTTCAAAACGGTCATATTGAAGCTGTTACAAAGGCCATACATCAACAATGAACGGTTGTAATCGTACTGTTCCCCCCAGGCGGTTCTGTGAGAGTTGAAGTCTCCCAAAATCAATCGTGGCTCCTGAAGGAGTGAGCACTTATTGATCCCAAATAGCACCCCTCCGTATCTGTCATCACGGTCCATGCGTATAATATAAAAATCGTGGAAAGAGAGATCATCTCGCGAAGAAAGTCATGTTTCGGACAGAGCAAAAACATCACAATTGAAGTTATGAATTAAAAATTTGAATGTATCTAATTTAGGAATAAGACTACGAAAATTCCACTGTAGAACAATATTATCTCCGGACTCTCTATTTGAATTAGACAACAAGAGAGATAATCATTGCAAGGAGAAGCCATTGTTGCATCAATTGCTGCAAAATTGTCTTTAATACTGGAAGCATTACGGTGACAATGGTTCTGATGGAGTCAGAAACGTTAAAACACATGAAGATTTGATCCAAAATGTCAGTCTACTTTACAAATCCCGATTGGAAAGTTGAACTGGACGGAAAAACAGATTTTTGATGTCCCCTCATGTGCTGGGTCATTCGAAGGTGAACTATTCCCACGCAAGCCAGGAGGAACCTGATTTTGTTTGTCCGTTGCACTCGATTTTTTAGGTAAGCTAACAGGGCGTGAATTTTGTTTTCCCTCTCCCTTGGACACTTTTCCTAATTGATGGCAGTCCAAAATTTTTACTCCTGTCAAAGGAAGCTTTTTAAATCTGCCATCTCCCTGTTTTATTAATTCGCTCTTCAGACCTGTTTCTGTAATCGTGTTCAACGTGTTCAACTTAACATTGTTTCTTTTATTTCACCACCTCGCTACGTTAGCGTTACAACACAAACCCAAGACTCGAGCTCAAGATGGCCGATTTTGGTGCTCGCCTAATAGAGGCCATAAGGCATATCGCACATTCCAATTCTACTACCACAAATTTTCTGTGTTCTCAACCCCGTAAACCCCGCTAAATGTTCTGTCATTTCGTTTGCGCGCACGATATGAAACATACTGTACAAATGTTTAGTTCAACACGGTAATTAAGCGCATCAGCGAAGTCAAGGACTTGGATGTTATTTTGGACACGCAAATCTTTTTTCAACCACACGTCTCGTTCATGGTCAATAAACATCCAGAACTCTGGGGTTCACCTTCAGGATTGCTAAAAACTTCACCGACATCTACTGCCTCAAATCCCTCTATTGTTCTTACTCGTTCTGTATTAGAGTACGGTACAGACCCTTTGCGATTACCGAGTTACGAGAGTCGTTGTCAGCTGGTCGACTTGGAATCTTTGTCGTTCCGTAGAGACACTGCCAGAGCTTTGCTAATAGCTGATGTTTTGCAAGGACACATCGATTGTCCCATTCTCTTGGAAAGCCTCGAGGTTTCCGGATACTACGTATGTTTGTATTTGGTATGTTTGGAGAATTCAGTGATTTGCAGAGACTTTTAACAGGGCAATCAGACTGTTTGACTATCACCTATCCCGAATGCTTCTTTGTCGGAGAATCATTTTTTTAATGAACAGACTGCCATGTGATTATTGTTTTATGTGATGACTATGCACGACTTCTTCTAATGCAATATTCGTGTTTAGATTTAAGATACATCTTTAGGGCCCTTACAGCCTGTTAATGAATCGAAAAATAAACAAATAAATAAACATTTGACCGCTTTCGTACAGAGGCTACTTTCACCTGATTGGACGACTTTTAACCAATACTCGCAAGAGTGGACAGGAAAAGCGTGAAACGATGAAAGGTTCAAGAGCAGTTCCCATGGAGGTACATCGCTTTATGTAACGCAGAAGTAGGTAGAGCAGAATTTGAACCAACAACTCCATCTTCTTTCAAGGTACACATAACGAGATGAAGGCGCATCAGAAAGCATTGAACATTACACTGGCGGAAAAGTTCACTACCGCTGAGACAACTTGGAAATTTATCCCACCAGCGTAACTGCACATGGGCGACACATGGGAAAGACTAATTCGCTCGGTAGAAGTTGCATTAGGGGCACTTTCCCAAAATTACTAGAAGAGGCAAGTGGTACGAAGACATAAAAGACGTGAAGATTGATGATTTGGGATTGATGATTGGTGGAACTAGGCGGAACCAGTGGATAAGAGATCGGATCAAATAAGTGTTTCCAAAGCGAGACAGTAGTGTACGAACACATTTGAGAATCTTGAGTAGTTGTTCTTCAGAAATAGGCTGCACTGGACGTCGAGAAAAAGAGTAAACCTGGTTCCAGTGTTCCAGAAAACTCTGATTCTCATCAAGGTTTATGGGTGGGACACCGCGGTACTAATGTAGATGACGTTGGTACAAACGGCAGCCCTGTTTCGCTCAGTTAACAGCCAGATTGAAGTCTTGCCAGAAACCGCCTGCTAGAAACTATACTTGAATCGCATTGTTTGTATCCATATTGGATTTAGCCTTCATCCAAAAAAAAAACTGTTAGTAGTATCCAAATTCATTTAATAGTTTTCAACACCGTTCATCTAACTTTGATTTCAAAAATATGCGAGCCCAATACCATTTCTACAACCATAGCTTTTTGTTCAAAATATAATTTCCATAATTCTAGCTACACTGCTGTCAAACTTTTTCATATGTTGTTGAAGAGCAGTATTAACCCTTTCACTACGGCAATGTGCTCCGTCGGAGTGCTATCTCTGTACGGAGCACTGCGCTGAAAAGTATTCATATCGCGCTGGTGTGATCAATGTGCAGTATCATCAAGCTATAGACGACACTCGTACACACAGGTCATCGCGGATGTCGCATGTAGACGACGCTCGTAGAGAAAGGGTTAAGGTTCGTTTCCAAAGCAATCGCATCACGAATATTGGTTATTGTCTCTGCTATGAAAATGAGATTTTTCATCTCCTCTTTCAACAATGAATTGTCAACAACAAAATCATTCTGTTTACCAGTAGATAAACGGTCATTATACTTAAATAGAACATTCGCATAAGCGTTGATCAGCTTTGCTGCTGCTTTAGTCAGATTTGTGCAGCGTCTGTGTATACGAGCGCCACAACTTCCAACACACGCAACCGGATCATCGCTGATCACAATTTCTTCGTCACACACCCAATATTCATCCACTGGCCTGAGCACTATATGTGTAGCGGAATACAAACCACAATATCTGATCTGTGATACTAAAAACAATATTTCATCAACAGCAGCTTCCGGTTATGTCTACTTGCTACTGTTTTTAAAAATAATGCTGAAAACAAATAACGGTTGATGTAGCAACCTTTACTTTTCTCTTGCAGTATCAATTACGCTTTAATCGGGTATCAACGTATCACGAATTTGAACAGAATTTCACAAACAACTTCAATCTTCAAATACACAAAAACTAGTACTTACCTTCCCTCGCCAAGCACTGCCGTAATATCCATGAACGTATAACACAGCAGAATATATTTTGCCTCGGTACTAACATCCTGTATGAGCAATGCTCTTAATAAATTTTGCATCGAGTTGGGTGGATACAATCCGGGAGCACTGCTTTCACTCCAAATATTTCTTAGTGAGTCGGTGGAAAACTCGTGCTCAATGAAATTATCGATAAATAAATATTTGCAGCTTTGTTTGGCAGGACTTGATGAATTGCCGTGCTTCAATTTTCCATCGCTGAGTGTTTCCCTCTGCGAAACATAGTATGAACAGATGGCTTGATAAGGGAACGGCACTAATAAGAATTCTTCCGATAGGTTAATTCCATCTATGTTTCCTTCCGGCAATAATCCGACGTTCAACAGCCATTGTACAACCTCTTGATAATCCGCAGCGTGTTGAATTGATTTTTGCTGACTTGTGAGACTTATGAAAACTATTCGATAAAATTGCAAAGATAAAACACAATGCGAGAAAAAATGAAAAAATATCTCACCTTTGTTTGGAATATATTGTCTGCACTGAACGAGTAACACATCATAGAGATTAGAAAGCAACCTTAGCTGCCGGGAGCAGTGAAGTAAGGTTTTTTGTGTTCCATAGTCAATTCGGCGTCCTGATAAATCAAATAATGACACACAAATTGTGTTCGTTAATTCCTTCAATGCTTTCGCACGATTCCATATCCAATCCGTTAGGGTAGACAAAGAAACTCCGTCGTTTGGTTCCTGCCCCAGGTGACTTCCATCTGCCCAGTTGACGGCACATTTGCGTAGTAGAGAATAGGAGTTGTATTCCAGTGCAACCGAAAGTAAAAACTCTCGTTTTATTTCCAATGGTGCCTCTATGGAGTAATTGTAATCGATGAATTGTGGTATTAAAGAGGCTTGCAACATAACATTATAGAGCTGACATGGTTCCAATATGCAAGATGATCCGCTTCGTTCGAAATGTTCCAAGATCTTGTTCTGTAATCCAATCCAGTGATACTGAGCACATATATCGTTTTTCAACACAAATATATCTGAAAGTAGACGTTAAGTTAAATTAAAACTGGACCATTGAAAGCCAACCATTCGCCTACCAAAAGTTAACGAATTTGGATAAAAATGCTCTTCCGGTCGATGAATGGAATTGAACGGTATTAAGGAATCCGCCGTAAGACGTGTCATCATTGCAGTATCTTTAATATTGAACACAACCGTGTGGTTTAGCTCCTTCCTCCAATCACACGTAAATGGCATCTCTGCTTTATACCATTGGTTTAAATCGAAAACTAAGATGTAGGTAGAATGATCCGAAGCAATCCAACTTAAAACAGACAATGTCAGAATCTCCTCTTCTTGACTCACTGTTTTCATAATCGACTGCACACCCAAAGGGAAGCTCCCTTTATCGTAACACGGAACATTTAGACGCGGACTGCATGATATAAATCTTTCGTATACATATTCATTCTTCTCAGCAAATTTTTCTTCATACATTAAAGTATGCATAATTGCAAACGCTCCCTCCTCTCCAGCATGGAACGTCCAAATGTAAACGCATGCCTTTGGATCATCAGCAGGCTCAACGAAATCCATACCTATTATAGGAGTGTTCTCTATAGGCGGATGAAAAACGTGAATTATACGCAAATCGAGAAGATTGTAAAGAACCATTCGGCCATCGGCATATCCAACAGCAATTGCCATAAGAGCGGGGAGATCAAGCAATGAAACGACAGAACTCTCATCGTTTTCAGTTGTTTCCAACTGCACACCGAAATATATTCCTCGATCTCGAATGAGTTCATGATTCTGAAGTTCGCGCTCTCCACCAACTTCGGCACACTCAATATGACACTGACTTTTCTCTGGTCTGTTCATTGCCAAACGACGTCCGAATATAGCTGGAATTAGAAGCAAATGATGAATGTTATTCGAAATGGAAAAAAACAAAGTAAAATTACGGTTCTCTTCAAAATTTAGACACGCATCTATTAGCACTATTTTTCCAGATGCTGTTCCCATAGCTAAACATCCATCGAATTTCGCTAGTTTTCCTCTACTGTAGGATAGCTTATTTATAAACTGGAGACATGATATTTTCTCGTGAATATCAATACGCCCTAGTACTCGATTGCCTTGCACTGTTAGAACAATAATTGTGCTCATATCTTTTTCTAGCTGTATCCCGACAGCAATCATACAGGAGCTGATATCTTCAACCGGTACTTCCTGTACGCTGCAGATCGTGCAGTACCTCATTCTGTAGAAGAATACGAACTTAAAAAATTTAATTTTCTATTTAAAAAAACAAACTCATCTTACTTTGAATCGCACTCGAAGTTGTATGACAGCAGCTTCTCGCCAGTTTTGGCACACAGAACTTCAAGCTGAGACCCTCTCGCCATCCACGCAAATAACCCATCTTTCAGGAATCCTCCAATGCCTTAAAAAATACACATTTTTGCAAACTACAAATGAAACACATTACCGCAGTCCCCCTTACTCGATAGTACTGTTTTCGCCTGCGATGAATGCTCCTCCTCTCGGTGCTCATATTGATCCATATCGATATGCACCGCATTTTTAAGCTCCAACTGAGTTTCACTAGACCACATAACGTACCGAATCGATTGAATCGTATTTTTTAACCAGTATCTGTCATGAGAGTATAAACATGAGCACAATACAACTGGATTCGATGTGGGCAACCAAATTTCAGCGCGACTTCAGTGGGTAATGCAGCGAGCACCAAAATACCACTACATGTAAGGACACCAAACAGCCAGGTGAGGCTAACAAAATTGTATGGATGCACACTAAACGAAATTTGTGAATGCGCGCGAATTTTTTTCACATTGAAGATAATATATGCCATGAGACTAACTATCGAACAAATTAAAAATCTCAACCATTATATAAAATAAAGATAAAAGTAGGGGTGGCTGAACTTTTGGGCCCGTTTTTTCTTTATCGCAAAATATTAGACCCGTATTTTTTTTCGTTAGCGTTCCAGTCACAATCTACGAGAACAACCAAGGTTGTATCGGGATGGCCAAGATCTGTGAATCAAAACACTCTAAGCATGTTGATGTGCAGCATCATTTCATACGGAATCTCATTTCCAATGACGCTGTGAAAATTGAACATGTGCGAACCGAAAACCAACTAGCTGATCTTTTCACCCAAGGAGTTAGAATTGACAGATGGTTCGGTTTCGACAGTATGAAGATAAGGCATGGAAGATGCGATTGGGGGTAAAAAATGACAGCGACTATTTTTGTTTATAAACATTGACATCAGCGTGGGAAACATTTCTGTGTAAAACAAAGTAGACAAATGATAGACAAGTGAGAGTGATAGCCATACGGAAACCCAACAAGCCGGCTTGCGATCACAACTCGTATAGGCCGATTGCAATGTTATCCTGTATTCGTAAATTGTTAGAGAAAATGATTCTACTTCGTTTAGACAAGTGGGTCGAAACGAACAATTTGCTGTCAAATACGCAGTTTGGCTTCCGCCGAGGTAAAGGGACGAATGATTGTCTCGCGCTGCTATCTTCAGAAATCCAAATCGCATTTGCTCGCAAAGAACAAATGGCTTCCGTTTTTCTCGATATCAAAGGGGCATTTGATTCAGTTTCCATGGAAATTCTCTCAGAGAAGCTTCATAATCGTGGACTTTCACCAATTCTGAATAATTTCCTGTACAATTTACTGTCAGAAAAGCACATGAATTTCTCTCATGGCAACTCAAAATCTTCTCGTTACAGTTTTATGGGCCTACCGCAAGGCTCCTGCCTAAGCCCCCTCTTGTACAGTTTTTACGTCAATGATATGGATGATTGTCTAACTAGAGACTGCACGCTGAGACAACTTGCAGACGATGGAGTTATTTCCATCACGGGTACTAATCCCGTCGCTCTGCAAAAGTCGTTGCAAGATACCATGAACAATCTGTTCACGTGGGCCCTCAAGCTGGGTATCGAATTCTCTACGGAGAAAACTGAAATGGTCGTTTTTTCTAGGAAGCACGAACCCGCCCAATTCCAGCTTTACCTATCCGGCAAAACGATCCAACACTCTATGTTTTTCAAATACCTGGGTGTATATTTTGATTCTAAATGTACCTGGGGGAGACACATTGCGTATTTGAAACAGAAATGCCAGCAAAGAATCAATTTTCTCCAAACAATAACCGGAACATGGTGGGGTGCCCATCCAGGAGACCTCATTCAGTTGTACAAAACAACGATATTGTCAGTGTTAGAATATGGCAGTTTTTGCTTCCGATCAGCTGCCAGGATTCATATTCTCATGGTGGAGAGGATACAATATCGTTGCTTGCGTATAGCCATGGAGTGTTTGCATTCGACACATACGATGAGTCTCGAAGTTTTGGCAGGAGTACCCCCGCTTACTCTTCGGTTCACATAATTATCCTACAGATTTCTCATCCGTTGCAAGATCATGAATCCATTGGTGATTGATAACTTCGAAAATCTACTCCAACTGACTCCTCAGTTAAGTTTTATGTCTTTATACCATGAGTACCTTACCCACGACGTGCACCCTTCACCAGGCATCTCCAACCAAGTTTGCTTCCCATACTTTTGCAATTCCTCTGTCATTTTTGATCTGTCCATGCGACAAAAAATCCATGGAATACCAGATCACCTACGCTCCAATGTTATTCCGTCGATATTTTCGGAAAAATATGGGAAAGTTTGATCTGATAAAATGTTCTTTACTGACGGTTCATACATAAACGGGTCCACTGGCTTCGGCATCTTCAATGAAAATTCCAGTGCCTCTTTCAAACTCAAAGATCCTTGTTCCGTGTATGTCGCAGAAATGGGTGCGATATACTATGCTCTAGGGATCATTGAAACACTGCCCATCGACCATTATTTTATTTTTTCAGACAGTCTCAGCTCAATAGAGGCAATCCGCTCAATGAAAGTTGATAAACGCTCATCTTATTTCCTAACAAGAATAAGACATCTATTGAGTGTTTTGGTCGAAAAATTATTCAAGATTACCTTAGCATGGGTTCCCTCTCATTGCTCGATTCCGGGGAATGAGAAAGCGGACTCGCTAGCTAAGGTGGGCGCTTCAGAAGGCACAGTTTTTGAAAGGCAAATTGCCTATAATAAATTTTTCACATTCCTCGTCAGGACACACTCGTTAGTTGGCAGCGCATGTGGAGTGAAGATGAGTTCGGTCGTTGGTTACACACGATTATCCCTAAGGTCTCGACGAGTGCATGGTTCAAGGGATTGAATGTAGGTCGTGATTTCATTCGCGTGATATCTCGGCTTATGTCCAATCACTACAACCTAAACGCGCATCTCTATCGCATTGGGCTCGCAGCAAACAATCTTTGTGATTGTGGCGATGGCTACCACGACATCGAGCATGTTGTCTGGTCGTGTATCCGGTTCCATGCTGCTCGCTCTCAGCTCTCTAGAGCACTGAGAGCAAAAGGCAGACAATCGGATATCCCCGTCCGGGATATCTTAGGTAGCCGGGATCCTGATCTTCTGCTTCATCTATACCTGTTCCTCAGAAACGCCGATGTCAACGTTTAATGATGTTTCCTTCGTTGTGTCCCCGTTTCATATCCCTCCTATCCGATCGATAAACTTTTACTTAGTCGCGGCAATACATACACACACTCTTTACAGATGCACGGGCCAAAGGTTGTGCAGTCCACTGATGATTCAACAAGAGCCAAAGGTTGTACCGCTCATGACAACTCTACACGAACTGATGATTGCGCCGGCTAGTGACCATTCTATCCTGGATTCCTCGAGTCGAGAAAGACGCACCACGCTAGATATGGGGTACAGACTAGGGAGCGTTGCTGATTAATGGTCAGCTGCATCCCAATAGGAAGTATCCCGTGTCGGGCACACGTATAGAGCATCGAAGACTGCAACATACCAATTATGAGAACACTTGTAATACTAACCTCGAGCCAACCGCGAGTAATCGGTTACATATTACTAACATAGTTGTAAGACAAAAATTGTCAAAATATTGGACTCCCGGCCCCGTCAGACTAACGCCACATGTGCCTTAATAAAAAATATATTTTGGAAAAAAAAAGTAGAAAGCAACGGTAAGCCATTTGAAACTAATACTCAATTTCTACATTCGGAAATATCATTAATGCAATGAATGCACATTCTTTTCCTTGAGTTTAGATGCAGCGACATGAATTCCAAACCAATCAGATAACACCGATCAACCAGGTCTAATTTTTATGCTGCAGAGTATTTCCTCCGCACCAACAGTTTTTACCTACGCTGAGCCGGTTTCAACCGACCCTTAACAATCATCAGTCTTCAAATAACATCAACCACAATGGTGGCCATCAGTAGCAGCAAGGTGACTGAGATGGCTTAAATTAACAGCATTAAGAGCCCCCGCAGACTGCAGACTTTTTTGCGGCCGATAGTTTGTTCGGCCGACTTAAGCAGTATGGAGAGATATGCATATGCGCACATTACACCGATTCAGTTGGATCGGTTTTTGCACCAACAGGCCAACTCGATCAAACTGTCTGCGAATAAAAAAAGTCACAGAAGGTTGTGTCCGAGACACGACCGCATAGTTGACGTAGGATTATGTTAGGCTATCTGTCGCATGCTGATTTTGGATGTTTGAAAAAATATATTGTTAAACTCTTTGATAATGATCTGATGGCCCTGAAAAGGGCCGTTTGATTTGGTTGTTGGGTATTTTGACGTAGGACTACGTCTAACCGGAAGATATAGGGGGTGAAATGGAAATCTAGGCACTGAACAAGTAGGAAAAAATGCAAGATTTGGAACGCTTATAACTCGAGCATTTCTCAATAGATCGCAAAGGTTTTTGCATCAATTGATAGGAAATATATCTACGCATCTATCATAACGAATAACATTTCATTTTTCTTGATATAAATAATTGAATAATTGTGAAATATCAAGCATTCTCAAAATTCACTATGTGCCCATTTTTGATTGGTCTATTTTGTGCTCCTCAAATCGTACCGACCAAAACGGGCAACCAGAGCAGCAGCGAAATAGAATGAAGCACGATTGGAAAGGAAAAAGAAAAAATGAACGAAACATTGGTCGCAGTCTCACACATGCGTAATTCTCGAGCCAGCCAATCAGCTTAAAAATCCCCGCTCCGCTGCCGTAACGATCATTCTCATTCAAACCGAACACCATATCGGTTCGCATCACAACACATCAACAAACCAACCCAAGCACCCATGTCTGGACATGGTAAAGGAGGAAAAGTGAAGGGAAAGGCAAAATCCCGCTCGAACCGTGTTGATATGGAGTTCCCCGTAAGGCCGATTACACATTATCCGGTTTCTGCCGGACCGGTTTGAAACCCAAATGGCAAATTTCGATCGGACCAACCTTTTCACGGCGCCGTGATGCAGCCGTCTACAGCGACTGCAATGTCCGGTGACCGGACAAGCATTATACGCGATGACCGTAGAATAGTGTCGACATCTGGTGGAGACATCGGTTTGGGAAAGCAAATCATTCTCTATAAGATTATCACACCTCAAGACAGTTTTAAGTTGTTTAAATTTTTAATGAAAACTTTTACTTCATATTATTTGATTGCTCAGAACCTGTGGTATTGATTCTTCCTTAACCATTTTTGTGTAGTTTTCTTGATATTTTAACTAAAACTCATCATTGTAATATACAATCATTATCAGACACAATTATTGTTCAGGAGGTTTCCCAACTTGCAAAAGAACGTATTACTTTATTACATAAAGAACACATTTCATGAGAAGAAGTTAATTTTCATTCATAGTTTTTATTTTAAGATATGTGTTTAATGCACCTGAAAATCCATTATCACTATCATTTCCCAAAAGCGGAGCACGAAACTCCATGCCATGAAAGCGAATTGACAGTTGTTTGTCATGTCTGTTAGTATAAGTACAATTCAGGCAATTTTTCGTCTAATGTAATAGTATGTGTGCACTATTGACGTTTGTTTGTTGATTTTGAAACCAGTTAATAATTTGCAAGTGATATGGATGCTGAAATTTTTATTTCACTTCTTCAACAACTACCAGTGTTGTGGAACTAATTCTGTGATGCAAGTTTCTGCTCAAAAAGAAGCAATGGTCACAGGTGCACGATGTCATCATTTAGCATATTGCCACGGACTGTGTTATTAACGGTGAGTGATGTCTTTTGACAAGCAGATCGAGTTATTTAATTGACTTTGTTACTGAACTTTTTTTGTCCATTGATTACAATGAGATCTAGCTCATAGATTCAGGGTCGTTTCGGATGTGAGGCGTTCTAAATCACGACAACTAGTTTTTAGACTAAACTAACCTTAACATTTATTGTTCACATACATTTTCTTTGTCTCCGGATCCATCCAAGCCACCACGCCACGTCTCCTGCTGCTGCTGCTGTTGCCGGTTCCCGATGTCCTGGATGACTCCTCTTCATGAACTGCCGGTATTCCGGCGGGAAAATCTCTGCTGTCACGCAATGCTGCGCGTGATGACGTAACAAGGTGTACGCTCTCTCAAATAACTCCCCAATTCTTGGGGGTAGGCCGTGGCACTTTGAAAACTGTCACACGGCTTTCCGTTCACTTGCACGAACGTTTTCTGGGATTTTTCCTCAGGAATTTCGATCCCTGCTTTCTCACTCGAGTTACACCGTTGATGCGTGATATAATCACCGGCGAATCGATTCCACAGAACGTGTGGTTCAACTACGTGTTGCCTCTTAGACTCTCGAGGGCCGAATCCTCCTCTTACACGTCATTCGACGTCCTTTTATTATCTCTCCCATTCCTATTGACCAGGCATGGCGGGAACCGGATCCTTGGCTGTGGTGAATATGGCATGGTAGCTTGGGTGACAGGTGGCAGGCTTGTGTGGCGGTTGGTTGAAGTTTTACATTATATAAATGATATTTCGAGTTTACAATTGTATTTTAGTATAAGGTATCGATTGTATTTTTACTACAAATAAAACAGAAATTCTATTTCACACGAAAAACATTAGTTTGTTTCAAGCGTTACGAGTGGTGAATACAATAATGAGCCGACTTCATACACAGTAAATACATATGTTACCGCGCACTGGTAACAAATCGCCCTGACACAGAGAAAAAAAATTGTTTACAATTTTTTTTTTTTTTAGCCTATCTCAACCTACTTACTTGGTACCAACGACGAATAAAATGAATCTCAATACAACCATTGTGTTGTCAAAATGTCTACCGGGTGCATCATATATCCCGATCGCAAATGTATGTTTTAAATTTTTCGTTTCGTTCTCTCCAGTTTCTATGTACCATCCATCCTATATCGACAGATTTATATACGACCCGCCATTGTTGTTTGACTCATATCTCACGAGATCATAAATAAACCGCGTCAAACTCAAATTTACTCGCTTCAGACGTCTCCAGCGCCACTTTTGCAGAAGGACTCCGCACTTACTCATCATGACCTTGAACTTGAAATTCTTTTCAACCGAGGAACTGTCTCTTTATGCAATCTTCTCTACCGGATTACGTCCAATTTCGGTCCTACTCGAACAAACACTGCCCAACCTCGCATACAACCACTCAACTTAAAGTCACTCAATCAACCACTTGGACGCATCCCCCTTCACCACTCAATATCGCACGTCTTTATCAGGGCCACAGTCACACTTCCATCATTCATTCCTCTTCCACCTGTTCCTACGGTATTCGGTCTAAAACGTATGTGCGTGCCTTCTAACTGTTTTGAATTTTCTCAAAACAGAAAAAGGGAAATACATTTCCTGGTTTTAATCCATCTACTTAATTATATGTCACGGATCATATAATTAATAAGAAAAATATCTTGAAATTGAGCGCATTCTGACTCCTGACTTCCACCCTGAGTGATGCGGCCAGACTGAGTTACTCCGCATCAACACTCACATATGTCACATGATAGTCACTCAGCACATTGAACTCATTGTCAATTCTAGTGGGTGATAAATTTTCAGACATGTCAATCCTCTTAGGACAGGGTAAGTAACGTGTGTTCCGCTCGTTGGAGCTCGTCGTAGCGGCTTATAGAAGTGAAAATCCAGGTAAACCATTCAATTTTCGGTAAGTTGAACAAATGCTAACATGCTACTTTCCAACAGTTGTATATAAATTTCTTTTTCTTGGCAGATCTCTGGAATAATTATCATGTGCTAAACATAACCTCAAATATGGTTAACCTGGCTTCAACAGGTTTGCTGGCCAAATCCCGATATTTTTGCCAGCGAGGTCAGATAATTCATAGGAAGAACTACCGTGCTTTTTTACGACTTTACAAGGAATGTACTGACAACCCAACTTTGCGTTATAGCCTTCTAACGCGTTGGAAAGTTTTTGATTCTTCCGGTACACCAATTGTCCTTCAGAAAAAGGTTTGGAAAAAGAACGATGGCGTAGGTTGTAACGGTTCTTAGAGCTAACGTTAGCCTTCTCAAGATTTCTATTGATAATTTCTTTTATGCCTATTAACCTTTTTTGTTTTTCTTCTAGGTCCTCTTCGATGTTTTCAGTAATACAGGGATTTCGAAAGTCAGTGCCTGATCTAGCCATTTCATGACCGTGTATGATGAAATAAGGCGATGCACCTGTCGAGGAATGACGAGTTGTGTTAAGGATGCATTCAACATCTGAAATTCTTTCATCCCAGGTTCGTTGATCATTCTTCACATATGCTCTTATAGCTGCATTAATGCTTCGATTTACACGCTCCACTGGGTTCGCTTGGGAGTGGTACTTGGAGTTAAGCCAATGTTTAACATTATTTTCCGTAAGGAACTTTTTGAATTCCTTGGAAACAAAAGTAGTGGCATTATCGCTCAATAAAATTTCTGGTGTACCATTCCTGGCGAACCAGTGGTCCCGTAAAATCGAACAGAGTGTAGTAGCTTGTATTTTACGAATTGGATGCAGTAATACCCACTTGGTAAATACATCCAAAACAACCAACAGATGTTGATTTCCATGTTTGCTCCTGGGGAGGGGACCAATGAAATCCACTGATATCATCCTCCAGGGATCAGTAGTTTGCCGTGTTTTTCCCTTTTCAGGGTTTAATGCAACGGTTGATGGTTTTATTTCTTTACAGGTTGAACAGTTTCGAATAATTTGTTTGATATACTGTGACATTCGTGGCCAGTAATATCGTAGCTTAACTTCATGCAGCGTTTTGTCGAAGCCCATGTGCAACAATGATTCATGAGTTCGTTTAACTATGTCTTCACGACATTCAGGCGAAGGAATCAGTTTCCACTGAAATTTATAATCTCCTAACGGACTCGAAGTCGAAACGTATTTGAACAATTTGTTTCCAATTGTTTTGAAGTCAAGGTAATTTTGAGGATTTCTAGAGACTTTTTCTTTAAGGGAACAGTACCATTTTGATTCAGATGAAGCCGAAATTGCAGAGACACAACGTGACAATGCGTCGGGGACGACGTTTTCAGTGCCCTTCCGATGCACTATCGTCATGTTGTAACCCTGTAAGTCCAGACTCCATCTGCTAAGACGAGATCCGATTTTACACTTGGATTTGAGGATCCATGTAATCGCAGAGTTATCTGTTACCAATTTAAAATGGTAACCCTCCAGATAACCTCTGAAGTGATGAATGGACAGTATCACTGCCAGTCCCTCTTTTTCCGTGGCGTGGTAGTTCCGCTGTGGCTTGGTCAGCTTATGGGAGAAGTATTCAATTACCTTCTCACCATTTTCATATTCCTGCGTCAAGACTGCCGCGACCGCGACGTCGCTCGCATCTGTCTGAAGCACAAACTCTCTATTGAAGTCGGGTGCTACCAGGACAGGAGGTGTTATAAGCTTCTCTTTCAGTGATTGAAACGACTTTTCGGCAGAAGGAGACCAGTTTATGGCTTTGGTTTTTCCTTTCAACATTTCTGTTAATGGTGCGCTAATTTCGCTTAACTGGGCAATAAACCGGCGATAGTAATTGGCCATGCCAAGGAATCGCCTGAGTTTAGTTACACTCTGGGGTCTTTCAAATTCCAAAACTGGTCGGATTTTTTCTGGATTTACCTTCAATCCATCGGTGGTCAAAACATATCCGAGGAAATTAAGCTCTTGTACCACAAATCTACTCTTCTTTAAATTAACGGTTAAATTGGCCGAATTCAGACGTGTTGCAACTTCTCTGAGTAAGCGTATATGATCCTCAAATGTCTCCGTTACCACGATGATGTCATCGAGGTAAACGAAGACATTTGGTTCAAGTTTTCCTTGACCCAACACGTGGTCCATCAGCCTAGCAAGAGTTGCAGCACTGTTGATCAGGCCGTATGGTAACCGTGTGAAACGAAACATACCTTTACCAGGAATACTAAAAGCGGTAAATTTTCGGCACTCTTCAGCAAGGGAAACTTGGAGAAAGGCTTCCTTCAAATCTATTGTTGATAAAAATTTAGCTTTTGGAAGACTGCTCAGTATACGTCCGGGATGCGGTAACGGATATGCATCCGGCACCGTTCGGTCGTTCAGGGGTCTCGCATCGAGACACAAACGAATTGAATTATCTGGTTTTCCCACAGCCACAATGTTGAGCGACCAATCTGAATTAGCCTCTTCAATAATCCCCATGTCCATCCACCGATCGATTTCTGCCCACACTTTTCTCAATTTGTTTGGGTTCATGGAATACGGATATTTCCGGACTGGTTTCTCGTTCTTGAACTCATCTTTTATTATTATACGGTGTTCTGTTCCGGTGGTACAATCCAATTTTCCGGAATGAATATCTTTGAATAAACGTTTAACATTCGCTATCTCCCTCAATTGACTATCATTTAGTGATACTTCGTCACACATTATTTCGTTGTCAAAATCCTCATCATCGTGTATTGTGATGCACCCTCTTACTTCCGGAGCTATTCCGAAAACAGACCAAAAGTCCATCCCACAAATGCAATTCATGGCGAGCTGTCCCACTATCAAAGTTGGTACTATTTTTGTAAGACCATTGTAAGTATATGGTATGTCTACCTGACTCACAATGTCTAGCTTTTCGCCGTTAGCTGTTCTTAAAACAGTTCCTAGCGGGACTTTACCTGTTATACCTGTTCTTAATTTTCGGAATGTTCTTGCGCTCATCAAAGTGGAGTTACTTCCACTATCCAACAGTGCCTTTATTTTTACCCCGAATATCTCTAATTCGACGAATGGTCGATTATCTGTCTTATCTGTGATGAAGATCGTACATGAATTTGACGTGTAATCATCGTCAACTGCAGGCCGGTAGTAATTAGAAAAATTAGTATTAGTTTCACAATGTCGAGAAACACGCGTGCGTTGTATCGCTCGCGCTTTTAAGCGATACAGATGTCGTTTTTTTGACAGTATGGACAACGATTCCACACGCCCCTTGAAGCCACAGATTTCACAAAAAACGCGTCCAGGTTTCGAGCAAGTTGTATGTTTATGACCTTTAGTACCACAATTATAGCATGTATCGTATGCTTGAGGATTATGATTTTTCACGAGATATTCTAAAGAGATAATCGTTCTTTCAGGAAAACTTTCAGATTGCGTTTGGGTTTCTTTACCTTTAGGTTTTGTTTGATTTATTTGTTTTCCTACTGATTGTGGATTACTATTTCCGTCTGAATCAAAACGATCGTTTGAGTAAGCGGTTTTATGCTTGTGATTTGAATTTCGTTCAACCGATTGACTTTGAGCTTGGTTTCGGTTCCAAAAATATTTCGGTTTACTGAAGTTGTTTTTACCATCGTTAGAATTCGAATTTTGATGAACTGGACGATTTGTCTGGTATTGATCGCGTGTTATGGTATTAATCTCTCGGGGGTTACCGAACACTTTGTTGAAAATTGGTACTCTTGATGCATCGAGAGTTTTCCCAATACTTAGAAGTTCTGCTAGCGTGTTAACAGATTTAAAAATCATTATCTGTTTGTAATCAGGTCTTAGATTTCGCTTGAGATGTCCCAATTTCTCCTCTGGGTTCAAAGGAACACTCAGAGCTCTGAAAAGTTTTTCCATACTTAAAAAGTATTCTTGGAAGCTCTCATTCTTATGTTGCCGCCTGGAGGCAATTTTCATTTTTAGTGTCGCATCTAATTCAGGATGTACGAAATTTGCTTTTAGTTCTCTAACCAAATGATTCCAATCAAACAGACGGTTCTCGCTTCTCATTGAAAGAAACCAATTCAAGGCTGTTCCTTTAAAAAGGTGCATAGCGGAGTTGAACAGTTCTTCTTGCGAGATTTGTTCTGAAACTGCATAGTGATAAACGCTATCGAGGAATTCATTTAACCCTAACCCTTCATCTTCGCCATCATATTTCATAATTTTCCAATCTGCGACGCGTTGTGGACGTCGATGAGTGAGTGAATCAAGTAAGACTGATCCTACCGGCTCGATATTGTTCGCGGGCACTTGCGGAATGTTCGCACACATAGGAAAATTAACTTCTCTTGTATTAGAGCAATTAGATATCACACGTGGGTTCAATATGTTTGACGTAACATGAGGGATTCCTGATGAACATCTAGGAGTATTTGAAAATGAACTGGTCTTAGTTGTAGAGTTCATCCCATGAGTGGTTACTGAACTAACAGGGACTCTAAAATTTTCGCTATAAGCTTGACTCCTGGAATGTTCTGCCGTCATTAACTCTCCTAATGTTTGGTTTGCCTTTTTAATTTCATTATTAATTTCCATCATTGTATCTGCCATCGAATTGATTCTTACCATGAAATTTGATATGGATTGAACCGATTCTAAAAGAGAATTTATTCGTGACACTTCGACTTTACGGTTCTCCTCCATTTGGATATGCATGAATCTAATCTCATGTATAACATCATTCCAGCAGGACAGATCGTTAGGTGTTCTGTTAGCTTGGGATACTGTTGTGATACAGTTTTCCGAATTCGCAATTTCTTGAGGTTCACAATTTCGGGTTGGGTCATTGACAGTGTCTGCCGGTTGAGTAGACTGAGCTGTCTCTTCGCAAATATTATCATCGTCCTCTGACTCAGTTTGCTCCTGTGTCAAACCATCAAACGTTAAATTATAATAATCTATAACTTCTTCTAATATGTTACTAATTCTTATATTTCGTTCTCCTGCCGTGTACTTCATTAACAATTGAAGCCGATTGGCAAGATGTAATAATCTTGAGCGAAAAACTAATTTGTTAGGCACACGATATCTTAAATCTTCTTTAATCAATAGTAATTTGTTTGCACATAGTTCACCATCCTCCACCGCGTCACCGTATATTTTTCTAACAATTTCTTTTGTTCCTTTCTTTTCAGCTTTCATCAGATCGCGCACACGCCTTTTTCGTTGCGTTCCTTGGATATCCCTACCATCGAATTCTTCTAGCTCGACACCTCGCGACATTAGCTCAAAGTTCAGCTCATCCTCATTCAGATGATCAATTCGAAACGTATAATACAATTGTTTAAGGGAATTCAACGTGAGCTTGGCCATCATGGAGTGTTACAAAATCGTCAACAAAAGAGCTCGATAATAGAGAAGATTGTATAAAGTACAACAATAGTCTATTGTCTGTGAACCGATGATTTCATCAGGACACACGTGCAGCCACGGAATCACGACCACTAAGGACACCAAATAAATCCAAAAGCGGAGCGAACCTGAATATTGATTATTCAATAACGAGATCAAATCGATTGATATGAGTGGAACGACAAAAGAACTTTGCAAGGATCACCACGTTCGCGAAGAAACTAAAGAGAAATTATCCGAAAAATTTTAACCATTCACAAGCTGTCGGGACTGCACTTTATTACTTTTTTTTTCCACGAACTCGAAAGAAATTCACTATATTTTCGTCGGACCCACCTCACATCCAGGAGAAAAAAAATTACGCAGTAATTTTTTTCGTAGTTTTTGTTGGGCGCCAATTAATTTGTTACTGAACTTTTTTTGTCCATTGATTACAATGAGATCTAGCTCATAGATTCAGGGTCGTTTCGGATGTGAGGCGTTCTAAATCACGACAACTAGTTTTTAGACTAAACTAACCTTAACATTTATTGTTCACATACATTTTCTTTGTCTCCGGATCCATCCAAGCCACCACGCCACGTCTCCTGCTGCTGCTGCTGTTGCCGGTTCCCGATGTCCTGGATGACTCCTCTTCATGAACTGCCGGTATTCCGGCGGGAAAATCTCTGCTGTCACGCAATGCTGCGCGTGATGACGTAACAAGGTGTACGCTCTCTCAAATAACTCCCCAATTCTTGGGGGTAGGCCGTGGCACTTTGAAAACTGTCACACGGCTTTCCGTTCACTTGCACGAACGTTTTCTGGGATTTTTCCTCAGGAATTTCGATCCCTGCTTTCTCACTCGAGTTACACCGTTGATGCGTGATATAATCACCGGCGAATCACTTCCACAGAACGTGTGGTTCAACTACGTGTTGCCTCTTAGACTCTCGAGGGCCGAATCCTCCTCTTACACGTCATTCGACGTCCTTTTATTATCTCTCCCATTCCTATTGACCAGGCATGGCGGGAACCGGATCCTTGGCTGTGGTGAATATGGCATGGTAGCTTGGGTGACAGGTGGCAGGCTTGTGTGGCGGTTGGTTGAAGTTTTACATTATATAAATGATATTTCGAGTTTACAATTGTATTTTAGTATAAGGTATCGATTGTATTTTTACTACAAATAAAACAGAAATTCTATTTCACACGAAAAACATTAGTTTGTTTCAAGCGTTACGAGTGGTGAATACAATAATGAGCCGACTTCATACACAGTAAATACATATGTTACCGCGCACTGGTAACAACTTCTATTTTTTGTTCACAGGCAACATCCCTTATCTGAAATAATTATTGAACGAGTTCGGGGATGTCAAACAAATCTTCAATCGGTTCATGGAGGGGCGGATTTCGAGCGGCTTTATCGAGCTGAATGAGAAGGTTAGTTTTTGTTAATTTGAACACACTAAAAATAATTCTCTCGTCTAATGTTCTTTGGGTATTCCAGTTTGACCTGACCGGCGACGCGATTGACGACGAGACCAAGGCACTCCAGCCAAAACTGTCAGATATGTGCTCTGTGGTCTAAATGTTCCAATGCCCGACGCCAAAGCATCGGTTCTGTCAGAACGAAATTCCAGCTTATCTGATTCGGTCATTCTTTGCCCCGGATCCGCGTATTGATAGCTGTGATGCGAATTGGGCTCGAGAAGCTGCCCCTGCCCCAGGATTACGTGCTCGAGGAATTGCGGCATATGTTGAGCTCGTTCTTCGACGAGGATCAGCGGAAGCAGCAATGGAATAGTGTTTGAACGAATTATGTTATTTTATTCGTAATTTGTTTACTGTATTAATGAAATAAAAAAAACTCTAGAATGAATGGATGTGTATACATTCTCTTGTAGGTAAATTCCAAAATAATCATAGGAAGTGAACACATTATACATATAAATAAATAGTGCCTCTGGCTTGTAACGGAATGTTATTATTATTGGTTCATCAAATTGCACTTTTATCTAACCGTGTTTCTGAGACTGTTGAAAAATTATGTGGCAACAGAGCGTGTGATATAATCATACTATTCGTGTATGCTTCGAAAAGAAATAATTATGCGTATGAATGAATAATTAGCGTGCACCCGTGGCCGAGTGGTTAGCGTCTCACATTATCATGCCGGGTGTTCGGGTTCGATTCCCGTTCTGGCCGGGGGATTTTTCGTCAAAGAAATTTCCTTCGACTTTGCACTGTGGTTCACGCGTATTCAAGAGCTTGCCCTTCGGAATACATTTAAGGCGTGTTATCTGGCTTAAGAAATCTCAACTAGGTATTAATAAACGACGCTAGTTAATACATACGTTGAGACGGCAAAAGTGCCACAGAGAACGTTAACGCAATTCAAGAAGAAGAAGATGAATGAATAAACCGCAGCTGGACTAAAGTTAGTTTTTTAAACGTATTCTGAAGTGGGGCGGAAGTATTCATAGGTACGGTAAGAACGCCGTTATGATGCAGGATGTGTGTAATGTCCGTGAGGCCTGGTCTCACTTTGATCATGCTCATGGTGTGCTATACTCCAACATTCGGCCTTATGTGATTTCCAAGGAACATACATATGAGAACGGTCGTGGTTGCCGCAGCAGCTGTGGGTTTAAGGTTTTCCGTCTGCACTCAGCTGCATGTAACCGGAATATTTGAAGCAATGTTTACCTGTCAAATCCACATATAAATAAATGCATATATGTGTTTGTGAGAGATGTACGGTTTTGTGTAGTGCGAGGTCTCTTTCACATTGTTGTCCGGTTTTCCGTCCAAACCCAGCGGCGCTTTTTGAAACCGGTCCGGCAGAAACCGGATAATGTGTAATCGCCCTAAGGGTAGCTAGGCCGAGCGCGTTAGTACCAGTGCACCTAGCCTAGCCGCCGTTATATAGTTTCGGCCGCCGAAGTGATCGAGTTGGCTGGTAAAGCTTCTCGCGACGATAAGAAAAACCGCATTCAGAACAGAACACATCAAGACAACAACAGGCAACAACAGGTGTATGTCGCTGAACTGGGTGCGATTTTTTTTTTTTTTTTTTTCTGTATTATAGTGACTTTCAACGCTTCTGGCTGGTTCGTCACTTTTCCTTCCATTTTGGAAGAGTGTCGGGAGTGAGAATTGAACTCGTGATCTTGAGCGTGAGAAGTATGGATGTTACCTCCACGCCAGATCGGCTCCACAACTGGGTGCGATATATTACGCATTAGGGATCATTGAAACATTGCCCATCGACCACTATTTTATTTTTTCAGACAGTCTCAGCTCAATAGAGGCAATCCGCTCAATGAAGGTTGATAAACGCTCATCTTATTTCCTAACTAGAATAAGACAACTATTGAGTGTTTTGGTCGAAAAATTATTCAAGATTACCTTAGTATGGGTTCCCTCTCATTGCTCGATTCCGGGGAATGAGAAAGCGGACTCGCTAGCTAAGGTGGGCGCTGTAGAAGGCACACTTTTTGAAAGACAAATTGTATATAATGAATTTTTCCACATTCCTCGTCAGTATACGCTCGTAAGTTGGCAGCGCATGTGGAGTGGTGATGAGTTCGGTCGTTGGTTACACACGATTATCCCTAAGGTCTCGACGAGTGCATGGTTCAAGGGATTGAATGTAGGTCGTGATTTCATTCGCGTGATATCTCGGCTTATGTGCAATCACTACAACCTAAACGCGCATCTCTATCGCATTGGGCTCGCAGCAAACAATCTTTGTGATTGTGGCGATGGCTACCACGACATCGAGCATGTTGTCTGGTCGTGTATCCGGTTCCATGCTGCTCGCTCTCAGCTCTCTAGAGCACTGAGAGCACAAGGCAGACAATCGGATATCCCCGTCCGGGATATCTTAGGTAGCCGGGATCCTGATCTTCTGCTTCATCTATACCTGTTCCTCAGAAACGCCGATGTCAACGTTTAATGATGTTTCCTTCGTTGTGTCCCCGTTTCATATCCCTCCTATCCGATCGATAAACTTTTACTTAGTCGCGGCAATACATACACACACTCTTTACAGATGCACGGGCCGAAGGTTGTGCAGTCCACTGATTATTCAACAAGAGCCAAAGGTTGTACCGCTCATGACAACTCTACACGAGCTGATGATTGCGCCGCCATTCTATCCTGGATTCCTTGAGTCGAGAAAGACGCACCACGCTAGATATGGGGTACAGACTAGGGGGGCGTTGCTGATTAATGGTCAGCTGCATCCCAATAGGAAGTATCCCGTGTCGGGCACACGTACAGAGCATCGAAGACTGCGACATACCAATTATGAGAACACTTGTAATACTAACCTCGAGTCAACCGCGAGTAATCGGTTACATATTACTAACATAGTCTAAGCAAACATTGTCAAAATATTGAACTCCCGGCCCCGTTAGGCTGACGCCATATGAGCCTTAATAAAATATATATTTTGGATAAAAAAAAAAAAAAAAACAACAGGCAGTTGCAGCGAGTGGCGAGTGGCAAACGCAATCGCAAAACGGCAGCAGGTAGCAGAAGAAAAAAGTTTGTTCTTTTTACAATCTGCTTTGGTGGCAAATCCAGAACAAGGCGGCATCGAGGGCGTTCGAAATGGTTTTTTTTTTCAAAACCACGAGTACTAAGTTTTCTAAATTGGAACCATTCCATAAAACAAGGCGCTTTTCAGGGCCATTAAACCTTCCAAAAAAGAGTTTAGGAAATAAAGTTCAATGCGTTCTAAAACATTATCCAAAATAACAATAAAACACAAATTGATGTTTTCATAATTTGTTTGCCAGAATCTGATGAGTATGTGAATTTGGCAGTAGTTCTGAGCTTATTGATAGTTGGGGACTTTCAAGATTATTCAATTTTCACCAACTCTCAAATTGTTTCCAGATTGAAGGTACAGTAATTTACAATTAGTTCGACATTTAGCTAATTGGACGGACATGTAATGCGACTTCTCCTACGTGAATACCTACCTATCTACCTGAAAAATGGATTAGTTTACTGTTTACTCTTTATGAATATGTTGAGGGTTGAAAAGAACCTTTGGTGTTGTGTTTTTGTTATCACTCGATATTCCCATCTTGTTCGGTTAAACCTTCCTGTTTAGCTATTGCGTTTGCCACTCGCCACAGCTTTCACAGTTGGAAAATTTCTTCCCATCCAGCTTGTGACATGTTGTTCAGTAAATTACATTTAATGCGACGTGCCGGAGAAACACTTTGCCACTCACTGAAACTAATTGTTGCCTTGATGAGCGCCGAACCGAAGCTGCTCTGTTCTTGATGCGGGTTTTCTGATTGTCGTGAGCAGCTTTGCAAGCCAACTCGAGCACTCCGACGGCCGAAACTCTATAATCGCTGTTAGGTATACTGGTGCTCCGGCACCAATCCGTTCGGCCTAGTTACCCTTGCGGAGCAATCAGTGAATGCGACCAACAGGGAACTGGAGACCTGCACGATTCGAGTGAGACTTTGCCTTTCCCTTAACTTGTCCTCCTTTGTTACGTCCGCGATGCCGATGCCGTACAACCACACGGGTTTACGGTTTGAAAGAAAATAAGATATTTTTTTGGGGTCCGCGTGTTTTATACTCTAGCGGTACACACTCACAGGATAGAGACAAATCGGCAGACTCAGCCAAAGAGGCGAGTCCAACGAGACGAACGAATGAGCGTTAAAAGGGAGCGATGGCAAAAAAATACATTCATTATGATTTGATCGCTCGTTGGATTCACATGCAGGCTAAAAAGGGTCCTTTTCAGGATCACACAATTATCTTCAATCTAAAGAGTTTATTGTTTTATTATCACTCGATATCCCCATCTTGTTCGGCTAAACCTTCCTGTTTAGCGATTTGTTGCCACTCGCCACAGCTTTCACAGTTGGAAAATTTCTTCCCATCCAGCTTTGTGACATGTTGTACAGTAAATTACATTCAATGCGACGTGCCGAAGCGCCACTCAGTGTCGCATTGGAGGCGATTTTAACCTGTAATTGAACATTTGCGATGACAGTGGTACAGTGTCGACTTTCAATGTGAGGTCATAATTTGGATCTCTATGTTTACAAAATTGTCCAACTAAATAAGTCGCATTACATGTCCGTCCAATTAGCTAAATGTCGAACTAATTGTAAATTACTGTACTTTCAATCTGGAAACAATTTAAGAATTGGTGAAAATTGAATAATCTGGAAAGTTCCCAACTATCAATAAGCTCAGAACAACTGCCAAATTCACATACTCATCAGATCCTGGCAAACAAATTATGAAAAAATCAATTTGTGTTTTATTATTATTTTGGATAATGTTTTAGAAAGCATTGAACTGTATTTCCTAAACTCTTTTTTGGAAGGTTTAATGGCCCTGATAAGCGCCTTGTTTTATGGAATGGTTCCAATTTAGAAAACTTTGTACTCGTGGTTTTGAAAAAAAACCTATTCGAACGCCCTCGATGCCGCCTTGTTCTGGATTTGCCACCAAAGCAGTTTGTATAAAGAACAAACTTTTTTCTTCTGCTACCTGATGCCGTTTTGCGATTGCGTTTGCCACTCGCCACTCGCTGCAACTGCCTGTTGTCTTGATGTCCACCGAACCGAATGTGTTCTGTTCCGAATGCGGGTTTTCTTATCGTCGCGAGCAGCTTTGCCAGCTAACTCGATCACTTCGGCGGCCGAAACTATATAACGCCGGCTAGGTGGACTGGTGCACTGGTACTAACGCGCTCGGCCTAGCTACCCTTGCGGGGAACTCCAGATCAACACGGTTCGAGCGGGATTTTGCCTTTCCCTTCACTTTTCCTCCTTTACCATGTCCAGACATGGCTGCTTGGGTTGGTTTGTTGATGTGTTGTGATGCGAACCGATGTGGTGTACGGTTTGGATGAGAATGATCCTTACGGCAGCGGAGCGGGGATTTTTAAGCTGACTGGCTGGCTCGAGAATTACGCATGTGTGAGACTGCGACCAATGTTTCGTTCATTTTTTTCTTTTTCCTTTCCAATCGTGCTTCATTTTATTTCGCTGCTGCTCTGGTTGCCCGTTTTGGTCGGTACGATTTGAGGAGCACAAAATGGACCAATAAAAAATGGGCACATAGTGCATTTTGACAATGCTTGATATTTCACAATTATTCAATTATTTATCTCACGAAAAATGAAATGTTATTCGTTATGATAGATGCGTAGATATATTTCCTATCAATTGATGCAAAAACCTTTGCGATCTATTGAGAAATGCTCGAGTTATAAGCGTTCCAAATCTTGCATTTTTTCCTACTTGTTCAGTGCCTAGATTTCCATTTCACCCCCTATATCTTCCGGTTAGACGTAGTCCTACGTCAAAATAAAACAATATATTTATAATATATATTTAACAAAAGCTGTCCCCTTTGTATAGTCCTACGTCACTCCGGTTATGTCCCCGACATTACCCACCCGTCTTTTTTGTTCATTTCACCAGTGTTACAATCGAGCTTTCGGTATCAGTGATAGAAAGTTGTTTCAGCTCCGATGCACGTTTACGAGATTGGCGCTCATATTGCGTGAACATATATTCCGACATATTTACTCGCGTAAAACTTTATGGAGCAACAAAAACAACAATTCACTTCTGTTGTTTTTTGGCAGCGGTAGCTTTTTCGAAGCCGCTGCTGCTTATTTCTGTTTTTATTTTGGTGGTTTCGTTGACACCATCACGTCGAGCTAAACGGCGAATAGCGAATTTGATACACTGGATATTGTCATGTAGAACCTTGCGATACGCTTCGATCCTCCTTTGCCTTCCTTGCCGCATGAAGTCATGTTGGTTGATGTTGATCTGATGTGACTACACTTAAAACACTAAAAACATATATGTTTACCGATCTGAGCGTCGAACAAAATGAGAAATCTGACATAGCAGCAGCATCATCAAAAAGAGAGAACATGCCTGAAACTTTCTGCTCATGATGTTTGCTGTTGCCATCAGTACTGGACCGATGCGGGACACAGCTCGATTGTTGATGTTAGGCCTCGATGTTTACCGCCGCTGCTGCTGCTACTGCCACTAAAGTTCGATATGAGACACAGCTCAATTGTTGGCCGCTCAGATTCGATGCTCATCTTGAAGTTCACTGTTGCACTTTCACGATTCCAAGAAGCGTGTGCTCGCACTTCTGATGGAGAGAGCGTGCCCGAAATGCTCCGCTCGCGATGCTTGCTGCTGCCACTAGTAGAGTAGTAGTAGTTTGTCGCTGCTTATACTGCCATAGAAGCTTGATGTGAGGCACAGCTAGCCTATTGACCACACAGCTTCGATGCTCGTCTATATATTAGCCGCGTCCACTGCTGCTGCTCTCCACTGTTGTCCGTTCCACGTCCGTTGTAAAAATGAATAAAATCCACGAACGCTCCATCCTTTTATATCATTTGGTATGTGTGAAGTAGGCGCCTCCTCCTCGATTGTCATGCAGCTTGCCGGTGAACGAACGAATCGGGCGCGAAAAAGAAATGACGTCAATTTCGATCAATCAGGCCTAGGTATCTTCTGTTTGGATAATGGTTGAGATTTTTTAATTGTTCGATTGTTAGTTACATGATATATATTATTTTATTCAATGTGAAAAATTATTATGGAGTGCCGACAACGTATGATGCAAACATCTCATCAATCCATCATGAAATGAATGAGCAATAAGCGTTTGAAATTGGACGGGTCGCTCATTTATTTTCTAACGATCATTTATTTTCTAACCGGGAAGCAGTTGACATACTACGCTGCGCTTTTATGTACATGAAAAACCACTTTTAACATGCGGGGAAAAAATCTTATATGAAAATTGCCAGATGTCAATGTTGCCAAGCGTAGTTATCCCATCCGTTACGAGCGTCGTCTATAGACGACATCCGCGCGACGTCCTGTGTGTACGAATGTCGTCGATAGACGACATCCACGCGACGAGCTGTGTGTACGAGCGTCGTCTTTAGACGACATGAAATTCATACTGCTCTTCGATCACACCAGCGCGATGTGCATACTTTTCGGCGCAGTGCTTCGTACAGGGGTAGCACTTCGGCGGAGCACACTGCCGTAATGAAAGGGTTAAACCGACCCCGAACCGAATAGCGATGAACGCACCCATATCACGAACTTCGACAATTGATTTGCTATTATGGTGCTACTCGCCTGTGTAGTTCGCGCAAAGGCATCGGCAAAATATTATTTTAGAAAATTCCTTGAGGCATTTGTCTGCAACGTGCTGTGTATGACCGGAGCCGTTTCGCTATATATATATATATATATATATATATATATATATATATATATATATATATATATATATATATATATATATATATATATATATATGCATACATATGTCATTCGCCTCCCTTACCGCATCCAGTCAGGTTGGTTGATGGAAAGTATGTTTCTGACGTGATAAGTTTCCTGTTAGTTGCACATGATCAAAGAAAATGTAAAAGTAAACAGTATTTTTGATCGTAGTTTTATATCATTTTTATGATAAGTGGAAAACAATAAATTAAACTCTTTCGTTTCAAAGCAATATCGAAAGTCCTGAAAAGAACTGGAATGGTTAAATGGGTTGTATGGAATCTGCTGCGTGCTAATGTAATGAGGTTTCAGTCGGATGTAGTAGTTGTTAACTTTTTGGCAGCGGTAGTTTTTTCAGAGTCGCTGCTGCTTTCCTTGGATTTGGCATCTTCGGCTTCTGTGCGTCGGTTTGCAAGGGTTTCGTTGACACCATCACGGTGAGTTAAACAACGGATAGCGGGTTTGATACACTGGATGTTGCCATGTGGAACCTTGCGATACACTATTCCTTAACCGGGTCCTTTGTCTTCTTTACCTCCATAACCGCATCCAATTGTATTGGTTGATGTGAACAGGAGTACCAGCAATGCACACAAGAAACACATATGTTTATCGATCTGAGCGTCCAACAAGAATAAGAAATCTGACTGAGTAGCAGCAGCAGCAGCAGCAGTAGAGAAATAGAGAATGCCTGAAACTCTCTACTCATGATATTTGTTGTTGCCAACAGTAGTGGACCGATGCGAGACACAGCTCGATTGTTGAGGTTCAGCCTCGATGTTTACCGCCGCTGCTGCTGCTACTGCCACTTATGTGAGACACAGCTCAATTGTTGGCCGCTCAGATTCGATGCTGCACTTTCACGATGCCAAGAAACGTTCTCGCACTTCTGACGGAGAGAGCGTGCCTGAAACAATCCGCTCGTGATGCTTGCTGCTGCCACTAGTAGTAGACCGGTTTCAACAACCGTTGCTACTGTTTGCCGCTGCTTATGCTGCCATAGAAGCTCGATGTGAGACACAGCTCGCATTCTGACCGTTCAACTTCTATGCTCGCCTATATATTAGCCGCTTTCACTGCTGCTGCTCTCCACTTGTTGTTGTCCGTTGTAAGAATGAATGAGATCCACGAATGCTCCTTGCTTTTATATCATTTGGTATGTGTGATGTAGGCGCCTCCTACTCGATTGCCATGCAGCTTGCCGGTGAGAGAACGAATCGGGCGCAAAAAAGAAATGACGTCAATTTCGACCAATCAGGACTGGGTATCACTGATTGGATAGGGGTTGAATTTTTTCAGTTGTTCGATAGTTAGTTATATGATATATACTATTTTATTCAATGTGAAAAATTGTTATGGAGTGCCGTAATCGTTTGATGCAAAAATCTCATCAATCCATCATGAAATGAATGAGTAACAAGCGTTTGAAATTGGACATTTTTCACGATGCGATCGATTTTCATTTTTCAATTTGTACCCCAATATGTTCCCGAAAGACGTAATCCTACGTCAAAAGTATGCTCATTCGGTAATCGGTAGTCATTCGGATCGGATGTATTTATTGATAGCTCCTGCGGTGGTTAGAACAAAAACGTCCATCATCATTATTTCACAAGTCGAAGTGGTTTATTTTGTTTTTTTTTTCTTTCGTATCAGACTGTGTTAGAGCAATTGAGTTGGGTGGAGGGTGATAACTGAAACGGGTCTGATGTGCGAAAAAATTAGAAGTGAAGGAGTTGGCATGTTCAAGAAGCTCCCTTCGGCGGAAGTCAAAATCTTGAACTTTCGCCAACTCGGTGAAGTCACCCAAGAAAAGGAAATAACAAAATTCACGCCGTTCGACTCGCTTCGAGTAACTTTTGTTTTTGCTCTCCCGGACTACGTTATGGTGGACAAATTAAGGCTACCGGTGCGACTCTTCGTGCCAAAGCCCATGACTTGTCAAAAATGCAAGTCAGTCGGCCACACTTCAGCTTATTGTGCCAACAAGGAGCGCTGTGCAACTTGCGGAGAGCAACATGTGGGCGAATCCTGCAGTGCGACTGAGCAAAAGTGTCCATATTGTGGGGGGACTCCACATGTGCTCTCAGCTTGTGAAATTTACAAGAGTCACTGGGAGAAACAGAAGTGTTTTTAAAGGAACGCTCGAAGTGCACTTTTACGGAAATTTTGAAGTACGCTTCTCCACTGGCCCAACAACAACAACAACAACAACAACAACAACAACCAATATCAACACACAATACCTTTTCCACGTTGCCAGTTGACGAAATGGAAGCGGACACAGCTAGCGGGGGTACACCGTGTATTTTCAAAGGGAAACCCCGGCGCAAAAATGTGACCCAAAAATGTGACTCCCAAATTTCAAGAACAAGTCCCCCCGGTGAAACCTCCTGTTAGCTTGCCTAAAAAATCGAGTGCAGCGGACAAGCTAAATTAGGTTCCTCCTGGCTTGCGTGGGAATAGTTCACCTTCGAACGACCCAGCACACGAGGGGACATCAAAAACCCCACCTGTCCCTATATGTCCGTCCAGCTCTTCATATCTTCACGTGTTTTCAATGTTTCCGACTCCATCAGAACCATTGTCATCTCAATGCTTCCAGTATTAAAGACAATTTTGCAACAATTGATGCAAACATGGCCCCTCCTTGCAATGATTATCTCTCTTGGTGTCTAATTCAAATAGAGAGGTCAGAGATATCACTGTTTTACAGTGGAATTGTCGTAGTCTTATCCCTAAATTGGATACATTCAAATTTTCAATTCATAACTTCAACTGTGATGTTTTTGCTCTGTCCGAAACTTGACTCTCTTCGCAAAATGATCTCTCTTTCCACGATTTTAATATTATACGCTTGGACCGTGATGACAGATACGGAGAGGTGCTATTGGGGATCAATAAGTGCCACTCATTTTTTCGAATTGGCCTTCCACCTATTGGAGGGATCGTAGCTGTTGCTTGTCATGCAAACATCAGAGGCAAAGACCTCTGTATTGTCAGCTTGTATTGGCCTCCGAGAGCTGCGGTTAGCCGCAAGCAACTTGCTGACATGTGCTCACTCCTTCCTGAGCCACGATTGATCTTGGGAGACTTCAACTCTCACGGAACTGCCTGGGGAGAACTGTACGATGACAATCGTTCATTGTTGATATATGACCTTTGCAACAGCTTCAATATGACCGTTTTGAACACTGGGGAAACAACACGTGTACCTAAACCTCCTGCTAACCCAAGTTATTGCATATGTGGGTGGTTTCTCGAATCGTAGTAATAACAGGGTTTGGATAGCATATAAATTTAACGTTTATTTAATTGTATTCATTACAAATAATGATTTGGTTGTCGTCTCAAGCAGGACCCAAGCGAACAAAATAACGCGCTGCAACCTCTTTGCGATTGAGTATCGTGTATACGTACCCTGTTGCAACGTCGAAATAGACGGCGTAATAACCGAAAAGGGTTTGACCCGAAAAGAGATAATCGATGGTGTCGGTCGCTTCAAGAACTCCACACTAAAAACTGTGAAGATTCTTGCATGCGATCGACTGAAATCTGTGTCACATAAAAATGACAAAAGAATTCTCAATCGGACAAACTCTTTTCGTGTGACTTTTGAGGGTTCCGCCCTTCCAAATTACGTTGCAATAGGGGCACTTCGTTTACCTGTTCGATTGTTTGTACCCCGGGTAATGAAATGCAACAAATGTATGCAACTCGGTCACACGGCCGCCTATTGTTGCAATAAAAAACGTTGCGCAGATTGTGGAGAGAACCATGATGAGAATCCTTGCGCGAAAGAGCACAAGTGTCTTCATTGCGGCGGGACTCCTCATGATCTTATTCAATGCCCGGTGTACAAACAACGAGGGGAAAAACTCAAGCGTTTCTTGAAGGAACGTTCCAAGCGGACTTTTGCAGAAATGCTTAAGAGTTCCGTGCCAACGACACAGGACAATCCCTACTCCATTCTGCAGAACGACGAGCCTGTTGCAGACGCTCCCAATGCCGGATGTTCCGGTACATCGCAGGGTGCCATCAGGAAAAGAAAAATTACTTCTTTTCCATCACTCCCCAGAAAGAATACCGAAACTTCCCAAGTTGGAATGAAGCCTCGAACTGAACGTGCTGAGAATAGGCCGAAGCAAGTACCTCCCGGTTTACGTGGTCATGCTACCAACCAGGGGTCCTCAGCACTTCCCGGAACAACAACGAACACGTCTGTTCCATTTTCGCGGTCGAAGCAACAGCCACTACCTGGCCTGCTTGCGCTTTCAGACCTTGTGGATAACATTTTAAATGCTTTAAATATAAATGATCCTCTTAAAAGCATAGTATTATGTTTGCTTCCGGTTGTGAGAACATTTTTGAAAGAAAAATGTGGTTTTTTAGCAGCGTTCATTTCCCTCGATACCTAATTCAGGCCAAGAGGTCAAGGATTTGACCACTGTCATACAGTGGAATTGCAGAAGCATCATCCCTAAACTAGACCAATTTAAATTTTTAGTTCACAGTTCTAACTGTGATGTATTTTCTCTCTGTGAAACATGGCTTTGTTCAGCCGACGAGCTGAATTTTCACGATTTCAACATTATTCGCCTAGATCGTAACGACTCGTTTGGTGGCGTACTATTGGGGATCAAAAAACGTCACTCCTTCTATAGAGTCACTATCCCATCGATTACAGGCATTGAAGTTGTCGCTTGCCAGATACAAATCAATGGCAAAGAACTCTGCATTGCTTCGATATATATTCCTCCCAGGACTACTGTAGGCCGCCATCAGTTCTTTGATATTATCGAGGCATTGCCGGAGCCGCGGTTAATCTTAGGTGACTTCAACTCCCATGGAACAGCATGGGGGTCACTCTACGATGACAACCGTGCCACGTTGATTTATGATCTGTGCGACAACTTCAACATGGCAGTTTTAAATACTGGGGAAGCAACTAGGATAGCCAACCCTCCTGCACGGGCAAGCATGCTAGACATATCTCTCTGCTCTTCTTCATTATCCCTGGATTGCACATGGAAGGTAATCCAAGATCCCCACGGTAGTGATCACCTACCAATAATTTTATCGATCGCCAATGAATCAAAATCTAGTGAGTCAGTCGATATTGCGTATGACCTCACGAAGAATATTGACTGGAGAAAATTTGCAGAATTAATATCTGAAGCAATCATTTCGATGCATGAACTTCCTCCCCTTGAAGAGTATAATTTTATATCAAGTTTGATTTACGATAGCGCACTTCAAGCTCAAAAGAAACGTGTACCGGCTACCACTTTCCGACGTCGTACTCCATCACTTTGGTGGGACAAGGAGTGTTCAAAGGTCTACCTTGAAAAATCATCCGCTTTCAAAAAATTCAGGAAAACTGGATCAGTGAAATGGTTTCGAAAGTACCAAGCTCTAGAAGCCAAACTAAAAGGTCTGATTAAAGCAAAAAAGCGTGGATATTGGCGGAAATTCGTCAATGGTTTGTCAAGGGAGACCGCTATGAGTACTCTTTGGAATACGGCTAGGAGAATGCGTGGCTGGAACCATACCAATGAAAGTGAGGAATACTCTGACCGTTGGATTTTCAAATTTGCAAGGAAGGTTTGTCCCGATTCTGTTCCTGCACAAAGCGTCGTACGCGATATTCCGCTCCAATGCGATTATGAGAATTTTTCGATGGTGGAATTCTCAATTGCCCTCCTCTCATGTAACAATTCAGCTCCAGGGTCGGACAAGATTAAATTCAACTTGTTGAAGAATCTTCCCGACTTGGCAAAACAGCGTTTGCTGAACTTGTTCAACAAGTTTCTGGAGCTGAATATTGTCCCGCATGACTGGAGACAAGTGAGAGTGATAGCCATACGGAAACCCAACAAGCCGGCTTGCGATCACAACTCGTATAGGCCGATTGCAATGTTATCCTCTATTCGCAAATTGTTAGAGAAAATGATTCTACTTCGTTTGGACAAGTGGGTTGAAGCGAACAATTTGCTGTCAAATACGCAGTTTGGCTTCCGCCGAGGTAAAGGGACGAATGATTGTCTCGCGCTGCTATCTTCTGAAATCCAAATCGCATTTGCTCGCAAAGAACAAATGACTTCCGTTTTTCTCGATATCAAAGGGGCATTTGATTCAGTTTCCATGGAAATTCTCTCAGAGAAGCTTCATAATCGTGGACTTTCACCAATTCTGAATAATTTCCTGTACAATTTACTGTCAGAAAAGCACATGTTTTTCAATCATGGCAGCTTAAAATCTTCTCGATACAGTTTTATGGGCCTACCGCAAGGCTCCTGCCTAAGCCCCCTCTTGTACAGTTTTTACGTCAATGATATGGATGATTGTCTCACTAGAGACTGCACGCTGAGACAACTTGCAGACGATGGAGTTATTTCCATCATGGGTACTAATCCCGTCGCTCTGCAAAAGTCGTTGCAAGATACCCTGAACAATCTGTTCACGTGGGCCCTCAAGCTGGGTATCGAATTCTCTACGGAGAAAACTGAAATGGTCGTTTTTTCTAGGAAGCACGAACCCGCCCAATTCCAGCTTTACCTATCCGGCAAAACGATCCAACACTCTATGTTTTTCAAATACCTGGGTGTATATTTTGATTCTAAATGTACCTGGGGGAGACACATTGCGTATTTGAAACAGAAATGCCAGCAAAGAATCAATTTTCTCCAAACAATAACCGGAACATGGTGGGGCGCCCATCCAGGAGACCTCATTCAGTTGTACAAAACAACGATATTGTCAGTGTTAGAATATGGCAGTTTTTGCTTCCGATCAGCTGCCAGGATTCATATTCTCAAGCTGGAGAGGATACAATATCGTTGCTTGCGTATAGCCATGGGGTGTTTGCATTCGACACATACGATGAGTCTCGAAGTTTTGGCAGGAGTACCCCCGCTTAATCTTCGGTTCACAGAATTATCCTACAGATTTCTCATCCGTTGCAAGATCATGAATCCATTGGTGATTGATAACTTCGAAAATCTACTCCAACTGACTCCTCAGTCAAGTTTTATGTCTTTATACCATGAGTACCTTACCCACGACGTGCACCCTTCACCAGGCATCTCCAACCAAGTTTGCTTCCCATACTTTTGCAATTCCTCTGTCATTTTTGATCTGTCCATGCGACAAAAAATCCATGGAATACCAGATCACCTACGCTCCAATGTTATTCCGTCGATATTTTCGGAAAATATGGGAAAGTTGGATCTGATAAAATGTTCTTTACTGACGGTTCATACATAAACGGGTCCACTGGCTTCGGCATCTTCAATGAAAATTCCAGTGCCTCTTTCAAACTCAAAGATCCTTGTTCCGCGATATACTATGCTCTAGGGATCATTGAAACACTGCCCATCGACCATTATTTTATTTTTTCAGACAGTCTCAGCTCAATAGAGGCAATCCGCTCAATGAAGGTTGATAAACGCTCATCTTATTTCCTAACAAGAATAAGACATCTATTGAGTGTTTTGGTCGAAAAATTATTCAAGATTACCTTAGCATGGGTTCCCTCTCATTGCTCGATTCCGGGGAATGAGAAAGCGGACTCATTCCCTAAGGTGGGCGCTTCAGAAGGCACACTTTTTGAAAGGCAAATTGCCTATAATGAATTTTTTCACATTCCTCGTCAGGACACACTCGTTAGTTGGCAGCGCATGTGGAGTGAAGATGAGTTCGGTCGTTGGTTACACACGATTATCCCTAAGGTCTCGACGAGTGCATGGTTCAAGGGATTGAATGTAGGTCGTGATTTCATTCGCGTGATATCTCGGCTTATGTCCAATCACTACAACCTAAACGCGCATCTCTATCGCATTGGGCTCGCAGCAAACAATCTTTGTGATTGTGGCGATGGCTACCACGACATCGAGCATGTTGTCTGGTCGTGTATCCGGTTCCATGCTGCTCGCTCTCGGCTCTCTAGAGCACTGAGAGCACAAGGCAGAAAATCGGATATCCCCGTCCGGGATATCTTAGGTAGCCGGGATCCTGATCTTCTGCTTCATCTATACCTGTTCCTCAGAAACGCCGATGTCAACGTTTAATGATGTTTCCTTCGTTGTGTCCCCGTTTCATATCCCTCCTATCCGATCGATAAACTTTTACATAGTCGCGGCAATACATACACACACTCTTTACAGATGCACGGGCCGAAGGTTGTGCAGTCCACTGATCATTCAACAAGAGCCAAAGGTTGTACCGCTCATGACAACTCTACACGAACTGATGATTGCGCCGGCTAGTGACCATTCTATCCTGGATTCCTCGAGTCGAGAAAGACGCACCACGCTAGATATGGGGTACAGACTAGGGAGCGTTGCTGATTAATGGTCAGCTGCATCCCAATAGGAAGTAGCCCGTGTCGGGCACACGTATAGAGCATCGAAGACTGCAACATACCAATTATGAGAACACTTGTAATACTAACCTCGAGCCAACCGCGAGTAATCGGTTACATATTACTAACATAGTTGTAAGACAAAAATTGTCAAAATATTGGACTCCCGGCCCCGTCAGGCTAACGCCACATGTGCCTTAATAAAAAATATATTTTGGAAAAAAAAAAAAAAAATTACAAATAATACAAATAATGATTATTAATCGAGCGATAAAAGTACGCGACTTGCGATTTCGTTATTCTGTCTTAAAACTGACAGCTCGTGTACACTCAGGTTGGATGTTAGACAAGTGCATACATAACATTTCCTCCCTCCTTTAAGGAAGAGATCTAAGCACACTACGGAGAAAATCGAAGAGGGGGACGACGCTGTCTGTCTGAACGGCGTAGCATAGGTGTTGAGTTCTCACTTGACCGCTCTGGACTGTTATTCGGTGTCAAGAACCGTGCATCTGGCGTATCAGTCCAATTGGAAGACGACTCTGATATTGAACTGGATCCTTCGTTTATTGTCGGCTGGCGTGACGTCATGATACTTCCGTAAAAATGCATCCTACGGGATTTGTCACCGGATTCGCATAACATTGGTTCTTTCGCAATTGGTATGTACCTTTCGTTATAATCTTTGTCGTGGAAATGTCGAATCTGATCAATATGACGTTTAAGATGTTTACCTTCGTAAATAATGTCGTGGTGCAAATCTCCTAATCGAGCAGCAATAATTCCCGGAATCCATTTATCCATTCGAGGATTTCCTGATAGGCAATAAACTCGCTGTCCTGGGGTGAATGACCGGAACGAAGAGTTAAACGATGCTTGTTGTTTTTCAGAAACCTTTGTGCTGGCATCTAGTGGTCTAACTAGATCCAAACGTGTTCGGATGTTTCGACCTAGAAACAATATCGCTGGTGATTCTCCGGTTTTGGCATGTGGAGCTTTTCGGTACTGTTGCAGTAACTCGTTTAAGTTGGCTTGCAAAGTGTTGGTTGTCGTTCCCATCGCCTTCAGTGCTCTTTTTATGGTCTGTATATAGCGCTCGGCCTGCCCGTTCGTAGCTGGATGGTAAGGTGCAGAAAACTTGTGATACTTTACACCGCCTCGCTGGAGAAACGTCTTGAATTCCTCGGCAGTGAATTGTGGACCGTTGTCCGATACAATGGTGATAGGTGCTCCGTAAGCAGCGAATAATGTGTCGAGAATGTTGATAGTAGCAGCTGCTGTTGTTGAGGTGGCGATTTTGACTTCCACCCACTTGCTATATGCATCGACGACGATTAGCAGCATCACACCCGCCACTGGGCCTGCGTAAAGTCTGCTTCATTTGATATTGGAACAAATTCTTTTGCTCATTGTGGCGCTCCTAGTGGACGGATTTGGAAACTTTTTTCACCCACGTGTCGGGAAAATCATTACCTTTCACCATGTATTTATGTCATAACACCAAACGATAGCATTTTGTAAACAACCGCCATGGAAGCCGAACTGAGAGATAAAATTGTGCACAGTTTTCTTGAAAATCCATTGTTGTCGGCATCTAAGCTAGCTAAACAGCTTAAAATGCCCAGAAATACCGTATGGCGTGTTATCAAGCAGTACAAGGAAACATTGACGACGGCTCGGAAGCCGCATTCGAAGCGTTGGAGTGGAACTGTCGACCGGAAACTGCATGGGAAAGTCATCAAGGCCGTCAAGAGGAATCCCAATCTTTCAGACCGCGATTTGGCCAATAAGTTCCAGGCCGCTCACAGTACGGTGCGACGAATTCGTCTCCGGGAAGGAATAAGGTCATTCCGAGCCAGCAAATCGGACGCTGAAGCAGAACATTGTGGCCAGAATCCGTGCTCGAAAGCTGTACGACCAAGTTCGACGGATGTATTCTGATGGACGATGAGACCTACGTGAAGGCGGACTTTGGGCAAATTCCAGGTCAAAAATTTTATTTGGCGACGGCTCGATGGATGTACCTGCAAAATTTAAGTTCGTGTTTGCGGATAAATTCGCCCGCAAGTACATAATTTGGCAGGGGATATGCAGTTGTGGACAGAAAACCAAAGTCTTCCTCACTGACAAGACAATGACATCAGAAGTCTACAAAAAAGAGTGCCTACAGAAACGGATTCTGCCGTTTATTCGTGCCCACGACTGTCCAGTAATGTTTTGGCAGGACCTCGCAAGCTGCCATTACAGCAAAACGGTTATGGAATGGTACGCAACGAACGGGGTCAGCATAATACCGAAGGACCTCCACCCCCCAAACTGCCCCCAGTTCCGGCCGATAGAGAAATACTGGGCAATCACGAAGCGGAGGCTTAAGGCAAAGGGAAAACTTGTTAGGAACATGACTCAAATGAAGAACTGGAGGAATCAAATCGCCAAAACGGTGGACGAAAAGGGTGTGCGCCGCCTAATGTGCCGTATTACGGGAAAAGTACGAGAATTTCTTCGAAACAGCAATGAATAATTTTTTTAATTTTTTTTTATGAAAGAGTAAAGAAAATGCTACATTTGTATGAAAAACAAATTATGAATTCGTTAATAAATGATTTGTGTTCCAATATTAAATGAAGCAGACTTTAGTCGACATTGATACGCTCCCACGGACCGTTCGGATACTCCCAATGGTGACTGCTGAATTTCGGTGATGCTGGTGCATGTCGTGCGCATTCTGTACAGGATTTGGCTGTACGTTCGATGTCTGCATCGATTCCTGGCCAGTATACAAAGGAACGTGCTAGTCCTTTCATTTTGACGACTCCGATGTGTGCCGCATGTAGGTCATTCAGGATTGCTTCACGCAAAGTTGGTGGTATGAGGACACGATGTTCGAAAAGTAAACAGTTGGCAGCTAGGGTGTATTTTACTTCCGGGGCCTTGTAGTTTGGCTGCGCGAGATTTCGTCCTAATTCCAGCTCTCGATAAATCTTTCCAAGATTAGGGTCTTTTCGTGTTTCGCGTGCAATGTGTTCAGCTGCTGGATCTGGTTTAAAGCAAATTGTTCGAATTCGTCTTCGTTATTCCTTCCCTCGTGCATGGATAATCTGTTGACATCGGTTAGTGTAGACTGACTTGGAATTCTGGAACAGTAATCAGCGTTTGTGTTCTGACTGGTTGGCTTGTAGACCACATCGAAGTTGAAGTGAGCCAGATAATCAGCGTAGTTCGCCATTCGGCTAATGCAAAGTGTGGGGAGTGACTTTTCTGGATGTAGTATCTGTGTAAGCGGCTTGTGATCGGTGATCAGCGTGAACTTACGCGTGTACAGATAATGGAAGAATTTCTTTACAGCCCATACGATAGCGAGAGCCTCCTTGTCGATTTGCGGGTATTTTTGCTCAGTGTTGGACATTGTACAACTGGCGTATGCTATCGGTCGCTCCGTTCCGTTGTTCAGTCGGTGTGATAGAACGGCACCGAGACCAGTTTTGCTGGCATCTGTTGCTAGGATTAGTGGTAATGCTGGATCGTACTGCATCAGCACTTGCGGAGAAATTAGAACCTGTTTCAAGTCTTGATAGGCCATGTCTGCTTCGGGTGTTCATTTAAATGGATCAGCAAGCAACATATCACGTAAACTTCTGGCTCTAGAAGAAATATTGGGGATAAATGAGCTGTAGTAGGTTGCCTTACCCAAAAACAGCTGCAGTTCCTCCGGAGTAGCCGGTCGTGGTGCATCACGAATGGCTTCGATATGCTTGTCCGATTTATGTAAACCATGACGATCTATTCGATGACCTAGGCATTCGAGTGATGGTGTAGCAAAGACACATTTCGATTTGTTGAGCTGCAGACCATTTTGCTTCATCCTCTCAAGTGTTGCGGTGAGAGCTAGCAGAAGCTCGTCGAAGTTTCGTGCAAAAACGATGATGTCGTCGTAGAAGCTGACGACGTTATCTAATCCTTGAAGAACGGACTCCATGCGTCGTTGCCAAATAGCTGGTATATTAGCAGCTCCGTATACAGCTCTTGTGGGACGAATGAGCCCAGGCGTCGTAGTGTTGAGTGTAAGTACATGGCAAAACTAATTGTCGATTAGAAGGTGCGTGTAAGCATCGGTTACGTCGAGGTGACAAAACAAAGCAGCACCCTTCATTTTGTTGAAGATGGTTTCAATTTTCGGTATCGGATGTTCGTCAATTATCATCCTTGGGTTGACAGTCGGCTTATAGTTACCGGTGATTCGGATGGGTCGGCGATGCCCACTCGGAATAGTCTACTTTTTCGTAGAATCCTAAAGCGAGTTTTTTGTCGATCTCCGCTGCATATAGATCACGTAGTGCGAGAGGTACGTCTCGTGCTTTCACGAAAACTGGAGATACATTAGGTTTTAGATGAATTTTCGCTGATGGTCCTATGAGCTTTCCTGGAACATCGCTGAAGATGCTATCAAAGTTGTCCAGTAATGCCGACAGATGCGTTGCTTGATCCGGAGTAAGTTCAGTGCTCGTAAGTGAATTGACGGATGTGTTTGAAGAGAAGATTCGATTCAGATTGATTTCGTCAGCGAATTGCGCGATCCATTCGCGCCCAAAGAGAGAGTCGGACTCTCCGGACACAATGTACAAATTCAGTCTGCGCGTTGTAGATCCGATGGATACATGCACAGGAAGACGACCGAGACAGTTGATGATATGACCAGTATAATTTGAGAACTGTCTGTCTGTTGGTAGCAGAGAAAACTTCGGTTTGATTATTTTCAGCGATTCAGCAATGATTCCACACGGTGCTCCTGTATCTAGTTCCATTTGCAAGCGGTGACCGTTGATTGCGACGTTGATCATTTTCTTTCCGGTTGAAGAGACATTGTGGATTTTACTCAGTGACTGTATCAAGTCGACTTCTGAAGCTGGATTTTCATGAGTTTGAACCTGATCGGTGGAAGAGTATTGGGACTTCGATTTTCCTGATCGGCAGACTTTGGCTATGTGGCCCTTCTTGTTACAGACGTTGCACGTGGCGTCACGGAAACGACATTGACTCCGCAGATGCTGTCCACCACAGCCGTTGTAAGAACCTGATCCACCAGCATTGATCGGGTGACTTTTGGTTCGATATCTGTCGTCTGATTTATTTTCTTGTTGTTCCCGGTGAGAGGATGTCGTTGGATGATAAGGTTGAGGTTTCTTAGCTATCGGCTTCTCGTAGCCAAGTTTGTTAGTAGCTTCTGAATACGTCAATTGTGTGAACGTGTTGACTTCTCGTGTCGTGTTCCGGGTTGCTTCCAGCATGTACGCGATGTCGTACGCGATGTCGTACGCAGCGTTGAACGTTTCCGGGTTTTTCGCGATGATTTCGTCACAGATATCTCGTGCTTCAAGTCCGTGTAGAAGTTGTTCGATCAACATCCGGTCCAGAAAATCGCCATATTCGCAGTAGGCGGCACCTTGCTTCAAACGAAGAACGAACTGTGCGACGGTTTCGTCCTTTTGCTGTACGATGTGTCTGAATTTGACGCTCTCGACGAATTTATTTTTCGCACGATCGAAGTGATTGACCAGGGTGATACGTAACTCGGTATAGGGAATCTCAGCAGGATCACGGGGTGTAACGAGAAATTTCAAAGCGTTATTGAGTTCAGCTCCCATGTGAACTCGTGCAAAGGGTGCAAACTGGGCTTCTGGAATGTGACTCAGCTGCAATGCCCACTCGAATCGGTTGAAGTAATCAGCGACGGACGTTCCTTCGGATGAACGGTACTGTGGCATTGTGAACGGTGGTACTTTCGGCGATGGAGCGGCAGCGTCTCCGGCCGGAATCTGTTGACCAGCATTGACCTGATCGATGGCACCCGCGATGGATGCTTTGAGGGCTTGCGCGATCATTGCGGATAGCGCCTCCATAAATTCGGGATTCATTTGAGCCATTTTTTAGACGGAAAAATGTGCTTTCGATGCGATTATAACCTCACTTCCCGCGCGCGAGAGGTTTCTTCGACCAAACCCACTTCTGACACCATAATTATTGCATATGTGGGTGGTTTCTCGAATCGTAGTAATAACACGGTTTGGATAACATATAAATTTAACGTTTATTTAATTGTATTCATTACAAATAATGATTATTAATCGAGCGATAAAAGTACGCGACTTGCGATTTCGTTATTCTGTATTAAAACTGACAGCTCGTGTACACTCAGGTTGGAAGTTAGACAAGTGCATACATAACACAAGTGCTCTTGACCTCTCGCTTTGCTCGAATTCACTATCGTTAGATTGCAAGTGGAATGTAATCCAGGACCCCGACGGTAGTGATCACTTGCCAATCAAAATTTCCATCACCATTGGGTCGAATTATTCTGAATCTATAAACATGGCATATGACCTCACAAGACACATTGACTGGAAAAAATATGCGGACGCGATTGCTCTAGCCATCAATTTCAGAGATGGTTTACCTCCATTGGAGGAGTACAACTTTCTTTATCGTTTGATCTATGACAGCGTGATTCACGCTCAAACGAAACCCATCCCAGGCTCCACTATTCGTCGAAGGCCTCCCAATCCATGGTGGGATAGCCAATGTTCCAAGCTTTATCAGGATAAATCGAATGCATTTAAAGTTTTTCGGAAACGTGGAACCCCTGAAAATTTTCAAACGTATTTAGCCCTTGAGAATCAGTTCAAAAATTTGATCAAAGGGAAAAAACGTGCTTATTGGCGTAATTTCGTGGGAGGTTTATCACGAGAAACGTCAATGAAAAAATTATGGAAAGTGGCTCGAACCATGAGAAATCGCTCTTCATCGAATGAAAGCGAGGAATATTCACATCGATGGATTTTTAATTTTGCACGGAAGGTTTGCCCTGATTCCGCACCAGTGCAAAAAATTGTTCGAGATATACCACAAGATAGGTGCGATCTTGATTCCGAGTTTTCGATGGTAGAATTCTCTCTTGCTCTCCTTTCTTGTAACAATTCTGCTCCAGGAACGGATAGAATTAAGTTCAAGTTTGAAACTCTATAATTAGGGATTTCCTTTCCTCAGGGTCGTTTAACCTGCTTCCGGTCACTTGCAAACAGCTGTTCCTCCAGCAAAAAGGAGCAGTGTCGGTTTTATCCTTCTCCACAAGACCTACGCATTCCTTTGAAGCCACCAACTACTCCCACAATCAACTATCTCTCAAAGGTTGAGCAATGCTAGCCAACTCCGCCGACCAACCGAGGACGAGGGCTGGCGACTCCTTTCGAGTCCGAAAAAACGGGAATTTCCAAAACCGCAATAGAGGAGATAAATGTAATTTTCTTACAATTTTCTTCTTTTATTCCTTCCTTTTAAATCTACTCTTTAATTTTCTTCTGACCCTATTCTATTTTCCCTACCTTTTTCCTCTGTCCTATGCTTTTATACTTGCAGTACTTTTCGTGTATTCTTTCTCTTCTTTCTGTGTTCTTTCTCCGCGGTATTAACGGGAACCCCGCTGTAGCCACCAAGAGTTGATCGGATTTTTCTGGTTCCGGTATCCTGAATCGTCGCCGAATAACAATGGCGAATAGTTCAGTGGAACGTCCTTTTTCCAAATGGCGAATACCCCACTTGTCGAAGAAGAAAAACGAAATATAAAAAGACGGGTGGGTAATGTCAGGGACATAACCGGAGTGACGTAGGACTATACACAGGGGACAGCTTTTGTTAAATATATATTTTAAATATATTGTTTTATTTTCTTCTCCTACGTGAATACCTACCTATCTACCTGAAAAATGGATTAGTTTACTGTTTACTCTTTATGAATATGTTGATGGTTCTGAAAAGAACCTTTGGTGTTGTGTTTTTGTTATCACTCGATATTCCCATCTTGTTCGGTTAAACCTTCCTGTTTAGCTATTGCGTTTGCCACTCGCCACAGCTTTCACAGTTGGAAAATTTCTTCCCATCCAGCTTGTGACATGTTGTTCAGTAAATTACATTCAATGCGACGTGCCGGAGAAACACTTTGCCACTCACTGAAACTAATTGTTGCCTTGATGAGCGCCGAACCGAAGCTGCTCTGTTCTTGATGCGGGTTTTCTGATTGTCGTGAGCAGCTTTGCAAGCCAACTCGAGCACTCCGACGGCCGAAACTCTATAATCGCTGTTAGGTATACTGGTGCTCCGGCACCAATCCGTTCGGCCTAGTTACCCTTGCGGAGCAATCAGTGAATGCGACCAACAGGGAACTGGAGACCTGCACGGTTCGAGTGAGACTTTGCCTTTCCCTTAACTTGTCCTCCTTTGTTACGTCCACGATGCCGATGCCGTACAACCACACGGGTTTACGGTTTGAAAGAAAATAAGATATTTTTTGGGGTCCGCGTGTTTTATACTCTAGCGGTACACACTCACAGGATAGAGAGAAATCGGTAGACTTAGCCAGAGGGACGAGTCCAACGAGGCGAACGAATGAACGTTAAAAGGGAGCGATGGCAAAAAAATACATTCATTACGATTTGTTCGCTCGTTGGATTCACATGCAGGCTAAAAAGGGTCCTTTTCAGGATCACAAAATTATCTTCAATCTAAAGAGTTTATTGTTTTGTTATCACTCGATATCCTAATTTTTTTCGGCTAAACCTTCCTGTTTAGAGATTTGTTGCCACTCGCCACAGCTTTCACAGTTGGAAAATTTCTTCCCATCCAGCTTTGTCACATGTTGTACAGTAAATTACATTCAATGCGACGTGCCGAAGCGCCACTCAGTATCGCATTGGAGGCGATTTTAACCTGTAATTGAACATTTGCGATGACAGTGGTACAGTGTCGACTTTCAATGTGGGGTCATAATTTGGATCTCTATGTTTACAAAAATTTCCAACTAAATAAGTCGCATTACATGTCCGTCCAATTAGCTTAATGTCGAACTAATTGTAAATTACTGTACTTTCAATCTGGAAACAATTTAAGAATTGGTGAAAATTGAATAATCAGGAAAGTCCCCAACTATCAACAAGCTCAGAACAACTGTTGTAGAGGTACCACCCGGACCAACATCAAAATATACATCCCTGTAGTCAGCACTGCGTATAAACAAGCAAGCAGTACTGTCAAATGTTCATGTCATAGGAAACAATTGGATTGAACTATAAGAAAACAAAGTGTTTTGTAGAGACGTGAATTTCCTAAATATTTTTTCTCGAAATTATTAAATTGCATTAAACTGAACTCGATTGTAAGGCAGTTACCGCACTAAACGTTCGTAGAGGTTTGGTTGATAGATACGTAGCAGGAAAAAACGTGGACTACTCATTTTTTGAGCTGTTTGTACCACAAGCTTCAAAAAATACAGTTCACCTAAATTCTATCCGAACACCCTCAAAAAATGAGTACAATAAGAAACAGACGTAACCTCGAAGTAGACCCGGACGAAACTGCAAGTAATTGTGCCATATGTTCACGCCCAGATCACGACGAAAGTCAAATGGTATTTTGTGACTCATGCCAACGATGGTTTCACTTTTCCTGCGTAGGAGTGACTTCCGCGGTAGAGTACGACGAAGACTGGAGCTGCCCTAATTGCCTTGAAAAGGTGGTGGATCATGGAAAAGAAGACATGGATGAAGCGTTGAAAGTCGCTGCTGAAAAACGGAAGCGTATGAGAGAAGATATGGAAAAGAAATTAAAGCTTGCGCAGATGGATATCGAGCTCGAGAATGAAAAACGCGATATGCAATGGGCGATAGAGAAGAAAATTTTGGAGATGAAGATAGCCACCGAAAGAGCCTTTAACGAGAGAAGGGAGGTGGAACGTAAAAAACTGCAACAAGATTGGGACCAGCTCGTACAATAACGAACGCAAGAGTTGGAGAAGCGAACGAAGAAGTCCAAACGCAATAAGGCACGAAAAGAGGATACGGAAAATCCTGAAGCATTTGACGTCAGACAGCCAAGTAATTCGACTCCAAAGGCGCAACCTGGAAGCTCACGGGCCCCCTTTGAATCTACGCAGTTGCAGGAAAAACCGAAAAATGATCAAAATGCACGTCTGTTGAGAAAAAAGAAAGACGATAACCAGCATAATGATGTCGATGATGACGAATCGTGCACATCCGAATCCGATTCTTCTGCACACAGTGACAACGAAGGAACAGAGAAAGCTGAAACGACAATACCGACGAAATCACAACTATCTGCACGCCAGTTTCTGTCCCGGAAACTTCCAACGTTCACCGGGCGGCCGGATGATTGGCCGATGTTCTTCAGCAGCTTTGAGACATCGACGAAAGCTTGTGGATTCTCTAATTTGGAAAATTTAGCCCGTCTACAGGAAAGCTTAAGAGGCCCAGCGAGAGATGCAGTAAGTAGCCGACTTTTGCTACCCGACTCCGTACCGAAAGTTATGGAGACTCTGCGAATGCTCTACGGACGACCAGAGCAGCTTCTAAATACACTTTTGTCGAAAGTTCGTAAATCAGATCCACCGAAGTCGGACAAACTGGGATCGTTAATTAATTTTGGTGTGCTTGTGCAACAACTCTGCGACCACCTCGAAGCTACGAATCTTGTGGATCATTTGGTCAACCCTATGTTGATCCAGGAACTCGTGGAAAAACTTCCTGCAAGTACCAAAATTGATTGGGTTCGATATAAACGACAGTGTGGAAGAGTGACCTTGCATACACTAGCAGATTTTTTGTCAGATATCGTCTCCGCAGCGAGTGAGGTAGCTAGTTTGGAGGATAACGCTTCACAATCTGGAATTAATCGAACGGGAAAAATGAAGGCCAATAAAAGTAGAGAGCAAGAAAGTAACGTTTATGCACACTGTGGATCCGTGAGTGTCGATAGTAGAGTGGGAAACACAGCAAGAACCGAACGTATTCCGTGCCCGATGTGCGGTCATACTAATCACCGACTACGAAACTGTGAGAATTTCCGTAAGCTGAGTGTTCATCAGAGATGGGATGCGATCGAAAAGTGGCAACTGTGTTCAATTTGTCTGAACGCACATGGAAAATCAAAATGTAAGCTAACCATACGTTGTGCAGTAGAACAATGCGGAGAGCGTCACAACACCCTACTTCATCGAGTAGAAAAGCAGTTTAGCTGCAACACACATGGATATGCAGCCAGAAACTCGATCCTTTTTTCGCATGGCACCAATCATTTTGTCTAACGGAGACAGATCAATAGAAGCAACTGCATTCCTGGACGAGGGGTCATTCTATACATTAGTGGACAGTTCGATAACCAAGCAACTGAAGTGCAAGGGTACAACACAACCTCTTCGTGTCACGTGGACAGCAGGAGTATCAAGATTGGAGAAAGACTCACAGAGAGTTCACCTGACAATCGCAGCTCGAGAAACGCAGGAAAAGTTTGTAATCCAAAACGTACACACGGTGGACAATTTGAAACTTCCAGTGCAGACATTACGATTCGAGGAAATAGCAGATAAGTACCGACATTTGCAATGTATACCCATGATGGATTATGATCAGGCTACACCGATGATTCTTATCGGTCTCAAGCATATTCACTTGTTCGCCCCGTTGGAATCACGTATTGGACGACCAGGTGAACCCATAGCAGTTCGCTCGAAATTAGGTTGGACCGTCTATGGCCCAAAAGACGCAGAGGAAATTGGAAGCTTCGTTGGACAACACTCGTGTGTGGGTCTAACTAATGAAGAACTACACGACCTTCTTAAGGCGCAGTATTCACTGGATGAAAATGGCATCTCCGCTCAAATATTACCAAAATCTAAAGATGAAGTAAGAGCGCGGGAAATCTTGGAAAAAACAACAGTTCGAGTTGGAGAGCGGTTCATGACTGGACTGCTTTGGAAAGAAGAAGATCCTCGATTTCCAGACAGTTTACCCTTAGCAATGAAACGGATGAAAAGTTTGGAAAAAAGGTTGTCTGCTAGTCTTGAATTATCAACGATCGTTCGACAGCAAATAATACAGTACCAACAGAAGGGTTACTGCCATCAAGCTACACGAGAGGAGCTGGAAGGAAGCGATCCAAATAGGGTGTGGTACTTACCATTAAATATTGTACTTAACCCTAAAAAGCCAAGTAAGGTCCGCTTGGTATGGGACGCAGCTGCGGTAGTGAAAGGAGTTTCTTTGAACTCGAAACTTCTCAAAGGACCCGACAACCTAACGCCTTTACCAGCAGTGATATGCAAATTCAGGGAACATCTCATCGGCTTCGGCGGTGACATCCGAGAGATGTTCCATCAGATAGAAATGCAACCAGCAGACAAACAGGCATTGAGGTTTGTGTTCGACAACGTTGTATACGTTATGGATCGTGCGATATTTGGGGCTACATGCTCTCCTTGTTTGGCCATGTATGTGAAGGACAGAAATGCTGAGGACTTCAAGGATCAGTTTCCAGATGCTTGTGATGCGATAGTCAACAAGCATTACGTTGATGATTATTTTGATAGTACAGACACCGTAGGAGAAGCGGTTCAGCGAGCTTCCGCTGTACGATTTGTCCATTTGAAAGCTGGTTTTGAAATCAGAAACTGGGTTTCGAATGCTCCCGAATTTCTTCGCCAAATTGGCCAACCTGAAGAAACAGAAAAAGTTTGTCTTGATTCTTCGAAACCAGATCGTGTGCTGGGGATTGTGTGGGAAACCAAACGAGACAACTTCACTTTTGTCCTCAAAGTGCGAAATGATTTATCACCATATGTGTACGAAGAACGTGTACCTACTAAACGCATCGTGCTAAGCTGCGTAATGAGCTTGTTTGACCCATTGGGTTTCATAACACCGTTTACGTTTTTTGGAAAAGTTTTGATACAAGCCCTTTGGAGATCAGGATGCGATTGGGATCAAACTATCAATGAACAAGCAGCTGTAGACTGGAAGCGCTGGACGAAGCATTTGGTGGACGTGGCGAAGGTTGAAATCCCAAGATACTATTTCGGTGATGGTCTGATGCTGGATTACAGTACATTACAGCTACATATTTTTGTAGACGCGAGCGAAAGTGCGTATGGATGCGCCGGATACTTCAGAATAATGGCGGGAGAAGTCCCTCGTTGTGCACTCGTTCAAGCCAAATCGAAGGTAACGCCATTGAAGCTTGTATCAATACCTCGACTCGAACTAATGGCCGCAGTCCTTGGTGTTCGGCTAGCAGAATCGATCAAAGCAAACCACAACTTCCTTGTAAAAGATGTATTCTATTGGACCGATTCTAGCACTGTCCATTCTTGGATCATTTCCGAACAACGAAAATATAAAAGCTTTGTTGCATTCCGAATTGGAGAGATCATCAGTCGATCAAAGCCTTCGCAATGGAATTGGATAAGAGGTAAAGGCAACGTGGCGGACCATCTAACAAAGTGGAAGGTTGGTCCACACATTGGAGAGGAAAGTCCTTGGTTCCGAGGACCAAAATTTTTATATGAATCAAGTATGAACTGGCCGCAGCAGTTACCAAAAACAGCGAATGTACAGGAGGAAATGCGAGCAACGTTTCTACTTCATACGATTGAGATTCAAGGATCACTTATGGACGTTTCAAGAATTTCGAAATGGAACGTGCTGATCAGAACACTCGCATGTGTCAATCGATTTATTTACAACATTCGTGCGAAATGCAAGGGCAAACCAATCGTAGTAGTTCCAGCTACATCGAAAATTAAAGCGATGGCGCTGATACCGTTACCATCAATTCAAAAATCGTTATCAAGGGAAGAATATCAGGTTGCGGAAAGGATCCTCTGGAAAATGGCGCAAGCAGACGGATTTCCAGATGAGGTGCGAGTTTTTACCAAAATCCGGCAGGATGATTGCAGTAGTTCTATGAAAATTGAAAGGAACAGCAGTTTATTCAAGCTCTCTCCGATTATGGACGAATTTGGAATCATTCGAATGGAAGGTCGAACAAAACCCGTTGAGTTCATTCCATTCGAGCTTCGTTTTCCGATTGTACTTCCGAAAGGTCACCTTATTACACGTAAATTGATTGAACATTACCATCATAAAATGGGACACGCTGGGCGAGAAACAGTAATAAATGAATTGAGGCAAAGATTTTACATCCAGAACATCCGCATGGAATTGAGTAAGGTGATGAAGGCTTGTGTTTGGTGTAAGATAAAACGCTGCAGACCGGTAATTCCAAGAATGGCTCCATTGCCAGCACAAAGAGTTACATCAAATCTACGTCCCTTCAGCTTCACAGGTGTAGATTTCTTTGGACCAATTATTGTTTCAGTAGGGCGTTGATCGGAGAAACGATGGGTTGCGTTGTTCACGTGCCTGACCACAAGAGCAATCCATCTCGAGGTCGCACATAGTCTTTCTAGCCAATCATGTTTGATGGCGATTCGAAGATTTGCTTGCCGTAGAGGTTTTCCGCTGGAATTTTTCTCCGATCAGGGAACAAATTTTGTCGCTGCGAGTAAAGAAGTGATGAAGACCATTATAAAGGATTGCTGCGAAGTGTATACTGACGCGAGAACGAAATGGAGTTTCAACCCACCGTCCGCGCCCCACATGGGTGGGGCGTGGGAACGTTTAGTTCGATCTACGAAACAGGCATTGTCAGTTTTAGATGATGGTCGACGACTGACTGACGAACTACTGTTAACTGTCTTGGCCGAAGCAGAAGATGTTATAAATTCGAGACCGTTAACTTACGTCCCGCAGGAGTCCGCTGATGGAGAAGCATTATCGCCCAACCACTTTCTGCGAGGTTATCCATCGAGCGGTGCAGAAGGCTATCCAGAAGCAGCAGACGAGGCAGCAGCGTTACGTGATCAATACAAACGATCTCAATGGTTGGCCAAAGCATTTTGGAAAAGATGGCTGTTAGAATACTTGCCATTGATCAACAAGAGGAGTAAGTGGCACGAGGAACGAGAGCCAATTCAGGAAGGAGAAATAGTTTACATGGCCGACGACGATAATCGTCGGAATTGGTTACGGGGAATGGTAGTGGAAGTCATCAAAGGACTAGATGGCCGCATTAGACAAGCAGTTATACGAACTACGAAAGGAACATATCGGCGACCGGTGGCGAAGTTGGCGGTACCTGAAATTAGAAACCGTAAATCCGGATGTAGCCAGGAGTTTTCACCGGATGTACGGGGTGGGGCTGTAGAGGTACCACCCGGACCAACATCAAAATATACATCCCTGTAGTCAGCACTGCGTATAAACAAGCAAGCAGTACTGTCAAATGTTCATGTCATAGGAAACAATTGGATTGAACTATAAGAAAACAAAGTGTTTTGTAGAGACGTGAATTTCCTAAATATTTTTTCTCGAAATTATTAAATTGCATTAAACTGAACTCGATTGTAAGGCAGTTACCGCACTAAACGTTCGTAGAGGTTTGGTTGATAGATACGTAGCAGGAAAAAACGTGGACTACTCATGTTTTGAGCTGTTTGTACCACAAGCTTCAAAAAATACAGTTCACCTAAATTCTATCCGAACAACTGTCAAATTCACATACTCATCAGATCCTGGCAAACAAATTATGAAAAAATCAATTTGTGTTTTATTATTATTTTGGATAATGTTTTAGAAAGCATTGAACTGTATTTCCTAAACTCTTTTTTGGAAGTTTTAATGGCCCTGAAAAGCGCCTTGTTTTATGGAATGGTTCCAATTTAGAAAACTTAGTACTCGTGGTTGAAGAAAACCATTTCGAACGCCCTCGATGCCGCCTTGTTCTGGATTTGCCACCAAAGCAGTTTGTATAAAGAACAAACTTTTTTCTTCTGCTACCTGATGCCGTTTTGCGATTGCGTTTGCCATTCGCCACTCGCTGCAACTGCGTGTTGTCTTGATGTCCACCGAACCGAATGTGTTCTGTTCCGAATGCGGGTTTTCTTATCGTCGCGAGCAGCTTTGCCAGCTAACTCGATCACTTCGGCGGCCGAAACTATATAACGCCGGCTAGGTGGACTGGTGCACTGGTACTAACGCGCTCGGCCTAGCTACCCTTGCGGGGAACTCCAGATCAACACGGTTCGAGCGGGATTTTTCCTTTCCCTTCACTTTTCCTCCTTTACCATGTCCAGACATGGCTGCTTGGGTTGGTTTGTTGATGTGTTGTGATGCGAACCGATGTGGTGTACGGTTTGAATGAGAATGATCGTTACGGCAGCGGAGCGGGGATTTTTAAGCTGACTGGCTGGCTCGAGAGTTACGCATGTGTGAGACTGCGACCAATGTTTCGTTCATTTTTTTCTTTTTCCTTCCCAATCGTGCTTCATTCTATTTCGCTGCTGCTCTGGTTGCCCGTTTTGGTCGGTACGATTTGAGGAGCACAAAATGGACCAATCAAAAATGGGCACATAGTGCATTTTGACAATGCTTGATATTTCACAATTATTCAATTATTTATCTCAAGAAAAATGAAATGTTATTCGTTATGATAGATGCGTAGATATATTTCCTATCAATTGATGCAAAAACCTTTGCGATCTATTGAGAAATACTCGAGTTATAAGCGTTCCAAATCTTGCATTTTTTCCTACTTGTTCAGTGCCTAGATTTCCATTTCACCCCCTATATCTTCCGGTTAGACGTAGTCCTACGTCAAAAAAGGCCCGCTGAAAGGACCTATCCAGCGCATTATTTCTTATTCTTGGTTCTCGTCATTACACTACTTTACCTTTTTTTCTCTCTTCCGGTTCCCCTTTTCTTTTTAGCTCTCCTATCTTTTCTCTTATGATTTCTATAAATTAAATATTAAATTACTACTAATTCTTTCCTTTCAATTTCCCACTAACCTTTTATTTCTTATAACAATCTTTCTCTATCTTCTCTATCCGATTTCGATGCACTCTGGCACTATTAAAATTTACTTCTTCCGGCTTCCACTTCCTATTTCCTTGATGAAGGAAAGTCGTTAGCCGGCACTATTCTTTACCGAGCTTTTCTTTTTGTGTGAGTTAATTTATGTTTTGTCTAGTTGGCAGCTCTGTTGAATGACAGATGGTCCAATGAAGCGTATTTCGCGATGGGCATTTTTACCCAGGGCTCACACCGTTCACTATTGGGCCAACTGTTCACAAGCAACAGGCGGTGGGTATTTATGGCGATTTTTATTAAAACATATCCGTTATGAATAAATATATGTTGGAATTTGGGTAGAGCCCAAATTAGTACTTGGAACCAACGGTTACAAGTTGCTGAAAAACCTCCCTGATGTGGCGAAACATCGCTTGTTGAATTTATTCAATTAGTTTCTGGAGCATAATATTGTCATTGGGCTAGGGATCGAATTCTCCACGGAGAAAACAGAGATAGCGTTTTTTTCTAGGAAGCATAGACCAGCAAAACCAAAGCTTCAACTTTTGGGTAAATCGATCACTCATGCTATGTCATTCAAGTATCTTGGGGTCTGGTTCGACTCCAAATGTACTTGGGTGCCCATATTAGGTATCTGAGTAAAAAATGGCAACAAAGAATAAACTTTCTCCGTACAATCACCGGCACCTGGTGGGGAGCCCATCCCGAAGATCTTATAATGTTGTATCGAACAACTATTCTCTCAGTGATGGAGTATGGCAGTTTCTGTTTTCAATCAGCTGCCAAAACACACCTCATTAAACTCGAGCGAATTCAGTATCATTGTCCCTGTATTGCGTTGGGATGTATGCCTTCAACGCATACCATGAGTCTCGAGGTTTTGGCAGGCGTACTAAAAGATCGCTTCAATTTATTATCTCTTCGGTTCTTCATCCGGTGTAAGGTCATGAACCCATTGGTGATCGGAAATTTTGAGCAGCTGATCGAGCTAAATTTTCACTCCGAATTCATGAGTTCATATCATGAATTCATCTCCATGCAGGTTAATCCTTCTTCGTATATTCTCAACCGTGTTCGTTTTCCTGACTACATCAATTCCTCTGTGCATTTTGATCTGTTCATGAATGAGAAAATCCATGATATTCCAGATTATCTTCTATCGGGGATCGTTCCTACGATCTTCAATGCAAAGTATGGGCGTATCAATTGTGATAATATGTACTTTATTGATGGGTCCTCTATGAATGAGTCCACAGGATTTGGAGTGTTCAACGAATTTTTAGCACCTCCCACAGTCTTCAGAATCCTTGCTCAGTGTGTATTGCTGAATTGGCGGCGATACACTGGGCGTTGGACAGCGTCGCCTCACGACCTGTTGAACACTATTACATTTGTAGCGGATAGTCACTCGCCGTACTTCCTTGAGAGAATACGAAAAATTTTGAGTGCTTTATCCAGACGCTGTTATGTCATTACTGTAGCGTTCTATCATAGGGAGCTTCGCTACAATGTTCACGACGCAGGTTGAGGAGTCAGAGAGCCGACTCGTATATTCACACTACTGTTGTGCCCCCACACACCCACACACATTCATGGTAACACAGAGCGGTTTGGTATGTCATTGTTCGGCTATAGATGGAATCTGTTATCACACACTGAACCAAATAACCTTTGCTATTTTCAGGACTCTACATCCTTCTCCTTCTCTAAAAAAAATTAAACAATCCAGTTTATTTCAAACGACATTAAAACATTAGTTACTTTTTTTTATTGAATAACAAAACAAAACATATTTTTTTGCAGGTATTCTAGGAACCAGTTTTTCAATTCTCAAGGTCCTTTAATTGGTGGTTCTTTATCGTCTGCTGCTTTCTCTCGTTTGTTTTTCTACGTTTTTTTCCCATTCTATTCGTTTGTGCTGCTAGTACTAGCTCTTCCGATTGCTTAATATCTCTTAATATGATTCGATATATCTCAGTTGACTTTAACCTTCAGGTCATTCGAAACTTCCTCCGACTACTCATATTGCTCAGGGTTTGAATTGGAGTACGCCTACTACCATAAACGGGTTTTTTATATACGATACATAACCCCTTCTCCATTAGCTACAATAGCATCGTAGTTGGGTTTGTTTGGCTCAAGCTTACTCATAGTAGCGTGGTATAACCGTATCGCTCTTAACGTTTTCGCTCGTCCGTTGCGTAAAGTTTTCATTATATCTCTCTCATCTCGTCTTTTCGTGCGTCTCCTCATCTCGACGCATCACGCATGCATTGTATTGTACATGTACACGTAATCGTGTACCGCATTCCTAGAAACAGTATCTTCTACCTCCGCTATGCGTAATACACAGAGTATTTCTCGATTTTGCCGTTGAGCTAGAGCGTTCATTTATGGTCAATACGGAATAATGTGAACCAATCTATTATTCGAAGAGGAGAGCCGCTGTCACTCGAAATGGTCGCATATGTTTGCTTACGAAAAGTTATTCTAGTACTTCAATCGTTATATTAGCATACGTGCTCTTTATTTCTATTATTCTGTCACGCTCCTTTCGGCGTCTCTTCACGCTCTGGCGGTTATTGTTTGCTGATAGCTGCACATCCAGCACATTCCTGTATTCTATCGGCCACGTCCTAGGCTCCATACAAGGTCACCATATTTTCCCCATTGACTCCTAGATGTTCTCAATGACCAATGTTCATCGCTCAGTGTCTTTACCATGTCCAGACATGGCTGCTTGGGTTGGTTTGTTGATGTGTTGTGATGCGAACCGATGTGGTGTACGGTTTGAATGAGAATGATCGTTACGGCAGCGGAGCGGGGATTTTTAAGCTGACTGGCTGGCTCGAGAGTTACGCATGTGTGAGACTGCGACCAATGTTTCGTTCATTTTTTTCTTTTTCCTTCCCAATCGTGCTTCATTCTATTTCGCTGCTGCTCTGGTTGCCCGTTTTGGTCGGTACGATTTGAGGAGCACAAAATGGACCAATCAAAAATGGGAACATAGTGCATTTTGACAATGCTTGATATTTCACCATTATTCAATTATTTATCTCAAGAAAAATGAAATGTTATTCGTTATGATAGATGCGTAGATATATTTCCTATCAATTGATGCAAAAACCTTTGCGATCTATTGAGAAATACTCGAGTTATAAGCGTTCCAAATCTTGCATTTTTTCCTACTTGTTCAGTGCCTAGATTTCCATTTCACCCCCTATATCTTCCGGTTAGACGTAGTCCTACGTCAAAAAAGGCCCGCTGAAAGGACCTGTCCAGCGCATTATTTCTTATTCTTGGTTCTCGTCATTACACTACTTTACCTTTTTTTCTCTCTTCCGGTTCCCCTTTTCTTTTTAGCTCTCCTATCTTTTCTCTTATGATTTCTATAAATTAAATATTAAATTACTACTAATTCTTTCCTTTCAATTTCCCACTAACCTTTTATTTCTTATAACAATCTTTCTCTATCTTCTCTATCCGATTTCGATGCACTCTGGCACTATTAAAATTTACTTCTTCCGGCGCGCACTTCCTATTTCCTTGATGAAGGAAAGTCGTTAGCCGGCACTATTCTTTACCGAGCTTTTCTTTTTGTGTGAGTTAATTTATGTTTTGTCTAGTTGGCAGCTCTGTTGAATGACAGATGGTCCAATGAAGCGTATTTCGCGATGGGCATTTTTACCCAGGGCTCACACCGTTCACTATTGGGCCAACTGTTCACAAGCAACAGGCGGTGGGTATTTATGGCGATTTTTATTAAAACATATCCGTTATGAATAAATATATGTTGGAGTTTGGGTAGAGCCCAAATTAGTACTTGGAACCAACGGTTACAAGTTGCTGAAAAACCTCCCTGATGTGGCGAAACATCGCTTGTTGAATTTATTCAATTAGTTTCTGGAGCATAATATTGTCATTGGGCTAGGGATCGAATTCTCCACGGAGAAAACAGAGATAGCGTTTTTTTCTAGGAAGCATAGACCAGCAAAACCAAAGCTTCAACTTTTGGGTAAATCGATCACTCATGCTATGTCATTCAAGTATCTTGGGGTCTGGTTCGACTCCAAATGTACTTGGGTGCCCATATTAGGTATCTGAGTAAAAAATGGCAACAAAGAATAAACTTTCTCCGTACAATCACCGGCACCTGGTGGGGAGCCCATCCCGAAGATCTTATAATGTTGTATCGAACAACTATTCTCTCAGTGATGGAGTATGGCAGTTTCTGTTTTCAATCAGCTGCCAAAACACACCTCATTAAACTCGAGCGAATTCAGTATCATTGTCTCTGTATTGCGTTGGGATGTATGCCTTCAACGCATACCATGAGTCTCGAGGTTTTGGCAGGCGTACTAAAAGATCGCTTCAATTTATTATCTCTTCGGTTCTTCATCCGGTGTAAGGTCATGAACCCATTGGTGATCGGAAATTTTGAGCAGCTGATCGAGCTAAATTTTCACTCCGAATTCATGAGTTCATATCATGAATTCATCTCTATGCAGGTTAATCCTTCTTCGTATATTCTCAACCGTGTTCGTTTTCCTGACTACACCCACTGTGCATTTTGATCTGTTCATGAATGAGAAAATCCATGATATTCCAGATTATCTTCTATCGGGGATCGTTCCTACGATCTTCAATGCAAAGTATGGGCGTATCAATTGTGATAATATGTACTTTATTGATGGGTCCTCTATGAATGAGTCCACAGGATTTGGAGTGTTCAACGAATTTTTAGCACCTCCCACAGTCTTCAGAATCCTTGCTCAGTGTGTATTGCTGAATTGGCGGCGATACACTGGGCGTTGGACAGCGTCGCCTCACGACCTGTTGAACACTATTACATTTGTAGCGGATAGTCACTCGCCGTACTTCCTTGAGAGAATACGAAAAATTTTGAGTGCTTTATCCAGACGCTGTTATGTCATTACTGTAGCGTTCTATCATAGGGAGCTTCGCTACAATGATCTGTTCACGACGCAGGTTGAGGAGTCAGAGAGCCGACTCGTATATTCACACTACTGTTGTGCCCCCACACACCCACACACATTCATGGTAACACAGAGCGGTTTGGTATGTCATTGTTCGGCTATAGATGGAATCTGTTATCACACACTGAACCAAATAACCTTTGCTATTTTCAGGACTCTACATCCTTCTCCTTCTCTAAAAAAAATTAAACAATCCAGTTTATTTCAAACGACATTAAAACATTAGTTACTTTTTTTTATTGAATAACAAAACAAAACATATTTTTTTGCAGGTATTCTAGGAACCAGTTTTTCAATTCTCAAGGTCCTTTAATTGGTGGTTCTTTATCGTCTGCTGCTTTCTCTCGTTTGTTTTTCTACGTTTTTTTCCCATTCTATTCGTTTGTGCTGCTAGTACTAGCTCTTCCGATTGCTTAATATCTCTTAATATGATTCGATATATCTCAGTTGACTTTAACCTTCAGGTCATTCGAAACTTCCTCCGACTACTCATATTGCTCAGGGTTTGAATTGGAGTACGCCTACTACCATAAACGGGTTTTTTATATACGATACATAACCCCTTCTCCATTAGCTACAATAGCATCGTAGTTGGGTTTGTTTGGCTCAAGCTTACTCATAGTAGCGTGGTATAACCGTATCGCTCTTAACGTTTTCGCTCGTCCGTTGCGTAAAGTTTTCATTATATCTCTCTCATCTCGTCTTTTCGTGCGTCTCCTCATCTCGACGCATCACGCATGCATTGTATTGTACATGTACACGTAATCGTGTACCGCATTCCTAGAAACAGTATCTTCTACCTCCGCTATGCGTAATACACAGAGTATTTCTCGATTTTGCCGTTGAGCTAGAGCGTTCATTTATGGTCAATACGGAATAATGTGAACCAATCTATTATTCGAAGAGGAGAGCCGCTGTCACTCGAAATGGTCGCATATGTTTGCTTACGAAAAGTTATTCTAGTACTTCAATCGTTATATTAGCATACGTGCTCTTTATTTCTATTATTCTGTCACGCTCCTTTCGGCGTCTCTTCACGCTCTGGCGGTTATTGTTTGCTGATAGCTGCACATCCAGCACATTCCTGTATTCTATCGGCCACGTCCTAGGCTCCATACAAGGTCACCATATTTTCCCCATTGACTCCTAGATGTTCTCAATGACCAATGTTCATCGCTCAGTGTCCTAACTTAGTCGGGAGAAAACCCTATCGTTTCTTATTAGTATACCTTCGACCTCTTCAAGTTTCTAGTTAAAAGCATGGTAACGACATAATTCAGGTCAATCACGAGTCTCCAAACATTTCAAAAATAATAACAATGTCCCATCAGTAGCTAGATTCCTCAAGATAATAGCGCAAGATTCACCATCTGTGACAAAAGATTTATTACGAGATAGTATATTGAAGATCTTCGTCGATTCTGGAATAAGCCTTGCCTAGATGGAATACAGATGTAAGTGAAGTGCTCAACTCCCAGCTCTTGGGCATGTACGTCTGCCATGTTGATATTCTCTCTCATATATTCCAAACTTCTGTGATCGATAAAGATGTATGCAGTCCGAAAAGAAACATGTAAATTATTTTTCGACCGGCCACACAATCTTCACTCAACGTTTTGAGGAGATATCGTCGATCACAATTTCGTTATGTCATTAAGGAAAAAACAAACCATATCTACCTAACCCACATCATTACATGTCGGGTTTCGTTTCATGTTTCTTCCAACCTTTCCAAAAATTTCTCTCTATCCAAATAACGTTTAGTTGTACGTATGGGAAAAAGTAATCATTGCAGCCTGGAACCTTCGAACGTCAATTTTCTGGTGCAATATCCCCTATGTTCATAGAGATAACGTGTTGCACCACGAGCGTAGCATTCAGGAAGTCCTTGGTAGGTCTAAAGACCCAAAGTGACAAAGACCTTTCGTATTCCATCATCGCGCAAATGTCTGGCTTGGGAATCTCTTCCCTTCTTGGCGCAAGTCTTGAGAACTTTCTCATTGAATCATTCGTTACTCTTTTCAGTCTTGTAATTCTCACCAATTTCCTTTTTTTTTGCAGGTAAAAGTCCAGCTGTCAAGATGGCCATTTTCATAGCGTTGCGATTTACATCAAATCCTTTTTTTCTCTAGCATTACGAGTTCCATCGGATTCGCGTTTTCCCTCAGCGCTACGATTTACAACGGACTCGCTCTTTTTCTCAGCGCTTCGATTTACATCGGACTCGCTTCTTCTCTCAGCGCTACGATTTTCATCGGACTCGCTTTTTTTCTTCAGCGCTACGATTTACATCGGACTCGCTCTTTCTCTCAGCGCTTCGATTTCCATCGGACTCGCTCTTTCTCTCAGCGCTTCGATTTCCATCGGACTCGCTTTTTTTTATCAGCGCTACGATCTACATCGGACTCGCTTTTTATTTTGGCACTTCGGACTTCTCCGGCCTCGCCTCAAATGCAGCGCCACGGACCTATCACGACTCGTCCCCAAGCAGTGGATCGGAATATCTGAACGCACTTCGCTATTTTCCGGCCTCGCCATGTACTACGGATTTCCTAGACTCGCTCTCAAACCACATCAAACATTTACGATCATGATTTACTTTCACTTACAACCTAACCTCACATATTACACAACTGTATATATATAATACATATATATCCAAATAATGAATCACCTTTAATTTGAAGTCACTATTTTCCACTTCTATCAGCACGTTATCGTTAAATTATCGAGAAAAAAAAAGTTTCCTTCTCTGTTCCAACACTACTATCCTACCGTTTGCGCCAAATTGTAGCGTTCTATCATAGGGAGCTTCGCTACAATGATCTGTTCACGACGCTGGTTGAGGAGTCAGAGAGCCGACTCGTATATTCACACTACCTCATACCGTTTACGCTGTTGTGCCCCCACACACCCACACACATTCATGGTAACTGTGACAAGTCACTTGTTGGGTCTTGCTGTCTGTTGAAGCTTATCCCGCCCATGGTGTTTATTAAGAACCAAAAAAAAAAGGAGAAAACACACATTAATAGAAAAAAAAATAGCTAAATAGGGTCCTTGGCATAAAATAAAAAAAAACATATAACTATTCTTTGAACTATATTTCAATAAATAAAACCTAAACTAAAATTTAAATGACAGATTAAAATTAGCTATTTAAGGGTTAAAAGAAAGACGGCACATAGTCATACACAACACGAATTAAGGATTATATACAGCACAAACAACATTCTTCTTTCTTCTTCTTCAATGGCACTAACGTTCCTAGAGGAACTTCGCCGTCTCAACGTAGTATTACTTGCGTCATTTTTATTAGTACTTAGTTGAGATTTCTATGCCAAATAACACGTCTTGAATGCATTTTGAGTGGCAAGCTCTAGAATACGCGTGATCACAGGGCAAGTCGGAGGAAATTTCTTTGACGAAAAATTCCCCCGACCAGAACGGGAATCGAACCCGAACACCCGGCATGTTAGTTATGACGCTAACCACTCGGCCAAGGGAGCACACAAACAACATTACACGACACATTAAAACATCGCTGCGGTTGGTAGTGCTGAAGGCGATGAAAACCAACCCGGATTTGGCGGGTCGTTCCGGTTGGAGCGAGTCGGGACTTGTCTGAACCACTCGATAGAGACTAGACGTGTAATAATAAATCCGCGACGATTCGGTGGAATTGTACTTTCTACGAAGTCGTTTCACAAAGAAGGAAGTATCATTCCGCACAAACCTAAACCAAACTAGCGGTTTGTGGCGGTCGCGTACAGTGGCGCACCGTAGTGTCGAAGAGGTTGAGTCGTGAGGGTTGGCATTATCGTCAAAACCCCAGAGCGCGGTGTGGCGTGGCCGAGGATCCGTACCGGCACCCTGAACGACGAACGAGAGGATAAGGCTGCAACGATCCGAATTTCCGCCAAACAGGAGAACCAACGCAGGAACGAGGGAGTATCAGCGGCAGTCATAATCTACGCCGAAAGTGGAGTCAACGCAGGAACGAGGTAGTATCAGCGGCGGGCCCTGACACGACACAATACACACCTGTGAGTACTTATAAATCTGAGTAGGAGTTAGGGAATTAGGGCAGACAATGAATCGAATAAAGACCGTCTCTTTAGGAAACTATAATCGGTGTTTTCCCTTTTCTGAGAAACCTAATTTGGCAGGAATTGAGCCGACCCTGGGAGGGAAAAGAAGGAGTACATGCGGGCAGCTGGGCGTAGCAAGCCCTGTGTTCATATAACACAGAGCGGTTTGGTATGTCATTGTTCGACTATAGATGGATTCTGTTATCAAACACTGAACCGAATAACCTTTGCTATTTTCAGGACTCTACAATTACCTTTGTCTGGGTCCCTTCACATTGCTCAATTCCGGGTAATGAGAGGGCTGACTCATTAGCAAAGGTAGGTGCAATTGAAGGCGATATTTAACAGCGTCAAATCGCCTTCAATGAATTTTATTCTTTAGTCCGCAAAAATACCATCGCTAACTGGCAACGCAAGTGGGATGAAGATGAATTGGGCCGGTGGTTTACTCGATTATCCCTAAGGTTAGCCTCAAACCATGGTTCAAAAGTTTGGAATTGAGTCGGGACTTTATTCGCACCTTCTCCCGACTCATGTCCAATCACTGTTCGTTAGATGCACTACTCTTCCGTTTCAATCTTGCCAGCAGCAATCTCTGTGTTTGTGGCCAAGGTTATCGCGACATCGAGCACGTTGTTTGGTCGTGCGAGGTGTATCTGGTCGCCAGATCGAATTTAGAAAACTCCCTTCGGGCCCGAGGAAGACAGCCCAATGTGCCAGTGAGAGATGTGTTGGCTCGGTTAGACCTTGATTACATGTCTCATATATATGTTTTCCTCAAAGCTATCGATCTTCGTGTGTGATTGTCCCTATATCCTTATACCCCCCTTTCCTTCCTTTGTGGGTAATTCGTCCCTTTGCTATAAATAGTAGAATAAGTTGAAATGTAAATACTGTTACGGTTGAAAACAACCGGAACAAAATAAAGCCATTGATTCAATAATAAGAATTGAATGACAGTTTAAATCGCGCAACCTAAAATAAATCCCACTCATACTTACCCAATCCACTTTGATACCTACCTGAAAGGCAATGCATGCTGTCAAAACAAAACGGAAACAATTGTAAAACTACTAACACAATATGTACAATGAGACCTAACATTCGGTTGGGAGATTTCCGATCCCGAATGACGAAGCAATAGCTGGAAAGGAAGCAGTAGAGAAAGAGAGAGAGAGAGAGAGAGAGAGAGAGAAAGATGAAAATGAAGAGAAGAAAGAAGAATTCGAGCTTTGAAGGAAAGAAGGATGACTCGACTCCTTCTTAGCTCACGGACCGTCGAAGGAATCAAGTCGAGATTCGAGAAAAATTAAAGTTGGAATTACCTACCAAGAGTTCAAGTGAAAGTGCGGGAGTAAATAGGGGCAGGAGAAGTCACAGCTCCCAGGGACCGTCCACGCCGGGTGACATCCGCCCTCCTCGCAGAAGAAATCCGACGGTGGAGGTACCTCAGTGCCGGTGGTCAGCGAGCCCCCCTCGTAATCGTTGTTCCACACGCATACGGGTAAGTCGGTTGGACGCTTTTGAGGGCAGTACGGTGAGGTCTGGTAGAGCCTAGCCCCGCTCACCGATACTGGAACCGATGAGATCGACCCCCGTGTGCGGGCACCGTGCGTGAGTAGAAAATCCGCCAAAATCTCTCTCTATTCTTCGGACTTACCTGGTTCCCATCTGTTCCTGTTCGGCCGCATCAATATACTAACCTTTAAACCTGAAAAGAAATAAATATAGATATATAAAGATACTTACCTTTCTCTTCTTATTGAATAACGAATCCTCATGATATAGTGGTTCTACTTTATTCCGTAATCTTCCGTTGAAAAGTGAGTCCACGGCGCGTTATCGGTGAAGAGCCGACCCTGAGGCCATAATAACCTCTGAGCTAGCCGATACTTACAATACACTATAGATATACGAATAGATTCAAGAATAGAGTGTTCATCAACATTGTTACAATTTCCTTATATCCCATCCTTCTCCTAAAAATATGTCACCCTTCTAAACTCGAGTACACCGCGAGTAATCGGTTTTCCACCTTACTAACCATAGATGTAAAAAAATTATAGTTTTAAAATTATATTTAAGAATTCGGCTCCTTTAAACTTAAGTAACTGAGCCTGTAAAAATAAACTAATTAATAAAAAAAAAATAAAGCATGCAGTCTGCGGGGGCTCTAACAATTGACCGATCTTTTCAACCAATCTGATCGGGCGAACTTCAAATCGCAAAAAACTATCATCATGAATAAAAACGATCTGAGGAACGTGATCGGTTGTGATCTTCATTCAGCTGATCAACACATGGGATCCATATTTAGGCTAATATTAGGCTGTCAAAAAAGTCCTGCGGTATTTCCGCGAGGTGTCGTTGTAAGCGCGTAGTTCTAGTTGTATTCATTGTATCGAGTCATACTACAGCTTGTTGGAAAGGTATAATATAGTCCTTGACATTGTTTTGTTTGGTTAAGTCGTTCGTGAGTTATAGTGTCGCAAATATGGAGCAAAATAAAGAGAAAATCCGACATATTTTACAGTACTACTATGACAAAGGCAAATAATAAAATTTGTGCAGTTTATGGACCCGATACAGTTTCCATTTCCACCGCACAACGATGGTTTCAACGTTTTCGTTCTGGTGTAGAGGTCGTCGAAGATGCGCCACGCTCCGGAAGGCCTGTCGTCGAAAATTGCGACAAAATCGCTGAATTAGCCGAGAAAGACCGGCATAGTAGCAGCCGTAGCATCGGCCAACAGCTGGGGATAAGTCATCAAACCGTTATTAACCATTTGAAGAAGCTTGAATTCACAAAGAAGCTTGATGTATGGGTGCCACACACGTTGACGCAAAAAAACATCTTTGACCGTATCGACGCATGTGAATCGCTGCTGAATCGCAACAAAATCGATCCGTTTCTGCTGTGTGTTTGGTGGGATTGTCAAGAAATAATCTATTATGAGCTGCTTCCCTATGGCCAAACGCTCGATTCGGACCTGTACTGCCAACAACTGGACCGCTTGAAGGTAGCACTCATGAAGAAGAGGTCACCTTTGATAAACAGAGGCCGCATTGTCTTCCATCAGGACAACGCCAGGCCACACACTTCTTTGGTGACGCGCCAGAAGCTACGGGAGCTCGGATGGGAGGTTCTTTTGCATCCGCCGTATAGTCCGGACCTTGCACCAAGTGACTACCACCTGTTTTTGTCCATGGCGAACGAGCTAGGTAGTCAGAAGTTAGCCACAAAAGAGGCCTGTGAAAATTGGCTATCCGAGTTTTTTGCCAATAAGGAAGCGAGCTTCTAATACAGGGGTATTATGAAGTTGGCATCTCGTTGGGAACAAGTCATTGAACAAAACGGCGCATATTTGACTTAAAACAGATGATTGTAACTAATTTTATGAACAAATGAAAATTCAAAAAATATACCGCCGGACTTTTTTGACAGCCTAATATAATATTGTAGAGCGTTTATCTATTTTTATGCCTGGAACCAGATGTTTCCTTGCAAGTGCATTACGTATCGCTCTTATTGAAAGTCACCTCAATCAATTTCAACTCTTTAAATAAACATAACACACATTCACTTCCGAAAATTCAACTTCAGCTTCCATGGTTCAAAATTGATTCGACCAACCTTGTTTAGCCAATAATGTTTATGTTGATATCCTAAACATTGCGTAGCACTAAACCGCTGCTTCTCACTTCGCTGCGGATAAGATTTGTTGTGAAAACAACAATAATATATCGATGTTTTATGCCCAGAGGTCCAGTGTATGGACAGGGACCGGCTCAGCAACAGACTGGTCTTTTTTGTCGTATAGCCATAATCTCGGAGACAGCCCAATGATTACAACACTGACAGTAATACTACTACCAAGTAGTCTCCGGTGTTGAAACCAGCAATGATGGATGGCGTTGCAGGCAGCAACAGCAACAGTAGTTCCAACGGTGATACTATCGGAGATGGTGATGGTTTAATCACCTGGATAAGTCATATTGTTTATCCCAATTGATAGCCGAACAGCAAATCCCATGGCTTAGGTCGTCATCGTCCTCCTGCAAATCTAATAATAGTAGTAGTTATAAGAATAGCGACAAGGATAGCAAATTGAAAAACAATCATCACCTCGACACGAGTCATCAAATAGACTCTAACAAATATTCTAATGATCTTAATTTGAGCTATTCAAGCAGTAATTTTATGAGCGAACACCGAAAGTTGACGAAAGATTCTTTTGTTGTCCTCTTCCTCGGAAAACTCTAGCCAATCAGTGACCTCATGGAACAGCATGAGGGTCACTCTACGATGACTATCGTGTCACTTTGATTTATGATCTGTGCGAAAACTTCAAAATGACATTTTTGAATACTGGGGAAGCAACTAGGGTAGCTAACCCTTCTGCACGGGCAAACATGCTAGACATATCTCTTTGCTCTTCTTCGTTATCCCTGGATTGCACGTGGAATGTAATCCGAGATCCCCACGATAGTGATCACCTACCAATAATTTTGATTTACGAAAAGGCACTTCAAGAAGAAACTTGTACAGCCCTCCATCACTTTGGTGGGACAAGGAGCGCTCAAAAGTCTACCTTGAAAAATCACCCACTTTCAAAAAAAATCGGAAAACTGGATTAGTGGAATGATTTCGAAAGTACTAAGGTCTAGAGGCCAAACTAAAAAGATTGATTAAAGCAAGCGTGGATATTGGCGGAAATTCGTCAATGGTCTATCAAGGGGGAACCGCTATGAGCACTCTTTGGAATACGGCTATTAGAATGCGTGGCTGGAACCATACAAACGGAACTAAGGAATACTTTGACCGTTGGATTTTCAAATTTGCAAGGAAGTTTTGCCCCGATTCCGTCTCTGCACAACACATCATACGCAACATTCCTCTTCGAAGTGATTATGAGAATTTTTCGATGGTGGTATTCTCAATTGCCTCCCTCTCATGTAACAATTCAGCTCCGGGGTCGGACAAGATTAAATTCAACTTGTTGAAGAATCTTCCCGACTTGGCAAACAGCGTTTGCTGAACTTGTTCAACAAGTTTCTGGAGCTGAATATTGTCCCGCATGACTGGAGACAAGTGAGAGTGATAGCCATGCGAAAACCCAGCAAGGCTTGCGATCACAATTCATATAGGTCGATTGCAATATTATCCTGTATTCGAAAATTGTTAGAGAAAATGATTCTACTACGTTTGAACAAGTGGGTCGACAACAATTGCGTATCTGAAACAGAAATGCCATCAGAGAATCAGTTTTCTCCGAATAATAACCGAAACATGGTGGGGTGCCCATCCAGAAGATCTCATTAAGCTTTACAAAACAACGATATTATCATTGTTAGAATATGGTAGTTTTTGCTTCTGATTAGCTGCCAGGATTCATATTTTCATGCTGGAGAGGATACAACATCGTTGCTTGCGTATAGTCATGTGTTTGCATTCGACACATACGATGAGTCTCGAAGTCTTTGCAGGAGTATCCCCGCTTACTCTTTGGTTCACAAAATTATCCTAAAAATTTCTCATCCGTTGTAAGATCATGAATCTATTGGTGATTGATAACATCGAAAATCTACTCCAACTGACTCCTCATTCAAAATTTACGTCTTTATACCATAACGTGCACCCTTCACCAGGCATTTCCAACCAAGTTTGCTTCCCATACTTCCTTTGAAATTCCTCTGTCATTTTTATATGTCCATGCGACAAACAAATCCATGAAATCCCAGATCATCTATATCCGCTGATGTTTACGGCGAAATATCGGGAACATAGATCTGATAAAATGTCATTTACTGACATGAACGGGTCCACTGGCTTCGGCATCTTTAATGAAAATTCCAGTGCCACTTTCAAACTCAAAGATCCTTGGTCCATGTATGTCGCTGAACTGGGTGCGATATATTACGCACTAGGGATCATTGAAACCCATCGGCCATTATTTTATTTTTTCAGACAGTCTCAGCTCAATAGTGTTTTGGTCGTAAAATTATTCAAGATTACCTTAGCATGGGTTCCCTCCTATTTCTCGATTCCGAGGAATGATAAAGCAGACTCGCTAGCTAAGGTGGGCGCTTCAGAGGCACACTTTTTGAAAGGCAAATTGCTTAGAATGAATTCTTCCACATTTCTCGTCAGCACACACTCGTTAGTTGGCAGTGCATTGGAGTGACGATGAGTTCGGTCGTTGGTTACAAACGATTATCCCTAAGGTTTTGACGAATACATGGTTCAAGGAATTGAATGTAGGACATGATTTCATTCGCGTGATATCTCGGCTTATGTCCAATCACTACAACCTAAACGCACATCTTTATCGCATTGGGGTCGCAGCAAGCAATCCACGACATCGAGCATGTTGTCTGGTCGTGTATCCAGTTCCATGCTTTCCGCTCTCAGCTTTCCAGAGCATCGAGGGCACAAGGCAGACAATCGGATATCCCCGTCCGGGATATCTTAGGGAGCCGTGATTCTGATCTTCTGCTTCATCTAAACCTGTTCCTCAGAAATGTCTATGTCAACGTTTAATGTTGTTTCCTCCGTTGTATCACTGTATCATATCCCTCCTATCCGACCGATAAACTTTTACTTAGTCGCGGCAATACAATACAATAGTTACAGATACACGGGCATAAGGTTTCCCTGGATTCCTCGAGTCAAGAGAGATGCACCACCATTGAAATGGGGTACATACTAGGGGGCGTCGCTGATTAATGGTTAGTTGCACCCCATTAGGAAGTATCTCGTGTCAACCACACGTACAGACCATTGGATACTGCAACATCCAAAATAAGATAATACAATGTAATACTAATCTCGAGCCAACCGCGAGTAATCGGTTACATATTACTAACATACTCGTAACCCAAAAATTGTCGAAATATTTAACTCCCGGCCCAGTGAGGCCGGGAACAAAAACACAAGTTTCTTGATCTTCCTTTCGCAAAGTTTTTTAAGAGAACCACTTTGTAAATAAACTGCTTTCCAAGAACCGACTCTGTACTGGACATAAAAACATATCGATTCTAAATTGGCAGATTTTTAGGTACTTTTATCTTCCCTCAGATTGAACATTTTGGTAGTTTTATGGAACTTTGAAGAATAATCAGCATTTGTATGCTGATGCAGTAGCACATCGAACAAGTTGCACACTATCGTATGTAGTCGAAATTCAGATCTGTGAAGTCTGGTCTCGTATCTCTTATGAATCGTTTGATGTAGGATTGGACGATCTCGGATCGATTCTTAGAAGATCGATCTTTTCCATTCCGATTTCCGATTTTTTTGATCGATCTTTTGTACTCGAGAAAATCGAGAAAATCGATTTCTTTTGCTTTCGATCTTTTTGATCTTTTTATAGATTTGTTTTTCAGTATAAATTTTTATCTCACCAAAGGTCACCTAACATTTTTTTTAAACATAATGCCAACATTCGGATCGCGTCTTCTACGATTTACTTCTGTACAAATGCTGACAGAGACAGAACTAGCAGCTACTGAGGGGATGAACTGTAACCAGTTGCGCATAAGAATAGGAAAAGTTGTTTTCTATAACTGGTGCCAAAATCAAGGACAGGCTTCGACTAAATGACAAATGTATGGCACCACAAGATGAATGCCCTGTGGCTGCGGCCTTCATGCTGAGAAACAAAACAAAATGCTTTTGATGTTTGAATAGAAATATGAAATTTGTATTCCCTGTTTAAAGAAAAGATGGCATTCATATAGAATAAGCAGATAAATCGAGAAAAAGGTTTTAATTTTTCAAAGATCGATTCAGCAAAGATCGATTCTTTGGTACCGATTTAATCAATGGTTCGATTCCTACGCCGTTTGGAAAATCGATTCGACAAGATCGATCTTTTTATAAAGATCGCCCAATCCTAGTTTGATGTATGTTGAAAACGATGGAATATTGAAACATTATCGCGTGGACATATTTTCTAGCAATTCTCTATTTCAATTCTATCGTTTTAGAGGCGAATGAACTAAAAAGTTTAAAGCCGCTTAAAAACAAAAAAGCAAGCATATTATCGATATATACGTCACTCACTATAAATTAAGTTAACTAACACATTGTTCTGTGCTCCCGTGGCCGAGTGGTTAGCGTCAAACCTAGCATGCCGGGTGTTCGGGTTCGATTCCCGTTCTGGTCGGGGAAATTTTTCTTCAAAGAAATTTCCTCTGACTTGCACTGTGGTCACGCGTATTCTAGAGCTTGCCACTCAGAATGCATTCAAGGCGTGTTATTTGGCATAGAAATCTCAACTAAGTACTAATGAAAATGACGCAAGTAATATTACGTTGAGACGGCGGAGTTCCTCTAGGAACGTTAGTGCCATATAAGAAGAAGAAGAACACATTGTTCTCCAAGTTAACTAACAGAAAAGTGAACACAATGATCGCAAAAATAAATTTAGTGAAAACGAAATGTACCTCTTAATGGAAACAACAGTTATTCCAATATATTTTGTTATTTATAGTCCTATATTGTTCTAATTAAAGAAATAAACAAACAATTTGAAATGACAATATTAAAGCACGTTAACGTGATATTTACTGATTTTAGTGAATTCAGGAAAAACAGAGTGCGAGCCAAGTGACTTGCATAGTTTTGCTGTAGTATAGACAAGCAACTTTTTACCGCAGATATATGAAAAATGCTGAAAACAAAATAGCCACTAACACAAACAAAGTTTCTTCATGTACATTTTGTTATGTTATGTAATGCAAGAACGATCATTTATATCATTTATGATCATGTCCACATTGTTAAAATGAATTGGAACTAATTACTTAGAACGAGACGACAAACTTCAATCAAAACAGTGTTTCTAAAATTCGAAGCTTCAATATTCGATGTTATTTTTTCCCAACAAAAAGCATAAATATGGTCACCTTCTGAAAAGCATGACGAGCTTTACTGCTATCAGACTCACACAAACTGTTTGTCCCACACATACTGTGGTTACCCATCCACTCAACATAGCATGCAACATCCGTACTATAATGCATGATCAATTGCTGTTCTTGGCTTCGTACAGACAAAAGAAATGTTAGAAAGGTGTTCCCTTTGGAGATATGTGAAAATTGTGGCTCAATGAATATACATTTGGTGTTTCTGGATGTTCACTTCAACATAACTGCATGTGAAATAGAAACTCAGGGTTAAGTGAGTTTCGATATTCGGCGTTTCAATGAACATTTTGAAGCTGTGCATAAGTGATAAAATTAATTGATGAATCATGCCGAGGAAACTCTTGAAATTCCTCATCTTGTTTGACAACTCCTCCCTATTGTATTTTCCTGGTCAGTTTCTGTCCGGGAGGGTATTACTCGAGCTGCAAGAAAATACATCATTATTAGGTAAGATTGAGTTAAAAATCATAGATAACATTGATGATTTGTTGATTGTGACATAGGCAGCATCGTATAACATTTTAGATTATCAAAGTGGGGAGGCCAGGGCTGCAATTGCCTCACATATATTGACAAAAGTATTCTCAAATGATTTAATTGATCGATGTTTGAATGAGTTACAAGTTTTATGATACTTGGTCGAAACGGAGATCGTATCAATGACAATTCAATAACCTTGAGCTCAAGACTGATCACATCTACCTTGAAACCAAATTGTTGGGTTATTTCGACGTATTAAAGAACTCATCTTGTAGAAAAATGTTATGTCTAATTTCTCCGCAATGAACTACTCTAGAATTGTGAATATACGATTCGTTCAAATTATACCGAAAATTATCAATGACAAACCTAATTATACTAATTTTCAATATCAATATTGATTTAATGTTATGTAAACATATGTAATGTAGATGAAAATGTTTCCAGCGCATCACACGATCAGCAAGTGATAACAATCTTCAGCTTTTTTTAAGTGGGTGAGGGGATATTTAGTTTTCAGTGTATGATAGTTGATTTTCGTTCATGCAAGCTCATAAACCTCAATGAGTAGTTACACACGCGAGCAAATCGCTTCGAGGCAGTATTCCTCTGCACGAATCCAAAAGGACCAATAATGAATAACGACAATTTTTGTTTGGTAATAGTTGCAAAGCCTTGGGAAGAACAAAAAGGACGACGTCCTTGAAGACCGCAGTTCAACTTTTTATGACCAAAAACGAATCGTGGCAGTGTTTCCAAACAATCCTTAGGCGGCGATGACATTGGATGCGGAAATGTGGCCGTACGAATTGTATGTAATAGTGAAAGTAAACAACCACATTGTATTGGTGTGGTTACATTGCTTCCCCCTTGCTTCGTTCAAATTCGTCTGCTTCTAGTGAACAGAATTGTTTATTTCTCTTCGTCAGTTATCGTACAATAAAATTTTCGTACTTACTCCGATCTAGAGATGGGCGAGCGCTCACGAGCCGCTCATTTGAGCCGGTTCGTCAGAACGAGCGTACGATCCACGGTTCTCTACAAATGAACCACGGTTCAAAAGAGTCTCGGGTCAAAAAAATTCCGCTGTTCAAAAACGTGCCGCGGTTCAAAAAAGAACCGCTTTTCGAAAGAGACTCGGCTTAAAAAAGAGCCGCGGTTCAAAGTCTTGGCTCAAAAAAGGGTCGTGGTTCAAAATCTCGGCTAAAAAAAGCCGCGGTTCAAAGTCTCGGCTCAAGAAAGAGTCGCTTTTCAAAAGAGTCTCGGCTCAAAAAAGATCCGCGATTCAAAAAAGAGCCACTCAAATGAGCCGGCTCGTTTCAATGAAGGAGCGGCTCTGAGAATAACTCACTCACTGAAATGAACCGTTTTGCCCATCTCTACTCCGATCCAATGTCACCTTGACCTTATTCTGTTTTTTGTAAAATGCGTCGTTTATTTTTATATCTTGTTTATTCTAGTGATATTTCCAGTTACATAAATGAAATATAGTATTTGTGTTACGATATGCGGGAAAACCGAGGAAGTAACGTAACAAACGAATAAACTCAATAAATTATAAATAACGACGATGATGTGTCTCTTCAATCGGTCGGTTGATAGCTGTCGGGCGACAGCCGTGAGCGTAGAAAAATAGGGTCGCACCACAACAACTCCCCTTTTTGGGGGAATGTCGCTGTCTTGATGAGTGTAGCAGGAGGGTTTCTCCAGCATCCGCTACTCGAAGTAGTAGGAACTCGTGTTCGACGTTGTTGGTTCGATGGTTTGTAAAGCTCTCGCGAAATATACGCATGGGTCGACCAAGTAGGATTTCGTCAGGTGATTTGCCAATCGATAGCGATCGGATCGATAGCAACACGGGAAAATATCGAGTGCTTCGGCTAGGTCTTCCCCTCCAGCCTGAATTTTCTTGACGGTCCTCTTAAAGGCGTCGACAAAGCTTTCCGCGTGTCCGCTGCTGTTTTGACAAAATCTGCGTGAACTCTCTGCCACGGTTTTCGGGCCATGACTCAAGTTTCACCTTGGTGTCTACTTTTGCGACCGAGGCATACTCCTGACAAGCACGAACTAGTGCGATGTTTTGTTCGTCGATGTTCAGCTAAAAAACGAAATTCCGGGTCAGTGAATACATTCTATCGATGCCTGGGTGCCCTCTGTGCAGTTGCTAGAGTACCTTCTGCTGCAATTTCTTTGGGACTACAACCCGGTCACTGTACATCAGGACTTTGTTAGCGACGTACAGCGAATCTCGACAAGCGAAGAACTTCCGGAGAAATACTTAGCTGCATATGACCATCCCTTTTGCACAAACTTTATGACCATCTGCTATGTCCGATCCTGACAGCTTTATTTGATGCATGAAGAATCTGCACTTGTCAAATTTTACCAAGAATCCATACTCTTGGAGACGCTGTAAGACACGGTCATACGGTCATACGTGCTTTACGTATTCCCCAACGGTCACGAGAACTGAGAATCATTTTTTGAACGGAAGATGTTGCGTACCTTTCATGATAACATGGGCTGATTGGTCATGGAGAAGGCAGATGAACCATGAACTGCGTTAGCTTCTAGAAAATCCAACCATCGTCCGAACAACAAAAATCGGGCGATTAAGATGGGTTGTGTGTTTCACAAGAATGTCGACAACCCGGTCAAAATGTTCCTCGATAACGAACTGACAGAAACGTGACAAGGAAACGAACTGCGGGACAAATTGGTCGATCAGGTGGAAAACGTCGTACGAACCCTTTGCAGGCGGCCCTGGACTGAGTAGGAAGGAGAAGACTTATTTGTTCAACAGGGAAAACAACAGTCAAAAATTGAATGATAAGCATGAGCAAGCCGAGAGCGTTGGAAAGCGTTCGTTTTGGATAGAATTGGTACTGGTGGTGGAGAAGACTTGAATTTAGGATAGATAAATTGTATTTCGTTGCAAAAATAACGAGCTGGTGTTATTCTTTTACTCATGTTTGTTAGTATGACCTGATAGAGAATGCATTGTGATGGGGAACAAGTATATATTCCAAATTTAAACCGATGGTATGTAGGTTATAGCTACCAAAATACCAGAATTGGATGTGTATGACAGGGTACTCTGATTCATTTGACCCAAATGGTATCCGTTCCTTGCTACAGTTAGGATGTCAGAATACAAAAACATCTGGTGCTCTGCTGAAGATCAAAACATTTGAGAAAACAAAAGACATCCAATTTCTACAAATGTTCTTGAACCCTCAATGGAACAAGGAATAACGTTCGAGAAATATTCTTGGCATAGTGAATTGCCATTGAATATAACGCAAACATAAAGTTTAAATTCACGTCTTTAATAATTGTCTTATACTGTATTCCAGGATTACATTTTCATGTTGTCGGAGAGTGTGTGGTGCGTGTACGATCAGGGCGCCATGAGCGATCATACGATAAAGAGAACTATATTGACTTCCGAATGCGATTGTTGGGCGACACTGAACAGCAAGGAGCAACAGTGCTGTCACCTGGAATACACAGTTTCCCGTTCAAATTAGGCTTACCAATAGATCTGCCGTCCACATTTCTGGGGCGGTATGGATGGGTCCAATATTTCTGCAAAGCAGCACTACGAGAGCCATCTGGATTGATACACAAAAACCACCAAGTCTTCATCGTCATGAATCCAATTAATTTGAACACAGAACAACCTTATTTAGCAGTATTGTGCAATCGCAACGTTAAAAATGATTGATCTTTTAAAAATACATTTTTAGGATCCATTTAGATGTAATATTGAACACAACTTGGGAGTAGCTTGTGTTGGCGGTGGGATCGTCAAATGCAAGATAATACTTGATAGGGGAGGATACGTTCCCGGAGAGTCTATCATGATCACAGCGACCGTAACAAATTCTAGTAGTGTAACCATAAAAAGCACAAAAGCTGCGTTAACTGAGGTAATATATTTGACTTAGAAATACAATTATGCTTCTTTTATATTAATCATTATAACATTTGAATGTTTTCTAGACTATTCAATATTTTGCGCACGATAAACTGGTACAAACGGAAAAACGAGATCTGGCGGTGATTGCACGCGGAAAAATTCGTCCTGGTTGTCGAGACGATTGGCAAAATAAATCGCTTTACGTTCCACCTTTACCACCAACGAATTTACGAGGATGTCATCTCATTCGAATACAGTATGATGTTTGTGTGAGTCATAATTTTCTCTCCAAACATTACTATAGCATGTTTCTATTGCTCATTTATTGATCTTAGTACTAATACGAATAACAATGGGTTAGTGCATTGCCCTTGGAACTGTGGTCAGTACATGATCACAAGAATTGGCAACGAAACGGAAGAACTTCGAGCCGACGATGCGGGTTAGCGAACTGGCTTGAAGTACAGTGGAACCCTAATTATCCGCGAGCGGATGATCCGCGATGCGGGTTATCCGCGAATGCGAGTTTCATAGTAATTCCATAGAGCTTCCCGAATTTAGTCAGTAAGAGGCAGGCACTTGCTGTTTTGTTTTGGTCGTGGCTTTCAGATACACCCATACCTCGCTTTACGGCCTAGATACTTTCCTGGGCCGCTAAGAAAAAAGCCGTATAACAAATCAATTATTCCAATACATACAATTCATACAAACTCTATCAGATCGGTTCCAAACTTGTTCAATGAAAAGTCGTATAAAGAGCGGCCGTATAGCGAGGTATGGATGTAATCTGACCACTGGTCTACACTACCTTACAGATGATAGTTTAATGATTTCTGTATTGATAAAACATAGTTTTCATGCTAAAATGTCTTTATTTCGTGTTTGCACCTCATTTTCAGTAATTTACCACGTTATCCGCGATTTTCGTTATTCGCGATGACCTTGCCAGACTATTTCGCGGATAATCGGAGTTCTACTGTATATCTTGATGTCATCATGTGTTCTTGCTAAAACAACATTTTTACATTCCATTGCTTTTTTGCTATGTCTACCTTTGGTCGTCTTTTTGTATTACGAGTTACAGATAAAGAAATGTGTATCATAGCAAGTCTTCTACCATTAATCACTTTTATCAGTGACTTATCATTCGACCACGAAGATATACGATATTTCCTTCCGAAGGGTGATATCTCATTCCTCCATGAATATTAACTTAATTCGTGATTATTCGTCGAATGTACTCCATGTCCATCGCTACAGTTCCTTCACCAGGGCGAGAGGCAAAGGAGGTAGCTAAGGGTGACGCGGCATACGTGGCTGACGTCTTTAAAAAGACGCGAGAGGGTTCTGGTTGAAAGGAACTGGAAGAAAAAGGTGGTAAAGTTCAGGCTCACTCAGAATGGCGAAATGCTGCTCGCGTTAAAGAGAGACTCGGAAATTATAATCTCAACATTCAAGGATCTTGTCGAAGAGATTATCAATGACGGAACTGATGTAAAGGCCTCATCCACCAGTATATCGGTAGAATGCAGGAACCTCAGTCTGTTCACCACTAAAAAGAATCTGCGTCAGATGCTGGAGACGGAAAGCAAAGGACTAATGAAAATCTGATTAAGAAAGACATATCGCTGAACACACGTCGATACGAATACAGTGGCCAACCACCAAACCATAATGTTCCCTCCTCCATGCTTGAATGTCTTCGGTGTATACTGTGGCATGTAAGCGCAGCCTATTGAACGATGGATCCAAGTTTTTCCGTCCGAGCCGATGAGGTTTACTTTCGTCTCATCCGACAACAGTATATTTCGCCACTGCTGTTCCTTCTCCGGACCGATCCAATCGAAGTGGTCTTTCGCGAAGTTCGATCACGCCTTAAGATTAGGCATGGGCGAGCCGCTCATTTGAGCCGGTTCGTCAGAACGAGCGTACGATCAACTGTTCTTTATTGATCGATTCTATGTTATGCAGCCTCGACGGAACATCCGGTTATATGAACGAGGTCGTAGTCGTTGTAAAAAGCGATCAGGAGCATGATTGTAATCTGTTACTGTTTCGTTATCTAGGCTCTAGTTTATATGTAGAATCATAAGAATAACGCTCTGAAAAACAAATATATATACATGTATAGTAGGAAAACATTTAGTACAACACAACACACACACACACTTACCTTCTGAAAGCTGCAGTCCCTGATCCACGAAAGGAACATCGAAAAGAGAATATAGATGGTTAAAGAGGAAATTAAAAGCTGTCGGAAAAGAGGAAGAAAATTATAATAAGTTACTTGGTAGGAAGAATTGTAAAATTCTGCCATTTCCTGGTTGAGTTCAGTGCTAGAAGCATTAAATTAAAAGGGGTATTGTTATATGCCACTTTGTATAAAAGAGTACTCTTGAACAATAGTGTGTCTCAGGATTATTTGAATCAGGTATGATTATAAGAAGACCCAGGAAAAAACTAAACCAGGTAACAAGCAGCATGGCCAGTAGCCTCATATTTTCCTGTTTGATAGGACCCGTAATTTTATCCACTGGAAAGCTCCTGTGAACCACACGGGCAAGATTCCTCGCTTAGAACGCCGAATGCTGGAAACCAAGTTTGCTAAAACTGGTCCGCAGCAAAGCTTCGGCGATCGTGTCACCGTCAACCCGAGAAGAGCTTAACCGTCAGGACATCGAGATCCCGCCACCGCGTGCATCCGCAGCAGCAGCAGCCGGCCGGCCATCACCACACTCTATACACTCCCACAGCAGCCATTGTAATTAGGTAACAATAAACGGAAAAAAAGATATATTTACCTGTTTAATATTGGGGATAATCCGAGCCCTTGACCCGCAAAATCACCTCAAATACGAGGAAAGCCGACCCTGAGAGCTAAAGGCCTCAAGCTCGAGCTAGCCACGGTAAAAAGAGGCCTTGAGAGCCCAACCTCAACGATCCCCGAGGCTCAGACCAGGGATCGAGGTTTAGAGGGAGGTCCATCTGATCCCCTTGAGAGTAATAATTGGCGCCCAACATACAAGATTGAAAGCGGTCAAGAGCTCAAGATTAACCAACATTCTCGGAGCGTTGTAGGTGTTAGGTTAGGTGTAGGTACTCTAAAGTGAGCCTAAAGTATTCGGATAGTGCATGAACACTATTTCGCGGCAAATATACATTTCTATTTAAGAAGTGCTTCCTAGTGCGCGTACGTTAACGAAAGTGAACTGATTAGCGAGGTTAGAATCAAATAGCGGATGTTTTTTTCGGAGAAATTGAGTGAACGAATGAAAGAGTGATTAACGGGTCTTGGTTCAAATTAATTTACCAAATATTACCTTGTTTCGGATTGAATTAAAATACAGCGATTCAAATATCATTTATTCAGATTTTCATACAAAAGAATCGTACAGAGAGTTGAGTGATCACAACGCATTACTTACACAATGGATCTACAAACAATGTACAAATACATGGATGTGTCCCACCTGTCGATTGATGAAGTGGAGCATGAATTATTGATTCGGAAAATGTTGGTTGACTTAGATCAACACGAAAGTGTTAAGAGGAGAAAGCTTAGGGATCGGATGAAGTTAGAGAGAGAAACAGAAGAGTTTGTGGTTTCCCAAAGTTGGAGAGCGGTTAGAGAAGAAATGTCCATCATTGCGACTAAGCTTCACGTAATTGAAAAGGTGCTTGAAAACCCAAAAGTTGATGCCCGCCAAAGACAAAAACTTAAAACTAGACTGGTGCATTATCGTGTGAGAATTTATTTACTTTCTCAATCATCAGAGGCAGCGAAATACTCGCATGAAATTTCAAAAATGGGGAAACGAGCTTGTCAGATTTTCGTGAAATATTTTCCGGAAATACAAGGGGGAAAGGGAACTTCCAAAGCGGGAGCGAAACAATCGAATAGTGAGATCAATCGGGTGATTGAAGAGGTTAGGAACGAAATAGGAGTGCTGAGCGAAACGATGGAAGGGAATGCTCTGGGAGAAGTAAAAGAGAGTCAAAATGAAAATGCGGTGGAGGCGGGAAATGTGTCCATAGAATCGAAGGAAAGTGAGATAGAATCATCAGTGAGAAGATCAGATGAAATGATGTTATATTTAAAAGATTTTGAGGAGGGAAAATTAGAAAACGCGGCAAGTTTAATTGAAATTTTCAAATCGTTTGTGGTACAAACAACAGAACAGCAAAAGCTCATGAGAGAGAAAGAGATCGAGGCAGAGAGGAAAAGAGAACGTGAGGTCAAAGAAAATAGAGATCGGAAAAAGCGTCTCGAAAAATTGCTAATGAATTTGAATGAACAGTTAAGAACCAATATCAATACACATACGCAGAATGAACCAGATCGAGCTTTGAACAGACGATGAGCATAAAAATTGAATCCGATGAAGAAGAGCTTTCGAATACAGATAGCATAGAAGGCGAAACTGAAGGCAGATTCGAGGAGATTAAAAAGTCTGATAAGAGATTGGAACAGATGGAAAAATTAGCATGTCACAAAATTAAAGGAATGAATTTGAGAAAAGGCAATACGTTTCTTTCGGAAAAGAATAACGATAGACGTCACAGAGAAAATAGATATTCATCGTATTCATCTAGTGGTACAGATAGCCTAGACTGGGACAGTTCGAGTACACGAAGTACCTCAGAATCCAGTCTGGATAGGAAAAGCAAGAAAAATATCAAGAAAGGGAAGCAAACATTCGACAAACTGAAGAGAATTCCAGTGTCGGAGTGGAGGGTTAAATATGACGGGAAAGATCAGGGGAGACGAGTGGCGGAATTTCTAAAGGAAATTGAACTGAGAAGGAAATCGGAAAAAATATCTGAGCGGGAATTGTTTCGAGGAGCTATCCACTTATTTACAGGGAGAGCAAAAGATTGGTTCATGGAGGGGTACGAGAATCGTGATTTTCGAAATTGGCATGAACTCAAACGAGAATTAAAGCGTGAGTTTTTACCACCAGATCTGAACTTTCAGATAGAAATTCAGGCAACCAACCGTCGTCAAGCTCGAGGAGAAAAGTTCGTGGACTATTTCCAAGACATGATAAAACTTATCCAGTCTATGACAAGACCAATGTCAGAGAGAAGAAAATTCGAAGTCATATGGCGAAACATGCGATTTGACTACAAAAATGCAATGATTGGAGCTGGTATAAGGTCATTGCCAAAATTGAAGAAATATGGTCGAATGGTAGATGAAAATTATTGGAACATTTATCAGAAACCAACAGAAAATCAATATCGTTCAAAAACGAATCAAGTTAATGAGATATCAGAAATGCCCACATCCGATTCGTCCAATTTCAAAAACAATTCACGTGTTTTCGTTCAAACCAAACATAAAGTTGAGCAAAACAAAACCAAATATCGTCCAATGAAAGAGAATGGGAGAAAGGAAGAAACAAATGAACAATCTATAGATCCAATGGAAGGTTCAGCCAGGGGGACGATGCAGGTTTTAGTCAACCAATATAAGCGCCCCGCTATTGGCACATGCTATAACTGCAGGAAAATTGGGCACCACTATATTGAGTGTCCCCAGCCAAAGCAACAATTTTGTAGACTTTGTGGTTTTCCTGATGTGATGACTTCCCAATGTGAACATTGTTTAAAAAACGTAAAGAATTCAGCTTAAGGGGGCAAGTTGAATTTTTGAGTAGCATGCCTCCGAATCAAATAACTGCAGATTTGAATTATCATGGGTTTCAGCGATTTTCCGATCATGATTACATTTCGGAGAATGACGTAGAGGAGCTTTTCGTGAGGGTTCAAAAAGATAATCGACCATTTGCAAAAGTTTCCGTGATAGGAAGAGAGATAGTGGGTTTGTTGGACAGTGGCGCTCAACGAACAATTTTAGGAGCAGGTTGTGAGAAACTGATAAACTCACTCAAGCTTAAAGTGTATTCGACTGACGTATCTTTGAAAACGGCTTCAGGAACTCCTGTTGAAGTTGAAGGGTATGTGTACTTGCCCATCACATTTAACAATGAGAATCATATTATCAAGACACTCATTGCACCAAAACTCAAACACAAATTAATTCTGGGATACGATGATTTCTGGAAAGCTTTTGGAATTCATCCAGCAGTGCTTTCAAACAGCTTACCGAGGGAGGAATTTCTCGAAGAGATCTCCGAATCTAATGAAATAGCATCGAAAGGAGAGAAAGAAGAGGGAATAGTGCTATCAGAAGATCAAAAAGTGCAACTCGAGGAGGTGAAAGCTCTTTTTATAGCAGCTAAGGATTGTGAAATATTAGGGTTCACTCCATTGATCTCTCATAAGATAGAGATTAGGGAGGAATATAAAAATGCAGCACCTATTAGAATTAACCCCTATCCAACTTCTCCTTTGATACAAAAAAAGATTAGTAATGAGATTACAAAGATGTTGAAACAGCAAGTGATCGAAGTAAGTAAAAGCGATTGGCGTCTCAGTACTGTCCCCGTGATTAAACCTAGCGGAGAGGTTCGATTGTGCTTGGATGCGAGACGTTTGAATGAACGAACTAAGAAAGACGCTTATCCTCTCCCACACCAAGACCGTATACTGAGCAGATTGGAATCTAGCAGATATTTGTCAACGATTGACTTGACTAAAGCATTCTTGCAAATTTCGTTAGATCCAGATTCGCGTCAGTTTACGGCCTTCTCGATGATGGGGCGAGGGTTATTTCAGTTCACCAGACTTCCCTTCGGCTTGGTTAACAGTCCAGCAACGTTAGCCCGTTTGATGGATCAAGTCCTAGGCTATGGTGAACTGGAACCGAATGTGTTCGTCTACCTCGACGATATTGTTGTGGTAAGCGACACATTCGATGCACATGTAAAAAATTTGAAAGAGGTGGCTCACAGATTAAAATGTGCGAATCTTTCGATCAATTTGGACAAGTCCAAATTTTGTGTGGATGAACTTCCCTATCTCGGCTATATTCTCACATCGGAGGGCCTGCGACCCAACCCCGAGAGAATCGAGGCAATCGTGAACTATCAACGTCCAACTTCTCTTCGCTCACTTCGCCGATTTTTGGGAATGGCGAACTACTACAGAAGATTCATTCCTCAATTCAGTGAGATGTCTGCTCCGCTCACAAGCTTATTGAGAAACAGACCCAAAACAATTACATGGAATCCCACAGCCGAACAAGCTTTCGCTCTTCTCAAAGATAGCTTGATCGCAGCACCGATACTAGCTAACCCTAATTTTGAATTGCCTTTTTTCATTCAAACCGATGCGAGTGATAACGCAATTGCAGCGGTACTCACCCAGCATCAGGATCAGGGAGAAAAAGTGATTGCATATTTCTCGCAAAAGCTCTCACCAACTCAGCAATCCTATGCAGCCACTGAAAAGGAAGGCTTAGCGGTGCTGAGTGCCATTGAGAAATTCCGACCATACGTTGAAGGAACACATTTTGTAGTAGTAACAGACGCATTTGCTCTGACCCACATTATGAAGGGTAAATGGCGTACATCCTCGAGATTGAGTAGATGGAGTATCGAGCTCCAGGGATATGACTTTGAAATACGTCACAGACGAGGTAAGGATAATATCATCCCTGATGCCCTGTCGCGTTCGTTGGAAGTTGCATTTGTGGATGAAGTAGAAGATTGCTGGTACACCACTTTACACAAAAAGGTTCAACAAAGTCCTGAAGAGCATCTCGATTTTAAAATTGAGGGAGGGAAACTATATAAATTCATTCCTGTCAAAACAGCAGTCCTAGATTTTCGTCACGAATGGAAACTCTGTGTTCCAGAGAAACTAAGAAATCAACTTATGAATGAAGCACATGACCAGTCATTGCACATTGGCTATGATAAAATGCTCGAAAGAGTACGTTTGAACTATTTTTGGCCAAAAATGGCATCATCCATTAAAAAGTACGTTTCGCAATGTCAGACATGTAGGGAATGTAAACCGTCATATGTGTCGCAGCATCCTCCAATGGGGAATCAGCGCTTGGTAACGAAGCCTTTTCAGATTCTGGCTATGGATTTTATCCAGACGTTGCCTCGCTCTAAATCTGGAAGCATGCATCTCCTGGTTCTCCTCGATTTATTCTCGAAATGGACACTTTTATTTCCGGTCAAAAAGATTTCCTCAACATCCGTCATTAAAATCCTGGAAGAACAATGGTTTAGGCGATATTCGGTGCCGGAAATAGTCATTAGTGACAACGCTACCTGTTTCCTGAGTAAAGAGTTCAAGTCCTTTTTAGGGCACTATAAAGTCCAGCACTGGACTAATTCGCGGTACCACAGTCAGGCCAACCCCGTAGAACGGGTCAATAGGAACATCAATTCGTGTATCCGGACGTACGTTAAAATGGATCAACGTCTTTGGGACACAAAAATCTCTGAAGTCGAGTATATCCTAAACAATACAGTCCATTCTTCCACGAATTTCACACCCCACAAAATATTGTTTGGTCACGAATCACTCGTAAGTGGCGAAGATCATCTTTGTGATCCGGACATCGACGAGAGTTCTATAAGGGATAGAAATGATCGTCATATGAAAGTGAATCGCGAAATTTACGACATTGTGGTTAAAAATTTGGCAAAAGCACACGAGAAAAGTAAGCATACTTACAACCTTCGTAGTCAAAAAACGGCCCCAGTTTATAAGGTAGGCCAAAGAGTTTTCAAAAGGAATTTCACTCAATCCTCGGCAGCCAACTCGTACAACGCTAAATTAGGTCCGTTGTATACGCCATGTACGATCGTTTCCCGGAGAGGATGCAGCTCGTACGAGCTCATAGATGATCGAGGCAAAAATATTGGCATTTTCTCGGCGGCTGATCTCAAGCCAGGAAATCCAACATAGTTTAATTTTTCGGAGTTTTTCCTTATTTTATTATGTCTAAAAAAAAAGGAAATAAATGAGAATAAAAAGTAATTTTGTGTATACCTTGTAGAGCCATTGTGATGTGTTGCGTCGTTAAGAGAGATCAATTCAATTCTGATCGTTCTTTGTTGTACACGTAGCTTTTATGGTAGAAAAGAGAAGTAACGCGAATTTGACGGTTGTCGACATACAAGCCGAGTTTCAAGAGAGCTTTTTAGAACATTTTGCTATAAAATAGAATTATTTAAAACCCAATAGAAAATCACAGATCGAACAAATAGGAAGCGCATTAGGAATGCCACCGATCAAGGAAATAAAACTAGAAATGTAAAATTTCCAATCGCTGTTAGTAGATTTTGTGAACCGGTTCAATTTACACTATTTAGTTCGGGAGTGAAAAACCAGAAAAAAACAATTCATTTTCTCAATTTTCATACACCATATTATGTCGGCATTACTCGAAATACCAACCGTTGTTAATAATTCGCGATGATAAACATATTCTCTCCCATATCCAAGGATATGCTTGGAATATTGGTTTGAAGAGAAGGTTTGTTAAACACTCCGAATTAGTAATACGCGTGCAAATAGCATATCATTGAGAAACCAATGAAATCAACTATTTGATCAAATCATGCTTTAATGTTTGTTTTTGTTTAGATTATAAGCACCAAAGATGCGTCTCAATCCTGGGCATTGTTAATTAGAATGTAATTTGTTGGAAAAAAAAATGTTAGCTACGTTATCATTTTTTTTTGAGAGGAGTGGGTGGTAGTGTTACTGTTTCGTTATCTAGGCTCTAGTTTATATGTAGAATCATAAGAATAACGCTCTGAAAAACAAATATATATACATGTATAGTAGGAAAACATTTAGTACAACACAACACACACACACACTTACCTTCTGAAAGCTGCAGTCCCTGATCCACGAAAGGAACATCGAAAAGAGAATATAGATGGTTAAAGAGGATATTAAAAGCTGTCGGAAAAGAGGAAGAAAATTATAATAAGTTACTTGGTAGGAAGAATTGTAAAATTCTGCCATTTCCTGGTTGAGTTCAGTGCTAGAAGCATTAAATTAAAAGGGGTATTGTTATATGCCACTTTGTATAAAAGAGTACTCTAGAACAATAGTGTGTCTCAGGATTATTTGAATCAGGTATGATTATAAGAAGACCCAGGAAAAAACTAAACCAGGTAACAAGCAGCATGGCCAGTAGCCTCATATTTTCCTGTTTGATAGGACCCGTAATTTTATCCACTGGAAAGCTCCTGTGAACCACACGCGCAAGATTCCTCGCTTAGAACGCCGAATGCTGGAAACCAAGTTTGCTAAAACTGGTCCGCAGCAAAGCTTCGGCGATCGTGTCACCGTCAACCCGAGAAGAGCTTAACCGTCAGGACATCGAGATCCCGCCACCGCGTGCATCCGCAGCAGCAGCAGCCGGCCGGCCATCACCACACTCTATACACTCCCACAGCAGCCATTGTAATTAGGTAACAATAAACGGAAAAAAAGATATATTTACCTGTTTAATATTGGGGATAATCCGAGCCCTTGACCCGCAAAATCACCTCAAATACGAGGAAAGCCGACCCTGAGAGCTAAAGGCCTCAAGCTCGAGCTAGCCACGGTAAAAAGAGGCCTTGAGAGCCCAACCTCAACGATCCCCGAGGCTCAGACCAGGGATCGAGGTTTAGAGGGAGGTCCATCTGATCCCCTTGAGAGTAATAAATCTGAAAGCAGTTCTACAGCGCATCGAAGACTTTGGTTTCACGATTCGAGCGGAGAAATGTTCATTCCGCAAACATGAGATCCACTATAATCACGGGCTACGTCCAGATGCAACAAAAACCGAAGGGATCGCCAAACTATCGCCTCCCATTGACATTTCAGGTTGCGCTATCCACTTGACAACCTGCTCAAATCGGATGCAAATTTCGAGAGGAATAAAGAGTGTAAGCAAGCTTTCGACAATTTCAAGAAAATTCTCTTGTCAGATCTGCTTCTTAAGCCTGGTTCAGAGTTCCCGTGAACGTTAACTTGAACAGGTGGTGAAATAGTACGATCATTTCACGGTGAACTACATTGCGAACAAACAACTCAAAAAATCGTGGTGAATAGAATGATTTTGTTCACGTTCACGTTCATATTAAAAGTTCGGCAGTAAACGTGAAGTAAATAAACATCGATCTTCAATAAAGTAATTCGGATAAATTATACAGTTGTTCACGAATCAACCCGAAGCAACGAAGTTTCTTAACCCGCGCAGAGATCCGATTGAATGAAATTGCATCCATATCATGTTTCTTCCTATCGTTTCAAGATGTTTTCCTCGCGTTTTATGTATGGACTGATGAATTTTTAACAAAAAAGTGTTTGTCCGCGTTCACGGCAACTCTAAACCTACCTTTACCCATTATAATCCGAAGTTAGATATTATCGTGGCATCTGATGCTTCATCCATTGGTCTAGGAACAACGATTAGTCATCGATTTCCAGATGAATCAATAAAAGTGGTACAACATGCTTCAAGAGCACTCACCAAGGCGAAGCAGAACTACAGTCAAGTGGACCGTGAGGATCTGGCCATAATATTCGCCGTCACCAAGTTTCATAAAATGCTGTTTGGTCGCCGTTCCGTTTATAAACTGACCACGCTCCACTACTTCGAATTTTCGGATCCAAGAAGAGTATTCCCGTCTGTACTGCCAACAGACTGCACAGTTCGCTTTAACTACTGTACGACTTCGAGATTGAAAGCACAAAAGCCTGCGTTAACGAAATTCGGTAAAGCCGAAATCTTGTCACGTCTCATCGATCAGCATGCGAAGCTGATCATGTCGTGTAATTTTACAAGAATAAATTATATTTTAATGTGTTTATGGCGTGTCAGTATCCTCAATGAGGTATTATTTATTTCACAAGTTGACACCTCTCAAATACAAACCAAATTTCTTCGAACAATGGAAATAAATTTATATAAATCGATTGAAGCCAGGATTGGATTATTTTTTCCCAAAGTTTTGTCACTTTCGGGAACATTGTGGAGGAAATTTGTCGAGCCGAGGGCATCTGAAATGCCGTGAACAGTGTCAGAATCACGTCTGAGCCACAGCGGGAGTGGAGGGTCGACCAGCGTGCTGGTAACGACTTGATTGTGGAATGGAATATGGAACAGCCACAAAAACCCAGAAACAACTATTCTAAGCGAATTGACGCCGCTATAAGCGTCTTTGCCCAGTTCTGGTGGTACTCGGGACGTAAAACAGTAGTATCACGACGATCCTCCTGCGAAATAGTGGGGCTGGTCACAGGCCTTGCAAGCACCAAGCAAACGAACGATACACAAGAAGATTTGAACCGGACTAATCGATATAGACCTGGGCGACGAAACCGGACTAACTCGGGATATGGAATTGTCGATCTCTCAATTGTATCGGAAGTACTCGTGTGCTCTCCGAACTATTTTGTTTTGACACCGTAGCGCTGCAGGAAGTTTCGCGATGATCATACTATATACTAGAGCTACAGCAACACAAACGAGCTAGGTAAAGCTTCCATTGTGATGTACAATATGCAGAAGCGTGTGATTGGTTGGTGGACAATCAACCCACGAGTGTGCAGATTGAGAATTAAGCATCACAGCACAACCCTCACCTTGCAAGTTCAGATGATGACAAAGAAGAATTCTACGCGCAGCTGGAACGCGAATACGAACGCTGTCCAAAACATGACATCATGATTATCATCGGAAAATTAAAATTATGATTCAGTTAACTTTTCCATATCAAACTAGTATTCTATTTAAATGAAAAACATTTTTGTTTGCAGGTGATAAAAAAGTCTCATACGAAAATTGTTTATGAGGACTATATTATGATGAAAAATTCAGCAACAATGTTGGAATTTTTTAGCCATATGGTTGAATGAAAGTTAGAAAAACGTGTTTCAAGTACAGTAGAACCTCGATTATCCGCGAGCGGTTGATCCGCGATGCGGGTTATCTGCGAAATTGAGTTCCCTAGCAAATCTATAAACCTTCCCGAAAGTTGTCAGTAAGTGGTAGAGTCTTGCTTTTTTGTTTTGGTCATGGCTTTCACATTATCTGATCACTGATGTACAAGACCTTACAGATTGATAGTTCAATAATCTCTGTATTGATGAAACATAGGGCCTGATTCTCGAATACACTTCACGGTGGAAACGAAATAAACGGCACGCCATTGAACTACGTTTTACGAGTTAGTGAAGTGTCGAAGATAATAATGAGTTCTCAGGCAGAATGAGCACTTTTCAAATAAAAAAATCATTAATGAAAATTAACTTCTTCGTATCAAACTGGTATTCAATGTGAGTGGAAAACTTTGTTTTCTTCATGTGATATAATAATCTCATACAAAAGATTCATCTGAAGATAATTTGATATTATAATGATAAATTTAGTGGGAAACTAATCTCGTATCCAGATGTCGACACTGTACCTTTGTCATCGCGAATACGTTTCATTCCGTTTCCACCGTGAAGTGTATTCGAGAATCAGGCCCATAGTTTTCATGCTGAAATATATATTTTTCGTGTTTGTACCTCATTTTTAGTCTTATATTGCATTATCCGCGATTTTTGTTATACGCGATGACCTAGCCCGACTATTCCGCGGATAATCGGGGTTCTACTGTAATCAAATAACATGATGTGAAAATTTTCATTAAAATTTTAGAATTTAACTGGCTTCGTGTCTTCTAATCTGATAGAGATTACACTAACGAGTTTGGGACCCAAATGATGGCCCTAATTTGAAATTGCCACCAGACGTCGACATCATGCCACTGTCATCGCGAATTCGGCGCAAGCAGTTTAGAACAAATGTTATGGCGGGTTTACATTAGGGAGATCTATAGCTATAGATGGATTTATTCACGTGAAATAGGTGTAAACGGGTGAGAATAAATATGATACACTTATTCGAGGTATATGTAACTTGAATAAATTCAGCATATGTAAACGCTTGTGAATTTCTCACTGGTGAGAAATCACTGAAGTTGGATGCAGTTCTACTTCAGGTGAATAAATTCACCGAAGATATGAATATATTCATTATAGAAGTTCACGCTAGTGTAAACGGTTGATGCGATTTCTACCAATCTCATCATATTTCTTCATATGAATATATCACTAGTCTAAACCCACCCTTAGCGTTTAGTACAACGACGCTAATGACGCAATGCATTATTGTGTTCGACTAAATGGAAACACACATATTTAAAACGAAGTGTCAAAGCACAGTTGTCGCAACGCGACGCATAGCGCGGCATTCTGATCCCACCTTAAGGCTGATGTCACATTAGGCGGATTCCGCGAGTAAAACCGCAGCGGAGAATCTACAGTGTATTGTGAATGAGCCATGTCACACAGAGCGGGGCGGTTTTGGAAGCGAATTCAAATCGAGAAAAAAACCGTCGTGATATCCGCGGCGGCGAATCCGCCTAATGTTACATCAGCCTAACGCACAACGCGGCATTCTGTTTCCATCTTTACACTAGAAGAACGCTGCGTGGGAGCTAATGCTGCGTCAAGCTACCCGTCAGCACGCGGCCGCTACCTACAACGCAATTAAAGAATTTCTTCGGACATGATTTAACTTCAGCTTCGACCTTTCAATTATACTCTTCGTGTGCACTTTTAATGGCAAAATTTAATTCTTGGGAAATACTCTGATATTCCAGCAAATTTAGTCTGTTTTGTAATTTTTTGTGTATTTTTTGTTTTCAATTCTTTAAATTTCTTATTTGAACGTTAAATCAAACAGGATATTTGCTGGTTGAATTTTTTCGTCTTCTTATGTTATTCAGAATTTCGTGAAGGATATGTACGGATGAGTTGACATCTCGTTCGCTGTTTAATAAAGTTTACCATTTTATGGCTTGTAGACTACAAATGATTGCAAAAAAAAGTGAAATGTGTTGCTAACGAGAGAATTATTTTCAAAATAAAGCTCGCCGCCGTCGGTTAAATAGTTACTACCAAGAGAAATTATTCTATTGTCAGCTATTTTAGCCAGCATAAAACTCCTCTACCGCCACAGCAACGTGAATGTACAATTAGATTCATGAGCATAACTAACAGTTGCGATAGGTGTGAAGGCTGTGGCAGATGATAGTGGGAGGGCAAGCGTTCCGCTTAGGCACTTGTGGAGGGACACTAGCACACTTTCATGGCATTTGAAAGGACGGATTGGTTCCACAAGCGCGTTAACAGAACCATCACGATAACAAGTGGACTGTATCACTTCCTTGGCACTTCCTTCTGGATAGTTGCTGGTTCTCCGGTGGAATCAGGATGATGATTTGCTGATTAAAGAACTAGGTGATGGTTTTGGCTTTTATACAACTTTATTACATTGAATTAAGAATTAAGTTAAAGGATATATTTACACACTTTCTCTATATACACTAGGTACACATACGACGTTGAGAGTTTTTCTCTTTCTCCCCCACTGTCGGTGATGTCGATTGGGCGGGGCGTGCGTTTCTGCTTTGTTCGCGTCACATTTCCAAAACTTTCCGCTTAGCTCGAAAAGCCGACATGCCAGGAAATGTTGGAGCACGAACAGCGTTTGGCATGAAAACGCATATTTTAAGGGAATGTTTGAAAATTTTCGGACTATGATCCTCAGTATTCAGTGGATTTTTCAACCATAAGAAATACAATTTGTCTATCTCTTTTTTATTCCAGTTTTTAATTGAGCCAAAATCAATGGAAAAGCAGGTAAAACTACAATTGCCAATCATCCTTGGAACGTACCCTTTCAAAACAGAGGATGGCGACAATACCAACGAATGGGCGGAAGCTGTTTTAAAACCAGAAACACATTATCCGTCAACGCTGCCTATTTTTAGACCATTTGAAACCGATTCAAAGTGATAGCGATATAGCAACGTTTGTATGGTGTAACATTCGGATATTTGAAATGACATGCAAAGCTGTTTTTTCATTCGCATTTCATAAAATAAGTATCATAGAACGGCATCAATACGGAGTGCCATACCAAACAAGCTATAACAAATGTCCAGCAATATATTTAATATATCTGAAACTTGTGATAAATAAAAATCATGCTACAACTTATGGTGTTGTTTTATCAAATCTATGAGCTCCGCCTTCTTCAGTTTTGAAATGCCGCTAATATCTAGTTGCTCTAAATAGGATCGTAGTACACTGACCAATAAAGCTCCTGTCTGAAATGACTCACTAAGTAAGTATATCGTTACAGATACATAAATTAATCGTTTCACCTTTCCATTTTTTATTGATTCTATCACAAACTGAGAGTCTACCGCATCCAATTTAGGCGCCTTTGCGGCGGGACTGCCAGCAGCACTATCTTTGATTCTTTTCTTAGCAAATTCCTTGACATCCTTGAAAAAACGTGAGTTGTCAATCATTATAAAAGAATCAAAACCAGACAAATATATACTTCTCCAAAAAGTTCATTTATAGAAGACACAAATTTTGCAACTTTTGCGTCTATCCGATCATTATCCGTTTTCGTTGAGTCAAATACTTCCAAATCATTCTTGTCGAAGAGAAGCGCTTCAATGTTGGCATAGAGTGTCGTTAATACTGGGTTATCAAACTGAGATGGGTGGTACTTGAATTTAATCTTTTTTGCGATACTCTTGAAAAGATATATCTGTTCATTATCGACATCGGCAGGAGAACGTTCGAAAACCTCCAGTTTTCTTATGTCGGCTAGCACAAAAAAAAAGCTATTATTATTTTTATTATTCTAAGAAAGTTAGCATTACCTGCATATGGTATGAATTCTATTCTGAATCCGCTGTGTCGAAAAGGCTCCCCATCTTCGTCGTAACAACACTCTTGTGGAATTAATGCCACCAATCTGCAAATAAGTAAAATGTATTCAAACTCAAATCTTAGTTCAGGTCTACAAACACATGTGAATTAATTTAGTATCCTTGCACTTTCTAGTTCGATTGATTGTTGTTGTTGTTTTGCATTATAGAGACTTTGAGCTGTATGACAGTCATTGGTATCTTTATTCCCATTTACACATCGGAACAACCACTCAAAGTTACACAATACTTGTAGGTAATCATTTCAGGTGGGCACAGACGCCTCTTTTTAGTTACCCTGGTACATAATACCAGGGTGTAAGCGTTCAAATTCGATTACAGTATCAGTAGTACTGAATGAGGTTAGCCTCTTTTACGAAATCGAGAGTGTCTCCTTCTTTCCGTGTGTCGTTTAGCAAAACGACATCTGGGCCACCGGTGAGGCCGTACCTTCTTCGAAGGTCCGCAGCATGCATACCGTTAGAATATGCCCCACTGTCAGGCGGGTACCGCAATAGGTTGGGGGCTCTTCTTTCTTTGCTAGGAAGTTATGAGTCAACCACGAATGCCCGATACGAGGACGCGAGATAATTCGCTGTTCAAACGTCTTGGCTCGGTCCCTCCATTTGTCGGTTGATGCTTTAATTCTACGAAACTGCAGGTCCCTTTCACGATTCCATTGAGCCTCCCAAGTGAGGAGAATGGAATTGTTCGCCCTTCTAATGAGGTCCTTACCAGATATACCCATACTGGTAATGGAGCCTCTACGCCCTTCGTTAGCAGACCGATCGGCTCCTTCGTTCCCCGGGATTCCGGTGTGACACGGGATCCAACATAGGGTCGCACTACAATCTTTAGCTGCTCTTCATTTTCTTGAATGATGGGGTGTTTGATTTTACCACCCTATCAAGCGATAGATTGGCTGGGTACTTCTCCCACCTGACTAGTGCATGGACCATTCTCTGCACACATAACATCTCGAAATGGGGTTCACCTATTTCAGCTAGTAGACTCTTAATAGGATTACTGTAAAACGCACTCGTGATTATGCGAATTCCGCTGTTATAGGCTGATTCCAGCATCTTAAAATATTTATCCGCTTTACTTGCGAGGACGATACTATTATGTCCAACAGATTTAGTACAGTGTACTTTAGTTTGCGTAACGGTCGAATTGCCGATAAGGCAGTCAGGTTCTATTGTATCAAACAATATTGTTATATTTAACAAATGTCTTTTGTTTACGTCTGGCATTCAAGAAGACGGTCGAATAAAGAATTCTCTCTGTTTTTTGGAAGTTGAAGTGCATACTGCTTATTCTATTACCCCGAACGAAGGACATTTCAGATACCATACACCAGTCGTGGGATAATCTAGCTTTTGAAAATATTCAAAAGGGAGTCCCGTGGGCTACCTTTCAGCCTTCCTTCAATCGCTTTTAGAACGTTCGAGTGATGTTTCTCTCAATATGTTCCACAGGTAACCCAGAAGTTTAAAGAAAATTTAAATTCATAGCCACACGAAAAATGTTCTGATGCGGAAAGTATCATGGGTATAAGACGAGTTATGATTTTGCGCGCTAAATGTTCAAACCAAAATATCACGCCCCGGCCAAGAGTATATGATTCGCGATTGGTTGCAAATTTAAGTACGATTCACATATAACATCCATCCGTCACGTTACGTCAAATATTCTCCCATGCAATTCTTATGAAAACATTCACATACAGCGGCAACGACAACTTCGACTGGCCGAGCACAATGGCATGGCATGGAAATGACAAAGCTGGAGAAACCTGACTTTTGAAAGCGTTTTCGCACATTCGTGCGGAACTGTGCGGTGTATACCATAAATTAAATGATATACAGAATAAAAAAGTTTCTATTTTCAATATTTTAAATTGTTAAAAATACCTCTTTTATCAATGAAAAAATCTGCACTAGAAGAAAACATGGCATAACTTTTTTTGTAATAAATTTTGTGATATTAATGATTTTTTCAACAATTGCAAAGAATCGTGTCATGCTATGACATAGAAAGCTTGTTTAATATGGAAAGTTAACTTCAATTCATATACAGTAAATCACCTTTAATACGCCATCTAGCTAACTGAACAGACCTGTAATGCGACACGAATAATTGGACATTTTCTTGTCTAATTGGACATTTTTGTATGGGACCCAAATTGTGGTCCCAAATTGAAAGTCGTCTCCAGATGTTGACACTGTCATCGCGAATGTCTAATTAACACGTTGACTGCCACGTCAATCACCGGTGACTGACACCGAGTTTTCGCTCAAATTAACCCAATACGTTTCGTAGTACGTAGTACGAGTTTTCGCTCAGATTGCGTCAGTCACCGGTGACTGAGAGTATAACATACGATAATAAAGGTAACTAATATAAGCACATAAGCTTATGCGCATTCCCTTTCGAACAAAAATACCCTCCACTACGATAAGAAACGATGGCATGGCATGACATAGAAATGACAAAGCTGGCAACGATACGTTTAAAAATTTCCATACAATCGCTATAAAACAGTGGCACTCAACGTGTTAATCTGTGATTCACATAGAACGTTACGGAAAAGAACATCCACGTTCCGCCAACGTGGTTCCAATTCATACATGCAGTCTATGCTTGCAGCAGCATCGTCGCGGTAAATGTCGGACGAATGATTTATTCAATGTTGTTCGTAGTGTCTGACTGACTGATTAATGATGAATTAAAGAGGTTTTAAACTTTTCAGTTCATTCACCTCTACAATCGTAGTGTCGCTACTTACAACAGTTTTCACTTTAAATCCTTTCAAATCAGTAAATCAGTATATTATGAATTATATTATTTAAATGCTTAAAATCCGTAGTCTCGACCCTTATTCAACAATAATAATATATACAGTCTATCGCAAAATTGAGTGCACAAATGCTACTTGACGATAGTTTCCATTTATTTTGTATACAATATTTTTAATACATTGATTCTTTTGATGCATTTTTATTACTCACTAGCTGTACGTGCAATAAAATTCCGAGAAAAGTTTTCTGCTGATTGTCTATTCCTAAAAATTGAAAACAATCTCTATTCTAGGCATCGCAAAATTGAGTGTACACCTTAAATTTCTCCGAACAAATTAGTCTTGTAAGTAAGTTATTTTTGCGAATTAGCGTACTTTTTTCATCATTGATTGGTGTCAACACTCAACCATTGCTTGGGCAGTTGGTTGGTTTTAGTTTTTTTTAAATTTATTTTTGATTTTTGATTTATCAAAATGGCAAGTTAGAGGAAAGAAATGGATATTGTTACACGTTCAATGACAATAATTATGAATTATTGTGGAAAGACATTGCAGGAAATAGCAGCTGCTGTCGGAAGAACCCACTCTACAGTAAACAGTGCTTGGATATTGAATGAACTGAATATGAACCAATGCCATTCATTAGCTTATTCATTCATGAACAATACTCTCTTTGAACCATCCAACACTGTGATGCCGGGCGAACTGCCTTGATTCACTACCACCAACGTCGGTGAACCATCAACATTCGAAGCTTGAATGCTAAACGTGGAGGGGGAACATTCAATGCTCATTCTCTCTTCTCTTCGTGTAATACCTTCTAGTGGACGTCATCCACTCTCAGCTGTAAACAGAATGTAGTCGCATATGCTCTTTTAGCGGGCATCGGGTGAGCTGTGGTGCATGAAAGCATGATGTGTGGTGCACGGATAGATAATTGAACGGAAGCATTTTTCTCTTATCGCGGAAAGCAAGTTTACTTGTGCTCTGTCAGCAGATTACATTGCTTGTGTTACTTTCTTATTCTTCTATATTAAAATTCAACGTTCGACACGTGTTTGGGCTATGTGTTTAGTGGAATTTGATAAAAATGGCAACTAAAAGAAAAATTCAATACTCAGAGGAACCAACCCGTGGTCGAGTGGTTAGCGTCACACCTAACAAGTGGCATCTTCAGCGCAAACATCAGTTGCTCGGTGTGTTAGTGTGAGAGTTTCAGAGCAGCTGAACTGTTTTACTGTTCGTTGATTCAAATTTGAATGAATGGTGAAAGCACTGACAGTAAATTAAATCATAAACAAGTGGAAATACGAAGGAACCATGGAAAATCTCCCGGTAGAGAACGCAAACGGATTCTATCTTTTGATGATGAACGGGTAATTGTTCGAACATTGCGAAGAAACCCCAAAACAAACATTCCTAAATTGACTACCGAAGTAGCCGGCATCATAGGAAGAACTGTCTGCGCAGACACTGTCCGGAGAGCAGCATACAGGAACAATCTGAGAGGCGACGACTACAGTTTGCTAAGGCATATGTAAATAGACCTAAGGAGTTCTGGAACAGGGTCTTTTATACGGATGAGCCGAAAACCAATCTCTTTGAATCGGATGAAAGACAGATGGCGTGGAGGAAACCAGGATCGGTGCTTCAGATTCAGCATTTGGTTATCACAGTAAAACACGGCGGCGATAGTCAGATGATGCATGGTACATTGACGGCTTCTGGAACTGGAACCATGGTGTTTATCGATTCGGCGATGGACAAGATGGCTTAATCGATCTTCCTGAAACGTAACATGCAGTCTCCCGTTCAGATTACTACTTTCAACAGAATAATGACCCGAAGCAAACTGACTTCGTGGTGCTCGAATGCCTGCTCTATCATATCCCAAACAACTCAAAACACCTCCGAAATCACCGAACTTGAACACTATCGAGTATAAACGGAGGGAAATCAAGAACCATCCATCCATCAAAATCCAGGGAACGAAGCGGAACTCAAAACGACGATTACGGATATCTGGGTGGTACTTCCGTCTACAGTGACCAAAAATTTCGCTCGGTGCTTGCAGGAAGTGCTGGACGCGCCTCACACATCTTTGATGACCCGTCAGAAGCGCCAAGAGCTCGGATGGGATGTCCTATTGCACCCACCGTATAGTCCGAACCTGGCTCCAAGTGATTATCATCTCTTCCGGTCCGTGCAAAACGCTCTTGGTGATACTAAGTTGGCCTCGAAAGAGGCTTGTGACTGTCTGAGTTTTTTGCAAATAAGGAGAGGGGGTTTTATAAGGGGGGATGATGAAGTTGCCTTCTAAATGGCAACAAGTTTGCGAACAAAACGGCGCATATTTGACTTAAAATGGATAATTTGAAGTATGTTAAATAAAGCGTGAAATTTCGATCAGAAATACGACATTTCTTTTTCCCCAACCCAATATGTTGGCATAAAAATGCAACCAATATCAAAACAAAAGCCGAGACACAAATCCCAGACAAAAACCCAACGAACCGTCCGTTTCCGTCAATTATTCTTTTCTACAAATCCTGCCAGTGGTTTTCGTTGAACGTTGAACGTTACGTTGCCGGTGTATGTAAATGTTTTCAGAATTGCATGGTAGAATAATTGACGTAACTTGACGTGACGTGATGTGGATATTGTATGTGAATCGCACTTAATGCGACACCGAGTGGTGCATCGGTATGTCGAATTGGAGGTAATTTACTGTATTACATTTTCAATATTAATTAAAATTGTTTCGGGAAGAGTTTGTCCCTGAATAAAGGAGAATATCTACTCGCTTACGATATTCTTCTGCTACTGAAGACATTATTAATGAAAATCAGTGTTTTCGGACCGAATGATTCAGCACGTAAAAAATTTGTTTTGATTTCACGAACGACACCGATTGCGTTGAGCCCTTTCCATATTCTGGCTATAACTAGCATAAGGTGGATTGACAGGTCTGTCTACGGGAAACATATATCACGTCAATCCATCATCTGTAGTAAAAGTTAGAGCTTCCGTTTCAATGTACTCTGTGGTTCAACTTGCCTTGGTGTACCTTACTTTCTTTCCCTACTATAAACCAGTGGTATTAATCTTTTTTTCAGAGGTGCCACAAACACAAACACGGTCCGTATCTACCGCACAAAAAAAGTTTTTTTTTTTTAATTTGTACCGAACTCGATTTTTCAAAGCTACTGTTGAAGTTTTGTACGATTTATCTTATGCGATTTTTTTGTGCAGTTCCTATCCCCCGCACAAAAAAAGGTTTGCCTGTACTACAAAATTACAACCGGCAAGAAACAAATATTATAAAAATTCGAGAATGAAATTCTTTAATACAAACGTTAGGTAGCACTGACAAGGGCCAATGAATGAATGCCTTAAGGTGAAGGTGGAAGCTAGCCACAAATGGCTGCCACAATGCACTATGGTCCAGGAGGTGTATTTAAGTGGAAATTAGCATCTAGAGCTCGACAGTGATTCTCTAGACAAAAACTGTCTTCGACAAAGTTGTTACATATAAAAGAGCGCTCATATTTATGTTATCAAAAATAGGGTGACCAAAATTGTCGATGAAATGAAAAATCTAACTTTCTTATCTTTATAGATAGAGGTAAACATAGTTCGACAATATTGTAGCCCTGGTTATTTTAAGTAACTTTGTGGAACAATATTTCTTTCTATCTCTTCATATAACCGATATAGCGCTTTTTCTCTAGGTTGAGTTAGGGTTACCATGAAAAAAAAGGTTTTTTTGCTTTAACTTTTATATGTAAAATTCTACATCAAAACTGTCTTCGAATGACTTTTAGAGCTTTCCAATCCACGAATTTTACGGTGCATAACTTATATGTATCTTAATTCTACTCAAAGTTATTGATGTTTTTTCCCCGAAAGCACGACCTTTTCATTTGCTAGTCGTTCTTTTTGGGGCAAACATAATAAAAAATTATTGATGGCATTTTAAAGAGCACATTTGATTCTACATAAGGTGTAACTTCCAAAAGAGTGTTATTTTTTGTATTTGAGTAAATTAAATTTGAAATTATGAGTTTTTGCATATAAATGAACAAGTTGCAATATTTAAATGCATATAGTAAGTGTAGACTTCAAAGTAGCATCACTTCTTTTCTTTCTTTGTTTTTAAGAGGCTTTAAACTTTGCAGTTCATTCGCCTCTAAGTAGCATCACTTCAGTTCAGTCTTATAGCAACTCAACATGGAGGTTCAAAGAAGACACATTTTTGTTTTTGTTTTCGGTGGACGAAATATAGAAGACGTTATACAATTATTACGAGAAAAATGCCAAGATATATGTGTTTTGAGTGCCAGAAAGTGCCTGAAATGCCAAATGCTGAGCCAAAGGATGAAGCGTAACCGTGTTCGGGAAATTACAGAAATAATTTCTGCTGAAGAACTGGGCTTCGCAACAGCTTCGGATCCAGTATTATCTTTTAGTAATAGGCAAACACCAGAGTACTCCGATCTTCTGATTCCGGAAAATGCTAAGCATTTGATTTTGTAGTTTTTTATTTGTATGATTTTTATTTATTACTATGAATTTAATTTCCATTATAACAACTAAAACAGGTTAATATGTACATACGGAAGATTATAAAAATAAATTTGAATAAAACAATAGGAACAACAAAAGTTTGGTAAAATAATGTCATCAATCAACTCATCGCCAGTAAAATATGTCAATATATTACTAAAAAATAACACGTCGAGCCCCGAGTTGTTCTTCATACGGTTTCTATTCGGGAAGCATTTGATAATTTGTCGGTCCCCGCTTTTCTTTTTATACAATAAATATATTTTATTGTAGAAAAAAAAATAGTCAGAAATTTTTCTCGTAATAAAGGGTGTGTCACATCAAATTGCATCACGGAAAAAACGCTGTAGAAATTCAATTTTTAGGAATTATATCTTCAGCTTTCGCTTATAATCAGATAAGAGTGTATAGATCACGTTGGCCATGCTTCACTGTCAATTTTTCGTAAATTTGGAAAAATGTCGTCGAACGAAAAAGAGCGTCGTGAATTAATCCTGTGCACTCATTTCGAGAATACGGAGTTGTCACATCGGGACATCGGTAAGATGATGGGAATCGTCCAATCCACGGTCAGCAGAGTACTAAAACGATACTTCGAGAACCTAACCATCGACCGGAAAGTGAAGAACGGCAAAAATGGATGCTCCGTCAGTGAAAAAGATCACAAGCGCGTAGTTAAACAGTTTAGACGTGATCCGAGAAGTTCGGTCCGGGATGTCGCCAATAAGCTGAATTTGTCCAGTTCATTCGTCCAGCGGAACAAGCAGCGGGAGGGCCTGCGTACATACAAGGTTCAGAAAGCTCCTAACCGCGACGAAAGGCAAAACATGGTGGGGAAGACGCGAGCCCGGAAGCTGTACACCGAAATGCTGACGAAGCCGCATTGCCTGGTAATGGACTACGAAACCTACGTCAAAGCGGACTTTCGTCAGCTGCCGGGCCAGTTGTTCTTCTCCGCAGAGGACAAATTCAGCGTTCCGGAGGAGATTCGCAAGCAGAAACTATCCAAGTTTGCCAAAAAGTACATGGTGTGGCAAGCAATCTGCTCTTGCGGAAAGCGGAGCGCCCCCTTCGTGATGACCGGCACGGTAAACGGGCAGGTTTACCTTAAGGAGTGCCTACAGAAGCGCTTACTACCACTATTGAAGCAGCACGAGGGCCCGACCATCTTCTGGCCGGATCTCGCTTCGTACCACTATTCAAAGGACGTGTTGGAGTGGTACGAAGCCAACGGGGACACCTTCGTGCCAAAGGAATTGAACCCGCCCAACGCGCCGGAGCTTCGCCCAATAGAGAAATATTGGGCGATTATGAAGCAGGTCCTCCGGAAGAACCCAAAAGTTGTCAAATCGGAGGCGGACTTCAAGAGAAAATGGATTTCTGTTCAAAAAAACTACAACCTGACGTTGTACAGAACCTTATGGACGGGGTAAAGAGGAAGGTGCGAGCATACGGGCTTGGGCTCGAAGTATGAATAGAAAGAAAATGCCAAAAGTTGTTTAATAGTTTTTATTTTACTGTCTAAAACTTTCAAAAGGATCGGTCTACTGGGCGAATTTCTACAGCGTTTTTTCCGTGATGCAATTTGATGTGACACACCCTTTAATTGTATAACGTCTTCTATATTTCGTCCACCGAAAAAGGAAATCAACAATGTGTCTTCTTTGAACCTCCATGTTGAGTGGCTATAAGACTGAACTGAAGTGATGCTGCTTTAAAGTCTACGCTTATTATATGCATTTAAATATTGCAACTTGTTCATTTATATGCAAAAACTCATAATGTCAAATTTAATTTACTCAAATACAAAAAATAACACTCTTTTGAAAGTTTCACCTTATGTAGAGTCAAATGTGCTCTTTAAAATGCTATCAATAATTTTTTATTATGTTTGCCCCAAAAAGAACGACAAGCAAATGAAAAGGTCGTGTTTTCGGGGAAAAAACATCAATAACTTTGAGTAGCATTAAGATACATACAAGTTAAAAATGCGTGGATTGGAAAGCTCTAAAGATCATTCAAAGACAGTTCTGATGTAGAATTTTACATATAAAAGTTAGAGCAAAAAAACCATTTTTTTCATGGTAACCCTAAATCAACCTAGAGAAAAAGCGTTATATCGGTTATTTGAAGAGATAGAAAGAAATATTGTTCGACAAAGTTACTTAAAATAACCAGAGCTACAATATTGTCGAACTATGTTTACCTCTATCTATAAAGATAAGAAAGTTAGATTTTTCATTTCATCGACAATTTTGGTCACCCTATTTTTGATAACATAAAAATGAGCGCTCTATTATATGTAACAACTTTGTCGAAGACAGTTTTTGTCTAGAGAATCACTGTCGAGCTCTAGATGCTAATTTCCACTTAAATGCACCTCCTGGACCATAGTGCAATGGTGCTCATTTCTTTCATCTCCCTCCCTCACCTCTCGCCCGAAAATCAATAATTTTGCGAAACAGTGTGAAGAAAATGATCGTTTTCGCACACTTCCCATCAAGTAATATCAACCAAACTCTATTCGATTACTCACAAGATATTAAATTTTCATCTGCTTTCGCACCGTATAGTGAAGAACGTCGGAAAACTCGAGCAAGTGCTCTGAAAGTTAAATTTTCGTTTTTCAATCTTCTGCAATGGTTTTGTTTGTATTGGTGGAAGCATCGTTATTTTTTCGACACTGATGCCAAACAACATCATCGAAACAGCTATAAAAACCACTCAATAAAATGTTATTCCGGAGTCATAGCGTCCCATGTCATGAAAATCAATAGAATAAAATTGTGTTGATATCAATACAATTATTATTTTTACGTTTAATGGGTCTATAATGTAAATTTTAGCAACTTTAACATTGGGTAAGAAAATTGTATTGCAGAGCTCGGAACACTGCCACGGCTGCCTATTCTTTCAAAAACAGTAAACGGAAAAGTATTAAATTCAATCTAAATGCCTCGGCCAACGAAGAGAAGGGTTAAGGCTTTCCAACGTGAATATGTGAAAACAATACGATCAACGAAGGAAAATATTAAGGAATTATCAACATCGAGTTACTATGCGGAAGAACTTGATAATACCAAAAGAGCCCCAATTCGCATGTGTTATAAATTTGCTCATGTTACGCTCGCGTATAATCAGAATCATATGCAAATGCACCTTCTATATATATTTATATTTGCAATTGTTCATCGGAACATATCGTTCATACATTTTACTTTAGTATTGAATTGTTATTTGTTTTTTTTTTCAAATGTATTCAAAGACTCGTGTCAATGAAGCGCCACACAGTCTGAAAAGTGAATTGATCTATTTACGTGTGCTTTGCTCTTCTCTCACAAACACTATTACCCCATTTTTACACGAGGGTTTACCTATACTACTACAATGGCTAGCTTCCACCTTCACCTTAACTGAGTGAGGGACGCAGACTTTCACTAATATTTATAGATTTTTGCATATAAGTTCCAAACATCATACACACCAGATGGGCCAACCAGAAGAGCCGCAGGTTGAGTATCGCTGCGATGAGTTGAAAGAAGGTATCACTGCTCTGTCCATGATTGCATTGGAGACGTAATCGACAACACCATTAGTGTTGGGAAAACGCATTTTTGTTGTTTTTTGACCTACAAGCATAACCATGCAAATTTCCGATGAAATGATCTGTCCAGTTGAATGATATTATCGGCAAAAAGAGGACCTAGGTGATTTTGTGGATTATAACATATTTTTTTCCATTTGGAAAACGCTTGCGTCTGTTTATGCGGACAATCAATCGTTTCAATGAACATTTGTATTTACAATTCCGATAAGAGTCAAAACGTCTCCGTCGGTAGTTTCAGTTGTTATCGGATAACATCAAAAAGGTTTGGAAGAAATTTAGTGGACTGTCTGGAAAAAGGTGCTTTTGATTTGTTGCGAGTATATGATAGAACTTTTTTCCTGAAGAATACTCTGGGATATGATATGACAGCAGGTTCGTGTTTTTTCAATTAGTTGAATGTGTAAAGGCAATGATTTACCGATATCACGATCAATCGCATAAAGATGGTGGAGTAACTTACTCCAACGGTATGAGTAAATGCTGAGTATGCGGAATAATTCAATGTTGATTCCGAGGAGTTATAATGCTAAGAACCAATATTATTTTAATTTTACCACTGATCTGATTGTTTCATTATCTACTCGAAGATTCAAATGCAGAAATTTAGGTAATTATAACTGTATGATACGAAAAAGACTATAGTAGTCATAGCAGTAGTGTAGAAGGTAGTCTGAAAAGCTCAACTGTAGTCGTAGTCGAAAAAGCTCCACTGTAGCGAATACGCGGCTGCACTATTTTCCGATAGGTGCCGATCATTTTCGAGCAGTACGAAATTACACTACTGTCGTAACATTGTTACGATATAAAAAGGCGCGGCATCCATGTTGCTCTCAGTTTTGAATGTCCAATTAACAAAAGGCGCACGGCCGGCCATCATAGAAAATATTAGAATTAAAGTAACTAAGTAAAATAAATGTAGTGTTAATTGTCAAATAAAGAGTTCGTCTTGTGTAAATATAACGTGTAATAAAGTTTTTAAATGTTGTACCATATTGTACAATGTTGTGTGTGATCGCGTGCAATAAATAAGCTCGAAGAGAAAGAAGCTTTCGTAGCGACTTTATACCATAGAAAGCAGCCCACGCAACAAATAAAGGGAGAGCGCGATTTAATCACCCCGGGAATCTAATACGCGTCGGGAATTGGAAAGACCACAATTTTTCGGAGGTCACAACATTGGTGTCACGACCAGGATAGTGGTTCTTTGGAAACGTACCGACGCAGAGACGCCATTGGGTCTTTGGACAATTGAATTGGCGCCATTTTCACTCGTTACACAATCACGAGGCGTCATCACGATCAATGTGAATTCACTGGGCGCTGCCATCACGGATTTTGGAATCAGGATTAAGGAGAGATTGAAATATAATACAAGGCTCATTAGACAGGCCTTCAAGGTCCTACATTTCTATCTAATTTGACGGAGTTCTTGGTGGCCGGATACAAAAACGGTTCTTACGCGTTAATTGGACTATGGAAGGACTCTTAAGAACACTTCTAATACAGCTTGGTGGACGTTAGACGATATCGACTGTTTGAGAGCTTCTGGGGAGTGCAAAATTCAAATTTGGACACCAGACGACGAAGGGCAAAGCTGAGACAACTATAATTCAATACACGGCCTATTTGACAGGCTCACCAGGTGAGTTCCTGTCCAACGAACAATACTTTCTTCTGGGAGGTACTCTGCTGGTTTCTTTGCTTCACAGTTCTTGTCCGCTCTTCGTGAATATCATCCGGTGCCAGCAGCATGTCAACGTCGAGGAAGTACAAGGCATTGATACGCAGCAGGGACTGCGTCATCAACTTCGTGGAACGGATGGACCACTTCCTGAAAACAACACAGGAATTCGATGAGCAAGCGGTCAAGATTCGTTTGGAGAAGCTCGATCAAAAATATCAGGAGTTCGACGATCTCCAGAGCGACATCGAAGGCATGGAGGACAACGAAGAAAGCTTACTGGATTACCAGCAGTCGAGGGCCGATTTCAAGGATAAATATTTCGAGGTAAGGGCAGGGTTGGCGAGAAAATTAACTCCAGAACATGCGACACCAAATACTGCGACTACACACACAAACAACGTCCCTCATGTACATGCTTCCGTACGACTTCCTCAAATAAACCTACCAGAGTTTGATGGCAATTTCCAAAATTGGCTTCCGTTTCACGACACTTACGTGGCTTTAATCGACTCCTCGGTGGAACTAACCGACATACAAAAGTTCCATTATTTGCGTGCTTCTCTGAAGGGCGATGCTTTGAAGTTGATCGATTCGTATGCGATGAGTGAGGCTAATTACAGGGTGGCTTGGGATAGTCTGGTTGATCGGTTCTCCAACAAATACCTCCTCAAGAAACGTCATTTGAACGCCTTGTTCGAATATCCTAGAATCAAGAGGGAATCAGCGACTGGCCTGCATGAACTCATCGACTGTTTCGGACGTAACACGAAGATCCTGGATCAACTAGGGGAGAAGACGAATGTATGGGGAGCGATGCTGGTGCATCTAATGGTCTCGAAGTTGGACGAGGTCATACAGAAGCGTTGGGAGGAAAATGTCACACCGGATAGAGAACCGTCGTACACTTCACTGGTCGAATTCCTCAAAAGGCAAACTCGGGTGCTGGATGCCGTCTCTGTCGATCAGCAGATGTTCTCCACGTCTTCGTCGTCATCCAGGGGTAGCAAATTCCGTCCAACTAAAGTTTCGGTTAACTCGGCGACTGAGAACTCGCTCCCAAGCTGCTTCGCCTGCAGTGAGAAGCATTGGATTACTGCCCAACTTTCGCTAGTCTTCCGGTGGATAAACAGCTGCAGCTTACAAACTCCAAGCGGCTCTGCAGCAACTGCCTGGGTCGGAATCATTTAGCGAGAGATTGTCCGTCTAAATTTCGATGCAAAACGTGCTCCAAAAAACATCATTCGTTGCTGCATTCTGGTTTCCCTGGTTCTGGATCTAGTTCTGCTCCTATCCCCACTCCAGCGAATGAAAACGGTAACACTTCTGCTCCATCAATTTCCGGCGGCGCTTCGAACTCTGGTCAATTGGTTTCTAGTTCGGTAGCATCAGTTTCAACCAACATGGCGATGGGGCAGCCAAGGTCACACTCATTTCTGCTCACGGTTTTGCTAAACGTGAAGGACGTATGGGGAAGGGCCCACCACGCAAAGGCACTTTTGTATTCTGGTTCCCAAGTCAACCTGATGTCGGAAAATCTCTGCAAGCTGCTTCAATTATCACGGCGGGACAGGAAGGTGGAAATAACTGGAATAGGACGATCACGAAGCCGCACGGCCTTCGAAGTTTCCACCACAGTTTCTTCTCGGGTGCAGAATTTCTCGACGTCATTGGATTTTCTGGTTCTGGGGCAGGTCACCGACGACCAGCCATCTGTCTCGCTTCCACAAACGCAACGGAAAATTCCACCCGATATGGTTCTAGCCGATCCTGGATTCAACATCTCTGGTCCGATCGATTTGGTATTGGGTGCACAGTACTTTTACGATTTCCATGTACGCGATGGTGGCCGGTTGCAAATTCGCAAGGTCGACGATGCGCTTCCAGTATTTGTCAATACGGTGTTCGGATGGGTGGCAGCCGGCGAAGCAAAACGCATGGATGAATCAACACGGGTCAGCTGTCACGTTGCAAAAATTCTGGACGGTTGAAGAGTTGACGATCAAAACGCCACGGTCACAGGAAGAGGAGGACTGCGAGATGCACTTCGTGAACACATTCACACGCGATGACACCGGCAGATATATCGTGCGATATCCCAAACGCATGAACTTCAGTAGCATGGTTGGCGAATCGAAGCAGACGGCTCTGCGACGATTTCTTCAGACAGAGAAACGATTGGAACGAGACCCAAACCTACGATCGCAGTACGTGGATTTCATGAAGTAATACATCGAGCTGGGCCAAATGAAATACATCGGTGAAGCAGACGATTATCGCTTGGATAAAGATAAAACGGTCTGCTACCTTCCCCACCACCCGGTATTTAAGGAATCTAGTTCCACCACAAAGGTACGGGTAGTCTTCGATGGATCGGCGAAAACGTCCACAAATCATTCGCTGAACGAAGCTCTACTCACCGGCCCTACGATTCAGGATGAACTTCTGGATCTGATGCTCCGCTTCCGGAAACACCTTATCGCTTTGGTCGCTGATGTCACGAAAATGTACCGGCAAATCTTAATCCACCTCGATGACATTCCCCTTCAACGAATCCTGTGGCGATGTGATCCATCAGAACCAATTCAGGTGTACGAACTGCTAACCGTCACGTACGGCTTGTCCCCATCGTCATTTCTCGCCACACGTGTGCTGAAGCAACTGGCTTTGGATTCCGCTCAGAAGTACGAACTTGCAGCACGGACCGTGCAAGAAGATTTTTACATGGATGACTTTCTCTCGGGAGCAAACACGGTAGAAGAAGCCATAAAACACCAGAAGCAAGTTCAATCCCTACTGGCCGGAGGGGGCCTTGAGCTGCGTAAATGGAGCTCCAATAGTCCAGAGGTCCTGGAGAACTTACCCATCGAAGCGCTTGGAGGAGAAACAATGCGCAATTGCTTTTCTTTGTTCATCGTGTACAGAAAATAGTAATTATCAGAGCAGCATTTCAATGATTTCTTATATTCATCTATTAGGAAACACTAAGTAATAAGACACCATCCTGACAAACATGTTTGGACTCTACGAAGAATGCGATTCAAATGTGGATTTAGCCTCTAGCACATAATACTGACAATTGTTAATTTCGAACGATGTATGAAAGCTGTATGGAACTACGCCTGTTATGAGGACAAACAGTGATTTTACGGAAACGATTTTTCAAAATTACTCTAATGTTTTCGAACAAAAAATGTTTGTATGCATGTTGAGCAAACGTATTACATTGTGTAGAATGGGAAACAGCGAAAAAATCGATTTTGTTTATTTTGTCGTTTACGTCTCCTATACAAACATGGGCAGTGCTATGGGTATTGAAATTGAAAAATCGATCAACTTTAATACTCACTTGGACGGTTGCTTGCGTCGCATAGTCAAGATGCAGAAGGCTGCTTTTTGTTTCTCAAGGCACTTCTCATACAGTGCACGAAAAAGGATGCTGGAACCGTTTATTGTAGCTTCATCCGGATACACAAAAAGAGAACTGCGTAGATGGTTTGCAGGTGATAGTTTAGAGAAAGGTTTAAATCCCAACAACCGTAGTCCAGGCTGCAGCATTTGTTTCATCGAAATTACTTCGTTGGCAGTGAAGCTAATTTTTTCACCACCAACGCTTTGAATTTTCCTAGCACGAAATACTTATTACAATAAGAAAGAAAAATGAACGTACTTTTACCTTTGATCGCCCGGGAGAAGTGGCGTTATCGAACTTTCACCATCTTCTCCTACAGTGCACATAACGTATGATCTTTTGGTGAAGATAGTTTCATTAGAATCTCTTGCTAATGTTACTTTAACAGGAAACCGCGGTTTTCTTAAAAAAAATTATTTGTAAAAATTGCAGTAGTTGAATAACTCAAACTAACCTTGATAGAGAATATATGCTTACACCAACTATGACATCCTCCGACATTTGCAGTTTAATGGAGGACAGTGCCTTCTTCTTGAAATCCTTTCTAAAAATTCTATTCAACAGTCGCTGACGTGATTCTTCGAACCGCGGGAAGCGAAATAGTTCAGGATCCTCGTTTCCTACGGTGCACAAGAGTTCCTGAAACAAAATCAAATTCGCGTTATTCACATTTCCATGCCAAATACAATGATTGTATTCAGAACGACAACAAAAACGCGTGTACCAGTGTTTTTTGACGTAGGACTACGTCTTTCATTTCTATACCGGGGTGTAAAATCAAAGTTTCGAAAACGAAAGCGTTACGCCGGAGACCGAGATGTTGAGCGTTAATACCTCCTAAACAACTGAACGAAATGGTATGATAAACAATTCATTCGAAAGATAAAATGTCTACGCGTTATATACTTGTTACTTTTTGATCCAAAAACTTGTTTCAATAGTCTTAAAATTGCTTTCAAAACAGGCTATTGAAATCACCAATCGGTATATAAGCGAGCGGCGCTCGGAAATCCACTCAGTTCTAATTGAACAGCGATTGGAGCATGTTGTCGCTGTTGCGGTGAAGCTCTTTATTCATCATGAAAGTGCGGATGAAAGTTGTGTCACCAAGAGCCTGTTTGTGCACCCTAGGCCAGAAGGGAATCTATCAGGAGGAGAGTGATGCCACAAACGGTTCCCTGGGAAGACATCGCTACACACACATACACGCGCGGCTATTAACAGGTGGTTATCGAGTTGGCATTAACCACTGGTGGGCTTCCAGTATCGAGGAAAATGTGGAAATATCTAATCGTTACTGAAAATAATCTGCCAGTTCCTCTGGGAATTTTCAAAATATATTCATGTGAAAGAGTTTAATTGAATGTTTTCTATCCATGTTACACTGTGACCAAATATGTTTCAATCAAGTGCTATTAACAGGTGGTTATCGAGTTGGCATTAACCACTGGTGGGCTTCCAGTATCGAGGAAAATGTGGAAATATCTAATCGTTACTGAAAATAATCTGCCAGTTCCTTTGGGAATTTTCAAAATATATTCATGTGAAACAGTTTAATTGAATGTTTTCTATCCATGTTACACTGTGACCAAATATGTTTCAATCAAGTGCTATTAACAGGTGGTTATCGAGTTGGCATTAACCACTGGTGGGCTTCCAGTATCGAGGAAAATGTGGAAATATCTAATCGTTACTGAAAATAATCTGCCAGTTCCTCTGGGAATTTTCAAAATATATTCATGTGAAAGAGTTTAATTGAATGTTTTCTATCCATGTTACACTGTGACCAAATATGTTTCAATCAAGTGCTATTAACAGGTGGTTATCGAGTTGGCATTAACCACTGGTGGGCTTCCAGTATCGAGGAAAATGTGGAAATATCTAATCATTGCTGGAAAATAATCTGCCAGTTCCTTTGGGAATTTTCAAAATATATTCATGTGAAAGAGTTTAATTGAATGTTTTCTATCCATGTAACACTGTGACCAAATATGTTTCAATCAAGTGCTATTAACAGGTGGTTATCGAGTTGGCATTAACCACTGGTGGGCTTCCAGTATCGAGGAAAATGTGGAAATATCTAATCGTTACTGAAAATAATCTGCCAGTTCCTTTGGGAATTTTCAAAATATATTCATGTTAAAGAGTTTATTTGAATGTTTTCTTTCCATGTAACACTGTGATCAAATACATTTGGTTTTGTAGTTTTTCAATCAATCGCAATTAACAGGATAGCTTCAGAAGATTATTCTTCCCCATCAGTAGGATATTTCCGTATCCAATATTGTATGCGCCCGCAATCGATTATTGCTCAGTCGCCGAAAGTTCCGAGCTCAGTGAGTTCATTCCCCTCTAGTTTGCCTTCCAAATTGCCATCGTAAACCACACCTTCTCTCGATTCAATCACACACAAAAAGCATACTTAAGCAATATTCTGGTGGTGAGACACATTCATTTTTCGTGAGGACATCGACAAGACAACATCGTTGCCTAACGTGCTGGAGGAGGTGGACGGCGAAGGATCGACACATACACGCGCAGAACACTTTCCGTTAGGATGCCATTCAGCATCGAGAAAGTTCCGGAAAGATCTAATCATTGCTGGAAAATAATCTGCCAGTTCCTTTGGGAATTTTCAAAATATATTCATGTGAAAGAGTTTAATTGAATGTTTTCTATCCATGTAACACTGTGACCAAATATGTTTCAATCAAGTGCTATTAACAGGTGGTTATCGAGTTGGCATTAACCACTGGTGGGCTTCCAGTATCGAGGAAAATGTGGAAATATCTAATCGTTACTGAAAATAATCTGCCAGTTCCTTTGGGAATTTTCAAAATATATTCATGTGAAAGAATTTAATTGAATGTTTTCTATCCATGTAACACTGTGACCAAATATGTTTCAATCAAGTGCTATTAACAGGTGGTTATCGAGTTGGCAATAACCACTGGTGGGCTTCCAGTATCGAGGAAAATGTGGAAATATCTAATCGTTACTGAAAATAATCTGCCAGTTCCTTTGGGAATTTTCAAAATATATTCATGTGAAAGAATTTAATTGAATGTTTTCTATCCATGTAACACTGTGACCAAATATGTTTCAATCAAGTGCTATTAACAGGTGGTTATCGAGTTGGCATTAACCACTGGTGGGCTTCCAGTATCGAGGAAAATGTGGAAATATCTAATCGTTACTGAAAATAATCTGCCAGTTCCTTTGGGAATTTTCAAAATATATTCATGTGAAAGAATTTAATTGAATGTTTTCTATCCATGTAACACTGTGACCAAATATGTTTCAATCAAGTGCTATTAACAGGTGGTTATCGAGTTGGCATTAACCACTGGTAGGCTTCCAGTATCGAGGAAAATGTGGAAATATCTAATCGTTACTGAAAATAATCTGCCAGTTCCTTTGGGAATTTTCAAAATATATTCATGTGAAAGAGTTTAATTGAATGTTTTCTATCCATGTAACACTGTGACCAAATATATTTCAATCAAGTGCTATTAACAGGTGGTTATCGAGTTGGCATTAACCACTGGTGGGCTTCCAGTATCGAGGAAAATGTGGAAATATCTAATCGTTACTGAAAATAATCTGCCAGTTCCTTTGGGAATTTTCAAAATATATTCATGTGAAAGAATTTAATTGAATGTTTTCTATCCATGTAACACTGTGACCAAATATGTTTCAATCAAGTGCTATTAACAGGTGGTTATCGAGTTGGCATTAACCACTGGTAGGCTTCCAGTATCGAGGAAAATGTGGAAATATCTAATCGTTACTGAAAATAATCTGCCAGTTCCTTTGGGAATTTTCAAAATATATTCATGTGAAAGAGTTTAATTGAATGTTTTCTATCCATGTAACACTGTGACCAAATATATTTCAATCAAGTGCTATTAACAGGTGGTTATCGAGTTGGCATTAACCACTGGTGGGCTTCCAGTATCGAGGAAAATGTGGAAATATCTAATCGTTACTGAAAATAATCTGCCAGTTCCTTTGGGAATTTTCAAAATATATTCATGTGAAAGAATTTAATTGAATGTTTTCTATCCATGTAACACTGTGACCAAATATGTTTCAATCAAGTGCTATTAACAGGTGGTTATCGAGTTGGCATTAACCACTGGTAGGCTTCCAGTATCGAGGAAAATGTGGAAATATCTAATCGTTACTGAAAATAGTCTGCCAGTTCCTTTGGGAATTTTCAAAATATATTCATGTGAAAGAGTTTAATTGAATGTTTTCTATCCATGTAACACTGTGACCAAATATATTTCAATCAAGTGCTATTAACAGGTGGTTATCGAGTTGGCATTAACCACTGGTGGGCTTCCAGTATCGAGGAAAATGTGGAAATATCTAATCGTTACTGAAAATAATCTGCCAGTTCCTTTGGGAATTTTCAAAATATATTCATGTGAAAGAATTTAATTGAATGTTTTCTATCCATGTAACACTGTGACCAAATATGTTTCAATCAAGTGCTATTAACAGGTGGTTATCGAGTTGGCATTAACCACTGGTAGGCTTCCAGTATCGAGGAAAATGTGGAAATATCTAATCGTTACTGAAAATAATCTGCCAGTTCCTTTGGGAATTTTCAAAATATATTCATGTGAAAGAGTTTAATTGAATGTTTTCTATCCATGTAACACTGTGACCAAATATATTTCAATCAAGTGCTATTAACAGGTGGTTATCGAGTTGGCATTAACCACTGGTGGGCTTCCAGTATCGAGGAAAATGTGGAAATATCTAATCGTTACTGAAAATAATCTGCCAGTTCCTTTGGGAATTTTCAAAATATATTCATGTGAAAGAATTTAATTGAATGTTTTCTATCCATGTAACACTGTGACCAAATATATTTCAATCAAGTGCTATTAACAGGTGGTTATCGAGTTGGCATTAACCACTGGTGGGCTTCCAGTATCGAGGAAAATGTGGAAATATCTAATCGTTACTGAAAATAATCTGCCAGTTCCTTTGAGAATTTTCAAAATATATTCATGTGAAAGAATTTAATTGAATGTTTTCTATCCATGTAACACTGTGACCAAATATGTTTCAATCAAGTGCTATTAACAGGTGGTTATCGAGTTGGCATTAACCACTGGTGGGCTTCCAGTATCGAGGAAAATGTGGAAATATCTAATCGTTACTGAAAATAATCTGCCAGTTCCTTTGGGAATTTTCAAAATATATTCATGTGAAAGAATTTAATTGAATGTTTTCTATCCATGTACCACTGTGACCAAATATATTTCAATCAAGTGCTATTAACAGGTGGTTATCGAGTTGGCATTAACCACTGGTGGGCTTCCAGTATCGAGGAAAATGTGGAAATATCTAATCGTTACTGAAAATAATCTGCCAGTTCCTTTGGGAATTTTCAAAATATATTCATCTGAAAGAATTTAATTGAATGTTTTCTATCCATGTAACACTGTGACCAAATATGTTTCAATCAAGTGCTATTAACAGGTGGTTATCGAGTTGGCAATAACCACTGGTGGGCTTCCAGTATCGAGGAAAATGTGGAAATATCTAATCGTTACTGAAAATAATCTGCCAGTTCCTTTGGGAATTTTCAAAATATATTCATGTGAAAGAATTTAATTGAATGTTTTCTATCCATGTAACACTGTGACCAAATATGTTTCAATCAAGTGCTATTAACAGGTGGTTATCGAGTTGGCATTAACCACTGGTGGGCTTCCAGTATCGAGGAAAATGTGGAAATATCTAATCGTTACTGAAAATAATCTGCCAGTTCCTTTGGGAATTTTCAAAATATATTCATGTGAAAGAATTTAATTGAATGTTTTCTATCCATGTAACACTGTGACCAAATATGTTTCAATCAAGTGCTATTAACAGGTGGTTATCGAGTTGGCATTAACCACTGGTAGGCTTCCAGTATCGAGGAAAATGTGGAAATATCTAATCATTGCTGGAAAATAATCTGCCAGTTCCTTTGGGAATTTTCAAAATATATTCATGTGAAAGAGTTTAATTGAATGTTTTCTATCCATGTAACACTGTGACCAAATATGTTTCAATCAAGTGCTATTAACAGGTGGTTATCGAGTTGGCATTAACCACTGGTGGGCTTCCAGTATCGAGGAAAATGTGGAAATATCTAATCGTTACTGAAAATAATCTGCCAGTTCCTTTGGGAATTTTCAAAATATATTCATGTGAAAGAATTTAATTGAATGTTTTCTATCCATGTAACACTGTGACCAAATATGTTTCAATCAAGTGCTATTAACAGGTGGTTATCGAGTTGGCATTAACCACTGGTAGGCTTCCAGTATCGAGGAAAATGTGGAAATATCTAATCGTTACTGAAAATAATCTGCCAGTTCCTTTGGGAATTTTCAAAATATATTCATGTGAAAGAGTTTAATTGAATGTTTTCTATCCATGTAACACTGTGACCAAATATATTTCAATCAAGTGCTATTAACAGGTGGTTATCGAGTTGGCATTAACCACTGGTGGGCTTCCAGTATCGAGGAAAATGTGGAAATATCTAATCGTTACTGAAAATAATCTGCCAGTTCCTTTGGGAATTTTCAAAATATATTCATGTGAAAGAATTTAATTGAATGTTTTCTATCCATGTAACACTGTGACCAAATATGTTTCAATCAAGTGCTATTAACAGGTGGTTATCGAGTTGGCAATAACCACTGGTGGGCTTCCAGTATCGAGGAAAATGTGGAAATATCTAATCGTTACTGAAAATAATCTGCCAGTTTCTTTGGGAATTTTCAAAATATATTCATGTGAAAGAATTTAATTGAATGTTTTCTATCCATGTAACACTGTGACCAAATATGTTTCAATCAAGTGCTATTAACAGGTGGTTATCGAGTTGGCATTAACCACTGGTGGGCTTCCAGTATCGAGGAAAATGTGGAAATATCTAATCGTTACTGAAAATAATCTGCCAGTTCCTTTGGGAATTTTCAAAATATATTCATGTGAAAGAATTTAATTGAATGTTTTCTATCCATGTAACACTGTGACCAAATATATTTCAATCAAGTGCTATTAACAGGTGGTTATCGAGTTGGCATTAACCACTGGTGGGCTTCCAGTATCGAGGAAAATGTGGAAATATCTAATCGTTACTGAAAATAATCTGCCAGTTCCTTTGGGAATTTTCAAAATATATTCATGTGAAAGAATTTAATTGAATGTTTTCTATCCATGTAACACTGTGACCAAATATGTTTCAATCAAGTGCTATTAACAGGTGGTTATCGAGTTGGCATTAACCACTGGTGGGCTTCCAGTATCGAGGAAAATGTGGAAATATCTAATCGTTACTGAAAATAATCTGCCAGTTCCTTTGGGAATTTTCAAAATATATTCATGTGAAAGAATTTAATTGAATGTTTTCTATCCATGTAACACTGTGACCAAATATATTTCAATCAAGTGCTATTAACAGGTGGTTATCGAGTTGGCATTAACCACTGGTGGGCTTCCAGTATCGAGGAAAATGTGGAAATATCTAATCGTTACTGAAAATAATCTGCCAGTTCCTTTGGGAATTTTCAAAATATATTCATGTGAAAGAATTTAATTGAATGTTTTCTATCCATGTAACACTGTGACCAAATATGTTTCAATCAAGTGCTATTAACAGGTGGTTATCGAGTTGGCAATAACCACTGGTGGGCTTCCAGTATCGAGGAAAATGTGGAAATATCTAATCGTTACTGAAAATAATCTGCCAGTTCCTTTGGGAATTTTCAAAATATATTCATGTGAAAGAATTTAATTGAATGTTTTCTATCCATGTAACACTGTGACCAAATATGTTTCAATCAAGTGCTATTAACAGGTGGTTATCGAGTTGGCATTAACCACTGGTGGGCTTCCAGTATCGAGGAAAATGTGGAAATATCTAATCGTTACTGAAAATAATCTGCCAGTTCCTTTGGGAATTTTCAAAATATATTCATGTGAAAGAATTTAATTGAATGTTTTCTATCCATGTAACACTGTGACCAAATATGTTTCAATCAAGTGCTATTAACAGGTGGTTATCGAGTTGGCATTAACCACTGGTAGGCTTCCAGTATCGAGGAAAATGTGGAAATATCTAATCGTTACTGAAAATAATCTGCCAGTTCCTTTGGGAATTTTCAAAATATATTCATGTGAAAGAGTTTAATTGAATGTTTTCTATCCATGTAACACTGTGACCAAATATATTTCAATCAAGTGCTATTAACAGGTGGTTATCGAGTTGGCATTAACCACTGGTGGGCTTCCAGTATCGAGGAAAATGTGGAAATATCTAATCGTTACTGAAAATAATCTGCCAGTTCCTTTGGGAATTTTCAAAATATATTCATGTGAAAGAATTTAATTGAATGTTTTCTATCCATGTAACACTGTGACCAAATATGTTTCAATCAAGTGCTATTAACAGGTGGTTATCGAGTTGGCATTAACCACTGGTAGGCTTCCAGTATCGAGGAAAATGTGGAAATATTTAATCGTTACTGAAAATAATCTGCCAGTTCCTTTGGGAATTTTCAAAATATATTCATGTGAAAGAGTTTAATTGAATGTTTTCTATCCATGTAACACTGTGACCAAATATATTTCAATCAAGTGCTATTAACAGGTGGTTATCGAGTTGGCATTAACCACTGGTGGGCTTCCAGTATCGAGGAAAATGTGGAAATATCTAATCGTTACTGAAAATAATCTGCCAGTTCCTTTGGGAATTTTCAAAATATATTCATGTGAAAGAATTTAATTGAATGTTTTCTATCCATGTAACACTGTGACCAAATATGTTTCAATCAAGTGCTATTAACAGGTGGTTATCGAGTTGGCATTAACCACTGGTAGGCTTCCAGTATCGAGGAAAATGTGGAAATATCTAATCGTTACTGAAAATAATCTGCCAGTTCCTTTGGGAATTTTCAAAATATATTCATGTGAAAGAGTTTAATTGAATGTTTTCTATCCATGTAACACTGTGACCAAATATATTTCAATCAAGTGCTATTAACAGGTGGTTATCGAGTTGGCATTAACCACTGGTGGGCTTCCAGTATCGAGGAAAATGTGGAAATATCTAATCGTTACTGAAAATAATCTGCCAGTTCCTTTGGGAATTTTCAAAATATATTCATGTGAAAGAATTTAATTGAATGTTTTCTATCCATGTAACACTGTGACCAAATATGTTTCAATCAAGTGCTATTAACAGGTGGTTATCGAGTTGGCATTAACCACTGGTAGGCTTCCAGTATCGAGGAAAATGTGGAAATATCTAATCGTTACTGAAAATAATCTGCCAGTTCCTTTGGCAATTTTCAAAATATATTCATGTGAAAGAGTTTAATTGAATGTTTTCTATCCATGTAACACTGTGACCAAATACATTAGGTTTTGTGATTTTTCAATCAATCGCAATCAACAGGATAGCTTCTGAAGATTATTCTTCCCCATCAGTAGGATATTTCCGTATCCAATATTGGATGCATAAAACCTTGTGCCTCCAACGTAACGCTCTCGTTTTCGAAGTTCTCCAAATATTCATTCATTCAGAATGAATTCAGATTCAACTTCATACAAATGATCTCTAAATCAACGATAGTCCTACGTCACCCTTGCGGTTATACCATAGATATAACCCACTTCCTGGTTTTTTATTAATCCGTTTATTTTTACAGGCTCAGTTACATATGTTCAAAGGAGCCAAACTCTTAACTAACTAAACATATAATTAACTTTCCTTAATTATATGTTTAATAAAATAGGAAACCGATTACTAGGATGGGATGTAAGGAGATTGTAACAATGTTCACACTCACACTTCCGCTCAATCACATCACACTCAATTCTTAAAACTATCTTTACATCTAATATGTATTTACAGTTTAACTTATTCTAATGTTAGAAGGAAGGGAACCGATAGCTCGCGAAAGAATGTATCAATCACACTCGAAGATCGATAGCTTTAAGGAAAACATATACTTGGGACATGTAATCAAGGTCTAACCAAGCCAACACATCTCTCACCGGCACATTGGGCTGCCTTCCTCGGGCCCGAAAGGAAGTTTTCTAAATTTGATCTGATGACAAGATATAGCTCGTACGACCAAACAACGTGTTCGATTTCGTGGTAACAATGGCCACAAACGCAGACTTGTTGTCGGCAAGATTGAAACGAAGAAGTAGCGCATCTAAAGAGCAGTGATTGGACATGAGTCGGGAGAAGACCTTGAACTTGAGCTTAGGTAGACTGTACAATTCGTAGTTGCTCTCCGTGATTGACCTGAACCAACCAAATGGCACAGAGAACACTCAGAATGACGCTTGGGACTAGCAAATCATTCTCGTTGTGCAATTCTCGGCGATTCGAGCTTTAAATGGTCAATAACGACGCCGGCCACGTCCTTACAGTCACCAGAGAAAGGGAAGGAATGTTACTATGATATTAGCCACCCGATCAGATTAACATAACATTAATCAGATTTTTCATTTCTTGCACGCATTTGTTTTCGAAATCCAATCGCAACTGCATCTTTTAACTGGGAAACCTGAGAAGGTAACCGAGAGAACTCATCTAGGAACAATCGTTCTCCATTATAATATAAATTAACACACTAGAGATATTAAAGCACTGGTTCACCTCTAATTGTACATACCGAGGCAACATTCAGTGTCGCATTAGAGACGATTGTGACTTGTAACTAGACATATCAACAAACACAACACAATACGAAAAACAAGTTAAAACATGAAAATCATTGAAAATCAAACAAATAACCATTAGAAAAGTGTGCAAAATAAATAATTTAGGTTGAAAACACTTCTAAAAATTGATATTGATATGTTGCAGAAAGTTACACAAAGGATGTTTACAAAAATGTAGTTAGAGGCGAAAATGTCCAATTGTTCGTGTCGCATTACATGTTTGTTCAATTAGCTAGATGTCCAATTAGAGGCGAATCACTGTACTATATTCATACTAATTCCACACTGGTTCCATTTTGGTTAGATACACAGAATTACATAGGTGCGGCGGCCAGTGACCCCTCGCCCCACCCGGAATCGGGAACTCCAAGCGAACAAAATAGCCTGCCACCCATCGCCAGCCATCGTACAATCAAACCATCGTATGTGTTTCGACTCAATATAACTGCACTCAAGGTTACGTTGACAGTGAATACGGACTCACACGGAGAGCGAAACCCGCTTCAAGCTAATGACACGCAGAGAACAAAAAGGTTAAGTCCCATTACTCTATTTTTCTCTTTTTCTCAGAGATTGTATTTCTCTATCCCTCGCATAAAAATGGAGTGTGGTCGTACGAGTTGCGTACGGTCGTGGAATTTCAGCTGCATGGAATGGTACTGGTGTGAGTGCATTGCTTTCCTTCACTTTGTTCAGATTTTGATGACTGCACGACCGGCGAAAGGAAACAAACCACTCGGCCCGCCCGAAGCAGCGAGCCCGAACAAAGTGAAGGAAAGCAATGCACTCACACCAGTACCATTCCATGCAGCTGAAATTCCACGACCGTACGCAACTCGTACGACCACACTCCATTTTTATGCGAGGGATAGAGAAATACAATCTCTGAGAAAAAGAGAAAAATAGAGTAATGGGACTTAACCTTTTTGTTCTCTGCGTGTCATTAGCTTGAAGCGGGTTTCGCTCTCCGATACAGCCCGATATCTGCTCAGGAGACTGTTTCGCACAAAACACACACAGCCAAGCGTTGGGGCACGCAATTGGCAGAAATAAAAGCATTTAATCAGCACACCGAAACGTTAAACTTAGATTTGCTTGTTTCTCCAATGCAAAATGAAAGTAAATTCTACCTAACGCACAGAGCTCAATAAAATATTCAAAATCCGTCTAAGCTATCTTCACTAGATTTTTTCGGCCAAACGTTTCGGACTGTTTTTGAAACAGTATTTTTTTCTCCACACTACAGACGCTTGAAAAAGAAACGAAATAAAAAACGTCGGAGCGGTCGAAAAGCACCTCTACACTCGGCGGCTGCTCTCGCGAGACCTTGGACATGAGTCGGGAGAAGATGCGAATAAAGTCCCGACTCAAGTTGAACCATGGTTTGAGGCTAACCTTAAGGCGCGTCCACATTATGCCGAATGATGCCGATCGACCTGTACCAGGCGGCATATTCGGTTCGTTATGTAATGTGGACGCCTTATCGGGTACACGAAGCCGGAGTCCCATCGGGTGCACGAAGCCGTCACGAACACACGAAGCACAATGTCGTCAACGCTAATTTACTTCGTTTTATTTTGGTTCGACTTTCTCGAACCAGACCCACTTGTTTCGGGTTGGGTTCGGTTTGATTCAATTCGGTTTTCGGCACGTCGGCAAGCCCGGGCGGTATGTCCACATTTAGTCGGGTTTACCAGGCGGCCAAGGCCGATTGGCGTAATGTGGACGCGTCTTTAGGGATAATTGAGTGAAGCCACCGGCCCAATTCATCTTCGTTCCATTTGCGTTGCTAGTGAGCGGTGGTATTTTTACGGACTAAAAACAGGAAGTGGGTTATATCTATGGTATAACCGCAAGGGTGACGTAGGACTATCGTTGATTAGGAGATAATTTGTTTGAAGTTGAATCTAAATCCATTGAATGAATGAATGAATAAATGAATATTTGGGGGACTTCGAAAACGAGAGCGTTACGTTGGAGGCTCAAGGTTTTATGCATCCAATAATGGATACAAAAAACCTTGCTCTGAACAATGATCTTCAGAAGCTTTCCTGCTAACTATACTTGATTAACAAATCACAAAACCAAATGTATGTGGTCGCAGTATTATATGGATAGAAAACATTAAAATAAACTCGCTTTAATGTAATTTTCAATTACAAGGGGAACTGGCAGATTACTTTTCAGCAACGATCACTTCTTTCCAGGAACGCTCTTCCAGCCTTATCTGGGAAGGGATAACCCAGACGTCGAGTGGGGATCGCACCCACAAAAACCAAGCCCTCTACTCGTAGCCTCATGCCCCCCGGGACCACATCTAGGCGACTACTTCAGGGGGCGGCTGTGCTCATGCACTTCACGAGTTTTCAACGCTAACTAGCGTTGATCCGTTGATGTGCACGATTACACTGTTCACAGCGTTCCAGGTGCCCTCCTCGCGACACATTTCACTATGTTCCTGGCATGAAGGGCAGGCAGCCCCTCGCGTCTTGCGGTGAACCTGGGACACTCGAATACCACGTGTTCTGGTGTTTCCTCCACTGTGTGTGTTTTTTGACGTAGGACTACGTCTTTCATTTCTATACTGGGGTGTAAAATCAAAGTTTCGAAAACGAAAGCGTTACGCCGGAGAACGAGATTTTGAGCGTTAATAGCTCCTAAACAACTGAACGAAATGGTATGAAAAAAAACTTCATTTGAAAGATAAAATGTCTACGCGTTCTATACTTGTTACTTTTTGATCCAAAAACTTGTTTCAATAGTCTTAAAATTGCTTTCAAAACGGGCTATTGAAATCACCAATCGGTATATAAGCGAGCGCCGCTCGGAAATCCACTCAGTTCTAATTGAACAGCGATTGGAGCATGTTGTCGCTGTTGTGGTGAAGCTCTTCGTTTATCATGAAAGCGCGGATGAACGGTGTGACCAAGAGCCTGTTTGTGCACCCTAGGCCAGAAGGGAATCCATCAGGAGGAGAGTGATGCCACAAACGGTTCCCCGGGAAGACATCGCTACACACATACACGCGCGGAATTCTTTCCGTTTGGATGCCATTCAGCATTGAGAAAGTTCCGGAAAGATCTAATCATTCCTGGAAAATAATCTGCCAGTTCCTCTGGGAATTTAAAAATACATTCATGTGAAAGAGTTTATTTGAATGTTTCCTATCCATGTAACACTGTGACCAAATATTTTTCAATCAAGTACTATTAACAGGTGGTTATCGAGTTAGTATTAACCACTGGTGGGCTTCCAGTATCGAGGAAAATGTGGAAATATCTAATCGTTACTGAAAATAATCTGCCAGTTCCTCTGGGAATTTAAAAATACATTCATGTGAAAGAGTTTATTTTAATGTTTTCTATCCATGTAACACTGTGACCAAATACATTTGGTTTTGTGATTTTTCAATCAATCGCAATTAACAGGATAGCTTCTGAAGATTATTCTTCCCCATCAGTAGGATATTTCCGTATCCAATATTGTATGCGCCCGCAATCGATTATTGCTCAGTCGCCGAAAGTTCCGAGCTCAGAGAGTTCACTCCCCTCTAGTTTGCCTTCCAAATTGCCATCGTAAACCACACCTTCTCTCGATTCAATCACACACGAAAAGCATACTTAAGTGATATTCTGGTGGTGAGACACATTCATTTTTCGTGAGGACATCGACAAGACAACATCGTTGCCTAACGTGCTGGAGGAGGTGGACGGCGAAGGATCGACACATACACGCGCAGAATTCTTTCCGTTTGGATGCCATTCAGCATCGAGAAAGTTCCGGAAAGATCTAATCATTGCTGGAAAATTATCTGCCAGTTCCTCTGGGAATTCAAAAATACATTCATGTGAAAGAGTTTATTTGAATGTTTTCTATCCATGTAACACTGTGACCAAATATTTTTCAATCAAGTACTATTAACAGGTGGTTATCGAGTTAGTATTAACAACTGGTGGGCTTCCAGTATCGAGGAAAATGTGGAAATATCTAATCGTTGCTGGAAAATAATCTGCCAGTTCCCCTTGGAATTGAAAATTACATTCAAGCGAAAGAGTTTATTTTAATGTTTTCTATCCATAAAATATACATTTGGGTTTGTGATTTGTCAATCAAGTACAGTTAGCAGGTTAGCTTCTGAAGATTATTCTTCAGAACAAGGTTTTTCGAATCCTATATTGGATGCATAAAACCTTGTGCCTCCAACGTAACGCTCTCGTTTTCGAAGTCCCACAAATATTCATTTATTCATTCATTCAGAATGGATTTAGATTCAACTTCAAACAAATGATCTCTAAATCAACGATAGTCCTACGTCACCCTTGCGGTTATACGATAGATATAACCCACTTCCGGTTTTTTTATAGAGGTGAGGAACGCTCTACCAGCCTTACATTACCCAGACGTCGAGTGGGGATCGCACCCACAAAAACCAAGCCCTCTACTCGTTGCCTCATTCCCCCTGGGACCACATCTAGGCGACTACTTCAGGGGGCGACTGTGCTCATGCACTTCTCGAGTTTACAAAGCTGAATAGCTCATGCACTTCTCGAGTTTACAAAGCTGAATAGCGTTGATCCTTCCCTTTTTCTGAATATTTTTTTTCTCCATTTCCTTCCGCGGCGCTTATGTCCATTTCGCAGCCATCCATTTACCCGTCGAAACGTGAACCGATTAGAAATTGCCCTCCAACTTGACGCGCAATCCGTCACAGCCACCCTCGCGGGGTTTCTCACCTGTTGAGGTGTTACGCGCGTTCTAAAAGTCTCCTCGTGCGAAGGTTCGAGGTAGCGAGACTTTCTTAACCGACGAAACTAAAAATACCGACGCGGACCAACTGTTCTTTGGCGGACTATTTTTGCGCTTAGAATAAGCTATTACTCGGCCTTTCCCGCTTCCTCCTAGTTGCCTTGCTATTCAGCAGGCCTATGACACTGGAAGGGAGAAAAGAGTTTTCGCTTGAGCTAAGTGCGCTAGTGAATCCAATAGAGACTCTTGGTCTGGTTCGTTTTCTAGCTAGTTTCCTCACTATGTTGAAGGACTATGCACCTTGAAATGGAACCAAAAGATTCTCTACTGGATTACCAGAAGGATTTCGGACCTCACGAACAGAGGTTAATAGAACAGTCCCGGTTGAACTGTAGAATAGAACTAACTTTATTTTACAAATTTTGAGGTTTATATACATAGGTTCTTAATCTAAGTTAAAACTAAGAAAGGGAGAGAAAGATCTCTCTATCATATTCAAATTACCGAAAATGCATCGGTTTCCCGCTTGACATGCGGGGGACTTTTCCATCTACATATATTTCTATCCTTCGCTTGTAGTGCTAGGCTATATGTGTAGCGCGGGTCTCAATATAAACAAGTGCATTATGCTTATACTTTAAATGCCCTGGATAAGTGATATAGCTTGCTTGCGCCTTCCGTCAAGGTCATAAAATTCTATTCTCATAAAAAAGCGAAGGAGAGAAAAAACACATGGTTTTTTTTTTCTTCAGATAATTTATGTTTACATCTGTTTATGTTTTCATTTTTCGGTCCCGCTATGTGGAGTGATTTGAACTAATTTTATCACGGCGGTAACATCCCGGCCCCCGTAACTTGCAAAGTTACGTAAACTAATCACTCGCCGTGATAATATTTTATATCATCATAAATTTTAGCATGAACTTTCGTCTATGGATTGTTTAACAGTTGGTTTTGGTAAAGGTTTTCTTCTTGGTTGAGGTTGTGGATTTTCTGACATAGCAATTTCTTGTGGTTCATTTGTTTTTCTTTGATTCATGTAGTATAAGACCGTAATAATTACACCTAATATTAATGTGAACAATATGCCAATGGTCAAAGATAATGCTAGCCAATTATGATGACTCACTGTTTTGCTATCATCGGAAGATGTAGTTGCAAGTCTATCTTCTGTTAAGTTGCCGAATTCAATTGTTGGTTTTAAGTCTATTTGATGTGGAATTTCTTCCTTGCCCTTGAAGAAAATCTTTGTACTCTTTATTTCACCTGTACTACTTGCGTATGTTACACTACTTTTCGAACGTATTTCACATCCTGGATCCATGTAAACTATAGCAGCATAGTGAGGCGGTGTTACAGTTGTCTGGTCACAATGTATCAACATTGTACAAGGGTTTTGCGTATAATATAATATAACATTAGGATGAGATAAAGTTACAAGTTTAAAATAATCGTTCCTAAGTGTTTTAATTTTACAAATTTCTTGTGGCATCTTATGTAATATGGCAGCTGAAATACAATCTGGTTCTGTATAGAATGTTTTTTGCTGAGTTAAAAAATAGCTATCATTCAATTTGATTAATTCATCTGATATATAGAAATACTGTTCATGATGATTGATTGCTATTAATGAATTATTTATGTCAATAATAGATCTATTTTGCTCTCTAGGGATTGCTATCACTTTAAATAATTCAAAGTATTCCCTGTTCACAATTATGGTTGTTAATCTTACTTGAATTGAATTGTTTTTCATGACGATTTCATAATGACTTGCAAATTCTTCTTTTGGCAATATACAATCATGAGGTAGTTGTTCTTCCATCTTTTCGAGTACTTGTAATCTTTCTGTCTCTGTGATTGGATTGAACCGTATCAATTTATATCTATTTAAAATGCTTTCAACTATCTGACGAGTGAGCACAATTGTTTCTAATAGTCTTTTCGTTGCAATTTCAGCACGTTTTGAATCATATTGTTTTGTTAATCTATTTAGACCTTCGTGTATATCATATATCTTTTTGTTCAATTGAGTTTTTAATGTGATTGTTGTTTCTTCTATATTGTTAATTGAATTTGACAACTGATGTAACTTCGTGCCGTATCATTTGTAACTGATCTTCTAAGTCATTACCACCGAACAGTAAATCTTTCATGAGCCCGAAAATTCCTCTACTTCGTTTTATTCTTATTCTTGGTTGACTGACTGTTTGTATTTCATTAATGGCAACTTTACATTGTTGCTCAACTGCAATTGTCAATTCAGTAATAGTATCATCTTTGATAATTCCTGTTATTTTACTCAATGTGTCAGTCAGACGTTTTTGAATCGTTTTTGTCTAATATCCTCTGTTGGACTAATATTAGTTTCTATATTCGTTGTCCATAGACCTCTTTGTACTAAGCACGTTCCTTCATGATGGAATATAAGTCCATCTTTGTTTATCGGTTGAATCCTCAATGGTGCCGATGGTGATATGATAGACAATAACGTGGTGCTGAGTAGAAATGCCTTGGTCCAGCTGCATGGTTTGATTCGTTTACCTCTTTTGACTGTTGGCTTTGGCGGGTGTTCTTTTTGATGTTTGTCCCGCAATCTTTTGATTTCGTCGATGTCCAATTTATTCCGCTTTCCCCAATTAGAGAAGTTTTCATCTGAGTTTTTACGTTTTATATTACCAACGTTGTTACTATCGATGTTGTTACTGATGACCTCGTTACATTGAATGATCGTAACATGATTGGTTGTTGTACCCTTCGTTGTGGAAGGTTGAATATTTTCGAGTTTTTGCAGTGGTTGTCTTTTTCCGGTAACGTCGATGACAGCGATTTTAGTAGCTGGCCTGTTCAGAACTCCTCTTTCAGTTTGAATGTCTGCTTTTCGAACTTGCCCGTCCTTGCCAGGATAGACTTTGATTATACGACCTTTCAGCCATCTTCCAGCAGGAACTTTGTCATCTGTTATGATAACTACGTCATTTTCCATTATTGGAATAACCTCTTCCGTCCATTTATTTCTTTTGATGAGAGTTGGAAGATATTCCTTCTTCCAACGATTCCAGAATAACTGTCCGTAGTGCTGTGCTAATTTCTAGTGTTCTTTTTCAAAGCCGTCTACAATTGGCGCAAGTGGAGATGTATGTTCTCCAGCCCTTCCGATCAATATGTGGAATGGTGTTAGGACTTCGTCGTCAAATGTTTCGATTGGTATATGAGTAAGGGGCCTGGAGTTTAATATGAATTCAGCTTGAATAAAACCTGCTCTCAATAATTCTGGTGTAGGTTTCTTGCAGTTCTCGAACATATGTTTAAGTGATGTTTTTATAATTCTTATTAATCGCTCCCATGCACCGCCGAAGTGCGGCGCTGTTGGTGGGTTAAAGTTCCATTTTATTTCGAGCGCTGCTGCTTGTCCCTTGTCCATTGTGTTGTTGATTCGATTTACCCATGCTTGAAGTTCACGTATTTCGTTTCTAGCTCCTATGAAGTTGGTACCATTGTCACTGTAGAGATGTGATACCTTTCCTCGTCGATGTTGAAAATTCTTAAAGCATACTAAAAAGCTATCAGTGTCTAGTCTTTCGGCCATCTCGATATGGGCTGCTCGACTTGATAGGCATGTAAATATCACTCCCCACCTTTTTTCAGTAGACCTTCGAACACTCACTTCGAAAGGACCAAAGTAATCCACTCCCGTATGTGTGAATGGATGCAAGTAAGGTTTCACTCTGAAGTCAGGTAGTGCTGCCATCATTGGCGGATTTGGCTTTGCTCTCCAGATAATACATTTTTGACAATATTTTTTCACATTTTTCAATACAGCGCGTGCTGTAATAATCCAATATTTGGTTTGGAGGGCACCAATTACTGTTTCATCACCATGATGAAGATATCTTTCGTGATACGATTTCGTGATGAGATGTGTAATATGATGCTTCTGTGGCAAAATGATCAATCGACGAGATGAATCTTTTAAAGCGGATAAGTTTTCTAGTCTACCTTTGCTTCGCATAACACCGAATTCATCTAGGAATGGACTAAGTCCCGATAAATGTCCCTTTTCCGTTAAGAGTCCATTACGGGTTAAATCCCTCATTTCATTAGGGAACATTTCCCACTGAGCTTTTTTATATAGTGCTCTTTCTACGACCTCTCGATCATTCTGTGTTATCGCCTTTGACATTTTCTTGTTTTTCAGCCAGTCGACAAATTTCTTCAGGATGCATAGGTGCAAAAGAAGTTTCCACCAACTGGAATAACGATTTTCTTGAATGAAGTTGAATTGTTGTACCTCTGTGTGCATTCCTATTATCTCCGTTGACGTCTCTATGTTTTCCGGGATAGTACATTGCGTAGGCCATTTATGTTCATGTAGATGTAAGAATCCGGGCCCGTTTATCCATATAGAGTTCTTCTTTGTCTCTTTTGTGGCTTCATCTGCCGGATTTTGAAGTGATGGAACCCATCGCCATTGTTTGATTGTTGTGGAGTCTAAAATCTCTCCTATACGATGAGCCACGAATGGTTTATATTTTCGATGATCAGATCTTATCCATGCTAGGACTGTTTGTGAGTCTGACCAATAAACTCTTCTAGATATCGTTGGACGCATTTCATTCATAACCGTGTCAGCTAGACGAGTACCCAATACAGCTGCTTGTAATTCTAAACGAGGTATTGAGAGTGCTTTGATAGGCGCCACTCTTGCTTTCGCTGCCACTAGGCTTACGTTAGATCCGCACTTTAGGTAAACCACTGCGGCAAATGCATTTTCACTTGCATCTACAAATGTATGTAGTTCTAATGGGACTCCGATCTTTATTCGAAGACTTCTTGGTATCTTTAGATTTCCCATGACTTTTAAAGTTTTAATCCAATTTTGCCATTTCAACAGAATATGTTGTGGGGCCGCATCATCCCATTCAATTGATTCCTTATGCAGTTCTTGAAGTATGATTTTCCCTTCAATAGTCTTGTGGGAAATTAGTCCTAATGGGTCGTAGATACTCATTACGAATGCGAGTATTTCTCTTTTAGTGGGTGTATGCAATGTTTTCGCAGCTTCTGCGCTCAATTTATCTAACCTTAGTTGGTAGCTAAAATAGTCGTGTTGAGTGTTCCAGTGCAACCCTAGAACCTTTTCTACTTGCGACTCTTTGTCGTCTATATCTTTTTTGTTTGAATCCAGCACCCTGTCTCGAGGGAGCGTGTTGAGAAGGTCTCGATTGTTTGATATGAAATTCCTGATGAAGAAACCTCCTTTGTCATGAATATTCATTACGTCGTTGACTACTTTAACTGCTTCTGCTTGGTTGTGAAAACTGTCCAGATAATCATCAACGTAATGTTGTTTTATTATTGCGTTCGAAGCTACTGCGTGAGTTTGTTCGAATTTTTTTGCATTAAAATTTTTCACTGCCTGTGCGCAAACGGGCGAACAAGTAGCTCCAAATATCATAACCATCATGATGTATTCTTCGGGGGGTTTACTCGTATCACAGTCTCTCCAAAGGAAACGTAGGACATGTTGATCCTCTGATCTAATTCTCACCTGGTGAAACATTTCCATGATGTCACCACATACTGCTATGTATCCTTCTCTAAAACGTAACAATATTCCGAATATGGATGTTGTCGCGTCCGGCCCCGATAACAGAGCAGAATTTAGTGAAACGCCTTTCACTTCTGCCTTTGCATCAAACACCAGGCGGGGCTTTTTCTTATTCGGATTTATAACGATGAAATGGGGCAGGTAATACACTTTAGGTGTCGGTGTTAATAATTCTGTTGAAGTCAATTTCCTGGCATATCCTTTTGCAACGTATTCCTTGAAGTTATTGATTGCCCATTTTTGGAGATCCTGATTTTTGTTCAACATCCTTTCGGTCACAAGTAGCCGTCTCAAGGCGTTTTGGTAGCTGTCGGGAAATTGGAAGTTATCCTCCTTGAAGAGCATGCCGATTTCGTATTTATTCCCAACGTATTTTAAAGTGCTGTTGATGATTTCTTCTGCTCTTTTTTCATCTTTAGATTTCGGGAGATTTTCGATTGGTTTTACTCCGAAATCTTCAGTGCTGAAGTATTGTCTCATCATGTTCCGCATTTCATCTTCCTCTTGTATGGCCATAACATAATCTTGTGCTACACTTTCTTTTAGCGTGCCGAAGATAATCCATCCAAGTTTGGTTCTCATTGCCATTGGTGCGTTTTCGTCTCCCATTCTTTTTTCCATTGGCATCAATAAGTGCGAATTGTCCAAGCCTATCAAAATCGTTGGACGAACCGATGAATAGCTTTCAATAGGTAAATCATTCAAATGTTTGAATTGATTCTTCATCTTTTCCATGTCCAAAGATTGTATTGGTAGTTGGAGGTTGTTTATAGTACGAACTCCTCTAAGAGTGAAGTTTTTCTGTGACGGTCCTGATATAGAGACTTGAACTTGTCTGCTTTCAGATTCCGCTGTCACATTTTGTGTCCAAGTTAATTTCAACGGGTTTGTGCGTCCCTCAAGGTGGAGTTCATTTGCAATCTTTTCCTCAATAAGTGTTAAAGATGATCCGGCATCCAAGAATGCATATGTATTGATTTCATGTCCTTTTCCTCTGAGTGTTACCGGAACAATTTGATAAAATATGTTTTTTCTAAATACTTGATGATAGTTATTGGTTGCATAGCCGGAAGTTTGTTGCTCGTTTTCTGGTGTTTTCTCACCTTCGTTGGTTAGTGGATTATCCTTTTGATTTGCACCAGTATTATTTTTTGTTCTGGTCGTGTCTGTTCTGTTCCGAGGATGTAACCATCGGCTGTGCTTTTCTCGGCACTGGTTAATACCGCACATTTTAACTCGTTCACAATCTTTTATTTGATGGTTCATTCCTAAACACCCAAAGCATAATCGCTTTTGAGTGACGAGTTTTCTTCTGGCTTCCGTATTCATTTTCTTGAAAGCATCACATTCGTAGAATTTGTGATTGTCTTGGCAAGCCACGCATTTAATTTTCCTTTCGTCATGATGTACATTCACTCGTATTTTCTTTTCGCTGAATTGTGTCGAAGGATTAAGCAGTCTTTGCATTCTGGCCAATGGTTTTAACCACTCGTTTAACGTGGCCAAATCTCTAAAATTGTCATTTTCCTTGCACAATTCTTCGGCCCATTCGAGCTGGACATTATATGGCAGTTTTCTCATAATAGAATCGACCAGACGATGATCGTTCAGATAATTATTCCGATCGATTATTTTGATCGTACTCACTAAATTGTCTAGAGCATCTGAGGTTTCCACTAATATATTCCTATTCTCCTTCCGGATTTTCATTAGCTCAGTTAATAATTCATTATATATCAAGTCTGGGCGACCGTATGTCTCCTCCAGACGTTCCATTATCTTCGTAGTATTTTCGGGATCAATCAGAAGTTGGTTGACTGATTTCTCCGCATTCCCACGTAAAGCTTTCTGAAGTCGATTCAAATTCTCCAGGTTCGTGAATGCTCCGGCTTTCGTCGTTTCGTGGAAAGTTTTTCTGAACTTCGGCCAATCTTTTGGTGATCCATCAAATCTAGGCAATTCGGCCAGAGCTTGCCTCTTTAAGTAAATTGTCCAATCTTCGGCTTTGTTGGACATTAATTCACGACTTGTTCCTGGAGTCGGTTCCGATTTCGCTCCCTGGAGCTGGTGAATGAGAGCCTCCACTGGCTCTCGTTGTTTACTTTCTTCTGTTGCCGCCTTTTCTTCGGGCGGCGTTGTTTTGCTCTTCACTAGAGCTTCTAGTTTTCTCATTTTCTCCTCCATCATATGGCATTTTGGGCAAATCCATATTTCATCAATCGTCGGGGCTCGTTTTAGACCCACACACACGAAGTGGAACCAACGGTCACACTCCGAGCACTCCACTAAGTCACTTTTCTCATCAGGATCAGTGCACAAGCGGCAGTGCCCTTTGGGATTTTCCATATATTTCACTGACATTTTTTTATCTGTACTTTTGTCCTTTGACACACTTGATTACCGCGCGGATAGAGTTCACTTGCTCCTCTCTGGAGCCACCAATGTTACGCGCGTTCTAAAAGTCTCCTCGTGCGAAGGTTCGAGTTAGCGAGACTTTCTTAACCGACGAAACTAAAAATACCGACGCGGACCAACTGTTCTTTGGCGGACTATTTTTGCGCTTAGAATAAGCTATTACTCGGCCTTTCCCGCTTCCTCCTAGTTGCCTTGCTATTCAGCAGGCCTATGACACTGGAAGGGAGAAAAGAGTTTTCGCTTGAGCTAAGTGCGCTAGTGAATCCAATAGAGACTCTTGGCCTGGTTCGTTTTCTAGCTAGTTTCCTCACTATGTTGAAGGACTATGCACCTTGAAATGGAACCAAAAGATTCTCTACTGGATTACCAGAAGGATTTCGGACCTCACGAACAGAGGTTAATAGAACAGTCCCGGTTGAACTGTAGAATAGAACTAACTTTATTTTACAAATTTTGAGGTTTATATACATAGGTTCTTAATCTAAGTTAAAACTAAGAAAGGGAGAGAAAGATCTCTCTATCATATTCAAATTACCGAAAATGCATCGGTTTCCCGCTTGACATGCGGGGGACTTTTCCATCTACATATATTTCTATCCTTCGCTTGTAGTGCTGGGCTATATGTGTAGCGCGGGTCTCAATATAAACAAGTGCATTATGCTTATACTTTAAATGCCCTGGATAAGTGATATAGCTTGCTTGCGCCTTCCGTCAAGGTCATAAAATTCTATTCTCATAAAAAAGCGAAGGAGAGAAAAAACACATGGTTTTTTTTTCTTCAGATAATTTATGTTTACATCTGTTTATGTTTTCATTTTTCGGTCCCGCTATGTGGGGTGATTTGAACTAATTTTATCACGGCGGTAACATGAGGCGTGAACCGATTAGGAAGCGTCCTCCAACTTGACGCGCGCCCCGTCACAGCCACACTCGCAGGATTTCTCCTCCCAACGGAGCGCCTATTAGGCAGTGCCCTCCAACATAATGCGCACTCCGTCACAGCAACTCTCGTGGGGTACACACCGATTCGATGATGCTCTCTTAGGCGCTGTGTGTGTATGTTTTTTTTTTTTTTTTTTTTTTTTTTAAAGAGGTGAGGAACGCTCTACCAGCCTTACCTGGGAAGGGTTAACCCAGACGTCGAGTGGGGATCGCACCCACAAAAACCAAGCCCTCTACTCGTTGCCTTATTCCCCCTGGGACCACATCTAGGCGACTACTTCAGGGGGCGGCTGTGCTCATGCACTTCTCGAGTTTTCAACGCAAACTAGCGTTGTCCTTCCCTTTTTCTCAATATTTTTTTCTTTCCATTCGTTATTAATTCCACTGCGCTGATGTCCTCTTCGCAGGCATTTTGAATTTACCCGTCGAGACGTGAACCGATTAGGAATTGCCCTCCAACTTGACGCGCAACCCGTCACAGCCACCCTCGCGGGGTTTCTCACCTGTCGAGACGTGAACCGATTAGGAAGCGCCCTCCAACTTGACGCGCGCCCCGTCACAGTCACCCTCGCAGGATTTCTCTTCCCAACGGAGCGCCGATTAGGCAGTGCCCTCCAACCTGACGCGCACTCCGTCACAGCTACTCTCGTGGGGTATTCACCATTTTGATCGTGGCTTCATCCTTGATGCTCGTTCCTTCGAAATGTTCGCGGTGTTCCTCCATCCAGGCCACGATCAGGCGTTGTCAGGTAGGCCTTTTGCTGTTCTCCGCGGCAGTATCCGTTTACCTGTCGAGACGTGCACCGATTAGGAAGCGCCCTCCAACTTGACGCGCGCCCCGTCACAGTCACCCTCGCAGGATTTCTCTTCCCAGCGGAGAGCCGATTAGGTGGTGCCCTCCAACACAACGCGCACCCCGTCACAGCTACTCTCGTGAGGTACCATCTCTTGCAACAGCCGTCGCCGTTGTTCACCTTTCACCGTCGGACGTTGTCAGCACTTTGGTCAGCCCTCCACCTTCGCTGCAGCTCCGACATGATTTGTGTGATTGCACTGCTCACGGCATTCCAGATCATCTCGTCGCGACACATCTCCTCCACAATATTCTCGACATGAAGTGCAGGCAGCCCCTCGCGCCTTTCGATGAACCTGGGACAGACAAAAACGACGTGCTCCGGTGTTTCCTCCATATCTCCACAGTCCGGACAGAGGGGTGAAACTGCGTGCCCGAACCGGTGTAGATATTGCCTGAAACAGCCATGCCCAGACAGAAACTGCGTCAAGTAAAAGTTAACTTCACCGTGTTTCCTGTTCAACCAGGTCGAAAGTACCGGTATCAGCCTGTACGTCCATCTACCATTTTCTGCCGTATCCCATTCATACTGCCATTTGTCCAACGACTCCGCTCTCATCAATTTCCGGATACCTCTGCTTTCCCGTCGCTTGTAGCACTCGCTATCTTCCGCCAGAGTGATGCAGATGGGAATCATTCCGGCGATTACACACACAGCTTCTGTCGAAATGGTCCTATAAGCACTTACGACTCGCATGGCCATGAGTCGGAATGTGCTGTTCAGCTTCCTCCGATTTCGGTGGGTTTCCAGAGCCGCCAACCAGGCAGGGCCACCATACCTCAGTATCGACGAAGATACACTTGCCAAGAGACGCCTCTTGCTGCTGCTTGGGCCAAAGCTATTTGGCATGATCCTCGCCACCACGTTGATGGCCTTTGACGCCTTCCCACATGCATAGTCGACGTGCTGGTTGAAGTTCAGCCGGTCGTCGATCATGACTCCGAGGTACTTCACCGCCCGCTTCGAAACGATGGTATGTCCTCCGACCGATACCTCTGCCCGCAGCACTGCCTTACAATTGCTCACTAACAGCACCTCGGTTTTGTGATGTGCCATCTGGAGCTTTACGCTGTCCATCCAACTACCGATCATGTCTACAGCCTCAGTCGCCAACATTTCCACCTCCTGAAGCGTCTCGCCGATTACCGTTGTTACGATGTCGTCCGCGAAGCCCACGATCTCCACACCTCTGGGTAGCTTCAGCCTTAGAACACCGTCGTACATCGTGTTCCAAAGCGTAGGACCTAGGATGGAGCCTTGTGGAACTCCCGCCGAGATATTCTTCACTATCTGTCCCCTGTCTGTGTTGTATACCAGGATCCGATTCTGGAAATAACTCCTCAGTATCCTGTACAGGTAGCTAGGGACCTTCAATCTGTGTAGCGCCTCGGCGATGGCCTCCCAGCTGGCACTATTGAAGGCGTTCTTCACGTCAATCAAAATCACCGCGCAGTAACGGTCGCCTCTTCGTTTTTGTTTAAGCGAGACCTGAGCTTTCTCGATAACTGTCCGAATAGCGTCCACTGTCGACTTTCCTTTCCGGAACCCGAACTGCATTTTCGACAATCCGTGGTCATCCTCCGTGCATTTCACCAGTCTGTTGAGAATAACCCTTTCCAAGAGCTTTCCCAAAGTATCCAACAAACAAATAGGCCTATACGACGCTGGATCTCCAGGTGGCTTTCCTGGTTTCGGGAGCAGCACCAACTTTTGTATCTTCCATTCCGCAGGGAAGAGACCGTCATCCAGGCATTTCTGCAGCACCACCCTGAACATGTCGGGGTAAGCAAGGATCGCCGATTTCAGGGCCACATTGGGGATTCCGTCGGGGCCAGGTGCTTTTTTCAACTTTAGACCTTTTGCCACCGCGATGAGTTCTTCGTTGGTGACTTGTGCGTTCTCTGCTTCGTCCTCACCGTGCAGTGTGGGTGGCCACGTCGGTGGGTCGTGCTGCGGAAAGAGTCCATTCACAATGACCTCGAGTTTTTCCGGACATAATTCCATGGGAGTCGTTGAACTACGGAATTTCGCCATCACGATTCGATATGCTTCACCCCAAGGATTTGCGTCGACGTCACGACACAGCTCCCTATAGCAGTTCGATTTGCTCCTACGTATCTCTCGTTTCAAGGCGGCTCTGGTCGCTCGGAAAGACGCGCGGTGCTCCTCTCTCTCTACATCGGTTCGTGCCCTCTGGACTCTTCTTCTGGCTCGTAGACAGTTAGCGCGGAGGATGCTGAGTGTCTCGTTCCACCAGTAGGCTGGACGTCGTTCATTCGTCGGGTTCAGTCTTCTCGGCATCGCTGTATCGCATGCCCTCACCAATGTTCCTGTTAGCCCGTCGGCGCTCAGATTAAGAGTTCTGCTGTCTATGCGTAGTGCTTCGACGAAAAGCTCCTTGTCAAAAACCTTTGTCCTCCACTTCCGCTCAAAGGTTTTTGTATTCCGTACCGCTGCGGGATTCCGTTGGCCGACACTATACAGGATTGCCTGGTGGTCGCTGTGTGTGTATCCCTCCGACACTCTCCACTTCGTATTAGCCGCCAGTGATGGACTGCAGAAAGTTACATCGATGATGGATTCGCGGCCGTCCCTTCGAAAGGTGCTGCTAGTGCCTTCGTTCAGAAGTGTGACGTCTAGTTTTGCGAAGGCTTCTAGTAGGCTGTACCCCCTGGCGTTGGTGCATCTGCTTCCCCACTCCTCAGCCCAGGCGTTGAAGTCTCCTCCGATGATGACTGGTTTGCGGCCGCTGACCTTATCCGTGAGTACGTCCAACATCTCGTGAAACTGCTCCGCTGACCATCTTGGGGGTGCATAGCAACTACACATGAAGATTCCGTTGATTTTGACGATCACGAAACCTTCCTGTGAGCTTTCCACCACTTCTTGGATGGGGTACCTTCCCATCACTAGTATTGCAGCCATCCCTGCTTTATCCACCACCCATTTTCCGTTATCGCGAGGAACTCGGTACGGTTCTGCGATCATTGCAACGTCGCATTTAGTTTCAGTTGTTGACTGCCACAACAATTGCTGTGCTATGTCGCAATGATTGAGGTTGAGCTGGGTAACCTCCATTACTGCGAACCCGCAATCGCCTTTTTGTACGCCGGACATTTGAAGCTACCTGTGACGTGGTCGTTTCCGTCCTCCTCCTTGCACAACATGCACCTCGGTTGCTTGGTGCAGTCTCTAGCAACGTGACCTTCCGTCCCGCACTTCCTGCACAATTTCGATCTGTCAGGACCACCGCAGTTTTTCGCCTGGTGACCGAAGCCCATGCATTGAAAGCATCTCTCCATTTGCTTGGCCATACGAGGGGGAGCTTTCATCGGGCACACGGACCACCCCACTTTTATTTTACCCTTCTCCACCAGTTTATTCGCAGCTTGTTTCGAGAGCCGTATCGAGGCCGTTTGTGTCCCACCGTATGCCTTTCTCAGTCGGATTGTCATTGGCACATCGCCAAGGTCACATTGTGACTGTAACGCAGTTCTCAATTCCTCAACAGTCGTGATCTCGTCCAGATACCGGCACTCGATGGTTGATTCCTGAGAGAGAGCTCTCACCTTCGCCTCCTCCCCTAGTGACTTCTCAATGAGTTGTTTGAAAGCGGAGCTCTTAACCGCTGGATCTTTTTTAAGCTCGAAGAGCATCTCGCCTTTCTGCGTGCGCCTAGTTTTCACGACGTTCTCGCCCAGTGTCTGCAACTCCGGATCGTCTCTCACTTTCCGAAGGATAGCTGCATACGATACTCCTGCTGACACTTCAACGATCAAAGCATCGCCCTTGATTCGCTCCACTCGAGGTCCGAGTTTCTTCTTTTCCTGCTCAACTTTTTTCTTCTTCTCCTTCTGTTTTTTGCGTTTTTCTGCCTGGTTATCGACAGTACGCCATTCACTGCTTTCACCTCCTTTCGCGTTACTCAGATCGTTCTTGGCCTTTTTCAGCTCTTCTTCTTCTCCTGGGGTGTCCCTCCTTCTCTTGTCCGATCGTGTGTTCAGAGGACCCTTCGGCGTCTCAAGTATCTCGACGGGTTTCTCATTCGCCTCGAGCAGAGCCTTTTCAGCACCCTCTGCTCTCATCTGCAGCTCTTTATGCTCGCGTTCAGCAACCATGACGACCGATCTGATGCTCGTCACCAGATGTTTTATTTTTAAGTGGACATTGTTTTTGTCCTTTACGAACTCGTAAAGTTCGTTGACCTTTTTCCTAACGTCCGTGATGCTGAGCCTCCCAAGTTGCCCTTCTTGGGATGCGCTTGAGGTCAGCGTAAACAACTGGCTCTGTACGGAGCCAAGATCTCCTTGGAATGCTTGGGCAGCAAACACTTCTTGTGGTTTTGTGTTGCTTGTACTCGTTGTGGCTACTCGAGTGACAGGTGACCTCAGCATTCGTCCGCTTCTCGCGAACACATTCTCCTCTCCATCGTTTGTTGGTGTGTTATTGCAACTATTCATATTTTTCTGGGTCCCAACTTCGGGCCGCTATCTCCGCTCGTTGTACATAGTCGCTACCAGTGATCCCATGGTTATCTATGCAAGCAGTGAGGCCATGCAGGGGTTGACACGGTCCTTCATGGGGACCGTGTTCAGAGCCAGATCAGCGCAAGTCAGGAATGTGACATCTGACGCCTAGTACCTAGTGCCTGGGCCTAGACGAGCATCGAACGTACCCGAAGACTTGCCAAGTTATTACCGGGACGGGGGCAACCGCACTATTAGCCCAAACGCCATTTCAGGACGGTGTCACCCTTCCTTACTCAGGGAACAGGATAGTACGACTGTCAGCCTTTAGCGTCGTGTTGAAATCGTTTCCGTATCGTGTCCGTTTTCTATGTCGTAACCAGTATGTCGTAATCAGGATCTTACTGGCGTCAATCCTGATGTGCTTGGCACTCCTTTCGTGGCTCCTGTACACGGTATTTCCCCCGTGCAATCTCCAATAGGCTTTACCGCGCCCTTACTCGCGTTGTCACCCGATTAGTCGCCTCATACGACAGGGACAGGGACCAAGACCCGAAGTGCTATTCTAGGCCGGCAATTCTAGGCCGGCAACTCCACGGCTGTGTGTGTATGTGTGTATGTATGTATGTGTGTGTGTGTGGCGGCTACTTCGATGTCTTCCCGGAAAACCGTTTTTCGATGCTGATACTCTCTTGGTCACCTTCTCTTCTCCTTCTGATCGATCGGCTTTTCTGCGCTCCCTCACAGTTAAAACAAACTGATTGCATTTCAGGTCAGGTCAGGCCAGGTAATGAATCCCTCGATCCCTCGCCGTCCAGCTCGTCCAACACGTTCAGCTCGTTCAGTAACGATGTTGCCTTGTCGATGTCCTCACGAAAAATGAATGCGTTTCACCACCAGAATATCGCTTAAGTATGCTTTTTGTGCGTGATTGAATCCGGAGAAGGTGTGGTTTACGATGGCAATTTGGAAGGCAAACTAGAGGGGAATGAAATCTCTGAGCATGAAAATTTCGGCGACTGAGCAATAATCGATTGAAAATTATATAATTTCCGCGATACGAAACATTTTCCGTTGCGCGCGCATACAATATTGGAATCTTCAGAAGCTTTCCAGCTAATTACACTTGATTGAAAAACTACAAAATCAAATTATTTGGTCGCTGTGTTATATGGTTAGAAAACATTAAAATAAACTCTTTCACATGAATGTATTTTTCAATTTCCAGGGAAACTGGCAGATTATTTTTCAGCAACGATTAGTTCTTTCCAGATTTTCCTCGATACTCGAAGCCCACCAGTGGTTATTGCTAACTCGATAACCACCTGTTAATAGCACTTGATTGAAAAATATTTGGTCACAGTGTTACATGGATAGAAAACATTAAAATAAACTCTTTCGCATGAATGTATTTTTCAATTCCCAGCGAACTGGAAGATTATTTGTCAGCAATAATTAGATCTTTCCGGAATTTCCTCGATGCTGAATGGCAACGAAACGAAAATACTCCTTTCAGTTCGGCCTGTAAAAAAAAATTCTGAACTCTAATCCATCAAATTTGGAGCCCTGAAAAGAGCCGTTGATTATATGCTAAGCTGATATAGCACGCTCTCCTCGGATACAATGGGCCAGCTGGATGTCCTTGGGCATGATAAGAATTGGTATCTTCCAATAGGCTTCCTGCAGCGTCATAATCGCGGAACTTTGGAAGCGCAAATCGGTTTTGAAGTCCTGAGCAATTCCACGAACCAAATGCTGCAAAGGTAGTTTGCGGATCAGCAATTCGGTCGACTTCTGATAGCGACGAATTTCACGCAAAGTTCCCGGTAGCTATGTGGTTTCTTCACACTTCCTGCGACTGGTGCGCTTATCCGAGCTGCTTTCGTGGTGCCTTACCACCGAAAGACTAACGAGCTGTCTGCTTAGACCCGATGAAACGAGTCCTCATGATGTGAGAGTAGAGTAAGAAATGAACGAAAACAAAGGAAGCGTCATTTTATAAACTATAAAAGTATAGAATGTAAACCCCACCCTCTTTATTATATAAGCTTACTGTATACTTACTTCGATGTTATTCGTTTCTCCCCAGGGTAATCTACGAATATAATAAGGGTGGGTTTACATTCTATACTTTTATAGTTTATAAAATGACGCTTCCTTTGTTTTCGTTCATTTCTTACTCTACTCTCACATCGTGAGGACTCGTTTCATCGGGTCTAAGCAGACAGCTCGTTAGTCTTTCGGTGGTAAGGCACCACGAAAGCAGCTCGGATAAGCGCACCAGTCGCAGGAAGTGTGAAGAAACCACATCGCTACCGGGAACTTTGCGTGAAATTCTTCGCTATCAGTGTCGATGATAATTCGATACCGATAGGTGCCATGGATATGGATTTGATAGTGAAGAATATGAAATACATGACATGATGTAGTGAATATTTCCCCATATCGAAGAAATCACCTTGATGCAACTGCATTATAAAATTATTTGTGTACGAATGGCGCAATCGATAGTCGACTCTAATTTGCACTGGGTATTTCCTCGGAGGATTCGATTCCTCTTTTGAGCATTGTAAATCTCTTTCTGGCAAAAGGAAGTGGTATGATAATCACATTATTCGAAAGATAAAATGAAGATGTTTTCTGCCAATTTCCTTTCAACCTCCAAACATCTCTTTCTGCCGTTTGTCGTTTTTGCGTTCGCTAATCCTTTCTCATAACACCCATTTTTCATTTGAGAAATTGTTGAGTAAAAATCGTTTGCCAGTGCGCGTAGAGCGGGAATTCCTAAAGATTCATTGCACCTCTAATAAATTAATTGAAAACGTGATCTTACGTTGATCGCACTTGATTGAAAAATCCAAAACGAAATGTAATTGGTCGCAGCATTATATGAGTAGAAAGCAAATAATCGCTCGAAAATTACATGATTTTCGCGATGTGAAAAATTTTTCGTTTTCCATGTTATGCATCCAATATTGGATACGAAAATTTTCTACTGGTGGGGAAAAATAATATTCAGAAGCTTTCCTGTTAATTACCATTGATTGAAAAATCACAAAACCAAATGTATTTGGTTGCAGTGTTATATGAATAGAGAACATTAAAATAAACTCTTTCGCAAGAATGTATTTTTCAATTCCCAGGGGAACCAGCAGATTATTTTTCAGCAACGATGATAGCAACGAAAGTTCCGCGCGTGTATGTGTGTGTGGCGGATGCTCTGATGTTTCAAGCGGAACCGTGGCATCACTCTCCTCCTGATGGATTCCCTTCTGGCCTAAGGTGAACAAACAGGCTCTTGGTGACACCGTTCATCAGCGCTTTTATGATAAACGAATTAAGCTTCACCACAACAGCGACAACATGCTCCAATCGCTGTTCAATTATAACTGAGTGGGTTTCCGAGCGGCACTCGCTTATATACCGATTGGTGATTTCAATAGCCTGTTTTGAAAGCAATTTTAAGGCTATTGAAACAAGTTTTTGGATGAAAAAGTAACAAGTATACAACGCGTAGACATTTTATAATGAAGTGGTTATCATACCATTTCGTTCAGTTATTCAAGAGCTATTAACGCTCAAAATCTTGGTCTCCGGCGTAACGCTTTCGTTTTCGAAATTTTGATTTTACACCCCGGTATAGAAATGAAAGACGTAGTAAAATTCATTGAAGGCGATTTGACGCTGATAGATATCGCCTTCAATCGCACCCACCTTTGCTACTGAGTGAGCCCTCTCATTACCCGGATTTAAGCAATGTGAAGCGACCCAGACAAAGGAAATGAAATAACAGCGTCTGGATAAAGCACTCAAAATTTCTCGTATTCTCTCAAGGAAGTACGGCGAGTGCTTTTCCGGCCTCACTAAACGGATAGCTTCGACAGAGCTAAGACTATCCGTTTCAATGTAATAGTGTTCAATAGGTCGTGAGGCGACGCTGTCCAGCGCCCAGTTAATTGCTGCCAATTCAGCAATATACACTGAGCAAGGATACTGAAGACTGTGGGAGGGACTAAAAAAAAAGTTGAACACTCCAAATCCTGTGGACTCGTTCATAGAGGACCCATCTGTAAAGTACATTGTTGCCGGACGAATTTCAGGAGAACGATGAGAGTGAAACCTCTTTTTAGCTACGTATATAGTAACACAGCTTTAAGCTAGAATTTATTAATTTTTAGATTAATGAACAATTCTTCATATATTAATAATTCTTACATTTGGTTTTCTTCTGTCTCTTTCCTCAATTCCTCCGGTTTCTACTTATTTTCTCGTTATCTGCTTCAACTCTTTGATTCAATAACTTTTATAAACTTTCTACTTTCTTCAAACTTTGGCTTTCCTTTTAATTTCAATTTTCTATTACTTCAATTCACTCTATCAATCTATTGTTTGTTTTCATTCTCTTCATACTTAATTTTCATCTGACGTTTCTCCTGGTAAACATTACACTTTCATTTGTGAAGGGCGTAATCGAGACACACTTGGTAACCGGTGGTAACGGCACAGTGGGTGCGGCAACATCCCCCCGCCCGTGTAGTTCCGGTTCGCTCAAACAAGCCCTCAAACAAGCACCACTGCTCTCCGCACTTGTCCATCCTTTCTTGACACCACATCAAGAATGCGTCCTCGAAGCCATCCATTGCGCCTACCTTCGTCTACCACGACCACCAAGTCTCCGGCTTTTAAAGGTCTTACTAGCTGGAACCACTTGGTGCTCCGGGTTAGCATGGGTAAATATTCATGTACCCAGCGTCTCCAGAAAGTATCCACAAGATACTGGGCAAGCTTCCAACTGTCCCGCAGCGTAGTGTAATCCACCAGCTCTCGGCAGGGTTGGCTGACTCCTTGCGTACCGTAGAGCATGAAGTGGTTCGGCGTAAGAGCCTCCTGCTCAGCATGATCCAATGCGATGTAGGTTAGTGGCCTAAAATTAACCACCGACTCAGCCTCCAGCGCAACTGTCTCCAAAACCTCATCACTGGGGTGATGTGGATGCTCTGAAATTGCCGTCATCGCCACCTTCACTGATCTGACCATGCGCTCCCATGATCCTCCCATGTGGGGCGTCAACGGCGGGTTGAACAACCATCTCGTATTCGTGTTAGTGAAGGTAGCAGCGCAGTGTTCATTGGCGATCTTAAGCTGTTCCTGCAGTATATTGCTTGCTCCAATAAAATTGGTCCCATTGTCTGAGCAGAACGTTGATGGTGATCCCCTTCGTGCCACGAGCCTTCTGATTAGAGATGGGCAAACCGTTCACGAACGGTACGAACGAACTAGTTCGCCGAAAAGAGTGAACGAACGGTCGTTCTTTTTCAAAGAACGGTAGTTCTCCCCACGAACTGATTGCGAGCGAACGGTTTGTGAACGAACTGATTCCGAAAGAACGGTTTGCGAGTGAACTGTTTGAGAGTGAACTGATGGAGAGTGAACTGCTTGTGAACGAACTGTTTGCGAGTGAACTGTATGGGTAAGAACTGATTGAGAGTGAACTGTTTGGGAACGAACTGTTTGAGAACGAAGTGTTTGCGGGCGAACTGTTTGCGAACGAACTAGTGCAGCTGAACTGATTTGCGCTGGACGGAATGAACAAATATAACGAGAACGCTTGTAAGGAAAATAAAACGATATTGTCATGATGAGCAAAATGCATCTAACGCAGGGTTTATTTTGTTAATGTATACTCAATTTTGTGTTAAAAATTAAATTAGATTTTCGTAGTTTTAAAAGCAAAAATATATATTTTCAATTACATGTATTCTTTCAATTCCGCCTAACATTCATATATTTCGTGATTATCAGAAAAAAATCTGGGGGAAGCTGGGGCGATTCATGGATTAGGTAAACATAAAATTTTATAGTGTTGAGAAAAAAGTTTATTCGTGGCTTTCAATTCATTGATTGGCCTATTGCGTGTACGTGTTATTGTGATTGTTTGTATGATTGATTGTTAGTGAAAATCGCTGTTGATTTTTTTCCCTGAATGAACATTATGAAATATGTAATCTTACATGGAACCAGTGTGTTGTCCAAAAAGAGAATATGAAAAATTGCACATATTTTGTGCGGATCAAATTATTACATAAATACCATACGTACACTATCCAATCCAACGATATCAATTAATAGCTGTCTATTGATGTTGGGTTCCAGCCAACATTCTATGTTGTTCTTAATACCGCTGAACGAAAGAACGGTTCAAAAGAACTGATTCACGTAGATGAACGGTTAGTGAGTGAACCGTTCATCAAAGTGAACTGTTTTGCCCATCTCTACTTCTGATAGCCATCACGCACGACTGGGTAGACAAACCATGAACAACCTCGAGGTGCACTGCTCTGATGGACAGGCAAGTAAAAAGCGCTTAACCAGGCTGCGACCTTGCTTGACAAATACAGGACCGAAGTAGTCCACACCAGTATACGTGAATGGACGAACGAAAGCAGTCAACCGAATCTCTGGAAGTGGTGCCATGATTGGTGGATGAGGTACCGCCTTGTGTACTCTACAATATTGGCACTGCTTGGCAATCTTCCTAACGACCACGCGAAGCTGGGGAATATAGAACCGCTGCCTTAACTCGTTCACTACCGTTTCATGGTTACTGTGTAGAAAACGTGCGTGGTAATCAGCTACAAGCAACTCCGTTGCTCGATGACTTTTCGGGAGCAGAACCGGAAATCTTACTTCGTCGGTTACTATTGGCGCTGCTCCAATCCGACTATGCATGCGTAGAACTCCATCACCATCCAGCATCGGGCTCAACTTGTACAATGCACTGGTTCTGTCAACCGATTTTGACTCCATATCCAGATTATCTTTATTGTAGCGAAGTATTGCGAGTTCATCCGTGTATTCTTCCTGTTGTACCTGCTGCCATATCAGCGTCTCGGCTTGCTGTAGTTCCTCTTGTGAGAGTGGGCCTATCGCATGTAGCCCCAGGAACCGCTTCATTGCCCTGACGACGAATCCAGTCGACCGCAGAAATCTCTTCCATTTTGAGAATCTTAAGTACTGAAGAATTGGTGTCGACAAAACTCGATGGTGCAGGAAAGCAGCTCGCAAATCTTCTTCCGTCGAAAACTCTTCCGAATCATCCTTTTGCCAATTATCATCTGGATTCATCAGGAATGCTGGGCCTGTATACCACCAGTCGTTAGGATTGAAACTGGGTCCATCTCTCCACTTCGTCGCTTGATCGGCGATGTTAATCTTCGACTGTACTTTCCGCCATTCGCTCACGGTAGTCGTACTGAGGATCTCTCCTACCCGGAAGCCGACGAACTGGTGGTATCGTCGAGTTTCGGACTTCAACCACGCGAGCACAGTTGTCGAGTCTGACCAAAGATATCTGGCGGCCACTGTTATCGTCAGAGACTTGCAGATGTTATCAAGAAGTCGAGAACCGATCAAAGCCGCCTGCAGCTCTAACCGCGGAATTGAAATTGGTTTTAATGGTGCCACCTTGGTCTTCGCGGCTATCATCGAGCATCGAGGTGTTCCGTTGCACAGACTTCGAATGTATACGACGCAAGCGTATGCGTTTTCGCTTGCGTCGACAAAAACGTGGATCTGCAGGTTCTTCGGGGTAACGATGCCAGAAAAGAAACATCTAGGGACACTGACTTCCCCTATCTTCATCAACGTGTTGATCCACCGGCGCCACTCTTCTACTAGATCCCCACTGATCGTCTCGTCCCAACCTGTACTAGTTCTCCATATTCGTTGCATGAGAATCTTCCCGTGAACTGAAAAGTGCGCCACGAGTCCTAATGGATCATATAGAGACATGATCGTCCGTAAAACTTGACGTTTTGTGGGTGCATTCTGACTCTCTACGATGTTTCGAATCTCCTCCTTCACACTGAGCTCGAAACTAAAAACGTCTTCTGATGACCTCCAAACCATTCCAAGTATTCTCTCCACACTAATGGTCGGAGTAAGGGACTTCTGCTGAACTTTACTGGTTTCCCCTATTCGCGTAAGCACTTCGGTGAAATTTGACGAGAAGTTCCGAATCTCCATTCCAGCCATGGAGTGCACGTACTTCACCTCGTTGATCAGGTTGACCGCCTCTTCTACGGAATCTACACTATCGAGATAATCATCAACGTAGTGATTTTCGATTATTGCTCGGGCTGCGTCTGGGAATTTGTTCGCGTACTCCTTCGCATTTTTGTTTTTCAGGTACTGAGCTATGCATGGTGAGCACGCTGCGCCGAACGTGGCGACTCTCATTACGTAGATCTGTGGTGGCTGTCCTGGATGTTCGCGGAATACGAACCGTTGCGCTTGTCTGTCCCTTGGCCGAATCAGGAATTGGTGGAACATCTCCTTTATATCGGCACTAAATGCGACACGCTTCTGCCGGAAACGCAGAAGTACGGTGGTTAAAGCGGTCATCATATCGGGTCCTTTAAGGACCATATCGTTAAAGGATGTGCCGTTCACTCGGGCTGCTGCATCCCAAATCAGGCGAATCTTGCCTGGTTTCTTCGGATTTCTTACTACCCCAAGTGGTAGATACCAGACACGTCTAGGGTCGTTAGACTCCATTTCTGCTGGAGTTATCCGATAAGCATACCCCTTTTCAAGATACTCTGCAATCTGCAATCTTACTTTCTCGTCAAGCTCTGGGTCTTTAGCCAACTTTCTTTCGAGCGCTTCCATTCTGCGCACTGCCATTGGATAACTATTCGGAAGGCACGGTTCGTCATAGCGCCATAACAGTCCTGTTTCCAATCTGCTGTCCACCCTGCGAGTGGTGTTCTGGAGAATCTCCATGGCACGCTTGTCTTCTTCCGATTCAGGACTGTGTTGAATACACGATTCATCCACCGCTAGAAACTGCCTAAATAAGCTGTTGATTTCAGCCTCTTCTGCACATTGCTCCACGTGAGCATTTACGTACTCCACAGGACTCTTAGCGGTAGTACATCGTCCGTAAATGCACCATCCCAGCCGAGTTTTGACAGCGACTAACTCTCCAGTCTCTTTCTCGACTCTTGAGCGCACTGAGCAACTTAGCGTTGTCTACCCCGATAATCAGCTGAGGAGTGATATCTGTGTATCCCCGCATTGGTAATTTTCTGAGATGTGGATATCCCTCGCAAAGCTCGTCGTAAGCTACGGTTTGACTGGGCAGTTTGAGCTGCTCGACGGTCCTCGCTCTCAATGGAAAACTTGTTTTCTCGCTCAGTCCTGAAATGGTTATCTCTACACGTTGCGATCCCTTCTCGATTCTCTCAACATCTCCCGTCCAGCACAAACACAGGGGCTCACTGGGCCCTTTTACTCCAAGCAGATTCGCCACTCCCACTACCAACATGGTTGACGAGGACCCATCGTCGAGGAACGCGTATACGTTCACGCTCTTCCCGTTTCCGTACAGTGTGACAGGAAGATACCGCAACAACGCAGATGAAGTGAAGGAGTGGTGATGTTGATGTGCAATATTTCTATTTGTTGGTGTTGATGGTGAAGGCGTAATCGTTTCTGATTTCTTCGTGTGCAGCAAAGGGTGATGACGCATGCGACAGTCTCCTATTCCGCACTCTCGCTTGGAGCGACACGGCCAGGATCGGTGAGGTATCAATGAATTCGATATTCGATACTGCTGATGCTCCGGCTGAGGCAGAAACATCGAAGACGTTGGTACTTGAAATTGCTGATGCCCCGGCTGTGCTAAAGGCAACGACGACGTTGGCAACTGCAAATGCTGATTCCCCAAAGATGGCAAAAGCACCGAAGAACTCAACCCAGAACATTGTTGCTGCATTTGTTCCACTGACGACGATTGTACGTTCGGTATTGTACAACCCACTTTGGCTGATCTGGACAACATTCCCTGGTAACTTTCATATTCAGGTTGCTGAAGCACTGGCCGATCCCATTGGGTAAGTGGATCAAGGCTCATCTGTTGCATCGCCGATAGTGGATTTGATACGACATTTTGCTTTTGCCCTGACGGTGGTTGAGGTTTCAACGAATTCGATACATCGAACTGTATGCGCCCCGATGGTGGAGGAAACAATGACGGATGGAGATCGATACCTTGCCCGTGCCCCGACGGTGGCTTAAGCACTGACCCAAGGGACGCGGTAACATGAGCACCTTCTGCAGGCTTTGTATTTGAGTGAACAGTTTGTGGAAATTGACTTCGACTAGTAGTGTACAAACATGCTGACTCAATGTAATCATTTTTGCTACTCGTAACTACTAACTAGCTGGTTTGATTTACATTTTCGTTCGTTACTACATGCGATTGTTTCGGAGTGCTAGTGTTGACTATTTCATCTACCTTAGTTTTCCTACCACCTTTTCTCACCTGGTTAACAACAGGATTGACATGCGTTGGATTTATTAATTCGACTCGATTGCCATCAGTTACGCTAACTATTGCTGTGACAGCTGCCGGAATCGAAACATCCAACTGGGATCTGGTGGTAACAGGAACACCTCCTTCCTGCGGTCTTGTAACGTTGCTTGATGACACTTGCGACGGCATTTGTGTGTCATTAGATTCGGCGGCGAGTCCCGTTCGCTGCAATGCTGAACCCTCGATACGATGAGTTCCCATGTCAACAGGTTGAGGTGAACTGCCAGGCTGGCTCTGCGATACGGTAGCGGTGGTAACAGCGGTTGTTGACGTGGTGACTACTTGACCCTCAGTCTGACTTGCTGCTCCAACCCACTTACTGGTATTCTCGCGGATGACTCTGGAGCTTACTCTGCTCCTCGTGCTGCGCTGTTCGACCTCTTCCAGTTGTGCATCGAGCACCTGGAAACGCTGCTTATCAAAATCAGCTTCCACTTGACGACGCATTCTCTAGTACTTCTCCGCATCATCTAACTCCTTCAGGCGGTTTTGACGATCCGTTTCTATCTGCTGTAACCGCAAGCTCGTCCGCCTTGCACTGATGCTACTTCTCGACGATGCGTGGGAGCGTTTGCTGGTGTGTTGTGACGATATAGTGACAGCCTCTTCGCTTTCGACGCATTTCTTGCAGGTAAAACTCCGATCTGCATCGGCAATCGATTCACCCACATCAGCACAGGAAAAGTGCACATATCCGTCGCATTTGTCGCACTGCACCAGATTGTCGGGATTATCTGGCCGGTCACACATCAGGCAGTGGCTTTCCATCTATACGGTACTCCAACCACGCAACGTATCCAACCGTAAATCTCTCTCTACTCGAAAGACAAATCTTAAAGATTGTTGCCGGACGAATTTCAGGAGAACGATGAGAGTGAAACCTCTTTTTAGCTACGTATATAGTAACACAGCTTTAAGCTAGAATTTATTAATTTTTAGATTAATGAACAATTCTTCATATATTAATAATTCTTACATTTGGTTTTCTTCTGTCTCTTTCCTCAATTCCTCCGGTTTCTACTTATTTTCTCGTTATCTGCTTCAACTCTTTCATTCAATAACTTTCATAAACTTTCTTCTTTCTTCAAACTATGGCTTTCCTTTTAATTTCAATTTTCTATTACTTCAATTCACTCTATCAATCTATTGTTTGTTTTCATTCTCTTCATACTTAATTTTCATCTGACGTTTCTCCTGGTAAACATTACACTTTCATTTGTGAAGGGCGTAATCGGGACTCACTTGGTAACCGGTGGTAACGGCACAGTGGGTGCGGCAACATACATATTATTACAATTGATACGCCCATGCTTTGCTTGGAACGATCCTCGATCGAAGATAATCTGATATTCCATGGATATCCTGCTTCATGGACAGATCAAAATGCACAGAGGAATTGATGTAGTCAGAACAACAAACACGGTTGGGAATATACAAAGAAGGATCAACCTGCATGGAGATGAGTTCATGATATGAACTCATGAATCCAGAGTGAAAATTTAGCTCGATCAGCTGCTCAAAATTTGGTCCAGGAGGTGCATTGATGTGGAAATTAGCATTTAGAGCTCGACAGTTATTCTGTAGACAAAAACTGTCTCCGACAAAGTTGCCACCTATGATAGAGTGCTTATTCTGATATTATGAAAAATAGGGTGACCAAAACTTACGATGAAATAAAAAATCTAAGTTTCTTATCTTTATAGATAGAGGTAAATATAGTTTGACAATGTTGTAGCCTCAGTTATTTTAAGCAATTTTGTAGAACAAAGTTTTATTCTATCTCGTTAAATAGCCGATACAGCGCTTTTTATTCTAAGTTTCATTAGGGTGACCATGAAAAAACGGTTTTTTCTCTAACTTTTATATTTCAAATCCTATATCAAAATTGTCTACGAACGACTTTTAGAGCTTGCGATGCAGAAAATATCAATACCTTGAACCTACTTAAAGTTATTGATGCTTTTTCACCCAAAAACTCATGATTTCAATTTTAATTTACTTAAATACAAAAAATAACTTTCAAATGCCGTCAACAAACATTTTTTTATGTTTGCCCCAAAAATAATGATAAGCGAATGAACCGAGCGTATTTTTTTTTAAAGAAATCAATAACTTTGAGTAGAAGTGAGATATTGACAAGTTCTGCATCGCAAAATATTTGTCTTAGTAAGCTCTAAAAGCGTTTTGAAGACAGTTTGCATTTAAAATTTGGAGTGTAAAAATTAGAGCAAAAACCCGTTTTTTTCATAGTGACCCTAACGCAACGCTATATCGCGCTATATGGGTTATTTAAAGAGAGAGAAAAAAAAATTTATTCTACAAATTTGATTAAAATAACTGGGGCTAAAACATTGTCGAACCATATTTACCTATAGCTATAAAGATAAGAAAGTTAGATTTTTATTTTATCGAAAATTTTGGTAACCATATTTTTGACAACATCAAAATGAGCGCATTGTAATATGTAACAACTTTGTCGAGGACATTTTTTGTCTAGAAAATAACTGTCGAGCTCTAGAAGCCAATTTCCACATAAATGCACTGTCTGAACCATTGTGCAATGGGTTTATAACCTTACACCGGATGAGGAACCGAAGAGATAATGAATTGAAGCGATCTTTCAGTGGGAGTACGCCTGCCAAAATCTCGAGACTTATGGTGTACGTTAAGGGCATACATCCCAACGCAATACGGAGACAACGATACTGAATGCGCTCGAGTTAAATGAAGTGTGTTTTGGCAGCTGATTGAAAACAGAAACTGCCATAATCCATCACCGAGAGAATAGTTCGATACAACATTATAAGATCTTCTGGATGGGCTCCCCACCAGGTACCGGTAATTGTACGGAGAAAGTTTATCCTTTGTTGACATTTTTACTAAGATACCTAATATGGGCCCCTAAGTACATATGGAGTCGAACCAGACCCCAAGATACTTGAATGACATAGTATGAGTGACCGGTTTACCCAAAAGTTGAAGCTTTGGTTTTGCTGGTCTATGCTTCCTAGAAAAGACGACCATCTCTGTTTCTCCGTGGAGAATTCGATTTCTAGCCCAATGGCTGTTTTTGTTTAATGTATCTTGAAGCGTTCTTGCAGGCCGGATTCGTTTGATCCTACGATCCTTGTCTTAGGTTGCAATTTTGTGTAAGGCAATTGTCAATATCGCAAGTTATATAACATGATATTCAAAAGAGGCGTCAGACCCCGAGAGTGTAATTTGTTTGACAGGACCTCTATTGAAACTAAATCAAAAGCCCCCTGTATGCCCAAGAATACTGAAGCCATTTGTTTTTTTTTTTTGAATTTCTGAAGAAGGCAACGCAAGACAATCATTCGTTCTCTTGTCCCTGCGGAACCCATATTGTGTATCTGAGAATAGACCATTCATTTCAACCCATCGATCAAGGCGAAACAATCATTTTATCTACCAATTTCCGATTACAAGACAGCATTGCTATTGGGCGGTACGAATTGAAGTCGGACGCGGGTTTTTGAATAGCTTTAACTCGTACTTGTCTCCAATCATCCGGAACAATATTATGCCTCAGAAACTGATTAAACAAATTCAACAAACGTTGTTTCGCCACATCAGGGAGGTTTTTCAGCAAGTTGAACTTAATTCTATCCGTTCCCGGAGCAGAATTGTTACAAGAAAGCGCAAGAGCAAGAGAGAATTCTACTATCCAAAACTCGAAATCAAGATCGCACCTATCTTGTGGTATATCTCGAACAATTTTTGACGTTTTTCGTGACAAACCTCCCACGAAATTTCGCCAATAAGCACGTATTCCACTGTCCTTTTATAAAATTTTTTAATTGATTTTCAAGGGCTAAATACGTTTGAATATTCTCAATGGTTCCAACTTTTTCGAAAAGCATTCAATGCATTCGATTTTTCTACATGAAGCTTGTAACACTGGCTATCCCACCATGAATTGTGAGGCCTTCGGCGAACATTGGAACCTGGGATGGGTTTCGTTTGAGCGCGAACTGCGCTGTCATCAATCAAACGAGAAATGAAGTTATACTCCTCCAATAGAGGTAAACCATCTCTGGAATTAACGGCTAGAGCAATCGCGCCCGCATATTGTTTCCAGTCAATGTGTCTTGTGGGGTCATATGCCATGTTTATAGATTCAGAAGAACTCAACCCATTGGTGATAGAAATTTTGATTGGCAACTGATCAGTACCGTTGGGGTCCTGGATTACATTCACTTGCAATCTAACGATAGTGAATTCGAGCAAAGCGAAAGGTCAAGCACTTGGTTTAGGTCATATTGAAGCTGTTACAAAGGTCATATATCTACAATGAACGGTTGTCATCATACTGTTCACCCCAGGCGGTTCCGTGAGAGTTGAAGTCTCCCAAGATCAACCGTGGCTCAGGAAGAAGTGACCACATGTCGGCAAGTAGCTTCCGGATAACTGTAACCCTCGGAAGCCAATATAAGCTGACAATACAGAGGTTTTTGCCTCCGATGTTTGCATGACAAGCAATAGCTTCGATCCCTCCAACAGGTGAAAGATCAATTCGTAAAAATGAGTGACACCTATTGATCCTTAATAGCACCCCTCCGTATCTGTCATCACGGTCCAAGCGTATAATATTAAAATCGTGGAAAGAGAGATCATCTTGCGGAGAAAGCCATGTTTTGGACAGAGCAAAAACATCACAATTAGTGTTATGAATTAAACATTTGAAAGTATCCAGTTCAGGGATAAGACTACGACAATTCCACTGTAAAACAGTTATATCACCGATCTCTCTATTTAAATTAGACATCAAGAGGGATAATCACTGCAAGGAGGGGCCATGTTTGCATCAATTGCTGCAATGTGTCTTTAATACTGGAAGCTTTGCGGTGACAATGGCTCTGATGGAGTCGGAAACATTAAAACACGTGAAGATTTGATCCACAATGTCAGTTAACTTTATAAATCCCGAGTGGGATCGATGTGCAGGGGTGATACCTCGATGTCGATTATAGATGACGCTCGTAACGAAAGGGTTAAGGCACAAATTCGACGATAACCCAATGATTAGTGTCTTCCATTATATTGTAAAATACTTGATACTCTTAGAAACAGGTGCACATGGTATGCAGGCATTCCTATACATTTCCTTCAATGAATTAATTATTTCAGTAGCGGTTCTCCACGTTTCGTTGTCAAGTTCATAAAAAAACGTTACTCTGTATCTATTCAGTTTGCGATACTCAACGAAAAATTAAGTCGGAATCTAGTCTGAGTTGGATAATGCATCAAATTTCATATTTTCCCGAAGAAAATACAAATTGTCACGCGTAAACTTTGCGTGTGGTAGCTTTATGTTTCGGAATTCGAGTTCAAATAATAGAAAATTATAGAGTAATACAAACCAGATAAAATTTTGTTTCGTCGAAATCGATGCTCATTGGAACGAGAACAATATTCACATCAAGTTGTTGCAAGTCTTTAGCTTTTACGAAACATTGCTGATATTCGTAGGATCCCGCAGGGTGTGGTTCATCATTCGATGTGAACAAAATTATGCTCATCTGTTCAAGTTTATAGCCGCAACGAGTGAACACCCGAGAACAAAGCCATAATACATCCGCCAAGTTACAGTCTGATTTTAGAATAAGTGTATTAAAATTTAGTCATCCACATTAAAAGATTAAATACCTGTCGAATGACCAAATTGACGACCAAAATCACAAAAATCATCTGATTCCCGCAAATTTATTATTCTACGTATTTGGTCGGCCGAAGTGTTTGATAGTGGCATACAAACAGCAGACCGGTTCGGGACTATAAGCCCAATTTCGTTTTCAAATTCATCCGATAATACCGGACTATGTTCCGTGTTATAGAATATAATTCCTATCTGTAAGACAAGTAAATATCAGAGTTCAATAATTCGACATTGGAACATACCAGATCTTTCTCGCTGCTGATTATTTTGTTCCGCATTATCGCTTCCACACATTCCAATGCATCGCGGAAATTATTGTTCCCGTCGCTTCGTTCCGCGAACATATACTCTGCACAGTCTATCAACACTATCAAAGCTTCGCGGCCACCAAAAATAAATTCTTGATGTTCCTCATCTTCCGAATAGTCTGGGTTCCAATACATTTTGCATATATTTCTGTTGAAAAGTGAATGAATTTTTGGAATTTTTGTTTACTGATACATCTGATCCGAGATGGAAAATGTAAGGTGGGAAGATTTTTAAATCTGTGACGTCGCAGATTTTGTTTATGTGTGTTACTTTTCTTATAATAGTTACATAGAAAAGTATTGATATTAAAAGTAAAAATAATCAGATGAAATGAACGAACTAGTTTTTTTTCTTCAAACAATCCTAGCGTTCAAAATCATCATGGCCAACCAGATATTCTAGCAGAAAATGAAATTTCAGTATTATTGAGGTGTTCTAAACTTAATGCCAATTCAATTTTACTTTTCGTTACGTCGACCAGAAACATAAATGAACAAGGTCAGAGTTACGGAATCGTTTGTTCCTTTGACGGAAAACATTTGACAGTGCATGGGAAAAAGGTTGCAAGTTTATTTCGTGTAAAATGCACTTGAAAAATAAATTTGATTGTCTCCATATGACTTAGATTAAGACGAAAAGTTTTCCGCCTTCGTCCTAGTTTTAGATAAATGAAGTGTTCAGCACTCTTATTGTGAAAAAAAAGTGATAGCGAATTGCTGACAAGTGATAAACTTCCAAGATGCTGCTCTAAAATCCGAACACAGTAGACATTAGAATACTAATTCTGATATAAGAAGAAATCAAAGAAAAGATGAAACATTTTAGTTCGTGGCATGTTCTGTTTATTTTTTAAATGATGAATAAAATGCGAAAAATACTTTTTGGCTTGGGCCGCCTCGATTTCTTATTCTCGCTAAATAGGGACCTCGTTGTAGGGTTCATTATTATATACATTCTTTTTATATCCTCACAATTTATAGGAAGTTTGATAATCGATCAAATTCATACCTGCGAGTGTAGAACCTTGGTTGAATAGACTAAAGCGGACCTTACACGGTCAAATTTATTGACAATATGATGACATTTGAGAGCATAATGACAGCTGAACATGGCCGACAACGCAGAAATCCGGATTTTCTGATTTTCGGGCATCAATATCGTGACATTTCATATGGATGCATGATGTTGACGTTTTACCTCACGGACTTCCAGACTGAGTTGCCAGATTTGCAAGCGGACATTTAATGTTTGTTAGTCTTTTTTGCGATTGCAATTAAAATTTATAAACTTCTGAAATTGTAGCAATCATAAATGAAAGCTTTTGGTTTGGAAAACTGATATAGTAATTTACATTAAATGCGACATGCCGGAGTACCACTCAGTGTCGCATTGGAGGCGATTTGACCTGTAATTGGACATTGAAGATGAGAGTGGTACAGCGTCGACGTCTGGCGGCGAATGTCAATGTGGGGCCATAATTTGGGCCCGAACTCGATGTTTACAAAAATGTCTAACTAAACGTGTCGTATATAGGTCTGTCCAATTAGAAAAATGTCGCATTAAATGTAAATTACTGTACCTAAAATAGCAAAATACAGTACTTTTCGCAATACAAACCAAAACCTCAAAGTAACTGACAATGTGATGGTGAGAGAGTGAATGAAAATTAACAACGTCTTAGGAATGTTTAAAACATTGAACTCGGTCATTCTTTGCGCTAGCGAGCGGGGCAGCCACTTTAGTCTAAGTTGTGTGTTTCTTCACACTCCGCTATAAAATTTGGAGAATGAGAAGATCTGGGAAAATCACAGGTGAAAAAACATCACGTGTTAATTCAAGTTACAGTAGAATCCCGATTATCCGTGAATAGTCGGGATGATTTTTAAACATAGAAACTATGTTTTATCAATACAGAAATAGATACAGATACAGATAATCGGGGTTCTACTGTCATAGTCTTATTTATCGAATAAAAACATTTGCTTGCAGATAATATAATTTGCATATATTTTCACAATCTAAAATAATTTGGCATCCCTGAGACTGAAAGGATCAGTCTGTATTTGTGAAGCGAGTATTATGATGTGTTTTTGAGAAGGAAAAACGAGTTTTAAAGTGTAAATTATGAATGAAAATTAACTTTTCCAAATCAAATTAGTATTCTATGTGAATGCAAATCACTTTTTTTCTGCAAGTGGTGAGAAAATCCCATACAAAAATTGTATCTGAAACTGACGTTATATAATAATAATAAATTTTAGTAGGAATATCTGAAAATTCATAGAAAATAGGTTAAGTTAGAGTTAGGACTACGCGCTTCAACTAATTAAATAATACCAAGTAGATATTTTCATTCAAATTTTACCAATTGAAAATTGCAATTTAGCCTTCTAATCTGATGGAATCCCAAACTCGAATGTCACCACTAGCCAACGCGGATATTTTCGTTGTCTCGGGTTGAGGGCGATATTGACCGTGTAAGGTGGCAAAATATTGATTGAGGTTAGATCGGATGTCGAAAGCCTAGCTGTCACGATATTGAAGACACTTATTGTCAATCAGTTTGATCGTGTAAGGTGCCCATAAAGATTTGACAGATCAGAGATACGGGAAGCAAGGCACCTAGAAGTATATCCTAAGGTGGACCAACTTGCTAATAGCGAATTCGTTTTTGTTCAGTTTCAACCACAGTGCCGCACTAACTGCTGTCAAAACGTTTTTTTATTCAGTCAGTTTCGCACTCAGTGTCGCACTGGTTCGCCCCGAAAGCTGTTAGTTTCGCACTGAGATGTTTCACGGGTTGGCACTCGGGTTCACCAATACAACTATACCGAACTGTCAAGTTCCGAGTATATTTTGGAAAATCTAAAAATAAAAACTATGAAGATGAAAAACCTGCTGCTTTTGCTTTTGTATTATTGGAATCGTAATCCAATTCGGATTCTGATTTTGAAAGTATATTCGAGCAGACGGCATTAAGCTACGTGTGCTTTCATTGGGAGGCGAAAATAATGATGGATATTCAGATGGAATAAACCTGCTTTCAAAATCAAAATTATGAATGAAAATTTACTTTAACGTATCGAATATTTATTTCATGTGATGAAATAAGAGGTTTTTTTTCGATATCACAGAAACATATTGAACGAAAACTGTGGCTAATGATGATTTTATATTATAATAGTAATTATTTGTGGAAAAACCAGGAAATGCATCGACAAATGGTTAAGTAAGTGTCAGAACTACATGTTTTAAGTAATAAAACAATATGAAGTGAAAACATTCATTCAAACTTTTATATTTTTTCCACTGCACTTGGCCCTGCTGATCTGATAGAGAATAATTTACCTCCCAAGCATTAATATCGCCATTAGACGTCGACACTGTACATTTATCGTCGCGAATATAAACAAATCAGACTATTATATCAGATATGGGGTACAGACTAGGGGGGCGTTGCTAATTAATGGTCAGCTGCATCCCAATAGGAAGTATCCCGTGTCGGGCACAGGTACAGATCATTGAAGACAGCAACATCACAATTACGAAAACACTTGTAATACTAACCTCGAGCCAACCGCGAGTAATCGGTTACATATTACTAACATAGTTATAAGGCAAACATTGTCGAAATATTGAACTCCCGGCCCCGTCAGGTTGACGCCATATGAGCCTTAATAAAAATATATATTTTGGATAAAAAAAAAATCAGACTATATAACGCACACCAACAAAACACCGCATTCGTGAAACTGAAAAGGTTTTTTTATTACAGAGTCAGTTTGATACTGACTCAGTTTTAAAAACGAATTCGCTATAAAACAACTCTTCAGCCATCTTGGAAGTCTACTGTGTTTTGTTTGTAAACAAAACACAATACGCTAGTGCCGAGGCTCGCTCCTGATCAGTCTGTCTCTTTCACGCTTCAAGCAAATAATTACCCTTCTGCTTTCTTCCGTACTGTTTTCATATACCGCTCCTCTAACCAACATAGTGACGAAACGGCCTCACCTACACTGAGAGGAAAATTTAGTAAATATGACGAATTTTTTGGTACATGTTACCAATTCTCTAGTCATTTTCTACCCTACTAATCATTGGTACATGTTACAAAAAAAGAATGGTAGGCACATATGTCAAACAAACTACAAATTGTTGGTCCAACATTGGTGCAATAACAGTGAAAATTTTGCTTCATATTTGTGAGAGGTCATCATCAGTGATAATGACAATATTTTTTAATAATTACTTTCAATTTAAAAAATTGTATTTGATTGCGTTTAATTCTACTTACTTAGAATACATTAGGCTAATAACTTTTTCTATAAACATCATCAATAATTCTCGTTGGAATCATTCTATAAATTGCGTAAAAGAGGCAAATTTTAATCGCAGCCTCAACCACCTCAATTTGATGAGTATTTCCGAAGCAAGTTCCCGTTCCTCTTCCTGCTGCATCGCTCTGATTTGCATTAGCTGATTAGCAGAGTGACGGTAGAATTAGCACGTTTCATCCGTATTTTGTTCTCTCGTGTCCCTATGAAGAAAAGAAATACATATGTTAATGATATTAAATATGCAATAAATTATGTATGTTCACCTTAAGTTTTTTACGGTCGATGATGTGTTGAAGAAAGATTCCAATCTTAGCGACAAACTCGCCGTTACCTTCAATCCCATAGCTTGGATGGTTTTTGGTAAACAAGTATTACGAGTCTGGGATCATGCCAGCTGTAAAGTCAAGGAAAAAGGTCAATAGTGTTGTAATGTATAGAATATAACTGATGTTTATCCTTGGCCGGAATATGAAAATAGTTTCCCGTCCGAGGTGACTGATGTAATGATGTAAAAAAACGAATACTTATCTCCGATTGGTTTATGATGAATTATTGTACTGCATATAATTTTAAGGCCAACTAAAAAAGAAAAAAATGGTATTAGGTCAATTATGTTAATATGGATCAAAATTTCTTGTGATATCTTCCCCGCCGAAAATATGAAAACAAATTCTCGGGGGAGATGAATACATAATTGAATTCAATAAAAACAAAGTGCTTACCTCCGAATCGCTTCGTCTCCAAAAGACAAAAGACAAAGTGCGCACATCACAGTTGTTAGGTATGACAATAAAAACAAACTTACTAATGGTATGAAGTAAAATATACGAATTCCTGGTAGGAACATTCATTGCGTCTGACATCTTTTTTACGCAATTTTAGTAATATTTACAAAAAATGTGTATATTTTACCAATGTTTTTGCTACTAAAGATTTGGTAGCTGCTTTTACTAAACTATTTCTCTAGTGTAGACTCATCTTGACGGGAAGTATGGAGAAAATTGGAGATAGAAGGAGAAGCCGTAAATAGTGGTGAGAACCAGAATTGATTGAGAAAGAGCTGTGATAAACTCTACAATTGGCGACGAGGATGGGATAGATAACCGAAGTAAGTTCCATTACTTTGAATAATTGATATTGTTTGTGTTGTAGATACCCGTTTGTAATAGATGAAAATTCCTAGAATTGCATGTAGAAGAAGGACACAAAATGGTGGAACTCAATGACGGTGAAAGAAAATAGATGAAAAGCGAGAATGACCATTGAAAATTACGATTGAAAGTTACGACCGTTGGCGACTAATATTTTGGAATTGGTATTTGGAATTTTGTTTTACTTTTTTGTTATTGTGCCCATTGAAGGTAAAGCGCGACTGAAACCCCTGGGAAAAGGAACGGTTACTTCGGAAAAGCTAGAATAAACTCGAACTTTACGGAGAGAAAAATGAAAAACAACTTTTATTCTACACGTTTCGATAATGACAGTTCGTTTGGTGGAAAAAATATCAAGATGTATATATTACAAGGTTTGGCTGTTACTCTGCTGCAGGGGTGTGCGAGGGGTGCATCCATGGTGGTCATTACACTCATACACTCCTTGATGACCACTGACTAAACCAACAGTCCGATCCGTCCGACAAACTTTCTATGCATCAACGGTCCCAATGGTTTAGTCAATGCATCCGCAATCATTTCGCTTGAGGGACAGTAGGTCAACACGGCGACTTTTCGTTCGCACAGCTCCCGGATGAAATGGCCTTTCGTATCGATGTGCTTTACTCTGCCACTCGAACGTTCCGCTTTGGCAAAGCACAAGCAACCTTGGTTGTCCTCGAAGAGAGTCGTTGCCCTGTCCTGAGGTTCGCCCAAGTCCTTGAGCAATCGCCTGATCCACATGACTTCTTGGCACGCTACGGTCAGCGCGTTGTATTCAGCCTCCAGTGACGAAAGTGCGACTGAGTCTTGACCTTTGCTGATCCTGGAAATAGGTCCTCCACCGAAGAAAATTACGATCCCCGATGTAGACCTTCTTGTTCGCAGATCACCTGCCCAGTCCGAGTCCGAATACCCGGTTAACTTCCAGGCTTCGCCCGGTCCGAACTTCAGCTTCAGATGCTTTGTGGTATTGAGGTACTGGAGAACCCGCTTGCAAGTTGCCCAGTCGCTATTGTTGTTTGTTTGTTTGTTTGTTTGTTTATTGTCTAGTAGCGTAAGATATGAATCTTATGAATAATTTGCTACCTCCGGTTTTAAAATTGGCACAGACATAATTATAATCTATCCTATTCTTTACTATCGTTATAATAAAATTCAATTTACTCGATTCCAAAAATTTACTCTCCACTCTTGAAGATTGCTTCCGAAGGGGAACGCTTCACAGCGGGGGGTAATGAGTTCCAGTTTACCACACCTCGAACGAACAATGAATTAGCATAGCATGCGGTGTTGTTGGCAGGTATTACCAGGTTCTGCAAGCGGCGTCCACGAGTTTTGATAAGTTTCCGATAAAGTATGCCAGGAGACTTTGTCTTCAATAGATTCCATAAAAAAACACAGGATCGGTGCGCGTAAAAGTTTTGTAAAGAGCACCCAATGAGGTGCTGTTGCAGGTGACTCACGTGATCAAGGCGGTTCAGCCCATATACATATCTCACACAGCAGTTTAATGCGACACGCAGCCGGTTGAAAGATGTTGCGCTGGGGCGGACGTGGAGGACGTCGCCAAACAAAAAATGCGGCAGGATCAGTGATTTAAACAGTTTCAGTCTGGTGGCGGTCGGGGCAGTGCGGGTACAGCAGTAAAGCATTCGAAGACTAGCATAGATCTTTCCACATTGTTGAATTATGAGTTCGTCCCATTGGAGATCATGTTGGAAGATAAATCCTAGGTTGTTGACACTTTCCGACAATTCTATACTCTGCCCGTCCAGTTTTAGTTCAGATTCTGGGGAAATAAAGCTTCCAGCTCTACGACGTCGGCTTGTTATGAAAAGTGCTTTGCTCTTAGCAGGATTCACTTGGAGTTCATTCCGTCGCGACCAATTCGAAACCCGTTCAAGATCAGCATTCATCATCCTGATTAAATCCCGAGTACATGGACCAAGCCTACCAACGTATAGTTGTACATCGTCGGCGTAAATCTGGATGGAACAGTATGTAAGCACCGTCGGTAGGTCGTTGATATGGCAGCAGAAAAGCAGAGGACCGAGAACTGAGCCCTGAGGTACTCCTGACGACACTTCGACACTGCTTGAACAGCGGTCACCACAAAAAACTGTCTGTCTTCTCCCACGCAGGTACGATTCCAACAGGTTTACGGCAGTAGAAGAGAAGTTAAACTGAGAAGCTAATTTGCCAAGCAATTTGCTATGTGGAATAGTATCGAAAGCCTTGGAAAAGTCGAGCAGTAATAGTATGCCAGCACCTTTTTTATCAACAATGGTTCCTAAATCGTCGTACACTCGAAGAACTGCGGTTTTGATGCTCTGTCCTTTACGAAAACCGGCCTGACAGTCAGTTAGTAAATCATTTTCCTCTATATAGCTGGTCATTTGGTGTTTGAGGAGCTTCTCGAAAGCCTTTGACAATGCACAAAGGATGCTAATAGGTCGTAGATTGAAGATATCGTTCAAATGCGCTTTTTTCTTCAGTGGCAAAACCTTCGCATGTTTCCAGGGATAAGGGAAGGTGGAACTACTGATAAACATGTTAAATAAATGCGTAATTTGTTGCACAACTAATGGTAGTATGATCTTGAAGAAGTTAATCGGTAAACCGTCCATTCCCACGGCGTTCGATTTGATGTCCCAGATGGCATTCACGACTTCCCAGTAGCGCACAGGTCGAAATGAGAAACTGTACAACGATGGTGGTGCTAGTCTCAAAGGTACAGCTTCTCGATGAGTATTTCTCGTAAAATTTGCAGCGAATGTACGATTTACATCATCTGGATCAAACGCACAAGGTCGCGACTGTTTATCTTTGCCTACTCCAAGACTCTTTACCCGCTGCCATAAGGTTTTCGAAGGTATTCTGCTGTCTAAAAAACGATTTAGGTACTGTCGTTTAGCTTGAGTTATTTTCGCGTTGGCGCGATTCCTCAATATCTTGTACCTCTGCCGCCTGACGTCCTTCAAATGTGAAGGTGCTTGCAACCAATCTTTGTACGCCAAGTCACGCTCAAGCAGGAACTGATGAACACTATCAGTGAACCATGGATTGTACTGTCGACGACTGGCAGTGACACGTAGAGGAATACACACATCGTGTACTCTTTTGATGTGAGCGTTGAAGAATTCCATGGAATCGGATGGACATTCCATCGCGTAGAATTGGTTCCAGGGGATGGACAGAATTTCGTGTTCCAAAACATGCGCATTAAAATTTGCGTAGTCTCGATAAGTACGTGGAGTGGAAGGCCGTAAGACGTCGAAGTCATCTGACGCATAAATTAAATCGTGCTGAGAAAGCCCGGGAAAGCTGACCTGTCCAAATCGCAAAACCTTTTCGTTGTTGTTGGTTAGGAAGAGATCAAGCTGTGAGCACCCTCCACCATGAAAGAACGTTGGTTCGTCGCTCACGGATGACAGAGAAAAAGTACGGAGCGTTGATTCGAATAACGTACGTTTGTTACTAGATCGCATCAAGTCAGTATTAAAATCTCCCAGTAGAAAAATGTTTTCATAGCATGCGGCGTAATTGGCCAACTTCTCCGCCAAAAAAGACGAGCAGTCGTTTTCCGGAGGATTGTAGATGACCATAATCAAGATTCTGATACCTTCTACTCGAAATTCCAACGCCAGACATTCAGTCTTGTCCGTCGAATCTTCTGTGAGAGTCGTGCCGAAAACCCTAGAACAGTTTAAATGATCCCTATAGTAAACTGCAATGCCTCCGCCGCGCTTATATATTCTGTCATTCCTCACGACGGTGTAACCAGAGACGCTGATAATACGATCGCTGATCTTATGACTTAGCCATGATTCCGTGAAACACGCAATTTCGACTTTTGAGTTCAGCAAAAAGTTTCGAATCTCATCAAGCTTACTGCAATTACGCGCGCAAAGACTTTGGGAATTTCCATGGCAAATATTCAGCTTCCCAGAAAGTAGAGCAGCATTCAGCACCGCCCCCGGAATGTTCGTGTAGGTGTGGTTGTGTGACGATAGCATTATGTGTAGTAAGGGAAGCAATTTTTCGAGGGCTGCATAATTACGGAGGAGCGGAAAACAAATATTTTTAACATACAATATTTAAATCAAGTCACAGTAAAATAAACTACTACATATCAACATTACTTCAAAAGTGTACGAGAAAACACAGAATTACTAACAGATTTACAAACAATTATCCAGTTCATTCTCCGACCGTATAGCTATGGGTGGTCCGCCAACTGCAACCTTCACATAGACGATTCCTTCCTTGGTGAAAACCGATGCCAATTTGCCCGCCTTCTTCTTATGTAATGCAGCCGATTTAAGCTTACGCGCTTCGATGGAGAGGTTCTCGTTAACATACACGCGCCGATCAGAATCCAGTCCAATATGCCGTAGTGTAAGATCTCGTTTCCGCAAATATGCACTGTAAAACGCATCTCGCGTAGCCTTCAATGCAAACTCCGCAACAATGAGGCCGTCACCGTCCAAATTTCCGCCAGATTTCATGCGCCTAGTTTGCGCCATCAAGGTGGTCGTGTCGTTCATCGCTAAGTGTTTTCCCATTTCCATGAACATCGATTGTAAATTTTCGCCGTTCCTGAAAGGGATGCCGCTTATGATGAGTTCGTTGCGGTTTTGCATAACTCCGACTGTCTGGAACATATCATCCACCCTCGAATTCAGCAAATCAAGAGCAGTGTCGTGGTGTTGGAATTTTGCAGCACATTCTTCTTTCACCGATTTAATTTCATTCTTTAGTTCTGTTTTAACGGAGTCAATTTTACAGTTTACGTTTAGTATTTCAGTTCGTACCGTGTCGATAAGCTGTTTCGTTTCAGAGAATTGCTGCATCATCGTCCGTAACATTTCTTCCATCGTGGTCGGATGGTCATTCTTATCATGTTCGGCCGAAAACATCTTAAAACAGTTATTGTCATCAGTTCGCAGTCGCTTGTTTGTTAATATTGTATTTTTGCTGGCTTCAGCTGCAGGCGGAGTACGTTGAGTGCTCATAGTGTGTCAAAAAGGAACGGAAAAAAAAAAGAAACAACACTGGTTGGATGCGTGTGTGTTTGGTTCAATGGGAATCGAGTGTTGATGACTATCTAGCGACACAATAGCAGTATACAACACACAATCGGCAGATGCAAATTCTGGTTCGATAATAAATAGCCAACTAAATATCGTATGAACTGGATAACACGTACATATGTAATTCGGACACACAGGATCGCGATGTACTGGTCAACGATGATTTAAAACGGGTGAAACAACACTTTTGGAGTAATTTAATACGCGGCTGTTATCGACACATACCGGTCTTTTGTTTGTGTTTTGTTTGTGTTGTATATGCTCTTCCTGAGCCTACACACTTTCTCCTCCTGTCCGCTAACCGCAAAGCCCGGTATCGTTAGCACTCTCATACACTGTTTCTTCACCTTCTTCGTGCTCTTCTTCTTCTTGCTGTTGTTCTTCTTGCACTTCTTCTTCTACAGCTTCCACCTGATCTTCTCAGCTTCGATTCATCATCGCCTCGCACTCACTTTCAGCTTCCTCCTCCTCCGGAACATCCGGAACTGCCGCTTCTGGCGTTGCACGTCCTTGGCATCGGTCTGCTCGGAGCCATTTCCTAGCTCGATAAAGCGGGCGTCGCGGCTGATGACAATCCTGTCCGTTTCTCGATCGATGAAGCGGTATCCCTTGTGCTGATCCGAGTAGCCAACAAATACGAGCTTTTTCGCCTTGAGATCAAACTTCTTCCTTCTGACATCCGGAATGTGAACATACGTGTCACATCCGAACACTCGGAAGCGCGTCATGTCTGGCTTCATTCAGGTCCACATCTCATACGGCGTCCGTTCAACCGCTCGGGAAGGCATCCGGTTCTGAATGTAGGTCGCAGTCAAAACAGCTTCTCCCCAGTAGCACTTTGGCAAACTTGCGTCAAGAAGCATGCAATTTGCCATCTCTTGGAGAGAGCGGTTCTTACGTTCCGCTACTCCGTTTTGTTGGGGTGAGTAGGGAACCGTGAACTGCGCTTCAATGCCCTTTTCTTTGTAGAAATTCCGTAGCTCGTGACCGGTATATTCTCCCCTACCATCCGATCTGATGATTCGAGGCTTCCGACCGAAAGTGTTTTCAGTCCACCGGACGTATTCTTTAATTTTGTCCGCTGCTTCGGCCTTCGTCTTACGGAGAAATACTACGCAGAATCGACTGAAGTCATCGATGACCGTCATCAGATATCTGTTGCCGCTCGGCGTCTGGTGATCCATGGGTCCGCAGAGATCAGTATGAATCAGGTCCAGAGGCTGCTTCGATTTGCGATCGGTCACCGCCGGGAAAGGGCTCCTGGAAAGCTTCCCTTTCAGGCAGCACTCACAGACGATTCTCTGACCACAATCCTTAATCTCCAAACCGCTCACCAAATCTTTCGACCTGATGACGCTGGTGGCACTAGGGTCTCGATGCCCGAATCTCCTATGTCAGGTGTGCTGACACTGGTTGTTATGTTCTCCGGCCTCAACACTTTGCACTGTTCGCCCTGCTTCAGCTTTTACTGATTGCCAATAGATTCGCCCACAGCAACGACGACACCCTCTGCATTTCGGATTTCACAGCCCTTCACTCCTAAAGTCACTGCAAACCTTTTTAGCGCCAGCTTACAGACCGAAATCAGGCCTCCTTCCAAAGACGGGACGTACAGAACATTATCCAGCCTGATAGCAACTCGATTGCCATCTCCGTTGACGCCAAATACGACCCCGCTGCCACACCCAGCCGACTTCGTTACGGTGCCGTCGGCCAATGTCACATCGACTACAATCTCCCGTTTAAAATCATTAAAAAACTTACGCTCATTCGTCATGTGACAGGTGCAGCCACTGTCCACAATCCAGGCGTCCGGAATCACTCCTCCGGCTAGGAAGCATATTGCACCGTAGACGACATCCGTGCTGGTCGATGGTTGTTCCTCTGGCGTCGGCTTGGCTTGAATCTGCTTCGCTTGCTGCTCACCGGATTTCAAAGGGGGCTGGCTCGGTTTCTCCTCCTTCTTGGCAGCAAGGAACTTCCGGCAATTCTTCTGCAGGTGCCCCGGCATTTGACAGAAGAAGCACTTCCTCTTGTCGGTCTTCACTTTTGCGATCATCTTCAGGGCACGCTCCTCCTTACCTGCGCTTCCCTGTTGGCTCTGCCGCTTCTGGCATTCGTCCCGCAAACGAGCAATGACCAGATCCATCGTCAGATCCTCTTGGGGACGCTTTTCCAAAGAGGTGACGAAACTATCGAAGGACGGCGGCAAACTTCTGAGCATCATTATAATCCGGAGCAGTTCGCTCAATTCCACACCAGCGTTCTCGAGACGCTCGTAGAGGCTCTCGATAAATTCGATGTGCTGTTCCACGTCGCCTCCTTCGCACAGGTTTATAGCACACAGTTCCTTCAGGAGCAGCGCCTGATTGCTGATAGTGGCTTTCTGGTGGTACGTCTTTAGAGATGTGGAACAATCTATCCCGGGCCGACTTCGCTTTCTTGACAAACCGGAGTTGGCTGTCTTCCACGAACAGAGAGATGGTCGTACAAGCCTTCCGGTCATCCTTCTTCCATTGCTCCAGAATAATGTTCCCGTCGACCTCTTCCGGCTTCGTCTCATCAATCACGTGCCAGATTTCGTCACGTTCTAGCATCGTCGTCATGCGATACTTCCGCGTAACGTAATTGCTGCTGTTCAGCTTCGCGAAGATCACTCGCATACCGTCCGTCATTTTCTCTCACACCGCTCGAACGACTCGGAACAAAAAACACGATTCTTCCGGAAAACAGCTTCTCTTCACTGCAAATTCCATACTTCCCGGTTCCGGGCCCACAACCTGAAGGCAAAGCGCGACTGAAAACCCTGGGAAAAGGAACGGTTACTTCGGAAAAGCTAGAATAAACTCGAACTTTACGGAGAGAAAAATGAAAAACATCTTTTATTCTACACATTTCGATAATGACAGTTCGTTTGGTGGAAAAAATATCAAGATGTATATACACTGAGAGAAATAATTAGTAAATATAACGAATTTTTTGGTAAATACTACCACTCTATAGTTATTTTCGACCGTACTAATAAACACATATGTCAAGCAGAACCATGATTCGGAAGCCCAATATCGGCTACATTTTCTCGCCGAAAATGCACGTATCAGAATTATATCCTTATTATACCACTGTATTGTCTTATGGGAACAATGAAAATGGTTAATACGCGCTTTTCTCACCAGTTTTCAGATATGACAATATCCAAGTTTACTAATGTTATCGAGTAAAATATACTAATCTCTGGTAGGGATGCGGGTTTGTTGACAATATGTACAAAAAAATTGTACATTCTACTAATTTTGCATTACCAAATGTATTTGGTAGTTTTCGACCAAGGATTTTTCTAAGTGTATTACAAGGTTTGGCTGTTAGGCCATCTACACATTGGGCAACCGCAACCCGATCTTTGTTGGCGATGTCAATCAGATCTCCAACTCAGCTCTGCACATTGAGGCAACTCAAACGTAATGAATTCGTTAAGTTTTCATCTGTCAACTGCGTAATCGCTGGCAGAGATGTCATTTCTTCAAATACCAAAATAAATCATATGAAGAGCGAATTATCTAACTCTAGCGAAAAGAGGAAAACAAAAGTACTCAATTTATGCAAACGACATCAAATTGAAAATGTGCGCAATATTTGTAAGCTACATACAATGAAATCAAAACGAGCAGTTTTATAATACACTATATGTACCCTCAACTGCATGAAACAGATAACCAGCACCATTAAATTTTTTTTGATTGCATGAAAAAGAAAAGAAAATATGACGCGCTGCCATTCGACAGTAGACTTTATTTAGGTTCCGCATCAATCCAAAACAATTGAAAAAATGGATCATTCTAGTAAACATATTTATGTCCAATATTCCGTCGGCCACGAGTTCGAATTTCTGCTAAATTCTGGCAGTAATGCTGAATTGTTCTCTACTGTTCCGTTATGATTCTGGCAATGTTTAAAGCAACATCAATTCAAGCATCACTCGGATTGTACTCAGTGGTCATTCCATTCTCTCTCTATTTCTGAGTATTAATTATTTATAACGTAACCGGCTCGCACGAATCCTTGACCACAATATGAACAAGTGTGAAGAGTCACTGCGTCTAGCTCCGGAGTACGTGTCACATTGGGAATGTATGTCTGCTTGAAATAATGTGTCTCCCCACTGGTACCGGACCAACATATATCGTGCCAAGAACCTGATTGTACTCTTCCGATTCGGCTGATCCTACATAGACTGTTTATGAGTAGTAGCAGCTCCCCAAAATACAGGCCTGGTACACACGATTACATAATCGAGACGGCTGCCTGCTGGAGAATAATGAACTGCAAGGTCTACATCAGCTGATCATATACAGCAGGAATTGTGTATCCCACATGTGCGATAGGAGAACGGAAAAAACAATGTGATTTGCCGTTCTCTCCTTCTGGGATCTCATCACGAACGAAGCGGTCACGTTGGTGAATTATTCATCACTTCATCGTAGATTGGAGATCGTGAAATATGACACAGAGTAGGATCAACATCAACAACAACGCACAACAAAAATTGTAAATAGCGGAGCGAAAGTAGTCCGAGATGGTCCGCCAGTGGTGACATTTAATTTAATAGATGTAATTTGTGAGGTGAAATACCTGTAACTGTAAATATAATGTAAAATCTAAACGTTGTGATATGTAAATATAAATTGAGTTTTTACATGTGAATTGTAATTAATGTGAAATGGAATTACACGGATGTGATATGTTTGTTTGTGAAGGAATGTCGGTAGCATATGTGATTGCACTTTGAGTGTTTACGCATTTGGATTGTCGTCGAAATTTGAGTGGATGTGTACTTTTTGTTTTCGCCGACGGTAGCGGAGTTTGTGTCTTATGTGGGGGAAAGGAAATTTTCCCTTCGATGTTGGGGCCTGGAAATGAAGCTATCGGAGTTTGAGAATTTGACGGCTCAATTTGGCTCCCCAACATAGGTCATTCTCCATTCGAAATCCTCTTTCAGTTTGTTCCACCTGATACAATATAAACCATATATAAAATTATATATAAAAATAAAAAATGCTTACGTTTCGTTCGTATTATTATAAACTGGGCAAATCTTGAAAACACTGTTTGTTATTACTACTGACAAACATTGAAACTCAACGAACGCAGAATTAAAAATTTCAACAGAAATTGAACGAAAAAGTTGCCAACATATATCGCGCGTGACTCGACATGCTAGGTTGAATCGAAAAAGTTGGTCCGACCTAATAGCTGATTTACACATTAACCAGTAATTGGCGCCAGTTACTTGAACGTCAACGGTACGCCATATTTAGATCACCAGTTGACTGGTGCTGTGCGTTCATACACATTTTCAGCAACTGGACACCTTGGCTGTCACTTTATCCTCGATGACGAATGACAGTGTCGACGTCTGGTGGCGATAACCATTTTGGGAGGCAAATTAATCTTTATCGGTTTTGTAGGCCCGGAGGCAGTTTTAAATTGTCAAAATTTGAATGAAAAATTTTACTTCTTGTTAATTTACTAATTAAAACACGTCGTACTGAACCTTCATCAGCTGTTTTTATATAAATTTCCTGATATTTCCATGATTTCATTGTCTATTATTATTTTCGCTTCACAAATCGAACACATGAAGCACAATGCCGTCAACGCGAATGAAGATTCTTCCATGTATACGTTGAGGGAATTGAATTTGATGTTCCTTGTACCATCGAATCATCCAGTGTTGGCAAATGTACAAATTTTTCCGGAAAGGTATATTTTTTCAGTTTTGTTTGTTTTGTTCTGTACGGTAAGAACACAGATTTTTCTCATAAAGCACCGATAGGAACTGTATTTAAACGGTTTTATTTAGCTTACCCTGTAATTTGTATGTTTGTATGTTTGTACGTTTATATGTTTGCAACATGTTTGTCTATAGCGCTTTACCACATGAATAGAAATTTGAGCCCCTTCCTGTTGACCGATTGATCTGAAATTTGGAACACACCTTTATCTCTGCAGTCATTATAAAACTGGGTATTTCATTATTTGAAAATTCCAAGATGGCTGCCGCTACAAAATGGTTGATTACATATTTTCCCAAACTCCTTCAATATGGGTATTAAATGAAAGGGCTTGGCTAGTAGAACACAATTATTCATGAGGAATGCAAATCCAAAATGCCATTTTCTAGCGGCGGCCAAATCAAATTTTCCATGAACATGGAATACGCAGTTTTATAATGACAGTAGAATTAAAGGTATGTTTCGATGTTTGTTGGGATTTTTCATGATCTACTGTGTTCTACCAGTCGAGTACCTTCATTTGATACCCATATTGATGGGCTTTGAAAAAACATGGCGCCATTTTATGATGGCGGTCATTTTGGATTTATATTTTTCATAATTTTCCATAAATTTCTGAAAATATGTAATCCGCCATTTTGTAGTGGCCGCCATTTTAGATTTGTGGTGGCGGCCATTTTGGATTTGCATTTCTCTTGATTAACTGTGTTCTACTAGTCAAGCCCTTTCGTTTGATACCCATATTGATAGGGTTTTGAGAAAATATGTGATCCGCCATTTTATGGTGGCGACCATTTTGGATTTGCATTTCTCATGAAAAACTGTGTTCTACTAGTCAAGCCCTTTCTTTTGATACCAATATTGACCGGGTTTTGAGAAAATATGTGAACCACCGTTTTGTTGAGGCGATTTTGGATTTGCATTCCTCATGCATAACTGTGTTCTACTAGTCAAGCCCTTTGATTTGATACCCATGTTTTTTGGGCTTTGAGAAAATATGTAATCCGCCATTTTGTAGCAGCCTCCATCTTGGATTTTTTAAATAATGAAATACCCAGTTTTATAATGACTGCAGAGATAAACGTGTGTTCCAAATTTCATACCAATCGGTCAACAGGAAGAGATAAATTTCTTTTAATGCGGTAAAGCGCTACAAACAAACATGTTACAAACATACAAACATACAAATTACAGAGCAAGCCAAATAACACCGTTTTATAATTGTCTTCACCATAGCCGAAAAAGATTTTTCCCCTTCCAGTACAAATAAATATGTGGCAACACTGAAACTACCTGGCATTTCGATTTCACACAAATGTATAATATGACGCACTGTTTGGAAGCAATTGTCATTTATCTATTGGCGCCAGTATCTAGAAAATTTTCTATTCGCTGGCGTGGCCAATTACTTGTGCGATACTTGCGCAAGTTACTGGAGCCGGGTGTTTACATGGCTCTAATAACTAGACTCTAGTGATTGGATTCTTCTACTAGCGCGTTGACTGGCACCGTCTAAATCAGCCTTAAGTTGCCAGTTGCCTAGTGTGTATGCTCCCATTTGATTACACATGCTCTAAACTTTTTTGACATATTAGTTAAGTTGCTTTCCAACTTATGGGCACCTTACACGATCAACCGGATTGACAATAAGTGTCTTCAATATCGTGACAGCTAGGCTTTCAACATCTGATCTAACCTCAATCAATATTTTTCCACCTTACACGGTCAATATCGCCCTCAACCCGAGACAACGAAAATATCCGCGATGGCTAGTGGCGACATTCGAGTTTGGGATCCAAACTATTCTCTATCAGATTAGAAGGCTAAAAGGTAATTTTCAATTGGTAAAATTTGAATGAAAATATCTACTTGGTAATATTTAATAAGTTGAAGCGCGTAGTCCTAACCTTAACTTAACCTACTTCCTCTGAATTTTCAGATATTCCTACTAAACAGTATTATTATAATATAACGTCAATTTCAGACATAATTTTTGTATGGGATTTTCTCACCACTTGCAGAAAAAAAAGTGATTTGCATTCACATAGAATACTAATTTGATTCGTAAAAGTTAATTTTCATTCATAATTTACACTTTAGAATTCGGTTTTTCTTCTCAAAAATACATCATAATACTCGTTTCACAAATACAGACTGTTCCTTTCAGTTTCAGAGATGCCAGATTATTTTAGTTTGCGAAAATATATGCAAGTTATTTTATCTGCAAGCAAATGTTTATATTCCATAAATGAGACTATGACAGTAGAACCCCGATTATCCGCGAGCGGGTGATCCGCCCTGCGGATTATTCGTGACTGCGAGTTCCATAGTAAATCAATAGGCCTTTCCGGAATTTGTTAGTGAGTGGTAGGCCCATGCTCTTTTGTTGTGGTCATGGCTTTTACATTATTTAGCCACTGGTGTACACGACCTTATAGATGGATAGTTGATTGATTTTTGTATTGATAGAACATAGTTTTTATGTTGAAACATCTCTTTTCGTGTTTGCATTTTTTTGTCCTTTAATGGGTCATCGCGATATTCGTTAATCGCGGTGAGTTTGCCCGACTATTCCGCGGATAATCGGGATTCTACTGTAGCTTGAATTAACACATGATGTTTTTTCATCTGTGATTTCCCCAGATCTTCTCATTCTCCAAATTTTATAGCGGAGTGTGAAGAAGCACACAACCCGCTCACTAGCGCAAAGAATGACCGAGTTCAACGTTATAAAATTCCTAAAACGTTGTTAAGTTTCATCCACTCTCTCACCATCACATTGTCAGTTTACTTACTAAGTTTTGATTTGTATCGTGAAAAGTACCGTATTTTGCTATTCAAAGTATCGGTTTTCCAAACCAAAAGCTTCCATTTATGATACCTACAATTTCAGTAGTTTATAAATTTTAATTGCAATCGCAAAAAAGACTAACAAAAATTAAATGTGCGCTTGCATATCTGGCAACTCAGTCTGGAAGTCCGTGAGGTAAAACGTCAACATCATGCATCTATATGAAATGTCACGATATTGATGCTCGAAAATCAGAAAATCCGGATTTCTGCGTCGTCGGCCATGTTCAGCTGTCATTATGCTCTCAAATGTCATCATATTGTCAATAAAGTTGACCGTGTAAGGTCCGCTTTAGGTTGCCTAGTGTGTAAACGGCCTTAGGGCGATTACACATTATCCGGTTTCTGCCGAACCGGTTTCAAAAAGCGCCGCTGGGTTTGGACGGATAACCGGATAACAATGTGAAAGAGACCTCGCGCTATACAAAACCGTACATCTTTCACATACACATACATGCATTTGTTTATACAGTGGTTTGACAGGTGAACATTGCTGCAAATATTTCTGCTACATACAACTGATTGCTGTTAGGTGGCTGGCTCAATTCGACAGCCCACAATTTCCAGCTGCCAACATTGTATGGGGAAATTATTTTCCCCACCACAAGTTGCTATCGGCGAACAAAAACTCGAACTGCACTCCACGCAATGTCGACAGTAAATACAAAACGGCGGAACAACCGGCACAAACATCAAAGAATCCTTCTCTTCATTCAAAATACAGTTCTGGTAGAACTACATATATTCACATGAAAACACTAGGTATATAAAACTTATATTCATAATGTACAGTTTCACAACATTACAACTTGTATTCATTTAACAAAACATCCGATAAAATATTTAATTTATTGTTGATTCCATAGTGAACGATTCGGACGTATCTGCTCGGCAGAATAATAAAATCATTTCCGCTTACGCTTTGCTGATCGCATATCTGTGCGATGTTCTCGATCGCTATCGGCAGCGGTGAACTCCCCAATTCCCTTGCGCATCTTTCGCTTCCCGATCGCATATGAGTGAGCGAAGATCAAGCATCTGTACCTTGTTCTTATTACCTGTGGTACAGCTGCACCGAGCTGATCGAACCCGTGTTTTCTGAATTCCCACCATTGTTTGTGAGCACCCTCTCATGATGTGCCTTTTGGGGATGGGTCATGAACAGATTGCATATGAAAAATCTTGAAACCACAGCTGCTGCTGCAACCACGAGCCTGCTCAAATTTGCGTTTTTTGGAAAGTACATATGAATGTCGAAGTTTGGCACGGCCAAAGTGAGTGCAGGCCTCGCAGGCGCACATCAGGACGGTGTTTTTACCGATAAGTGCCGTCAGAGCGGTCAAAGGTGTAATAAACCTTTCCGCCCCATTTCAAAATACGTTCGCAAACCTTCCAAACCAAACCACTTCCTGTGATCATCTTGAAATTTGCGTACGAAAGGATGTGTACCCATCCATTTATTCTAGAGTGTTTTTTTTTGTTTCAGCATTGTAGTAATATTGCTTTGCGATTAAAATTACATCATACATTTCTTTCAAACGCTATTCATCGCTGCTTCCGCGGATCCTCGTCCAGAAACGCGCTCAGCCGCAATTTCTCGAGGACGTATTCCTGGGGCAGAAGCAGCTTCTCGAGCGCATTTTGCATCAACGCATAGCGGATGACCAATAGCTGGGTGATTGCGTTCTGACAGAGTCGATGCTTCAGCGTCGGGCAGGGAAACATCTTGATCACCGAGCACAGATCGGACAGTTTGGTCTTGAATTCCTCGAGCCAAGCTTTAACCACCTCTTCGTCGATCGCGTTCCGGGTCAGGTTGAACTGTATGAAATACCGAATAAGAATATTAGAAGAGAAACTATTTTGGTGTGTTCAAGTTAACAAACACTCACCTTCATATTCAGCTGGATGAAGTCGCTCGAAATCTGCCCCTTGATGGAACAGTTGAAAATTTGTTTGACATTCTAGAACTCGTTCAGTATCGAATTTAAATGATGGAAGTTTTCTGTGAGCAAAACAAAAACAGAAGTTAATCAATGAATTATGAATAATTTGTCGCTGACATTACCCACCGTTGAACACAATCCATGGCAAAACACTCCATGATGACCTCGTGCGCCTGTGACCATTGCTTCGCTTTGAGCAGAAATTTGCATCACTTCACTTGTTCTACAGCAGCGAAATAAAGCGAAATATAATTTTCGGCATCCATATCACTTGCAACTTTTGAAATGATTTCAAAATAAACAAACGTCAATAGCACACACATACTAATACATGGGACGAAAAATTGTCTGAATCGTACTAATACTAACAGACATGACAAACAACTGTCAATTCGCGTTGATGGTATTTAGTTTCGTGTTTTGCTTTTGGGAAGTGACAGTAAAAATAAATTTTTAGGTGCAATTAACACATATACAAAATAAAAATTATGAATGAAAATAAACATTTTTTGTAATAAATATATTTTATGTAATATAGCAATACGTTCTTTTACAAGTAGTGAAAAAACTCTGAACAAGAATTGTGTTTGATAGTGATTTCATATTATAATTATAAGTTTTGGTGAAAACATCAAGAACGTTATACAAACATAATTAAGTAAGAATCAGTTCCACGCGTTTTGAGTAATCAAATAATTTGAAGTGAAAATTTTCATTCAAAGCTTGAACAACTTAAAACTGTCTTATGGTCTGAGAATGTTATAGAGAATGATTTGCTTTCCCAAACTGATGTCTCCACCAGATGTCGATACAATACTACTGTCATCGCGTATAATGCTTATCCGGTCACCGGACATTGCAGTCGCAGTAGACCGCTGCATCACGGCGCCGTAAAGAGGTTGGTACGGTCGAAATTTGCCATTTGGGTTTCAGACCGGTCCGGTGGAAACTGGATAATGTATAATCGGCCTAAGGACGATTACACATTATCCGGTTTCTGCAGCCGTCTACTGCGACTGCAATGTCCGGTGATCGGACAAGCATTATATGCGATGACAGTAGTATTGTGTCGACATCTGGTGGAGAAGTCAGTTTGGGAAAGCAAATCATTCTCTATAACTTTCTCAGACCATTAGTTGTTCAAACTTTGAATGAAAATTTTTACTTCATATTATGTGACTGCTCAAATAACGTAGAACTGACTCTTACTTAATTTTTTTTGTATAACTTTCCTGATGTTTTCACCAAAACCAAATCATTATAATACGAAATCATTATCAAACACGATTCTTGTTCAGGATTTGTCCACTACTTGCGGAAGAACGTATTGCTCTATTATATAAAAACATATTTGTTAAAAAAATGTTTATTTTCATTCATAATTTTTATTTTGTATACGAGTTTACTGCACCTGAAAATCCATAATCATTATCATTTCCCAAAAGCTGAGCACGAAGCTCCGTACCATCAACGAGAATTGACAGTTGTTTGTCATGTGTTGTCATGTGTTAGTATGAGTACAATTCAGGAAATTTATCGTCCCATGGATTAATATGTGTGAGCTATTGACGTTTGTTTGTTGTTTTTGAAATCAATTCAGAAGTCGGATGTGATATGGATGCCGAAATTTTGCTTCTTTATTTCGCTGCTGTGGAACAAATTCAAGGATGCAAGTTTCTGCTCAAAGTGAAGCAATGGTCACAGGCGTACGAGGTTATCATGGAACATATTGTCACGGACTGTGTTATCAACGGTGGGTGATGTCTTTCGATATATTGATCGAGTTATTTAATTAACTTCTGCTTTTGCTTTGTTCACAGTCAACTTCCCTTATTTGGAATAACTACTGAACGAGTTCAAGGATGTCAAAAAAATCTCCAAAAAGTTCATCAAAGGGCAGATTTTGAGCGACTTTATCGAGCTAAATGTGAAGGTTAGTTTTTGTTAATTTGACACACCAAAAATAGCTCTCTCTCCTAATACACAGTTTGACCTGCTCGGGATGCTCTCGACGACGAGGTGGCCGAGGCTCTGTTCGAAGAACTCAAGCCCAAACTATCCGATCTGTGCTCCGTGATCAAGAAGTTTCCCTGTCCGACGCCGAAGCATCGGCTCTGTCAGAGCGAAACCACCCAGCGGTTGGCATGTCTCATTCGGCATTCTCCGCTCAGGATCTGCGTATTAACAGCTGTGTGTTCATGCGAAATGCGCTCGAAAAGCAGCCTTTTCCCCGGGAGTATGTGCTCGAGGAATTGCTGCTTATGCTAAGCGCGTTTCTGGACGAGGATTCAACGAGTATCAATGAGATAGTGTTTGAAGGCAAATTTTAATGTTATTTTTAGTTTAGTTTAGATTATTACTGCAATAGGGAAATAAAAAGACACTCAAGAATGAACACACATTCTCTTGTAGGCAAAAAAAAAACTATTGAAAAAATATATGGCAACAGAGCGTGTGAAATGAATCATGATATTTATGTATGTTTGGAAATAAAATAATTTGGCATATAGTATAGTGCAACTGGACTAGAGTTAGTTTTTATAATGCTGTTTACGACAACCAAGTTTTTCTGTTAAGTAGGTTTTTTATATTTGTTTATCATTGCAAATTTACATCCCGCGGAAAGATTAGACCTTATTCACAAAAAAGATATTGTTTCGTGAACACGCCCGGTATATGGTTGAATTTCTCCAAGAATGCCATAAAAAATGTCGGGAAGTCTGCACGGAATTATTATGGTGATAAAACGGTTTACTGCTTTCTCGTTAGCACCGCCAGAGACCTTGTCGTGTAGGCAGTTCCCTTGTACCCCTAGTACATACTCTGCGCCCAATATGATCCCTGAGCTTCCAAATCTTATTCTTGGACAAATCTTTTTCCATCAATCCTCCTAAAACAGTTGTATATTCAGCACAAACAAAAATCAAAATCGAAAACAGCTTGCATGTAGCAAGAATATTTGTAGCAATGTTTACCTGTCAATCCATTGTATAGCTAAATGCACATATGTGTATGTGAGAGTGTAGCGCGAGGTCTCTTTCACCTTGTTATCCGGTTATCCGTCCCAACCCAGCGGCGCTTTTTGAAACCGGTCCGGCAGAAACCGGATAATGTGTAATCGTCCTTACGCCGGAGACCGAGATTTTGAGCGTTAATAGCTCTTAAACAACTAAACGAAATGGTATGATAAACACTTCATTCGAAAGATAAAATGTCTACGCGTCATATACTTGTTACTTTTTCATCCAAAAATTGTTTCAATAGTCTTAAAACTGCTTTCAAAACAGGCTATTGAAATCACCAATCGGTATATAAGCGAGCGCCGCTCGTAAACCCATTAATTTATTTTGTTTTTTTTTCCAAAATATATATTTTTATAAAGGCTCATATGGCGTTAGCCTCACGGGGCCGGGAGTTCAATACAATTTTTCTTATTATCTATGTTAGTAATATGTAACCGATTACTCGCGGTTGGCTCGAGGTTAGTATTACAAGTGTTTTCGTAATTCGGATGTTGCTGTCTCCAATGCTCTGTACGTGTGCCCGACACGGGATACTTCCTATTGGGATGCAGCTGACCATTAATCAGCAACGCCCCCCTAGTCTGTACCTCATATCTAGCGTGGTGCGTCTTTCTCGACTCGAGGAATCCAGGATAGAATGGTCACTAGCCGGCGCAATCATCAGTTCGTGTAGAGTTGTCATGAGCGGTACAACCTTTGGCTCTTGTTGAATCATCAGTGGACTGCACAACCTTTGGCCCGTGTGTCTGTAAAGAGTGTGTGTATGTATTGCCGCGACTAAGTAAAAGTTTATCGATCGGATAGGAGGGATATGAAACAGGGACACAACGAAGGAAACATCATTAAACGTTGACATCGGCGTTTCTGAGGAACAGGTATAGATGAAGCAGAAGATCAGGATCACGGCTACCTAAGATATCCCGGACGGGGATATCCGATTGTCTGCCTTTTGCTCTCAGTGCTCTAGAGAGCTGAGAGCGAGCAGCATGGAACCGGATACACGACCAGACAATATGCTCGATGTCGTGGTAGCCATCGCCACAATCACATAGATTGTTTGCTGCGAGTCCAATGCGATAGAGATGCGCGTTTAGGTTGTAGTGATTGGACATAAGCCGAGATATCACGCGAATGAAATCACGACCTACATTCAATCCCTTGAACCATGCCCTCGTCGAGACCTTAGGGATAATCGTGTGTAACCAACGACCGAACTCATCTCCACTCCACATGCGCTGCCAACTTACGAGCGTATACTGACGAGGAATGTGGAAAAATTCATTATAAGCAATTTGCCTTTCAAAAAGAGTGCCTTCTAAAGCGCCCACCCCTTAGCTAGCGAGTCCGCTTTCTCATTCCCCGGAATCGAGCAATGAGAGGGAACCCATGCTAAGGTAATCTTGAATAATTTTTCGACCAAAACACTCAATAGTTGTCTTATTCTTGTTAGGAAATAAGATGAGCGTTTATCAACCTTCATTGAGCGGATTGCCTCTAATGAGCTGAGACTGTCTGAAAAAATAAAATAGTGGTCGATGGGCAATGTTTCAATGATCCCCAGTGCGTAGTATATCGCACCCAGTTCAGCAACATACACGGAACAAGGATCTTTGAGTTTGAAAGAGGCACTGGAATTTTCATTGAAGATGCCAAAGCCAGTGGACCCGTTTATGAATGAACCGTCAGTAAAGAACATTTTATCAGATCTAACTATGCCCCCATATTCTGCCGAAAATATCGGCGGAATAGAATCTGAGCGTAGATGATCTGGGATTCCATGGATTTTTTGTCGCATGGACAGATCAAAAATGACAGAGGAATTGCAAAAGTATGGGAAGCAAACTTGGTTGGAGATGCCTGGTGAAGGGTGCACGTCGTGGGTAAGGTACTCATGGTATAAAGACATAAAACTTGACTGAGGAGTCAGTTGTAGTAGATTTTCGAAGTTATCAATCACCAATGGATTCATGATCTTGCAACGGATGAGAAATCTGTAGGATAATTCTGTGAACCGAAGAGTAAGCGGGGGTACTCCTGCCAAAACTTCGAGACTCATCGTATGTGTCGAATGCAAACACCCCATTGCTATACGCAAGCAACGATATTGTATTCTCTCCAGCTTGAGAATATGAATCCTGGCAGCTGATCGGAAGCAAAAACTGCCATATTCTAACACTGATAATATCGTTGTTTTGTACAACTGAATGAGGTCTCCTGGATGGGCACCCCACCATGTTCCGGTTATTGTTTGGAGAAAATTGATTCTTTGCTGGCATTTCTGTTTCAAATACGCAATGTGTATTCCCCAGGTACATTTAGAGTCAAAATATACTCCAAGGTATTTGAAAAACATCGAGTGCTTGATCGTTTTGCCGGATAGGTGAAGCTGGAATTGGGCGGGTTCGTGCTTCCTAGAAAAAACGACCATTTCAGTTTTCTCCGTAGAGAATTCGATACCCAGCTTGAGAGCCCACGTGAACAGGTTGTTCAGGGTATCTTGCAAGGATTTTTGCAGAACGGCGGGATTAGTACCCGTGATGGAAATAACTCCATCGTCTGCAAGTTGTCTCAACGTGCAGTCTCTAGTTAGACAATCATCTATATCATTGACGTAAAAACTGTACAAGAGGGGGCTTAGGCAGGAGCCTTGTGGTAGGCCCATAAAACTGTATCGAGAAGATTTCAAGCTGCCATGATTGAAAAACATGTGCTTTTCTGACAGTAAATTGTACAGGAAATTATTCAGAATTGGTGAAAGTCCACGATTATGAAGTTTCTCTGAGAGAATTTCCATGGAAACTGAATCAAATGCCCCTTTGATATCGAGAAAAACGGAAGCCATTTGTGCTTTGCGAGCAAATGCGATTTGGATTTCAGAAGATAGCAGCGCGAGACAATCATTTGTCCCTTTACCTCGGCGGAAGCCAAACTGCGTATTTGACAGCAAATTGTTCGCTTCAACCCACTTGTCCAAACGAAGTAGAATCATTTTCTCTACCAATTTACGAATACAGGATAACATTGCAATCGGCCTATACGAGTTGTGATCGCAAGCCGGCTTGTTGGGTTTTCGTATGGCTATCACTCTCACTTGTCTCCAGTCATGCGGGACAATATTCAGCTCCAGAAACTTGTTGAACAAGTTCAGCAAACGCTGTTTCGCCAAGTCGGGAAGATTCTTCAACAAGTTGAATTTAATCTTGTCCGACCCAGGAGCTGAATTGTTACATGAGAGGAGGGCGATTGAGAATTCTACCATCGAAAAATTCTCATAATCGCATTGGAGCGGAATGTCGCGTACGACGTTTTGTGCAGGAACGGAATCGGGACAAACCTTTCTTGCAAATTTGAAAATCCAACGGTCAGAGTATTCCTCACTTTCATTTGTATGGTTCCAGCCACGCATTCTCCTAGCCGTATTCCAAAGAGTGCTCATAGCTGTCTCCCTTGACAAACCATTGACGAATTTCCGCCAATATCCACGCTTTTTTGCTTTAATCAGACCTTTTAGTTTGGCTTCTAGAGCTTGGTACTTTCGAAACCATTCCACTAATCCAGTTTTCCTGAATTTTTTGAAAGCGGATGATTTTTCAAGGTAGACCTTTGAACACTCCTTGTCCCACCAAAGTGATGGAGGACGACGTCGGAAAGTGGTAGCAGGAACACGTTTCTTTTGAGCTTGAAGTGCGCTTTCGTAAATCAAACTCGATATAAAGTTATACTCTTCGAGTGGAGGAAGTTCATGCATTGAAACAAGTGCTTCAGATATTGTTTCTGCAAATTTTCTCCAGTCAATATTTTTCGTGAGGTCATACGCAATATCGACTGACTCACGAGAACCTGATTCATTGGCGATCGATAAAATTATTGGCAGGTGGTCACTACCGTGGGGATCTTGGATTACCTTCCACGTGCAATCCAGAGATAACGAAGAAGAGCAAAGTGATATGTCTAGCATGCTTGCCCGTGCAGGAGGGTTGGCTGTTCTAGTTGCTTCCCCAGTATTCAAAACTGTCAATTTGAAGTTGTCACACAGATCATAAATCAAAGTGGCACGGTTGTCATCGTAGAGTGAACCCCATGCTGTTCCATGGGAGTTGAGGTCACCTAAGATTAGCCGCGGCTCCGGCAGTGCCTCGATGATATCAAAAAACTGATGGCGGCCAACCATAGTTCTTGGAGGAATATATAATTGAACAGCGATTGGAGCATGTTGTCGCTGTTGTGGTGAAGCTAATTTCGTTTATCATGAAAGCGCTGATGAACGGTGTCACCAAGAGCCTGTTTGTGCACCTAATGCCAGAAGGGAATCCATCAGGAGGAGAGTGATGCCACGGTTCCGCTTGAAACATCGGAGCAGCCGCCACACACACACATACACGCGCGGAACTCTCGTTGCTATCATCGTTGCTGAAAAATAATCTGCCAGTTCCCCTGGGAATTGAAAAATACATTCATGCGAAAGAGTTTATTTTAATGTTTTCTATCCATATAACACTGCAACCAAATACATTTGATTTTGTGATTTTTCAATCAATCGCAATTAACAGGAAAGCTTCTGAATATTTTTTTCCCCATCAGTGGAAAATTTTCGTATCCAATATTGGATGCATAACATGAAAAACGGAAAATGTTCCACATCGCGAAAATCCAGTCATTTTCGAGCGATTATTTGCTTTCTACCCATATAATGCTGCGACCAAATACATTTCGTTTTGGATTTTTTCAATCAAATGCGATCAACGCAAGACCACGTCTTTCGGCAATTTTTTAGAGGTGCAATGAATATTTAGGAATTCCCGCTCTACGCGCACTGGCAAACGATGTTTACTCAACAATTTCTCAAACGAGAAATGGGTGTTGTGAGAAAGGATTAGCGAACGTGAAAACGACAAACAGGAGAAAGAGATGTTTGGAGGTTGAAGGAGATTGGCAGAAAACATCTTTATTCTATCATTCGAATAATGTGATTCATACCACTTCGTTTTGCCAGAAAGAGATTATTAATGCTCAAAAAAGGAATCGAGTCCTCCGAGGAAATTACCCAGCGCAAATTAGAGTCGACTATCGATTGCGGCATTTGTACACAAATAATTTTATAATGCAGTTTCACCAAAGTGATTTCTTCGGATATGTTCACTACATCATGTCATGTATTTCATATTCTTCATTAAGAAATCCATATCCATGGCACCTATCGGTAACGAATTATTATCGAAACCACGATTTTCGCTAAATGCTCCTTTCAGTTCGGCCTGTAAAAAACTTTTCTGTACTCTTAACAATCAAATTTGGAGCCCTGAAAATGACCATTGATTATATGCTAAGCACGCTCTCCTTGGATTCGACGGGCCAGCTGAATGTTCTTGGGCATGATGTGACGCGTTTTGCATGGATAGCGCACAAATTGGTATTTTCTAAGAGGCCTCCTGCAGCGTCATAACCGCGGAACTTTGGATGCGCAAGTCGGTTTTGAAGTCCTGAGCAATTCCACGAACCAAATGCTGCAAAGGTAGCTTGCGGATCAGTAATTCGGTCGACTTCTGATAGCGACGAATTTCATGCGAAGTTCCCGGTCGATAGCAATGTGGCTTCTTCACGCTTCCTGCGGCTGGTGCGCTTATCCGAGCTGCTTTCGTGGTGCCTTACCACCGAAAGACTAACGAGCTGTCTGCTTAGTCCCGATGAAACGAGTCCTCACGGTGCGAGAGTAGAGTAAGAAATGAACGAAAGCAAGGGAAGTGTCATTTTGTAAAACATAAAAGTATTGAATGTAAACCCCACCCACTTTATTATTTAAGCTTACTGTATACTTACTTTGATGTTATTCGTTTCTCTCTCAGGGTAAGCTACGAATATAATAAGGGTGTGGTTTAGATTCTATACTTTTATGGTTTATAAAATGACGCCGCCTTTGCTTTCGTTCATTTCTTACTCTACTCTCGCACCGTGAGGACTCGTTTGTTTGAGACCAAGCAGACAGCTCGTTAGTCTTTCGGTGGTAAGGCACACGAAAGCAGCTCGGATAAGCGCACCAGCCGCAGAAAAGGTGAAGAAGCCACTTCGCTATTGACCGGGAACTTTGCGTGAAATTCATCGCTATCAGAAGTCGACCGAATTGCTGATCCGCAAGCTACCTTTGCAGCATTTGGTTCGTGGAATTGCTCAGGACTTCAAAACCGACTTGCGCTTCCAAAGTTCCGCGGTTATGACGCTGCAGGAGGCCTATTCGAAGATACAAATATGTGTGCTATCTACGCAAAACGCGACACATCATGCCCAAGGAATTCAACTGGCCCGTCGAATCCAAGGAGAGCGTGCTATATTAGCTTAGCATATAATCAACGGCCCTTTTCAGGGCTCCAAATTTGATGGATTAGAGCTCAGAAAAGTTTTTTGTAGGTCAAACTGAAAGGAGAATTTTCGTTTGGATGCCATACAGCATCGAGAAAATTCCGGAAAGATCTAATCGTTGCTGAAAGATATTCTGCCAGTTCCGTTGGAATTGAAAAATGCATTCATGCGAAAAAGTTTATTTTAATGTTTTCTAACCATATAACACAGCGACCAAATATGTTTCAATCAAGTGCTATTAACAGGTGGTTATCGAGTTAGCATTAACCACTGGTGAGCTTCCAGTATCGAGGAAAATGTGGAAATATCTAATCGTTACTGAAAATAATCTGCCAGTTCCTCTGGGAATTTAAAATTACATTCATGTGAAAGAGTTTATTTGAATGTTTTCTATCCATGTGACACTGTGACCAAATATGTTTCAATCAAGTGCTATTAACAGGTGGTTATCGAGTTAGCATTAACCACTGGTGGGCTTCCAGTATCGAGGAAAATGTGGAAATATCTAATCGTTACTGAAAATAATCTGCCAGTTCCTCTGGGAATTTAAAAATACATTCATGTGAAAGAGTTTATTTTAATGTTTTCTATCCATGTGACACTGTGACCAAATATGTTTCAATCAAGTGCTATTAACAGGTGGTTATCGAGTTAGCATAAACCACTGGTGGGCTTCCAGTATCGAGGAAAATGTGGAAATATCTAATCGTTACTGAAAATAATCTGCCAGTTCCTCTGGGAATTTAAAAATACATTCATTTGAAAGAGTTTATTTTAATGTTTTCTAACCATATAACACAGCGACCAAATACATTTGATTTCGTAATTTTTCAATCAAGTGTAATTAGCTGGAAAACTTCTGAAGATTATTCTTTCCCATCAGTAGGATATTTTCGTATCCAATATTGTATGCCCGCGCAACGGAAAATGTTTCGTATCGCGAAAATTATATAATTTTGAATCGATTTTTGCTCAGTCGCCGAAATTTTCATACTCAGAGAGTTCATTCTCCTGTAGTATGCCTTCCAAATTGCCATCGTAAACCACACCTACTCTCGATTCAATCATGCGCGAAAAGTATCTTAAATGATATTCTGGTGGTGAAACCCATTCATTTTTCGTGAGGCGTTGTGCACAAATTACGTAACGTGATAAGGGGGGAGGGTGTAGATGTTGCGTTACTTACTGTTTATTAGAGATAGTAAATTGTGTTACGTAAGGGGGGGAGGGGGTTCAAGATCCGGATTTTTAGCGTTACGTAATTTGTGCACGACGCCTGAGGACATCGACAAGACAACATCGTTACTGAACGAGCTGAACGGCGAGGGATCGTGGGATTTATTACCTGGCCTGATCTGACCTGAAATGCAATTAGTTTGTTTTAACTGTGAGGGAGCTCAGAAAAGCCGATCGATCAGAAGGAGAAGAGAAGGTGACCAAGAGAGTATCAGCATCGAAATACGGTTCCTTGGGAAGACATCGAAGCAGCCGCCACACACACACACACATACACGCGCGCAACTCTTTTCGTTTGATGGTTATCGAGAAGAAATCTGGAAAGAAATGATCGTTGCTGAAAAATAAACTGCCAGTTTCCCTTGGAATTGAAAATTACATTCAAGCGAGTTTATTTTAATGTTTTCTATCCATATAATACTGCGACCACATACATTTGGTTTTGTGATTTGTCAATCAAGTGCAGTTAGCAGGAAAGCTTCTGAAGATTGTTCTTCAGAACAAGGTTTTTTGTATCAAATATTGGATGCATAAAACCTTGAGCCTCCAACATAACGATCTCGTTTTTGAAGTCCCCCAAATATTAATTTTTTCAGAATGGATTTAGAATCAACTTCAAACAAATGATCTCTAAATCAACGATAGTCCTACTTCACCCTTGCGGTTATACCATAGATATAACCCACTTCCTGTTTTTATTTTATTTACAGATCTATATTTCGGCTGTTGTGGTATTGTTACAACGAGAAAAAAAAAGGAAGTATAAAAATAGCAGAATTTCGCAATTTTCTCAAAAACACTGCCCCTTAATCTTTTTTATACACATTTGATGATGTTTCTACCAAAACTGATCATTATAATATGAAATATTTATTTTCAGCCATATATTCATTACAAAGAATATACATTTGAAACAGAATACAAAATTTTCCCCTATAATTTTCATTGTTGATTTGTGTTTATTTCACCCGTAAATCCGTTATTGTTTTCGCCTCCCATTGACGGCACACGATACTTACTCAATGCCGTCAATGCGAATAGCATGTTCGTTTTCATCTAACATTTCAGAATTGTATTTTTGCTGAATTCTGTTTTATTTTTTAAAACGACAAACTTATCGAAAAAATATAAAAATCAATATTACTCTCATATACACGACAATCCTAAAAAACCATCGAAGATATCATCTGCTGCTTTTCGGACAATCTATTCACCGCGTGAACATACTCGGAAGCGCCACTGTAACCTTCCCAGCAAACATTAAATCGTATAATTTTGCACGTGTCAAGTCTTACAAGAAATCCGAATAAATCATAATCGCATATAACATCAATCAAAGTATGTATCGTGTATGTTTGAAATCGCATAAAATGTAAAAACTCGATTTTATATACCACCCAGCAAACATTAAATCGCATAACAAGCGTATATATAACATCATATGCCCTAAAATTTGGTTGGCATATAATGCGCCTAACTGGCATATGCATGCAAAAGTGGAGGCAATATACATACATGGCAAATGCTTACCGAATTCGTTTGGATGAATATGCAACTTTGACCGGCTATAATAGCGATTATGTTGGAATTGAATTGCGATCTAATATGAATATATTCATGAATTGTCAAAGTACCAAATACGACTTTTGCCATACTTATATACGATTTATTACAGACATAGAAAAAACAAATGGCGCAAAATATTTTCGTGAAATGTTTATTACAACCTCACGAATCGCCATTTTTATATATGAGTATTTATATTCGTAGAAATAATAATTGTTTGATTGACTTGTGTTGGGCGTGGAATATGAATGTTTGAAATGCCACAGATTGATGTTTGGTGAAAACTGCTCCGATGTGGGTTCGAACTCCGGTCGTCTGGATTATCATCCACCAGCTATCTCGCGCGGCTATCTGAAATTTAATTCAACAGCGGTTAAAACTTTCGAGTGCATCATTGACATTTCAATATGATGTAATATGTTCTTTATTAGGATCTTATATGATTTACTGTTTCATGATTTTCTTCAACATGCAACACGATTTACTACAGTACTGAATCGATTTAAATTATACGCTTATACGACACACAAACTGCATTAGCGTAATATACGCATATGATGCGGATTAAATATATTTTACGACAATGTACATCATAAAACTGATGTTTATTATACCGAATTGCGACTTAATTTGAAAAACGAAAGTTTTTAATTTTTTTGAATTAAATTTCAGATAGCCGCGCGAGATAGCTGGTGGATGATAATCCAGACGACCGGAGTTCGAACCCACATCGGAGCAGTTTCCACCAAACATCAATCTGTGCCATTTTAAACATTCATATTCCACTCCCAACACAAGTAAATTTAATAATTATTATTTCTACAAATATAAATACTCATATATAAAAATGGCGATTCGTGAGGCTATAATAAACATTTTAGGAAAATATTTTGCTCCTTTTCTTTCTATGTCTGTAATAAATCGTATAAGAGTATGTAAAAAGTCATATTAGGTGCGTTGACAATTTATGAATATATTCATATTAGATCGCAATTGAATTTCAACATAATCGCTATTATAGTCCGTCAAAGTTGCATATTCATCCAAACAAATTCGGTAAGCATTTGCCATGTGTGTATATGGCTTCCACTTTTGCATGCATATGCCAGTTAGGCGCATTATATGCCAACCAAATTTTAGGGCTTATGATGTTATATATATATACGCTTGTTATGCGATTTAATGTTTGCTGGGTTATTACTGATCTTTTTTTCTGTCCATTATCTCATAAGTAACTTGAAAAACCACTATCTTCATTACCTTTTTGACGTAGGACTACGTCTTTCATTTCTATACCGGGGTGTAAAATCAAAGTTTCGAAAACGAAAGCGTTACGCCGTAGACCGAGATTTTTAGCGTTAATAGCTCCTAAACAACTGAACTAAATGGTATGAGAAACACTTCATTCGAAAGATAAAATGTCTACGCGTTATATACTTGGTACTTTTTCATCCAAAAACTTGTTTCAATAGCCTTAAAATTGCTTTCAAAACAGGCTATTGAAATCACCAATCGGTATATAAGCGAGCGCCGCTCGTAAACCCACTCAGTTATAATTGAACAGCGATTGGAGAATGTTGTCGCTGTTGTGATGAAGCTAACTTCGTTTATCATGAAAGCGCTGATAAACGGTGTTACCAAGAGCCTGTTTGTACACCTTAGGTCAGAAGGAGGAGAGTCGTTTTGGATTTTTCAATCAAGTGCGATCAACGTAAGAATGTAGGATTTCCCGCTCTACGCGCACTGGCAAACGATGTTTACTCAACAATTTCTCAAACGAAAAATGGGTGTTGTGAGAAAGGATTAGCGAACGCAAAAACGACAAACGGGAGAAAGAGATGTTTGGAGGTTGAAGGAAATTGGCAGAAAACATCTTTATTTTATCTTTGGAATAATGTGATTCATACCACTTCGTTTTGCCAGAAAGAGATTATTATTGCTCAAAGGAGGAATCGAGTCCTCCGAGGAAATTACCCAGCGCAAATTAGAGTCGACTATCGATTACGGCATTCGTACACAAATAATTTTATAATGCAGTTTCATCAAAGTGATTTCTTCGATATGAGGAAATATTCACTACATAATGTCATGTATTTCATATTCTTCATTATCAAATCCATATCCATGGCTCCTATCGGTATCGAATTATCATTGACACCACGATTTTCGCTAAATGCTCATTTCAGTTCGACCTACAAAAAACTTTTCAGAACTCTTATCCATCAAATTTGGAGCCCTGAAAAGAGCCGTTGATTATATGCTAAGCTAATAGCACGATCTCCTCGGATACGATGGGCCAGCTGGATGTCCTTGGGCATGATGTGACGCGTTTTGCATGGATAGCACACAAATTGGTATCTTCGAATAGGCCTCCTGCAGTGTCATAACCGCGGAACTTTGGAAGCGCAAGTCGGTTTTGAAGTCCTGAGCAATTCCACGAATCAAATGCTGCAAAGGGAGATTACGGATCAGCAATTCGGTCGATTTCTGATAGCGACGAATTTCACGCAAAGTTCCCGGTCGATAGCGATGTGGTCACACTCCCCGCGGCTGGTGCACTTATCCGAGCTGCTTTCGTGGTGCCTTACCACCGAAAGACTAACGAGCTGTGTGCTTGGTCCCACACAAACGAGTCCTCACGGTGCGAGAGTAGAGTAAGAAATGAACGAAAGCAAAGGAAGCGTCATTTTATAAACCATAAAAGTATAAAATGTAAATCCCACCCTTATTATATTCGTAGCTTACTCTGAGAGAGAAACGAATAACATCGAAGTAAGTATACAGTAATGTATTTGAATCCGGACACTTTGCGTTGCATTTAATATCATACCGCAGCCATAACATTTTGTGCATGTTGAATTAATACGATTGATAAGTAACTATCAAGTAGCTATCAGTAACTATATTAGTAACTACTAATCGCATAAATTCAACATGAAAAAAAATGTTATGACTGTGATATGATATTGAATGTAATGCAAAGTGTCCGGATTAAAAAGCGTCCGGATTCAAAAACATTACTGTAAAAGAGAGTTAACTCGACTGAAAATTTTTCAGTTCGGCCTGCAAAAACGAAATTAATTGGAAGAGTACAGCATAATGCATAGACGTGAGTATGAGCTTCCCCATCTCACATTCCAATAAGATTAATGGGTTTCCAAGAGGGCGCGCTACATACGGATACGAATGATTTCAATAACCTGTTTTCGAAGCTATTATTAAGCTATTGAAACAATTTTTCAAGTCAATAGATAGCAATCATATAACTCTTGGACACTTTATCTTTTGTATGAAATGATCCGAAGCAGAATGAATCACGCTTAAAGAAGGGATGGATTTTTTCTTGGAATTTACTCAGCAAAAATAATCCCCTCGTCCCAACAATTAAAAACAACAAACGGCAAACAGTTTCATCAAAGTGATTTCTTCGATATGGGGATATAATTCACTACATCATGTCATATATTTCATATTCTTCATTATCAAATCCATAATCATATATAATCATATATATCATTGCTTCGACAACTCGCAAGCAGATCGGTCGAACCTATATTTGATCCGATACAGGTGTTTTTTTTACATCCGTTTCTAGTGTGTATTTTTTCATCTGGTGCGCTGCGAGCGAGTAAAGCTCATAAAAAGTGGTGCGCTATCGAGACAATCCGGCAGCAAGTCACATCATCACACACGCTACACAGCAGCGGGGCAAATAGAAGTTTATTTTCCTCTTACCTCTTCCATCATTCTGTATAGCTTCTGTGCTCGATTTATACCATTGTTTATCATTGTGTTTATCATATCGGCAAGCGTTGGCATTAGGGGTGTTCATTTCTTACATCACCGTTGAACTTTTATTGGAACTTTTTTCATTTTCAAATTACACATAATAACAAAAATTGAAATAAATAAAATTTTCAACAATAACTAATATAGAAATATATTTTTTTTTACTAATTTATATTTTCCAAATTATTATATTCTGTTCATATCGAACAGTTGTCTACTTCTTCGTTTTTATTAATATGGCAGAGGGCGGGGAGGATCCCCCACCCACGCCAAAGAATATATCAGATAATGAACCTCCTCCTGAAGAGCAGGAGGATGAAACAGAAGATGAGGAGGAAAATTCTGTATACGAAATAGAAAGCTCTGAAGATGAGGAAAAAGACGAGAAGCAGGATTTTCGTCTAAAAGAATACCCTGATGGCGCCAAAGGCCCATTTATCGTATACTTTAGACGAAAATCCAAACCTCTTAACATCATTCGCATCTCAAAAGAGTTGACACAGAAATTTTCCGAAGTTACCGAGATTACTCGGATGGGGCCAGACAAATTACGAGTTGTCGTCTCCAGCAGAACCCAAGCGAATGAAATAACGCGCTGTGATCTCTTTGCGATCGAGTATCGCGTATACGTACCCTGTTGCAACGTTGAAATAGACGGTGTAATAAACGAAAAGGGTTTGACTCGAAAAGAGATACTCGATGGTGTCGGTCGCTTCAAGAACTCTTCACTTAAAAGTGTGAAGATTCTTGCATGCGATCGACTGAAATCTGTGTCACTTAAAAATGACAAAAGAGTTCTCAATCGGACAAACTCTTTTCGTGTGACATTTGAGGGTTCCGCCCTTCCAAACTACGTTGCAATAGGTGCACTTCGTTTACCTGTTCGGTTGTTTGTACCCCGGGTAATGAAATGCAACAAATGTATGCAACTCGGTCACACGGCCGCCTATTGTTGCAACAAAAAACGTTGCGCAGATTGTGGAGAGAGCCATGATGAGAATCCTTGCCCGAAAGAGCGCAAGTGTCTTCATTGCGGCGGGACTCCTCATGATCTTACTCAATGCCCGGTGTACATACAATGAGGGGAAAAAATCAAGCGTTCCTTAAAAGAACGTTCCAAGCGGACTTATGCAGAAATGCTTAAGAGTTACGTGCCAACGACACAGGACAATCCCTACTCCATTCTGCAGAACGACGAGCCTGTTGCTGACGCTCCCAATGCCGGATGTTCCGGTACATCGCAGGGTGCCATCAGGAAAAGAAAAATTACTTCTTTTCCATCACTCCCCAGAAAGAATACCGAAACTTCCCAAGTTGGAATGAAAACTCGAATTGAACGTGCTGAGAATAGGCCGAAGCAAGTACCTCCTGGTTTAAGCGGTTCTTCTACGCACCAAGGGTCCTCAGCACTTCCCGGAGCAGCACCCAACACGTCTGCTCCTTTTTCGCGGTCGAGGCAACAGCCACAATCTGGCTTGCTTGCGCTTTCTGACCTGGTGGACAACATTTTAAATGCTTTAAATATAAATGACCCTCTTAAAAGCATAGTATTATGTTTGCTTCCGATTGTGAGAACATTTTTGAAAGAAAAATGTGGTTTTTTGGCAGCGTTCACTTCCCTCGATGCCTGATTCAGGGCAAGAGGTCAAGGATTTGACCACTGTAAAACAGTGGAATTGCAGAAGCATCATTCCTAAACTAGATCAGTTTAAATTTTTAGTTCACAGCTCTAACTGTGATGTATTTTCTCTCTGTGAAACATGGCTTTCTTCAGCCGATGAGCTGAATTTCCACGATTTCAACATTATTCGCCTCGATCGAAATGATTCGTTTGGTGGCGTACTATTGGGGATTAAAAAATGTCACTCCTTCTATAGAGTCACTCTCCCATCGATGACAGGCATTGAAGTTGTTGCTTGCCAGACACAAATCAATGGCAAAGACCTCTGCATTGCTTCGATATATATCCCTCCCAGAACTACGGTAGGCCGCCATCAGTTCTTTGATACTATCGAGGCAATGCCGGAGCCGCGGGTAATCTTAGGTGATTTTAACTCCCATGGAACAGCATGGGGATCACTCTACGATGACAACCGTGCCACTTTGATTTATGATCTGTGCGACAACTTCAAATTGATAGTTTTGAATACTGGGGAAGCAACCAGAATAGCCAACCCTCCTGCACGGGCAAGCATGCTAGACATATCTCTATGCTCTTCTTCGTTATCCCTGGATTGCATGTGGAAGGTAATCCAAGATCCCCACGGTAGTGATCACCTACCAATAATTTTATCGATCGCTAATGAATCAAGCTTTCGTGCGTCAGTCAATATTTCGTATGACCTCACGAAGAATATTGACTGGAGAACATTTGCGGAAATAATATCTGAAGCAATTGTTTCAATGCATGAACTTCCTCCACTCGAAGAGTATAACTTTATATCGAGTTTGATTTACGAAAGCGCACTTCAAGCTCAAAAGAAACGTGTACCGGCTACCACTTTCCGACGTCGTCCTCCATCACTTTGGTGGGACAAGGAGTGTTCAAAGGTCTACCTTGAAAAATCATCCGCTTTCAAAAAATTCAGGAAAACTGGATTAGTGGAATGGTTTCTAAAGTACCAAGCTCTAGAAGCCAAACTAAAAGGTTTGATTAAAGCAAAAAGCGTGGATATTGGCGGAAGTTCGTCAATGGTTTGTCAAGGGAGACCGCTATGAGCACTCTTTGGAATACGGCTAGGAAAATGCGTGGCTGGAACCATACAAACGAAAGTGAGGAATACTCTGACCGTTGGATTTTTAACTTTGCAAGGAAGGTTTGCCCCGACACCGCTCCTGCACAATACGTCGTACGCGACATTCCACTTCAAAGCGATTATGAGAATTTTTCGATGGTGGAATTCTCAATTGCCCTTCTCTCATGTAACAATTCAGCTCCGGGGTCGGACAAGGTAACAACAGCGTTTGCTGAACTTGTTCAACAAGTTTCTGGAGCTGAATATTGTCCCGCATGACTGGAGACAAGTGAGAGTGATAGCCATACGGAAACCCAACAAGCCGGCTTGCGATCACAACTCGTATAGGCCGATTGCAATGTTATCCTGTATAGTAAATTGTTAGAGAAAATGATTCTACTTCGTTTGGACAAGTGGGTCGAAACGAACAATTTGCTGTCAAATACGCAGTTTGGCTTCCGCCGAGGTAAAAGGACAAATGATTGTCTCGCGCTGCTATCTTCTGAAATCCAAATCGCATTTGCTCGCAAAGAACAAATGGCTTCCGTTTTTCTCGATATCAAAGGGGCATTTGATTCAGTTTCCATGGAAATTCTCTCAGAGAAGCTTCATAATCGTGGACTTTCACCAATTCTCAATAATTTCCTGTACAATTTACTGTCAGAAAAGCACATGATTTTCTCTCATGGCAGCTCGAAATCTTCTCGTTACAGTTTTATGGGCCTACCACAAGGCTCCTGCCTAAGCCCCCTCTTGTACAATTTTTACGTCAATGATATGGATGATTGTCTAACTAGAGACTGCACGCTGAGACAACTTGCAGACGATGGAGTTATTTCCATCACGGGTACTAATCCCGTCGTTCTAAAAAAGTCGTTGCAAGATACCCTGAACAATCTGTTCACGTGGGCCCTCAAGCTGGGTATCGAATTCTCTACGGAGAAAACTGAAATGGTCGTTTTTTCTAGGAAGCACGAACCCGCCCAATTCCAGCTTCACCTATCCGGCAAAACGATCCAACACTCTATGTTTTTCAAATACCTGGGTGTATATTTTGATTCTAAGTATACCTGTGGGAGACACATTGCGTATTTGAAACAGAAATGCCAGCAAAGAATCAATTTTCTCCAAACAATTACCGGAACATGGTGGGGTGCCCATCCAGGAGACCTCATTCAGTTGTACAAAACAACGATATTATCAGTGTTAGAATATGGCAGTTTTTGCTTCCGATCAGCTGCCAGGATTCATATTCTCAAGCTGGAGAGAATACAATATCGTTGCTTGCGTATAGCCATGGGGTGTTTGCATTCGACACATACGATGAGTCTCGAAGTTTTGGCAGGAGTACCCCCGCTTACTCTTCGGTTCACAGAATTATCCTACAGATTTCTCATCCGTTGCAAGATCATGAATCCATTGGTGATTGATAACTTCGAAAATCTACTCCAGCTGACTCCTCAGTCAAGTGTTATGTCTTTATACCATGAGTACCTTACCCACGACGTGCACCCTTCACCAGGCATCTCCAACCAAGTTTGCTTCCCATACTTCTGCAATTCCTCTGTCATTTTTGATCTGTCCATGCGACAAAAAATCCATGGAATCCCAGATCACCTACGCTCCGATTCTATTCCGCCGATATTTTCGGCAGAATATGGGAAAGTTAGATCTGATAAAATGTTCTTTACTGACGGTTCATTCATAAACGGGTCCACTGGCTTCGGCATCTTCAATGAAAATTCCAGTGCCTCTTTCAAACTCAAAGATCCTTGTTCCGTGTATGTCGCTGAACTGGGTGCGATATATTACGCATTAGGGATCATTGAAACATTGCCCATCGACCACTATTTTATTTTTTCAGACAGTCTCAGCTCAATAGAGGCAATCCGCTCAATGAAAGTTGATAAATGCTCATCTTATTTCCTAACAAGAATAAGACAACTATTGAGTGTTTTGGTCGAAAAATTATTCAAGATTACCTTAGCATGGGTTCCCTTTCATTGCTCGATTCCGGGGAATGAGAAAGCGGACTCGCTAGCTAAGGTGGGCGCTTTAGAAGGCACACTTTTTGAAAGGCAAATTGCTTATAATGAATTTTTCCACATTCCTCGTCAGTACACGCTCGTAAGTTGGCAGCGCATGTGGAGTGAATATGAGTTCGGTCGTTGGTTACACACGATTATCCCTAAGGTCTCGACGAGTGCATGGTTCAAGGGATTGAATGTAGGTCGTGATTTCATTCACGTGATATCTCGGCTTATGTCCAATCACTACAACCTAAACGCGCATCTCTATCGCATTGGGCTCGCAGCAAACAATCTTTGTGATTGTGGCGATGGCTACCACGACATCGAGCATGTTGTCTGGTCGTGTATCCGGTTCCATGCTGCTCGCTCTCAGCTCTCTAGAGCACTGAGAGCACAAGGCAAACAATCGGATATCCCCGTCCGGGATATCTTAGGTAGCCGTGATCCTGATCTTCTGCTTCATCTATACCTGTTCCTCAGAAACGCCGATGTCAACGTTTAATGATGTTTCCTTCGTTGGGTCCCCGTTTCATATCCCTCCTATCCAAACGATAAACTTTTACTTAGTCGCGGCAATACATACACACACTCTTTACAGATACACGGGCCAAAGGTTGTGCAGTCCACTGATCATTCAACAAGAGCCAAAGGTTGTACCGCTTATGACAACTCTACACGAGCTGATGATTGCGCCGGCTAGTGACCATTCTATCCTGGATTCCTCGAGTCGAGAAAGACGCACCACGCTAGATATGGGGTACAGACTAGGGGGGCGTTGCTGATTAATGGTCAGCTGCATCCCAATAGGAGGTATCCCATGTCGGGCACACGTACAGAGCATCGAAGACTGAAACATACCAATTATGAGAACACTTGATATACTAACCTCGAGCCAACCGCGAGTAATCGGTTACATATTACTAACATAGTTGTAAGCAAACAGTGTCGAAATATTGAACTCCCGGCCGCGTTAGGCTGACGCCATATGAGCCTTAATAAAAATATATATTTTGGATAAAAAAAAAAAATATTCAAATCCATATCCATGGCACTTATCGGTATCGAATTATCCTCGACACAACGATTTTCGTTAAATGCTTCTTCAGTTCGGCCTGCAAAAAACTTTTCTGAACTCTTATCCATCAAATTTGGAGCCCTGAAAGGGCCGTTGATTTTATGCTAAGCTAATAGCACGTTCTCCTCAGATACGATGGGCCAACTGGATGTCCTTGGGCATGATGTGACGCGTTTTGCATGGATAGCACACAAATTGGTATCTTCGAATAGGCCTCCTGCAGTGTCATAACCGCGGAACTTTGGAAGCGCAAGTTGGTTTTGAAGTCCTGAGCAATTCCACGAACCAAATGCTGCAAAGGTAGATTGCGGATCAGCAATTCGGTCGACTTCTGATAGCGACGAATTTCACGCAAAGTTCCCGGTCGATAGCGATGTGGTCACACTCCCCGCGGCTGGTGCACTTATCCGAGCTGCTTTCGTGTGCCTTACCACCGAAAGACTAACGAGCTGTGTGCTTGGTCCCACACAAACGAGTCCTCACGGTGCGAGAGTAGAGTAAGAAATGAACGAAAGCAAAGGAAGCATCTTATTATAAGCCATAAAAGTCCAGAATGTAAACCCCACCCTCTTTATTATATAAGCTTACTGTATACTTACTTCCATGTTATTCATTTCTCTCTCAGAGTAAGCTACGAATATAATAAGGGTGGGATTTACATTTTATACTTTTATGGTTTATAAAATGACGCTTCCTTTGCTTTCGTTCATTTCATTCATTCTGTGTATGTCATTCGTTTCGACAACACGTGATTTTTTCCACTCTCGCTTATAGCTAAAGACAGGTAGTTTTTAATTTTTGGTTTTTTTCCATTCTTTTTTCTACCCGCATTGGAGGTGGAATCGTCGTCACACGCTTTGGCGTGCTTGGTGGATATCGCCAAGAAAAGGAATATGGGGCGTCAGCGTTCCAGTACTTCAGCCACAGACGGCCCTTCGAAAAAGGCCCGGACTCAGTCCGCTGCCCCAGCGGATGCAGAAACAAATCAGCTGCTACAGACCAACCAATATTCGGTGCTCCCAGAGGACACTGGAAGCAACGATGCCGTCATCAAAAAGGAGCGCGTTCCCCCGCTGTTCACATCTAGGATGGACTTAGTGAAACTCGAGTCTGAGCTTTCCCAACAACATCTCAAGCCGCGATTCAAGCTGTGTAGCGTGGGCATCAAAATCGTATGCTCCAGCCTAAAGGAGTATCAACAAGTCGGGGCCTACCTGAAAACCGAAGGCGTGCAGTTTTACACACACGATATGCAAGCGGCGAAACCTCTGAAGGTGGTTTTACGTGGACTACCGCCTGTCGGCCCGGAGGAAGTTAAAACTGAGCTGTCCAATCTTGGTTTGAAACCGGAGAACGTCTTCGCGATGACTCGTCGCCCAAACAACAACACGTGGAACCAGCTGTTCCTAGTACACTTCGCCAAGGGCACCACCAACATCAGCTCGCTCAAAAACATCAGTGATTTATTCCGCGTCATTGTATCATGGGAGCTGTATCGTCCCCAGCACCGAGATGTCACACTGTGCACGAACTGCCAAAGGTTCGGACACGGTACCAAAAATTGCTACATGCAGGCTCGCTGTGGTAAATGTGCTGGGAATCATTCCACGGCGTCCTGTGGTCTGGCTGATGACCAAAAGTCGAAGTGTGCTAATTGTGACGGTGAACACCAAGCATCCAACCGATCCTGCCCTAAGCGAGCTGAATTCATCACCATCCGACAAAAGGCGACAACATCCAACCAGCCTGGTAGACGCAAGCGTAACGTTCGTCCACCACCGATTACCTCGGATGCGGAGTATCCAGCTTTCCAGCAACGCCATCAGGTCCCAAATTTACACCCGCTTCCCCTCAACAGTCAGCGTAACACCAATACATCTCCTGCTACTAATCAAATCGATGAAGCAGTCCGCAATCGTCGTTCAGCACAGCCCCGCCTCGCAGCTGCTGCCACTCAACCGAATCAAGGGCACTCCTCCACCCCTCGTATGTCATACGCTGATGTGGCCGCTGGTGCAACCACGGACAGTACGCTATTCACCACACAGGAGATGCTAACTCTCGTGTCAGAAGTCATCACAATAATGCGTACCTGCAAAACTATACCTGAGCAGCTGCAAGCGGCTTATTCACTGATTAGCAAATATGTCCCGTGAAGCTGTCAGCATTGCAAATTGGAACGCTTGCTCGCTGAGAAGCAAGCATATCGAGCTACTAGATTTCCTCAATAACAAGGAGATCGATGTTGCTGTCATCACCGAGACGCACCTTAAACCGGAAATCAACATCTTTCTTCCGGAGTTTCGGCTCCTAAGACTCGACAGAACCAGCGCAGATAAAGGGGGAGTGGCCGTTGCTGTGAGACGAAACATCGACTGCCGCCTGCTGCCGAACATTCAGCTCAAAACCATCGAAGCCATCGGTATCGAGGCTCGTACATCGATTGGGCCAATCATCATCATTGCGGCATACTGTCCTAAGCAAGTCAACATCAGGGACGGTTCAGCCGCACTGCTACGGAACGACTTGGCCAAGCTTACACGGCGGCGGGCGAAATACATCATCGCAGGAGACCTGAATGCTCGGCATGCGATTTGGGGTAACCGAAGGCAAAACCGGAACGGGATCATCCTTGCGGAGGACTTGGAGAGTGGTTATTACAATATCTTGGCGCCGAACAGTCCAACAAGAATTTCCAGATCGGGAGTTCACTCTATTCTGGACATTTTCCTGACCAACATGGCCATTTCCGAGGATCCACTCGTCTTCGAGGAACTGTCATCCGACCACTTCCCGGTGGTGCTTAAGTTGGGTGCCTCTGCTGATACGGTGGCCAATCATTCCCGACGAAACTATCACCGAGCAAATTGGGGCGAGTTCCAACATGTTGTTGATAACAACATCACTCCCAATCAGCCTTTAGATTCTCCGGAGAATATTGACCTGGCGCTGGAATCCTTTCAACGAGCGATTACCACAGCTCGTGACAGGGCGGTTCCGCTTCAACAACATCAGGTGAGTACCTCTCTCCAAATAGATAGCACAACCAAACACATCATTCGTTTACGAAATATGTATCGACGTCAGTACCAGCGTACTGGCGATCGGAACAAAAAGATAACGTATACCAATCTGACTAGGGTAATCCAGGATAGGATTCGAGAGCTTCGAAATAGAGAATTTCGTGATAAACTCCGTCAAATTCCTCCTCATTCGAAACCCTTCTGGGCTTTGACTAAAGTTCTAAAAAAGAAACCAAAGCCTGTGCCTCCGCTTTTCTCATCTGGAGGTCCACATGAAGGTAACATTTTATTAACACCCATAGAAAAAACGAATGCGTTGGGGCAACAGTTTGTGTCGTCTCACAACCTCGGGCATAACATCATCAGTCCTCACGAGCATGACGTCATTGAGGGAGTCTCTGTGGTCGAACGATCAGAAAGTTTTATTCCGGAGGGGTCAGAAGTCACTGCTGATGAGCTGATTGGTCTTATCAGAGGATCAAAGAACATGAAGGCCCCCGGTTTTGACAACACTTTTAACATCGAGCTCAAGCATTTGAGCCACGGCTCATTTGCTTTTGTAGCAAAAATTTTAAATAGATGCTGGGAGCTTAACTACTTCCCTTCTGTGTGGAAGTTAGCAAAAGTCATCCCAGTCCTGAAACCGGGAAAAGATCCTTCTGTCCCCAAGAGTTACCGACCCATCAGTTTACTCTCTGCCCTCTCCAAGCTTTTCGAGAAGTGTATTCAATCCCGAATTCTTTCTTTCGCAGATGAACATGGTATCTTTCCTGAGGAACAGTTTGGGTTCCGTAAGGGAAGATCCACCATACATCAACTCACTAGAGTTGTTAACATCATTCAGCGGAACAAGTCGGTATCCAAGACGACAGCAATGGCGCTCTTGGACATTGAAAAGGCCTTCGACAACGTATGGCATGATGGTCTGGTGTTCAAGCTACATCAATACAATTTCCCGATGTATTTGATAAAGATAATTAAAAATTATCTCTCTGATAGATCATTCCGGGTGTCCCTGTATAATGTGTGTTCAGAGCAATTCAACATAAATGCAGGTGTGCCCCAAGGAAGTATCCTTGGGCCCATTTTATATAACATATACACTGCAGACATTCCACCGCTTCCCGGTGATGGAACACTGTCTCAATTTGCTGATGACACCGCGATTATGTTTAAGGGTCGTATAATCAGCGCTCTGACTCGCAAACTACAGTGCGGTCTGGATGCTTTAACAGAATATTACGCAAGTTGGAAAATTGTAATCAATGCGGGGAAGACCCAGACTATCCTTTTCCCGCATTCAAGGTCTCCTAAACTTGTTCCCACTGACAACGTGAGAATTCGGTTCGGAGACTCCCTTATTGAATGGTCCAAAGAAGTCACCTATTTAGGACTCACATTAGACAGTCATCTAATTTTCAAATCTCACGTTGATAAAACCGTCAACAAATGTAACATTTTACTTCGGTTCTTGTATCCTTTAATTTGCAGGAACTCGAAACTTTGTTTAAAGAATCAGATGGCTGTCTATAAACAGATATTCTATCCTGCCATTGAATATGCGGTTCCTGTTTGGAAGGGCTGTGCCCGGACACACAGACTGAAACTCCAACGCGTTCAAAACAAGATTCTTAAAATCATACTGAATTTGTCACCCTGGACGAGAACAACGGAGGTTCATGAAAGAGCCTGTCTGGATACCCTAGAAGTAAAGTTTGACAACGTCATACAAAAATTTGGAGAGAGGTGCTCCTCTTCCGTGCATGAAATTGTACGGAATTTGTATATAGTAGTTTAAGGTCTTAGGTTAAGTAGGTAGTTTTATTATAACAATTAAAAAAAAATACAAATGTTTATCATTAAAAAAAAAAATTAGATATAGTAAAAACAAACAGTACCTAGCATTCTTTTATGCAAATTAAGATGAACAAAGATGTGAAGCGTTAGCTGGCCAATTAAAATGTATAGAACTTTGTATTAACCAAAAACGTATAAGAAATATAAATGAATTTATGCAAATGCAAATGCTTTCGTTCATTTCTTATTCTACTCTCGCACCGTGAGGACTCGTTTGTGTGGGACCAAGCACACAGCTCGTTAGTCTTTCGGTGGTAAGGCACCACGAAAGCAGCTCGGATAAGTGCACCAGCCGCGGGGAGTGTGACCACATCGCTATCGACCGGGAACTTTGCGTGAAATTCGTCGCTATCAGAAGCCGACCGAATTGCTGATCTGCAATCTACCTTTGCAGCATTCGATTCGTGGAATTGCTCAGGACTTCAAAACCGATTTGCGCTACCAAAGTTCCGCGGTTATGATGCTGCAGGAGGCCTATTCGAAAATAACAATTTGTGTGCTATCCACGCAAAGTGCGTCACATTATGCCCAAGGACATCCAGCTGGCCCATCGTATCCGAGGAGAACGTGCTATTAGCTTAGCATAAAATCAACTGCCCTTTTCAGGGCTCCAAATTTGATGGATAAGAGTTCAGAAAAGTTTTTTACAGACCAAACTGAAAGGAATATTTTCGTTTGGACGCCATTCAGCATCGAGAAAATTTCGGATAGATCTAATCGTTGCTGAAAAATAATCTGCCAGTTCCCTGGGAATTGAAAAATACATTCATGCGAAAGAGTTTATTTTAATGTTTTCTAGCCATATAACACAGCGACCAAATATTTTTCAATCAAGTGCTATTAACAGGTGGCTATCGAGTTAGCAATAACCACTGGAGGGCTGGAAAGAATCAATCATTGCTGAAAAATAATCTGCCAGTTCCCCTGGGAATCGAAAAATACATTCATGTGAAAGAGTTTATTTTAATGTTTTCTATCCATGTAACACTGCGACCAAATATTTTTCAATCAAATGCTACTAACAGGTGGTTATCGAGTTAGTATTAACCACTGGTGGGCTTCGAGTATCGAGGAAAATCTGAAAAGAATTAATCGTTGCTGAAAAATACTCTGCCAGTTCCCCTGGGAATTGAAAAATACATTGATGCGAAATAGTTTATTCTAATGTTTCTATCCATATAACACTGCAATCAAATACATTTGGTTTTGTGATTTTTCAATCAATCAAATTAACAGGAAAGCTTCTGAAAATTATTCTTCCCCATCATATTTCCGTATCCAATATTGGATGCATAAAACCTTGTGCCTCCAACGTAACGCTCTCGTTTTCGAAGTCCCCCAAATATTCATTCATTCAGAACGAATTCAGATTCAACTTCAAACAAATGATCTCTAAATCAACGATAGTCCTACGTCACCCTTGCGGTTATACCATAGATATAACCCACTTCCTGTTTTTCTAGGACATTGCTCTTAGTGATCCCCGATAGTCGTTCGAATAATCGAATACTCCCTACAGAAATCGATTATTAATCGAATGAATACTGCGCAGCCAATAATCGAAGCGAACGAATAATTTACGTCGATTAATCGATCCAAACCCAGCGCAAACGAACCGTACAACCGCTGCAGTTTTAACCTGAAAATCAATCATTATCTTTGACGCTCTCCTAAACTCCTAAAAGAAGATCAATGCCGTCGATTCGAAATGAGCTTCGTTTACGAGTTTAGGAGAGCGTAAAAGATAATAATTGATTGTCAGGCGGAATGAACACTTTTGACGTAGGATTACGTCTTTCGGGAACATATCGGGGTACAAATTGAAAATCGAGCACATCGTGAAAATTATCCAATTTCAAACGCTAATTGCTCAGTCATTTCATGATGGATTGATGAAATTTTTGCGTCAATCGATTTCGGCACTCCATAACAATTTTTTATATTGAAGAAAATGATATATGTGATGAAACTAACTTTCGAACAATTAAAAAATCTCAACCCCTATCCTAACGGAAATACCCACTTCTGATTGATCGATATTGACGACAAATGCGGCGGGTCCCTAACAGAGACATCAAAACCAAGCTGCCTGGGAGAAATCGACATTGCAAATACATAAAAGTAGGGGGAACTCTTGTTCCTACCGAGATGTGTTCCCTAACAGAGACATCAAAACCAAGCTGCCTGGGGGAAATCGGCACTGCAAATACATGAAAGTAGGGGAAGCTTTAGTTCCTACCGAAATAAATTCTCTAACAGAGACATCAAAACCAAGCTGCCTGGGGGAAATAGGCATTGCAATTACATGAAAGTAGGGGAAGCTTTTGTTCCTACCGAAATATATTCCCTAACAGAGACATCTAAACCAAGCTGCCTGAAGGAAATAGCCATTGCAATTACATGAAAGTAGGGGAAGCTTTTGTTCCTACCGAAATGCATTCCTTAATAGAGACATCAAAACCAAGGTGCCCAGGGGAAATCGGCATTGCAAATATATGCAAGTCGGGGGCATTTATATATTGCAAGTAAGGTGAGTGATACGACTAATTCTAGTAAATAAAAAATAATAAGTAAATAAAGCAAATAAATTTGGAACTTTAGTGTTTGCTGTTTCATTAAATTTCATATCAATGACCGATCGTGTATTGCGAAAAATTTAGCACAATGTTAGAAAAAGTGATTTCCCATATGCTCTACATGTAGTATTAGGTTTTGTTAGTTCAATAAAAATCCGCATTATCAACCCAAATCAACACTCAGAAAGTAAAAGTCATAGGAGAAAATTACCTTTTCCAAATCAATTATGTTTTCTCTATATTAAAGTAACATGTTTTTACTGGTGAGAAAAGTTGATAATTGTGTTCGGTATTGGTAATTATTTTATCTCGCATTGGTGAGTTTTTTTTTCTTTATTTCATCCTTACATAACAACAACCAAACAAAATGGCCATTTTCAGGGTCACCAAATCATTATCAAAGAGTTTAACGATGTAATTCTCCAAACATATCCAAAATCAACAGATAGCCTAACGGAATCCTACGTCAACTATGCAGTCGTGTCCCGAACACAACCCCCCTGTGATTTTTTTGATTCCAGATGGCTTTCTAACAAATGAGAAATATTACTCTAACCAATTATTTCTCTCAGTGTTACGATTAATCGATTAATCGATTATTTGAAGCGATTAATCGTATCGAATAACAAACTGCTGAAAAGTATTCGATTAGTGGATGAACGATAAATTTCAAAAGTCGGGGATCACTAATTGCTCTGCAGGTATGTGTAGCAAGTGCCCTATACTCAAGGTTACACATACTATGAAGTAAAATATACGAATAATTGGTAGGGATGTACATTCGCGTTAACGACGGAATGGTGTCGACACCTGGATACGACATTAGTTTGTATAAAGCCAACTATTCTCTATTGGCGATCTAACGTACGAATCTACACCTAGGCGGCACTGCGGTGAAAGTGATGATGGTTTTAAATTTTGCCATGTGAGCTTATGGAAGGTTTGTAGTTCTTTCCATAAATTACAATGTTTTAATCATAAAAGATTATTTGATTGCGATGAGTTTGTAAGAAATTTAATTCTGCGCATTTTTATATATAACATGTTATTTATTTACCTCTTTCAGTAGTGAAAACTATAAAAATGTTGACAATGGTTGAATTAAAGAAGGAAATTCGAGGGCACAATCAAACACAAGTAGAAAAATGCACGATTCCTACATGTGAGAACTACCTTGGAAAGCCCGGAAGTAAAATATACGTGTTTTGTTTTTGAGTTTTAGGTTACATTAGCATCATTTTCTTAGTTCAAAAACGAAATCCAGATGTCTCACCGATCGTTTACGTTTTGCGTTAGATCGCCAATTGGATTTCATCATTTTCTTAGTTCAAAAACGAAATCATGGCAAAATTTAAAACCATCATCACTTTCACCGCAGCGCCGCCTAGGTGTAGATTTGTACGTTAGATCGCCAATCAGATTAGTCGGCCCTGAGGCAGTTTTAAATTGCTAAAATTGGTATGATTTTTTTTTCTTGCCGTTATTTACCTACTAGAAGTACGTTGTTCTGTTCCTAATTTAAAGTATTTTCTATGATTTTTCTCTTTTTATTCTCTTCAAAACTTACCATTATAATATAAAATTATCTTTAGACACAATTTTTGTATGATATTTTTCCACTACTTGCAAGCAAAAGTGATTTTAATTTACATGGAGTACTAATTTCATTTGGGAAAAATAATTTTCATTCATAATTTTAATTTTAAAAGTATGTTCATTTCTTCTGCAAACCCATGTTGTCATGCCTACTCTCCCATTTCGTAATACGAAGCTCAATGCCGTCAACGCGGATTGCATCTGACATCAGTTTAACAAAGTTTTGTTAATATTTACAAAAAAATGTTTACATTTTATAAATGTTTCGACTACTAAAGATTTGGTAGCTGCATTTACTAAAATTTTTCTCCAGTGGGGAACTCAAACTTCATGATATTTACCAGTATGGTGGAGTTGACAGGTGGCTCGTAACATACACTATTTAGAAAAGACGTATGAGGAATGGCAAGACGAAAGTTTTGGATTTGTTTATGTTATTACTTACGTTGGTATGGTAACATTTGATTTCGTCGAAGTATTTGAAGCAGTATAATAAATAAACAGTTGCCGTTGACCTAGTAACCTTTATGCATATGCTTCCGCCAGCTGGCTCGGCTAACGTAATATGATTTTTTCAGGCAATGCCTTGATCGAGGTACCGCCACTGGCGCATAATTTGCAGCTTTGTTTTTGTGCTGGTTCATAACGGCAATCAACCGTGCCGGCGAAACTGTAGTCAATGTTTAGTGTTGCTTGGATACGATCTATGTAAATAAATTCAAACATACGGGATATGTCCGAACGGCAATTCTGACATTACGTTTTACCTTCCACTTCACTTTCCTTGATATTTATCAAGGCGCATAGAAGTATATCCTAAGGTGAGGCCGTTTCGTCACAAGGTTGGTTAGGGGAGCGGTATATGAAAACAGTACTGAAGAAAGCAGAACGGGAATTATTTCCTTGAAGCGAGAAAGAGACAGACTGATCACGAGCGAGCTTGGGCACAAGCGCATTGTGTTTTGTTAACAAACAAAACACAGTAGACTTCCAAGATGGCTGAAGAGTGCTTTTAGCAAGTTGGCCCACCTTAGGATATACTTCTAGGCGCCTTGATATTTACTACTGGCAGGGATGCCAAGTGATTTTTTCAAATATCTTCACATGGTACCAAAAAATGTCTTCACAATCATATCGGAGGAAACTTTATAATTTACTATTGGTCAAAGTTTGATAGCGTATTCAATTTTTATTTTAATTGGTAATGTTTTGTAGCTTGATGAACCGTTGATTGAGCGAATGTAGCTCCAGTTTTTACACACAAACGGAACGCCAGACCGCTGGAAGAATTTGAAGTAAAAGTCGCTTTGTCGTTGAATTCATTCTATATTGAAAAATTGTGGATTTTCTGCTTGGAAAAGTATGGAAAAGCAAGTGAATGACCGAGATAAAAGTCCCCGTTGATTACTAAGAACAAAAGTAAACGAATGACACTTATACAAAAGCGAGCGAATGACACTGAGACATACTGAGACAAAAGCCCTACTTATTTTGATGATATTTTTGACCAATAGTTAGAATTTAATGGAAATAATATCTCTCAAAAACCCACGTATTCTATCTTACTGAAATGTCTTCACATATTTCATAATGTCTTCACAAAATCAAATGTCTTCAAAATGATTACATGACTTCAAACCTGGCATCTCTGGATCCAGCATACATGTTTTGAACTCTTTCATGCAATGAACAAGCCGTATGCACCGCATGTACTTTTTCATTCGATATTATTACACTTAGTAATTTGAATTCTTGAATGAAGAAGTTTAATAAACGGCGTTCATACATTTATAAGCGTGCATGTTCCTTCCCTTCCGAATATTCCCTAAATTTAATGTTAATGTTAATCTAAAAATTCTGAATAATGAAAAAACAATTCAGGGACAGATATGGAAATACGGGTATCGTTCCAAGGTAAGAACTAGATATATTTGGCTCAAAAGTATTACATATTCTTATTCTTTTAGGACACCCGCAAACGATGGCTTATGGTTATCCGTGCTTCTCACTGTTTGTTATGCAATGAATATATGGACTTTGGACGAAGTGCAAATCAGTTCGAGCTATAGGCATTCAGCTATTGTATGCTTTGGTCTGTTCCTGCATTCCGTCTACACTTTCGTAACACATCGATCAACACAAAAATCGATATGTACTGCGCTCAACATTGGTCTCATCAGTTTCCTTTTGGATATTTGCTTGGGTGATAACATTTATCTCTCGATTGCCTGCGGATTTTCTACAATAATTTTATACAACTACGTTTATTTCTGCGTGCTCAGAGAAATGCCGCAATGCTTTACGCTTGGCGAGGCAGCAATAGTTTGTCAGGGATTTGTTATTTTTCTTTACCAAGCATTCCTGAACGTACCACGAATATTTATTGACGAGAGAATCACATCTGAGACAAGACTCATAAACATAGTTTTACAGGTAAGTAGTACTTTTCAAAGCATCGAATAATAGGTAGTTTACAGAAGAAACGACAAACTTGAGATTGAACATTTTGAACAGTTCCGTAATGAAGTACGAAGAGTGAAAGGAGGATTGCCAATTACCAATAACGCCGCCTAGTTGACGGCCAGTGAGGTATGATTGGAACCATTGCCTAAAGCTGCCGTTAAGCCCGAGCCTGTCCAGTTCGGCAATAGCTATACGGTTGTTTTATTGAAATAACGTCCGTTTGAGCATGCTTTAAGATATTGTCAGTAATGAAGGTCATGAAGAAATGAGTGGTAGTAGAGCGGATTATGTCCCATTTACCCAAAAGATAGTTACCCGTACGATAGCTACCCAAAAGACATTAGCCCGAATGTAACAAATACCCTAATGCGACATGTACCCGAATGGAACATCTACCCGAATGAACATTTACTCGAATGCGACATTTACCCGAATGCAATATTTACCCGGAAGTAACATTTACCCGATTGTAATATCTATAGCTAAATATAGCTTAGAAGCTATATTTAGCTATAGACTTATTATTATTTTAATTAGAAGCTTCATTCATATTTAATCCTGATGAGCGTTATTAAAATGATAATATTTATACATTGACTGATATCTAAAAATTTGAATATTGCATGGGTAGAGCAAAAACGAGAAAAAGCGACGTTGCATATTTTCCATACTTATGAAAAAGATGTATATATATATATATATATATATATATATATATATATATATATATATATATATATATATATATATATATATATATATATATATATATATATATATATATATATATATATATATATATATATATATATATATATATATATATATATATATATATATATATATATATATATATATATATATAAATTAAATTACATTAATATATTAATAAAATTATTAACTTTGTATGTATGATCGATTTTCAAATTCGATTATACACACTATCCAGCCATTTGGATCACGCAGCCCAGTGGTCGCCAGGTATAGACATGGTGCGAGCCGCATTAGAATTTTCATTTTTTTTTGACAGCCGTGGGCCGCAATTATTTTTTCTTACTACTGTTCCTAATGAAGTGTAATATATACATTTTCGGTTGGCCTTTTTTTTGACTGACTTTTTATTTTAAATTAAAAAGCAATCATAACTCGAGAATAAAATGATATAAAAACCCAAAACATAAATTGAAAGTATAAAAGTATTCAGGATTAACATTTTTGGCAAAATTATTCGACCATCTCTTCTTCACGCAGAGTCGAAAACGCTAAGGCCAATGCAAATGTCATGGTATGGGTACGTTCGTAATTTTTCGGATCATTTGACGTTTACTCGCAACCGAGTACAACGTAAAAACCCGGTTTTGCTGCCGTTACTTGCACGAATGTGAGAAGAACAGAACCAAAAACATGAGAAAGGAGAAAACGGAAAAGAAAACAAAAAATGATCAGCTTGGATACACACGATTAACAAGAATTACTCACAAAGCCTGACAGAAAGCTGTCAGTTTCAAATCTCAAGCAAAAATTAACTGGGCAAACGTAATGCACCAGGCAATCGAATGCCGTCCGACACTCGCTAACGCTAACCCTAACTAAAGGATCGTCTCCTATGCTTCAAACTAACCGGGCAATCGGAGGAATACAGGTTTGGTTGTGATAGGTCGCCACTTCCGACGGCGGGTCGGCGGCCGACTCGGTTCCTTATCCTCGTTAAATGGGAACTTCGCTCCCATTACATTGACTTCAGAATAAATAACGTCATGAAATAAAAAAAAATCATGATAAAAATTGCGCTGCGGTGATAAATACATAGGTACCATTTTTCTCGTATGAACTCACATTTTCATGGCATTTATGCTTTATATTTTTTATGTTACAATTACTGGCTTAATTTTCGAAATATTGCATATGTATATAACCCGTGCTCATTTCTAAAAGCCTTAAAAACGGAAACGAAAAATAAATAAGTCAGCATATTCGTTGTGTCTACACTAATTTCTAAACTTTACACAGCGAAGTCTACATCATTTTTATTTCTTCCACGAGATCATAGGAAGATTAAAGCCGCTCATCATGATGACTTCGTCTGTTGCTTTAGCGACTTCCAGAACAGAGAAAACCAACTGGAAGTGGACCTCAAAAAGTTCGCGTTCGCGTAATTCGTCAGGAGGGATATACAATGCACATAGATATAAAATACGGTCTCCAAGTGTAATCGCCGTTCATACTTGATCTAAGCAAATCCATTTTTGGTTTTCTACAGTTCTCGTCTGGAATTCACGGCCACTCAAACCTCTCCGCCTCTAGCCTTGGAACAAAAAAAATCGTAGTCTTAGCTGAACGTTTGCTAAGAGTTCTAATCTGAAATCATCGACATTGCTATTGATATCGCCGACGTTCTGGAATACCGAGTGAACGTTGGAATGCGAAGTAGTATTCATGGACAGAACTGTTGTATACATAGCAACTAGCAGAATCTCAAGCCCTAAAGCAAACGTAAACGATGGGAAGCTAGTTACAAGATAAACATATTAAAGCGACGAACTGATCAATTCAATCGCCAGACATGTACGAGGGGAGATATCCAAAAGGCGGTTTTGAAGAGATGAGAAATAATTGTTCAACTACAGAATATTGTCACAAAACGCCCCAACAAATTCCACACAGGAAAATCATTTAGTTAGTCGCTTCATTTGTTTTTAGCCCTGGTCAAACAATTGACTGCTGATAAGTGGCACAGGCAGAAACCTTATTTGACTAAGAATTGTAATAAGTTATTTTAATCTACATCATTTACATATTGCACCTCACTAATATATCTATGTTCATAACTGCAATGTTTATTACAGATTATTCTTCTTGCAACCTGCCTTATCATCACACTATGCCGCTTCAGAATTTTCCGGGGCACTGTAATGTTTTGGGCTACGACGTCAACTATTATCATAGGCACAATTATTTTTCCGATATATGAACAAATCTTATTTGTCGTTTTACTGGAATTCATATTCAATGACCTGAAGCGCATAGCAGCAATTGCTTTCTACATGATTCTGTTGTTAGTGACCGGCCTTTTCGCAACATGGCAAGCTAACCGTAGTGCTACAGTCAATACAACCACACGGAAAATATTCCACATTCTCATTCTCATGGTTTATCTACATGGCCTTTTGTATCAGTGTACACTATTGTATGTTGCATCTACACTAATGCTGGTTTTACTACTAATTTTGGAGGTAACTTGCATGTTACTTGATATACATAATTACATTAAGTTTCCCATTCACAGACCGCTCGAGCTATAAAATTGCAGCCTATCTACAAGCTACTCGAAAGGGTTGTCATCTGTTTTATTGATGAAAAGGACACAGGTTCAGTAGCGTTGACTCCCGTTTATCTATTAGTTGGTTGCTCATTACCAATGTGGTTACATCCTGTGGTTTGCGATTTAACAGACTCGGCTGGACACAATTTGATAAAATTAATGGCAGGCGTTTTGTCGGTAGGAATCGGCGATACAGCGGCAAGTGTATGTGGATATAATTTTGGCAAACATAAGTGGCCCGGCTCTGTGAAGTCTGTTGAAGGTACATTAGCAAGTATTGCTGCTCAAGCTGGTATGGTATTCATTTTGTTTAAAATGAGCTTCATCCATCTGAGTACTGTAAGAGCTGCAAATACTGGAGTCGCAATTATCGTCAATGCTCTCGTAGAAGCTAAAACAAATCAAATAGACAACCTCGTGCTGCCTTTGGTTACTTACATCATCCTGTGTGCCATCTAATATAAGTGAATCGAATGTTCCTGTTATCTTAATTTCGTAAAGAAATCTAAGATTGCTAGAGCAAATTGAAAAAAATTAAAAAAAGTATTGTTGAAGCTACAAAAGAAATGTTTGTATTTATGGGATCTAGCAAAAACCAGAACCTTAAAATAAAAACGTTGTGACTATGCTTAAAACATTCCATTGTTGAAATAATTGTATTATTTATATTGCAACCAGAGGTACCAAATGTACTGCATCACGACAGTAATCTCATGACTGTCGCCTCCATTGCCCCGTGACAGTCACGCGATTGAATTTTTAACTACAGTCAAACGTTATGCGACATTTATTGTTACTGTCGTGTACTGTAAACGAATACATTCCCATGTGAGAGTATTTTGGTCTTTCATCTGCGACAGACCTGCTCGCTCATTAGTGATGTTTTCGTAGATTCTGAATGCAATAGTTATACGTTGCTACCGCCGTTGATGATTTTTTCCCCTCGTGCTGATGATGTCGGGTGTCTTAGTACAGGTCGGACTCGATTATGTATCATAGGCCATTTTTTCAACAATTATTTTCAAATCCTATACATAATCGATTCTCAAGAAAACATTTTTTTAATTAATGTAGGAATGTCAAACATTAATAGAAAAATAGCTTTTTTGTGATTCGATTATGTATTGGATTCGAAAATTTACGTTGAAAGTGAAATTGCGATTACATATAATCGAGTCCGAACTGTATATATTTTACTGGTACAACGTCATTTTATTTTATTTCATTTTCGCAAATTGTTATTGTTGTAATTGTTATTTTCTGGCGAATTCTGCAGCATATTCCGAAATGGATATTTTTGAAAGTGCGTAGTTTGCCTTTTGACGTAGGATTACGTTTTTCAGGAACATATTGAGGTACAAAATCGAAAATCGAGCACATCTTGAAAATTGTCCTATTTTAAACGCTTATTGTTCAGTCATTTCATGATGGATTGATGAAATTTTTTGGCACTCCATAACAATTTTTATATTGAATAAAATAACATATGTCATGCACTAACTATCGAACAATTGAAAAATCTCAACCCTTATCCTAACGGAAGTTCCCACATCTAATAGGTCGAAATTGACAACACATGCGGCGGTCCCCTAACAGATGCATCAAAACCAAGCTGTCTGAGGGAAATCGGAATTGTAAATATATAAAAGGACCCCCTCCTTTTATATATTTACAATGCCGAGTTTTTGTTCCCACCGAAATGTGTTCCCTAACAGAGACATCTAAACCAAAGTGCCCGGGGGAAATCGGCATTGCAAATATATGCAAGTTAGGGGCGAAACGGCCCTTTTCAGGACCACCAAATAATTATCAAAGAGTTTAATACTTCAAACATATCCAAAATGAACAGATAGCCTAACGGAATCCTACGTTGACAAACCCATCGGCGAATTCGCATCGATGGGTGTTACAGCAGAGTACAAGCTGTGTGGTATAATTCAGTCTTTTCCAAGCAGGGCTTCGTTGGTGCCTTTGACATTGCATTAATGCATTAAACTGACGTTATGGCGAAGCAGTCGTTAAGGTTGTACGCCAAAAAATCATTTGGAGAATACCAGGCATCTTGAATGTCGTACTGGAGTGTTATAAGTTATTCGGGTTCGTGTGCCAGTCGCAAAACTGCCTTCAACTAGGATTGCATTTGTGCTAATCTTGATCATAATGAATCAATGCTACTGTTTTCGAGGTTGTTGATATTAACAAAAAGAGTTTTTTTTGCTTGTTCAGCCACCAAGAAGAAAGTAGATGTCGTTCTGGAATTTTGTATGTGATTAGGTTTCGCTTGCCAGAAGCAAAACTTCCTCCACTAAGGGTGACAGCTGTGCTTATCTCGAGCATGAGAAAGTAATGCAACTTTTTTCGAGGTCAGTAATATTAACAGAAGCGTTTCTTTTGAGAATAGCACAAAATGATGAGGAGTGTTCATATTCCTAGTAGTTTCTAGCTAGTAGTACTGGTGAGTGTTGTCATTGTTGTTGTTTCCATGCAGTGCCAAAGATATATTGATGTAGTTATGAGATGTGGAATAATGGTGCTGGTGCAACATGTATATAATCGACTGTAGCCGAGTTCATGTCAATTGCGAAAAAGGCCACCGAAATAGCGTTCGAGGTAAATTTTCAATGCATTGACATGACATTAATTGCGACATAAGATCAGCTAGTGTATTGTACTGCGGGGGCAAGAATGAATCATCAATCAGTTATTGTCAACTGATTCTACAATGAAAAAGGACGGGCGGGCAATGTCGGGGACATAACCGAGAGACGTAGGACTATACCAAGGGATGTCCATTATTCGAATATCATGGAGCACAGATCCCAGAATGAGCAGCTTTTCATGTACAAAATTACAGAAAGAAATCAAAGGATAAAATAAAACCTCAGCACTCAGCAAACACTCAAACGTTTAGATTCAAATACGAAAATATAGAAATTTGTCGTGCAAATGCCGTGCGCTGCAAATGTTGTAGAAGTTATTGTTCAGCCAGCAACGAACACACAGTTGATAGTAAGCATATCGTAATAGGAATTTACCGTCTGGTATCGTGATATAATTGGGTTTTGCACTCCTCATGAATAACTGTGTTCTACTAGTCAAGTCCTTCATTTGATACCCATATTGATGGGGCTTTGAGAAAATATGCAATCCGCCATTTTGTAGCGGTCGCCATCTTGGATTTTCAAGATCATGAAATACGCAGTTTTATAATGACTGCAGAGATAACGGTGTGTTTCAAATTTCAGATCAACCGGTCAACAGGAAAGGTGTTTAAAAACTCTAGCATTCTATCAAATCGAGCGCTATTAGCCACTCATTCACCGGCGCGACCCTTCCACCGTTTTCAACACACTTCGATAGACTCTCCTGCTCCACATCCCATTGAAACTCCTGTCTCTCACTCTTGTGGTATCGCACCGCATACATCCCCGGCAAGTGCAGCGATATCTCTTTTGCTGACAATCAATTTCAAGATATCGTCCATCCTGCTTGGCGTCCGATGATAGAATGTGGCCAAGCCCCAACATCGCTCACTTTATATAGCCATATACTTAACGTTGTAGCGACCGCCTATATTTATTTATAATCTCTTTTTTGTCTCCCTCCTTCACCTTGTCCATACGTTTCGCCCGTACCCGTGGTTGCTTGTAATGAATAGCTGTTTGCTGCGGGAGCGCAGACAAAATGTATGGGAAAGTAGGGAATTCTTTTTTCCAATTTCTCATCAATTTGAACTTTATATGAGCTGAAAAACCGTAATGTGTAGCATATAAACAATTGCTGAGGATATTTCCTATCAATGCGTCTATTTGGAACCAAAATCCATTCATTAATTGAGGAGGTATTAGCGTTCAAAAACTGAACACTTTTTCACACCGGAATAATTTAAATGGGCCCCTATATTGAAAAGTTAGACGTAGTCCTACGTCAAAAAACCATTTCAGAGATTATTCAACTATGCAGTTGTTTCTAAAATTTCACAGCATTATAGAATAATATCCGAAGGTATAAATGAGCGACTTATATAAAATAACAGCGTAGTTCTACGTCAACAATGCGGTTGTATCTTGGACACAACCTCCTATAATTTTTTTTTTATTCAAATGGCTGATATTTGGCAATTTTCATAATTTTCAAAAACCGCTACGTACCAATTCAGATAATAAGATGATTACATGCTAAAAACAATTCGGCCATATCGGTCCACTGAATTATGAGAAAAACGTACAACTAGCAAGAAACTGTTTTAAAGATTTAAAAAAAAAATGGGTGGATTATATCTATGATATAATCGCAAGGTTGACGTGGCACTACCTTAGCTTAGCAATTATTTGTTTGTGTTGGCGCACCGAAATAGATATGGTTTACGTTTTTATAATTTTCCTCTTTATTCCAAACAGATTGGAAAAATTATAAAATTCCTAACAATAAAACAATATAGTGTGAATATTTTCTGATTGAACTTAGTTTTTTTTTGTAACTCACGTTTACTATCTTCACCCGATCAGAATCTGTTGACCTGACGAGCGTTTTCTCGGGTGCCAACTACGTTGATGTTCTGATGTGAAACTCCTAGGTTGATCTACATTTGTAAGCATTTTTAATTAGACATAATTTTCACTAGGTTAAGGCAAATTTTTTACCTCTATGATTATTTTAATCTTTAAGATTCATTAGATTTAAGTAGAATTATGATTTACACTTAGACGCCGCGCTGTATATATAGCTTAGATAGAATATTTTTAATTAGGTATAATTCACTAGTTTTAAGTATATTTTTTACCGTTTTAGAAAACGTATTCCATTTATCGTAACGTGTATATATATTCTACTATAAGCTTTAGGCACTATGGAAAGATTCTATACGTCCTTTCTAGTCAACTTTTATTCCAACTCTGTCCTTTGTTTTTCTCAGAAACTATTTTCCCTTTCTTCGATTTCTTCTTCTTTTTTTTATTGACCACTGCTGACCATTTGGACTAGGCATGTAATATATCGGTCGAGGTACGATTCCTCCTTAAGTTTGCATGTATGGAATGTGCTGCCAGTCAGATAGAGGCGCGTAATGATAACACTCCCCCCGGGTACGCCTACTCCCGGTTGGCTTACTGTTCCTCGCGCCGGACATCCAGGACTGCCAGTTTCGATACCGGCCTTTCGTAAATCCCCTTCGCCGTCTGAATTGTGGCGGACCGGATGCATCCATCGCATCCGACCTTCGTATGGATGATTCTGCCTTTCGGCCAACAATTTCTGGGTAGCTGAGGATCGACGATGATTACTACGTCACCGATGACTATAGGTTTGGTGTGTACGAACCATTTTGTTCGTCTAGTGATTTCAGGAAGATAGTCGGTTACCCAACGCCTCCAGAACTGGTTTGCGATGATCTGGGATGTTCGCCAATTCTGCAGCAATGCGGAACCACTGTCGTCTTGAATCGTGAGGGGTTTTGAGCCATCGGATGACCCGAGTATAAAATGATTCGGGGTAAGAGCTGGAGCCGAATCGCTGTCAATCGGAACGTGCGTCAAAGGTCGCGAATTTACGATGCTCTCGATTTCTATAAGTACGTTTCGAAGCACCTCATCTGTTGGTTTGCGGGATGATTGAATGGCCATCATATTAACCTTCACCGTCCGGATTAATCTTTCCCAGCAACCACCCATATGTGGTGCTGCGGGAGGATTAAATATCCAGTCCGTTTCTGAACTGATGAACTCCTCCATAAACTGCTGTTCGTTGATCGCTGCCATCGCTTCCTTTAGCGTACGACTGGCGCCGACAAAGTTCGTACCACGATCGCTGAAGATCTTCCTAGGAGTACCTCTGCGTGCTACAAAGTTACGAAGACCCATTATGCATGAGTTCGTGCTGAGGGTGCAGACCAGTTCGATGTGAATAGCGCGTATTGTCAAACAAGTGATCAGCATTCCCCAGCGCTTCTCTACTCTTCTACCTAGGACTACCTCAATCGGGCCAAAATAATCTATCCCGACATATGTGAAGGGACGAGTGAAGGCTGCAAGTCGGGCTGGCGGTAGGTCTGCCATGATTGGAGGGCGAGGCATGGCTGTCTCGTTCTTACAGCGTTGGCAGTTTTTACGGGCCTTAGCGAAGCCGACGCGGATGCGAGGAATATGAAATCGTTGTCTCAGCTTGTTTATGACGGTTTCGTGATTGCAGTGGTGGTATCTGTGGTGGTAGTGCTTCATTATCAGGGCGGTTATGTGATGATCACGGATTAGTATGATGGGTTTTTTGGCAGCTTCAGTGGCAAACTGACACGCACCAATTCTCGTTCTCATCCGAATTACTCCCTGCTCGTCCAGTTGAGGATTCAACTGATACAGTTGGCTGGTTTTCGGTAGTGACTTCGTGGTTACAGTTAAATATGTACTCTTCAGATTAGCTATTTCGTTCGGAAAGCTCTCGAGCTGAGCGATGCGAAACAAGTACTCTTCAGCTTTGTTGAGCTCGACCGCGGAAAGCGGGCCTAACAGAATAGGTTGTTGTTTTATCTTCAGTCGAAGATTGGATATGTATCGGAGAACGAGTGCAACACAATTCCGCAATAATTTCCATTTTGAAAACTTACTGACGCAGATCAAATCACAATTGATACCGGCTGAGGTTGAGACCGTACGATGTAGAAGCAAGTGGGGGCGAAGTTCAGCAGTGTTTGGCGCTTGCAGAGGAGGTGTACATGGCCACTTTGACTCTGGAAGCCATAAAAAATCTGGACCAGTAAACCATCTGCTCTCCGGAGTGAGGTCAGGCGTTCCGTCCCACTTGGTTCCATCATCAGCCACATTGAGTCGAGTGGGAACCCATCGCCATTCTGCTGGTTCGGATATTTCGAGGAGCTCGCTCACTCGGAAAGCTACGAATTGGGAGTAGCGGCGATGATCCGAATATATCCAGTGAAGAACATCTCTGGAATCTGTCCAATACACCCGGCGAGTTATTCGGAGCGTTAGGGAGGTAAAAATTGTTTGCGCAAGCCTTGCACCGACAACCGCAGCTTGGAGTTCCAGTCGGGGGATGGAAATAAATTTCAACGGGGCCACTCTTGTTTTCGAGGCGACTATCGAGCATGTCGTGGATCCGTTGGAATCGAAGCGTAAAAACACACCGCAGCAAATCCCTTTTCGCTAGCGTCAACGAAAGTATGCAGTTGGATGTCTGTACAACTATTGATGGAATGTGTCCTACTGTAGCAACGTGGCACTCGTACAGTTTCCACTTGCGGGAGGATTTTCGTCCATCGTTGCCATTTCTTGTAGAGATCACCTGTGATATCTTCGTCCCATTGAATGTTTGCGCGCCAAACTTCCTGGAGAAGAATTTTCAAGAAGATGAGAAAGTGAGCCACAAGTCCTAACGGATCGAAGATCGTCATGAGAACGCGAAGCATTTCGCGCTTAGTTGGCGATCGGTGACCGTTGAGGAGAAGTTGATCGTAGCGCTTCCATCCAATTTTGAACATAAATTCATCCGTCTCTGTACGCCACCACATGCCGAGAACTTTTTCCATGGCTACTTCTGGTGAAATGTCTAGGTCCTTTTCCACAGTCGTCTTTTCTTTTAGAGCGGTGAGAACCCGTTTGGAGTTACTTATCCAATTGCGGATCTCAAAGCCGCCCTGCGAGTAGACGTGTCTCACTTCTTCGGCCAAACGAATTGCTTCGCTCTCTTCGTCTACGCTGACCAGCATATCGTCCACGTAGTGGCGTTTCGTGATAGCTTCCACGGCTGATTGATGCGTCGCCTTGAACCGTTCTGCGTTGAGGTTTTTGATGTATTGCGCGCAGCTTGGAGAACAGCAGGCACCGAAACTCATGACCTGCAATACATAGACAGACAGTTCACCGCTTCTGTCCAGCCAGAAGAACCTTTGACACTGTTGGTCCTCATGCCATATTGCTACCTGGTGGTACATTTCGCGGATGTCTCCAGTTAATCCAATTCGTCGTTCGCGAAATGAGAGCAAGATCTCAAACAGCGAACAGAGCTGATCGGGACCCTTCAAAAGCGCAGAATTTAGCGAAACACCAAACGTTTTTGCAGCCGCGTCCCATACCAGCCTGACCTTCCCGGGTTTATTCGGATTTCTCACCGGAAATACAGGCAGATACCAAGTGCGTTTGTATTTTCGATTAATCTCCTCTGGTGTGAGTTTTCTGGCGTACCCTTTCGCCACATAATCAGCGATCATTTGATTGAGCACATCCCCGAGTTCTGGTTCTTTTTCCATGCGCTTTTGAAGATGTTGGTGTCGGCACAGTGCCATTGCTCGGTTGTTTGGCAAACGAATGTTGTCATGTCGCCAAAACAGTCTCACCTCGTAACGGTTTCCATCGAATGTGGTCAGCGATTGAAGAATATGTTGAGCACGTTGGTCTTCAGAGGAGAGGAGAATTTTGTCTGGTTTAGACACACCGAGACTATCTAAGGCGAAGTAAGATTTCATAGTTTGATGAAGCAGTTCGTCCGAGTCTTGATTGGTAGCGATCATGTGCACCATACATTGCGCTGCAGCTACTTTGTCATCACAGCCAAGTCCACCACAGATTGTCCAACCGATGCGTGTTTTCACAGCTATCGGTTCCTCAAGCTTCCCTTCTCTGCATTTTAGAACCATTCCGATCGAGGCGTGTTTCATACCGATCAGAATGCGTGGCTGGGCGTCACTGTACGAATCAATAGGCAGTCCACGGAGGTGGGGATATATTCTTTCTAGATAAGCTACATCCAGCGTTTGGATTGGTAGCAAAAGTTCCTTCACCGTTCTAACGGATGTGACAGGAAACCTTTTGTCTTGGTGGTGAACTCCGGCGATATCGAGACTAACGAGGCGAGAATTCTTTTCATCGCGCTGCGTTCCACCAGTCCATCGTAAACACAGAGGCTGTTCAACACCTTCAAGTTTGAGCTCATTCGCTAACTCTTGATCAATAAGGGTTAATTCCGATCCTTCATCGAAGAATGCAAACACCTGAATGGTTCGATTCTTTCCGTGAAGCACAACTGGCAGATAGCGAAATAGAACGGAACTGGAATTTGTACGATGAACGTTGCAGTCGTGCGATTGCCTGCTAGTTCCTTCCTGACAGGACGGTAGAACCGTGTGCTGTGAAGAAACCCTCGTGGTTGGCGGCACAGCCTTTTGTTCATTGTGAAGCAATTCGTGATGCTTCAATGTGCATCCTGATCTCCCACATAGCTTTGTTTTGCATGTGCCGTTGTGGACACGAAGACATCTACGACAGAGCCCATGCTCTCTAACCGCGGCCCATCGTGAATCCCTGGAAAGTTCCAAGAATTGCTTGCATTTTTCGATCGCTCTACATCTCCCTCTGCATATCTTGCACGATTCGTTGATTACGTGCGTTCTCTCAGCATCCAGCTTCGTTGAAACCGTGAATGGTGTATCACCGGATGTCTCGCTGTGTGCGTTTACAAAGGCATTTCCCTTTTTGGACGCACGAAAATCGCTACGGATTAATTTCGCTTCCTGAGGCGGAATCGCAATCGTGCTAGTAGCCTCGGCCAATGAATATACCCAGTTTCCGAACGCAGCCAAATTAACATTCGGGATAGTTTGTCTGTAGCGAGCCCAGTCCAGCTTGATGTTGGGAGGGAGCTTCGCGACGAGCTGGTGCAACAATGAGATGTTGTATAAATACTCCTCCAAGCCACATGCGTCAACCGTCACACAGAAATTTCGGACATTAACAGCGAAATCCACAATCGTGTCGAGTTTATCCTCCCTTATCGCTGGCAAACAATTGATTTTCGAGATCAGAGAGTGTACTATCGACTCCGGCTGTCCAAACAGCATACGCAGTGTATCCATCACACATCGAATGTTTGACGGATGCATAAGTAAGCATTTCACTGCTTCGTACGCCTTGCCCTTCAGGCACCGCTGTAGTCGAATGGTGTTTTCTTCTGATGAGAATCCGCACATTGTCGTGGTACTATTGAAGGTTGACAAAAAACCAGCCATTCTTCGGGATGGCCCGAGAATGTGGGCAGGTCCCTAGATATTAACTGTCGAGCAGCAAGCTGTTGACTATTCAGCGGGTTATGCTGTCTAGGGAGCTCCGGTAACCCCATGTTGTGCATCAATGTAGGTTGAGGGACATTCTGTGGCCTTGGAACGTACGGAAGTCTATTATCATCAACTGGAGCAGGAATGTTATTGTCTGGTACCGCGATGTCTCGCACAGCATTCGGTGGAACTTCATCCAACCTTCCTTCTTCGAGCATCGTATTGTTTTGTTCCACCCACTCGTTGATTTCACTGCCTCCACCGTACGCTGATCCATCTTGCTCGCTCATTTGTTCGAGGATACTGTATTTTTCCGTAATGAATTCACGTTTGAGAGCATATTCTTCCTCCAATTTCTGTAGTTGAAGTTTAAGGGAACGACGAGAGCCAGTTGACTGCGCTTTTTCCCTAGGTGTTTCGGTAGTTACAACCTCCTTTTGAGGTGGCGCAATCGCCTGGTGTGGTTGTGCGACTGGTGGCGCACCTGCTTGATTTTTCAAGGATGAATTTGGCTTAGACAGCACAGCTGATGAAACAGTTTCCTTTTTAGCAGAACTCCTGGTTACACGTATGTTCTGTTGCGGTGGTATTACTCCTTGTACGTTCGGGTGTTGCTTTCCTGCATTTTTGACACCACTCGTTGTTGCGAGTTGCTGATCGGCGGTTGAACTTGTCTGCTGGTTCCCGGTTGCAGCTGCGCATTTGGGACAGCACCAGAACTTGTCTCCAACTTCATCCGTCATACAAATACAACGGCAATGGTACCAATCGTGACAGAGGTTGCACTTAACCATTTCGTTAGTGTCAGGACCTCTACATATTTTGCATGCTCGCCCTGATAGAGTCGTTTCCACATTTTCCGCTGTCGTCACCACATGCACACCATCAATATTTGCTCCACGATTTGTGTGTACCTTTTCAGGAACAGCATCCGTGACCGGCTTATTTGCATTACGGTTCGACATAATCCAGGTTATTCGACTAAACGAATTTTATAAACTGTTGGCGCACCGAAATAGATATGGTTTCCGTTTTTATAATTATCCTCTTTATTCCAAACAGATTGGAAAAAATTATAAAATTCCTAACAATAAAACAATATAGTGTGAATATTTTCTGATTGAACTTAGTTTTTTTTTGTAACTCACGTTTACTATCTTCACCCGATCAGAATCTGTTGACCTGACGAGCGTTTTCTCGGGTGCCAACTACGTTGATGTTCTGATGTGAAACTCCTAGGTTGATCTACATTTGTAAGCATTTTTAGACATAATTTTCACTAGGTTAAGGCAAATTTTTTACCTCTATGATTATTTTAATCTTTAAGATTCATTAGATTTAAGTAGAATTATGATTTACACTTAGACGCCGCGCTGTATATATAGCTTAGATAGAATATTTTTAATTAGGTATAATTCACTAGTTTTATGTATATTTTTTACCGTTTTAGAAAACGTATTCCATTTATCGTAACGTGTATATATATTCTACTATAAACTTTAGGCACTATGAAAAGATTCTATACGTCCTTTCTAGTCAACTTTTATTCCAACTCTGTCCTTTGTTTTTCTCAGAAACTATTTTCCCTTTCTTCGATTTCTTCTTCTTTTTTTTTATTGACCACTGCTGACCATTTGGACTAGGCATGTAATATATCGGTCGAGGTACGATTCCTCCTTAAGTTTGCATGTATGGAAAGTGCTGCCAGTCAGATAGAGGCGCGTAATGATAACAGTTGGTATTGATTAAATTTTTGATTGAATGAAACAATTTCCGAATTCAATTGAATTCAATATCTTTGCTTTGTGCGTAAAAAGATTATATAATGCCATGTGAGGTCAATTCATGCATTGTGATTTATTATGTGTTTCGTTGCAAGTAAATTTAATGACAGTCCTTTTACGTTTGGTATGATTACATCTTGGTTTTGAAGTCTGTAATAGACAAACACATTTCAGTCGGAACAAAAATGCTCCCGACTTATATGCATTTGCAATGCCAATTTCACCACGCTCCTTGGATTTGAAGTCTTTGTTAGGGAAATAAATTTCAGTCGGAACAAAAATGCCCCCGACTTGCATGAATTTGCAATGCCAATTTCCCCACGCTCCTGGATTTAAAGTCTGTGTTAGGGAAACACATTTCAGTCGGAAGAAAAATACACCCGACCTGCATGAATTAGCAAGACCAATTTCCCCCAGAGACCTTGGTTCTGAAGTCTGTGTTGGGGAAACACATTTCAGCCGGAACAAAAATGCCTCCGACTTGCATGTATTTGCAATGCCAATTTCTCCACGCTCCTTGGATTTAAAGTCTGTGTTAGGGAAACACATTTCAGTCGGAAGAAAAATACACCCGACCTGCATGAATTATCAATGCCAATTTTCCCCAGACACCTCGGTTCTGAAGTTTGTGATGGGAAAACACATTTCAGCCGGAACAAAATTATCCCTTACTTGCATGTATATTTGTTAAGCGGATTTCCACAGCTACATTGATTTTGAAGTCTGTGTTCGGGAATCCGTAAATCGGGCCAATCAAAACTAGGCAGTTAGAGCGTTTAGATAGAGCTTGAAATTTCACAGTTAATCAATTGTTTATCTAATGAAACATAACATTTTATTAATTGCGATAGAAGCGTAGAAATATTCCGTATCAATTAATGCAAACATCTTTCCGATTCAGTAAGAAATGTTCGAGTTATAAGCATTTGGAATCTTTCAATTTTTCCTGCATGTTCTGTGTTTAGGTTTTCATTTTACCCCCCATATACTCCGGTTAGACGTAGTCCCACGTCAAAATTATCTTTCAAATGAAAGCAACGGCAACAGGCTTACGTAGCGTACTTTTTAGTGTAGAGCCAGTTTGAGGCAACAGAGTCCGAAACAAAAAAAAATTCTATAACTCTGTCATTGTTAAAATTCGAACATATGCGTAGAAGGGTTTTTTCCATCAAATATGATCATCTATCACCTACTGAGAGATTCTGGGAAAATATATATTTTTTCATGTGAGAAAGGTGTTTTCTGACTTTAAGGGGCTGAATCAAAAATTAAATTCTTCTTTTACATTCAATAATCGAAATCGGAGACTGTATATAATCGAGTCCGCGCTGTATTAGTTTTCAACTTGAAGGATAAATCTAAACACTCCCAAAACTTAGTATTTCCGACGTCACCAATATATTATCGAAGAAACTCTCGCCTAGAATTATTAAGCTGTGCGTGTTTTTCTCATATGAATTGTTGATCATTTGTGTGTTTGGATTCAGGCATCCCAACAGTAAAGCATTCTTGTTACATTCGATAACTCATAATTTCTATTTTAATTTACTCAAACACAAAAAATAACATACTATTGTATAGAGTGAAATTTTTTCTTTCAAATTCCGTCAACAAACATTTTTTATGTTTGCCCCAAACAGAATGACAAACAAATAAAAAGAGCGTGTTTTTTGGGAAGAAATATAATAACAATAACTATGAGTGAAGTTGAGATATTGACAAGTTCTGCATCGCAAAATGTTTGTATTAGTAAGTATTAAAAGTCTTCCGAAGATAGTTTGTATGTAAAATTTGAAATATAAAAGTTGAAGCAAAAAAAAAGTCACAGAAGGGTTGTGTCGAAGATACGACCGCATAGTTGACGTAGGATTCCGTTAGGCTATCTGTTGATTTTGGATATGTTTGAAGAATTACATCGTCTTCGATGATGATTTGGAGGAGGTTAACAGTTGTTGCATGGTGCGTATCAGATAAAAGATACCGAAGTGGCACGAAATATGATGAAAACCGCCCTCTGTGATTCTAGACGAGATGCCTCCTGTGTTATTTTTTTTCCCATTTATTTATTTATTAGGCTCATTAGCATTTTAGATGTAACAAAGCCGGGTTTTAATCGTGTACATGTACATATGTTTATGTTTCTATAAACTGTAAATTACACAGTAGTTAGTAGTAGCCATTTAGGCGTTAAGTTTTCTGTTCCATTACATTATTGTAAATTACACAGTAGTAGCCATTTCGGATTAAGGGTATTCTTTCTGTTCTTCCATTGCTCAGCAGACCGGACAGCGGAGACAGTTGATATTGATCATTGTTGGGTTATTTATAGAACAGCAGCACGATGTTTCTTGCAGAGCAGAGCAGTTGTATGGATGAATCGATCTAATTTCGACCGCGGATCGATCTCCATCGCTGATGATGTTTGCGTGGACGTAATTATTCTATAACAACACAAAGATGGTCAATTGAGGGTCCTGAGTTTGAACTCACGAACGATCGCTTAGTAAGCGAACGCGTAACCAAGTGGCTACGAAGACCCACCTCCTGTGTTATGTTATGTATAGATGAAATGAAGAAAAACAGGAAGTGGGTTATATCTATGGTATAACCGCAAGGGTGACGTAGGACTATCGTTGATATAGAGATCATTTGTTTGAAGTTGAATCTAAATCCATCCTGAATGAATGAATAAATAAATATTTGGGTGACTTCAAAAACGAGAGTGTTACGTTGGAGACTCAAGGTTTTATGCATCCAATATTGGATACAAAAAACCTTGTTCTGAAGAATAATCTTCAGAAGCTTTCCTGCTAACTGCACTTGATTGACAAATCACAAAACCAAATGTATGTGGTCGCAGTATTATATGGATAGAAAGTATTAAAATAAATTCGCTTGAATGTAATTTTCAATTCCAAGGGGAATTGGCAGATTATTTTTCAGCAACGATCATTTTTTTCCAGGTTTCCTCTCGATAACCAGCAAACGAAAAGAGTTGCGCGCGTGTATGTGTGTGTGTGGCGGCTGCTTCTATGTCTTCCCGAGGAACCGTATTTCGATGCTGATACTCTCTTGGTCACGAGAGTATCAGCACCGGCTTTTCTGCGCTCCCTCACAGTTAAAACAAACTGATTGCATTTCAGGTCAGGTCAGGCCAGGTAATGAATCCCTCGATCCCTCGCCGTTCAGCTCGTAACGCTAAAAATCCGAATTTTGAACCACCTCTCCCCCCCCCCTTCGTTCGGCAATTTCCTATCTCTAATAAACAGAAAGTAACGCAACATCTACCCCCTCCCCCCTTATCGCGTTACGTAATTTGTACACGACGCCTCACGAAAAATGAATCGGTTTCACCACCAGAATATCATTTCAGTATGCTTTTCGTGCGTGATTGAATCGAGAGAAGGTGTGGTTTACGATGGCAATTTGGAAGGCAAACTAGAGGAGAATGAACTCTCTGAGTATGATAATTTCGGCGACTGAGCAATAATCGATTGAAAATTATATAATTTTCGCGATACGAAACATTTTCCGTTTTTCATGTTATGCATCCAATATTGGATACGAAAATATCCTACTGATGGGAAAGAATAATCTTCAGAAGCTTTCCAGCTAATTACACTTGATTGAAAAATTACGAAATCAAATGTATTTGGTCGCTGTGTTCGCCATATAATTAGAAAACATTAAAATAAACTCTTTCGCATGGATGTATTCTTCAATTCCCAGGGAACTGGCAGATTATTTTTCAGCAACGATTAGATCTTTCCGGAATTTTCTCGATGCTGTATGGCATCCAAACGAAAATTCTCGTTTCAGTTTGGCCTACAAAAAACTTTTCTAAACTCTAATCCATCAAATTTGGAGCCCTGAAAAGGGCCTATGATTATATGCTAAGCTAATATAGTACCCTCTCCTTGGATTCGATGGGCCAGCTGAATGTCCTTGGGCATGATGTGACGCGTTTTGCGTGGATAGCACACAAATTTGTATCTTAGAATAAGCCTCCTGCAGCGTCATAACCGCGGAACTTTGGAAGCGCAAGTCGGTTTTGAAGTCCTGAGCAATTCCACGATCCAAAAGCTGCAAAGGTAGCTTGCGGATCAGCAATTCGGTCGACTTCCGATAGCGATGAATTTCACGCAAAGTTCCCGGTCGATAGCGATGTGGCTTCTTCACCTATCCTGCGGCTGGTGCGCTTATCCGAGCTGCTTTCGTGTGTCTTACCACTGAAAGACTAACTATCTATCTGCTTGGTCCCAAACAAACGAGTCGTCACGGTGCGAGAGTAGAGTAAGAAATGAACGAAAGCAAAGGAAGCGTCATTTTATAAACCATAAAAGTATAGAATCTAAACCCCACCCTTATTATATTCGTTGCTTACACTGAGAGAGAAACGAATAACATCGAAGTAAGTATACAGTAATGTATTTGAATCCGGACACTTTGCGTTACATTTAATACCATACCGCAGCCACAACATTTTCTGCATGTTGAATTAATGCGATTGATAAGTAACTATCAAGAAACTATCAGTAACTATATTAGCCACTATTAATCGCATAAATTCAACATGAAAAAAATGTTATGGCTGTGGTATGATATTGAATGTAATGCAAAGTGTCCGGATTCAAAAGCATTACTGTAAAAAAGAGTTAACTCGACTGAAATTTTTTCGGTTCGGCCTGCAAAAACGAAATTAAGAGCCCCCGCCTACTGCAGACTGACTTGTCGACCGATAGTTCGGTCGGCTTATTAATCAGTACGGAGAAAAAAAGTCTGTAGTGTACAGCATAATGCATAGACGTAAGTATGAGCTTCCCCATCTCAAATTCCAATAAGATTAATGGGTTTCCAAGTGGGCGCGCTACATACGGATACGAATGATTTCAATAACCTGTTTTCGAAGCTATCATTAAGCTATTGAAACAAATTTTCGACTCAATAAATAGAAATCATATAACTCTTGGACATTTTATCTTTTGTATGAAATGATTATCATACTGTTCCGTTGATCCGAAGCAGAATGAATCACGCTTAAAGAAGGAATGGATTTTTTCTTGGAATTCAGTCAGCAGAAATAATGCCCTTTCCCAACAATTAAAAACGACAAACGGTAAACAGTTTCATCAAAGTGATTTCTTCGATATGGGGATATATTCACTACATCATGTCATATATTTCATATTTTTCATTATAAAATCCATATCCATGGCACCTATCGGTATCGAATTATCATCGACACCACGATTTTCGCTAAATGCTCCTTTCAGTTCGGCTTGTAAAAAACTTTTCTGCACTCTAATCCATCAAATTTGGAGCCCTGAAAAGGGCTGTTGATTATATGCTAAGCTAATATAGCACGCTCTCCTCGGATACGATGGGCCAGCTGGATGTCCTTGGGCATGATGTGACGCGTTTTGCATGGATAGCACACAAATTGGTATCTTCTACAAAACCGACTTGCGCTTCCAAAGTTCCGCGGTTATGACGCTGCAGGAGGCTTATAAGTCCTGAGCAATTCCACGAACCAAATGCTGCGAAGGTAGCTTGCGGATCAGCAATTCGGTCGACTTCTGATAGCGACGAATTTCATGCGAAGTTCCCGGTCGATAGCGATGTGGCTTCTTCACGCTTCCTGCGGCTGATGCGCTTATCCGAGCTGCTTTCGTGGTGCCTTACCACCGAAAGACTAACGAGCTGTCTGCTTAGTCCCGATGAAACGAGTCCTCACGGTGCGAGAGTAGAGTAAGAAATGAACGAAAGCAAGGGAAGTGTCATTTTATAAAACATAAAAGAATCGAATGTAAACCCCACCCTCTTTATTGTATAAGTTTACTGTATACTCACGAATATAATAAGGGTGGGATTTAGATTCTATACTTTTATGGTTTATAAAATGACGCTTCCTTTGCTTTCATTCATTTCTTACTCTACTCTCACACCGTGAGGACTCGAGCTCGTTAGTCTTTCGCAGACAGCTCGTTAGTCATTCGGTGGTAAGGCACACGAAGTCAGCTCGGATAAGCGCACCAGTAGCAGGATAGGTGGAGAAGCCACATCGCTATCGACCGTGAACTTCGCATGAAAATCGTCGCTATCAGATATCGACCAAATTGCTGATCCGCAAGCTACCTTTGCAGCATTTGGTTCGTGGAATTGCTCAGGACTTCAAAACCGACTTGCGCTTTCAAAGTTCCGCGGTTATGACGCTGCAGGAGGCTTATTCGAAGATACCAATTTGTGTGCTATCCATGCAAAACGCGTCACATCATGCCCAAGGACATCCAGCTGGCCCATCGTATCCGAGGAGAGCGTGCTATATTAGCTTAGCATATAATCAACGGCCCTTTTCAGGGCTCCAAATTTGATGGATTAGAGTACAGAAAAGTTTTTTACAGGCCGAACTGAAAGGAGCATTTAGCGAAAATCGTGGTTTCGATAATAATTCGTTACCGATAGGTGCCATGGATATGGATTTCCTTATGAAGAATATGAAATACATGACATGATGTAGTGAATATATCCGAAGAAATCACTTTGGTGAAACTGCATTATAAAATTATTTGTGTACGAATGCCGCAATCGATAGTCGACTCTAATTTGCGCTGGGTAATTTCCTCGGAGGACTCTATTCCTCCTTTGAACATTAATAATCTCTTTCTGGCAAAACGATGTGGTATGAATCACATTATTTGAATGATAGAATGAAGAAGTTTTCTGCCAATTTCCTTCAACCTCCAAACGTATCTTTCTCCCGTTTGTCGTTTTCGCGTTCGCTAATCCTTTCTCACAACACCCATTTCTCGTTTGAGAAATTGTTGAGTAAACATTGTTTGCCAGTGGGCGTAGAGCGGGAATTCCTAAAGATTCATTGCACCTCTAATAAATTGCCGAAAGATGTGGTCTTACGTTGATCGCACTTGATTGAAAAAATCCAAAACGAAATGTATTTGGTCGAAGCATTATATGAGTAGAAAGCAAATAATCGCTCGAAAATGACTTGATTTTCGCGATGTGAAACATTTTCCGTTTTTCATGTTATGCATCCAATATTGGATACGAATATTTCCACTGATGGGGAAAAAATATTCAGAAGCTTTCCTGTTAATTGCGATTGATTGAAAAATAACAAAACCAAATGTATTTGGTTGCAGTGTTATATGGATAGAAAACATTAAAATAAACTATTTCGCATGAATGTATTTTTCAATTCCCAGGGGAACTGGCAGATTATTTTTCAGCAACGATGATAGCAACGAGAATTCCGCGCGTGTATGTGTGTGTGTGTGTGGCGGCTGCTCCGATGTTTCAAGCGGAACCGTGGCATCACTCTCCTCCTGATGGATTCCCTTTTGGCCTTAGGTGCACAAACAGGCTCTTGGTGACACCGTTCATCAGCGCATTCATGATAAACGAAATTAGCTTCACAACAACAGCGACAACATGCTCCAATCACTGTTCAATCATAACTGAGTGGGTTTACGAGCGCCGCTCGCTTATATACCGATTTTTGATTTCAATAGCCTGTTTTGAAAGCAATTTTAAGACTATTGAAACAAGTTTTGACGTAGGACTACGTCTTTCATTTCTATACCGGGGTGTAAAATCAAAGTTTCGAAAACGAAAGCGTTACGCCGGAGACCGAGATTTTGAGCGTTAATAGCTCCTAAACAACTGAACGAAATGGTATGATAAACACTTCATTCGAAAGATAAAATGTCTACGCGTTATATACTTGTTACTTTTTGATCCAAAAACTTGTTTCAATAGTCTTAAAATTGCTTTCAAAACAGGCTATTGAAATCACCAATCGGTATATAAGCGAGCGGCGCTCGGAAATCCACTCAGTTCTAATTGAACAGCGATTGGAGCATGTTGTCGCTGTTGCGGTGAAGCTCTTTATTTATCATGAAAGCGCGGATGAACGGTGTCACCAAGAACCTGTTTGTGCACCCTAGGCCAGAAGGGAATCTATCAGGAGGAGAGTGATGCCACAAACGGTTCCCTGGGAAGACATCGCTACACACAAATACACGCGCGGCTATTAACAGGTGGTTATCGAGTTGGCATTAACCACTGGTGGGCTTCCAGTATCGAGGAAAATGTGGAAATATCTAATCGTTACTGAAAATAATTTGCCAGTTCCTTTGGGAATTTTCAAAATATATTCATGTGAAAGAGTTTAATTGAATGTTTTCTATCCATGTAACACTGTGACCAAATATGTTTCAATCAAGTGCTATTAACAGGTGGTTATCGAGTTGGCATTAACCACTGGTGGGCTTCCAGTATCGAGGAAAATATGGAAATATCTAATCGTTACTGAAAATAATCTGCCAGTTCCTTTGGGAATTTTCAAAATATATTCATGTGAAAGAGTTTAATTGAATGTTTTCTATCCATGTAACACTGTGACCAAATACATTTGGTTTTGTGGTTTTTCAATCAATCGCAATTAACAGGATAGCTTCAGAAGATTATTCTTCCCCATCAGTAGGATATTTCCGTATCCAATATTGTATGCGCCCGCAATCGATTATTGCTCAGTCGCCGAAAGTTCCAAGCTCAGAGAGTTCATTCCCCTCTAGTTTGCCTTCCAAATTGCCATCGTAAACCACACCTTCTCTCGATTCAATCACACACAAAAAGCATACTTAAGCGATATTCTGGTGGTGAGACACATTCATTTTTCGTGAGGACATCGACAAGACAACATCGTTGCCTAACGTGCTGGAGGAGGTGGACGGCAAAGGATCGACACATACACGCGAAGAACTCTTTCCGTTAGGATGCCATTCAGCATCGGGAAAGTTCCGGAAAGATCTAATCATTGCTGGAAAATAATCTGCCAGTTCCTCTGGGAATTTTCAAAATATATTCATGTGAAAGAGTTTAGTTGAATGTTTTCTATCCATGTTACACTGTGACCAAATATGTTTCAATCAAGTGCTATTAACAGGTGGTTATCGAGTTGGCATTAACCACTGGTGGGCTTCCAGTATCGAGGAAAATGTGGAAATAACTAATCGTTACTGAAAATAATCTGCCAGTTCCTCTGGGAATTTTCAAAATATATTCATGTGAAAGAGTTTAATTGAATGTTTTCTATCCATGTAACACTGTGACCAAATACATTTGGTTTTGTGATTTTTCAATCAATCGCAATTAACAGGATAGCTTCTGAAGATTATTCTTTCCCATCAGTAGGATATTTCCGTATCCAATATTGGATGCATAAAACCTTGTGGCTCCAACGTAACGCTCTCGTTTTCGAAGTTCTCCAAATATTCATTCATTCAGAATGAATTCAGATTCAACTTCAAACAAATGATCTCTAAATCAACGATAGTCCTACGTCACTCTTGCGGTTATACCATAGATATAACCCACTTCCTGTTTTTGGATGAAAAAGTAACAAGTATATGACGCGTAGACATTTTATCTTTCAAATGAAGTGTTTATCATACCATTTCGTTCAGTTGTTTAAGAGCTATTAACGCTCAAAATCTCGGTCTCCAGCGTAACGCTTTCGTTCTCGAAACTTTGGTTTTACACCCCGGTATAGAAATGAAAGACGTAGTCCTACGTCAAAAAAAAACTCACCAATGTATTATCCTATATAATTACCAATACCGAACACAATTATCAATTGTTCTCATAAGTAAAAATATGTTACTTTGATATAGAGAAAACATATTTGAAACGGAAAAGGGAATTTTCTTTCATACCTTGTATTTTCTGAGTGTTTATTCAATCTAATGCGAATTTTCATTGGACTAACAACACCTAATACTATATGTAGAGCATATGGGAAATCACTTTTGACGTAGGACTACGTCTTTCATTTCTATACCGGGGTGTAAAATCAAAGTTTCGAAAACGAAAGCGTTACGCCGGAGACCGAGATTTTGAGCGTCGATAGCTCTTAAACAACTGACCGAAATGGCATGATAAACACTTCATTCGAAAGATAAAATGTCTACGCGGTATATACTTGTTACTTTTGACGTAGGACTACGTCTTTCATTTCTATACCGGGGTGTAAAATCAAAGTTTCGAAAACGAAAGCGTTACGCCGGAGACCGAGATTTTGAGCGTTAATAGCTCCTAAACAACTGAACGAAATGGTATGATAAACACTTCATTCGAAAGATAAAATGTCTACGCGTTATATACTTGTTACTTTTTGATCCAAAAACTTGTTTCAATAGTCTTAAAATTGCTTTCAAAACAGGCTATTGAAATCACCAATCGGTATATAAGCGAGCGGCGCTCGGAAATCCACTCAGTTCTAATTGAACAGCGATTGGAGCATGTTGTCGCTGTTGCGGTGAAGCTCTTTATTTATCATGAAAGCGCGGATGAACGGTGTCACCAAGAACCTGTTTGTGCACCCTAGGCCAGAAGGGAATCTATCAGGAGGAGAGTGATGCCACAAACGGTTCCCTGGGAAGACATCGCTACACACACATACACGCGCGGCTATTAACAGGTGGTTATCGAGTTGGCATTAACCACTGGTGGGCTTCCAGTATCGAGGAAAATGTGGAAATATCTAATCGTTACTGAAAATAATTTGCCAGTTCCTTTGGGAATTTTCAAAATATATTCATGTGAAAGAGTTTAATTGAATGTTTTCTATCCATGTAACACTGTGACCAAATATGTTTCAATCAAGTGCTATTAACAGGTGGTTATCGAGTTGGCATTAACCACTGGTGGGCTTCCAGTATCGAGGAAAATATGGAAATATCTAATCGTTACTGAAAATAATCTGCCAGTTCCTTTGGGAATTTTCAAAATATATTCATGTGAAAGAGTTTAATTGAATGTTTTCTATCCATGTAACACTGTGACCAAATACATTTGGTTTTGTGGTTTTTCAATCAATCGCAATTAACAGGATAGCTTCAGAAGATTATTCTTCCCCATCAGTAGGATATTTCCGTATCCAATATTGTATGCGCCCGCAATCGATTATTGCTCAGTCGCCGAAAGTTCCAAGCTCAGAGAGTTCATTCCCCTCTAGTTTGCCTTCCAAATTGCCATCGTAAACCACACCTTCTCTCGATTCAATCACACACAAAAAGCATACTTAAGCGATATTCTGGTGGTGAGACACATTCATTTTTCGTGAGGACATCGACAAGACAACATCGTTGCATAACGTGCTGGAGGAGGTGGACGGCGAAGGATCGACACATACACGCGCAGAACTCTTTCCGTTAGGATGCCATTCAGCATCGAGAAAGTTCCGGAAAGATCTAATCATTGCTGGAAAATAATCTGGCAGTTCCTTTGGGAATTTTCAAAATATATTCATGTGAAAGAGTTTAATTGAAGTTTTCTATCCATGTTACACTGTGACCAAATATGTTTCAATCAAGTGCTATTAACAGGTGGTTATCGAGTTGGCATTAACCACTGGTGGGCTTCCAGTATCGAGGAAAATGTGGAAATATCTAATCGTTACTGAATATAATCTGCCAGTTCCTTTGGGAATTTTCAAAATATATTCATGTGAAAGAGTTTAATTGAATGTTTTCTATCCATGTTACACTGTGACCAAATATGTTTCAATCAAGTGCTATTAACAGGTGGTTATCGAGTTAGCATTAACCACTGGTGGGCTTCCAGTATCGAGGAAAATGTGGAAATAACTAATCGTTACTGAAAATAATCTGCCAGTTCCTTTGGGAATTTTCAAAATATATTCATGTGAAAGAGTTTAATTGAATGTTTTCTATCCATGTAACACTGTGACCAAATACATTTGGTTTTGTGGTTTTTCAATCAATCGCAATTAACAGGATAGCTTCAGAAGATTATTCTTCCCCATCAGTAGGATATTTCCGTATCCAATATTGTATGCGCCCGCAAGCGATTATTGCTCAGTCGCCGAAAGTTCCGAGCTCAGAGAGTTCATTCCCCTCTAGTTTGCCTTCCAAATTGCCATCGTAAACCACACCTTCTCTCGATTCAATCACACACAAAAAGCATACTTAAGCGATATTCTGGTGGTGAGACACATTCATTTTTCGTGAGGACATCGACAAGACAACATCGTTGCCTAACGTGCTGGAGGAGGTGGACGGCAAAGGATCGACACATACACGCGAAGAACTCTTTCCGTTAGGATGCCATTCAGCATCGGGAAAGTTCCGGAAAGATCTAATCATTGCTGGAAAATAATCTGCCAGTTCCTCTGGGAATTTTCAAAATATATTCATGTGAAAGAGTTTAGTTGAATGTTTTCTATCCATGTTACACTGTGACCAAATATGTTTCAATCAAGTGCTATTAACAGGTGGTTATCGAGTTGGCATTAACCACTGGTGGGCTTCCAGTATCGAGGAAAATGTGGAAATAACTAATCGTTACTGAAAATAATCTGCCAGTTCCTCTGGGAATTTTCAAAATATATTCATGTGAAAGAGTTTAATTGAATGTTTTCTATCCATGTAACACTGTGACCAAATATGTTTCAATCAAGTGCTATTAACAGATGGTTATCGAGTTAGCATTAACCACTGGTGGGCTTCCAGTATCGAGGAAAATGTGGAAATATCTAATCGTTACTGAAAATAATCTGCCAGTTCCTCTGGGAATTTAAAATTACATTCATGTGAAAGAGTTTATTTTAATGTTTTCTATCCAAGAAACACTGTGACCAAATACATTTGGTTTTGTGATTTTTCAATCAATCGCAATTAACAGGATAGCTTCTGAAGATTATTCTTTCCCATCAGTAGGATATTTCCGTATCCAATATTGGATGCATAAAACCTTGTGGCTCCAACGTAACGCTCTCGTTTTCGAAGTTCTCCAAATATTCATTCATTCAGAATGAATTCAGATTCAACTTCAAACAAATGATCTCTAAATCAACGATAGTCCTACGTCACTCTTGCGGTTATACCATAGATATAACCCACTTCCTGTTTTGACGTAGGACTACGTCTTTCATTTCTATACCGGGGTGTAAAATCAAAGTTTCGAAAACGAAAGCGTTACGCCGGAGACCGAGATTTTGAGCGTTAATAGCTCCTAAACAACTGAACGAAATGGTATGATAAACACTTCATTCGAAAGATAAAATGTCTACGCGTTATATACTTGTTACTTTTTGATCCAAAAACTTGTTTCAATAGTCTTAAAATTGCTTTCAAAACAGGCTATTGAAATCACCAATCGGTATATAAGCGAGCGGCGCTCGGAAATCCACTCAGTTCTAATTGAACAGCGATTGGAGCATGTTGTCGCTGTTGCGGTGAAGCTCTTTATTTATCATGAAAGCGCGGATGAACGGTGTCACCAAGAACCTGTTTGTGCACCCTAGGCCAGAAGGGAATCTATCAGGAGGAGAGTGATGCCACAAACGGTTCCCTGGGAAGACATCGCTACACACACATACACGCGCGGCTATTAACAGGTGGTTATCGAGTTGGCATTAACCACTGGTGGGCTTCCAGTATCGAGGAAAATGTGGAAATATCTAATCGTTACTGAAAATAATTTGCCAGTTCCTTTGGGAATTTTCAAAATATATTCATGTGAAAGAGTTTAATTGAATGTTTTCTATCCATGTAACACTGTGACCAAATATGTTTCAATCAAGTGCTATTAACAGGTGGTTATCGAGTTGGCATTAACCACTGGTGGGCTTCCAGTATCGAGGAAAATATGGAAATATCTAATCGTTACTGAAAATAATCTGCCAGTTCCTTTGGGAATTTTCAAAATATATTCATGTGAAAGAGTTTAATTGAATGTTTTCTATCCATGTAACACTGTGACCAAATACATTTGGTTTTGTGGTTTTTCAATCAATCGCAATTAACAGGATAGCTTCAGAAGATTATTCTTCCCCATCAGTAGGATATTTCCGTATCCAATATTGTATGCGCCCGCAATCGATTATTGCTCAGTCGCCGAAAGTTCCAAGCTCAGAGAGTTCATTCCCCTCTAGTTTGCCTTCCAAATTGCCATCGTAAACCACACCTTCTCTCGATTCAATCACACACAAAAAGCATACTTAAGCGATATTCTGGTGGTGAGACACATTCATTTTTCGTGAGGACATCGACAAGACAACATCGTTGCATAACGTGCTGGAGGAGGTGGACGGCGAAGGATCGACACATACACGCGCAGAACTCTTTCCGTTAGGATGCCATTCAGCATCGAGAAAGTTCCGGAAAGATCTAATCATTGCTGGAAAATAATCTGGCAGTTCCTTTGGGAATTTTCAAAATATATTCATGTGAAAGAGTTTAATTGAAGTTTTCTATCCATGTTACACTGTGACCAAATATGTTTCAATCAAGTGCTATTAACAGGTGGTTATCGAGTTGGCATTAACCACTGGTGGGCTTCCAGTATCGAGGAAAATGTGGAAATATCTAATCGTTACTGAATATAATCTGCCAGTTCCTTTGGGAATTTTCAAAATATATTCATGTGAAAGAGTTTAATTGAATGTTTTCTATCCATGTTACACTGTGACCAAATATGTTTCAATCAAGTGCTATTAACAGGTGGTTATCGAGTTAGCATTAACCACTGGTGGGCTTCCAGTATCGAGGAAAATGTGGAAATAACTAATCGTTACTGAAAATAATCTGCCAGTTCCTTTGGGAATTTTCAAAATATATTCATGTGAAAGAGTTTAATTGAATGTTTTCTATCCATGTAACACTGTGACCAAATACATTTGGTTTTGTGGTTTTTCAATCAATCGCAATTAACAGGATAGCTTCAGAAGATTATTCTTCCCCATCAGTAGGATATTTCCGTATCCAATATTGTATGCGCCCGCAAGCGATTATTGCTCAGTCGCCGAAAGTTCCGAGCTCAGAGAGTTCATTCCCCTCTAGTTTGCCTTCCAAATTGCCATCGTAAACCACACCTTCTCTCGATTCAATCACACACAAAAAGCATACTTAAGCGATATTCTGGTGGTGAGACACATTCATTTTTCGTGAGGACATCGACAAGACAACATCGTTGCCTAACGTGCTGGAGGAGGTGGACGGCAAAGGATCGACACATACACGCGAAGAACTCTTTCCGTTAGGATGCCATTCAGCATCGGGAAAGTTCCGGAAAGATCTAATCATTGCTGGAAAATAATCTGCCAGTTCCTCTGGGAATTTTCAAAATATATTCATGTGAAAGAGTTTAGTTGAATGTTTTCTATCCATGTTACACTGTGACCAAATATGTTTCAATCAAGTGCTATTAACAGGTGGTTATCGAGTTGGCATTAACCACTGGTGGGCTTCCAGTATCGAGGAAAATGTGGAAATAACTAATCGTTACTGAAAATAATCTGCCAGTTCCTCTGGGAATTTTCAAAATATATTCATGTGAAAGAGTTTAATTGAATGTTTTCTATCCATGTAACACTGTGACCAAATATGTTTCAATCAAGTGCTATTAACAGATGGTTATCGAGTTAGCATTAACCACTGGTGGGCTTCCAGTATCGAGGAAAATGTGGAAATATCTAATCGTTACTGAAAATAATCTGCCAGTTCCTCTGGGAATTTAAAATTACATTCATGTGAAAGAGTTTATTTTAATGTTTTCTATCCAAGAAACACTGTGACCAAATACATTTGGTTTTGTGATTTTTCAATCAATCGCAATTAACAGGATAGCTTCTGAAGATTATTCTTTCCCATCAGTAGGATATTTCCGTATCCAATATTGGATGCATAAAACCTTGTGGCTCCAACGTAACGCTCTCGTTTTCGAAGTTCTCCAAATATTCATTCATTCAGAATGAATTCAGATTCAACTTCAAACAAATGATCTCTAAATCAACGATAGTCCTACGTCACTCTTGCGGTTATACCATAGATATAACCCACTTCCTGTTTTTCATCCAAAAACTTGTTTCAATTGTCTTAAAATTGCTTTCAAAACAGGCTATTGAAATCACCAATCGGTATATAAGCGAGCGCCGCTCGGAAATCCACTCAGTTATAATTGAACAGCGATTGGAGCATGTTGTCGCTTTTTTGTTTGCTTTTTTTGCTAAATATTGTGCCTTCAACGTAACGCTCTCGTTTTCGAAGTCCCCCAAATATTCATTTATTCATTCATTCAGAATTGATTCAGATGCAACTAAAAACAAATGATCACTGAATCAACGATAGTCCTACGTCACCCTTGCGGTTATACCACAGATATAACCTACTTCCTGTTTTTCATCCAAAAACTTGTTTCAATTGTCTTAAAATTGCTTTCAAAACAGGCTATTGAAATCACCAATCGGTATATAAGCGAGCGCCGCTCGGAAATCCACTCAGTTATAATTGAACAGCGATTGGAGCATGTTGTCGCTTTTTTGTTTGCTTTTTTTGCTAAATATTGTGCCTTCAACGTAACGCTCTCGTTTTCGAAGTCCCCCAAATATTCATTTATTCATTCATTCAGAATTGATTCAGATGCAACTAAAAACAAATGATCACTGAATCAACGATAGTCCTACGTCACCCTTGCGGTTATACCACAGATATAACCTACTTCCTGTTTTTCTAATATTTCTTCACTTTTCCAATTTTTCTCGACGTATAAACTTTTCTTGGGTGAAAATGAACACCACAAAACAGACAGCTTAAACCAAAAAACCCGTTCTCGAGCGGGAACACACCTTGGTTTTCATTTATGAAAATTTAAATAAATCGTTTCATATATCAAGTCATTTTTAACACAACTGCTACCATATACAATTTTATCACTCACCTTCTTTGCAATATAAAAATGCCCTCGACTTGCATATATATGCAATGTCGATTTCCCTCGGACACCATGGTTTTTATGTCTCTGTTAGGGAACACTTTTCGGTGGGAACAAAAGCTCCCACTTCATTCATGTATTTGTAATGTCGATTTCCCCAGGCAGCTTGGTTTTGATGTCTCTGTTAGGGAATACATTTCGGTAGGAACAAAAATTGCCCCTACTTTCATGTATTTGCAATGTCGATTTCCCCCAGGCAGCTTGGTTTTGATGTCTCTGTTAGGGAACAAATTTCGGCCACTACTTTCATTTATTAGTTTTGACGTAGGACTACGTCTTTCATTTCTATACCGGGGTGTAAAATCAAATTTTATCATTCGAAAGATAAAATGTCTACGCGTTATATACTTGTTACTTTTTGATCCAAAAACTTGTTTCAATAGTCTTAAAATTGCCTTCAAAACAGGCTATTGAAATCACCAATCGGTATATAAGCGAGTGCCGCTCGGAAATCCACTCAGTTCTAATTTAACAGCAATGGGAGCATGTTGTCGCTGTTGTGGTGAAGCTCTTCGTTTATCATGAAAGCGCGGATGAACGGTATCACCAAGAGCCTGTTTGTGTACCTTAGGCCCTCAGGAGGAGAGTGATGCCATAAACGGTTCCCCGGGAAGAGATCGGAGCAGCCGCCACACACTCACATACACGCGCGGAACTCTTCGTTTGGATGCAATTCAGCATCGAGAAAATTCCGGAAAGATTCAATTGTTGCTGAAAAATAATCTGCCAGTTCCCCTGGGAATTGAAGAATACATTCATGTGAAAGAGTTTATTTTAATGTTTTCTAACCATATAACACAGCGACCAAATATTTTTCAATCAAGTGCTATCAAAAGGTGGTTATCGAGTTAGCATTAACCACTGGTGGGCTTCGAGCAGTCTTCCGAAAAACACTTACACATGTCCACGCGATGTGAAAATTCCATGTTTTTGTTTCAATTCGAACATGATTCTCGCTAGTGTTGAATGTCTATCCCCAACACAAACAATGATACACAAACATAGTGAAAACAAACACGATGTTAATAATTCAAGAACATCATGTACAAACATATCACCCGATGTCGCAGTATTCATTGCTTTCGTTTCGTTTCTTTTCATACACGGAAAGAAATTATTCATCCCAAAACATTTCTTCGTAGAATACTTTTTCACAGAAACGAACTTGAAATTTAGTTCGCATTTCAAAAATTGCACAAACTAAGAGGCTATAAGTTCATGCACCAAAATATATATTTTTATTAAGGCTCATATGGCGTCAGCCTAACGGGGCCGGGAGTTCAATATTTTGACAATGTTTGCTTACAACTATGTTAGTAATATGTAACCGATTACTCGCGGTTGGCTCGAGGTTAGTATTACAAGTGTTCTCATAATTGAGATGTTGCAGTCTTCAGTGCTCTGTACGTGTGCCCGACATGGGATACTTCCTATTGGGATGCAGCTGACCGTTAATCAGCAACGACCCCCTAGTCTGCACCCCATATCTAGCGTGGTGCGTCTTTTTCGACTCGAGGAATCCAGGATAGAATGATCACTAGCCGGCGCAATCATCAGCTCGTGTAGAGTTGTCATGAGCGGTACAACCTTTGGCTCTTGTTGAATCATCATTGGACTGCACAACCTTCGACACGTGTATCTGTAAAGAGTGTGTGTATGTATTGCCGCGACTAAGTAAAAGTTTATAGATCGTTCATGCACATTTTGCAAGTCTGATTAAATAATCCTTGGTTTCGTTCAAAGAAAACATTCTCTGAATAGAAAGAAGTTTTCTATTTTTTTTTGCGTGCATGTTGGCAATTAAAGTCTGGGGAGCCGACTGCATAGCGGGCGACGTCGTACAAACGCTGACCAAAAAACAGGAAGTGGGTTATATCTATGGTATAACCGCAAGGGTGACGTAGGACTCTCGTTGATATAGAGATCATTTGTATGAAGTTGAATCTGAATTCATTCTGAATGAATGAATATTTGGAGAACTTCGAAAACGAGAGCGTTACGTTGGAGGCACAAGGTTTTATGCATCCAATATTGGATACGGAAATATCCTACTGATGGGGAAGAATAATCTTCAGAAGCTATCCTGTTGATTGCGATTGATTGAAAAACCACAAAACCAAATGTATTTGGTCACAGTGTTACATGGATAGAAAACATTCAATTAAACTCTTTCACATGAATATATTTTGAAAATTCCCAAAGGAACTGGCAGATTATTTTCAGTAACGATTAGATATTTCCACATTTTCCTCGATACTGGAAGCCCACCATTGGTTAATGCCAACTCGATAACCACCTGTTAATAGCACTTGATTGAAACATATTTGGTCACAGTGTAACATGGATAGAAAACATTCAATTAAACTCTTTCACATGAATATATTTTGAAAATTCCCAAAGGAACTGGCAGATTATTTTCAGTAACGATTAGATATTTCCACATTTTCCTCGATACTGGAAGCCCACCAGTGGTTAATGCCAACTCGATAACCACCTGTTAATAGCACTTGATTGAAACATATTTGGTCACAGTGTAACATGGATAGAAAACATTCAATTAAACTCTTTCACATGAATATATTTTGAAAATTCCCAGAGGAACTGGCAGATTATTTTCAGTAACGATTAGTTATTTCCACATTTTCCTCGATACTGGAAGCCCACCAATGGTTAATGCCAACTCGATAACCACCTGTTAATAGCACTTGATTGAAACATATTTGGTCACAATGTTACATGGATAGAAAACATTCAATTAAACTCTTTCACATGAATATATTTTGAAAATTCCCAGAGGAACTGGCAGATTATTTTCAGTAACGATTAGATATTTCCACATTTTCCTCGATACTGGAAGCCCACCAGTGGTTAATGCCAACTCGATAACCACCTGTTAATAGCACTTGGTTGAAACATATTTGGTCACAGTGTTACATGGATAGAAAACATTCAATTAAATTCTTTCACATGAATATATTTTGAAAATTCCCAAAGGAACTGGCAGATTATTTTCAGTAACGATTAGATATTTCCACATTTTCCTCGATACTGGAAGCCCACCAGTGGTTAATGCCAACTCGATAACCACCTGTTAATAGCACTTGATTGAAACATATTTGGTCACAGTGTTACATGGATAGAAAACATTCAATTAAACTCTTTCACATGAATATATTTTGAAAATTCCCAGAGGAACTGGCAGATTATTTTCAATAACGATTAGTTATTTCCACATTTTCCTCGATACTGGAAGCCCACCAGTGGTTAATACCAACTCGATAACCACCTGTTAATAGCACTTGATTGAAACATATTTTTTGGTCACAGTGTTACATGGATAGAAAACATTCAATTAAACTCTTTCACATGAATATATTTTGAAAATTCCCAAAGGAACTGGCAGATTATTTTCAGTAACGATTAGATATTTCCACATTTTCCTCGATACTGGAAGCCTACCAGTGGTTAATGCCAACTCGATAACCACCTGTTAATAGCACTTGTTTAAAACATATTTGGTCACAGTGTTACATGGATAGAAAACATTCAATTAAACTCTTTCACATGAATATATTTTGAAAATTCCCAAAGGAACTGGCAGATTATTTTCCAGCAATGATTAGATCTTTCCGGAACTTTCTCGATGCTGAATGGCATCCTAACGAAAAGAGTTCTGCGCGTGTATGTGTTCTCCTTCGCCGTCCACCTCCTCCAGCACGTTAGGCAACGATGTTGTCTTGTCGATGTCCTCACGAAAAATGAATGTGTCTCACCACCAGAATATCGCTTAAGTATGCTTTTTGTGTGTGATTGAATCGAGAGAAGGTGTGGTTTACGATGGCAATTTGGAAGACAAACTAGAGGGGAATGAACTCTCTGAGCTCAGATATCCCACCCAAATCCTTTCCACTCCTTTCCTTCCTATCCTCCTGAGAAGGGCTTTTTTGTTTTTTGTTCTGTTTTTTGGCTTTGGAACACGCCTTTCGCTGGGTCACTTGTGCTTCGTTACTGCTTTGGTCCTCGGATCAGTAAATTTTTACTTTTCTTTACAGCATATATTAAATATCTTATGAAGCATAGGATCCCTTCCTACCTTCTTCTTTAACCGAGAGTCGAGCGGACGGATCTGATGAGTGATTTTGTTGGTTTCCCTTTCGCCAGTCCCCTCTGGGCTGGTTTTATTGTGGCTCTTCACTGGGCCAGAGGCGAATGAACTGCAAAGTTTAAAGCCTCTTAAAAACAAAGAAAGAAGAAGATGAGCTCGGAACTTTCGGCGACTGAGCAATAATCGATTGCGGGCGCATACAATATTGGATACGGAAATATCCTACTGATGGGGAAGAATAATCTTCTGAAGCTATCCTGTTAATTGCGATTGATTGAAAAACCACAAAACCAAATGTATTTGGTCACAGTGTTACATGGATAGAAAACATTCAATTAAACTCTTTCACATGAATATATTTTGAAAATTCCCAAAGGAACTGGCAGATTATTTTCCGTAACGATTAGATATTTCCACATTTTCCTCGATACTGGAAGCCCACCAGTGGTTAATGCCAACTCGATAACCACCTGTTAATAGCACTTGATTGAAACATATTTGGTCACAGTGTAACATGGATAGAAAACATTCAATTAAACTCTTTCACATGAATATATTTTGAAAATTCCCAGAGGAACTGGCAGATTATTTTCAGTAACGATTAGTTATTTCCACATTTTCCTCGATACTGGAAGCCCACCAGTGGTTAATGCCAACTCGATAACCACCTGTTAATAGCACTTGATTGAAACATATTTGGTCACAGTGTTACATGGATAGAAAACATTCAATTAAACTCTTTCACATGAATATATTTTGAAAATTCCCAGAGGAACTGGCAGATTATTTTCAGTAACGATTAGTTATTTCCACATTTTCCTCGATACTGGAAGCCCACCAATGGTTAATGCCAACTCGATAACCACCTGTTAATAGCACTTGATTGAAACATATTTGGTCACAATGTTACATGGATAGAAAACATTCAATTAAACTCTTTCACATGAATATATTTTGAAAATTCCCAGAGGAACTGGCAGATTATTTTCAGTAACGATTAGATATTTCCACATTTTCCTCGATACTGGAAGCCCACCAGTGGTTAATGCCAACTCGATAACCACCTGTTAATAGCACTTGGTTGAAACATATTTGGTCACAGTGTAACATGGATAGAAAACATTCAATTAAACTCTTTCACATGAATATATTTTGAAAATTCCCAAAGGAACTGGCAGATTATTTTCCAGCAATGATTAGATCTTTCCGGAACTTTCTCGATGCTGAATGGCATCCTAACGGAAAGAGTGCTGCGCGTGTATGTGTCGATCCTTCGCCGTCCACCTCCTCCAGCACGTTAGGCAACGATGTTGTCTTGTCGATGTCCTCACGAAAAATGAATGTGTCCCACCACCAGAATATCGCTTAAGTATGCTTTTTGTGTGTGATTGAATCGAGAGAAGGTGTGGTTTACGATGGCAATTTGGAAGGCAAACTAGAGGGGAAGGAACTCTCTGAGCTCGGAACTTTCGGCGACTGAGCAATAATCGATTGCGGGCGCATACAATATTGGATACGGAAATATCCTATTGATGGGGAAGAATAATTTTCTGAAGCTATCCTGTTAATTGCGATTGATTGAAAAACCACAAAACCAAATGTATTTGGTCACAGTGTTACATGGATAGAAAACATTCAATTAAACTCTTTCACATGAATATATTTTGACAATTCCCAAAGGAACTGGCATATTATTTTCAGTAACGATTAGATATTTCCACATTTTCCTCGATACTGGAAGCCCACCAGTGGTTAATGCCAACTCGATAACCACCTGTTAATAGCACTTGATTGAAACATATTTGGTCACAGTGTAACATGGATAGAAAACATTCAATTAAACTCTTTCACATGAATATATTTTGAAAATTCCCAAAGGAACTGGCAGATTATTTTAAGTAACGATTAGATATTTCCACATTTTCCTCGATACTGGAAGCCCACCAGTGGTTAATGCCAACTCGATAACCACCTGTTAATAGCACTTGATTGAAACATATTTGGTCACAGTGTTACATGGATAGAAAACATTCAATTAAACTCTTTCACATGAATATATTTTGAAAATTCCCAAAGGAACTGGCAGATTATTTTCCAGCAATGATTAGATCTTTCCGGAACTTTCTCGATGCTGAATGGCATCCTAACGGAAAGACTTCTGCGCGTGTATGTGTCGATCCTTCGCCGTCCACCTCCTCCAGCACGTTAGGCAACGATGTTGTCTTGTCGATGTCCTCACGAAAAATGAATGTGTCTCACCACCAGAATATCGCTTAAGTATGCTTTTTGTGTGTGATTGAACCGAGAGAAGGTGTGGTTTACGATGGCAATTTGGAAGGCAAACTAGAGGGGAATGAACTCTCTGAGCTCGGAACTTTCGGCGACTGAGCAATAATCGATTGCGGGCGCATACAATATTGGATACGGAAATATCCTACTGATGGGGAAGAATAATCTTCTGAAGCTATCCTGTTAATTGCGATTGATTGAAAAACCACAAAACCAAATGTATTTGGTCACAGTGTTACATGGATAGAAAACATTCAATTAAACTCTTTCACATGAATATATTTTGAAAATTCCCAAAGGAACTGGCAGATTATTTTCAGTAACGATTAGATATTTCCACATTTTCCTCGATACTGGAAGCCCACCATTGGTTAATGCCAACTCGATAACCACCTGTTAATAGCACTTGATTGAAACATATTTGGTCACAGTGTAACATGGATAGAAAACATTCAATTAAACTCTTTCACATGAATATATTTGGAAAATTCCCAGAGGAACTGGCAGATTATTCTCAGTTACGATTAGATATTTCCACATTTTCCTCGATACTGGAAGCCCACCAGTGGTTAATGCCAACTCGATAACCACCTGTTAATAGCCGCGCGTGTATGTGTGTGTAGCGATGTCTTCCCAGGGAACCGTTTGTGGCATCACTCTCCTCCTGATAGATTCCCTTCTGGCCTAGGGTGCACAAACAGGCTCTTGGTGACACCGTTCATCCGCGCTTTCATGATAAATAAAGAGCTTCACCGCAACAGCGACAACATGCTCCAATCGCTGTTCAATTAGAACTGAGTGGATTTCCGAGCGCCGCTCGCTTATATACCGATTGGTGATTTCAATAGCCTGTTTTGAAAGCAATTTTAAGACTATTGAAACAAGTTTTTGGATCAAAAAGTAACAAGTATATAACGCGTAGACATTTTATCTTTCGAATGAAGTGTTTATCATACCATTTCGTTCAGTTGTTTAGGAGCTATTAACGCTCAAAATCTCGGTCTCCGGCGTAACGCTTTCGTTTTCGAAACTTTGATTTTACACCCCGGTATAGAAATGAAAGACGTAGTCCTACGTCAAAAATAAATACCCGAAAAATAGTTTTAGATGCAACCTTCAGCGACACAGCAGAACCAGCAGAGAAATTTCAGCGGCTAAAACACACCATTAATTTCTCGATGTTATCACAAACTAAATGAAGGAAAAAACTAAAAGCTACACTTACACTGCACTACATATGCTATGTGTGCATGCGATTGCATCATCCTTTCTTCTCCTCTTCTCCGCTCGTTTTATAGCTCGGGTCGCGATCGTCGCGAACAAGCAGTATTGGCCATTTGTATTCAAAGATCCAGCCAAAATTGTTACTCCCGTGGTCGAGTGGTTAGCGTCACGCTTAACATGTCACTGCTGAATAATTCAATTTTAGTACTTGTTCAAATAGCTAATAATAGCGAATGTTACATGAAATCAATATATAAATTGATGCGTGCACTAAATAATGATATCAAATGTGAAAAACTCTCATATCAATCGATGTTTATTTTGTTCAGAACAGAAAAAGAGGTTTATTTTATTTGCCCAATATTTTTGATGAAGCACCCATTGTCATGAAAGGAAAGCATTTTTTCCATGTCAACATACCAACACACCACGCGTTGAGTGGTGGTGGTGTGGTGTCCGATTCGCTTCTTCTACTCTATGCACTGCCGGTGCTTGGGGTGAAAATGCAAGAGAAACTGTACACCATGTTCGAACATCATGTGAAACATTGAGATTAAACATCGTATGTCCAAACGTATGTCCACGAATACAAACATGTCACATTTTCTAACATAGGTACGAAAAAGACAGGTGGGTAATGTCGAGGACATAACCGGAGTGACGTAGGACTATACAAAGGGGACAGCTTTTGCTAAATATATATTTTAAATATATTGTTTTATTTTCTTCTGCTACGTGAATACCTACCTATCTACCTGAAAAATGGATCAGTTTACTGTTTACTCTTCATGAACATGTTGGGGGTTCTGAAAAGAACCTTTGGTGTTGTGTTCTTGCGTTTTTTTTACAAACTTTCTCAATTTTTTCTCGCTGTCATATAGTTAATTCTTGATTTTTTTCCGAAGGCTTTGTACTTATTAAATGTTCAACGCCGGGCATCTTTCGACGTATGCACATATCGTACAATCAAAATGATGGCTGTGATAGGGGATGCATAGGTGGTCATCAGCTCATTCACTATCATATATTTCACTATTGAGCACATTACCGTACCTTAAACTGTTTCCGTGTTTCGGAGACGAATGAATTGTAAGATTTGTAGTTTCCGCAAACAAAGTAAATAAAAATGAAAAAGAACTGAGGTTTTGGAGACGAACTCTACGATCTGTCGAGAAATAAACGAGCTATAAGCGTTCTGAAAAACCAACAGTAAATACATGGACGAATGACCTTCGGATTAAAGCCCTTTAAAATAAGAACAGAGCAGCAGGAAATACATAGAGGCGAATGAACTGCAAAGTTCAAAGCCTCTTAAAAACAAAGAAAGAAGAATAAGGAAATACATAGCTCATCATGTTGCTCCTTAGTTATTTTTCTATACAATGCAGATGTAACGTCATTCATTTTTCAACATCAGTTATCAACCAAAGAAAGCAGTTCTTGCTACCGAGAAAATTAGTTAATGCCATCCTGCATACAATGTGTTGTAATTTGAAGCCATTTTTATTTCGGAAACCATGCATGGGTTTGTGAAAACTGAATGATCAATTTAAAAGACCCCAACCACCAATAAGTTCAAGAACAAGATAAACAAAATAAATCAGTTTATGTCATATTATGTCTCTTTAAAATGCATTGGTATTGTGAAAAACTTTCAATAACTCTTCTTTGAAAGGTTTAATGGCCCTGAAAAGCGCCGTGTTTTATGGTGGCTGGTTTTGCCACCAAAGCAGTCTGTATAAACAAACTTTTTCCTTCTTCTACCTGCTTCCGTTTTGCAATTGCGTTTGCCACTCGCTGAAACTAGTTGTTGCCACCGAACCGAATGTGCTCTGTTCTGTTCGGTTTTGCGGGGTTTTTTTTTATTGTTGTGAGCAGCTTTGCAAGCCAACTCGAGCACTCCGGCGGCCGAAATTCTATAACCGCTATTAGGTATACTGGTGCTCCGGCACCAATCCGTTGATGCGATGTGATGTGAAACGATGCCACACAACCACACTGATTTACGGTTTGAAAGAGAATGATATATTTTTCAGCGGATCCGCGCCTTTTGTACTCTAGCGGTACACACTCACAGGATAGAGACAAATCAGCAGACTAAGCCAAAGGGGCGAGTCCAACGAGACGAACGAAAGAGCGTTGAAAGGCAGCGATAGAGGCGAATGAACTGAAAAGTTTAAACCCTCTTAAAGCCAAAAAGAAGAAGAAGAAAAGGCAGCGATGGCAAAAAAATACATTCATTACGATTTGTTCGCTCGTTGGATTCACATGCAGGCTAAAAAGGGTCCTTTTCAGGATCACAAAATTATCTTTAATCTAAAGAGTTTATTGTTTTGTTATCACTCGATATCCCCATCTTGTTCGGCTAAACCTTCCTGTTTAACGATTGCGTTTGCCACTCGCCACAGCTTTCACAGTTGGAAAATTTCTTCCCATCCAGCTTGTGACATGTTGTACAGTAAATTATATTTAATGCGACGTGCCGAAACACCACTCAGTGTCGCAATGGAGGCGATTTTAACCTGCAATTGAACATTTGCGATGACAGTGGTACAGTGTCGACTTTCAATGTGGGGTCATAATTTGGACCTCGAACTTTATGTTTACAAAAATGTCCAACTAAATATGTCGCATTACAGGTCCGTCCAATTAGCTGAATATCGAGCTAAATGTAAATTACTGTACTTTCAATCTAGAAGCAATTTAAAAATTAATGAATATTGAATAATCGGGAAAGTCCCCAACCATAAATAAACTCAGAACAACTGCCAAATTCACATACTCATCATATACTGGCAAACAAATTATGAAAAAATCAATTTGTGTTTTATTATTATTTTGGATATTATTTTAGAAAGCATTGAACTGTATTTCGTAAACTCTTTTTTGAAAGGTTTAATGGCCCTGATAAGCGCCGTGTTTTATGGAATTTTAGAAAACTTAGTACTCGTGGTTTTGAAAAAAAAACCATTTCGAACGCCCTCGATGCCGCCTTATTCTGGATTTGCCACCAAAGAACAAACTTTTTTCTTCTGCTACCAGCTGCCGTTTTGCGATTGCGTTTGCCACTCGCTGCAACTGCCTGTTGTTGTCTTGATGTCCACCGAACCGAATGTGTTCTGTTCTGAATGCGGGTTTTCTTATCGTCGCGAGCAGCTTTACCAGCCAACTCGATCACTTCGACGGCCGAAACTATATAACGCCGGCTAGGTGGACTGGTGCACTGGTTCTAACGCGCTCGGTCTAGCTACCCTTGCGGGGAACTCCAGATCAACACGGTTCGGGCGGGATTTTGCCTTTCCCTTCACTTTTCCTCCTTTGCCATGTCCAGACATGGCTGCTTAGGTTGGTTTGTTGAAGTGTTTTGATGCGAACCGATGTGGTGTACGGTTTGAATGAGAATGATCGTTACGGCAGCGGAGCGGGGATTTTTAAGCTGACTGGCTGGCTCGAGAATTACGCATGTGTGAGACAGCGACCAATGTTTCGTTCATTTTTTTCTTTTTCCTTTCCAATGGTGCTTCATTCTATTTCGCTGCTGCTCTGGTTGCCCGTTTTGGTCGGTACGATTTGAGGAGCACAAAATGGACCAATCAAAAATGGGCACATAGTGCATTTGGACAATGCTTGATATTTCACAATTATTCAATTATTTATCTCAAGAAAAATGAAATGTTATTCATTATGATAGATGCGTAGATATATTTCCTATCAATTGATGCCAAAACCATTGCGATCTATTGAGAAATGCTCGAGTTATAAGCGTTCCAAATTTTTTCCTACTTGTTCAGTGCCTAGATTTCCATTTCACCCCCTATATCTTCCGGTTAGACGTAGTCCTACGTCAAAAATCATGTTTGTACTCAAACACAAAACTGTGAACAGCAGCGTGGACATGTTTATTCCGGACGCAGTGTTTTTTGTGAAACATGGAAGACTGGCTTCGAGTATCGAGGAAAATCTGGAAAGAACTAATCATTGCTGAAAAATACTCTGCCAGTTCCCCTGGGAATTGAAAAATGCATTGATGCGATAGAGTTTATTCTAATGTTTTCTATCCATGTAACATTGCGACCAAATATTTTTCAATTAAGTGCTATTAACAGGTGGTTATCGAGTTAGCATTAACCACTGGTGGGCTTCGAGTATCGAGGAAAATCTGAAAGAACTAATCGTTGCTGAAAAATACTCTGCCAGTTCCCCTGGGAATTGAAAAATACATTGATGCGAAATGTTGTCTAATGTTTTCTATCCATATAACACTGCAACCAAATACATTTGGTTATGTCATTTTTCAATCAATCGCAATTAACAGGAAAACTTCTGAAAATTATTCTTCCCCATCAGTAGAAAATTTTCGTATCTTTATTTTGACGTAGGACTACGTCTTTCATTTCTATACTGGGGTGTAAAATCAAAGTTTCGAAAACGAAAGCGTTACGCCGAAGACCGAGATTTTGAGTGTTAATAGCTCCTAAACAACTGAACGAAATGGTATGATAAACACTTCATTCGAAAGATAAAATGTCTACGCGTTCTATACTTGTTACTTTCTGATCCAAAAACTTGTTTCAATAGTCTTAAATTTGCTTTCAAAATAGGCTATTGAAATCACCAATCGGTATATAAGCGAGCGGCGCTCGGAAATCCACTCAGTTCTAATTGGAGCATGTTGTCGCTGTTGTGGTGAAGCTCTTCATTTATCATGAAAGCGCGGATGAACGGTGTCACCAAGAGCCTGTTTGTGCACCTTAGGCCAGAAGGGAATCCATCAGGAGGAGAGTGATGCTACAAACGGTTCCCCGGGAAGATCTCGAAGCAGCCGCTACACACACACACATACACGCACGGAATTCTTTCCGTTTGGATCGAGAAAGATCCGGAAAATAATCTGCCAGTTCCTCTAGGAATTTAGAAATACATTCATGTGAAAGAGTTTATTTGAATGTTTTCTATCCATGTAACACTGTGACCAAATACATTAGGTTTAGTCATTTTTCAATCAATCGCAATCAACAGGATAGCTTCTGAAGATTATTCTTCCCATCAGTAGGATATTTCCGTATCCAATATTGGATGCATAAAACCTTGTGCCTCCAACGTAACGCTCTCGTTTTCGAAGTTCTCCAAATATTCATTCATTCAGAATGAATTCAGATTCAACTTCATACAAATGATCTCTAAATCAACGATAGTCCTACGTCACCCTTGCGGTTATACCATAGATATAACCCACTTCCTGTTTTTATTTTATTTTTCAATCGATTATTGCTCAGTCGCCGAAAGTTTTAAACTTAGAGAGCTCATTCCCCTCTAGTTTGCCTTCCAAATTGCCATCGTAAACCACACCTTCTCTCGATGCAATCACGCACGAAAAGCATACTTAAGCGATTTTCTAGTGGTGAAACGGAATCATTTTTCGTGAGGACATCGACAAGACAACATTGAAAAATTTTTTCATGTGTAATTTTAATGTTTTCTAACCATATAACACTGCGACCAAATACATTTGGTTTTGTGATTTTTGAATCAAGTGCAATTAACAGGTGGTTATCAAGTTAGTATTAACCACTGGTGGTGGACTTCATGAAAAATCGAGAAGAATCCGGAAATATGTCATCGTTACTGCAAAATAATCTGCCAGTTCCCCTTGTTTTCTATCCACATAGTACTGCTGCGATCGAATACATTTGGTTTGGTGATTTTTCAATCAAATGCAATTAATCAGCAGGAAAGCTTCTGAAGATTAATCTCCCCCATTAGTAGGATATTTTCGTATCGAATACAGTTTGCGCGCGCAATGGAAAATGTTTCGCATCGCGAAAAACATATAATTTTCAATCGATTATTGCTCAGTCGCCGAAAGTTTCAAACTCAAAGAGTTAATTCGCCTCTAGTTTGCCTTCCAAATTACCATCGTAAACCACACTTGCTTTCGATTCAGTCACGGACAAAAAGCATACTTAAGCGATATTCTGGTGGTGAAACACATTCATTTTTCGTGAGGACATCGACAAGACAACATCGTTACTGAACGAGTTGAACGAGCTGGACGAGCTGGATGGTGAGGAATCAAGGGATTCATTACCTGGCCTGACCTAATCTGAAACGCATTCAGTTTGTTTGGGATTGTGACGGAGCGCAGAAAAGCTGATCCATCAGAAAGAGAAGAGAAGACGACCGAGAGAATACCAGCATCGAAAATTGGTTCCACTTGAGACATCGGAGCAACCGCCACACACACATACACACAAACATACACGCGCGCAACTCTTTACGTTTGCTGATTATCGAGAAGAATCCGGAAAGAAGTGATCGTTGCTGCAAAATAATCTGCCAGTTCCCCTTGGAATTGAAAATTACATTCAAGCGAAAGAGTTTATTTTAACGTTTTCTATCCATATAACACTGTGACCAAATACAATTGGTTTTGTGGTTTTTCAATCAAGTGCAATTAACAGTGGTTAATGGTGCTGGACTTCGGGAAGAGTCCGGAAAGATATGGCTGTTGCAAAATGATCTGCCAGTTCCCCTTGGCATTGAAAATAACATGCAAGCGAAAGAGTTTATTTTAGTGTTTTCTAACCATATAACACTGTGACCAATTACATTTGGTTTTGTGATTTTTAAATCAAGTGCAATTAACAGTGGTTAATGGTGGTGGACTTCGGGAAGAGTCCGGAAAGATATGGCTGTTGCAAAATGATCTGCCAGTTCCCCTTGGCATTGAAAATAACATGCAAGCGAAAGAGTTTATTTTAGTGTTTTCTAACCATATAACACTGTGACCAATTACATTTGGTTTTGTGATTTTTAAATCAAGTGCAATTAGCAGGAATGCTTCTGAAGATTATTCTTCCCCATCAGTAGGATATTTTCGTATCCAATATTGGATGCATAAAACATTGTGTAGCGCCAACGTAACGCTCTCGTTTTCGAAGTCCCCCAAATATTCATTTATTCATTCATTCAGAATGGATTCAGATACAACTTCAAACAAATGATCACTAAATCAACGATAGTCCTACGTCACCGTTGCGGTTATACCATAGATATAACTCACTTCCTGTTTTTAAAATTAAAATTATGAATGAAAAATAACATCTGTGTATTAAATTAGTATTCTATTTCAATGAAAAACACTTTGTTTGTAGGCGGTGAAAAAATCTCATAAGAAAATACTTTTTGAAGACAATTTTATATTATAATGAAAAGTCTCTATAAAAATGTCGGAAATGTATAGACAAATGGTTAAATAAGATTGAGGAATACGTGTTTTAAGTAATTTAATAACACGATGTGAAAAAATTCATTTAAATTTTTACATTTTAAAACTGGCTTCGTGTCTTCTAATCTGATAAAGATTACACTATCGAGTTTGGGACCCAAATTGAAAGTCGCCACCAGACGTCGGCACTGACAACTGAGCTGAAGAGCTGTTCATAAAAAAAGCTCTTTTAGATGAGCTGAGCTGTTCTGAGCTGTTCATCATGATAAGCTGGATTGCACACCTCTATTTCCGCCAGGCAGCTTGGTTTTGATGTCTCTGTTAGGGACCCGCCGCATGTGTCGTCAATTTCGACCAATCAGAAGTGGGTATTTCCGTTAGGATAGCTGTTGAGATTTTTCAATTGTTCGATAGTTAGTTTCATGACATATATTATTTTCTTCAATATAAAAAATTGTTATGGTATGCCGAAATCGATTGACGCAAAAATTTCATCAATCCATTGAAATTGGCCAATTTTGACGATGTGCTCGACTCAGAAAAAAGGCGCTTGTTACGACAGCAAAGAAAGGCAACGCACTGATTCCTGTAGCGAGTTTTATTCAACTGCTTCAAAATTTCAGTGGCCCGTTCAATAGGTTGGCCTTTCAATTCACCGTCGAATTTTAGGTTAAATCTAGATCCTTATCTAGTTCGTAAGTAGGTTTAGAACTAGATTATAAGTTTTTATCAAATTTCACCTGAATGCTACTATACTTTATTTTTCTGACTATTTCACTACACGTTAGTTCTCCTGTTGTTTTGGTTTGTTATGTTCATTTTTCCTACAGCTTCTATACGTCACATCATCGCTGCTGACAGCTTATCATTGGAACGGTAGAACCGGTTGAGACAGGGTGGCCAGCTCGACGGTACCGTCAACATCCTCCCCCCGGTGCTTCCCACCGTCTTCTGGGACAGCACGAGCATCCACGTCGAGCACGGCGAGTTTTGATGTCGGCCGCCTGAAGGTTCCCTGTTGCGTTCGCACTAAGGCTTGCCGAATCTTGCCGTCACAGCCTTGGAAGACCTGGGTCACTTTGCCTCGGGCCCATTCGTTGCGCTTTCCTCCGTCTGCAACCAGCACTAGATCGCCGACCTGCAAAGGTTTGGTTTCGGCGAACCATTTTGGTTGCCTACGGATGACCGGTAGATATTCGATCAGAAAACGCTGCCAGAACTTGTCCAGTTGCCGTTGAATTCCACCCCAGGTTTCCCGCAAATTATTTTGGGATTCGCTAATCCCCACACCAGTCTGCTTCGCTCCACTAGAATTTCCCAAAAGGAAGTGATTGGGTGTTAAAGCTTCTGACTCCTCGGAGTCAAGGGGTAAGTATGTCAGAGGCCTCGAATTAACCGTTCTCTCCGCTTCTACAACCAGCGTTAAAAGTTCTTCATCGTTTAATTTCCCCTCCATGTATGCATCCTTCATAGCCGACTTGACAGACCGTACCAACCTTTCCCAAGCGCCCCCCATGTGTGGAGCCCCGGGAGGTATGAAACTCCACTTCGTCGTTGTGCTGGTGAATGTCACAGACAACTCTTTGTCGATCTGCTCACGAAGTATACGTTCCGCACCTTGGAAGTTCGTACCGTTGTCGCTAAAAATTTCCATTGGCGACCCTCGACGACCGACGAATCGTCGTACACAGGAGATACAGGAAGCCGTTGACAGACTATAGGCAACTTCAAGATGAACAGCCCGAACGGTGAGACACGTAAAGAGGGCGATCCATCTCTTCACGTTCGACCTTCCAACTTTCGTCAGGAACGGGCCAAAATAATCCAGGCCTACGTAGGTGAACGGACGGTAATGCATCGCTAGGCGGGCTGGAGGAAGTGCCGCCATCGGTGGATTGCTGGGACGTGCCTTGCGGATCTTGCACAGCTGACACTTATAGACCACTGACTTAACAAGCTGACGTAGACTCGAGATGGTAAAGCGCTGGCGCAGTTCGTTAACGACGGTTTCGTTGTTCGCATGTCGATAGCGACGATGATAATCTTCCACCAGAAGTCTCACTGCTCGGTGCTTTGGTGGCAGGATGAATGGAAACCGGGCATCGAATTACAATTCTTTTGCCGCAGCTACACGACTTTGTTGCCTCAGCAAACCATTTTCATCTACTGCGGGCTTAATTGGTACAGCTTGCTGTTTCGATCAATTGACCCATGACCTTTTTGTTGAGAATCTCTCTGTTCAAGAACCGCCGTTTCGTCTGGATAGCTTTCTCGTTGGACCAGCTTCATTATCGTCCGTTCAGCGTCGAGCAGTTCAGCTTGTGTAAGGGATCCGCACCGCTTCTGTTCCGGTTTAGAGAAGTTGAAGAAGAAACGTAGAACGTAAGCCGTAGTGCGTAACATCCTCTTCCAGGTCGAAAATCGTTCGAAATCCAGCACTGGTTCCATCGCGAAATGAAACAACACCGAAGGTCTAGCATCTTCGGTTGTCACCTCCACCGTTCCAGTCATTTGCGGCCATTTCTCCTCGGGAAGTCGCAGGAAATCCGGCCCGTTAAACCATTGGCTATCTGAGTGGAAATAAGGTCCTCGGCCCCACTTGGTAGCTTCATCTGCAGGGTTAAGTTTGGACGGTACCCACCGCCATTCACTGACATCCGTGATCTCCAATATCTCGCCTACCCGATGAGCTACGAAGGGTTTGTAGCGTCGCGGGTTCGACCGTATCCAAGATCTTGCTGTCGAAGAGTCTGTCCAAAGGAATCTCTTGGAGAACACAACCGGATGATTGTCTTGCACGAATTTAAGAAGACGCGCCCCAAGGACGCATGCTTGCAGCTCGAGCCTCGGGATGGACATCGGTTTTAGCGGAGCTACCTTGGATTTTCCGGAAACTAACACACAGTCGCCTACGGTCGTTCGGATATAAGCTGCACACGAATAAGCAATCTCACTTGCATCGACAAATACGTGATGCTGAGCATCCTCATACGTGTCTTCTGTGGCTCGGGGAAAATAACATCTGGGTATTCTCAATGTTAAAATGAACTCTATCATCCTTGTCCAGCGGTTCCAGTTTTCGAACACTTCATCGCTTACTGTTTCATCCCACTGCGTTCCAGCTCGCCACAATTCTTGGATAAGCACCTTTCCATGGATTATAAACGGCGCAAGTAATCCCAGGGGATCGAACAACGACATTACGCACCGCAGGGTGTCATGGTGCAGAAGGTTCGTAACTTCATCGCTCATACGGGTGGAGAAGCTCAATTCGTCAGAGCTTGAGGTCCACAGCATTCCAAGCACGCAAGCCACTTGTTCGCCGCAATCTAGGTTAAGGTTCTTGCTGTCTATTACCGCTGGTTCTCCGAGTTCCGAGTTCACTGTTTGATCTCCAGTTTCGTAGATGGAATCCTCCGTTGTGATGAATCAGCCGTACTTCTGCCGAAACCTTCACCGCTTGCGTTTCGGTGCCGAAACTGTCAAGGTAATCGTCGACATAGTGGCTCTTTAAAATTCCTTCGACAGCTCTTGGGTATTGCTTGATGTGTTCCTGGGCATTCACGTTTTTGACGTACTGCGCCGAAGCAGGTGAGCACGTAGCACCGAACGTCGCAACGTCCATCAGGTAGATTTGGACCGGCCCATCCGTAGTATCGCTCCACAGAAAGCGTAATGAGTTTTTGTCATCCTGTATTATACCCAATTGGTGGAACATTTGTTCTATGTCTGCACTAACAGCAATATAGTACAGACGAAAGCGGAAAAGTACAGCGGGTAAGAGGGTAAGCTGGTCCGGTCCTTTCAGCAGTACACTGTTCAGTGATACACCGGAGGCCTTCGCCGCTGCATCCCAGATGAGTCGCACCTTTCCAGGTTTGTTTGGGTTCGTAACTGCTCCCAATGGTAAAAACCAAGCTTTCCTGGGGTTCGCATTCTCCAATTCGGCCGGCGTCGCTCTATGTGCATAACCCTTTTCTACGTACTCTTTTATTTGACGACTGATATTCTCACGTAGAGCTGGGTTGCGGTCCATCCTTCGTTGTAGACACTGATGCCTTTGCAATGCCATACCGTAGCTGTCAGGTAACTCTATTTCTTCTTCCGTCCACAGTAAACCTGTTTCGTAGTGTCGGCCGATACGCTTCGTCGTTTTTTCCAGCATTTCTTGAGCTCGCTGTTCTTCCGCGCTGAGACAGTCCCCAAGCTGCCTTACTCCACTCTCCTCCACAGCAAAGAACTGTTTAACAGCTTCGTGTAGCTCGTCGTCCCTGTTGCAGCCGCAGATATGGAAGCTGAATCCTTCGTTGACCTGTGAACCTTGACGTCCGTAGACACACCATCCTAATCGCGTTTTGGCAGCGATCGGTCCGGATCCATCTCCCTCTCTCGTCTTCAACGGCACTGCCAGCTTCAGGTTGTCTAACCCGATCAGAATTGCTGGTCTAGCGTTATGGTAGCTTTGAATCGACAACTGCCTCAGGTGAGCAAACCTCTTTGTTGCCCTCTCTACATCGAAGGATTGCATCGGTAAGTCCAAATTCTGTACCGTGCGGGCATTCACTAATTGGTAACGACGCTGTGGTTCCAATCCCGAAAAAGTAATCGTCACCGTCTTTGAATTCATCTCTACTCTTGACGTATTTCCGGTCCACCTCAGACAAAGTGGTTGCGAGTCTCCTGCTATGCCAAGCTGCGCTACCAGACCGCCCTCGACAAGGGTTAATGATGACCCCTCGTCCAAAAAAGCAAAGGTGTTGACCTGGCCCGACTTCCCGTACAACGTCACGGGTAAGATCCGGAACAAAACACCGGAATCCTGGGGCCGATGGGTATTGATATTCGCTAATTGCGTTACTGGTGTCGTTACTTTCCCGTGCAGCAATGGATGGTGTTTGAACTGACAACCGTTTACGTTGCACTTGCTGCTAATACGGCATGCTCTTTTGCCGTGTCCATACAGACAAATTTGACACAAGGTTAGTGCCCTAACCCGTCGCCATCGATCATCGATTGAGAGCGCTCTAAACGCTTGGCACTCGCGAAGCTTGTGACCTTCTTTCTCGCAATGTAAACACCTACTGGTCTTAAGCTGGGTTGTCGTTTTAGTGGCTGTCTCGTCGGCCTTATGTGAATTGACGTACACTTTCGATTTCTCTCTTGCGGTGTTCTTTCGTGGGTCCGATTCATACAGCACTACGCTTGAAGCGTCTTGCATCACCCCAGTCATATAGTCACTGAAGGTTTTAAAATCAACTACAGCACGTCCTCGCTTGTAGCCGGCCCACATCAATTTCTGATCCGCAGGCAACTTTCCGACGAGTTCCTGTAGTAGGGTAGGATTCGCCAAATGCGCTCTCTCGTTAGCTGCTTCAATATGATCGCACAGCTCTTGAACGACCATCCCGTATTCGATAAGAGCCTCCAGCTTATCTCCTCGAGGGGCGGGCATAGCTCTAACTTTCTGCAGCAAAGCGTTGATAAGCAACTCTGGTCGCCCATATCTCATGCGTAGAGTCTCTATCACCTGCGGTACTGCTGCCGGAAATACAAGACGACTTCGAACGCTCTCCAGTGCACGGCCTCTCAGGCATCTTTGGAGCCGAACCATGTTCTTCCCGTGAGTGTAACCGCATGTCGTCGTCGTATACTCAAAATTGGAGATAAATATCGGCCATTCGGCTGGATCGCCTGAGAACGTCGGAAGATCACGCGCCAAAGATTGACGTGATGTAAGTTGTCGTGGAGTAGGTATCGACTCTCCCTCGTCCTGGTTCCAATCTGGTGGTGGTTCTTCCCAAGAGCTCGGAGGTTTATTAGTCGAAGACTGCTACATCAGAAACTGCTGCGTGGGTGGAGTTTGCGCTTGAAGCGGCTGTAAAGGAGACTGATACGTTGACTGCTGCATCGGTGCAAATTGTGCTTCAGGCTGGATCGTCGACTGCTGCGTTTGCGGGTACTGCGCTGGGGGCTGCTGTATAGGGAGATAGTTCAGTGGATGCTGCTGCATCGGAGGTTGCTGTATATGGGATTGTCGCATAGGTAAATCCTGAACTGAATACTGCATCATCGGATGACACTGCACCTGTGGATACTGCGCTGGTGGTTGCTGCACATGTGGATACTGCACTGGAGATCGTTGTACCTGATAAGGTTGCCACGGAGTGGACTGTACCGGAATCTGCTGCGCTGGAATCTTCTGCACCGAAGCAGGCTGCCTTGGAACCTGCATTACCGGTAGATGCTGAGACGACTGATGCTGCGTTGAATTCTGCGGCATCGGCGGAAATTGCACCCGGAGACACTGCATTTGAGGATTCTGCAGAGAAATTAGCTGAAGTGGAGGTACTAACGACTGAGTGGAAGATTGCTGCGCTAACGATGGCAGCGTAGGTTGCTGCACTGATGGCTGCATCACTGAAGACTGAACCGAAGGCGGAGTCATTGATGGTTGCATCGTAGGCTGCTGCATTGCAAGCTGTTTTTCTGACGACTCTGGTATGGGGGGCAATTGAGTTGATACGAAGGAGGAAGTATTGATTGAGAGATATTGCTTTCTTTCGCTTGATCGGTTTGATTTTCAGAGGCATGACACTTACCAAGTGATACGTTAGGATTAGGGTTAGAAGGTAATACGCTAGGAGACGGCACACCAAGTGATTTTGCGCTCTGTCGCGGCAGTCCGTCTTCGCCAGTTGTACCTTCGGTAGTCAGTCCTCCTGTTGGAGGCATTATTGACGAACGATGTACGGTTGAATGCATCGCTTCCATTGCCATCCGGCACAATTCCAATTGTCGCTGTAAGTGAGTCATGTGAGGGACGGTTGGTTCCGACTGCGCTAAACACTGCTCCAATCTGGCTCGCAAGTCACGGACCAGATTCATAGTCTCTCGCCGATCCACGTTATCTTCTATCGTAGGTACTAGTAGGTGGCTTAGATCTTCGGTAGTGTCGAATGTTAGGATGGTTCGATCTCGAAGAGGGGAACTATGGTGAGGGATGTTAACGTCGGGAAAATTCCTCGACAATACCTCCTACTGTCGCATCGGAATTCAAATCAGTGGATTGAAGATTATGCTGCTGGATCTCCGAAGCTGCTGGCATTTGATTTCCGCCTGTCGCGCTAGATTGTGGATTCGCGCTATTTTCAATCCAATCGTTCACTCTTCCGATGCTGTCCGCTCGACTCACTCGACTCACTCGGCTCCTTCTCTCTTCCTCAGCGGCGATCGAAACTTCCAGTAGTTCCTTTTGCTCCTTCAAGAACTTCTTTTCCAGTCCAATCTCCGCTCGTTGTTTCTCCAACTCCTGGCGTTCCCGCAATCTGGCCATGCTATCCGTTAAGTGCGATGATGACCGACTAGCGACACTGGCTCTCGACGATGCACGGGAGTGAGGTTTACATCGAATGCATATCCATGCACGATCGGCGATCGAATCGGCGACTCCAGCACAGCTGAAGTGCCACCAAGTATCGCATGCGTCACATTGGACCATATTTTCCGCATCTTCTGGTCTGGTGCATCCAGCACATCCAACCTTTGGTCCGGAATTTGATGGGTTGCTTATCATGAAATTTTTAAGTTTGTTACGACAGCAAAGAAAGGCAAAGCACTGATTCCTGTAGCGAGTTTTATTCAACTGCTTCAAAATTTCAGTGGCCCGTTCAATAGGTTGGCCTTTCAATTCACCGTCGAATTTTAGGTTAAATCTAGATCCTTATCTAGTTCGTAAGTAGGTTTAGAACTAGATTATAAGTTTTTATCAAATTTCACCTGAATGCTACTATACTTTATTTTTCTGACTATTTCACTACACGTTAGTTCTCCAGCTTATCATTGGAACGGTAGAACCGGTTGAGACAGGGTGGCCAGCTCGACGGTACCGTCAACAGCGCTATATCGCTTTTTCAAGAGTTGGAAAAAGACTTTGTTCTCCAAAGATGTCTCAAATAACTGGGACTACAACATTGTCGTTTCCTCGTCAGCACACGCTCGTAAGTTGGCAGCGCATGTGGAGCGAAGATGAGTTCGGTCGTTGGTTACATACGATTATCCCTAAGGTCTCGACGAGTGCATGGTTCAAGAGATTGAATGTAGGTCGTGATTTCATTCGCGTGATATCTCGGCTTATGTCCAATCACTACAACCTAAACGCGCATCTCTATCGCATTGGGCTCGCAGCAAACAATCTTTGTGATTGTGGCGATGGCTACCACGACATCGAGCATATTGTCTGGTCGTGTATCCGGTTTCATGCTGCTCGCTCTCTGCTCTCTAGAGCACTGAGAGCACAAGGCAGACAATCGGATATCCCCGTCCGGGATATCTTAGGTAGCCGTGATCCTGATCTTCTGCTTCATCTATACCTGTTCCTCAGAAACGCCGATGTCAACGTTTAATGATGTTTCCTTCGTTGTGTTCCCGTTTCATATCCCTCCTATCCGATCGATAAACTTTTACTTAGTCGCGGCAATACATACACACACTCTTTACAGATACACGGGCCAAAGGTTGTGCAGTCCACTGATCATTCAACAAGAGCCAAAGGTTGTACCGCTCATGACAACTCTACACGAACTGATGATTGCGCCGGCTAGTGACCATTCTATCCTGGATTCCTCGAGTCGAGAAAGACGCACCACGCTAGATATGAGGTACAGACTAGGGGGGCGTTGCTGATTAATGGTCAGCTGCATCCCAATAGGAAGTATCCCGTGTCGGGCACACGTACAGAGTATTGGAGACAGCAACATCCCAATTACGAAAACACATGTAATACTAACCTCGAGCCAACCGCAAGTAATCGGTTACATATTACTAACATAGATAATAAGAAAAATTGTCAAAGTATTGGACTCCCGGCCCCGTGAGGCTAACGCCATATGAGCCTTGATAAAAATATATATTTTGGAAAAAAAAAAACATTGTCGAACTATATTTATCTCTATCTATAAAGATAAGAAAGTTAGATTTTTTATTTCATCGACAATTTTGGTCACCCTATTTTTGATAGCATAAAAATGGGCGCTCTATCATATCAAGATGAATAGAAAGTATTACCAAGACGGGTCTATGGTACTAGGTGAGGCCGTTTTGTCACTAAGTTGGTTAGGGGAGCGGTATATGAAAACAGCACGGAAGAAAGTAGAAGGGGAATTATTTGCTTGTAGCGTGAAAGAGACAGACTCACTGAAACTGAAAGTGAAAGAGATCACGAGCGAGCTTCGGCCAAGGGATTGCTAAGATGGCCGCCTTTCAGTAGCCAGCATAGAAAATCATGAGCATAGAAATCATAACCTAAAATTCAAAATGAAGTGCTCCGCGCGATTCTTCGGCTGTGATTTGAATTGCAAATCGTCAAGAAAGCTTCCGGATGGGTATCCAAACATCGCTTGCCAAAAAAAAACTATCCAACGTAATCAAATATTAACATATAACTCCAAACATTAAACAATACGTGAGCCCCCTAAGCGCGAGCCCTGTTTTATGCTGCCTACGCTCAATTTGCATTGGATGGGATAGGGTTGCCAGAGCCCCGGCTTCGGCAATAGCGTTTTGTGTTTTGTTTACAAACAAAACACAGTAGACTTCCAAGATGGCTGAAGAGTGGTTTTAGCAAGTTGACCCACCTTAGTATATACTTCTAGGCGCCTTGAGTATTACTAAGGTGAGTCCGTATCGCCAGTAAAGGCTGATTTAGACGATGCCAGTCAGCGCTCTAGTTGAAGTATCCAGTGAATAGAGAACAGACACTCTGTTCAAGTTAGAGGCCAATTACTTGTTCGATACTGGTACAAGTAACTTGGACAGAGTGTCTGTTCTCTGTTCACTGGATACCTCAACTAGAGCGCTGATTGGCATCGTCTAAATCAGACTTAAGTTAGCAAGGGGAGTGGTACGTAGCGAAGCGTGTAAGAGGGGAATGTGTACAAAAAATGCGGGAGGGAGACAGATGATACATGTGTGCATACAAACTGTCAGAACCGTTGAAATTCCGGAGTATTTCGAAACGAATAAAACATAATTCTCGCAATTCTTTCTTCTGTATTTTTATGGTGATGAGCATGCGAACGGCTGTAAGTAATACGGAGACATTTGTCAAGAAATTGGATTATTGAAATGGTATTGGGCCTGATTCTCTTGCGCGAATGGAATGTGACAGCAATGAACTCCTCAAAGTCACATGACCCTAGTCACCGTATCGCCGAAGGCGATTGCCCATACGTGAGAGGTTCATTTTGGAGTAAAATAACCAATGAATGTCAAATGGTGCAGTGTTCATTGAAATATATGTCCAAGCTTGTGTTTTTTTTGCAAAGGCTCTATGCATTCAATGTGTTTCATGAATATATATTTTTTTGATTTTGAAAATTTTCATTCCTTGTTACAAACATGTACAGGAAATAATTTCGTTTATCTTTATAAATGTTTTCCTTTCATTATAATTGATGAAAAATAATATCACTGGGATAAGAAGATAAAAAAATATATATTTTCAAATCTGTTATTGCCGTTTTTGCATAGTCCCTTTGCATTAATATGAGTGTATGTTATTTCAATTGTTTTGATTTCGTATCCGTGTTTTGATTCCGTATTCGTGTGTTGACTTAGTGCCCGGTGCTGATTCCGTAATAATTACGCTAAAAGGTTGGTGGAAGGTTGACTATTCTTCATAACATTGCAGTGAACATTAATGTTATAGTCGCCTTACATAAAAGCCATCAAGGTAAGATATATTTATTATCGCATTTAAATAAATTTAAAAGCTGAAATTCATCCATAGACAATGAGCCGATAAAATGATAAACCTGTCAAGGATCTTGTAATTCTACTGTACAAAACTGCACTGTTATTGTCTGGATTCTCACTGGATGAGTCAGGTGTGCACGCATCTCGCATCTATCTTATGGTCAAGCTGGGTCTTAGAATCGATAAGGACGAAGCTGTGAGCACAAATGGTACTCCAGCCGCAACTACTGGTGAAGATGCTCCTCCACTAGAGGATGACACCGAGGATGCCTCACACATGGAAGAAGATGATTAAGGGGGTATTCTAGTCTAGAAATCTGAAAAAATTGAAATTTTATTTTTACCATATTTTTACCATTTATACCCATGTTTTTGACTTGTCCGAGGTTCATGCCATAGCGACATCTTTACTGATTCAGAATCTGTTCGATTTTTTTGTTTCAGATAACCAGAAGGACTGGAATCGTGTACGCCATGGCACAACTTTTTTTTGAACACCCTCACTTCACCAGCATGTAACTATTCTAATTATGAATATTTTTTTTCCGTCCTATTTTTGTTTTATTGTTGAAAGATAGATAAACGAATAATGATATAATGGATAGTAAAAATATTCTTTGTTTTATTTTTACGGAGTTCGAAAAAACGTCCGAAATTCGTGTCTCTACACTAGAATACCCCCTTAAACATATACGATTTTTAACTACTTAAGTAGCTTTTTGTAATTTTTGAAAGTCTGATTTGTGTTTTTGGAGTAAGGAAACGGTATGCTGAATTGAGTTTCTCGTATCAGTTAGGGTCAACTATTGTAAATTTACATTTTAATTTTTGTACCGCGTTATAGCGGCTGCAGAAGATGTATATTCTTGTCATTCGTAATAGCATACTTGGTATGTTGAGCCGACTACTTGTTAACAATAAATATAAATTATTTAAAAAAGCACAGTTTAACTGGATTGCATTCGAAACTGCCTGTTTTTGTCCGAAAATTTTCACAATGTAGATAATGACTACATCTTTGAATCTGGAGCAGCAATTGCCCGTTTGGAACTACGAATGATTATCGTTCAAATCCTTTGGAAACAATCATACTATCATCTGTTTTAAGTCAAATATGCGCCGTATTGTTCGATGACTTGTTCCCAACGAGATGCCAACTTCATAATACCCCTGTTATAGAAGCTCGCTTCCTTATTGGCAAAAAACTCGGATAGTCAATTTTCACAGGCCTCTTTTGTGGCTAACTTCTGACTACCTAGCTCGTTCGCCATGGACAAAAACAAGTGGTAGTCACTTGGTGCAAGGTCCGGACTATACGGCGGATGCAAAAGAACCTCCCATCCGAGCTCCCGGAGCTTCTGGCGCGTCACCAAAGAAGTGTGTGGCCTGGCGTTGTCCTGATGGAAGACAATGCGGCCTCTGTTTATCAAAGATGGCCTCTTCTTCATGAGTGCTACCTTCAAGCGGTTCAGTTGTTGACAGTACAGGTCCGAATTGAGCGTTTGGCCATAGGGAAGCAGCTCATAATAGATTATTCCTTGACAATCCCTCCAAACACACAGCAGAACCTTCCTGGCCGTTAATGAGGGCTTGGCCACCGTCTGAGCCGCTTCAGCGGGCTTCGACCACGACCGTTTGCGCTTCACGTTGTCGTAAGTAACCCACTTTTTATTGCCAGTCCATCCGCTTCAAAAACGAGTCGATTTTGTTGCGATTCAGCAGCGATTCACATGCGTCGATACGGTCAAAGATGTTTTTTTTTGCGTCAACGTGTGTGGCACCCATACATCGAGCTTCTTTGTGAATCCAAGCTTCTTCAAATGGTTAATAACGGTTTGATGACTTATCCCCAGCTCTTGGCCGATACTACGGCTGCTACCATGCCGGTATTTCTCGGCTAATTCAGCGATTTTGTCGCAATTTTCGACGACAGGCCTTCCGGAGCGTGGCGCATCTTCGACGACCTCTACACCAGAACGAAAACGTTGAAACCATCGTTGTGCGGTGGAAATGGAAACTGTATCGGGTCCATAAACTGCACAAATTTTATTGGCAGCTTGAGATGCATTTTTGTCTTTGTCATAGTAGTACTGTAAAATATGTCGGATTTTCTCTTTATTTTGCTCCATATTTGCGACACTATAACTCACGAACGACTTAACCAAACAAAAGTCAAAAGTCATAATATAGTCAAGGACTATATTATAGCGCGCAAAAATACCTTTCCAACAAGCTATAGTATGACCCGATACAATGAATACAACTAGAACTACGTGCTTACAACGACACCTCGCGGAAATACCGCAGGACTTTTTTGACAGCCTAATATTTCTTTTATTTGTTAAATTGCTCACTTGTTCTGTTATTTCCACTGTTGATGTCCCAGGACAATTCTGGCTAAATTTGCCGTCTAATGGTATATATAATAAAATATATAATGAGAACGATTCTGCATAATATGCATTTAAAAGCTCTTAATAAACGTTACATTTTTCGTAGATAAGGGCAAAATACTGTGGAGGGTACCTAGACCCCGCAGGTTCCGCTGGTGACACAGTCTTTTAACCCCTTGGGCTATTCATTCTTTGGCACGGATACCTTGAGTGTTGATGTTTCGTGCTTTAGAAGTTTAGAACTATGTTTTGGCTTCAATGCTGCTCATTTCCGGGCTTTCGACCGAGAATGATTCCAGACCAGATCGAGACCCTCTACAGGCTGAGGAAAGAATCTGATACACGAATCGGACATCTCTTACGCAGGCTGACGAAGCGGTGCTCAGTCTTGCTTCCACCACTCGGTGAACGCTCCGCATGCACCCATAATGCATTCGCTCGTATGGGACCACCAAAACCCAGATGGGTAAAACTTTTGCAACGCACTGACAGTGGTTCAAATTCTTGTGGAAACGAGGGTACATTGTTAAGCAAGCAGAATGCGTCGAAGAAGTCAGTCGACAAGTCCGATGAGAAGTGTTTCCGTTGAAATAAGGTTGGACACTTTGCATCGGAGTGTCAGAAGCGAGCGAGAAGAAAGAGGAGCAAAGTACCCAGATTGAAGCTGTCGGCCTGATTCTGCGTGGCGTGTGAGGTGAGATGACAATTGTCACGTATGTGTGGTAACAAAATCTTGTACGAATATTGTTTTTGAAGACAATTATAGTGAAAAGTTTCAGTAATGATGTTGGAAATGTATAGACAAAGGGTTAAATAAAAGTCGGAAAAAAGTGTTCTAAGTGATTAAATAATATGATGTGAACATTTTCATTCAAATTTGAAAACTGGCTTCGTGTCTTCTAATATGATAGGTATTACACTAACGAGATAGGGACCCAAACTATGGTCCCTAATTGAAAGTCTCCACCAGACGTCGACACTATTCCTTTTTCATCGCTAATTCACGCTTTGTCCAAAAAACGTTTTGAAACGACACCTAAACAATCAGTTGATAGATATTTGACAAAGTAAAAACTATGTTCGAATTCGCAAATCAAATTAGTAAAGTAAACTTTTATTCATACGGATTCAAGTAAATACTCGATCGATCGTTCAAAGTTTTACACAGGGAAGCGTATCAAGTCTACATCAATGGTATCCAGAATGGGATAAAGGAAAATCCGAAATCTTTTTGGAAGTTTGTGAATAGCAGACGAAACAACAACGGAATTCCGGAGGTTATAACCTATGGTAACCGATCTTCGACTTGCGGACAGGAGACAGTCGAGCTCTTTGCGGAATACTTCAAGAGCGTTTATCAGGACTACAACCCAAGTACAGTCAACAATTCGATCTTCATGACCGCTGACTTGTTGGAGTTGTCGCATCGGGAAGTGAAACAAGACTTGTCGGATCTAGACTCGGGTAAGTCAGCAGGACCAGACAGACTCCCCGCAAAATATTTAAAGGAATTCAAGGATGAACTTGTTGAACCCCTGACTACCTTATTCAATTCTTCACTTTCGTCCGGTTACTTCCCGCCGTTGTGAAAAATTTCCCATATTACTCCAATCCATAAGAAGGGCCCTCGCTCGGATGCTGAAAACTACCGGGGCGTTGCAATCCAGTCGACAATCCATTCCCACCTTTACGAACGTATTGCCGACCGTGTTTCACCAACACTGTCTGACTGTCATCTGCTTCAGCAGGATTTGCACAATTTTGAGAGGTTCGTCGAGAACAATGGATTGAGCGTAAACCCCAACAAATGCTCCGTTATGACCTTTACGAGGAGAGTTCAGCCAATAAGCTTCGACTATAGACTGGGAGGTTCGAATCTACAACAAGTAGAGAATGTTCGTGACTTAGGCGTGACGATGGATCGATCTCTTTCGTTCAATTGCCACATAGAGCGTATTGTCAAAGAAGCGCTGAAACTACTTGCACTCACTCGTCGATTCGGGCAGGACTTTACCGATCCGCACGCAATCCTGAAAATTTACACCTGCCTTGTACGATCCAAATTCGATTCTGCGAGTGTGGTGTGGCGACCGCAGTACGATCTACATATTCAAAGACTTGAAAATGTTCAAAAGAAGTTCTTGAAATTTGCGCTAAGAAATCTGGGATGGAGAGAAGAACCCCGGCCGCCATATAAAGATCTCTGCTGTTTGGGAGATCTGGATACCATTAGCAGCCGGCACAAAATTACAGACGTAACTTTTTTTTGCAACGTACTGAACGGACGGATCAAAAGCCCGCGTCTCTACGACAGGATTCGTTTTAACACCAGCCCCGTTTCTCTTCGTCGACGGAAGATGTTTGACCCACCCCTGAGGAACAGAAATTACACCCAGCATGAACCGACAGCCAGATTTATGCGTGAGTTCAACGTGCTGCAAAATGTTGTTTCTGTAAATATGACATCAGAAGAAATTCGAAGAAGATTAAGATTATATTTTAGAGACCAACTGAATGTATAAGTTCTAAGTTTGTATGTTTTATGTTTTCTGTATTCACGTTTAATTTTAAGAAGGCTAACGGGCTTACAGCCTATAGTCCAAATAAACAAATTAAAACTTGGAAAGTTTACTTTACTTGGAAACGGGCAGAATAAGTAAATACTTTTTTTTTATTCATACGTCCTAATGTCTACAAAACTTGTCAGCTTCGTTGATCATTTGGAACCAATAATGTGTTGTCATTATTTTAAAGAGCATGCAGCAGGAATAAAAGGTTATGACAAAAATAAAATGTGTGCAAATTCGTGAACATATGTGCGAATGTGGCATCTCTGATCTGATTTGGCAATCAGCAAAATGAACACCTTGTCACTTGCAGTTCATCCTCTCTTTTACATAAAATAAACCTCTCACGGCATCCGATACGACTGTAGGAATAGAGGGCCTGATCACGAACGTCACTTCACGGTGAAAACGAAGTGAATTGTATTCAACTTTATTACGGCTGCCACCGCGTGTATAGAATCCGGAAGAGTTCGTGATAACTTTGATTAACTCGGTGTTATTATGAATACCACAATTCTGTCATGTCACGGAGAAAATCAAGTATATTTGTCACTTGTGTTTTAGGTGGTGAAAGCTAGTCACGCGGAATAAAGTTTAATTTCGTATTTATTTAACTTTTTTACTAACATTTTGAATCTTGTCTTGCTTTTTAGGACAGAAAAGATAAACAAACAGCAATTTATCCGTCTGATGGCATTTTTGGTACGGAATTCTGACGTATCCAAAGGACATAAATTTGTTTATTTGTATTTGGTAAATGCGCTATGACATGTAATTAAGGACTAAAAATGTAGTTCCCGTAGGCCCATTGAAGCATGGCGAGAGGTCTTCTTCCGATTGTCTTGAATGGATAGAAATTTTTTGTTTTTATTCTTAGGATAAGCCTAACAGAGAGTTGCAACACCATAAAATGGCAATGGAGCCACTTAATAATCTCTTTTTTTTTTTTTTTGGCAGACTTATCTCACTTCTTAACTAGGCGAACCTAGCCAGAATTTTCACCTGCCCCCGGGCTTCTGAATGCCAAAGGGGGACTAGGCTCTGCAGAATGCACGTATCTGCATGCTCGTGCTGTTTTAGTCCTGACCGAGGAATTGTCGGACAATCGCGCAGGTGCTAAGGATGACCGACTTTTGGATGCCGGCCAATTCCTTCTCGATGTTCAACACCTTTAGCGCTTCCAGAAGTGTCTTCGGGATAATTCCAGTTCCAGAGAGAACGACTGGAACAATTCTTGGGACCTCCCTTAGCCCCCACAGTTCCTTGAGCTCCACGGCCAATGGTCGGTACTTGCAGATTTTGCGACCGTGGGTCTCCTCCAGATTCTGGTTCAGTGGAATAGCGACATCGATGATGGTGACTTTGCGGTCGCTCTTGTCGTAAACCATTATATCTGGGCGGTTGTGGTGGATCGAGAGGTCGGTCAGAACAGTGCGATCCCAGTACAGCTTGAAACGGTCATTTTCCAGGACAGGTGCAGGCAGGTACCGGTAGTTTGGTACGTTGTCTTCCAGTAGAGCACATTGGAGCGCCAGTTGTCGATGAACAATACGGGCCACGTTGTTGTGGCGCTCGGTGTAGGCTGCGTTGGCCAAAACGGGACAGCCTCCCATAATGTGCTCTATGTTTTCACCTGGTTGATGGCACATCCGGCAAATGTCATCAACGTTTTGATGCCAGACGTACCACCTGCAGTTTCTCGTCGGCATTATCCTGTCCTGGATGGCTATCATGTCGGCTTCTACTACTGAAGAGAGTTCACCACGCGTTAGCCACAGATTAGATGCGGCCTTGTCGACGTGTGGCCGGTCCAGTTGATGGGGGTGGGCACCATGCACTGCCTTCTGCTTCCAAGCTGCAATCTTCTCCTCCACTGTCTGCAGATTGCAGTTGAGTTGGTACTCCGCTTGCGCCAAGTGCAGAGCGCTGTATCCTCTGTCGGCGGCGCAGACAGCCCGGTATAGCGCGTTTTGGTTGGCGCGTTCTGCGAAGTACTCGCGCAGTTGTCGTACCTGGGCAACACACAGTGCAGAAATGTCGACGATTCCAAGTCCCCCTTCTTTGCGTGGTAGTGAAACTCTCTCCAGTGCCGATTGAGGATGGTGCATTCCGGCCTCTTTGAATGCTTTCCTCATCCTCCTCTCAAGGTCCTCTAGGTCAGTTTTGCTCCATTTGACTACACCAAAACTGAAGGTCAGCAGGGGAACCGCGAATGTGTTGATCGCGCGTACCTTGTTCCCCGCGTTGAGGAAAATCCTCAGGACACAGTTCACTCGACTCAAGAACTTGTCTCGCAGCTCCGTCTTGATGTCGGAGTGGCGAATCCCGGTGAGCTGTCGGAATCCAAGATATTTATAGGATTCGCCACGAACCATGTCTCTTATAAACTCGCCGTCATAGACCTCGTAGCCTCCGGATTCGGTAAGTTGTCCTTTCAGCAGGTGGACACAGCGACACTTGTCGAGGCCGAACTCCATACAGATGTCCCTGCTTATGTCTTCGACAACCCGGATAGCTACACCTAGACGCTGACGTGAATCAGCGTAGACCTTGAGATCGTCCATGTAGAAGGTATGGGTCACTTCTTCGTGGGCGCCGTCGCCATACCTTATTTTATAGCCATGACCGTTCTATTGAGCGTCCTACTGAGGGGATTCAGTGCCAGACAAAACCAAAGCGGGCTGAAAGAGTCGCCTTGGAATATCCCCCTCTTTATCTGCAGCGTTCTAGACTGCAACACATTTTCCCCATCACTAAGGTGCAGAGACGTGCTCCACTGCCTCATCGCATGCTGCAGGAACCTAACGACGACGGGATCAATTTTGTAGAGCTCCAATACCCGGACGAGAAACGAGTGAGGTATGGAGTCATAAGCCTTCCTGTAATCGATGTAGGCCATACTTAGGTTCCGCTGGTTATATACCGCCTGGCCGACTATGGCTGCGTCGATGATGGCCTGGTCTTTGCAGCCATGCGTATTTTTCCTGCATCCTTTCTGCTCTTCTGCGATGATGTGATGCTGTTCGCAGTGAGCAGAAACTTTGGCGGTAATTATGCTGCTCAGTATTTTGTACAGACTCGATAGGCACGTTATCGGCCTGTACTTTGATGGGTTCAATGTGTTGCTGTCTTTCGGGAGGAGGAATGTGACGCCACGGGTGGCGAATTCAGGGAGGTTGTGTGGGTCGTGTAGCACCTTGTTGAAGCACTCAGCTATCTTTTGACGTGCGACGGTCAGCTTCTTGTGCCAGAAGTTCTGAACACCATCGGGGCCCGGTGCTGCCCAGTTCCTCAGGTACCGCGAGGCTTCGCGGACATCGTTCTCTTCGACGATGATAGCTGGCATCTCTCCAATTTCACCACAACTCTCCTCCTCCCGTCTTAACCACATTTGCCCGTCGCGATGTTCTACTGGGGTCTCCCAAATACCAGCCCAGAAGTTCGTCACATCGCTAATATCTGGCAAACCTTCGCGGTAGTCGGGCTTCTCGTCGCTAATGTGGTCGTAGAACGCTTTTTCGTTATCTCTGAACATCCGATTTTGTTCCTGGCGCTTTGCAGAGTCAGAGTAACGTTTCAGCCGTTTAGTTAGGACGCTCAATTGCTGTACCAGTGTGTCGAGTTTTTCCGTCAGCTGGTGAGCTCCCAGCTGGCGAAGTTCAGTAGGCCGCACGATCACAGCAACTTGGCGACATAATTTCGCCGATCTGCTGCCTCTTTTGTACGCCATCAGTCTTCCAATTGCGGCGCGCTTGTTTAGGATCCGTTGCTCCAATCTCCTTCGCCATGGAGGCTCACGCCTTTCACGGAGATGTTGGAGCAGTCCGCCTCTTGGCCTAATACGGTATCCTAAACTTTTGGCGGTCGCCACAGCAGCACAGTAAACTTTCAGTTGCAGCTCCTCCATGTTCTCAGCATCAACCAAGTGCAGCGGAAGAACGTGCTCGTTCATGAGCTTTACTGCACATGTCAGCCTGCGGGAATGCTGCAACTTCGGGATCCTGGGGCGCGACAATGGGTCTGTGTCGCGGAACTGTGAGATCGCCTCGTCGTAGTGGAAGACCAGATCGCGTAGTAGTTGTTGATCTGGCTGTGGGTCTTCCGGCTCAGGGGGTTGTAGTACTGTGGCCTCCACTGGTGCTGATTCGCGTGCCCCACTCGCGAATGAATTGCTCAGCCGTACTGAACTTCGTCTCGACACATCGCTTGCTCTGTTGTTCCTGGAGCTTATTTCTCTCTGCACCTGCTGCTTGATCTCGTCGATTTGCGTTTGGGAGAGCATGTTGTTGCGTACTATCGCTCTACGCCTCGCGTTCATCGCGTTCTGATCAAGCCTCCCGACGAACTCTGGATACGCTTCCTCGAACATTGTTAGTATTCGAGGGCGACCGCTCATGTCCGTCTCCAAAGCAGTGCAGGTGTAATAGGCGCGGATCACGAATTCATTCATTTCGTGTGTCCACATGATCCGGCGCCTAGTGGTACCCACAAGTGTGGACGACTGTCGTCTGGCAGTCGCAACACGTCTCGTAGGCGCAGCGTTTCTTGGGTGATGTCGATGGCTGCTGTTTCCGTGTGGCGGTAGCTCTTCGGGTTGAACCCGGCTGGTGGCCCGCTCTTGCACATCGCCCTCCAGCCGCTGGCCGCTCGCTCTTACGCCCGTTCCAGGACCAGCTCCAGTTCGGGGACCCTCCTCGGGTGATCGCATTCTAATTACTCTTCGTGAACGTAGCTCCATTTTCTGGGTGTATCTCCTTTGCCCGGGAGACAGCGGGTTGGCAAGGCCTCCATGACCCGGGAGGCCTTCCCCGGGAGAGATATAGCGCTCTGACTCGCTCGCACCCCCTCACTTAGCCACTTTCGACACCCGTTCTCGGAGCCAAGACCAGGTGTGTGTTTCCAGTTCACGCCCGATCTAAAAATGTCGTCATATGATCTTCGTGGAGGCGTGAGATAGGAACATTTGAGACCAACAGGCAGGCTCCTACCCTATGTTGATCCCCATTTTTTTTTTTTTTTTTTTTTTCCATTCTATTTTAAAATATTATTTACATTTAAATTAATTTTCGCATCTTGAAAAGAATGCAAGTTCGCCTACATCGATTCTATCGTTCATTGAATTTACATAGGAGATGTATAATATAAATATTTTCAGTATTTGACTTCGTTTGGTAGGTCCGATGTTTGGCAGCGCTGGTTTAATCAATTCTTCGAAAGACAGGAGTTGCCATCCTTCTAGTATGTCAGTTATCTTCCGTTGTACGTAAGCCCATGCACCTACTACGCGGGGGCAGCTACTGAATTTATGTTGTAGTGTTTCTACTGCAGCATTACAATGTAAGCAGCCTTCACCGTCTGCTCGTTGAATGGTTCTCATCAGTTTTCTGTGCTCTATCTTTTCGTTTATAAACAAATATAAGTTGCTCCGCTGGCATGATGATAGCTGTTTCGTCGCAATGTTCTTCCATATTCGTTTCCAATTCGCTTCCGGATTTCTCCTTTCAATACGAGGCGTTTCAGTTCGCTCCAAGAAAAAGCGGTGTATTAGATCGCTCGTGGGATGTACTCTAACAAGTGGGGGGAGAAGGGGGATTTGTTGGGAAAGGATTTTGAGGCAGGGAAGGTCTGCGGGAGGAGGAGTAGCTTGGTTCAGAAGGGATTGATAATAGGGAAGGGAACCACTTGCTTGCATGTGACGATTTACCAATAGCGCTTTGCATTTTATGCCTGGTAGATGCAGTTTCAATCCACCAGCTTCTTTGTCACGCGCCAGTTGCTCCATTGGAACTCGCGCCGGTATTCCGCGCCACAGGAAGGAGCCCATGATCGCCGCTAATTTCGCTGTGTGGATACAATACGTTGGCAGGATTGATGCCACATACCATATCTTTGCGGTAATGAAGGTGTTCAGTAAAATAATTTTTTGTTGTAAATTTAGATTTCTCAACGAGTGTAACCACACCTGCTGAGCAAATTTCGATACAAGTGCGTTCCAATTTATGTTTACCATTTCCCGGATCAAGTTGGTAAAAATCACACCCAGGATCTTCACCTTTTCTGCTGTGACCAGCCACGGAACATTCAATGGATTCTCATCTATGAGCCCGACGTTTATTGCAACAGTTTTTAGCCTGTTGAGTTTTGCTCCCGCAGCGTGCTCGAAATCATTAAATAGATCATTGATACTCTCTATTGTATTTGTATTGGTTACAATCACAGATATGTCATCTGCATAGGCCACAACAAGATCGGAACCGAGTTGTCGCTCTAGTTGTTTCAGAAACGGGTGGAGGTATAGGACGAAGAGCAGCATCGACATCGGATCTCCTTGCCGAACCGAGCGTTCGATGCGGATGCGCTCCGAGAGGTGTCCGTTCACTAGTAACCGAGAGAAAGATCGCTCGGCAATTCGAACTAATAAGCTTACGAAAGCTGGGTTTATTCCTAGCTGCCGCTTAGTTTGGTGAAGGTAAGAAAGGGATACCCGATCGAACGCATGGTCGAGATCGTAGCTAATCAGCTTCCCTTTTTGCTTGCTCGCTTTCAGCTGTGCGATTCTATCTTTCAGAGAAAGAGTGGCTTCAAAGATTGAGTGCCCGTCGTTAGAGCACTTTTGTGCATCGCTCAGTACTTGATGAGTCTGTATTACACGCTCGAGGCGAGACTTCAGGATTCTGCTCAAGATTTTGAAGTCCGCATTCAAAAGGCTGATTGGTCGATATCCTCGTGCAGTGTTTTCTGCTCCTCTCTTTCGTACTAACACGATTATACCGTTCGCGAACTCAGACGGCATCTCCGATACTAGGGCCTCGTTTAACACAAGGTTCAACTCTCGGTGGATGACGTCAAATGTGCGTTGATAAAATTCGATGGGTAACCCATCACTCCCCGCCGCTTTCTTCTTAGCTGATGTTCGAATTGCTGACCAAATTTCTGCTGTTGTTATCTCAGCCATGCAAGCTTCGTTCGACTCGTCATTTATTGGTATCACCCTCTCGCATTGGAATGGATACCGAGATGTGTCCTCTACCTCTGTCGCTGTGTACAATCTCGTGAAATACCGAAGCAGATGGTTCTCGATCGCTTCGGAAGTGTTTAGAGTTTCGTCGTTTTCGCCACGCATTTCTGTGATAATGTTTTTTTTCCTACGTCTCTCACCCAGCTGAAATGTACTGATGTTTTCTCCAGCAATAATGGTGTCGTTGATGCGCATGAAATTTTGAGAGAAACTGCGCGAGCATTTGTGCCTTAACACGGTTTATTGTGGTTAGCATCGCAGGATTCTGGAAATACCCATCATACGCTTGCTTTAATTGCGTGTATAGTCGTTGATGTTCCGCGTAAAATACGCTGTACGTTTCTCGGGATTTCCATCGAAAAAAGGACTGATTTTTTTTCTTAGCAAATGATAGCCACCACTTGAGCCAGTTTGGGTAGTTTTGCCTCTGTCTTGTAACATATTGCCATGAGATTTGGAATTCATCTATGTTCTCTGCTGTTAAAACATGTGGACGTAGCGACCAGTATGCGCGACCAGGTGCGCGTCCGAGACTTGGGAGGCATATACGAGCAGTTAGCGCTTTATGATTTGTAAACGAGCACACGTGTGTTGCTGCATTTCGCAGATGCCTGCAAAGTCCATGGGTGACGTAGATGCGATCGAGCCGAGAGACAGAGTTGTGCGTTATATATGTGGGGGCAGGAGTCGTGGGATACAATTTCACCCAAATGTCGCTGAGTTGGAGCTGCTGTATGGTGGATTGGAGGGCGGGGCTGTTGTTGTAGCCTGTCGAGTCACATGTGCGCAGCACACAGTTGAAGTCGCCAGCGAGAATTATATTGTCGGTATTATGCCGTAGATAAAAATAAATTGTGTCATTAAAGAAACGCTCTCGTTCGGCGCGCATTGCTGTGCCCGATGGTACGTCGTGTTTTCGACGCGAAGAGCAATCAGTCGGCCGTCCAAACTTTTTTCGATATGGGAGAAACGTATGTACTCTTTTAGTGCTATTGCCGTCCCTCTCCTTGACTGATCAACGTTTATGACGACATTGTAGCCAGGAATAAGCAGCTGCTCGTTCTCTACCTCTTGCAAGAACACGATGTCAAGATCCATCGTTCTGCAGAAGGTTTTGAGGGCATTGATCTTCGTTTCGTTGGTAATATTGTTTATGTTTATAGTGGCGACGTTGTAACTGGCGATATGAGTCATTATATATTGACCTGTTCCCGCTCGTCGTCGCTTTCGTCCCGGCGCTTCTTGCATTGCCGGCGTGTTCTCGAGCGTGTGATTGAAATTGCCGCTTCGTCTGTTTCGTTCCCATCGGATTTTCCACTAGCAGGAGGTTGTTGACCAGAAGTGCTGGGCATTGACCTGCTATCCGATGGTTGTTTCGAATCCGATATGGGTATGATGGGAATAGTGAGAGGAGGAAATTGTGTTACCGAGTGCGTATCGATCGGTTTACTTGTCTGTACAGGCATCGGCTGTTGTTGCTGTTTCTGCTTTTTCGACGGCGGGAATCGCAATGCTGACGTATTTTGACTCGGTTTCGCTATTTTTTGGACTGGCGGCTTCGCAATCGGCTTTGCCGTTGCTGCTGCGGGCTGTTTCGTAGCATCGGCGTACGATTTTTGCACTAGCAGCTTTTTGTTCTGCACACAGGACGCTCCGACATGGATGAATTCCCGGCAGTGTCGACATGTTTGACGCTGTCCAAAATAAGACAGCAATGTTAATTCGCCATCAATGAAATTAGAAAGAATGACCATTACTCAATCAATCGATTCATTATTATGATTATGTATAATATTGATTTTTTGACATTTTAAGTATAAAATAGTAACTGTAAAGTTTTTCCAACATTGCAGAAGAGGTTTTTGTAATTCAAACATTCGCAATTGGTGGACAAGACCCGAATCAGGACGGTAGTTGTAACGAATAAGGTCATTGTTTTTTATGTCTTTTTACGTAATAGATATTTCCAACGATATTGTTTTGAAGACATTCTTTGAATGAAAGAGTATTAAAAAGTGATAATGAGTTTCAAACAAGGAAAAAATGAGTCTATCATTGCAAAGCATTCACAAGATCTTCTTCTTCTTCTTCAATGGCACTAACGTTCCTAGAGGAACTTCGCCGTCTCAACGTAGTATTACTTGCGTCATTTTTATTAGTACTTAGTTGAGATGTCTATGCCAAATAACACGCCTTGAATGCATTCTGAGTGGCAAGCTCTAGAATACGCGTGATCACAGTGCAAGTCGGAGGAAATTTCTTTGACGAAAAATTCCCCCGACCAGAACGGGAATCGAACCCGAACACCCGGCATGTTAGTTATGACGCTAACCACTCGGCCAAGGAAGCACCCCAGCATTCACAAGATACTGTTTTTAAATTCTTCTCTATTTATTTTTCCATAATTTTGATATCCGTCTAAAGGAAATTTGAATCACTTTCTGCTTTTGGCAAATTCCCTGAAACCCATCAGATATTTTATATGAAGATTAGGCTTCTGACCGATGCTGCTGACCAGTTTCAGTTTAAATAATCAAATCAAACTTCATGTCCCGTATATCAAATTACAGAAAATCAAAATCCCATATAAGAGTAGCTCAGATTATACTAATCGTGAGGTGGATAAATTCGGGTTTTCTATGAGTTAGAGAAGGAATTATTATTCAACAAAATTGTAGGAATGGTTCTTATAACATGATTCTAACCTTGACCTATACTAAATGCTTCTCAATATTCAAACGAGTAAGACAGAGCTAAGAAAAAGAATATGCGAGATGTTCATTATTATACATAATAGTCATGTTTTACCTCTAGAGTAATTTATAGAAGGGAAAATAAAATTACATTCCCATATGTTCAACAACTACATTATTCACGAGCAACCAGCGTTGAACCAGCGTTTGATTCAGCAAACTAACGCACCAAACAAATGAATTATGGGATGAGTCCGAATAGATATGGCATTGAAATACCGAATCATCGAGGTATAATTTCAAACTTTTCGTTCTAAAACATACGCTTAATTAAATGGAATATTAAATCATACACTGTATTAATTTGACCTACATAACGTTCAAACGTTCGAAATTATGCAGCCGACAGTCTTCAGAAAACAAACGCAGCGCTGCGCTTGAGTTTAATTTTCATCAGCGCGCACTCAAAGAACACTTGTATTCTCTCCTGGTGCGAAGCGCACAAAATTCATAAGCACGACAGCACAAAATGTACCCGGCGCAGAACTCAGATACTAAACATTTCTTCTCACTTGTGTGATGCGCGTCTCATTCTATATATACACACACGCATACACATCAAATTCTAGCGCTCGCTTTGTCTTCGTTCGTTCTAAACAAAGCATAAAAACAACAGCGCCCCCCCATTTGAACCGTATAGGGTAAATGCTCTTGGTTTGTCCAGTCGAAAATATGATCATGGTTTGCCCACTTTTTTGAATGCTCTAATTCAGCGCTCCTGTGTCAAATAAGGCCTTCGAATGTTTCGAAACATATAAATGAAATTGCCTTTTACATGATTTATAGTAGTTTGATAGTATATTTTTACGAAATCACATGTTTTAAAGGATTATAAATTCCCCTAAAGCCCCTCATTCGAGCTAACTTTTAATAGATCACCAGATGATTATTTGGCACGTATTCAGACCTTTTCTGGATTACAACACTTATAGATATTGTAAACATCATGCTTGCTCGCCATTTGTATCGGATTTACATAGCTAAACCATTAAATTAACGCATTTTGATGAACTCAATTCTGATCATGAGTTGTCCAATTCAATAATGTTGTTTTGTCCACATGATTTCTATGGCAACCGCTTGGCGCGCTGCAGTTTGTTTATGTTTGTTTATGGTGTGCTTCGCGTATAACAGAAGTATGGTTTTTCTGTGTTGATTGTGTTGAGATGAACACTTCTAAATGCCCAAGAAAAGGCAATATTCTGAAGAAAGCCTAAATTATGAATGAATCAATATGATGACAGTAAACTCAAGCAATGATAAATGCAACATCTAATTGTGAATTCGAATGTTTTCATTCAAAAATGGAGATTTCTAAAACCGGACAAACCATGATCATTTTTTTGGGCAAACCATGATCAGAGGTGGTTAAACCATGATCATAATTCTTCTTTAAGGAAAATCGTTGAAAAACATAAAAATTTGAATAATTTCAACACCTTATGGTAGTATTAGCAACTAGAGACTTGGGGCTTTTCAACAAACCCAAACTCGTATCGATTATGTGTGATTTTCATGAAGAAAAATCGATTTGCATTTACTAGTTGCGTAAAAACACCCCAAAATTGGACAAACCAAGATCATTTACCCTACGCTTGTGTGAAGAAAAATATGTCAACAGAGAAAGCAATCCAGATTCAAGCGCGCAGCACGGCGCGTAAGCACGGCGCATGTTTCAGCGTAAAACTCAGCGCAAATTTCAGCTTAACACTGGGTGCAAATCTCTGCGTAAGAACGGTGATGACAACCAAACATTTAGGCCAGGCGCAAATTGAGACGCGTATAGCGCGAGTAACCTGCCACGATATAGCGCCTGTTTTGTGACTAAAGAAGACAGATAGAACGGCGCAAATTGGCCAGATGACGCGAGAGTGTGAAGCGCTCGTGAGACACGACTCGCGTGACGCTGTGGCTGAACCACAGTTTCTCGTGCTGGTCGTACTGGTTGGGTGATTGTGTTAGTAAATAAATATATCGCGCAAATCTGTGTGAATCAGACGTTGTATGCGAGTGGCAGGTTATTTACACCAAACTGCGACTGAATATGCGCTCCACCACGCTACGTTTGTGGCACGTATGAGTCGTGTTGCTAGTCTCGTGTTCGTTTATGAGCGCTATACGCTTTTCAATTTGCGCCTTGCCTTAATCTGTGTTTCGGAGCGTGCTCATTCGCCAGAGCGCAGGTGTGCGCAAGGAGTGGGAGCTCAACTGGGTACAAAAATCTTGTTGCGCATCAGCACCGAGTTGCATTCTGAAGACTGGCAGCCGACATAACGTTCAAACGCCCGAAATTATGCAACCGACATGTCTCTTATAAACGCGAATGAACTCTTTCACTTCACGGAGTTTATTTTTACACGCAACTGTCCGTGACAATGATAAAAAAAAAAGATTAAGTGATGAGTTAATAGAGGCGAATGAACTGCAAAGTTTAAAGCCTCTTAAAAACAAAGAAAGAAAGAAAGATGAGTTAAGAAGAGTGATGTTCGTGATCAGGCCCAGAGTGAAGAGAACTGCGTGATGGTGATATGACAATTGTCATCTCACCTCACACGCCGCGTAGAATCAGGCTGTGTGAAGCGATATGAGTGATGTGCTGTGCGTGCCTGATCTTGCGATCAATCTAGGTTTGGTAATGTCCTAAAACATTGAAAACAATTTAAGTTTTTATTTTAAATTTTATTTTATTCGATTCAATGTATTTTTACCACAGTTACAGATTATTGTCTTAGCTTTAGTCCGATTTTCTTCTTATAAAAGGGATTAATAGGACTAGGCATGAGATTAGGTTTCAGCGCTCCTTTCGATGGCTTTTTACTAGAATCGTATGGCAATTGGGGTGAACTCTTGACCTGTTGCATGTGCTGATGAAAGTCTTGCGATACGTTCTTATTGAGAGCAATTTTCACACGTTTTTTTCCCGATTCATCTGTAGGCGTTGCATCTAAAATTCGTTTCAAAGATTTTTCCTTATTTTTGGGTGTTGCGAATGGATTTTTCACCATCGTTGTACTCGACAGGGAAGTATTCAACTCCGACTCCTTCGCTATTTCCATAAGCTTAGCCTTTCTTGATGGAATAAACAACTCAACTTCACCATCTTGAAGGGGTTTAGACCATTCATCCTTAACTTCGAACAATCCCTTAGATACGTCCTTCTTCACAGGATTGGTTTTCGTCTCGGTGGCATTTGCATCCTTAGCTACTACTATAACATGTTTCTTTTTTTCTAATGCTACTGTTGAACTTTCTTTCGTCGCCTTAGGTGGTAACTTGTTCCGTTTGATGGCTTCCAATTTTTTCTCTCTTTTTAACCTGAGTTGTTTTAATTTTTCTTCCTTCAATTGCATTCGGGAAGCCTTTTTCTTCTTTTTACTTTTTTGTGCTTCCGGTTCCCGTTCTTCACTTGACTTGTTTGAATCTTCACGACTTAATGTTTCCGGCTCACTTTTGGACTCGGGCTTCAATTGTTGAGATTTGAGCTCAAACTTGTGTTTTCGTTGTTTTTTCTTCTTATTACTTGTTTCATCTCCGACGAGTTCCGTTTGATACTTTTCCAATTCTTTTACCTTCTCGTCAATATCCACGTCGTAGTCCTTTTTAGATGTACTCTCCACAGTTTGAATTCCAAGTGGAAAAACACCATTGGCAAATTTCTTATATTGTTTTACCAACATTTTCATGTATTTTTTACCTTTGGAAGTAACGAACGACTTGAAACGGTTTTCTTCGAATATTTCGACGATTTTCAATGGATCGAACTTGATTTCATTGATGACAACATCTACCTGTCCAGCACGAGGATCATACACCTTTTCGGTTTCCTCTTCCACGGCTTCCTCGGAAACGTCACTACTATACTCATAATTTACATCAAACTCAACATCATTGATATTGTTAGTTGCGAAGCTAGTTTTCTTCCACAGATCAAACTTCTCCTGGAAATCTTGGCCCAGCTCGGACTGATATAACAAAGAGTGGAATATACTAGAAATAATGTGTTTAATCAAACGCACATCATTCGTACCGAGTAAACGTATGGCATAAGACCGGACAATTCGGTGAATGATTGCAGGGTCAATGATTGCATTGCTTACTTTTGCAATTTCTTCCAAAAACAAATCATCGAAATGTTTGGTCAAGCCGAAAGGACATTTGCTGGGATTCAAAACGGTGCACTCAACCTGCTGCATAAGGCTTTCAACGATATGTTCTGGCCAATTTTCCTCGTGCAACACTTGTAACATTTGCCGGGTACAACGACGTACAAGCTGCAAAAAAACAGGTCAAACCCTGAATTTACATAAAAAGGATTGAGCATACCATCATAAATTTGTCGATTCTCCATGTGTCGATTCCAAACCATTCTGCGGACATTGTTTCCAGAAACGCAGCGAAGAATTGCACCGATACCTCCGCACCATCGAAACATTTCAGTAAGGAAGCAATCTCTTCAGCCAGATTTTCCTGGACCAGTGGTTTGTCCGACATCCACATGCAATAGAACAACCCTTTCCAAAGTCGTAGAAAATCCGAGTTGCTGAAGGCTACAATAATTGCGAATTGTAGATAGAAACAGAAAAACAATCGATTTTCATCCTACCAAATGTACTACGACTTCGTGTGGCTAACCATGTTTTGAGATTTTTCAAAACTTTTCTTCGGAGTTTTACATCATTACCCGCCAGAGTTTTGACAAATTTTAATTCCTTTGCGATCAAAATACACTTGTCTTCAACATTAGACTCCATAGCCGCCTGTAATCGTATTCTTCCGGTGGAACTATCCATGCCGTTGCCCGGTTTTACAGCACGTGCCACTTCTACGTTTGTTTTAACCACCATCTTTATTGAAAATATTTACACTACTGTCACGGCATGGAATATTATCTGTCAAGGAATTAATGACAGAAATTGAGATATTTACGAACCAATATCCATAGTGCTAGGTGGGGTACTATTGGGAGTACATTTGCATTGGCAAACGAAAAAAAAAGTTGAATAGTATTCAATATAAAATTTATTTTTCATAAAAATAACTTACTTAAAAATAAAAACTTAAAAATAACTAACCTGATATCATTTTAAGCCAAAATATCTAGAAAAATATAAACTGGTTTGAAGATTCATTTTGGTACTTTCGTATTAGCGTCACCGGAGCCGAAATACAATAGATAGCATTTTTATTGTTCGCACTGGCATTCAAATATTATTTGTATTGTTGTTGCCTTGTTGTATGCAGTGTTTCGTCATTTTTTAATGCTATGAAAATACGTATTTGGGATTTGGGGTATTTAAGTATAAACGCCACCCAAGCGCAATTTTCATTATGAATTGGTTTTTCTTAATTAAATTTATTCTGAGGTCAGCGTAATAGGGACGTAGTCCTCATCAATCGAGGATAAGGAACAGAGGCAGCCATAAGCCGCCGAGGTGACGCAATCCGAGTCGGCCGTCGACCCGCCGTCGGAAGCGGCGGCCTTTCGCAAACAAACCTGTGCTCCATCGATTGCCCGGTTAGTTTGAAACATAGTAGACGATCCTTTAGTTAGGCGTTAGCGAGCGTCGGACGGCATACGTATGCCCGGTTAAATTTTGCTTTGAAATATATCATTTATTGCTCCGGTGACGCTAATACGAAAGTACCTTCATTTTTTAGGCATGATGTTTGTGTTGTGAGTGGGAGTTTCCGTTGCTATAACAAAATTTCATTGTTATTCCTAAATAAATTCACGCACCCCTATATGCTTGAACAGCCAACATCGATTTTGGCACTGAATGAGGTGTTTCTATGCCAAGATGATAAAGCAAGTGTTCTAATGGACTTATCCCGATTGATAATGAGTAATCTCGACTTTTCATTCGGAACTTGTTGCGAAATGTTGATTTGCAAGATAATATATCCTATGCAAAATATCAGCTCATTCGGACTTAATTTACTAGTGACGTGAACGTTAAAAATTGATTTCGGTTCTCAAGAAAAATCACCGGAAGTCGTGGTTTTCAAAAAAAATGTTATGCTAAAATCTCAAAAAATTTTTTTGTCAAAAATCGACCATTCAGACGGAAAAACGACTAAGTGCTAAAAAACATTTTTTAGTGGGCCTTCGTAGCCACTTGGTTACGCGTTCGCTTACAAGCAATCGATCACGAGTTCAAACTCAGGGCCCTCAATTGACCATCTTTGTGTTGTTATAGAATAACTATGTCTACGCAACTATCATCAGCGATGGAAATCGATCCACGGTGGAACAAAGATCGATTCATCCATACAACTGCTCTGCTCTGCAAGAAACATCGGGCTGCTGTTCTATAAATAACCCAACAATGATCAATATCAATTGTCTCCGCTGTTCGGTCTGCTGAACAATGGAAGAACAGAAAGAATACCCTTACGCCTAAATTACTACTACTGTGTAATTTACAATAATGTAATGGAACAGAAAACTTAACGCCTAAATGGCTACTACTAACTACTGTGTATTTTACAATTTATAAAAACATAAACATATGTACATGTACACGATTAAAACCCGGCTCTGTTACAGCTAAAATGCTAATGAGCCTTATAAATAAATAAATGGGATAAAAAAGACGGGTGGGTAATGTCGGGGACGTAACCGAAGTGACGTAGGACTATACAAAGGGGACAGCTTTTGCTAAATGTATATTTTAAATATATTGTTTTATTTTCTTCCCCTACGTGAATACCTACCTATCTACCTGAAAATGGATTAGTTTACTGTTTACTCTTTACGAACATGTTGGGGTTTCTGAAAAGAACCTTTGGTGTTGTATTTTTGCTTTTTTTTACAAACTTTCTCAATTTTTTTCACTATCTTATAGTTGATTCTTGATTTTTTTCTGAAGGCTTTGTACTCATTTAATGTTCAACGCCGGGCATCTTTTGGCGTATGCTCATATCGTACAATCAAAATGATGGCTGTGATAGGGAATGCATAGGTGGTCATCAGCTCATTCATTATCTAATATTTCACTATTGACCACATTACCGTACCTTAAACTGTGATTTCGGAGACGAATGAATTGTAAGATTTGTAGTTTCCGCAAACAAAGTAATTAAAAATGAAAAAGAACTGAGGTTTTGGAGACGAACTCTACGATCTGTCGAGAAACAAACGAGCTATAAGCGTTCTGAAAAACCAACAGTAAATACAGGGACGAATGACCTTCGGATTGCAGTCCTTTAAAATAAGAACATAGCAGCAGGAAATACATATCTCATCATGTTGCTCCTTAGTTATTTTTCTATACAATGCAGATGTAACGTCAGTCAATTTTCGACATCAGTTATCAACCAAAGAAAGCATTTCTTGCTACCGAGAAAATTCGTTAATGCTATTCTGCATACAATGTGTTGTAATTTGAAGCCACCTTTAATTCGGAAACCATGCATGGGTTTGTGAAAACTGAATGATCAATTTAAAAGACCCCAACCACCAATAAGTTCAAGAACAAGCATAAACAAAATACATCAGTTTATATTATATGTAATATTATGTCACTTTAGAATGCATTGATATTGTGAAAAACTTTTAATAACTCTTCTTTGAAATGTTTAATGGCCCTGAAAAGCGCCGTGTTTTACGGTGGCTGGTTTTGCCACCAAAACAGTCTGTATAAACAAACTTTTTCCTTCTTCTACCTGCTGCCGTTTTGCGATTGCGTTTGCCACTCGCTGAAACTAGTTGTTGCCACCGAACCGAATGTGTTCTGTTCTGTAGGCGGGTTTTCTTATTGTCGAGCACTCCGGCGGCCGAAATTCTATAACCGCTATTAGGTATACTGGTGCTCCGGCACCAATCCGTTGATGCGATGTGATGTAAAACGATGCTATTCAACCACACTGATTTACGGTTTGAAAGAGAATGATATATTTTTCAGCGGATCCGCGCGTTTTGTACTATAGCGGTACACGCTCACAGGATAGAGACAAATCGGCAGACTCAGCCAAAGGGGCGAGTCCAACAAGATGAACGAATGAGCGTTAGAAGGCAGTGATGGCAAAAAAATACATTCATTACGATTTGTTCGCTCGTTGGATTCACATGCAGGCTAAAAAGGATCCCATTGCCCAGCAAACATTAAATCGCATAACAAGCGTATATATAACATCATATGCCCTAAAATTTGGTTGGCATATAATGCGCCTAACTGGCATATGCATGCAAAAGTGGAGGCCATATACATACATGGCAAATGCATACCGAATTAGTTTGGATGAATATGCAACTTTGACTGGCCATGATAGCGATTATGTTGAAATGCAATGCGATCTAATATGAATATATTCATGAATTGTCAACGCACCTAATACGACTTTTGCCATACTCATATACGATTTATTACAGACATAGAAAAAAAAACAAATGGCGCAAAATATTTTCGAAAAATGTTTGTTATAGTCTCACGAATCGCCATTTTTATATATGAGTATTTATGTTTGTAGATATAATAATTATTTAATTGACTTATGTTGGGAGTAGAATATGAATGTTTAAAATGGCACAGATTGGTGTTTGGTGAAAACTGCTCCGTTGTGGGTTCGAACTCCGGTCGTCTGGATTATCATGCACCAGCTATCTCGCGCGACTATCTGAAATATAATTCAACAGCGGTTAAAACTCATACATATGATTCGATATGATATAACCTAATACATTTTATGCAGTAGGATCAGTCATTCCTGGTTGCCGATTTTATTATTTAACTATGTTGCAAAGATAAGAGGATCTTTGATTTCCCTATCATAGACACCAAATATATAATATCATTGAACTGGAATAATGAAAAATAAATGACTATCATTTAAACTATCTCAATTTTAGATTATTTTTATTACAATTTTCACTGTACAATTTGTTTTCTCAATCATATCCAACTAAGTTCTGATTACTATTATAATAAATATAATAAATCAATCTGGCAACCTTGCAAAGCGGTGCGATGCAATGTGTCAAATTCGATGTCGTATATATCAAAGACTGGCGTTCAATGGCGTAGTTCACTTCGTTTTGCTGCATATTTCATTAGAAGGAATGTTCACCGTTGTTACTTTGATCGAACATCAGCAATTTCGAGTGCTGACAGTTCCGACGTCCTGGATTAAAGATGGACTATTAATGTGGCCAACGAAACTGCCGAATAACAAAATTAATAAAATGAGACGATAGGGTACAGAGTATCATGGATCTGTTAAATCAATACCAATAATAATAAACCGCAAGTTCCGTAATTTTAAGTCGGCTGAAGTGGAGGCCGATATAATTTTAAAAAGTGAATCGCTTAAGAAAAACAGCAACAATGAACGTTCCGAATATCCGGAAAGAGAGAAAAAGTATAACACGATTTGCCAAGGTAAAATAATCTCTAATTAGAATTTCTAGTTCTGTAAATGTTTTCATTTCAGATATTATAAATTCTCGTGGCCCAAAATCGTGCCTTCTGCAGCATAATATTTACTCCTCGTCTCAAGAACCATTATCCACAATTAACCATGAAGAAATTGCCTCGGATTTACCAGGTAACCACACGAAATATCAAATATTTACATCCTTTGTAACCTTATTTTTTTGTTATCATTCTAGGAACATCTAAAATGACGGAAGCGTCGCAACAGATAACATCATTTTTCAATAACGAATCGTTTTGCAAATCATTCCTAACACCACCCTCCTCAAAATCTTTCCAACAAAATGATTCCAGTGAGTAAAAATATTCATCATTGTATAACACATTTTAACATTCCGTACCTTAATATACCTGTAATTTAAGATGATTCAAGTAATTTAACGAAATTGGAACATGTAATAGACGGATTTGAGAAAAAACAAAGAACAATTATCTTCTGTAGAAGCAGCTGTTACAAAATGTTTCGAACAAAATTTTGCACGCTTGGCATCTTTATTGGAGATTAATAAGAAGACTGAACAAACTAAGCCTAATATAAAAATAGGCTTGGAAAAATGGAACTTGGTAACAAACGAAGAAGAACTTATAGAGTTGAACGATAAACTAGATGATTATGAGCTCCGTACAAATTATGTATGTACCTTTTAATATAAATAATTCCCTTTCTATTATAAGACATTTTCTAATATTTTCAGCTTGAATATTTCTCAAAAGTTGTTTTGCCAAACTCCTATGCAGGTAAAGGAGACGACGCATGCTATATCATCGTTGATTGCCTTTTTTCACGTGAATTTTGGAATTGTTTTACGTGGACCGGAATAAATCGCGGGCAAAAGAAATCCAGTCGAGGATTCCGTCAATTTGGAAATGTTACAAAACTATTATTGGATATTGTTCAAATTGGAGATCCTCTGTACACGTTTCAAAAATTATAAGTTTTCTGTAAAACGCGATTGTTCCGCTACACGAAAGCACGATCTTCAAATAAACAACTTCGAAGGTCAGCTTGTCGTCGTAGAAAAAACACAACAGAGAAGGTTAACTGTAAAAGTTATAACACTTCAGATGAACGAATCCACGGAAACTCTGCTATCGAAGATGAACAAACAGAGAATGATGAATTCATAGATGAACATTACGAAACCATATCATTACTGAATGAAGATATGTATGAAGCTGTGAACAATGAAATATTTGTGCCAACAAACAATGGAGAAAATTCGAACGAAGAAGAATATTTGGATGAAAACTATGACTTATGCTACTGACCTCAACGTTCGGTTCGGTACGGCATACTCGTTGGAATAGTATAAAAAAGGCCATATTAACAAAAATCGTTTTGTTATGGATAAATTATAATTTATTGTTTAATGATCTCTAATAATTATAAGATTTATTCTAATGTATGTAAAAGAGGAATAAATACAGTGTCATCTTCATCAGCTATTGTAAGTAATTTACACATGATCAGGCCTACATCATAGTATCTAACGTCTGACATATTCTCTGTGTGTATCTTAGCGACATATATATCTAGAAAAGAAGATTTCATTGGGTTTTGCAAAAAATCACGTTTTAGTTTCAAACATTTGCCTTTGATTAACCAAGATGATTTGTTCTTTTCAGCTCCAACTACACTAATAATGTTTGAATCGTTAGTCATAAACCAGTTATCTTTGAAATCAGTACTGAGAATGAATGTAGAAAATATTATTTTACATTTGCTTTCACAGTGTTCTACTGAAATGACTTGATTTTTTTTAGTTTTATTCGAATTCATAGTAATAGATACGTCATGTTTCATTGATTCTGATAGTCGATTTGCCACTTGGATAAGAGAATTTACTCCGGGGTGTACTAATTTTTTCAAAAAGTGTAAAGAATTTTCGAAAGGATAAGCTGATAATGTTGATAACATTCCAAATTTTTCCACTTCATCAACGATATGGCATAAGTTATGCATATTACTTGTTATATATTGAATACCGTACAGCAATTTGAAATTATTTATGAAGTCGATGAATAATTCACTGGCGACAGGTAGAAAATGCTTGTATCTTGTGGCAGAACATATACGGGTTGCACAAAATAATGTCGAAAAGTGATTATAGGTAAATACTTGGTAAATACTCTTGGTAAATACTTTTTTAATAGAACTATGCCAACGTAGTTTTAAAAATATCTATATTCAAGACCTTTCCAAAGAGAAATAAATTCTAAAGAACGCATACGACGATGCAATTCTGATGGGAACGTTATGCTACACAAGAACTTCGAGATCTCATTTTTTTCAAATGTACTCCATTTTAGTTTACTAGTTAGAGATCCCGTGCGCCATCCATTGAGAAGCCTACGCATCACCCCCAATTCTAACAGATGTAAAGAATCGGCTACAATGACATCTTCTATTATATCAATTGGTAGTTTTGCAAGAGGAGTATCAAGAACTTGATGACATTGATATTTTTTTTCGCGAAACATCTCGTCCATTGGTTTAGGAGCATTGAGATCTGGATAAATCATTGTGCGGGATGTATGACAGTATTGTCCCTCTGTAGTACATTTAATACAACCAAATTTACCGTTAAAATTCACAACCCCTTTGATGAATGATCTTGCTGGGGTATCACATATAAAACAACGGATCTTAACTGTTAAAATGTGACCATTTACTACTAATCCTGATTTCAATATTGGCAATATTTCATCCACGAAGGGTGAAAGATATTCAAACACACATTTCGGTTTACCAATTCCATGAAAAATACCAATTACCACAGGAGGAATATCTGGCTGTTCATATATGTTGCATACAATAGGCCAGAAGTTACGCATTGAATTTCTGAACAGTGGTAAACCATCTATGTTGATATTAAGCGATATTGTCATAGGCATAGTAAGATTATTGAAAGAACGTTTAAGGCATAATTCCAATCCTTGATGCCAATATTGTCCATTCCCTTACATATTGAGTATGGTTACACTTTTTGGTATCTGCATCAGAGTCCTTGGATCACGTGGCATATTCAATTCCAGGTTCGTTTTCAAAATAGTAATCAGTGATTTCAGTGCAGTTTGAGATATCCGATATTCAGAAGTCCATTTTTGTAAATCCATAAAAAATCTATGGTTTCCTGTAATAGATTGAAATTGAACACGTTTTATGAAATCATTAAAAATTAAAATTAAATTACCATCATCAATTAAGTCATTGAATTGCTCCATTCCTGGAATCAAATTAAAATCCAAATTGTTTTGTTTTGTGGATTCGTTCAACATTCCATTTTCATCTGTTAATTGATTATGAGTTTCGCTCATATTTGTTTCGATCCGTTTAGCTTCTCTCCAGCGATTGCGATGTTTTGTGAGTAATCGACTATAAGAGCCACTTTTTTTAAATGTAATTATTTTGTTCTTCCGCATGTGATCAGACATTGCTGTTATGAAATGAAACTTGTCAATATTAAAGCATTTCATTGACATTTCAATGAGATGTAATATGTTTTTATTAGGATCTAATATGATTTACTGTTTCATGATTTTCTTCAGCATGCAACACGATTTACTGCAGTACTGAATCGATTTAAACTATACGCTTATACGACACACAAACTGCATCAGCGTGATATCCCAGCAAACATTAAATCGTATAATTTTGCACTTGCTAAGTCTTACAAGAAATCAGAATAAATCATAATCGCATATAATATCAATCAAAGTATGTATCGTGTATATTTGAAATCGCACAAAATGTAAAAACTCGATTTTATATATCATTATCAAAATAAGTCGCATTTCGGTATAATAAACATCAGTTTTATGATGTACATTGTCGTAAAATAGATTTAATCTGCATCATATGCGTATATCACGCTGATGCAGTTTGTGTGTCGTATAAGCGTATAGTTTAAATCGATTCAGTACTGCAGTAAATCGTGTTGCATGCTGAAGAAAATCATGAAACAGTAAATCATATTAGATCCTAATAAAAACATATTACATCTCATTGAAATGTCAATGAAATGCTTTAATATTGACAAGTTTCATTTCATAACAGCAATGTCTGATCACATGCGGAAGAACAAAATAATTACATTTAAAAAAAGTGGCTCTTATAGTCGATTACTCACAAAACATCGCAATCGCTGGAGAGAAGCTAAACGGATCGAAACAAATATGAGCGAAACTCATAATCAATTAACAGATGAAAATGGAATGTTGAACGAATCCACAAAACAAAACAATTTGGATTTTAATTTGATTCCAGGAATGGAGCAATTCAATGACTTAATTGATGATGGTAATTTAATTTTAATTTTTAATGATTTCATAAAACGTGTTCAATTTCAATCTATTACAGGAAACCATAGATTTTTTATGGATTTACAAAAATGGACTTCTGAATATCGGATATCTCAAACTGCACTGAAATCACTGATTACTATTTTGAAAACGAACCTGGAATTGAATATGCCACGTGATCCAAGGACTCTGATGCAGATACCAAAAAGTGTAACCATACTCAATATGAAAGGGAATGGACAATATTGGCATCAAGGATTGGAATTATGCCTTAAACGTTCTTTCAATAATCTTACTATGCCTATGACAATATCGCTTAATATCAACATAGATGGTTTACCACTGTTCAGAAATTCAATGCGTAACTTCTGGCCTATTGTATGCAACATATATGAACAGCCAGATATTCCTCCTGTGGTAATTGGTATTTTTCATGGAATTGGTAAACCGAAATGTGTGTTTGAATATCTTTCACCCTTCGTGGATGAAATATTGCCAATATTGAAATCAGGATTAGTAGTAAATGGTCACATTTTAACAGTTAAGATCCGTTGTTTTATATGTGATACCCCAGCAAGATCATTCATTAAAGGGGTTGTGAATTTTAACGGTAAATTTGGTTGTATTAAATGTACTACAGAGGGACAATACTGTCATACATCCCGCACAATGATTTATCCAGATCTCAATGCTCCTAAACCAATGGACGAGATGTTTCGCGAAAAAAAATATCAATGTCATCAAGTTCTTGATACTCCTCTTGCAAAACTACCAATTGATATAATAGAAGATGTCATTGTAGCCGATTCTTTACATCTGTTAGAATTGGGGGTGATGCGTAGGCTTCTCAATGGATGGCGCACGGGATCTCTAACTAGTAAACTAAAATGGAGTACATTTGAAAAAAATGAGATCTCGAAGTTCTTGTGTAGCATAACGTTCCCATCAGAATTGCATCGTCGTATGCGTTCTTTAGAATTTATTTCTCTTTGGAAAGGTCTTGAATATAGATATTTTTAAAACTACGTTGGCATAGTTCTATTAAAAAAGTATTTACCAAGAGTATTTACCAAGTATTTACCTATAATCACTTTTCGACATTATTTTGTGCAACCCGTATATGTTCTGCCACAAGATACAAGCATTTTCTACCTGTCGCCAGTGAATTATTCATCGACTTCATAAATAATTTCAAATTGCTGTACGGTATTCAATATATAACAAGTAATATGCATAACTTATGCCATATCGTTGATGAAGTGGAAAAATTTGGAATGTTATCAACATTATCAGCTTATCCTTTCGAAAATTCTTTACACTTTTTGAAAAAATTAGTACACCCCGGAGTAAATTCTCTTATCCAAGTGGCAAATCGACTATCAGAATCAATGAAACATGACGTATCTATTACTATGAATTCGAATAAAACTAAAAAAAATCAAGTCATTTCAGTAGAACACTGTGAAAGCAAATGTAAAATAATATTTTCTACATTCATTCTCAGTACTGATTTCAAAGATAACTGGTTTATGACTAACGATTCAAACATTATTAGTGTAGTTGGAGCTGAAAAGAACAAATCATCTTGGTTAATCAAAGGCAAATGTTTGAAACTAAAACGTGATTTTTTGCAAAACCCAATGAAATCTTCTTTTCTAGATATATATGTCGCTAAGATACACACAGAGAATATGTCAGACGTTAGATACTATGATGTAGGCCTGATCATGTGTAAATTACTTACAATAGCTGTTGAAGATGACACTGTATTTATTCCTCTTTTACATACATTAGAATAAATCTTATAATTATTAGAGATCATTAAACAATAAATTATAATTTATCCATAACAAAACGATTTTTGTTAATATGGCCTTTTTTATACTATTCCAACGAGTATGCCGTACCGAACCGAACGTTGAGGTCAGTAGCATAAGTCATAGTTTTCATCCAAATATTCTTCTTCGTTCGAATTTTCTCCATTGTTTGTTGGCACAAATATTTCATTGTTCACAGCTTCATACATATCTTCATTCAGTAATGATATGGTTTCGTAATGTTCATCTATGAATTCATCATTCTCTGTTTGTTCATCTTCGATAGCAGAGTTTCCGTGGATTCGTTCATCTGAAGTGTTATAACTTTTACAGTTAACCTTCTCTGTTGTGTTTTTTCTACGACGACAAGCTGACCTTCGAAGTTGTTTATTTGAAGATCGTGCTTTCGTGTAGCGGAACAATCGCGTTTTACAGAAAACTTATAATTTTTGAAACGTGTACAGAGGATCTCCAATTTGAACAATATCCAATAATAGTTTTGTAACATTTCCAAATTGACGGAATCCTCGACTGGATTTCTTTTGCCCGCGATTTATTCTGGTCCACGTAAAACAATTCCAAAATTCACGTGAAAAAAGGCAATCAACGATGATATAGCATGCGTCGTCTCCTTTACCTGCATAGGAGTTTGGCAAAACAACTTTTGAGAAATATTCAAGCTGAAAATATTAGAAAATGTCTTATAATAGAAAGGGAATTATTTATATTAAAAGGTACATACATAATTTGTACGGAGCTCATAATCATCTAGTTTATCGTTCAACTCTATAAGTTCTTCTTCGTTTGTTACCAAGTTCCATTTTTCCAAGCCTATTTTTATATTAGGCTTAGTTTGTTCAGTCTTCTTATTAATCTCCATTAAAGATGCCAAGCGTGCAAAATTTTGTTCGAAACATTTTGTAACAGCTGCTTCTACAGAAGATAATTGTTCTTTGTTTTTTCTCAAATCCGTCTATTACATGTTCCAATTTCGTTAAATCACTTGAATCATCTTAAATTACAGGTATATTAAGGTACGGAATGTTAAAATGTGTTATACAATGATGAATATTTCTACTCACTGGAATCATTTTGTTGGAAAGATTTTGAGGAGGGTGGTGTTAGGAATGATTTGCAAAACGATTCGTTATTGAAAAATGATGTTATCTGTTGCGACGCTTCCGTCATTTTAGATGTTCCTAGAATGATAACAAAAAAATAAGGTTACAAAGGATGTAAATATTTGATATTTCGTGTGGTTACCTGGTAAATCCGAGGCAATTTCTTCATGGTTAATTGTGGATAATGGTTCTTGAGACGAGGAGTAAATATTATGCTGCAGAAATCGTGCCCTGAAATGGGCCACGAGAATTTATAATATCTGAAATGAAAACATTTACAGAACTAGAAATTCTAATTAGAGATTATTTTACCTTGGCAAATCGTGTTATACTTTTTCTCTCTTTCCGGATATTCGGAACGTTCATTGTTGCTGTTTTTCTTAAGCGATTCACTTTTTAAAATTATATCGGCCTCCACTTCAGCCGACTTAAAATTACGGAACTTGCGGTTTATTATTATTGGTATTGATTTAACAGATCCATGATACTCTGTACCCTCTCGTCTCATTTTATTAATTTTGTTATTCGGCAGTTTCGTTGGCCACATTAATAGTCCATCTTTAATCCAGGACGTCGGAACTGTCAGCACTCGAAATTGCTGATGTTCGATCAAAGTAACAACGGTGAACATTCCTTCTAATGAAATATGCAGCAAAACGAAGTGAACTACGCCATTGAACGCCAGTCTTTGATATATACGACATCGAATTTGACACATTGCATCGCACCGCTTTGCAAGGTTGCCAGATTGATTTATTATATTTATTATAATAGTAATCAGAACTTAGTTGGATATGATTGAGAAAACAAATTGTACAGTGAAAATTGTAATAAAAATAATCTAAAATTGAGATAGTTTAATTGATAGTCATTTTTTTTCATTATTCCAGTTCAATGATATTATATATTCGGTGTCTATGATAGGGAAATCAAAGATCCTCTTATCTTTGCAACATAGTTAAATAATAAAATCGGCAACCAGGAATGACTGATCCTACTGCATAAAATGTATTAGGTTATATCATATCGAATCATATGTATGAGTTTTAACCGCTGTTGAATTATATTTCAGATAGCCGCGCGAGATAGCTGGTGGATGATAATCCAGACGACCGGAGTTCGAACCCACAACGGAGCAGTTTTCACCAAACACCAATCTGTGCCATTTTAAACATTCATATTCCACTCCCAACATAAGTCAATTAAATAATTATTATATCTACAAACATAAATACTCATATATAAAAATGGCGATTCGTGAGAATATAACAAACATTTTTCGAAAATATTTTGCGCCATTTGTTTTTTTTTTCTATGTCTGTAATAAATCGTATATGAGTATGGCAAAAGTCGTATTAGGTGCGTTGACAATTCATGAATATATTCATATTAGATCGCATTGCATTTCAACATAATCGCTATCATGGCCAGTCAAAGTTGCATATTCATCCAAACTAATTCGGTATGCATTTGCCATGTATGTATATGGCCTCCACTTTTGCATGCATATGCCAGTTAGGCGCATTATATGCCAACCAAATTTTAGGGCATATGATGTTATATATACGCTTGTTATGCGATTTAATGTTTGCTGGGATACGCATATGATGCAGATTAAATCTATTTTACGACAATGTACATCATAAAACTGATGTTTATTATACCGAAATGCGACTTATTTTGATAATGATATATAAAATCGAGTTTTTACATTTTGTGCGATTTCAAATATACACGATACATACTTTGATTGATATTATATGCGATTATGATTTATTCTGATTTCTTGTAAGACTTAGCAAGTGCAAAATTATACGATTTAATGTTTGCTGGGAAGTCCCCAACTATCAATAAGCTCAGAACAACTGACAAATTCACATACTCATCAGATCCTGGCAAACAAATTATGAAAAAATCTGTTTGTGTTTTATTATTATTTTGGATATTATTTTAGAAAGCATTGAACTGTATTTCCTAAACTCTTTTTTGAAAGGTTTAATGGCCCTGATAAGCGCCGTGTTTTATGGAATGGTTCCAATTTAGAAAACTTTGTACTCGTGGTTTTGAAAAAAAACATTTCGAACGCCCTCGATGCCGCCTTGTTCTGGATTTGCCACCAAAGCAGTTTGTATAAAGAACAAACTTTTTTCTTCTGCTACCAGCTGCCGTTTTGCGATTGCGTTTGCCACTCGCCGCTCGCTGCAACTGCCTGTTGTCTTGATGTCCACCGAACCGAATGTGTTCTGTTCCGAATGCGGGTTTTCTTATCGTCGCGAGCAGCTTTGCCAGCTAACTCGATCACTTCGGCGGCCGAAACTATATAACGCCGACTAGGTGGACTGGTGCACTGGTACTAACGCGCTTGGCCTAGCTACCCTTGCGGGGAACTCGAGACCGTGGATTATCATCCACCAGCTATCTCGCGCGGCTATCTGAAATTTAATTCAACAGCGGTTAAAACTTTCGAGTGCATCAGTATTTCATTGACATTTCAATATGACGGTTTACTTTACGGTTGGAATGGAATCATCATATTGAAATGTCAATGAAATACTGATGCACTCGAATGTTTTAACCGCTGTTGAATTAAATTTCAGATAGCCGCGCGAGATAACTGGTAGATGATAATCCAGACGACCGTGTCTCGGACACAACCCTCCTGTGACTTTTTTCGAGATGACACCAGAGCTCGAAGTTTCATGCAATTTCAAGACATTTGGCATCAATTTGTCTTCGAAAACCCCGATTTCCCTTGATTTTGATTCTTTCGATTCGAGTGATTTTTCGATTTTCAAAAAACTCGAACTTTGACCGCTTTGTGCCACTTTCCCTTAAGTCCGATTGAGCTAATATTCATTTATTAATTTGCGATTGCGTTTTATTTACTACGTCTTCAGCTATAATGCTTGTTGTTGTTGTTGGATGGCTCTAACGTTCCCAGTGGAAATTTGGCCTTCTCTACGTAGGTATTATTCTCGTCATTTTTATTGGTAGTACTTAGTTGAGACTTCTATGCCGAATAACAAACCTTGAATGTATTCTGGAGTGGCAAACTCCTGAATACGTGTGACCATAGTGCAAGTCGGAAGAAATTTCTTTGATGAAAAATTCCCCAGCCAGAACGGGAATCGGACACGAACTCCCGGCATTATAATGTGGGACGCAAACCATTAGGATACGGGACCCAGCAAACATTAAATCGTATAATTTTACACGTGCCAAGTCTTACAAGAAATCCGAATAAATCATAATCGCATATAATATCAATCAAAGTATGTATCGTGTATATTTGAAACCGCATAAAATGATAAAACTCGATTTTATATTCCATTATCAAATTAAGTCGCATATCGGTATAATAAACATCAATTTTATGATGTACATTGTCGTAAAATATATTTAATCCGCATCATATGCGTATATTACGCTGATGCAGTTTGTGTGTCGTATAAGCGTATAATTTAAATCGATTCAGTGCTGTAGTAAATCGTGTTGCATGTTGAAGATAAACATGAAACAGTAAATCATATTAGATCCTAATAAAGAACATTTTACATCATATTGAAATGTCAATGAAATACTGATGCACTCGAATGTTTTAACCGCTGTTGAATTAAATTTCAGATAGCCGCGCGAGATAGCTGGTGGATGATAATCCAGACGACCGGAGTTCGAACCCACATCGGAGCAGTTTTCACCAAACATCAATCTGTGCCATTTTAAACATTCATAATCCACTTCCAACACAAGTCAATCAAACAATTATTATTTCTACAAACATAAATACTCATATATAAAAATGGCGATTCGTGAGGCTATAATAAACATTTCACGAAAATATTTTGCGCCATTTATTATTTTCTATGTTTGTAATAAATCGTATATGAGTATGGCAGAAGTCGTATTTGGTGCTTTGACAATTCTCGCGTAACTTTTGAAAAGGTCCAATGTAACATTTTCGTCAACTCGAGAAAAATGAAGTTGAAGACCCGAACATTATTCCGCGAATTGTCTTAAAAGGTATCGATCTTTATCACTACTTTTACCACTAGCAGTCAATAATAACTCTGAAAAACCAATCGTAAAGTTGTTCCGTGATTTGAGCTTAAATTTGAAGCCTCGGAGCGAAAAATGTTACGTTGGACGTTTTGACTGCCCCTGTTTGCACATTGGACATATTACGTTTCACGATAAGAATTTGAAACTAACTACTGAAGAACAATCGAAACATCAGCATTTCATTCTAAAGACAGATTATTATTGTCATCACTCGTTGAATTGCACTGACATAGATAACAACACCTGAAAGAAACAAAAACTCAAAACGACCGAAGTACGACTTCGTGTTGTTTTGATTGCTTTGTTACTTCGGATGTTTCGAGCGTCGGAGGAAAGAGGCGAGTGCTTAAAATCCGAATCTGTACATTGGATATTTTTTGCATCGGCGATTAAAAGATGAAGAAGATAGATACGTGAACGATTGTTTTTGTAATGCATTCAATGATTGAAAACTAATAGCGTGCATCCATTAACTCGATTTGTTTACATTTGTTACATAGGACCTTTTCAAAAGTTACGCGAGAATTCATGAATATATTCATATTAGATCGCAAATCAATTTCAACATAATCGCTATTATAGCCGGTCAAAGTTGCATATTCATCCAAACAAATTCGGTAAGCATTTGCCATGTATGTATATGACCTCCACTTTTGCATGCATATGCCAGTTAGGCGCATTATATGCCAACCAAATTTTAGGGCATATGATGTTATATATACGCTTGTTATGCGATTCAATGTTTGCTGGGGAGCACTATAATGCTATAATGCGGCACAGACTGAAAACTTTTATAATATTTGCCTTATTCTATTTCTAAAACTTTCCCTATCAATAAACAAAATCAGTAATATTTAATAAATTAAAGCTCATTTCAAGAGGATGGTTTTGTCCGAGCACAGCGCGACGTCTAGCGTTCGCGAAGAGCAAACGCTGGCGAGAACGTCTTGCTGGAACAAAAATATTCATTTGATGCAAGAGATCTGGGCAGTCGATTCGGTTGCTAACTAAATCGAACGCAAACATTATCCGCAGGTATTCTCTTCGCTGAGGTAGCGTCTCTAGGCTCATTAGTCCACACCGATGTTGGTATGGAGGTAATCTAACCGGATCACTCCATGGTAATCTACTCAAAGCATACCGAACAAAGCTCCGTTGGACTCTTTCGATCCGAGCAATATAAACTTCCTGATAAGGGGCCAGACTCAAACACTATATTCGAGTACACAGTGAAAAGGACAGCAATATAGTGTCTTCTGCGTATACATAATGGAATTCAGTTGCTTTTCAGCGTATGAAACCGAGAATTGCAAAAGCCTTTGCAGTGTTTGCAGTGATGTGTTCGTTGAATGTTAATTTGCAGTCCATTGTTAGGTCGGTAAGGTCGGTTATTTTTAACGTTATTAATATTTCCGGATTTGTGGATAGGTGTTACCGCCGAAATCTTCCAGGTATCCGGAAAAACCGCTTTCGTTAACGACAATTAGGTGGTCCTAATAGGTGGCGCGAACAACGTCTACTACAGTGAAAGTTGGACACGGAAAGTTTATATTGTACGACGTCAATGAATTCAGCAATTCCTGGGAGTCAGGTGGGAATCAGCATTATAGACGGATTTGAAAAAAAGCAAAGATCTCGACTGAGCCGTCGATATCATCACTGTTCTTTTGATGGAAGGACATTACCGATGGGATCGACTGTGCGTTTTTCCGCTCTTGAAAAATCGTCAGAAAGAGGAGGGATTTGCCTTGACCTCGTTTTCGATTCCAAAGATATACTCACGGAAAGATGAAGATACACAGTTGTCGTAGTCAGCCCCCAGCTTCCTAAGTTCAGTGCGGTTGTGAGCGTTACGATGACGCAAAAAACGGAGTCGAGATTTACGGAGAACCTTGCGTCGATGTCGAAGCTCAACGGTCCACCACGGTTGATTGTTCAACCGGCGACGATTAGTACTGCGAAGAGGCGTATGCGCGCTTATGATCCTGAATAGAACTTCATAGAACGCTGTAACTGCAGCGTTGACGTTTGAGTCGTTAAGAATTACAGCCCAGTTCTGCGAACGTAAATCTACGATGACGGCATCGTAATTGCTGTAGGAGTCAAGCCACTCAAACACCAGCCATTTTGGAGATGCTTCAGATATCAGTCGCAGAGAACACGACTTACCTTCACCACAGTCCGAATACGAAAAACGGTTGATGGGTTATACCTATGATATAACCGCAAGGTTGACGTAGGACTGCCGTTGGTAATCATTGGTGTTTTTTCAATCGTGTAATCGCACTTCGAATGTTCCTCATTGGGTAAATCATTGATCTAGTGAATGAATGAAACAAATTACGAATTCAATTGCAAACAAATCCCTATTTAGGTCAATTCATGTATTATGGCGTCGTGCACAAATAACGTATCGCGATAAGGGGGGGGGGACGAGGGGGTCGAGGTTGCGTTACTTTCTGTGTATTAGAGATAGGAAATTGCGTTACGTAGGGGAGGGAGGGAGTCCAAAATCTGGATTTTTGGCGTTACGTAATTTATGCACGACGCCTATAGTAGTGGTTATCGCCGCAAACAGTTATCAATTTGCCTAATCATCTAACGGTATGCGAAGAAGTTCAGTGACTTCTTCTGGCGACATGAAGAGGCATGCAGTCCTGAATAGCCGAGCCAAAGCGTTGTATTTCTACCCGATTTTGTAGACCGTGTTTGCTAAACGCATTCCGGAGTGTAAAAATGCATGGGGTTATAAAACATGTGTTGCTGCTTGAATCTGTTTTGAAATGCCGATTTTCCTTGGCTCCATGGTTTTGAAGTCTGTGTTAGGGAAACATTCCGACTTGCAAAAACGCAAACGAGTACAAAAATACCCGCTGCTTGTATCTTATTCTGAAATGCCGATTTCCCTTGACTCCATGGTTTTGAAGTCTGTGTTAGGGAAACATTCCGATTTTCCAAAGCGCAAACGAGTACAAAAGTACTCACTGCTTGTATCTACTTTGCAAGGCCGATTTCCATTGGCTCCATGGTTTTGAAGTCTGTGTTAGGGAAACATTCCGATTTGTCAAAGCGCAAACGAGTACGAAAGTATCCGCTGCTTGCATCTATTTTGCAATGCCGATTTCCCCAGGCTCCATGGTTTTGAAGTCTGTGTTAGGGAAACAGTCCGACTTGCAAAAACGAAAACGAGTACAAAAGTGCCCACTGCTTGTATCTATTTTAAAATGCCGATTTCCTTTGGATCCATGGTTTTGAAGTCTGTGGTAGGGAAACATTCCGATTCGCAGAAACGCAAATAAGTACAAAGGTACCCGCTGCTTGTATCCATTTTGAAATGCCGATTTCCCCAGACTCCATGGTTTTGATGTCTGTGTTAGGGAAACATTCCGATTTGCAAAAGCTCAAACGAGTACAAAGGTACCCGCTGCTTGTATCCATTTTGAAATGCTGATTTCTCCAGGCTCCATGGTTTTGAAGTCTGTGTTAGGGAAACATCCATTAATTCCTGCGATGGTACCTCAATCGCTGTTCAATTATAACTGAGTGGATTTCCGAGCGGTGCTCGCTTATATATCGATTGGTGATTTCAATAGCCTGTTTTGAAAGCAATTTTAAGGCTATTGTGTAGGATCTGGCATCACTGCAAGAGTGGTGAGAAAAGGGATAGACACCTGAAGCGAAGAAAGAGGGGGGAAGCGAGTGAGAGTTCGGACACGAAGGTCGTGAAAAGATTACGCTCTGTGGATAATCCAATAAAAAGTTAATAAAAAGATTGAGGTGTTTTTAATTCTACAAATTGGCGACGAGAAGAAAAAAAAACAGGAAGTGGGTTATATCTATGATATAACCGCAAGGGTGACGTAGGACTATCGTTGATTTAGAGATCATTTGTTTGAAGTAGAATCTAAATCCATTCTGAATGAATGAATAAATGAATATTTGGGGGACTTCGAAAACGAGAGCGTTACGTTGGAGGCACAAGGATTTATGCATTCAATATAGGATACGAAAAACCTTGTTCTGAAGAATTATCTTCAGAAGCTTTCCTGCTAACTGTACTTGAGTGACAAATCACAAACCCAAATGTATTATATGGATATTTTATGAGCTTGAGCTTGAGCTTGGGTAGACTGTACAATTCGTAGTTGCTCTCCGTGATTGACCTGAACCAACCAAATTGCACAAAGAACACACAGAATGACGCTTGGGACTAGCAAATCATTCTCGTTGTGCAATTTTCGGTGAATCGAGCTTTAAATTGTCAATAACGACGCCGGCCACGTCCTTACAGTCACCAGGGGAAGGGAAGGAATGTTAGTATGATATTCGCCGCCCGAAGGCCAGAAGGGTCGCCTCTATAGCGTGGTTCCCTAGCGTTTATCATGGAGCGGATGGTTGTTAGTGGGCCGAGGTAAGAATCAGGATTCACTGCGGTAAGTGATGTGATTATATAAACGCTAACTAACGACCACTCTACGAAACGAAAATGTGAAACTCTGATGTCACTACACGCGGCAGAAATTATTTTTAGGTATCCTGAGAAGGAAAACCTATAAAATTAATTGAACTCCTATATACCATCTTGATAAAAAAAAAAGTTCACGGAATAAATACCGTGTGGCGCTTTTAGTCACCCGTTTTATTTTTCTTCTATTTTGTAGGTTGGCTCATCTGTCATTGACATTGTATGAAATTTGTAGTGGGATACACTTTAATACACTTACACTTCTAAAAGTTACGCTGTATTGGGTACATCTGCTATTGTGTATGCCTGTACAAATTGCAATTTGTACAAATCAAAGGGAAATTGTTGTATAGTCTTGTATGTTTCATTTTCTGAATAAATTCCGGGAACTTTTTGATCAAAATGGTATTCTAACGATTCTTTTCGCATCGTACCCATCGCACTTTTTTATCGCAATCCAACTACGACGGTGGAGAATTCACTGGGGGAAATCTGAGAAGCTAACCATAAAACATGTTTAAAAACAACCTATAACTATAATCCGTTATTCCACACGCATAGTCTTCATTCAACCCCATTCGTAGTAACGGAGATCTTTAGGAAACCTGAGCAATCAGAAATCAATCGGACCTGCGAATAATTCCGTAAACCATCGAGTGTATTCTTTTATAGAATTTCGATTGCGACGGTGGTTGGATTGGAAGAGAGTTATGAATTAATGAATTGAAAGATTAAAAAACTAATGATTTTAAAAAATAAAAAAAAAAGAATTGAAGAATTAAAGAATTTATGAGTATAATAAAAAATGATATGAATTTTTTGAATCTATGGATTTTAAAATTTATGGATTTATGCATCTGTAGATCTAAGAATTCCTGAGTTTATGACTCTATAAGTTTTTCACATTTCCATTCCATTACTGCAACTGTCTCCAGAAAAGAAAGAAGCAAAATAATAATGAGAACACGAGAGACAAGTACACCAGAACAATTGCAATCGTTTGCTGTGGAGAGAGAAGCGGGTTTAAACTCTTTAGATGGTCTACAATTTAGACTGTAAAGTAAATTAAGCTGTATGTGTGTATGGAAAAAGAAAACTTAGCTGACGCCACTGCATGCTCAGTCCATCCATGTTCGATGGCTTTCGGTTGTGATACACTCACTACGATAACCTCGCACTCGATGTATTAGACGAAGGCAAACAAACTGTTCGTCATGCCAATGTTTACATGTGTCGAAGGGATGTCGGACGCTAAATCGATCACGCGACAACTGAGAGAGCAACAAAAACTACGAGTTTTCACTACCACAAACGCAACATCAAAATGGCTTCCCCCAATATTTCACTTCACCGTGCCATCTCAAAAATATAATCAAAGAAATTAATGAAACTATATTAGTTTCGAAATCACTAGGGCAGAGTGAACTATTTTTCGCCCATTCAAAATATGATCTCAGCACAAACGATGCGCTGAGATCGATGCGCTGCCCCCTGCTCAACACTGTGAAAGAACAAGCAATCGCAAACGAAATACGCGGAACAACAAAAACACACGTCCGCACTCGACGACCGCCCAATTGAAACTCAGTATTATATGGATATTTTATGGATAGAAAACATTAAAATAAACTCTTTCGCTTGAATGTAATTTTCAATTCCAAGGGGAACTGGCAGATTATTTTCCAGCAACGATTAGATATTTCCACATTTTCCTCGATACTGGAAGCCCACCAGTGGTTAATGCCAACTCGATAACCACCTGTTAATAGCACTTGATTGAAACATATTTGGTCACAGTGTTACATGGATAGAAAACATTCAATTAAACTCTTTCACATGAATATATTTTGAAAATTCCCAAAGGAACTGGCAGATTATTTTCCAGCAATGATTAGATCTTTCCGGAACTTTCTCGATGCTGAATGGCATCCAAACGGAAAGAATTCTGCGCGTGTATGTGTCGATCCTTCGCCGTCCACCTCCTCCAGCACGTTAGGCAACGATGTTGTCTTGTCGATGTCCTCACGAAAAATGAATGTGTCTCACCACCAGAACGAACGTGATGAATTATAGAGGTTTTAAACTTTTCAGTTCAATCGCCTCTCACCACCAGAATATCGCTTAAGTATGCTTTATGTGTGTGATTGAATCGAGAGAAGGTGTGGTTTACGATGGCAATGTGGAAGGCAAACTAGAGGGGAATGAACTCTCTGAGCTCGGAACTTTCGGCGACTGAGCAATAATCGATTGCGGGCGCATACAATATTGGATACGGAAATATCCTACTGATGGGGAAGAATAATCTTCTGAAGCTATCCTGTTAATTGTGATTGATTGAAAAACCACAAAACCAAATGTATTTGGTCACAGTGTTACATGGATAGAAAACATTCAAATAAACTCTTTCACATGAATGTATTTTTAAATTCCCAGAGGAACTGGCAGATTATTTTCAGTAACGATTAGATATTTCCACATTTTCCTCGATACTGGAAGCCAGTGGTTAATGCCAACTCGATTACCAGCTGTTAATAGCCGCGCGTGTATGTGTGTGTAGCGATGTCTTCCCAGGGAACCGTTTGTGGCATCACTCTCCTCCTGATAGATTCCCTTCTGGCCTAGGGTGCACAAACAGGCTCTTGGTGAAACCCTCCGCGCTTTCATGATAAATAAAGAGCTTCACCGCAACAGCGACAACATGCTCCAATCGCTGTTCAATTAAAACTGAGTGGATTTCCGAGCGCCGCTCGCTTATATACCGATTGGTGATTTCAATAACCTGTTTTGAAAGCAATTTTAAGACTATTGAAACAAGTTTTTGGATCAAAAAGTAACAAGTATATAACGCGTAGACATTTTATCTTTCGAATGAAGTGTTTATCATACCATTTCGTTCAGTTGTTTAGGAGCTATTAACGCTCAAAATCTCGGTCTCCGGCGTAACGCTTTCGTTTTCGAAACTTTGATTTTACACCCCGGTATAGAAATGAAAGACGTAGTCCTACGTCAAAACCAGAGTAAGTTGTGAGGATAAAATTTATAGTACAAAATGTTCGGGAAACAAATTTTTTTTCATTGTTCCGGAGGTGGCTTTCTGAAATGCCAAGATGGCGAAGATGGTGTTCTGCAAATTTTTCTTTGTTCTTTTGTTTTTCGTGGAAAGGAAAATTAGGCTTTGATCCTTGCTGAAAAAAAACATTGCCGCTGTAAGAAAACAAAAACAAGGTGTCGTTTATTGCTGCTTACATGTGTATAGGCGAGAAGGATTGTTTTTGTGTATTATGACGTAAACTGCTACGCGAATGTATTGACGTTTTTTTCTGAAATGTGAATGGTTTGGTGAAATATATTCAAGGATTCGATGGATGATCTATTCAAACAGCATTACTCGTGCGTGAATGTAACTTCTATGAAATTCGCAAGGAGCGATGAATTTGTATAGGCCAAAGAAAACTTCTGAGAGGTGAGAGATTCGCAAGGGGCGAATGATTTGCATGGGGCAAATATGATTCACAAGGGGTGAGAAAGATTCGCAATGAGCGAATAATTTGCATGGGGCAAATATGACTCACAAGGGGTGAGTGAGTTTCGTAAGAGGCGAATAATTTGCATGGGGCAAATATGACTCACAAGGGGTGAGTGAGTTTCGTAAGAGGCGAATAATTTGCATGGGGACTCACAAGGGGTGAGTGAGATTCGCAATGGGTGAATAATTTGCATGGGGCAGAATATTTGGAAAAGACGAATAAGATTCGATTGATGTTCTAATTATGAAGATAGTTTGAGAATTAAGTTTTTTTTGCGTATTACTGATCTTACGTTTTGTTGCAGATGGATGGAACCAGACCTTTACCACAGTTCCGCTGCGAGGAATTGGAAAAATCGAAACTTCATCACGAGTGGAGAGATTGGAGAAGCAGTCTTGAAAGATATTTTGAAGCGAATGATATCACAGATCAGCATAAGGAAAAAAGAGCTAAGCTACTCTATTTGGGAGGCCCACAGTTGGATAAAATTTTTATGAATCTCCCGGAAGGAAATAAATTTCCGTTAGTAGCCACAGAAAAAAACTACTACGATGTGGCTGTTGTAGCACTCAATAATTATTTCCAGCCGTAGAGACAAGACATCCTTGAGCGCCATCGTCTTCGTCAAATGAAACAGCTGCAAGGCGAAAAGTTCTCTCATTATATGGTTCGGCTCCGTCAACAAGCAGCGTTGTGCGGGTTAGAGAAATATTCGAAGAAGACCCAACGAGTGTTGGTCGAGATCATGATCACGGATGTTATCGTTGAAGGTTGTCTCTCAAACGAACTTCGTCGTCGTATGTTGTTAAAAGATCGCACTTTAGATGAAATCGAAGACATTGCTGCTAGTTTGGAAGGAGTCGACGCGCAAATTCAGGATTTAACCGTTAAATCCAACCAGATGGTCGAAAAAGTGTATATGGTAAAAGGAAAATTAACACATATATTCAGTCGTGAAAGAGAATCATCCGAACAATCATTTCCCAAGCGTGTAGCAAGCCGCATTGGATCAAATGTTGTTTGTTTCAGTTGTGGCAGACAGGGACACATTTCATCGTCGGATTCGTGTCTGTAAGGTGCATGCTGGGCTTAACAATAATAGATTCATTTCTCTCACATTTGAACTACTGGTAACACTGTCATGCAATGGTGGTACGACAGACGTCAAGTTTGACAGTACGGCACAGCGGATGTGGGTACGTCAGCGCTGGCGGGCATCTTTCTCCGCAGACTCTTGACGAGGTAAGAAGTGTTTCGTAAGCTAGTCGATATCCGTGTCGATTGATTCTCAAGCAATGGCGTGAGCTGGCTTCGTACCGTTTGGCCCTGCGGACCGTAGATATTTACATTGGCGATCCTGCCAGGAGAATCAATCGGCACGGATATTTGGAAAACTGTTGATTATTGGTGGCGTGTAAAGAAAACCGCCCAGGAAAAAGGCGTGTAAAGAAAACCGCCCAAAAAGGTGTGTAAAGAAAACCACCTGAAAGACTTTGATAACTAGATGCCTGAGTGAGTAAAGAAAACCACGAAATGGCGAATTGAAACAAATCCTTTTGTGTGTAACGGAAACCACAAATTGGAAATGGTGAGTTTTCAGCCGTCAGAGCAAAAATAAAAGAGTGTGTAAGGAAAACCACTCTAGATAACAAAATGACGTGTTCAAGATTGTGTGTAATGAAAACAACAAAAAAAAAAAAAGACAAATATGGCGTGACGAACAACAGCAAAAAAAAAAAAAAAAAAAAACAAGCCACCCATAAAGAGACTACAAAAACAAGAAAGTTGAAAATGTACGACAGTAAGGAAAACAAATTGTTATATTTTATTCCATCATTTGCAGATATTAATTCTGATTTGCTGGTAGACGTCACAAATTTGGAAATGGCCGCTGAGGGAAAATACGTTCGCATCAATCAGTGCAACTATGGCACTTATGATGTTTCGGATCATGAGTCGGACCAGCAGAACGCTGGGAGATTCGTTCATGCCCCATCATTCTATGACGACGACGAAAATGAAGAACAAAACTGCGATTTTGAATCTGACCATTATGATGACACCAAAGATTTAGATCAGGAGAATAAAATGCTGAAACAACAGTTAGCCGAAATGCAGAAGGCAATCGATATGGTTTCATCAATGCGCAAGGATAACCTAGTATATAACGCAGAAATCGATCCCGCTGAGGATAGTTGGAGGAGCCACCGCACGACGCCGTCGTCTCTGACAGGAGGGAATGGCCCAAGCATCAGGTGGGATCAAATGAAACCCTTCCCCAAAAATATACCTGCGAATAAAATGTGGGAGGAGTGGATAAAATTCATTGAGAACGTCGAGATAGGTGCCTCTCTATCGATTACAAACGACCCCGTGCCACGATCACAGCTACTTTATTTGTACATGAGCGACGATTTGCAAAGCATTGTTCGAGCAGCGAAACTCCGACCGAATCTTATGAAAGTTGTGAACAAAGCAATGTGCACTGCTCAGTCGAACGGACAAAATTTCAACGAAGAGCTACAAGCGGCTGTAAACGCCCATAATGCAGCAGCTCACACAATTACCAGAATTCCACCCGAGGAAATTATGTGTGGTAGACGTATTCGACGGGGACTACCACTGATAAACCGTGGTAAAGTAGACATTGACGAACGTTTGTTGGACTCCAGAGACGCTGAAGCAACTATATTTCAAGGCTCAAGCGGACTCCCGAGTGCTAAACCATGCGAAATCCACCCTGGAGACGAAGTAATACTAGAACGCCGAACAAAAGCGAAAGGAGATACTAGATTCGATAAAAAACGATACACCGTGATTCAGGAGGATAATGGCAACTTAATTCTTAGTGATGCGGACGGTTGTCAGGTTCGTCATCACGTTACACAAGCCAAAAAGGTACACTTTTGGAGAGATTCGAATTCCAAAAGACCTCAAGAGGTAGCGGCTGCACATCGGCCATCCAGAGACAGACGAGCCCCGGGTCATCTAACTGAGTATGTTCACCAAACCGAAGATCTCTAATCGACTAGGATTCGAAGGTGTAACTGTAGACAAACTTTTCGGCAATGACAGAATCGAAAATTAATAAAACAAATGATAAAATGATACTCACAACAAATTTATTGACATCAAATAGTTTTTGTTTTCGAATATGCAAAAGATTTCTTTTTTTTTTTCAGTTTCATTCTCGAGGAATTCCGTTCGATAAGCAGCGCATGTTCTGGTTGTCCTTCCGGCTCGTTCCTCCCTTTTTTTTTTTGGACTCCACCTACTCTGCAAAGAAAAATAATAATAAAATAAAAACCCTCTTAAGAAACGGGCTGCAGGTGGCAATATTTTAGTTTTCACTGCAGCTGAAAACAACATTGAAGATATACGTCAAGGGGTTTTCTATAACTGACAGTACTAGTTGTCAAATATCAACAAGCAGTACGAGAAGTAACGCATACGTGACGCGTGAGTGACAGACCTTGAATTGAAGAGCTCGAACATAGGCAGTATACACGGAAAGAAATTTATTATATTTTTTATTTATTTGTTTCTCGCATTAATTTTTTCTTTAAATCATTTCATTTATCGTAGCGCGAGATAGTTTTTTTTTTGAGGAGAAGAAGGATGTAAGGTGCATGCTGGGCTTAACAATAATAGATTCATTTCTCTCACATTTGAACTACTGGTAACACTGTCATGCAATGGTGGTACGACAGACGTCAAGTTTGACAGTACGGCACAGCGGATGTGGGTACGTCAGCGCTGGCGGGCATCTTTCTCCGCAGACTCTTGACGAGGTAAGAAGTGTTTCGTAAGCTAGTCGATATCCGTGTCGATTGATTCTCAAGCAATGGCGTGAGCTGGCTTCGTACCGTTTGGCCCTGCGGACCGTAGATATTTACATTGGCGATCCTGCCAGGAGAATCAATCGGCACGGATATTTGGAAAACTGTTGATTATTGGTGGCGTGTAAAGAAAACCGCCCAGGAAAAAGGCGTGTAAAGAAAACCGCCCAAAAAGGTGTGTAAAGAAAACCACCTGAAAGACTTTGATAACTAGATGCCTGAGTGAGTAAAGAAAACCACGAAATGGCGAATTGAAACAAATCCTTTTGTGTGTAACGGAAACCACAAATTGGAAATGGTGAGTTTTCAGCCGTCAGAGCAAAAATAAAAGAGTGTGTAAGGAAAACCACTCTAGATAACAAAATGACGTGTTCAAGATTGTGTGTAATGAAAACAACAAAAAAAAAAAAAGACAAATATGGCGTGACGAACAACAGCAAAAAAAAAAAAAAAAAAACAAGCCACCCATAAAGAGACTACAAAAACAAGAAAGTTGAAAATGTACGACAGTAAGGAAAACAAATTGTTATATTTTATTCCATCATTTGCAGATATTAATTCTGATTTGCTGGTAGACGTCACAAATTTGGAAATGGCCGCTGAGGGAAAATACGTTCGCATCAATCAGTGCAACTATGGCACTTATGATGTTTCGGATCATGAGTCGGACCAGCAGAACGCTGGGAGATTCGTTCATGCCCCATCATTCTATGACGACGACGAAAATGAAGAACAAAACTGCGATTTTGAATCTGACCATTATGATGACACCAAAGATTTAGATCAGGAGAATAAAATGCTGAAACAACAGTTAGCCGAAATGCAGAAGGCAATCGATATGGTTTCATCAATGCGCAAGGATAACCTAGTATATAACGCAGAAATCGATCCCGCTGAGGATAGTTGGAGGAGCCACCGCACGACGCCGTCGTCTCTGACAGGAGGGAATGGCCCAAGCATCAGGTGGGATCAAATGAAACCCTTCCCCAAAAATATACCTGCGAATAAAATGTGGGAGGAGTGGATAAAATTCATTGAGAACGTCGAGATAGGTGCCTCTCTATCGATTACAAACGACCCCGTGCCACGATCACAGCTACTTTATTTGTACATGAGCGACGATTTGCAAAGCATTGTTCGAGCAGCGAAACTCCGACCGAATCTTATGAAAGTTGTGAACAAAGCAATGTGCACTGCTCAGTCGAACGGACAAAATTTCAACGAAGAGCTACAAGCGGCTGTAAACGCCCATAATGCAGCAGCTCACACAATTACCAGAATTCCACCCGAGGAAATTATGTGTGGTAGACGTATTCGACGGGGACTACCACTGATAAACCGTGGTAAAGTAGACATTGACGAACGTTTGTTGGACTCCAGAGACGCTGAAGCAACTATATTTCAAGGCTCAAGCGGACTCCCGAGTGCTAAACCATGCGAAATCCACCCTGGAGACGAAGTAATACTAGAACGCCGAACAAAAGCGAAAGGAGATACTAGATTCGATAAAAAACGATACACCGTGATTCAGGAGGATAATGGCAACTTAATTCTTAGTGATGCGGACGGTTGTCAGGTTCGTCATCACGTTACACAAGCCAAAAAGGTACACTTTTGGAGAGATTCGAATTCCAAAAGACCTCAAGAGGTAGCGGCTGCACATCGGCCATCCAGAGACAGACGAGCCCCGGGTCATCTAACTGAGTATATTCACCAAACCGAAGATCTCTAATCGACTAGGATTCGAAGGTGTAACTGTAGACAAACTTTTCGGCAATGACAGAATCGAAAATTAATAAAACAAATGATAAAATGATACTCACAACAAATTTATTGACATCAAATAGTTTTTGTTTTCGAATATGCAAAAGATTTCTTTTTTTTTTCAGTTTCATTCTCGAGGAATTCCGTTCGATAAGCAGCGCATGTTCTGGTTGTCCTTCCGGCTCGTTCCTCCCTTTTTTTTTTTGGACTCCACCTACTCTGCAAAGAAAAATAATAATAAAATAAAAACCCTCTTAAGAAACGGGCTGCAGGTGGCAATATTTTAGTTTTCACTGCAGCTGAAAACAACATTGAAGATATACGTCAAGGGGTTTTCTATAACTGACAGTACTAGTTGTCAAATATCAACAAGCAGTACGAGAAGTAACGCATACGTGACGCGTGAGTGACAGACCTTGAATTGAAGAGCTCGAACATAGGCAGTATACACGGAAAGAAATTTATTATATTTTTTATTTATTTGTTTCTCGCATTAATTTTTTCTTTAAATCATTTCATTTATCGTAGCGCGAGATAGTTTTTTTTTTGAGGAGAAGAAGGATGTAAGGTGCATGCTGGGCTTAACAATAATAGATTCATTTCTCTCACATTTGAACTACTGGTAACACTGTCATGCAATGGTGGTACGACAGACGTCAAGTTTGACAGTACGGCACAGCGGATGTGGGTACGTCAGCGCTGGCGGGCATCTTTCTCCGCAGACTCTTGACGAGGTAAGAAGTGTTTCGTAAGCTAGTCGATATCCGTGTCGATTGATTCTCAAGCAATGGCGTGAGCTGGCTTCGTACCGTTTGGCCCTGCGGACCGTAGATATTTACATTGGCGATCCTGCCAGGAGAATCAATCGGCACGGATATTTGGAAAACTGTTGATTATTGGTGGCGTGTAAAGAAAACCGCCCAGGAAAAAGGCGTGTAAAGAAAACCGCCCAAAAAGGTGTGTAAAGAAAACCACCTGAAAGACTTTGATAACTAGATGCCTGAGTGAGTAAAGAAAACCACGAAATGGCGAATTGAAACAAATCCTTTTGTGTGTAACGGAAACCACAAATTGGAAATGGTGAGTTTTCAGCCGTCAGAGCAAAAATAAAAGAGTGTGTAAGGAAAACCACTCTAGATAACAAAATGACGTGTTCAAGATTGTGTGTAATGAAAACAACAAAAAAAAAAAGACAAATATGGCGTGACGAACAACAGCAAAAAAAAATGGGTGGGTTATATCTATGATATAACCGCAAGGTTGACGTGGGACTACCGTTGGCCTAGTTATCCTTTGTTTGTATTGATTTAATTATTGATTGGATGGAACAATTTTCAAATTCAATTCAATTCACAACTTTAACCTAGGAAACGTTGAATAATCGACATCTAATTGATCACGTTATATTAGATTTCGATCATAGAAAATGGTTCTACGGAATATTTGGATGCCTCTCAATCACCACTGTCATCATTATAACGAAAAGTAGAACCAAAAAAAAAAAAATGAACAAGGACGTCCAATCTTGCTTTTCGAAGAAATTACGTGACGGTCCACGTGGTATCAATCCTACACAACGAGTAACAAAGAGTCATCGACAACCAGCCATCATCGAAGACGGTACTGTACCATATATTGCAAACGATTCTTATCGTCGCGTTGTGGTTTAGCGGAGCTGCTGGAAGCCATAGTTAAGGGCTGGCTATACCGGGCTACATCCAGATGAAAAATAATTTAAATCTCCGACGTCGGGGGACTGTAACAGCGGGTGACAATGCCAACACAGCACTATAGTAGAAAAAACACAAAACACTGGAAGTAAAATCGAACTCACTTGAGCGAAAATCACTTGCTGAAAAACACTTTAGTAATGTAACTTAAATGTCACTTGAGAATAAAAAGTCACTGGTAAAAATATTTCGGGAATGTCTAGAAAATGTTTATGATATCTACCTATGCCCACAGGGCGTCCTAACTTTACTAACCCTATGTGAAAAAGCAAACTATTTTTTTCGCTTACCGGTAGACAGATGATACTTTCCTTCGGTAATGAAAACCACCGATCAGTGGTAGGGAAACGTAGGGGAGCCTTCCAGGCAATGGCAGGAGGCAATGATCCGGATCCAAAAAAGGCAGTGGGGAAAATCCTGAGGAGATGTCCACCATAGCAGCAGACGCCGACGACAGCGAAGTGGAAAGAACTCTTCCTTCATCTATCCTCCTATATTATAGTGGACCGATGAATCGAGAGACACCAGCGATAGCGTCAACCACCAGGGAGCGATGCAGTTGTATAAAGATGCCGAAAACCGGGTAGAAAAAACAGCGGGAAACGCAAGGAGCAGTGAAAACTGCCGGTATAGGTGACAATCCAAACCAAACCAACTGTCGTATTGGCATTTGGCTCTCCTTTTCTTCTTCTCGCACGAACTGTTGCTGAAAAAGAAAAATTGTATTTAGAACCGCTTGAAAGCTTTGAAAAAAGCTTGCATTCGGTAATGGCGGGAAACTTTTTCTTTAAACTCTTTCGAAAACGCTAAACGCGAGAAAGTAAAACCTTTCGGTTTGATTTCCAAAGCACTACGATGGCGAAGAACGATGCGAGTTATCTTATTGTTGGCAGCTCGAGCTCGAGAATTTCGACGGCCATGTACTCCAGAACCGCGGCGAGGTAGACTGGTGGACCAGCACCAACGCGCTCAGCATGATTACCCTTACGAAGCAATCGGTGAAATCGTTCACCGATTGCTTCGTAAGCATCGAAGAATTGCAGACCAGCACGGTTCGAGCAAACCTTTTCTCTAACTTTTTCTCCTTTGCCAGACATTGTTGTATTGTTGATGCGATGCGATACGTTGTGGTACATCCACAGTGGCGTACAGTTTCGACGACAAAGAGAGACTGAGTTGGCAAGAGCGTCGCGAACATTTCTATGGTGTCTTCGTTTTCTTATTTCCCTTTGGATGGTGCGCTCGGTGGTTGCTACGATTGTTCCCGCAGTGGTATTGATTTCTTCTTCGTTTTTGTTGAGGAAGCCTGATGTATTTTGCTGCTGCTCTGGTTGCTCCGTTTGGTTCCTATTTTTTCTTCTTCGTTTTTGTTGAGGAAGTTTGATGTATTTCACTGCTGCGCTGGTTGCTCCGTTTGGTCGGTACAATTTGAGGAGAACAAATTGGGCCAATCAAAACGAGGGTGAAACGTGTTTAGATAACGCTTGCTATTTTACAATTATTCAATTGTTTATCATAAAAATGATGTGAAGTTATTCTTCGTGATAGATGCGTAGAAATATTTCTATTCAATTGATGCAAACATCTTTGCGATCTATTAAGAAATGCTCAAGTTATAAGCGTTTGGAATCTTTCATTTTTTCCTGCATGCTCAGTGTTTAGATTTACATTTTACCCCCATATCTTCCGGTTAGACGTAGTCCCACGTCAAAAAAAAAAAAAACAAGCCACCCATAAAGAGACTACAAAAACAAGAAAGTTGAAAATGTACGACAGTAAGGAAAACAAATTGTTATATTTTATTCCATCATTTGCAGATATTAATTCTGATTTGCTGGTAGACGTCACAAATTTGGAAATGGCCGCTGAGGGAAAATACGTTCGCATCAATCAGTGCAACTATGGCACTTATGATGTTTCGGATCATGAGTCGGACCAGCAGAACGCTGGGAGATTCGTTCATGCCCCATCATTCTATGACGACGACGAAAATGAAGAACAAAACTGCGATTTTGAATCTGACCATTATGATGACACCAAAGATTTAGATCAGGAGAATAAAATGCTGAAACAACAGTTAGCCGAAATGCAGAAGGCAATCGATATGGTTTCATCAATGCGCAAGGATAACCTAGTATATAACGCAGAAATCGATCCCGCTGAGGATAGTTGGAGGAGCCACCGCACGACGCCGTCGTCTCTGACAGGAGGGAATGGCCCAAGCATCAGGTGGGATCAAATGAAACCCTTCCCCAAAAATATACCTGCGAATAAAATGTGGGAGGAGTGGATAAAATTCATTGAGAACGTCGAGATAGGTGCCTCTCTATCGATTACAAACGACCCCGTGCCACGATCACAGCTACTTTATTTGTACATGAGCGACGATTTGCAAAGCATTGTTCGAGCAGCGAAACTCCGACCGAATCTTATGAAAGTTGTGAACAAAGCAATGTGCACTGCTCAGTCGAACGGACAAAATTTCAACGAAGAGCTACAAGCGGCTGTAAACGCCCATAATGCAGCAGCTCACACAATTACCAGAATTCCACCCGAGGAAATTATGTGTGGTAGACGTATTCGACGGGGACTACCACTGATAAACCGTGGTAAAGTAGACATTGACGAACGTTTGTTGGACTCCAGAGACGCTGAAGCAACTATATTTCAAGGCTCAAGCGGACTCCCGAGTGCTAAACCATGCGAAATCCACCCTGGAGACGAAGTAATACTAGAACGCCGAACAAAAGCGAAAGGAGATACTAGATTCGATAAAAAACGATACACCGTGATTCAGGAGGATAATGGCAACTTAATTCTTAGTGATGCGGACGGTTGTCAGGTTCGTCATCACGTTACACAAGCCAAAAAGGTACACTTTTGGAGAGATTCGAATTCCAAAAGACCTCAAGAGGTAGCGGCTGCACATCGGCCATCCAGAGACAGACGAGCCCCGGGTCATCTAACTGAGTATGTTCACCAAACCGAAGATCTCTAATCGACTAGGATTCGAAGGTGTAACTGTAGACAAACTTTTCGGCAATGACAGAATCGAAAATTAATAAAACAAATGATAAAATGATACTCACAACAAATTTATTGACATCAAATAGTTTTTGTTTTCGAATATGCAAAAGATTTCTTTTTTTTTTTCAGTTTCATTCTCGAGGAATTCCGTTCGATAAGCAGCGCATGTTCTGGTTGTCCTTCCGGCTCGTTCCTCCCTTTTTTTTTTTGGACTCCACCTACTCTGCAAAGAAAAATAATAATAAAATAAAAACCCTCTTAAGAAACGGGCTGCAGGTGGCAATATTTTAGTTTTCACTGCAGCTGAAAACAACATTGAAGATATACGTCAAGGGGTTTTCTATAACTGACAGTACTAGTTGTCAAATATCAACAAGCAGTACGAGAAGTAACGCATACGTGACGCGTGAGTGACAGACCTTGAATTGAAGAGCTCGAACATAGGCAGTATACACGGAAAGAAATTTATTATATTTTTTATTTATTTGTTTCTCGCATTAATTTTTTCTTTAAATCATTTCATTTATCGTAGCGCGAGATAGTTTTTTTTTTTTGAGGAGAAGAAGGATGTAAGGTGCATGCTGGGCTTAACAATAATAGATTCATTTCTCTCACATTTGAACTACTGGTAACACTGTCATGCAATGGTGGTACGACAGACGTCAAGTTTGACAGTACGGCACAGCGGATGTGGGTACGTCAGCGCTGGCGGGCATCTTTCTCCGCAGACTCTTGACGAGGTAAGAAGTGTTTCGTAAGCTAGTCGATATCCGTGTCGATTGATTCTCAAGCAATGGCGTGAGCTGGCTTCGTACCGTTTGGCCCTGCGGACCGTAGATATTTACAGTGTCCTGCAAAAGGGAAACAGTGTAGGAACTATGGACGCGTTGGACACTTCGAGTCAAAATGCAAACCATCCAAAATGAGACAGCAATCGTCAATTCAATTTCCACCTCATAAGAAGAATCGAGTCGTCGAAGAAGTAAATTCTGAAGAACCGGAGAGTAGTAACAAGGTGTTTTACGCGTTTTACTCAGGAAATCAGTCAAATGTACTCGAATTTAAGATAGGAGGTATTTCTTTCGAGTTGCTGGTAGATTCCGGAGCGGATGCCAACATGATAACAGTTGAAGCGTGGGAACAATTGAAGTTAGCAGGAGTCAGAGTATTGATGTCTACGAAGAATACAACTCGCAAGTTTCTCTCGTATGGTAGTAATAAACCATTGACTGTCCGCGGAATGTTCACATCAGAAATCGAGATTAACGACAGAGTAACGGTTTCCGAATTTTATGTCGTAGAGAATGGACAAAAATGCTTGTTCGGCGATAAGACTGCTAAAAAAAGTCACAGAAGGTTGTGTCCGAGACACGACCGCATAGTTGACGTAGGATTACGTTAGGCTATCTGTCGCATGCTGATTTTGGATGTTTGAAAAAATATATTGTTAAACTCTTTGATAATGATCTGATGGCCCTGAAAAGGGCCGTTTGATTTGGTTGTTGGGTATTTTTTGTTCATTTCACCAGTGTTACAATCGAGCTTTCGGTATCAGTGATAGAAAGTTGTTTCAGCTCCGATGCACGTTTACGAGATTGGCGCTCATATTGCGTATATTCCGACATATTTACTCGCGTAAAACTTTATGGAGCAACAAAAACAACAATTCACTTCTGTTGTTTTTTTGGCAGCGGTAGCTTTTTCGGAGCCGCTGCTGCTTATTTCTGTTTTTATTTTGGTGGTTTTCGTTGACACCATCACGTCGAGCTAAACAGCGAATAGGGAATTTGATACACTGGATATTGTCATGTAGAACCTTGCGATACGCTTCGATCCTCCTTTGCCTTCCTTGCCGCATGAAGTCATGTTGGTTGATGTTGATCGGATGTGACCACACTTAAAACACTAAAAACATATATGTTTACCGATCTGAGCGTCGAACAAAATGAGAAATCTGACTGAGCAGCAGCATCAGCAGAAAGAGAGAACATGCCTGAAACTTTCTGCTCATGATGTTTGCTGTTGCCATCAGTACTGGACCGATGCGGGACACAGCTCGATTGTTGATGTTAGGCCTCGATGTTTACCGCCGCTGCTGCTTCTACTGCCACTTAAGTTCGATATGAGACACAGCTCAATTGTTGGTCGCTCAGATTCGATGCTCGTCTTGAAGTTCACTGCTGCACTTTCACGATTCCAAGAAGCGTGTGCTCGCACTTCTGATGGAGAGAGCGTGCCCGAAGTGCTCCGCTCGCGATGCTTGCTGCTGCCACTAGTAGAGTAGTAGTAGTTTGTCGCTGCTTATACTGCCATAGAAGCTTGATGTGAGGCACACCTAGCCTATTGACCACACAGCTTCGATGCTCGTCTATATATTAGCCGCGTCCACCGCTGCTGCTCTCCACTGTTGTCCGTTCCACGTCCGTTGTAAAAATGAATAAAATCCACGAACGCTCCATCCTTTTATATCATTTGGTATGTGTGAAGTAGGCGCCTCCTCCTCGATTGTCATGCAGCTTGCCGGTGAACGAACGAATCGGGCGCGAAAAAGAAATGACGTCAATTTCGATCAATCAGACCTAGGTATCTTCTGTTTGGATAGTGGTTGAGATTTTTTAATTTCGATTGTTAGTTACATGATATATATTATTTTATTCAATGTGAAAAATTATTATGGAGTGCCGACAACGTATGATGCAAACATCTCATCAATCCATCATGAAATGAATGAGCAATAAGCGTTTGAAATTGGACGGGTCGCTCATTTATTTTCTAACGATCATTTATTTTCTAACCGGGAAGCAGTTGACATATTACGCTGCACTTTTATGTACATGAAAAACCACTTTTAACATGCGGGGAAAAAATCTTATATGAAAATTGCCAGATGTCAATGTTGCCAAGCGTAGTTATTGATGGTTAACCCTTCCGTTACGAGCGTCGTCTATAGACGACATCCGCGCGACGTCCTGTGTGTACGAATGTCGTCTATAGACGACATCCACGCGACGAGCTGTGTGTACGAGCGTCGTCTTTAGACGACATGAAATTCATACTGCTCTTCGATCACACCAGCGCGATGTGCATACTTTTCGGCGCAGTGCTTCGTACAGGGGTAGCACTTCGGCAGAGCACACTGCCGTAATGAAAGGGTTAAACCGACGCCGAACCGAATAGCGATGAACGCACCCATATCACGAAGTTCGACATTTGATTTGCTATTGTGGTGCTACTCGCCTGTGTAGTTCGCGCTTTTAGAAAATTACTTGAGGCATTTGTCTGAAACGTGCTGTGTATGACCGGAGCCGTTTCGCTATATATATATATATATATATATATATATATATATATATATATATATACATATCTGAGGATGTACTTCCTTTCCTGACGTATGAATGGGTTCCCCTAAGTAGTGGAATGATGTATATATATATATATATATATATATATATATATATATATATATATATATATATATATATATATATATATATATATAGCGAAACGGCTCCGGTCATACACAGCACGTTTCAGACAAATGCCTCAAGTAATTTTCTAAAAGCGCGAACTACACAGGCGAGTAGCACCACAATAGCAAATCAAATGTCGAACTTCGTGATATGGGTGCGTTCATTGCTATTCGGTTCGGCGTCGGTTTAACCCTTTCATTACGGCAGTGTGCTCTGCCGAAGTGCTACCCCTGTACGAAGCACTGCGCCGAAAAGTATGCACATCGCGCTGGTGTGATCGAAGAGCAGTATGAATTTCAATATATATATATATATATATATATATATATATATATATATATATATATTTACATTTCTTACATTTCTTAACACTAAGGAGGTCTTTTTAAAAAAATTTAAATACAACTGCACTATTTGACGATCAGAATTCGAATGATTTTATTATTACAGCTAAAGACCTAACTGTCCTGCCTTTTTCCACTGCTAACCTAGCGCCTAGTGATGATCCGATTACATTCTCCGTGCTGGTGCTGTCATCGGATGCCGCCGCATTCCTGTGGTTGCAGATAGTGTCCAGGCTGGGTGCTGCTGACTCGGCTGTCTGGGTGTCATCGTGATGTTCTGCTGATGCGTGGGGGCCAACGGTTGACGGCATCGGGGTGGCTCCGTCTATAATTGATGTCGCTGGGGTGGTTCCATGTTTAACTCGTCCCCCCTTAGACATTGCTCGTCCCGAGCAATTTCCTGTTTTCGCAAAGCCATAGTGTTTGAGGATAAGCAAAGCCAGGAGAACGAATGCGAGGATAATAAAGCCGCTGAGCGATACAAATCCGATCTTGTTTTTTAGGTCCATCGTTTCAAGGTGTTCCCGATTTTTCAGGTGCAGTTCTTGGATTTCTGTCATGTTGACGTTCCTCTCGATGGTTGAGATTTTTATTTGTCCTGATAGTATTGGATTGATGATTGGTTGATTAAACCAAAGTTCATAATTTTCGTGTAGTTCATTATTCACGAGCAAGGAGCAATTGTGAAACGTTACCATATGAATACCGGTTAACGTTCGGTTGCTGATACCGCAGGTGCTGTTGATGTTTACGTCTTGGTGAACGGCTACCACCAACAGTGTTCCTGGGGAGATTATTCGAATCTCGACTGCAGGTGATTTCTCTGACGAAGGACATTGTCCGGGTTGTCCTTTCAAGAGTGATGCTTCACAAAGATGATCGCTTATGTCGACTAGTTGTCTCTTCTCGCATATTGTGACCTTGTTGATCTCCTGACAAGCTGATGTGATGGCCAGAATTTGGTTTGTATTTTGGAAAACTACGTTGTGCATCAATTTGATCGACTGGTTGAATCGAGGTAAGGGTTCCAGGATTATCTTCTTGAAGGCGTTTGGGAGAAGTCGTGGAATGTTAACGCAGATGACTATCGATGATCTCCGATGCAGCACTGTTGTTGTAAGGTAACTACTGGCATCGTCCAAATTAGTGATTTCTATGCCCTGTTTGCTCATCTCCTGCATAATTGTTGTTTTCTCTCTAGTTGATAGAATCAATGGATTTATAATGTTCACCTTTGCCAACATGATGGCGTATTCTATAGATTTCAAATTTTCCAAAAAGGAGTCTAATTGTAATGTTAACAATATTTTTCGATTTTCTGCTATTATTGATCCGTCTTGTTCGACAATTCTTCTAATAAAGTTTTCTTGATCTCTGATTTGTTTATTGATTAAATTGATTCGGTTTTCAAATTTTTCATTAATTTTAGTCTGCCGATTGTTTTGTTTTATAAAAATGTTTTCATTTTTCCTTAGTTTGTTTAAATCAGAATTGATTACTTTTAAATCTTCAGCGTCCAAGTTTCCAGTTATAAATTTGATTACGCTCCCTAACATATCAATTGCTCTTCTTCTTCTGTTTCTCTTGGTATTTAGATTGTTATAAATGGATCTAAGTTCGGTTACTTTTGTTTTGATAATATCAGAGTATTGGCTCGAGTTGTCCGGAATTTCGTTTACGATTTTTTCTATTATTGATAGTGATAATTCAAATTGAGCAAAATCAATAACGTGCAACAGTTTATCATGTCCGTCAATAATCCTTCCCTCCCCCATTTGTAAAAGCAACGCTCCTGCGTTGTTGGTGATATCATGTATTTGGATAGAGGATGGTGTGGATAATGGAATTATAAGGATGGTTAGGATGGATAGGATTGATGGGATCCAGTGGAGTGCATTCATTCTTTTCGTCCCGTCGTGTGATCTAAAAATAAAAATTTTAGTTTATTAATATGCTTGTTTTATTCCTAAGAGTTAGTAAAAATTTTTAAGTGGTTAGAAGGTTAGAGGTGTAAGATGGTCGCAAATTTCATCCATCAGTTTTACTGAGGAATCTGTTGATTCTTTGGCCATGTTGCTCTCCACGGCGGCTGCAGATGCAAGAACGAATAAACTCTCGCATATTCTTCGCCATGCCGCGGCTGCTTCTTTTTGATGTTGATACTGATGCTGAAATATAACGTTTTTGATGTTGTTTAGTTGTGCATAACACAAGCTAAACGTTATTCGATCTTTGAGATGATGGTCCATCCTGGAATGAGAAAGTTCATTAGATACGTTTAATGTTATCTTTATGTAATTCCCTATTATTATTGTCGATAAGGGTTCTACCTCTATTTTCCGCGACAGTGATTGGGGAATACTTGGGTTTAGTTTTCTTTCTAATACCCTGAACTTTGTTGAAAGCTATCTGCTCTTCGGGGAGTTCTGGTGCAGGCTCTCTTTGTTTATTGTGATAGTTTAGGTTTTGTTGCTTTGACTTCTCATGAGCCAACATGACTTCGTCATATATTTTATCTCTTGCTTCAACCAAGAGTTCCATATTTAGAGGTCTTTCTTGATTACTTTTTAATCCATAGAAAGCTTCTCTGGGCTTCATTTTAATTGATGAATGAATAGTGTTGTTGTATTGTGTACACGCGATATTCAAAACTTCTTTCGTGCTCAAGTCCCTGTAACTGGGTTTGATGCACCTAAAAATTTCTCCGATAGTGGAGTGGAATCTTTCCACTAATCCATTGCTTTGGCTATGGTTTGGTGGAACGAAAAACATTTCCACGTTGAGGTCATGGAGGAGTCCTCGTACTTCAATTGCTCGTAGTGCCGGCTCATTGTCGCAAACTATGAGACGAGGGGTTCCAAATATTCTGAAGAATTTAGTCAGTCCCTTTCTTATATCGATAATATTTCGGGATTTAATATGAATGAGTGTGCCATAACGGGAAAATTTGTCAATGGCGGAAAGGAAGTACAGTTTTTCTGCTATGAAGATGTCGACATGCACTATATCCAGTGGTCTTTCCGGGTTTGGAGTAGACCCTAGAGCAATTTTGTATGGATGTCGATCGTACTTATTTTTATTGCATGTTTCGCAGAGTTTAACGTATTCCTTTATTTTCGCTTTCATTCTTGGAAAATAAAAACGCTCCATTATCTGTTTGTGGTTTTCCCACATGCCTCTGTGAGAGCGGTCATGTGTCTGTTCCACAACTAAATTTTGTTCCTCTACTGTTTTGAGGTCAATCAAAAGTTTTTGCGAGAGGCAAACTTTGAAAGGTTTCGCTCTGCTAAAATGGTTTTTGTAGGTTATTTGGATGGTATTCATGACATTTTCAGGACAGTAGATGCAGTTAATCCTTTTGGGATCCATGTATTCCTTGAAAATCCGAAAAATAATAGGCATACCGAAGATGAGTCTAGTGATCGTTCTTCGGTACACTCTAGGGAATATTTCTTCATAATTGTCTTGAGCATCTGGTCCAATTTTCATGACAATTTGATTATAGAATGAATTGACCGGTGATTCTGTGCATTTTATAAGATCCGAGTCGTCCGTGTTGGCCGAATGTACAGTTTGATAATCAGACGACGTATTTTCATCATCCGAGTCGGTAGCAGAAGATGCTTCGGTATCAGGTGATGTGTTTTCAATCATATTGAGTTCGTTACGAACTCTAGAGAGGCTATCCGCCACTACGTTCTGTTTCCCAGGACGATAGCGGATTTCATAGTCGAATTCTCCGAGTGATAGACGCCAATGCACAAGTCTATTATTGGAGTCTTTCAAATTAAGCCCGTAGGTTTGTGGTCCGTGTATAGGACAAATTTCCTTCCGTAAAGATAGGGGCGGAAGTACTTACAAGCCCATACTACAGCTAATAGTTCTTTCTCTATTGCTGAGTATTTTTCTTCGGACTTGTTCAAGGTTCTGGATGCGAAAGCTATCGGCTTATCACTTCCGATTGTTCCTTGTGACAGTACAGCGCCAACAGCAAAATTGGAGGCGTCTGTGGTCAAAATGAATTGTCTTGAGAAGTCAGGGTACTGCAAAATATTGCTACTAGAGATAATGCCTTTGCATTGTTTGAAAGCATCAATAAACTCTTTCGAGTGATTAATGCTTTCCCCTTTTCTTAAAGCATTTGTCAGTGGCTTAGCAATTTTCGCGAAGTCCCTTATGAATTTGCGGTAATATCCTAGGATTCCTAGGAAGCCGCGTAGTTCCTTCTCATTTGAGGGTAATGGCCATTCTTTGATAATTTGGATTTTATCCGGATTCGGTTTGACACCATCTGGAGTGACAATGTGGCCTAAGAAGGCAACTTCCTTTTGCAGGAATTCGCTCTTGTCCAACTGTATCTTCAGATTATGTCTTTCCAAAGTACTGAATATTTTCGTCAAATTATCAATATGTTCCGTCAGACTGGTTGAAAACACTATAATATCATCCATGTACACAAGACAGGTGATACCAATGTGTTCTCTCAACACATTGTCCATAACGCGCTGAAACGTTGATGGTGCGTTCTTTAGCCCGAAAGGCATTCTCAAAAATTCATAGTGCCCGTTCTCGACACTAAAAGCAGTTTTGGGAATGTCCTTTTCGTCAACCTCGACCTGGTGAAATCCAGATGCGAGATCTAGCGTAGTGAAGTACATGCAACGTCCCAGTTTGTCAAGGATATCCGTAATGTTGGGAATGGGATAACGATCGTCTATCGTCTTCTCATTCAACTTACGGTAATCTATTACCAATCGCCACTTTCTCTTGCCGGTTGCGTCCAGTTTCTTTGGCACAATCCAGACAGGAGAAGTCCAAGGGCTATTGGATTGACGGATTATTCTTTGGTCCAGTAGTTCCGAAATCTGTCGCTTGACTTCCTCTCTGTGGCAGAAAGGGTAACGATATGATTTCGTATGAATGGGCATTTCATCCTTCGTTTTGATAGTGTGTTTAATAGCACTAGTGAACGAAAGCTTTTGCCCCTTTGTAAAAAATATCTCACTGTGTTTAGAGATAACCTTCAAGAGTTTCTCTCTTTCGTCAGCATTGAGGTGGTCAATCCTCAGCTGATCGTAAAGAGATCTCTTTAGGCTTTGATTATCATAGAGGAAATTATCGGGTGTACCGATTTCAAAGTTATTTACTTCTAGTTCGAGAATGTTGGAGGGTAGATTAATTTTACATGACTTGTTGGAATTGTTAGTGACGTACACTTGGGTGTATCCGTTTTTCGCTGTGTACAGACCGGAATGAATAAAAACGTTCGAAGTAATTTTTATGTCTTCTTCTAAATAGAAATCTCCAGTTGCATTCGAGGAAAGGTTCACTGGTTTATTTTCGTGTGCGTTCAAATACAACGGCTTTGAGTCCGGGTATTTGCGCTTCATAGGAATAACACCGTTTGGGAATTTTAACTCATTGTTGGAAGTGATTATGTCAGCGTTTAGGGTTTTTAAAGATTCATAGCCTATTAGGCCATCGAAAAAAGGGTGGAAGTCGAAGATAAGAAACATTTGCTTTGAAGTGCCTGCGATTTGTGGAAATGGATTCAATTCTACAAATCTGTCAATGACATGAGAACCACTAACATTTCTCACGGTTGTTGGATTTGTTAACCTACAGTTTTCAAAATTTACATGCTGTTTAGCCAAATAGTTTCGATTACTTCCTGAATCAATGAGGAAATTCAACTCTCCTTTATTTGTTCGAAGAGTGATATAGGGTATGAAATTGTTTATGTCGTCGGCCGATGAGTTTCGGCTGTATGAAAATTTAAGTCATCGATCGTTAACTTATTTATCTGGTTTGTGACAGTATCTGTTGTAGGAACATTTTCGGTTGCTGGTGGTTCCAGCTCTTTCGCGTGATCATCCGACTGATTTGTCGTTTGATGTTCATAATAGTTATAGAAATCAGACTCATCGTAATAGTCATGATAGTCATAATACGGGTAGTAATAATCTTCCGGTGAGGGGTAAAAGTTCTGATTGTAGCCGCATGCTTCCTCTTGCATGTGGAAGTTGGGCCTATTAATGTAATTGATTCGATGCGATTTAACGGAGGGAGACTGGCGAGCGGTGTCATTTGGGTGTGCCATTTTCGGTGGAAAATTATTCCTACTTGTTACGAAAGGTGGAGGCTTAAATTGCTGGGAATATGGTCTTTGATTGGGATGGAACGGTGGTTTATGATTGGGGTAGAATTGGGGCCTTGGATTAGGGTTCGGTTGGAACGGCGGTCTGTTAAATTGTGGTTGTGTGTTAAATTGTGGCTGGTATCTATGGATTGGTCTTGGCGGTGGAAATGGCGGTTTTCTTGGAACTTGTGGTTTGGGGATGGCTCCAGTCAAGGGATTGTGGGTTTTAAAAGGATTTCTCGTATATTGGTAATTCTTTTCCTCAAGACAAAGTCTGAGGGCTTCTTTAAAAGTTTTTGTAGATTGTGCTCTTATTATCGGTCCTATGGGCTCCTTTAGCCCTGCCACAAACACTCTCAGGCCTATATCTTGATAGTATTGTTGTTTCGCGACTTTCACAGCCACGTTTGTTTCATTCAAATGCATTTGATTAACTAGGAGTGCAATGATATTCGAAACTTTGTCATAGAATTCCTCTATGTCATTCGTTTGAACAAGCTTGAATAGGTCTCTCGTCAGAGAGACTTCATCTCGCTTGTCGTTGAAATGTGTTATGAGACAGGTTTTTATTTCGTCCCACGCAAGTTCCGAGCCGTACAATTCTACTACGGTGTCGGCTTCCCCTATAATTTTAGTACGGATGACTTGCATCCATACTTTATAAATTGGTGAATGTTTGACGACATCCAGTAATGGTAGGATGCCATCCACAGTTTTGATAAACTGGTGTAGTTTGATGGGATTTCCATCAAAACTTTGTAAATCCCGCAGAACTGAAGGTGTCTGCAAATTTTTTAATACCTTTTCAATAGGGGTTTCCTGTGTTTGGGGCGTGCCCCTATTGTAGGATCTTTGCAACTGTGTTGCAATGTCTTGAATGTCATGTTGCAAGGCATTGATTTGCTCTTGCCAATGATTTCCTGAAAGATTATTTCTTCTTTCATTCCCAGCTCCGAGTTCCTCGATGGAGTTCGAAGCTACTTCTGCAGATAACACGTCTTGCTCCTCCAGCAATGCGGAGAGCCGTTGACTGCGTGTTTCTGGCATTATATAAGCACTATTTTAAATTAGTTATTGTTTTTAAAAATTATTGTTTCACTTGTTAATAGTTAATGTTGTAAATAGTTGATACAAAATATTCTTTCTGTTTTTATTTTTTTTTAAAAAAAGGTAAAATTACTCACCTTTGAACACGAGTACAGCTACAGTAATTCACTTCACGATTATGTCTAATTCACTAATTTATTACGTCTGATTCACTTATTTATATTTTAGGTTACTATTTTTGTTGGTTGCGATATTCACTCGCGTTTTTGGTTCGCGGTTTTTAGGAGGATTACGCACTATTCCTACGATATTCACTCGCGGAAGCTATCTAAGCTGACGTTAAACACTTCTAAAAATCCGCGCCGACTGCGCCACTTACATTTCTTAACACTAAGGAGGTCTTTTTAAAAAAATTTAAATACAACTGCACTACTTGACGATCAGAACTCGAATGATTTTATTATTACAGCTAAAGACCTAACTGTCCTGCCTTTTTCCCTAAAACTGCTAACCTAGCGCCTAGCGATGATCCGATTACATTCTCCGTGCTGGTGCTGTCATCGGATGCCGCCGCATTCCTGTGGTTGCAGATAGTGTCCAGGCTGGGTGCTGCTGACTCGGCTGTCTGGGTGTCATCGTGATGTTCTGCTGATGCGTGGGGGCCAACGGTTGACGGCATCGGGGTCCGCCTCCCTTACCGCATCCAGTCAGGTTGGTTGATGGAAAGTATGTTTCTGACGTGATAAGTTTCCTGTTAGTTGCACATGATCAAAGAAAATGTAAAAGTAAACAGTATTTTTGATCGTAGTTTTATATCATTTTTATGATAAGTGGAAAACAATAAATTAAACTCTTTCGTTTCAAAGCAATATCGAAAGTCCTGAGAAGAACTGGATTGGTTAAATGGGTTGCGTGCTAATGTAATGAGGTTTCAGTCGGATGTAGTAGTTGTTAACTTTTTGGCAGCGGTAGTTTTTTCGGAGTCGCTGCTGCTTTCCTTGGCTTTGGCATCTTCGGCTTCTGTGCGACGGTTTGCAAGGGTTTCGTTGACACCATCACGGTGAGCTAAACAACGGATAGCGGGTTTGATACACTGGATGTTGCCATGTGGAACCTTGCGATACACTATTCCTTAACCGGGTCCTTTGTCTCCTTTACCTCCATAACCGCATCCAGTTGTATTGGTTGATGTGAACAGGAGTACCAGCAATGCACACTAGAAATACATATGTTTATCGATCTGAGCGTCCAATGAATGAGAATGAGAAATCTGACTGAGTAGCAGCAGCAGCAGTAGAGAAAGATAGCATGCCTGAAACTCAATTGTTGGCCGCTCAGATTCGATGCTGCACTTTCACGATGCCAAGAAACGTTCTCGCACTTCTGACGAAGAAAGCGTGCCTGAAACGATCCGCTCGTGATGCTTGCTGCTGCCACTAGTAGTAGACCGGTTTCAACAACCGTTGCTACTGTTTGCCGCTACTTATGCTGCCATAGAAGCTCGATGTGAGACACAGCTCGCATTTTGACCGCTCAACTTCTATGCTCGCCTATATATTAGCCGCTTTCACTGTTGCTGCTCTCCACTTGTTGTTGTCCGTTCCACGTCCGTTGTAAGAATGAATGAGATCCACGAATGCTCCTTGCTTTTATATCATTTGGTATGTGTGATGTAGGCGCCTCCTACTCGATTGTCATGCAGCTTGCCGGTGAGAGAACGAATCGGGCGCGAAAAAGAAATGACGTCAATTTCGACCAATCAGGACTGGGTATCTCTGTTTGGATAGGGGTTGAATTTTTTCAATTGTTCGATAGGTAGTTATATGATATATACTATTTTATTCAATGTGAAAAATTGTTATGGAGTGCCGTAATCGTTTGATGCAAAAATCTCATCAATCCATCATGAAATGAATGAGTAACAAGCGTTTGAAATTGGACATTTTTCACGATGCGATCGATTTTCATTTTTCAATTTGTACCCCAATATGTTCCCGAAAGACGTAATCCTACGTCAAAAGTTGGAGGTGCTCAAGGTGGGAGTTAACGTGAATCAGGTGGAGAAAGTGGAGCCATTCGCTTGTATTAAGGATGTCGAAGTCCATATACACATGCAACCAGACATCAAACCTATTGTTCAGCCTGTTAGGCGACTGCCGATTCCACTAGAAGCAGAAGTGAATCAGAAACTGGATGATATGTTAAGCCATGATATCACCGAGCAGAAAACTGGGCCTACTACTTGGGTTTCTCCACTGGTGGTTGTCGCGAAAGCCAACGGAGGACTTCGGTTGTGCGTGGACTTTCGGAGAGTGAACCAAGGAGTTCTGCGAGAACATCATCCAATGCCTGTGATCGAGCAGATTTTGGCTCGTCTAGGCGGAGGCGTTTCTTCAAGTTAGCGTTGATGCGGAGTCTCGCGACATCCTTACTTTTATTACGACCAAAGGATTGTTTAGATTCAAACGGCTTCCTTTTGGTCTCATTACCGCGCCTGAAATATTTCAAAAGGTTATTGATGAAATTTTATGCGGATGTGATGGCACTCATTGGTATCTCGACGATATTTTTGTTGTTGGTCGGAATATTGAGGAACACAATACTAGACTTGAAAAAGTAATGAAAAGTCGAGTCGAGTGAAGTCGAGTTTCTAGGCAACAAAATAACCAGATCTGGCATAGCACCATCTCAATAAGTTTATTCCCAACCTTGCGACGCTAGATGAGCCATTGAGGGCACTGATTAAAAAGGGAGTGAGATTCTTTTGGGAACGTTCACATGAGAATGTTGGTTCAAACTAACAAGTATGGAGAAGAAAGAGTTATCAGCTTTGCCTCGAAATCATTGACGGAAACTGAGAAGAGGTATTGCCAGACCGAAAAAGAGGCCTTGGCATTAGTGTGGGCCGTTGAAAAGTTTCAGTTTTATCTTTTGGGAAAGAAATTTAACCTGGTTACGGACTGTAAAGCCCTGTCCTTCCTTTTCTCTCCTAAGTCCCGTCCGTGTTCTAGGATAGAAAGATGGGTGCTCCGATTACAGTGTTTTGATTATGATATCGTTCATATAAGAGGAGATCAGAACGCTGCTGACGCACTTTCGCGTCTCTCCATTTCAATTCCGGAACCATTCGACTCAGCAGAAGAAATTATTGTACATCATATGTGAGTGCTGTGAGGGCTGTGAGTGCCACCACTGTGGCTGTTACCTGGTCAGAATTGCTTGATGCTACGCGAGACGATGCAGATATTGCGAACATTTTCAAGTGTTTGGATAATGAAACCATTGATTTACTACCTGTCGCTTACCGTATTATTTCTGTAGAGCTCTGCAACGTAGGAGGCGTCCTGCTGAGAGGAGATCGCATAGTAGTTCCTGCTTCTTTGCATAATCGGATTATCAGCACTGCACACGATGGACATCCCGGTGTAAATCTGATGAAGTCACACCTACGTACAGCTGTATGGTGGCCGAAAATGGACGCTGATGTAGAATCATTCGTGAAAAATTGCCGAGGTTGTGTTTTAGTGTCAGCTCCTGATGTTCCTGAGCCCATGCTTCGTAAAGAGTTACCTTCTGGACCCTGGGAGGATATTTCAATTGACTACCTCGGACCGCTCCCGGATGGTCAATACTTGCTCGTCGTTGTCGATTGCTATAGTCGCTATCTAGAGATATGCGAAATAACGTGTACTGATTCCAAAAATACGATTGAGAATTTGTAGAAGATATTCAGCCGTTTCGGCCTACCATCGCTGATTAAAGCAGATAATGGTCCGCAATTTGCTAGTCAAGAGTTTAGGACTTTTTGTGAGGAGCACGGTATAAAACTCGTGAATACAATACCTTATTGGCCTCAGATGAATGGCCAAGTTGAGCGGCAAAATCGTTCCATTTTAAAGCGCTTGCGGATCGCGCAGGAGCTCGGTAAAGATAGGAGAGATGAGCTATATAAGTACTTACTAATATACCACGCAACGAACCACTCGGTGACAGGCCAACCTCCGTCAAAGCTAATGTTCGGAAGGTGCATGAAGAGTAAATTGCCACGAATACCAACGCACATAGACGACGAAGCGATAAGAGATGAAGACAAAATTAAAAAACAGATGGGGAAGGAGTATGCTGATAAGAAACGTCGAGCAGAATACAGCGATATTAAAGAAGGAGATCGAGTCTTTGTAAAGAGAATGCGGAAAGATCATAAACTGCAAGCAGATTATTCACCCGAAGAATTCCAAGTGCAGAAAAAGGTTGGATTTGACGTCGTTGTTCGTTCAGAATCTGGAGTAGAATTTCGGCGAAACGTAACGCACCTGAAAAGAGTTCCAAATAAGCCAGTAGAACCGGAAACATCGTCTCATCGATTGTCACCAAAGGATTCAACTCATACGAGCAATTCATCAGAGATCGTTGAAGAATCTTGTCGCTCAAAACGTCAACGATCTGAGCCAGTGAAGTTCCAGGACTATATGTCCCTTTAAGTTCAATAAGTTAAAGGTGTAGGATCTGGCATCACTACAAGAGTGGTGAGAAAAGGGATAGACACCTGAAGCGAAGAAAGAGGGGGGAAGCGAGTGAGAGTTCGGACACGAAGGTCGTGAAAAGATTACGCTCTGTGGATAATCCAATAAAAAGTTAATAAAAAAGATTGAGGTGTTTTTAATTCTACATATTGAAACAAGTTTTTGAATCAAATAGTAACAAGTATATAACGCGTAGACATTTTATCTTTCGAAAGAAGTGCTTATCATACCATTTCGTTCAGTTGTTTAGGAGGTATTAACGCTCAAAATCTCGGTCTCCAGCGTAACGCTTTCGTTTTCGAAACTTTGATTTTACACCCCGGTATAGAAATGAAAGACGTAGTCCTACGTCAAAAAGCCCGAGAACTCATGCTGCGTGATTGGGTTGAATAATGCAGGGCCGGGACAAACCTCAAAACGGGCGAAATATGAATGGCAGGGCTACGTCGCATTGGTGCGGTGTGTATAGAAGGGTAGGCTGCGCATTTCAGGCAAAATACGTTAGATGAAAATGGGAGATTACATTCACTATCCACACATCATCCCTCTCCCAAAAAAAAACTCAGTGAAACTCAGGTGTAAATAGTTTATTGTGCTGTCAAACACATGATAGAACATGTTGCTTGAACTTGTTAAATTCAAAATTTATTCATCTTCAATAACTCTTATAAAGTTTTTCAAATATTCAGGAGTTCTCTTCGCTAGTAATGGGTGTTTGACAACGCTAGGCTGTGGAATTCTTACCTAGGATATATGTACAGTAGTGTCCTGGTGGGTTCTACCAACTTCCGAATGTTCTCAAGAGATAGCTTTTTCCGAGCGTTTCCAATGGTGCGCTTTCATTGCCTGCGACACATGTCTTTTCAAGGCCTGGCAGCTTTCATCGCTCAAAATTAGCATGTCGTTTAGTTCTTCCGTTGCCGTATATTTACGTGGGTCGAATCCTGATTACCCTATTGCACGAGACTGACGCTCAACCACAACTGTATCTCTTTATGCAATACGGCATTAACGAGTCTTCTTGCGTCTTGTCGAGCCTTCACATCAGTTTTCGATTTCCGATCCCTCACATCGAGCAGAATATAATCGAAAGTTACTTTCCCACGGTAAACCAGGAGAAGTCTCCATCTGAATTACCTACCCGTCACTACTTCCTTTGGCAGAATACCTGTTACGGAATGTGCTGCAGCGTTATACGCGTGAATTACCGCGTTTAATTCCTTTTCGTGCCTTTGTTTCACTTGCAGATACTGCGATCATCGCTTTATTTACCAGCTTCATGCAGCTCTCTGACAGACCGTTCTGCTGGGCTCGAAGCTGGTGGAACTCACCGATTTGGCGAATACGAATATAGAACGATAGCACACAATAAACAACACCAATATACCCCCGAATTTAGAGAAGAGGCTATTGAAGTCTAATCCAATTGTCTCCCATACCGTCTATGGGGCAAAAATTCGTGTCAAAGGAGTGCGCTTCTCAGATCTACCGTTTATTGTGCAAACAGGACACGACTTCACCCATTCTTTCATATCCTTCATCTTACCCGGCCGCCAAATTCGCTCTTTGTTCGTTCTTCTTTTTCCAATAATGTAAGCTAGATTCAAAATCTATTGCTTTTTCCGCGCGGTCGTCTCGATCCGCTACCGTGTTCATCTACCATATTCATCTACCATATCTGTCAAACGCGGTCGTCCCGATCCGCTATCAGTTTCACCAATCGCGGTCATCACGATCCGCTACATGAACCAAAACGCGATCGTCCCGATCCGCTGCCAACACCCAAAGCGCGGTCGTCTCGATCCGCTGCCAGCACAAAGTGTGGTTGTCTCGATCCACTACCAAATTAACATTTTTTCCATTAGTTTTTTTACTACCGGATTTAAGTTTAATTAGACCGCGAAATGGTAATAAAAAACGAGAAAAATGACAATATTTTCAAGAAACTGCATTAGTAAGCTAATTTTACGGTTTAAAAACTAATACATTAATATTTTTAGCTAATTATCACCGTGCGAGGAAGATAAATGACGATTTCCGTTTCCCGATAATTTCATTCCGTTTAGTTTACTTCACCGCACGAGAAAAAAATACACCTTTCTCGTCTCCCTTAAATTCATTCCGTTTAGTTAACACAAACACAGTCTCCGTCTCCCGGTACATTTCTATTCCATTTGTCTTATATTACCGCACAAGTTAAACAAATCACATGTCTTCCGTCTCCCGGTAAATTCTATTCCTTTTGTCTTACATCAATTACATTATAGCACAAAATTGTAACTCCAGAATGGCCGGTCTCTAAGTGGTTAAAAGACAATATCCTATTTGTTCTTTTCAGCTGGAAAAAAAATTCAGCTCCTGGCAGGATCGCCAATGTGGAAGTCGAGCCACTCAAACACCAGCCATTTTGGAGATGCTTCAGATATCAGTCGCAGAGAACACGACTTAAGGCTGATTTAGACGATGCCAGTCAGCGCTCTAGTTGAAGTATCCAGTGAATAGAGAACAGACCCTCTGTTTAAGTTAGAGGCCAATTACTTGTTCGATACTGGTACAAGTAACTTGAACAGAGTGTCTGTTCTCTGTTCACTGGATACTTCAACTAGAGCGCTGACTGGCATCGTCTAAATCAGCCTTTACCTTCACCACAGTCCGAATACGAAAAAAGCCCGAGAACTCATGCTGCGTGATTGGGCTGAATGATGCAGGGCCGGGACAAACCTCAAAACGGGCGAAATATGAATGGCAGTCGCATTGGTGCGGTGTGTATAGAAGGGTAGGCTGCGCATTTCAGGCAAAATACGTTAGATGTAAATGGGAGGTTACATTCACTATCCACACAATTGCATCGGTTGAAATCAAAATCTCTGTCTGCTTCTATCGTATGTCGGTCGTCCAATGTACTTTGTGTGCTCAGAAGGAGAACAAACGGTTTGTGGTAACGGCCAAAAGGTAAAATCGCAGATGGCGCTTCGATCAGTTCAACTTCACTGCTGTCACTAACAAAGGCCAAGTCAAGTAGCCTATTGTTGTCATTACGCACGTCACAGATCTGCTGCAGTTTTTATGGGGCAACTGGCACCCTAATGCTCATTGTAGATGTCTACAGTCCGCAGGTCTCGTTGTTGGACATTTAAATTGCAGATGCTCGAGTTCGACGATCCTGTAGTGATTAAAGTCCGATGAGTTTGCACCGATGCTCATAGCTGGGGAGATTACGAGGATTATCCCAAAGTAGATGCCGCAAGGCAAACCTCACAAACATGCGCTGAACAGCCTCTGCACGTAAAATGCAATGCTGATAGTATGGTGCCCAAACAATGTGTGCATATTCTAAAATCGAGCGAACTATAACACAATATACAGCTTTCATGCAGTGTATAATCCAGAAAGGTTTTTTTGTAGAAGGAATGAAACTTCCGTTGATATGTAAAGAGCCAACACGAAATTATTGCGACACATTCAACAGGGCATAACTTTTTTACCATTGGGTAAAATCAACCAAATTTTGCACACTTTCTCATTGATGTGTATTGTCTACATGCTGTCAAACTCGAAGTCGTGTTTTTCGATTCAACGAAAATGGAGGTGAACCAACGCGAGTCGAGAGAACAAATTCTTTCCAAACACCTGGAATTTCCTGACCCGTCGCACCGGCAGTTGGAAAAAATGTTGAACATTCACCATTCAACCGTCTCCAGAGTGTTGAAGCGGTTCCAGGAGTGGTTGACGTTGGACCACGGCAAAAGAGCTGGAAGAAAACCGGGACCGGAGAACAAAAAGACGGAGGGAAAGGTGAAGCGGATGATTAAAGCAAATCCCAACGTCTCAAGCCGTGATTTGGCTAAAAAGATCGGCATGTCGCAGAGCTACGTCCAGAATGCAAAGAAGAGAGCTGGACTTCATACATACAAGGTACAGAACTTCCCAAACCGCGATGAGCGGCAACAATCGACGGCTAAAACTCGGGCACGGAAGATGCTGACGAAATATGGCTGCTGTGTGATGGACGACGAAACGTATATAAAAGCCGATTTTAAGTAAATTCCGGGGTTGGAGTTTTTCACCGGCAGGAGCAAGTTCGATGTGGACGACAAATTTAAGAAGAAGAAAATGTCGAAGTTCGCCTCCAAATATCTCGTTTGGCAGGCCATCTGCTCTTGCGGACTGAGGAGTGAGCCTTTCGTGGCAAAGGGCACAGTAAATGGCGAGATCTACAAATCTGAGTGCCTCGAGAAGCGCCTTTTGCCGTTCTTGCAGCAGCACGACGAAGCTCCGCTATTTTGGCCAGATTTGGCATCATGCCACTATTCTAGTGTCCTGGAGTGGTATGAGGCCAATTCTGTCCATTTTGTTCCAAAGGACATGAACCCACCAAACTGTCTGGAGCTGCGCCCGATTGAGCAGTACTGGGCAATAATGAAGCGGGAACTTCGGAAGAGCAAGAAGACAGTCAAAGACGAGAAGGTCATGTTAAGAAAATGGAAAAAAAAACTGAGAAACTGGTACCGGATGACACTGTAAAGACTTTGATGGAGGGCATCAAGCGAAAATGCGTTCAATTTTACACTCAAGGCTCCATCGATTAACTTTTCCTTTGATTTTTGAAGTAAATATATGTATAAAACTACCCTAAAATTTTGGTTTGATTTTAAACATTATAAGAAAATTGGCTTGACATTTTCGGTGTCGCAAAAATTTTGTGTTCGCCCTTTATGCTATATGCTCGGGAAACATAAGCGTCGAATCTAACATGACTCAAACGTGTCGTGTCGAAATAGATTAGGAATAGAAATAATAAGGCCATGTTCTCACTGCAGCAGGGCGTCAAAGTGGCGTGTTCACTTCTCGCAACGACATTTTAATTCACTCACATTGCACCGTGCCAGCAGCGTGTCTTCGGCGTGTTTTATACAAATTGTCAATGTGTGTTTTTGAATGAAAGAATAAAAATTGGTTTTTTTGTAAATATTCCAACATCGTTGGACGAACCGGGACAAAAATCGGACGGTGAAAAACGTAAAAAAAACGCAAAAAAATCAAATTATGTCACTAGTATAAACAAATATATTGTGCTATACCAGATTTCCAAAAGATCATAAATAATTGATCTTAATGTTTCTAGAGAAAATTACAACCCTTGAAACCAGAATTGGTTTATTTTCTAGATGTTCCCACGCATACGTTGTTTATGCTTATTCATAATTTCATGCATGACATATCTTCACTGGGTCATGTCAATTCACAACTAATCCATTATAGCTGAACCTTTTCCATCTCACACAAGTGTTGCAACTTAATTAGGGCACTTGTGTTCCCAAGCATTAAGCGTTGACTCAATAATCGATATACATGTTGCACCATACTAGAAACGGCCTCATGGCATCGTATTTTATGGAACACCCATCGCGCTAAGCAATTATATTTTTTCGCTTTATCTATGAGCCATCCGCACACGCCTAGAACATAGCGACAATGCGTTCACGTGTGCATATTGGTATTTGTCATTTCAATTCACTTACTTCTGATTGGATAATCAGTAAATAGTTGTTCCAGGTTTCTCCCACCAGTTTAACATTTGTATCAGAAGTACTAGAATTAAGAACTTTCCTGATTGTAATAGAACGTGAATAAAAGGATTATGTTGTCAACCATCAAGGAGAACAAACGTCTATTTATTTTAAACCAAATGAAAGAAAACAAGTCCGTTAGTTATACTTATGACAGACATACAGCTGTACTTGCGTTGTACTTCGAAAATTGTATGTCTGTCACCATGTACAGCGCTAGAACCATGCAAGCAACTCGGTACAATCGCTGTACCTGTACCGACCTGTTTTACTGCTGTACATGGCTACAGTTGTACTGTGCGCAGCGCCATAGACGGTTAGTGGTGGGTAGCATGAACAAGCAGAATCAAATCACTTGATAAACGTTCTTTTCATTGACTTTCTTTTAAGTTAATAACTCAGATTGGAAACTTTTTTGTTGTGTTTGATAGTTTAGACACTAAATAAAAACCTTTTTCATTGAAATATGTGGTGGAAATTGGAAAAATATCTGATTGTCAGTTTGACATACGGTACAATGTACAACCAAAGTATGTCTGTCATGGTACGATGGTACTTGTACAACGCTGTACACGTACAACGCAAGTACATCTGTATGTCTGTTCCTGGTATTAGTGTTAGGTGTTTAATGCAATGCGTTGCGTGTTAATTCAAATACATCGCGAGATATCCCAAAATATGCAAGAGAGAAGCGGAGAAGTACAAATATCGCCGGCGTGAAGTGTTTTCGTTTGAACGCCAGCCACACGCCAAAACCACGCTCACGACACGTCAGCCTGGAGTGAACACATCGGTGAGAACACACACGATTAATCGTAAGCATCACACGCCCCGCCCAATCCACGCTGACGCTCCGCTGCAGTGAAAACAAGGCCTAAAGGTTGTATCCGCCACTAAAAATTATGTAAAGCAGTATGAAGCAAATGCAAGTTACAAGAAAATCCGTTAGATTTTCGCTGCGAAAAATATTCAAATACTAAGTCATTTTATGCCGATTTTCATTCAAAAAAAGAAAATTCGAAAGCAAAGCTTCTTTATTTTAGATCCTTAACCCATGAGCTCAGGATTCAATTTCTGCCAAGCGTCGCTTTTTCAGTTTAGGAATATTTCCTGATTTTTATTTCAATGTTTCTTTATTTTTGAATATTACCCTTAGAAAAATCCTCGGTCGAAAACTACTAAATACATTTGGTAATGCAAAATTAGTAGAATGTACAAATTTTTTGTACATATTGTCAACAAACCCGCATCCCTACCAGAGATTAGTATATTTTACTCGATAACATTAGTAAGCTTGGATATTGTCATATCTGAAAATTGGTGAGAAAAGCGCGTATTAACCATTTTCATTGTTCCCATAAGGCAATACGGAGGTATAATAAGGATATAATTCTGATACGTGCATTTTCGGCGAGAAAATGTAGCCGATATTGGGCTTCCGAATCATTGTTCTGCTTGACATATGTGTTTATTAGTACGGTCGAAAATGACTATAGATTGGTAGTATTTACCAAAAAATTCGTTATATTTACTAATTATTTCTCTCAGTGTATACTTGGCAACGCTGCTAGGAATAATTTTAAAAAAATTGCACCACCTTATGTATTGGTAGCTTTGGATGAACTGTCGTAGCAAAAGCCTGCGAAAACGAATAAAAATGATAAACGTCTGAAAAGCTGTTAATTGTTTCTGGTGTTTTCGAAAGTTATCTTTACAAAAAAGAACAAGCCGTGATGGATACAAGCGTCGAAGACTTGAATGAAAGCATGACTGATGTGATCGAGCGCGCAGAAGCTTATCTATCAGCACATTCCAGTCTTTCGAACCGAAATACGTTAGATCAATCAATTGAAAACCTGTTCGATAGTACAATCACCGAAAGATCATTCGAGACAGCCCATGAAACATCAGATTGTTCAGAAGCTCACACTAGTAGCAACGAAAATCCTAGGAATATTGCAAAAAATGACAGTGCAACTTTCAATAGAGTTTCGATCACCGCAACTGGAAATAGTCGTCCCGAACAAGAGGAGATTGAAGTACTAAGTGATGATTCGGATGATACCGTTTTGTATAATGTAGTTCACGAAGAAGCACCAAATCCACAACGGAATGGAGATGCAGACAATGATGATTGCATTGTAACAGCGGAGACAAACCGGGAACCCATTCCAACGGTTGCAACTATAGATCTAAGTTCAACCATTGACGAAAATATGGAAACGCTCTCCAGGCAGAGAAGGAGGAATCGACGTAGGAGACTGGATATTAATGTACCAATTGTGGAGTCAATTACTCTTGATGATTCAATTAGCGATATGCAGCCATATAGTCATGAACCAGGAAACGCTGGAGGAATCGTTTATAGTTCTCCACCTAAGCGCACTAAGACAACTGCAGTAGACCTGGAATCCTCTTCGGAAGGCGGAGCCTCATCCAACTCGATTATCTGCCCGATTTGTTTTGATTCAATATTCAAGAAAGATCCGTCGTCAACCATCTGTGGGCATCTTTTTTGTTATTCTTGTATCAGTCAGGAAATTCAACTGAGAAAAAAATGTCCATTGTGCAAAAGGAAGTTGACACGGGCTCAGGTACACCCGATATATTTTAGTTAAATTGAGATTTGTGATATTAAGATGCTGTGCATAGACTGACTCACTGAGTGTATACAAACCTTCGAGGACCATTTTATTTTTTTCCATCACATAGTATAGAATCTTTCGTTCCATATAATTACGATTCTCTGTTCGATCTTTGAATTAGTTTTATCAAGTTTTGCTTCCCTTCCCTAATGACAAGGTATGCTAAGTTATGTGTTCAAACAATAATTGTAGAGTTAAAACGATCGATTCTAGAATAAACAAATTTGTTTTACAACGAGAAGCTTTACCTACGTAAATTCCGTTATACCTGGCTGAGCACCTAGAGATCATTCGAAACTCTATTTTGCCCTCACCAAATTCGATGTCATTATACTATGGGCCTGATCATGAACATTACTGCCACATACGCTTACACTTCACTTAATCTTATTGTGGGCCTGATCACGAACATCACTGCCACATACGCTTTCACGTCACTTACACTTCACTTAATCTTTTTGTGTCTATCATTATTGCCACGGACAGTTACGTGTAAAAATGAACTCGGTGAGGTTAGGTGCAAGTGTTCATTCCCGTTTATAAGAGACATGTCAATTGCTGATTGTAATAGAACGTGAATAAAAGGGCGTTTGAACGTTATGTCGGTTGCATAATTTCGGACGATTGAACGTTTTGTAGGTACAACTTGTATGCGATAATATTCCATTAAATTAAGCGCATGTTTTAGAATGACGAGTTTGCGATTATACTTCGATGATTCGGTATTTCAATACCAACTATTCGGACTCATCCCACGATTTATTTGCTTGGTGCGTTAGTTTGCCGAATCAAACGCTGGTTCAAAGATGAGGAGGAATACTTGGATGCTCGTGAAAAATATAGTTGTTGAACATATGGGATTGTAATTTTATTTTCTCTTTGTATTAATTACTGTAGAGATATAACATGACTATTATGTTTAATAATCGACATCTCGCATACTCTTGTTCTTAGCTCTGTCTTACTCGTTTGAATAGTGAGAAGTATTTAGTGTAGGTCAAGGTTAGAATAATTTTTTAAGAATCGTTTGTACAATTTTGATGAATAATAATATCTTCTATATCTCAGAACAAACCCGAATTTATCCACCTCACGATCAGTATAATCTGAGCTACCCCCATACGTGATTCAAAATATCAACAAATCAATCACCCTCATTCTTGTTTTCGAATGAAAAGAAATCGTTCCAAAGGATGTACCATTTGTATTCTTGTTTTCGTACGAATCAAATCCATTCATTCGAACTTTCGAAAATTGAACAATTCTAGTTTTCGTACAAATGTGTTTTTTCACGTGGTTTCTAAACGTCACTTTTTTCTTGCGAATTCCGTTCGATTGTTAAATCATACGTATTCATGTTTTGACGTAGGACTACGTCTTTCATTTCTATACCGGTGTGTAAAATCAAAGTTTCGAAAACGAAAGCGTTACGCCGGAGACCGAGATTTTGAGCATTAATAGCTCCTAAACAACTGAACGAAATGGTATGATGAACACTTCATTCGAAAGATAGAATGTCTACGCGTTATATACTTGTTACTTTTTGATCCAAAAACTTGTTTCAATAGTCTTAAAATTGATTTCAAAACAGGCTATTGAAATCACCAATCGGTATATAAGCGAGCGCCACTCGGAAATCCACTCAGTTCTAATTGAACAGCGATTGGAGCATGTTGTCGCTGTTGTGGTGAAGCTCTTCGTTTATCATGAAAGCGCGAATGAACGGTGTCACCAAGAGCCTGTTTGTGCACCTTAGGGCAGAAGGGAATCCATCAGGAGGAGAGTGATGCCGCAAATGGTTCCCCGGGAAGAGATCGGAGCAGCCGCCACACACACACACACATACACGCGAGGAACTCTTCGTTTTGATGCCATTCAGCATAGAGAAAATTCCGGAAAGATTCAATCGTTGCTGAAAAATAATCTGCCAGTTCCCCTGGGAACTGAAAAATACATTCATGCCAAAGAGTTCATTTTAATGTTTTTTATCCATGTAATACTTATGACAGACATACAGCTGTACTTGCGTTGTACTTCGAAAATTGTATGTCTGTCACCATGTACAGCGCTAGAACCATGCAAGCAACTCGGTACAATCGCTGTACCTGTACCGACCTGTTTTACCGCTGTACATGGCTACAGTTGTACTGTGCGCAGCGCCATAGACGGTTAGTGGTGGGTAGCATGAACAAGCAGAATCAAATCACTTGATAAACGTTCTTTTCATTGACTTTCTTATAAGTTAATAACTCAGATTGGAAACTTGTTTGTTGTGTTTGATAGTTTAGACACTAAATAAATACCTTTTTCATTGAAATATGTGGTGGAAATTGGAAAAATATCTGATTGTCAGTTTGACATACGGTACAATGTACAACCAAAGTATGTCTGTCATGGAACGATGTTACCTGTACAACGCTGTACACGTACAACGCAAGTACAGCTGTATGTCTGTCCCTGGTATAACACTGCGACCAAATATTTTTCAATTAACACTCCTATACTCGCGCATTGGTCTGTCAGACCGAGAAATCAATAATTCGTTCATTTCTCAGAAAATATCAACACTACGACTTTGCGATTCTCTCTAGCTTCGTTATTCATCGTTCGTCATCGTTTAGCGTATCACATGTGTTGTTACAAAGGGGACGTGTGCGACTTTTTAAACACTTTCGGTCTGACACACCGACGCGAGTATAGGAGTAACTTTTTTGGACAAGTGCCTTTTTCATATTCTAGAATATTGTTGAATGAAATGTATAAATTAATGTTAGTGGCGTGGAATATTTATTGAATACTAGATAACCCGGCAAACTTCGTCCCGCCCATTTACTTGATTAATTCTCGAGTAATGCAGAAATTTGTGTTTTATTTGTATGGCAGCCACCCCTAAGAGAGGGGGGAGGGGTATCTAACCACCATAGAAACATTCATTGCGCCCTAAAGTTTCCATATGCCTAATTTGGTTTAATTTGCTTGATTAATTCTCGGGTAATGCAAAAATTTGTGTTTCATTTGTACGGCAGCCCCCTCTAAGAGAGGGGGAAGGAGTATCTTAACACCATAGAAACATTTATTGCATCCTAAAACCTCCACATACCAAATTTGGTTTCATTTGCTTGATTAATTCTCGAGTAATGCAGAAATTTGTGTTTCATTTGTATGGCAGCCCCCCCTTTGAGTGGAGGAAGGACTGTCTAACCATCATAGAAACATTTATTGCACCCTAAAACTTTCACATGCCAACTTTGGTTTCGTTTGATTAATTAATTTCCGAGTAATGCAAAAAATTGTGTTTCATTTGTATGGCAGCCCCCTCTAAGAGAGGGGGAAGGAGTATCTTATCACCATAGAAACATTTATTGCATCCTAAAACTTCCACATGCCAAATTTGGTCTCATTTGCTTGATTAATTCTCGAGTAATGCAGAAATTTGTGTTTCATTTGTATGGCAGCCCCCCCTTTGAGTGGGGGAAGGACTGTCTAGCCATCATAGAAACATTTATTGCACCCTAAAACTTTCACATGCCAACTTTGGTTTCGTTTGCTTGGTTAATTTCCGAGTAATGCAGAAATTTGTGTTTCATTTGTATGGCAGCCCCCCCTTAGAGAGGGGGGAGGGGTCTCAAAATATCACGAAAACCTTCCCCGGCCCCAAAAACCCCTACATACCAATTTTCATGTCGATCGGTTCAGTAGTTTCCGAGTCTATAAGAATCAGACAGACAGACAGACATCACTCCATTTTTATATATATAGATAGATAGATAACGCATAAAATCATAACCGGACTATTATTATTTGATTTCTGTTCCTTTTGTAACTGGATTGAACGAACCGATATATTAACTATTCGTCGTTAGATTCATACGCTCAAAAGCAAAATATAAATGTTTGACTTTCGTATAGTTATTCGCTAAATATAATGGTCACACACATACACACTCGTGAAATAATTTCACTTGTGGGAGAATTGTAAACAGTAAACTATTAAGCAATCGGTGGCTTATGGTAATTTTTAACAGTTACAGTTTCGGGGTTTTTTTTTATAATGAACAATATCGACAAGAAAACAAGGAAAAAAGGAAGTTCGTAGAAATTCTTTTATATCATCTTTTTATTCCCCATCTAAAAAAAGGCATTAATTCTTTGTTCACCAAGAATACAGAGACAAAGACTATTAGAAATATTCAAACTTTATATTCCAGAAACCTTTATCATTTGGTGATTATCTAGAAGGTCGTTATACATTCTTCTCTTCGATAAAAGACCCGAAAAACACGCTACAACTGCATGAAATGTGAAAAATATGTTTGCTTCGAGCATGCAGTTATGGTATGTTCTGATTCATACTCCAATGAAACCACAATCGATTAATACGTTTCTATGTTATTTTATAACTCTTGCTACTTCCATAAATTATATTCAGTTGCTTACTTTTGATTAATAACAGTGAAAAATCGTTATTTGTGTTGGAGTATCAAAAATTACTCTGTTTTGAGGAGGCTGAATTCGATCACCACTAAAACATAATAAAGACGAAGAACATATTTTTTGGAGTTTTTTCATTTAATCATACCCTCTTCTTCAAATAAATGCCAATAAAGCCTGAAAAATACACAATGGCAACATTACAGAGAAGTTCAATTTTCGGTCTGTGACACCGTGCGCGAGTATACGTGTTATGATTTTGCACGCGAGTACAGGAGGGTTAAGTGCCATTAACAGGTGGTTATCGAGTTAGCATTAACCACTGGTGGGCTTCGAGTATCGAGGAAAATCGGGAAAAATCTAATCGTTGCTGAAAAATAATCTGCCGGTTCCCCTGGGAATTGAAAAATACATTGATGCGAAAGAGTTTATTCTAATGTTTTCTATCCATATGACACTGCAACCAAATACATTTGGTTTTGTGATTTTCCATCGCAATTAACAGGAAAGCTTCTGAAATTATTCTTCCCCATCAGTAGAAAATTTTCGTATCCAATATTGTATGCGCGCGCAACGGAAAATGTTTCGAATCGCGAAAATTATATAGTTTTCAATTGATTATTGCTCAGTCGCCGAAAGTTTCGAAATCAGAGAGTTCATTCGCCTATAGTTTGCCTTCCAAATTGCCATCGTAAACCACACCTTCTCTCGATTCAATCACGCACAAAAAGCATACTTAAGCGATATTCTGGTGGTGAAACGCATTCATTTTTCGTGACGACATCAACAAGGCAACATCGTTATTGAACGAGCTGAACGAGCGGAACGAGCTGGACGAGCTGGCAGCGAGGGATCAAGAGATTCATTACCTGGCCTAACCAGACTTGAAACACATACGGTTTGTTTGGAACTGTGAGGGAGCGCAGAAAAGCTGATCCATCAGAAGAAGAGAAGACGACCGAGAAATTATCAGCACCGAAAAACGGTTCCATTTGAGATATCGAAGCGGCCGCCACAACACACATATATATACGTGCGGAACTTCTTCCGTTTAAATGTCATCCAGCATCGAGAAGATTCAGTTCCCCTGGGAATTGAAAAATACATCCATGAGAAAGAGTTTTTTTTAAATGTTTTCTAATATATAATACTGCGATCAAATACATTTGGTTCTGTGATTTTTCAATCCAGTGCAATTAACAGGTGCTTATCGAGTTAGCATTAACCACTGGTGGGCTTCGAGTATCGGAGATTATCTGGGAAGATGTTATTGTTGCTGAAAAATAATCTGCCAGTTCCCCTGGGAATTGAAAAATACATTCATACGAAAGAGTTTATTTTAATGTTTTCTATCCATATAACACTGCGACCAAATACATTTGGTTTTGGGATTTTCCAATCAAGTGGAATTAACAGGTGCTTACATATAACATATAACACTGCGACCAAAAACATTCGGTTGTGATTTTTCAATCAAGTGTGATTGGCAGGAAAGGTTCTGAAGAGTATTCTTCCCCATCAGTAGGATATGTTCGTTTCCAATATTGGATGCGCGCGCAACGGAAAATGTTTCGCATCGCGAAAAACATAATTCTCAATCGATTATTGCTCAGTCGCTGAAAGTTTCAAACTCTTTTTAGAGGCGAATGAACTGAAAAGTTTAAAGCCTCTTTAATTCAACATCATCATCATCATTTCAAACTCATTCTCATTCGCCTCTAGTTTGCCTTTCAAATTACCATCGTAAACCACACCTTCTTTCTATTCAATCACGGACAAAAAGCATACTTAAGCGATATTCTGGTGGTGAAACGCATTCATTTTTCGTGAGGACATCGACAAGACAACATCGCTACTGAACGAGTTGAACGAGCTGGACGGCGAGGGATCAAGAGATTCATTACCTGGCCTGACCTGAAACGCATTCAGTTAGTTTGGAATTGTGAGGAAGCGCAGAAAAGCCGATCCATCAGACGAAGAGAAGACGACCGAGAGAATACCAGCATCGAAAAACGGTTCCGTTTGAGACATCGAAGCAGCCGCCACACACATATCTACGTACGGAACTTCTTTCGTTTAAATGCCATCCAGCATCGAGAAGATTCCGGAAGAATATTATCGTTGCTGAAAAATAATCTGCCAGTTCCCCTGGGAATTGAAAAATACATTCATGCGAAAGAGTTTATTTAAATGTTTTCTAACCATATAACACTGCGACTAAATACATTTGGTTTTGTGATTTTTCAATCAAGTGCAATTAACAGGTGGTTATCAAGTTAGCATTAACCACTGGTGGTGGACTTCGAGAAGAATCCGGAAAAATGTTATCGTTACTGCAAAACAATCTGCCAGTTCTCCTTGGAATTGAAAATTACATTCAAGCGGAAAAGTTTATTTTAATGTTTTCTATCCACAAAGTACTGCTGCGATCGAATACATTTGGTTTTGTGATTTTTCAATCAAGTTATTAGCAGGAAAGCTTCTGAAGATTATTCTTCCCCAAAAGTAGGATATTTTCATATCCAATATTGGGTGCATAAAACCTTGTACCTCCAACGTAACGCTCTCGTTTTCGAAGTCCTCCAAATATTCATTTATTCTTTCATTCAGAATGGATTCAGATTCAACTTCAAACAAATGATCACTAAATCAACGATAGTCCTACGTCACCATTGCGGTTATACCATAGATATAACCCACTTCCTGTTTTTCGGATAATTTGAGCTTAAGTCGTACTGATTCTGCTGTTCAATACATTATAGAAGGAATTGAGTCATTGAGGATTATGAATATGATTCATGAACATTATTAATATTTCATTTCTTCGTATACTTTTTATTATTGTTTTTGCTGTTTTGCAGTCCAGTTAGTAAAATTCAATAATTGGGTTGATTTTCCGGCAAAATTAATGAACGATCACTGTATGGGCGACACTTTCACCGTTGCTTTGATAAAATCTTGCATGAAATTTTATTGATGCATGAAATCTTGCATCTGATGTTTATGTTCGAAATAGGTCTTGTTCGAACGGATTCGTACGAAAAAAAGAAAGTATTTTTCGAAATTGTTCGAATCGAGTCTTTCGAACGAAAGTCAGATACGTCCGTAAACAAGAATAAGGGTGAATATTATACATAATAAATCATGATGATCGTTCTTTCTAATAGGAGATTATAAATTATTGTTTTTCTCACACTATTACAGCGTATTTGGGCCAGTGGCCTCCATTCCCATTTTATGGTATTGCAACTCTCTGTTGGTCTAATCCCAAAAATAGAAACAAAAAAAATTCTATTCATTCAGGATACTCGGAAGTTGACCTTTCGTCATGTTTCAATGGGTCTACGGGAGCTACATTTTTAGTCCCTTATTACATTCCATAGTGCATTTACGGAATCAAAATAAAAAAATTTACGTTCTAACCAGGTGTATGACACGATTATCGCTATCTCACTCTACCTACCTGTGTGGACGCTAGAATGCATATTGGCAACACTGTCAGCTATAAATATCTCGCCACACTCGTTCATCCCACCATTCGTATATACCTCGATCATAGCAACCTTGCACCTCGGGCTGACAGCTCATCTGAGCCAGGGGTACGACTAAAACGTCAAATCCCTCATATTGCCAGTGTGCCCAATATTGCTGCGATTTACTGACATTTTGGTTCAATCAATTACTGTTGTTTACAACTCGGTCCGGTTATATAGTTGAATAGTGGCTAACTTTAAACTCCATGTTAAATGTGAACACCTCCATGTGAAACCGAAATATGAAAATCGCTCATGCAGTTAGAATAAAGCAGCACATTTTTCGATTTCAATCCTCGTAAATGATATGTTGATAAACAAATGACGCCATATTGATTGTGATTTTGGGTAGCCTATATTCAATTGATGTCTAACCCCTGATCTGAGCACGACACACATAACATTGCCCCCCTTTCTTGTTCCAGCCACACAAGAGGTAAGATACATTTCCGCGTCCCGGGGCAAAATGGTGTACTCCACGGAGGCCGGTCATTTACACTACCGTCATCGCATATCTCACTATCCCTCTGATGTAAAAGTTCATCATCGACATCACGATATGTCAAATGGTGGTAAATTGGTAATTCGCGATGGTGTCGACGTCTGGTGGCGACTTCAAATTAGGGCCATAATTTGTATCCCAAACTCGTTAGTGTAATCTCTATCAGATTAGAAGACACGAAGCGGGTTTTTAAATTTTAAAATTTGAATGAAAATTTTCACATCATGTTATTTAATTACTTGAAACACGTATTTCTGACTTTCATTAAACCATATGGCTATACAATTCCAAAAGTGTTGCTGATTTTTTTTTATTATAATATAAAATTGTCTTCATAAACAATTTTCGTATGAGACTTTTTCACCATCTGCAAACAAAAATGTTTTTAATTCAAATAGAATGCTAATTTGATATAGAAAAGCTAATTTTCATTCATAATTTTAATTTTGAAAACGTTCATTCCGACTGAAAATCAGCTATTCGTTAACGCTCCCCTAAACTAGTAAACGAAGCACAATTCCGCCAACGCGGATCGCGGATTTTGAAGAAAACAAATACTTTTGATGTTTGAGATGTTGGCACCAAAAACATGGCGGGTGTCATACAGCTTGTTCTAACGTCTAAACGTTCTAGACGTCAGGATTTCGTTCTAAAAATGCCACCTGGCGGGTAAATTGCTGTTTGTTTATCTTTTCTTTCATAAAAAGCAAGGCAAGATTCGAAACGTTAGCAAAAAAAACTAAATAAATACGAAATTGAACTTACTCCATTCCGCGTGACTAGCTTTCACCATCTAAAACACAAGTGACAAATATACCTGTTTTTCCCCGCGACGTGACAGTATCGTGGTATTCATAATAACACCGAGTTCATTAAAGTTGTCACGACGGATGAACTCTTCCGGCTTCTACACACACGGTAGCCGTAATAACGTTGTATACAATTTACTTCGTTTTCACCGTGAAGTGACGTTCGTGATCAGGCCCATTGCATCTTCTGATTATCACTTGTTCAGGCCGATAAGAAAAAATATTGAAGATCGAGAATTTCGGCTCATTGGACACAGTTTTTTGATGAGGAAACACAAAAGTTCTGCGATGATGTATTTTGAAAGTTGCGTGAAAGATGACGGAAGATAGTTGCACATAGAATCGAATAAATGTATATCTTAAATGTTTTGCTTTTGATTTGTTCCTAAAAATCGGCATGATTATTCCAAACAACTCAATATTTCCCAAGATTTATGAAGTTGATCGAAAAAAGATCATTGGTAGATGAAGCGCGGGGACTCATCATTGAGACTCAGACAAGGAAAGATTTTGCAATAGTAAACTAGTCTTAATGGGATGATGAATTTGCGGATCAGCTAAGTGAATAGCATCAGATATTAGGCACTGACTTACACTTATTAGATTGACCGGCAATCATGGAGTTGAACTCGCGAAAACTACATAGCACAACACAACATGTTTAAAGGCATGATAATATCCATATTGATTTTTATACACCTGCTATCTTGTTTCGAGAATCAGTTTTTCTACATAAAATTTAATTTAGGCGCAATTCAACTATTTTTTCGATGAAATGGAAAACATGTCCACGTGACAGCAGGGGGAGGGGTATGTCCATGCTTGTCCACGGAGGGCGAGGAGGGTGTCTGAAATCATACTTTTTCTATACACGTACTATGTGGACAGCGCCTTATTAGCGTGGAGAGACAACAGGATCTCTTTCAAGGGAAATTAATTCCGGCCGCATTCCGAGGGTTAATATTTTGCATAGGGTAATTTGTCGTGCAAATCAACACTTTGCAGGAAGTCCTGTTTTAAGATTCGAGATGATCATTTTCATTGGCACCCTATGATTTTTGATCAAAAAAAAATCGAGATGACAGTAGATTTCGACGTTTCAAGCAATTTGAAGACATTCGGCATAATTTCGTTTTGAAGAACCCCGATTTCATGTACTCGCTCCCCATTTTAAGAAAGTTCCGTTTGAAAATTCGAACATCATTCTTCCCATACATCCATTGCAGGTGTATGACACGATTATCGCTATCTCACTCTACCAACCGTCACCGCCTATCTCACTATCTCTCTGCTGTAAAAGTTCATCATTGACATCACGATATGTCAGATGGTGGTAAATTGGTAATTCGCGATGACGTCGACGTCTGGTGGCGACTTCAAATTAGAGCCACAATTTGGGTCCCAATCTCGTTAGTGTAATCTCTACAAGATTAGAAGACACGGAGCCGGTAAAATTTGAATGAAAATTTTCACATTATGTTATTTAATTATTAGAAACACGTATTTCTGACTTTCATTCAACCATATGGCCATACAATTGCAACATTGTTGCTGATTTTTTTCATTATAATATAAAGTTATCTTCATAAACAATTTTCGTATGAGACTTTTTACTCACCTGCAAAAAAAATGTCTTTAATTTAAACAGAATACTAATTTTATATGGAAAGGCTAATTTTCATTCATAATTTTTATTTTGAAAACGTTCACTACGACTGTGTGGTGGATGCCCGCCTTAACGATACATTCAAGGCGCGCGATCAGCAGAATTAGCAAGAGTCCAAAGTTCCGAGAACAGGCGATTGCGATTTATGCTGACCGCGGCAGAAAGTGTCACGTAGGCATCGCCGCATGCATGGTAGAATATGTCTGAGAGATTTTAAAATCATTCTTACACCTCAACTCATGGCGAGTAGTACATTGCTAATACCACGTCCCTCGATGTCTAAGCTGTACGAGTAGACATCAAATCATGGCGATCCCTCGCCAGTCGAGTAAAAAGTTAACCTTTTTAACAGAGTAAAAGTTGAGTTTTAACAGTGCAAAAGTCGAGTGATAAGTGGCAGAAGAAAAATCGATCATTAATTACCGACCAACAATGGGTTGGTTTAGCAGCGACGAGATCGTCGCGCCGGCAGCAATTAACAGCACAGCCGAAAACAGCCACGCACAGACGATAGCAATCTGCATACTTGCGGCAGCCGCCGTGGGATACATCGCGATTAAATTAATTGCGAAATTGCACCGCCAACAGACAGAGCGAGTGGCCAACCGGACCATTCAAATGAACAATTTAGCAGCGAACGTTTAACCCTTAAACTTCTAACGATGTTTAACGTTTGTGCTATGTGAACTGTGAAGTGAATAATCATAAAGACCATAAAGTGAATAATTCATAAAGACTCAGACCAGCCGCACCGTAGTGCGAAATTCAAAACGAAAAATAGCACACAGTTAATTTAATTATCAAAATACTGTGACCGAATGAGAGCACCGGGACAGCAGAACGGTTAAAAGCAGCAACAATCAACCGCAGCGAACATCAGTGAATGCATGCGACCATCAACATTGTCCTGTTATCATTTCACGACGCAATGCGGAATGCGCATCCACAGGCTAACTTCAAAATTAACAACAGGCTGCGTAGAGGAGAGCGCCTCCGCAGGCCAACAGCAACATTATCAACAGGCTGCGTAGGGGAGAGCGCCTCCGCAGGCCGCATCCAAACAACGAGCAACCGGAAACCTGATTCAGACGACCGCCAGTGTTCTTCAATCAGTTCAACGACCATGTAGATTAGTACAAAGCAAAACAACGAAAATTAATGTAAGTAAATGGATTTTATTTTTACAGTGGGGGATAGATTAAATAAGCTTTTAACTAATTTAAAAAAGCATAAATCATATACGCTACCCACAAAGAAACAAAAAATTAAAGATATCAAACAGCTATTGCTAGAAGTTAAACATGTAGTGATTGATGCTAGAGGAACGGAAAATCAGATAGCTTTCAAAAACAGATACATCGATCTTAAAAACATAGCAAGGGAGTGTTTGGTAATATTGAAATCAAACGACCTCGAATGCACAGCTATAGAGGATGATGATTTAGAAATTGGGGAAAATACTGAAAATAAGGAAGACAAAGAAGAAGACGAAGTCGAAGAGCAAGAAGAGGTAGAATTGGAACAAGAAGAAGAGGAAGATCAGAATAGTGAATTTTCAGACTTATCAGAAGAGGAAACAAGTGAATCTGAACCTGAACCATCCAAAATGGCTACGCTAGATCTTGGAATAGCTATGAAACTTATTGAAAAATATGATGGCGAGCCAACTGGGCTATCATTATTTTTAGAAACGATGGATCTGCTCAAAGAATATTCGAAAGATGTTCATGAGGCATCCATCATAAAATTCCTAAAAACTCGATTAATAGGAGCAGCCCATGGCTCCATTGAAAATGTGACTACGTTAGGACAAGTTAAGCAAGTTCTGAAAGACAAATTTACCATACGCCTCACCCCTAGAGCGGTGGAGAGCGAGATTCGTCAATTAAGACAACAGAACAAATCTGTCAGCGAGTTTGGCGCTGATATTGAAAAGCTAGCGACAAAACTAGCAGCGGCACACGTGTCGAACAATACCTTCACATCGGAAGCTGCTGCATCCAGTATTGTTCAGCCAATAGCTGTACAAGCTTTCATAGAAGGATTGAAAAATCCCCAGACCATGTTTTTCTTAAAGGCTAGAAACCCTAGTACTTTAAATAAGGCGATCTCAGACGCACTAGAATGTGCACCAGAAGCGTCAAAAACTGAAAATGCTTTCTGGTTTGGGTTTTCAAACAGATCAGGAGGATACAACAACAATGAAAGAGGCCGTGGAAATCCACGAAGCCGTGGATACTCTCGTGGAAGGGGAAACTTCCGAGGCCGTGGTAACCACCAACAACAACAACGAGGTAATTACCAAGGTCGAGGTAATTATCAAGACTCAAGAGGACGCGGTAATTACCAAAACCAGGGGAACGGTAATAATCATTTCCAACAACATTCGCAACAGCAAAACCATAGGCAACATGCACATTTGGCAGATCACGAGCCTCAGCAATCGAATGCATCAGTTGCAGCACAGCAACCTACAGAGGAAGCTAATCTGATCGAGTTATTTCGTTGACTTGAATCAAGGAAAATTAAGCTCGTCACCCTGAACAGCATTTACCATTTTTGATAATACTATTAGTTTTATTATTGATAGCGGAGCATCGTGCAGTGTTATTGATATAAAACACATACCTGAAAATGTGAGAATAGACAAACAAGATATAATCTCAATTAAAGGAATAAATGGATTAACAAAATCCGTTGGGTCCGTCAACACTGTATTGCAGTTCGGTAATAACTATTTCGACATTAAATTTAATGTTGTTCCAAAATTGCCGAGCAGCATAGCAGGATTGATAGGCACGGATTTCTTATTGAAATATAAAGCCAATATTGATTTTGAAGCTTTAAATTTGACATTTAGAAACAACCAAAATACAATGAATCAGATACCCCTAACACTTAATGGAACTGTGTCGATTGTTATACCACCAAGAACAGAAATAACTACCAATGTAAAACAAAATTTTGCAACACGTGTGTAGTACTTAGCGAACAGGTTATGCCAAATGTATTTATTGCAAACTCAATTGGTCAACCCTCGAAAGGTACTATACCTGTTAGGATAATCAATTTAAAAAATAAACCAGTAATAATCAAGCAACTGGAACCGAAGATAACATCAGCTGAAAAGTACAATGTTATCGAATTTAAAAAACAAGAGAATAATATTGACAAAACACGAGCGGAAAAACTATTGGAAGAATTGAAACTCAGTCATCTATCTGGGGATGATGAAAAAACAATTAAGAAAATTTGTCTGAAGTACTCAGATATATTTTGTGTAAAGGGAGATAAACTTGGAACCACCAATGTTTATTGTCCTTCATTGACCACCAAACCCAATAGTCAACCAGCGTTTAGTAAACAATACAGACTACCAGTCTCACAGAAGAATGAAATCTGTCGACAAATTGACAAAATGTTAGAGGAAAAAATTATTGAAGAAGCCAAGTCAGAGTGGAACAGTCCATTATTGCTTGTACCAAAAAAATCAAGTGATGATACTAAGAAGAGGAGATTGTTGATTGATTATAGAAAAGTCAACACTAGTCTTCAAGATGATAAATTCCCTCTTCCAAATATTGAGGAGGTGATTGATTCACTAGCAGGTGCGCAATACTTTACTCATTTAGATCTGTCGCAAGGCTACTACCAATGTAACCTAAAGCCTGAAGACAGACACATTACTGCTTTTTCAACGCCGTCGGGCCAATATCAGATGACCCGACTGCCGATGGGACTGAAAACCAGCCCATCCTCTTTTTCACGATTGATGACCGTAGCGATGTCGGGACTTAATTTGGAAAGATGTTTAATCTACCTTGATGATATTATTGTGTTTGGTAAAACATTTGACGAACACAATAAAAATTTAATTTCTATATTTCAAAGACTTCGAGAAGTAAAATTGAAGCTTAATCCTTCTAAGTGTAATTTTTTGAAGCAAGAACTGCTTTATCTAGGACATTTTATTTCAAAAGAAGGTGTCCTTCCTGACCCTTCAAAAATTGAAACTATAAAAACTTGGAAAAGCCCTTCAAATGCTGACGAAGTTAAACGCTTCGTAGCATTCGCCAACTATTACAGGAAACACATTCGAAACTTTGTTGAAACGTGTATTCCATTAAACTTCCTTACGAGAAAAAACATTCCATTCAATTGGACTTCGGAATGTGAAACAGCATTCCAAAAATTAAAGGAACAATTTATAAACCCACCGGTGTTAGATTATCCAGATTTTAGCGAACGAAATATTTTTAAACTACATACTGACGCTTCAGGTTATGGTATAGGTGCAGTACTCAGTAACAATAATGACAAATCAATAGCCTTTGCAAGCAAGACGCTAAATAGCGCAGAAAAAAATTATTCAACTATAGAGAAGGAACTTTTGGCTGTGGTTTGGGCAGTCCGACATTTCCGTACCTATTTATATGGGCGAAAATTTGAATTGTACACAGACCACAGGCCTTTAGTGTACCTTTTTACATTAACTGACCCTTCAAGCAGGCTGACGAAGTTTCGTCTAGCTCTTGAAGAATACAATTTCAATGTCTATTACAAAAAAGGTTGTGAGAACGTAGTAGCGGACGCGCTATCACGTATTTCAACAGCTGAATTGAAAGACATGAATACAAAATTAAGCCAAGATGCATTCATAACAACCCGAATGCAAGCTAGAAAAGAAAAATCGGAATCTTCCACAGGTGATGTGATCAATGGCCATGATACTTCACATGGAAAGAAAGCTCAAATTAAAATACAAAATAATGATTTTCAAGAGAACATAACGTGGATCCCTGAGAAAGAAGAAATAATTATTAAACCAACAGAATCCTTGGTATCGTTACGACGAACAATGGATAAACTTGGAGCAATATGCAAAATTAATAACGTCGACGAATTATACATAAAAATCAACAATGAATGTGCGCACAAATTCTATGAAAAAATAATAAATCATGATTTAATCAAAGGGATACCAAATATAATTAAAATCTCAAACAAGGTGAAAATTATAACGGACGAATTAACTAAAAAGTTGATCCTTAATGACTATCATTTGTTGCCAACTGCAGGACATGCAGGCATCAAAAGAACAATAAACACGATCAGACAAAAATACTACTGGAAAGGCATGAACCAAGATGTAGCGAGATTTGTTAAATCTTGTGTAAAATGTCAAAAATATAAGTCAATCAACAAAGAGAAAACTACTATGACAATTACTACAACAGCTGGCGCAGCGTTTGAAAAGATTTATTTAGACCTTGTTGGACCGTTGATTCCTTCAGAAGGTTATGAGTATATCTTGACAACGCAGTGCGAGTTGACAAAATTCATTACCGCAACTCCAATAAAGGACAAAGCAACTGAAACAGTAGCCTCAGCTTTCGTAAAAAGCGTCGTATTAAAATATGGCGTGCCAGAGAGGATTGCGACTGATAGAGGAACAGAGTTTATGTCGGAACTGTTCACATCAGTTGCAAAACTCCTGAATATTGAAAAACTAAATAGCACAGCATACCACCATGAATCAATAGGAGCATTAGAAAACTCACACAAAGCACTTGGAAATTTCTTAAGAATCCAGTGTGATAACAAGTTATTTTCATGGATAGACTGGGTACCATATTATGAATTTGCCTATAATAATACGGTTCATTCTACTACACAATTTACACCTTTCTATCTCGTGTATGGCCAACAGTCTAGAATGCCATCAAACCTTACAGACAACAAATCTGAACCTATTTATAACTTTGACGATTATAGTAAACGCATGAAACTACGACTACAAATATGTCACAACGAAGTAAAGGAAAGATTAATACGAGAAAAAACCGTCAGGACAGAACACATAAATAGAAACGCGAAAATAAGGAATTATAAACAAGGAGATTTAATCCTACTAAAAAATGAAACAACAAGGAAATTGGATGAGAAATATTCTGGTCCATTTCAAGTATTGGAAGATTTAGATCCAAACATAAAAATTTTAATTCAAGGAAAACAAGATTTAGTGCATAAATGTAGAGTCAAACCATACATAGGACGTGTGGTGGATGTTTAGAAAATGACAACAATAACAATAATAATAATAATAATAATAATAAGGTTAGTTAAGCCTGGTGCACGTGTCTCGTAGTTCCCATTGCGACCTTCAGCCTCTGCCCAGGAACTCCGATCCCTACCTTCACGAGGTACTAGCTGAGATGCGAGCAACCCTTGGAAAGATCGGGTAACCAACCCCGGTGGGACCTTGGGTCGTATGCAAACAGGGAAGGGGGACTAGTGTAGCGTCTGTTCTCCATGTTAGGAGCGGCCCACAACAGCGTCTGTATTCCAGGTTAGGAACGGCTGAGATACCGTCCTTCAGGCAGGTTGAGGACTCTAAGAAGCAACCTGTGCCAACCCGTGTTTTCCCGGGAAAAAGAAAACTACCAATAATGCAATTGAGAAATCGGAGAATTATAGTAATGCGATCGCCTGAGGAGGGCCCCCGGACTGGAGCTGGTCCTGGAACGGGCGTACATGCGAGCGGCCAGCGGCTAGAGGAATTGGTGCAAGAGCGGACCCCTAGTCATCGGGCTCAGCCCGTAAACCGAACGCTAAACAGAACCCGCAGCACAAGAAATCACAATGGCAATGCTGCACCTGCAAATGATGCTGCGATTGGACGACGTCAGTCGCTCACATTGACAGGCCGCCAACGGCAACGAATCATGTGGACGAGAGAGATGAATGAATTCGTGATTCGTTGCTATTATGTCTGCACAAGATTGGAGACGGACATGTCCGGCAGACCAAGAATGCTGGAAATGTTCAACGAACAGTTCCCACGATTTGCCGGCCAACTAGATCGGAATAAGCTCTACACACGGAGACGAGCGATTTTGTCACACAACATGCTGTCCCCGGCTGAAATAGAGGCCATCAAGTTGGAAGTGCAACGAGAACTGCGTAGAGAGAGTGGAAGATCGAGCGATATGTCGAGAAGGAGCTCTGCTAGGCTGAGTGCATCGTTCGCTAGTGAAAGGCGCGAATCTATTGCACCACCACCGGATCCAGTGGATGAGCCTAGAGGACAAGAGCCGGCAGAGGATCAACAACGAGGTCAATTAAAGAACGAATTGGCTTTCCACATGGATGCAGCAGTGACCCAGTTTTACGGAACGGACCCCTTAACCCGACACAAGATTCCGAAGTTGCAGTATTCCCACCGACTAACGAGTGCCGTCCAAGTACTCGACCAGGAAGTACTACCTGTGTACCTGGAAGTGGTAGAGAATCTAGAGGAGCTGCAATTTATCGTTTATTGTGGAACTGTAGCTGTTGTACGGACGTTAGGAATGCGCACCTTTCACCAAGACGATAGACAGAACCGCGTACTCTCCAAAAAAACGAAACCTGCTTGGATGAGACGCCTGGAAGGTCGTATCCAAACGCTCCGAGTAAAAATCGGTCGACTAACGCAGTACAAGAGGGGAAGTCGATCGCGAAAGCTGATTCGTGGAGTTGCTGAAATTGTGGAGCCGGCAGAGCTCTCTGATCTTAATGAAAACCGCATCATTGAGATCCTCGACACCCATGTACAACGGTTGAGTGCTCTATCAAAAAGGTTAAGACGTTATACGGAATGTACGAAAAGGCATGCGGATAATCGTATGTTCAGTATGAACGAAAGGGAGTTCTACAGCCGCATCAAAAAGAAACGCAATAATTACGATGGTGGTCTTCCTGAGATTGACGAAGTTACCCAGTTTTGGTCAGGCTTATGGGAGAACCCTATTCAACACCGAAGTAACAGGATGTGGCTGGCAGAAGAAGAGGAATATGGAAACGGACTTGAAGCAATGCCTGCCGTTATGGTAACCGCCCATGATATCAACGAAGTCATTCGATATTCCAGGAATTGGGCTGCGCCAGGACCAGATTTCGTGCACAATTTCTGGTACAAAAAGTTTTCTTCAACTCATGGGCAAATGGCAGAGTGCTTCAATAAGGTATTAGAAAATCCCCAAACAACACCGGAGTTCGTGACCCGGGGAATTACTCATCTGATGCCAAAGGATCAAGACACAGCGAATGCGGCGAAGTACAGGCCAATAACATGTCTAACGAGCCTGTACAAGCTACTTACGTCGGTGATTAATAAAAAGATACAAAACCATTGCGAAGTTAACGAAATATTAACAGAAGAACAGAAAGGCTGTAAACAGAACACGGGGGGCTGCAAAGATCAAGTCGTTATCGATGCAGTCATCGTCGGACAAGCAAGCCGAAACAGAAGGAACCTGAGTATGACGTACATTGACTATAAAAAAGCATACGACTCAGTACCGCATACGTACCTGATAAAGGTACTAAAAATGTACAAGATACATGATGGCGTCATCAGGTTTATGGAACACGCAATGGTAAACTGGAGCACCTCGCTTAGTATCACCGACGGAACAACTATGTTGAGATCCAGAACTCTCAATATTCGCAGGGGAATATTCCAAGGTGACACATTCAGTCCTTTGTGGTTTTGCCTTGCGATGAACCCCTTGAGCAGAGCACTCAACCGAAGCAGCCATGGCTACCATATCAACAGAACAACGACAATAAACCATACCTTCTATATGGACGACTTGAAACTGTTTGCGGAATCAACAGAAGCGCTACATAGTCTTCTACAGTGTGTTAGCGACTTTAGTTCCGATGTGCGGATGGAACTCGGAATCAAAAAGTGTAAGGCAGTACAGCTCCACCGTGGACGATTGGTGGAGACTGAAGGATTCCGCATTAACGAGAGTGAAGTGATTCAAGATTTGGTGGAAGGCGAATCCTATAAGTACCTGGGATTTCTGCAATTGAAAGGGATTTGTCACACAAAAATCAAGAAGGAACTCCAAGAACAATTCGTGATCAGAATCAACCAGGTTTTGAAAACAAACCTCTGCGGCGGCAAAAAAATCAAAGCCGTCAATACGTTTGCCCAGGACCGTATCATGAATCCATTGGTGATTGATAACTTCGAAAATCTACTCCAACTGACTCCTCAGTCAAGTTTTATGTCTTTATACCATGAGTACCTTACCCACGACGTGCACCCTTCACCAGGCATCTCCAACCAAGTTTGCTTCCCATACTTTTGCAATTCCTCTGTCATTTTTGATCTGTCCATGCGACAAAAAATCCATGGAATACCAGATCACCTACGCTCCAATGTTATTCCGTCGATATTTTCGGAAAAATATGGGAAAGTTGGATCTGATAAAATGTTCTTTACTGACGGTTCATACATAAACGGGTCCACTGGCTTCGGCATCTTCAATGAAAATTCCAGTGCCTCTTTCAAACTCAAAGATCCTTGTTCCGTGTATGTCGCAGAAATGGGTGCGATATACTATGCTCTAGGGATCATTGAAACACTGCCCATCGACCATTCAGACAGTCTCAGCTCAATAGAGGCAATCCGCTCAATGAAGGTTGATAAACGCTCATCTTATTTCCTAACAAGAATAAGACATCTATTGAGTGTTTTGGTCGAAAAATTATTCAAGATTACCTTAGCATGGGTTCCCTCTCATTGCTCGATTCCGGGGAATGAGAAAGCGGACTCGCTAGCTAAGGTGGGCGCTTCAGAAGGCACACTTTTTGAAAGGCAAATTGCCTATAATGAATTTTTTCACATTCCTCGTCAGGACACACTCGTTAGTTGGCAGCGCATGTGGAGTGAAGATGAGTTCGGTCGTTGGTTACACACGATTATCCCTAAGGTCTCGACGAGTGCATGGTTCAAGGGATTGAATGTAGGTCGTGATTTCATTCGCGTGATATCTCGGCTTATGTCCAATCACTACAACCTAAACGCGCATCTCTATCGCATTGGGCTCGCAGCAAACAATCTTTGTGATTGTGGCGATGGCTACCACGACATCGAGCATGTTGTCTGGTCGTGTATCCGGTTCCATGCTGCTCGCTCTCAGCTCTCTAGAGCACTGAGAGCACAAGGCAGAAAATCGGATATCCCCGTCCGGGATATCTTAGGTAGCCGGGATCCTGATCTTCTGCTTCATCTATACCTGTTCCTCAGAAACGCCGATGTCAACGTTTAATGATGTTTCCTTCGTTGTGTCCCCGTTTCATATCCCTCCTATCCGATCGATAAACTTTTACATAGTCGCGGCAATACATACACACACTCTTTACAGATGCACGGGCCGAAGGTTGTGCAGTCCACTGATCATTCAACAAGAGCCAAAGGTTGTACCGCTCATGACAACTCTACACGAACTGATGATTGCGCCGGCTAGTGACCATTCTATCCTGGATTCCTCGAGTCGAGAAAGACGCACCACGCTAGATATGGGGTACAGACTAGGGAGCGTTGCTGATTAATGGTCAGCTGCATCCCAATAGGAAGTAGCCCGTGTCGGGCACACGTATAGAGCATCGAAGACTGCATCGAAGACTGCAACATACCAATTATGAGAACACTTGTAACACTAACCTCGAGCCAACCGCGAGTAATCGGTTACATATTACTAACATAGTTGTAAGACAAAAATTGTCAAAATATTGGACTCCCGGCCCCGTCAGGCTAACGCCACATGTGCCTTAATAAAAAATATATTTTGGAAAAAAAAATACGTTTGCCGTTCCTTTACTCACGTACAGTTTCGGGGTGCTGAAGTGGACGAAAACCGATTTAGAAACAATAGAAAGAGCAATGAGAGTGACGTTCACAAAGCACCGTATGCACCATCCAAAGTCGTCCATAGAAAGATTCACCTTGCCACGTGTTGAAGGAGGAAGAGGTGTCACTGACATTAGAGCGCTTTGCAGTTCCCAGATCCAGCAGTTGCGGAGTTACTTCGTGGAAAGTCAGACCCGTCACGATATCTATCGCGCTGTCTGTGAAGCGGACCGTGGATTCAGTGCCCTGCATCTGGCGCAGGAGCAGTACGAACTTAGCTGCAATTTGCAGACCATAGAAGAAAAAACAACATCATGGAAGCAAAAGGAACTTCATGGGACACACCCCCATCGTTTAGAGCAAGCGCATATCGACAAAGTATTATCGAACACGTGGCTGGTGCGAGGTGAACTCTTTTCTGAAACAGAAGGGTTTATGGTAGCCATCCAGGACCGGATAATAGCGACCAAAAACTACCGGAAGTACATCTTGCACGAAAACGTTGTTGACTGTTGCAGAAAGTGCAATAAAGTAGGAGAGACGATAGAACACGTCATAGCCGGCTGTGGAGCGCTAGCCGAATCAGCTTATCTCAATCGTCACAACTCGGTTGCCAAGATTGTTCATCAACAGCTAGCATCAAAACGCAACTTGGTAAATCAGTTGGTACCCTACTACAAGTATATTCCGGATCCGGTTTTGGAAAATAGCTGCTACAAGTTGTACTGGGATCGCGAGATTATTACGGATGTCCGAATACCAGCTAATCGCCCTGATATTGTGGTCTACGATAAAAATAAGAAAGAAGTGCTGATAATAGACATTGCAGTACCGTTAGACCACAATCTACAATCTACGTTTGCTGCCAAGATAACCAAGTATCACGACTTGGCAGAAGAACTAAAACAAATGTGGCATTTGAAAGGCATCCGTATTATACCAGTAGTGATCTCTGCTACTGGTTTAGTTCCACACTCTCTCACGCAGTCATTGGAGGAGCTGCAAGTAACCGAGCAGCTTGCGGTTATGCAGAAAGCGGTGATTCTTGGAACGTGTAACATTGTGCGACGGTTCCTGAATCACCATAATTAGAACACGATGATTGTGCAGACACTATTATAAAGAGAAAAAAAGAAGAAAAAAAGATACCACAGAGCCTAATCCCCCTTTGGCATTTAAAAAGCCCGGGGGTAGGTGAATATTCCAGCTCAATGCTGAGAAGTGCCATAACTCTATATAATAATAATTATAATATGCCATAATTGTAATTCACCATAATAATTCATTGTAACACTCTATTTGAAACATTAAATGATCTTCAATTAAATATATTTATACAATATTAATTTTTAGCGTTAACAGTTCAATATCAATGTAATCAATTACAATATCAATTAATAACAATTTATCATCAAGTCAAATTATTATATTGCTTATAATACTACTATAAATAAGAAGAAGATTATAACAACTTTAAACTTGATTTAAAAATTAAACTATAGCATAATTTTTAAATTTTATAAGAAAGGGCGTGTGGTGGATGCCCGCCTTAACGATACATTCAAGGCGCGCGATCAGCAGAATTAGCAAGAGTCCAAAGTTCCGAGAACAGGCGATTGCGGTTTATGCTGACCGCGGCAGAAAGTGTCACGTAGGCATCGCCGCATGCATGGTAGAATATGTCTGAGAGAGTTAATAAAATCATTCTTACACCTCAACTCATGGCGAGTAGTACATTGCTAATACCACGTTCCTCGATGTCTGAGCTGTACGAGTAGACATCAAATCAACTGAAAATCAGCTATTCTTTGACGCTCCCCTGTTTGGATACCATCTATGTAAATAAGTTCAAACTTACGGGATACGTCCGAACGGTAATTCTGACATTACGTTTTACCTTCCACTTCACTTTCCTTGGGTGTCGCTAAAAAAATCGAGGGGTTGCTAAGTGGCCATCTTTTTGTAGCTAGCGTCAGAGGATAGTAAAGGCTGATTTAGACGATGCCAGTCAGCGCTCTAGTTGAAGTATCCAGTGAATAGAGAACAGACACTCTGTTCAAGTTAGAGGCCAATTACTTGTTCGATACTGGTACAAGTAATTTGGACAGAGTGTCTGTTCTCTGTTCACTGGATACCTCAACTAGAGCGCTGACTGGCATCGTCTAAATCAGCCTTAACTTCAAGCAAAACAGTGGGACCGATTCGAGGTTGCTTTTATGTAAACAGTAAACTTTTTTTACACTCTAAAAATTGCACCGACTTGCACTGACAACTGAATGATATTGTCAATTTGTGCGAGATACCTCAAAACAGCTGGGAATAAATATTGTTTATATATACAGTAAGTTACATTTAATGCGACGTTTAGATTATTGGACAGACCTGTAATGTGACACGTTTAATTTGACATTTTTGTAAACATCGAGTTCGGGGGCGTCTCCTCAGCGACACTGAATGGTGCCTCGGAATGTCATATTAAATTTAAATTACTGTATTATATTGTTATTTATGTTCGCATCATAAGCAACGAACACACATTTATTTTCCACTTGCAACAGTATTCACGATGATTGGATGGATGAATATACGACTTATACATGTATCTAGTACGACTATTGTCATGCGTATATACGATTTACTATAGACAACCAAAAAAAAAACGAATAGCGGAAAACGTTCTTGATAATTATAATAATTATTATAGATTTTTGGAAATACATGTGTGTTTGGAATATCACGTTTAAAAGTCCGAATATTTCCGATTTCAAGAAAAGTGAAAGTTAAAGTTGCTTTTTTTATTTTTAACTTTTAAGAACGAAAGATTATCTGTTTGCCGGTCTTTTGCGTTCTGATAAGCATAATGACAAAAAAAATTAGTTCAACTTCGTCATTCAATTGCACTTAACTCAAAACTGTAAACATGAGATTATGAACTTGACAAACCAAGCTGCCAAGTATGCCAACCCAGCAAACATTAAATCGTATAACTATCGTATATAGATCATCGAATATCTGATATTTTGGGTGGTATATGATGCGCCCAAATAGCATATACAGTATGTTACCTCTAATTCTCAACATATCGAGGCACTACTCAGTGTCGCATTAGAGGTGATTGGTTTGTAATTGGACATTCACGATTATAGTGGTCGTATTGTCGACGTCTGGTGGCGACTTTCAATCTGGGGCCATACTTTGGGTACCAAACTCGATGTTTACAAAATATCCAATTAGAGATGAAAATGTCCAATTATTTGTGTCGCATTACAGGTTTGTCCAATTAACTAAATGTCGAATTAAAGGTAACTTACTGTACATGCAAGGTTATTAGGCAATACCTAATAACATAATAAGTCTGTTGTTATACGAATATACGATTCATCACTGCCATAAAAAAATGGCGGAAAATATTGGAGTAAAATGTTCGGCCCGGGGAATCACCATTTTTGTATGTATATAGAACCTTTATAAACATTTATGTTTGTAGAAATAATAATTAATCAATTGACTTTTAGGGATATAAATGTTTGATATGAGTGGTGGCGACGGTTATAAAATTGCTCCGATGGGATTTGAACTCTGGTTGTTTGGATTATCAAGCCGCAGCTATCTCGTACGGCTATCTGAAATATGATTCTAGGGCATTTAAAGCTCTTACATATGATACGAAAGAGTTGCAATCGGATACGTCATTTCTGATTGTTTATTGTGCTTCAGTGGAAATATCGCAAAATTTATATAGAAATGGTTGTATCCGATAATGTAAGATGTAGTCCTACGTAAAAAATTGAAGGCGATATACATACATCCAAGACACTTTACTTGTATGATATGTATAACTGGCATATTCATATGAAATTGGAGGCCATATACATGTATATGGGGTATATGATGTAATTTAAACGATAATTATACGATTTCATTTTTCTAGGATGTATGTATATCGCCTCCACGTTTGTATGTATGGGCTGGCTAGGCGCATCATATACATGCAATTTATATTAATCATACTTGTATGTTTGTGAATATAATCCTCAAAATAAAATAATTACACTAAACCTTCATTTCAAACCGCTTATGCAGTTACCAAATCACGCAATGAACATCAAGAATTGCTGGGAACCTCTTATCAATATTTGTTCAAATTTAAAAATGTGCTTAACTCCAGTTTTGTTGACAACTTTTATGCATTCAATTAAATCGTACAATAAATCATATATAATATAAACATAAACATTCCCACCTTTCATCCTTCATTGGACACCTCGTAGTAGAAATCTGTGAGTATGCATACACTCTCCTACGAAACATAGTGGAAAAAAATATATTCGTCGATGTAAACAAGCGGTGAAAAAGGAGACACTTTTCGACGAGTGATTTGTATGAAGTTCCACTGTCGTGCTAGCGTCATGAAAATCATGAGCATATACATCATAACCTAAAATTGAAAATAAAGCAGTGTCTTAGAATATCAACAAATATTCACGAGAAACGAATATGATTTTGTTCCAGTGTAAATGACTTTTTTTCAGCTTGAAACACACTGCCCTCATTATTTTGATGACAATAACAAACGAGTTCATTTTGTTCATATCCCTGTTGCATGAGCAAATTTGCTATAATGAATGAATGCGACATTGATTGGGGTTCATAACTTCGCTGTTATTTATACTTTGGATATCAAAAGCAACAGATTGATATTCATCACATCCGAAACGATATTCGTTCTGGCAGTGAGCTTAAGTTCAAAATAAATTTTATTTGGCGAGACGGTAGCAACGGCATATGTAGAATGGATACAACGTGTGGTTTCAGCTACCGTCAAGTCATTTGCGACATCGGGAATTTCATAAGATATTTCCGATTACGGCATCCGGCAACTGCAAAACCCAACCGCACACAGCAGCCTCAGGTTAGAAGTTAACAACAGCTGATATTCATTTGGCTGAAATGAAATTCAGTTCTGACGTTTCCTATAATCAAAATGAAAATGACACTGGGTGGAAAAAATAAACATCAAAACATATTGAAGGACAAAAGTTCATTTGCTCATATTCAATGCAAGGCGCGTAGAAGTATATCCTAAGGTGGGCCAACTTGCTAAAACCATTCTTCAGCCATCTTGGAAGTCTACTGTGTTTTGTTTGTAAACAAAACATAATACGCTAGTGCCGAAGCTCGCTCCTGATCAGTCTGTCTCTTTCACGCTTCAAGGAAATAATTCCCCTTCTGCTTTCTTCCGTACTGTTTTCATATACCGCTCCGCTAACCAACTTAGTGACGAAACGGCCTCACCTAGTGCCATAGACCCGTCTTGATTCAATGGTTGCCTGGATCTGTCATTTTAATTTTCGTTTGGAATATATAGGTTTTCGATGCAACCTAGCCCGAAAATCTATGCATTTGATCTTAGCGAAGATGATTTTTTCCAACACTGAAATAAAGTGATTCGTGCGATCCTGCTGCAGTATTTTAATCGCAAATCGCAAAATAAGCTTCCGGATGGATATCTAAACATCTAAGAACTTTTCAACGGAATCATCGGCTACAGGCCATTGTAATTGCTGAACATATATGCACCAAAATTGACTCCCAAACAATGAACCATGCGTGAGCCCTAGCTTTCTGCTGCCTACGCTCAATTTGTATTGGTTTACATTGGGTTGTCAGGCTCTGAAGAAAATATGTAGTGGAAATCGCTCTGCATTGGCACGAGTATTGTTAAAAATATTGACCACGTAAGGAGTTTAATCGATCAATGTTGACACTAGGATTGATAATCGTTTCAATACTAGATCATCAAAATATTTATAGTTTATGGAGCACGTAAAACTGTTTCTTCGCACATTCGTCGATCGCTGAGAAATATCTAGAGCGAGAAAAAAAACATGAATGAGCGAATGGAACGAAATAGAATAAAACAATGACATCGCAAGCTTAAATCAATCGTATCGAAGAATGATTCATTCTTCTAATATAGTTCATTATTCAAAAGCCGGTAAGGCGAAACGGCTAACAAGAACATAAGAAAACAGGTTTATTCCTAAGTAAAACGTGATATTGAGTTCTAGAGCAAAACGTTCTCAGTCTTTTATTCCAATAACAAGCTTGTACTTGGCATTGAAGGTGATAAACAGTATGGAAAAACTTACATGCCATCAATATGATCATCATTATGATAACTAAGCTTGTGGTCCTTCTTAACCAGTTGTTTGGTACATTAGAATTTCGGAATAAGTGAAACTCGATCTCTACCTATATACTCTTGTACATTTTATTTAGTGTGTATAAAACGAATACAACTCACATAAACATGAATTTGAATTCAACACATTTTTTCTCATACACGATTTTTTTATATCTTTACTTCTTTCTATTTTTAAACTGCATCTTTCTCACTATTACATTGCATGTATTGTTAAACTGTATTGTTCTCTGCGAACAAACTGAATGTAATCATGTGTAGTTTGTTCCTGCTCGAGATGCATATCACTATCATATACAGCAGTCAATAAGCTAAACTAAACGACGTTTAGAAATGTGAGACAAAGTGTAGTTATCCAAAAACTTTTTTTTTCTCAATAAAAAGGCAAATTATGTTTAAAGGTATGTTACACTAATAATAATGGCGAATAATATTGACAAATATACCATTTCAGCAGTCGATTAGTAATCTACCAGTTATTAGTTTTTGCCATACACATTCTCATCTGAATAAGCAATGTAAAGAAAATAATCTTCTTCATGATGTTCCTATTGAAGAGAGGAAGAATTAGCAACAGAAATATGAGGTATTTGATAGCATGTGACCTTACCTGGTAAAGTGATCCCATAGTGGCAGATGTTGGAGGAATTACATTGTTAACGAAGAAAAACAAAGCATCTTCGGGCCTGAGGTGGATCCGTTTACGAATGAGAAAATAAAATTGACCGACGGTCAGATCAGATGGTACTAGATACTTTTTCTTATCCAAATCTCCTATACGTGCTTTGGGTGCCTTCTCCACGATAACCTGTAGAATTTTAATATATATTATATCAAATTAGTTGGAGTAGTTATTGAACTTATTCAACATGTTACTGGGAAGCAAATTTAAATGTTCAATTGAGAATGGAGTTCAGTTAGAAACCATAATTGGCTACCACGGTATATCTTCCGAATTATACCTGGCTCATAATCTCTGCGGGGTGAAAAACTTTGCGAATATACAAAAAGACAAAATGAAAAAAACAATCCCTTCTACTGTTTTCTGTTTTTGTTTTCATGTGCTTACATTTGAGGAAAAATGAAAAATATAAACCAACTTAGCATCATTTTTTTTACAGACGCGTAAATATTCATGCCTCTTCGTATTTTGACACAAAAACAGATCGAAAACGTATCACACACTCCTACACTCTTAACAAAGTGTTTTTTTTTGCATTTGGATGAAGAAAAACAAACGTTGTTTATGCATAGAACCTCTGAGTGGTAACGCATACATTAAAGATATTCTATGGGTAACCTTGAAAGTATCGTGTTGGAAATGTGCCCATATAAAATTTAGTACTCGCACATCACTACAATGAAACGCAAAACAATTTTGAAGCAAAAATTACTGCGTAAAGATCCTTTTTTACCTGAAATCACGCCAGCGAAATAACGGTCTTGTCTTTCATTTTGAAGTTTTGTTTAGGTATACCTGAGAACATATTTACAATTTGAGCTTGTTCTATATTTGTTCTTTCTGACGATTTGCAAATTGCCAAGGTGCAGATTAGTACAGTCTCAAATATATTTGTCATGGCGATCAGACGATCAAGAAAACAAAGAAAACTTTTCTGTGTTGTTGGAAACAATACAACTCCCGAAATTATTCTGTTTGCATTTGAATGATATACTCTAGAGAACAAAAATGACTGTAATACGAACACCATTTAATCGATCAAGAAAAAATCGGTCCGACATTTTGATTTCTAATTGCCGTGAATCACCATTTTTCACCCCGACATCAAACCTCTGAGCCCATAATGTGCAATGTTTATACTTACAGGAACACGGTCGGGATATTTGCGACGAATTTTATCTCCTTCAGCCTTCCTCTTCTCGAATGGATGCTCTTCTTTATATTGGAATTTCATGTTTGTAGTTTTGAAAGTATTTAAACACAACTTTTTCACCGAACCGAATTGAATCGCTTTTTCAATGGAACTGTGCCTCGTATTATCTACTGCGTCTTTACGAGCCTTTCAGTCAATAGAATAGAACTCTGATTCAGGTAGACAGGCAAATAACAAGGGCAAGGCGCCTAGAAGTATATCCTAAGGTGAGGCCGATTCGTCACTACACTGACCCAAAAAAATGGTATATATAACGTTTTTTTTGGTAAATATTACCAATGATTAGTAAATTTTTGCAATTCGAATTATTCGTTCATATTACACAATAACATCGGTAATCAAATGTCAAACTGGTCAGTATAACCCACTATAAACGGTTGGTTGAACGTTTGTTTAACATATACCCTATACATATATGAAATTTGTTCAACACGATGTCATTTGTCAGTCCAACGTCGGTTCAATGGTATTTTGATCGGGTATAGAATCGTAATATTTTCTTTTCAATTGTAATTAAAATATTTTTTTTTTAATTTATTATAATCAATAAAAATTATAAATAATTATTTCTATATAAATAAAATTGGAACTCGAGGAAGGAACCGGTCGATTTGATTCATCAGATCAGCTGATGTTTGCATCATCAACTGCTCGTATCAACGCTGTCCCCCGACTTTCGGCAGCCACTATTCCATTACTACTATTGCTACCGGCATTATTATACACCCCAACCAAGGACGCTTGTATCACAGATGCCGGGGATGTTATCGCAGGCTTTTTGAAGCAGGCTATTCTGCTGGTAAAACAGTGGATGAACCGGGTATTTGTTGTTACTGCTACTGCTGCTGTAACACAGCCGTACTTCGGGAGATTTTCCGTTGTGGTACCGCAGGAGCAGACAGAAATTCTGGTAGTTTTTTGTTCCAGTCCAGCTTATAGAGCAACAGTTCCATTATTCGCAAGTGGTTTTCCGTGTTATACAAGATTTGACTGGAAAAATTAAACAAATGCATTAACATGTGACAGTCAGACAAGGCTGGCAGGCATACTTACAAAATTTTCTACCTAGAAGGACACATTAGAATATGGCACCACACTTGCATCAGTATTGTCGGTTCCTCTCTCAGTTCCCGCTGGTACTGCATTTGGTATATTCGTATCAGATGTATCATGATATACTTGAGCGTCATGTTGTAGTAAATTGGCAGATCCTGGATATGTAATCGGATTGCTACGCATCACTGGTAATTTATTTGTGGACAGATACATGGATACATAATAAAAAGTTATATAAAGCATGTATAGGATATCCTACTTGAGGCTTACGACGAATTTGTCGTAAAACATAACCAGAATGATCGGATCGGACAGCTCCCGTAAGAACTTCTTTAGCACCCTGGCTACACACTCCGGTGAATAGCTGCCCAGATCGGTGTTGATTAGATTTTCGTTGAGTGAGTCACGCAGTTTAACCTCATCGTGGTTCGGTGACGTCGTCCGATACAGATTATACAGATCCAGGTTCAAGCAGTTTCCGCTGCACACGGTTCAAGTCCCGTGGCCGAGCACTGCTGATGCACTATGAGACTACACTGCAAGTATTACTGACATTTATCACATTTAATCGTCCACCAGATTAAGCGGATGTTTATCGGCCGAGTTATCACCATCTTCGCCGGTTATTCCCAGCACGATACCTTTACCTCCACTGGTGGTTCGCAAAGTACCACAACTGTGAATCAGTTTCTGTTTTAATAATAAAATCAAACCTCATGTCCCGTGTATCAAATTACACGAGAATGGGAAGGATAAGAGAATTAAACTTTAGAATCCCATATGGGAGTAGCTCAGATTATACTGATCGTGAAGTGAATAAATTCTAGTTTGTTCTGAGATATAGAAGATATTATTCATCAAAATTGTAGAAACGGTGCATAAAAAATGATTCTAAATATTTCTCACTATTCAAATGAGTAAGACAGAGCTAAGTACAAGAGTATGCGAGATTTCGATTATTAAACATAATAGTCATGTTTTATCTCTAGCGTGAAATTACATTCCTATATGTTCAACAACTACATTATTCCCGAGCAACCAAGTATTCCTCCTCATCTTTGAGCCAGCATTCGATTCAGCAAACTAATCATCGAGGTATAATCGCAAACTTGTCATTCGAAAACATACGATTGATTAAATGGAATATTATCTCATATGCTGTATTAAATTACCTACATAACGTTCAAACGTCCGAAATTATGCAACCGACACAACGTTCAAACACTCGACATTATGCAACCAACATGTCTCTTATAAACGGGAATGAATACTTTCACTTCACGGAGTTCATTTTTACACTCAACTGTCCGTGACAATGATGATAGACACAGAGAGATTAAATGAAGTGTAAGTGTCGTGAAAGCGTACGTGACAGTGATGTTCGTGATCAGGCCCATTTTTTCAGTTTTCACCATGCTGATAACAACAATTTTTACTGCAGCTGCAGCTTAAGTCAGCGTGGCTTGGGCGGGGCGTGTGACGCTTACGATTAATCGTGTGTGTTCTTACCGATATGTTCACACCAAGCTGACGTTATATATACCATTTTTTTAGGTCAGTGAAGTAATGAACAAGGCGCGTAGAAGTATATCCTAAGGTGGGCCAACTTGCTAAAATCACTCTTCAGCCATCTTGGAAGTCTACTGTGTTTTGTTTGTAAACAAAACACAATACGCTTGTGCCCAAGCTCGCTCCTGATCAGTCTGTCTCTTTCACGCTTCAAGGAAATAATTCCCCTTCTGCTTTCTTCCGTACTGTTTTCATATACCGCTCCCCTATCCCACTTAGTGACGAAACGGCCTCACCTAGTACCATAGACCCGTCTTGGTAATGAAGAGTGGACCGATTTATTTACACTGAGAGGAAAATTTAGTATATATGACCAATTTTTTGGTAAATATTACCAATTCGCTAGTCATTTTCTACCCTACTAATCATTGGTACATCCTACGAAAAAAAAAGTCACAGAAGGGTTGTGTCTGAGACACGACCGCATAGTTGACGTAGGATTCCGTTAGGCTATCTGTTGATATATCCAAAATGAAGAATTAAACTCTTTGATCATGATTTGGTGACCCTGAAAAGAGAAGTTTTGTTTGGTTGTTGGGTATTGTTTGTTCACTTACCAGTGTTTACAACCGAGTGATGATGACAGAAGGATTGTAATTAGTCGTTAGATAGTGAGTATCAGATAGAAGATGCCGAAGTGGAATGGGATATGATGAAAACTGTCCTCTGTGATCCTTGACGAGATGCCTCCTGTGTTATGTATGGATGAAATAAATAAAGAAAACAAAACTCATCAATGTTATAGAAGATAATTATCAATACCGAACACAATTATCAATTTTTCTCATCAGTGAAAACATGTTACTTTAATATAAAGAAAAATATTTGAAATGGAATAGGTAATTTTCGTTTATAATTTTTACTTTCTGAGTGTTTATTCAACCCAATGCGAATTTTAATTGGACTAACAACACCTAATGCTACATGTAAAGCAAATGGGAAATCACATTTTCGAATATTTCTTCACTTTTCCAACTTCCCTCGCCATATGAACTTTCCTTGGGTGAAAAAGAACACAACAAAACAGACAACTTAAACTGAACGACGCGTTCTCGAGCGAGAACACACCCTGGTTTTTATTTATGAAAATTTAAATAAACCGTTCCATATATCAAATCATTTTCAAGACAACTGCTACCATATACAATTTTACACTTACACTTGTGCTAAATTTTTCACAATACACGATCGATCATTGATATGAAATTTCACGAAGCAATCGACATTAAAGTTCCAAATTTAAATTTAATTTGCTAAAATTATTCGTATCACTCGCCTTACTTGCAATATAAAAATGCCCCCGACTTGCATATATTTGCAATGACGATTTCCCCCGAACACCTTGGTTTTGATGTCTCTATAAGGGAACACATTTCTGTAGGAACAAAAGTTCCTCCTACTTTCATGTATTTGCAATGCCGATTTCCCCCAGACAGCATGATTTTGATGTCTCTGTTAGGGAATACATTCCGGTAGGAACAAAAGATCCCCCTACTTTCATGTACTTGCAATGTTGAATTCCCCCAGGCAGCTTAGTTTTGATGTCTCTGTTAGGGAACCGCCGCATGTGTCGTCAATTTGACCAATGAGAAGTGGGTTTTTCCGTTAGGATAGGAGTTGAGATTTTTCAATTGTTCGATGGTTAGTTTCATGACATATATTATTTTATTCAATATAAAAATTTGTTATGGAGAGCCGAAATCGATTGACGCAAAAATTTCATCAATCCATCATGAAATGACTGAGCAATAAGCGTTTGAAATTGGACAATTTTCACGATGTGCTTGATTTTCGATTTTCAATTTATACCCCAATATATTCCCGAAAGACGTAATCCTACGTCAAAATTGGTAGACACAAATGTCAAACAAAACTATGGTTTGTAAGTCCAGTGTTGGCTCAATTTTGGCTTCAGTAATGGCTGATTTGTTGGCCCTCCATTGGTTCAAAATAATTGAGTAATATAATTTTTATTTCAAATATTTTTATTCTTATTAATATTCTTATTCTATTCTTATTTTTATAAAATATTGAAAAGCTTTTCGAGCAGGCTTTTAGCGAGCGAGTTGGGTATCACGGTACTTAAAAGTGTACTTTTTCGGACACTTGCGAAATTTCCTGGATCGCAAATTGCATCAACTCGTTCTCATCTTCGAAGATTATTTGACGCCGGAAATCGGCACCAGACGTGGTGCCGATTTCCGGCGTCAAATAATCTTCGAAGATGAGAACGAGTTGATGCAATTTGCGATCCAGGAAATTTCGCAAGTGTCCGAAAAAGTACACTTTTAAGTACCGTACGACGGTACGTACTCGAACGGGACATCGAAACAATAACCATCGATAATGCTTCTCGTACGCTCCTCGCTTTCTTTGATGGGGCTCACGCTGGTCACGGGTGTTTCTTATTCGAATAAGTTGCCAAAGTTGCCGTTTCCTGAAACAACAAATCAAACAATAATCGGATCTTCAATCAATTGTGTACGGCGACATCCGCCGTTTTTGGCCTCTAATGTTTAGTTTATCTAAACGCTTACGGCTGCATGAAACTTTTGTATGGATTCTACGATTTTAGGCTGAAAAAGGAAAATATTTAGGTAAAATGAATCATAATAAAAACCGAATGTTTACCTCCAAATCGCTTCGCTTCCATTAGAAAAATGGCGGTTGCGCACACACACAGTTGTTAGAAATGAAAATACTCGAGGTTACACATGCTATGAAGTAAAATGTACGAATCATTGGTAGGGATGTACATTGCATCTGACATCAGTTTTACAAAGTTTTGGTAATATTTACAAAAAATGTGTACATTTTACAAATGTTTCGACTACTAAAGATTTGGTAGCTGCATTTACTAAAGTTTTTCTCCAGTGTAGCAGTCAGCTGTATCCCAATTAACATACAGTCAGAAAAATAATTAGATGAAGATGAACGGCCACTGTCGTTTCTAACGATGGAACAACTGAAGCAGTTTCTGTGATGGAAAACGCACCGTTTGTAATTACCAAATGCAATAAAAAAACTGGCTTCATTTCAATTTATTCATTTAAATCGTATATTATTGATTTTTGGATGTACGGTAAGTTACACCTAATTCGACATACCGAGGCATCATTTAGTGTTAAGGCTGATTTAGACGGTGCCAGTCAACGCGCTAGTAGAAGAATCCAATCACTAGAGTCTAGTTATTAGAGCCATGTAAACACCCGGCTCCAGTTACTTGCGCAAGTATCGCACAAGTAATTGGCCACGCCAGCGAATAGAAAATTTTCTAGATACTGGCGCCAATAGATAAATGACAATTTCTTCCAAACAGTGCGTCATATTTAAATTTTGTTAAAATTATTTTTAAGATTTAAAATTTGTGTGAAATCGAAATGCCAGGCAGTTTCAGTGGTGCCATATATTTATTTGTACTGGAAGGGGAAAAATCTTTTTCGGCTATGGTGAAGACAATAATCAAACGGTGTTATTTGGCTTGCTCTGTAATTTGTATGTTTGTAACATGTTTGTTTGTAGCGCTTTACCACATTAAAAGAAATTTAACCCCCTTCCTGTTGACCGATTGGTCTGAAATTTGGAACACACCTTTATCTCTGCAGTCATTATAAAACTGGGTATTTCATTATTTTAAAAATCCAAGATTGCGGCTGCTACAAAATGGCGGATTACATATTCTCTCAAAACCCCATCAACATGGGTATCAAATCAAAGGGCTTGACTAGTAGAACACAGTTATGCATGAGGAATGCAAATCCAAAATGGCCGCCTCCACAAAACGGTGGTTCACATATTTTCTCAAAACCCGGTCAATATTGGTATCAAATGAAAGGGCTTGACTAGTAGAACACAGTTATTCATGAGAAATGCAAATCCACGATGGCCGCCACCACAAAATGGCGGATCACATATTTTCTCAAAACCCTATCAATATGGGTATCAAATGAAAGGACTTGATTAGTAGAACACAGTTATGCATGAGAAATGCAAATTCAAAATGGCCGCCACAACAGAATGGCGGATTACATATTTTCTCAAAATCCCATCAACATGGGTATCAAATGAAAGGGCTTGACTAGTAGAACACAGTTATTTATGAGAAATGCAAATCCGAAATGGCCGCCACCACAAAATGACAGATCACATATTTTCTCAAAACCCTTTTAATATGGGTATCAAATGAAAGGCCTTGACTAGTAGAACACAGTTATTCATGAGAAATGCAAATCCAAAATGGCCGCCACCACAAAATGGCGGATCACATATTTTCTCAAAACCCTATCAATATGGGTATCAAATGAAAGGACTTGATTAGTAGAACACAGTTATCCATGAGAAATGCAAATCCAAAATGGCCGCCACAACAGAATGGCGGATTACATATTTTCTCAAAATCCCATCAACATGGGTATCAAATGAAAGGGCTTGACTAGTAGAACACAGTTATTTACGAGAAATGCAAATCCGAAATGGCCGCCACCACAAAATGACGGATCACATATTTTCTCAAAACCCTTTTAATATGGGTATCAAATGAAAGGGCTTGACTAGTAGAACACAGTTATTCATGAAAAATGCAAATCCAAGATGGCGGCCACTACAAAATGGCGGATTACATATTTTCTCAGAACCCCATCAATATGGGTATCAAAGGGCTTGACTAGTAGAACACAGTTATTCATGAGAAATGCAAATCCAAAATGGCCAAAATGGAAAATTTGATTTGGCCGCCGCTAAAAAATGGCTGAATGGCTTGACTTGGAGAATACACTACACTATGAACAACGTAATTTCGAAAAGGTCACCGCCATAAAATGGTCCACTATGTATTTTTTGCAATCCCCTCAATATTAGTATCAAATGAAATGATTTCACTTATAGAATACAGTACACCATCGAAATATTCCGAAGAAAGTTAGGTAAGAAACAAAAATTGAAAAAACACATATTTTTTGGATGGTTTTAATGTAGAGAAACTAGGAAATAAAATAAGTAAAAAACAGGAAGTGGGTTATATCTATGGTATAACCGCAAGGGTGACATAGGACTATCGTTGATTTAGAGATCATTTGTTTGAAGTTGAATCTGAATTCATTCTGAATAAATGAATATTTGACGGCGCCAGTGGTTGTATGGTTAGCGTAACAGCCTCACAATCCGATCGGCCTGGGTTCAATCCCAGCTGGCGTCGTTGGGATTTTCTGAGGCGAAAAATCTCTGGTTACGTCTTCCTTCGGAGCGGAAGTAAAAGAAGTTGGCCCGGCTCATGAGTTGTTGAGTCTGATAGGTAGGAACAGGTGGAGTCGCCTCCCTGATGTCGGTGATTGGCACTTAAGTGGCGGAAATAGGCCGACGAAAAATAAGCGAAGATAAAAAAAAAAAAAAAAATTAATATTTGGGGGACTTCGAAAACGAGAGCGTTACGTTGGAGGCACAAGGTTTTATGCATCCAATATTGGATACGGAAATATCCTACTGATGGGGAAGAATAATCTTCAGAAGCTATCCTGTTAATTGCGATTGATTGAAAAATCACAAAACCAAATGTATTTGATCACAGTGTTACATGGATAGAAAACATTAAAATAAACTTTTTCACATGAATGTAATTTTAAATTCCCAGAGGAACTGGCAGATTATTTTCAGTAACGATTAGATATTTTCACATTTTCCTCGATACTGGAAGCCCACCAGTGGTTAATGCTAACTCGATAACCATCTGTTAATAGCACTTGATTGAAACATATTTGGTCACAGTGTTACATGGATAGAAAACATTCAAATAAACTCTTTCACATGAAAGTATTTTTAAATTCCCAGAGGAAGTGGCAGATTATTTTCCGGATCTTTCTCGATGCTGAATGGCATCCAAACGGAAAGAATTCCGTGCGTGTATGTGTGTGTGTAGCGGCTACTTCGATGGTCACCTTCTCTTCTCCTGAAGGATCGGCTTCTCTGTGCTCCCTCACAGTTTCAAACAAACTGCTTGCGTTTCAGGGCAGATCTCGATCCTTCGCCGTCCAGCACCCTCAGCAACGATGTTGTCTTGTCGATGTCCTCACGAAAAATTAATGCGTCTCACCACCAGAATATCGCTTAAGTATGCTTTTTGTGCGTGATTGAATCGAGAGAAGGCGTGGTTTACGATGGCAATTTGGAAGGCAAACTAGAGGGGAATATACTCTCTGAGCTCGGAACATTCGGCGACTGAGCAATAATCGATTGTGGGCGCATACAATACTGGATACGGAAATATTCTACTGATGGGGAAGAATAATCTTCAGAAGCTATCCTGTTAATTGCGATTGATTGAAAAATCACAAAACCAAATGTATTTGGTCACAGTGTTTCATGGATAGAAAACATTAAAATAAACTCTTTCACATGAATGTAATTTTAAATTCCCAGAGGTACTGGCAGATTATTTTCAGTAACGATTAGATATTTCTACATTTTCCTCGATACTGGAAGCCCACCAGTGGTTAATGCTAACCCGATAACCATCTGTTAATAGCACTTGATTGAAACATATTTGGTCACAGTGTTACATGGATAGAAAACATTCAAATAAACTCTTTCACATGAATGTATTTTTAAATTCCCAGAGGAACTGGCAGATTATTTTCCGGATCTTTCTCGATGCTGAATGGCATCCAAACGGAAAGAATTCCGCGCGTGTATGTGTGTGTGTGTGTAGCGGCTGCTTCGAGATCTTCCCGGGGAACCGTTTGTGGCATCACTCTCCTCCTGATGGATTCCCTTCTGGCCTAAGGTGCACAAACAGGCTCTTGGTGACACCGTTCATCCGCGCTTTCATGATAAACGAAGGGCTTCACCACAACAGCGACAACATGCTCCAATCGCTGTTCAGTTTGAACTGAGTGAATTTCCGAGCGGCGCTCGCTTATATACCGATTGGTGATTTCAATAGCCTGTTTTGAAAGCAATTTTAAGACTATTGAAACAAGTTTTTGGATCAGAAAGTAACAAGTATAGAACGCGTAGACATTGTATCTTTCGAATGAAGTGTTTATCATACCATTTCGTTCAGTTTTTTAGGAGCTATTAACGCTCAAAATCTCGGTCTCCGGCGTAACGCTTTCGTTTTCGAAACTTTGATTTTACACCCCGGTATAGAAATGAAAGACGTAGTCCTACGTCAAAAACCTTTTTTAAGTTAAACGGTTTAATGTACTAAGAGCTAGAAAATAATTTGACAAGTAGCTGTTAGTAATTATCACATCCGTTCTTTCATTGATCTAGGGCAATGATGAGACTAAAATAACATCGTGGGGTATATGATGAAACAACTAACTGTGGATAATGGAAATCCAACGTTTATTTCGTACCTAATTTTCTTCGGAATATTTTCATGATGTATTGGATTCTATTAGTCAAATCATTTTATTTGATACCGATATTGAGGGAATTGCAAAAAATAAATAGTCGACTATTTAGTGGCGGCGACCTTTTTGAATTTATGTTGTTTATTATGTTTCGTGTTCTTCATGCTATAGTGTTCATCACAGCAATTTTCAAACAATTCTCTAATTCTCACCATATTTCACGGCCGTCCATTTCTTCTTCTCTTCATCTCTCAAGTCCCAGGTCCGTTCAACCAAGGGTCAACACTCGCAGGTGTGAATCTGCGCATCTATCAAGATTTATAGAAATTGTGTAGAATATATATTATAATGAACCCTACACATGCCAAGTCATTCAGCCATTTTTAGCGAAGGCCAAAATAAATTTTTCAAGGTCATAGAATACGTAGTTTGATAATGGCAGTAGAATTGAAAGTATGTTCCATATTTCAGATCAATCAGTCAATAGGAACGGGGCAATTTTCTATTAATATGGGACAACCCTACAAACATTCAAACATACATACAAACAGGTCAAGCTGAATGAAACCATTTAAGAAGTAATTAGTTGTTTGGGGACTGCGGTCATTTTGGATTTGCATTTTTCATAAATTACTGTCTTCTACTAGTCAATCCCTTTCATTTGATATACATATTGATGGGGTTCTGATAAAATGTGTAATCCGCCATTTTGTAGAGGTTGCCATCTTGGATTTGCATTTCTCATGTATAACTGTGTTCTACTAGTTAAGTTCTTTCATCTGATACCCATATTGATGGGGTTTTGAGACAACGTGTAATCAGTCATTTTGTGGTGGCGGCCATTTTTGATTCGCATTTTTCATAAATAACTGTGTCCTACTAGTCAATCCCTTTCATTTGATATCCATATTGATCGGGTTTAAAGAAAATATGTAATCCGCCATTTTGTGGTGGCGGCCATTTTTGATTCGCATTTTTTATAAATAACTGTCAATCCCTTTCATTTGATACCCACATTGATCGAGTTTAAAGAAAATATGTAATCCGCCATTTTGTGGTGGCGACCATTTTGGATTTGCATTTCTCATGAATAACTGTGTTCTACTAGTCAAGCCCTTCCATTTGATACCCATATTGATGGGGTTTTGAGAAAATATGTAATCCGTCATTTTGTGGTGGCTGCCATTTTGGATTTGCATTCCTCATGAATAATTGTGTTCTACTAGCCAAGCCCTTTCATTTGATACCCATATTGAAGGAGTTTGGGAGAATATGTAATCCGCCATTTTGTAACGGCAGCCATGAAATTCCCAGTTTTATAATGACTGCAGAGATAAAGGTGTGTTCCAAATTTCAGATCAATCGATCAACAGGAAGGGGCTCAAATTTCTATCGATGTGGTAATGCGCTACAGACAAACATGTTACAAACATATGAACGTACAAACATACAAATTACAGGGCAAGCTAAATAAAACCGTTTAAAAACAGTTCCTATCGGTGCTTTATGAGAAACATCTGTGTTCTTACTGTACAGAACAAAACAAAAAAAAGTTAAAAAAATATACCTTTCCGGATAAATCTGTACATTTGCCAACACTGGATGGTTCGACGGTACAAGGAACATCAAATTCAATTTCCTCAACGTATCCATGGAAGAATCTCCATTCGCGTTGACGGCATTGTGCTTCATGTGTTCGATTTGTGAAGCGAAAATGATAGTAGACAATGAAATCATGGAAATATCAGGAAACAGCTGATGAAGGTTCAGTACGACGTGTTTTAATTAGTAAATTAACAAGAAGTAAAATTTTTCATTCAAATTTTGACAATTTAAAACTGCCTTCGCTCTTACAAAACCGATAAAGATTAATTTGCCTCCCAAAATGGTTATCGCCACCAGACGTCGCCACTGTCATTCGTCATCGAGGATAAAGTGACAGCCAAGCTGTCCAGTTGCTGAAAATGTGTATAAACGCACAGCACCAGTCAACTGGTGATCTAAATATGGCGTGCCGTTGACGTTCAAGTAACTGGCGCCAATTACTGGTCAATGTGTAAATCAGCTATTAGAGATGTACTATCCGCTCATGAGCTGTACATCCGACTCGCTTCATCATAGTGAGCGGATACGGATCGGCTCGCAATTAAAAAAAAACGGAGCTTCAGCTCACATCGGAGCTGATGAGCTCAGAAGCTGAAGAGGTGTTGAGCTGATAAGCTGCAGAGCTGTAAAGCCGTTGAACTAAGGAACTGCTGAGCTGAAGAATTGAAGAGCTGGAGAGTTGCGGAGCGGCAGAGCTGCAGTCAAAGTACGTAGAATAGAAGGTAAGTGATATTACCTGTGTATACACACGGAGCGCGCACACAAAGAAGATAGTAATAAACAATCCTCAATTTGTTCGATGTTCGGAAGTTTTTGCAATATTTCTTGTTTTGAAAAGTTCAAAAAATCGTAAAAAGTGACCAAATCGTTGGTCGAGCCGACGATAATCACGATAGTGTACCGCATTTTCACTGCAGGTAAGGTTTGATGTGATTTTTTATCGATTTCATACTGAACAGTGCTTGTTTACTCCAGCAGTATGTCGAAGTGCAACGTCCCGCGATGCCAGAGCAGAAAAATTTTGAAGAAAGTCGGATAACTTTCCACCATTTTACGACCAACAAATTGTTGAGACGGAAATGGTTAAACTTTTTCGAATACAACAGCTCGTTCGATACGCGAAACATATTTGTTTGTTCGCTTCATTTTTCGCCGGATTCTTTTGGGGATACTGTTTTAACCTATAATCAGCAAAGAAGACGTCTTCGTACTGGAGGTAAGTGTGTTTTTTTATATAAATTGTGATGAGATAAACTAATCGGAGATGTTTTCAGCTGTTCCATGCATTTGCTTCTTGGATCTTCCAAAACGTTCCGTTTCAATGGTTTCACACGAAATTCCAAATTTATACATTCACTTCTTGCGAAAGTGCAAAATATTTATTTGCAATCACTTCGGAAGATGATCCGGGATGGAGAAAATGTTTTTCTCGTTTTCCAGAAACGCCAATTTGGTCCCTTAAGCGGCCCCACTACGACTGAACACTCCAAACTGAGACCAATGAAAGCGTCGCGATGATTCATGATGGATGCTTCAATGAAAGACAAAAAAATCAGCAGTGTTCATCTTTCATCATATTATCAAATTGCGGGAACGACACTGCTTCGATATAACCTCTCCACACATTTGTTCATCATTTTTTTGCGTTATTTTTATAATACAAATGCGATAATTTCACTGTTTTTAGTTTTAAAATGATTAACTGTTGTTTCATCCCCTGGAAACATATTTTGAGACAGTTCTTTTGTTACAATTTAAAAAAAATTCAAAAATGTTCGAATTTATATGAATTCAATCGATGGTTTATTACAATTTTTTGCTTTTTTTCTTTGCCTACCACTACATGATCAAATCAGGGAGGAGACTACCTTCTATTCTACGTACTTTGAGCTGCAGTGAGTGTTCTGTGATGCGAAAGAATTATCTGTTTCCCGCCCTTCCTGATATGACGTCAGTTTGTTTTCGTCTCTCCGTTCTTTAGCTGTAGCAGAGATGCCAGATAGGAAAAGGTTTTAAGTTTGAAAATATTAAATCGTTCGTTATTTAATTATATCTCCATACAACGCATTACAAAACAAAAAACTTTATAATACAGGGTAGTATTTCACTTTCAAAATTGTATGTTATATCGAATTGTATATTATATCGAAGCATAATAAAAAAACTCAGAAACGTAGCTTATATAACTTTATCGTGTTGCTGTTTGAGTAAGGTTAATGAATAAATTAAACTAGAAGACTTTCTCATGATGTTCCCCTTCGTACTGTTGATTAAGACTTGATTTCTTTTAGAATCTGGAATCACAAAAACAGTTGTATTTCGGGATTGATTAACGGTACAAAACATGTTTTAGTATCAAAATACAGATAATTTATTGTTCTTTCAGAAAAAAAAAATCCAAAAAAATATTCCTGTACCCTTTGAAAATGTGTACGTTATATCGAGGTAAAATGTACGTTATATCGAAGTTCCCCTGTAACAATAACTGTTTGCAAATGAAATAAATATATTATATTTTATTCGAACATGACTGCTGGAACACATAATTTTTTCCCGTACTGAATCGAAACAATTAAAAAATCACCCGGCATCAATGCTGGTAGTAATGGTAATAGTATGATAATAGCTATGGACTTCCATGCGGAACAAAGAGGCTTTTAGAATGAAACAAATACTACTATCTTCGCTATTGCTAATCTGATAGAGGAAGAGAGTAGTGATCCCCGATTTTTGAAATTAATTGTTCATCAGCTAATCGAATAGTTTTCAGCAGTTCGTTATTCGATACGATTAATCGACCCAAATAATCGATTAATCGATTAATCGCAATACTGAGAGAAATAATCCGTCAGACTAATATTTCTCATTTGCTAGAAAGCCATATGGAATCAAAAATATGTTAATTCCACCTGAAAATCAATTATTATCCTTTACGCTCCCCTAAAGTCGTAAAGAATGCTCAATTCGCGTTGACGGCATTGAGCTTCGTTTATGAACTTAAGGGAGCGTCAAAGATAATGATTAATTTTCAGGATAATGTGCGATTCACATAGCACGTTACGGAGAAGAACGTCTACGTTCCGTCAACGTCTCCACCAATTCACACATGCAGTCAATACTTCCACCAGCACCGTCACGTCAAATGCTAAACGAATGATTTATTTAATTTTATTCATGGTGTCGCCACCTACAACAATTTTAAATTGCAATGCCCTCTTTCAAATCAGCATGCCTAGAATCAGTTCTAAATTTTGAAAAATTCAATGAATGATTCTCATTGAATTTTTCAAAATTCAATTATTCAATTCAATTATTTAAATGCTTATACCCCGTAGTCCGACCCTTATGCAATAATAATAATAAATAGAATAATTCTTTCAACTTGTCGCGAATGATTTTCACTCCGAAATTTGGAACTAAGAGATATGTTGGCATAAAAAGTACAGTAAGTTACTTGTAAAGCGATATGCTGAGCCACCATTCAGTGTCGCATTGGAGTCGGTTTTGACCAGTAATTGGACCTTTGCGACTGGTGGCGACTTTCAATGTGGGGCCATTATTTGGGCCCCGAACTCAATGTTTACAAAAATGTCCAACTAGAGGTAAAAATGTCTAATTAAACGTGTTGCATCACAGATCTGTTCAATTAGCTTAATGTCGATGTAGATGTAAATTACTTTACAATCAAATCAAAACAAAAGCCGAGACGCAAAGCCCAGACAAAAACCAAACGAGCCGTCCGTCTCCGTCAATTATTCTTTTCTATAAACCCTGCCGGTTGTTTTCGTTGAACGTATGCTGACGGGTCGTTACGTTGCTGGTGTATGTGAATGTTTTCATGAGAATTGCATGGTAGAATCATTGACGTATCGTGACGTGACGGGACGTGAACGTGACGTGTATGTTGTATGTGAATCGCACTTAAAACTGCAACGGCCGTACGTTTTTTTCTCTCAGCGTTTGGATCGATTAATCGCCGTAAATTATTCGTTCGCTTCGATTATTGGTTGTGCAGTATTCGTTCGATTAATAATCGATTTCTGTAGGAAGTATTCGATTAATCGATTAATCGAACGATTATCGGGGATCACTAGAAGAGAGTGGCTGTCTTTTTGTGAACTTTGGCATAGCGAACAATTATTTCGCTTTGTGCCTACTATTGGAAACATTTTTGTATTATTGGAAAATTTAACTAATTTTCAAATGGCCTTTTTACCAAACAACACAGCGAAATGTAAATATTGAACTTCATAAAGAAAACAAGAGATGTTTTAGTTTATAAGATCCCAACTCTATTGTTTTGTTCACGAGCGAAACATAAGAAAAACGAGAACACCAGTGTTTCATAACCATAGAACTTGAACTGGTAAATAACCATGATAGTCCCGAATCCGAAGCTTCAGTAACAAACCATGTAATGGACTTCCGACTTTTATGAAATGATGTTTTATTCTGTTGGAATAACCAAATCATCACGGTGGTTTCGATGCAAAACGATAGCAAATGATTTAGGAATACTTCCTTGAACTCCTCACTCCTCATTCGTGTGATTGGAAAAGTCATTTGAAACAGTTCTTCCCAAAATTTCTTTTCTTTCATTAATAAAGAAACAAAATCTAACATGAAACAAACTTGAAGTGGAATAAGGATGCAATCGAGATAATTACTTGGTAATTTGTTATTTAAAAAATATCCAAGAATAAGTGGACAACAGCGGGAGAGGTCTGGACAATAATCCACGGAGGGGGGAGTATAAAATCGTGCTTTTTGTGTTTTGTGACAGCCCCTTATATGGAATAGAGCCTATCATTTTGACTCGGATGTTACGATGAAAAACAGGAAGTGGGTTATATCTGTGGTATAACCGCAAGGGTGACGTAGGACTATCTTCGATTTAGTGATCATTTGTTTTTAGTTGCTTCTGAATCAATTCTGAATTAATGAATAAATGAATATCTGGGGGACTTCGAAAACGAGAGCGTTACGTTGAAGGCACAATATTCAGCAAAAAAAGCAATCACACGAAAGTTGTATAATACATAATACATTGCTTGTATTGTGATATGATTTGTATTCCATTTCCAATAGACAAAATAACTGTTGCTTCAAATCAGTCTACATATTTTTTGCGTTCGCTCATCCTTTCTCACAACACCCATTTCTCGTTTGAGAAATTGTTGAGCAAACATAGTTCGCCAGTGCGCGTAGAACGGAAATTCCTTCTTAAGATTCATTGCACCTCTAATAAATTGCCGAAAGACGTGGTCTTACGTTGATCGCACTTGATTGAAAAATCACAAAACCAAATGTATTTGGTCGCAGTATTATATGGATAGAAAACATAATAAACTTTGTCGCTTGAATGTAATTTTCAATTCCAAGGGAATGAATGAATGCGTTTCAGGTCAACTCAGGCCAGGTAATGAATCCCTCGATCCCTCGCCGTTCAGCTCGTTCAGTAAAGATGTTGTCTTGTCGATTCGTTTCACCACCAGAATATCGTTTAAGTTTACTTTTTGTACGTGATTGAATCGAGAGAAGGTGTGGTTTACGATGGCAATTTGGAAGGCAAACTAGAGGGGAATGAACTCTCTGTGTTTGAAACTTTCAGCGACTGAGCAATCGATTGAAAATTATATAATTTTCGTGATACGAAACATTTTCCGTTGCGCGCACATACAATATTGGATACGAAAATTTTCTACTGATGGGGAAGAATAATTTTCAGAAGCTTTCCTGTTAATTCAGATTGATTGAAAAATCACAAAACCAAATGTATTTGGTTGCAGTGCTATATGGATAGATAACTTTAGAATAAACTCTTTGGCATCAATATATTTTTCAATTCCCAGGGGAACTGACAGAGTATTTTTCAGCAACGATTAGTTCTTTCCCGATTTTCCACGATACTCGAAGCCCACCAGTGGTTAATACTAACTCGATAACCACCTGTTAATAGCGCTTGATTGAAAAATATTTGGTCGCAGTGTTACATGGATAGAAAACATTAAAATAAACTCTTTCGCATTAATGTATTTTTCAATTCCCAGGGAACTGACAGATTATTCTCAGCAACGATTGGATCTTTCCGGAATTTTCTCGATGCTGAATGTCATCCAAACGAATATACTCCTTTCAGTTTGGCCTGTAAAACACTTTTCTGAACTCTAATCCATCAAATTTGGAGCCCTGAAAAGGGCCGCTGATTATATACTAAGCTAATATAGCACGCATAATGTGACGCGTTTTGCGTGGATAGCACACAAATTACAATCTTCAAATAGGCTTCCTGCAGCGTCATAACAGCGGAACTTTTGAAGCGCAAGTCGGTTTTGAAGTCCTGAGCAATTCCACGAACCAAATGCTGCAAAGGTAGCTTGCGGATCAGCAATTCGGTCGACTTCTGATAGTGACGAATTTCACGCAAAGTTCCCGGTCGATAGCGATGTGGCTTTTTAACACACTTCCTGCGACTGGTGCGCTTATCGGAGCTGCTTTCGTGGTCCCTTACCACCGAAAGACTAACGAGCTGTCTACTTGGTCCCTCAACAAACAAGTCCTCACGGTGCGAGAGAAGAGTAAGAAATGAACGAAAGCAAAGGAAGCGTGATATTATAAACCATAAAAGTATAAAATGTAAACCCCACCCTCTTTATTATATAAGCTTACTGTATACTTACTTCGATGTTATTCGTTTCTCCCTCAGGGTAAGCTACGAATATAATAAGGGTGGGGTGAAACGCATCGACAAGACAACATCTTTACTGAACGAGCTGAACGGCGAGGGATCGAGGGATTCATTACCTGGCCTGACTTGACCTGAAACGCATTCATTCATTCCCTTGGAATTGAAAATTACATTCAAGCGACAAAGTTTATTATGTTTTCTATCCATATAATACTGCGACCAAATACATTTGGTTTTGTGATTTTTCAATCAAGTGCGATCAACGTAAGACCACGTCTTTCGGCAATTTATTAGAGGTGCAATGAATCTTAAGAAGGAATTCCCGTTCTACGCGCACTGGCAAACTATGTTTGCTCAACAATTTCTCAAACGAGAAATGGGTGTTGTGAGAAAGGATGAGCGAACGCAAAAAATATGTAGACTGATTTGAAGCAACAGTTATTTTGTCTATTGGAAATGGGATACGAATCATATCACAATACAAGCAATGTATTATGTATTATACAACTTTCGTGTGATTGCTTTTTTTGCTGAATATTGTGCCTTCAACGTAACGCTCTCGTTTTCGAAGTCCCCCAGATATTCATTTATTCATTCATTCAGAATTGATTCAGAAGCAACTAAAAACAAATGATCACTAAATCAAAGATAGTCCTACGTCACCCTTGCGGTTATACCACAGATATAACCCACTTCCTGTTTTTCATCGTAACATCCGAGTTAAAATGATAGGCTCTATTCCATATAAGGGGCTGTTCACATACCACGTAAACACAAAAAGCACGATTTTAGACTCCCCCCTCCGTGGATTATTGTCCAGACCTCTCCCGCTGTTGTCCACTTATTCTTGGATATTTTTTAAATTACAAATTACCAAGTAATTATCTCGATTGCATCCTTATTCCACTTCAAGTTTGTTTCATGTTAGATTTTGTTTCTTTATTAATGAAAGAAAAGAAATTTTGGGAAGAATTGTTTCAAATGACTTTTCCAATCACACGAATGAGGAGTGAGGAGTTCAAGGAAGTATTCCTAAATCATTTGCTGTCGTTTTGCATCGAAACCACCGTGATGATTTGGTTAATCCAACAGAATAAAACATCATTTCATGAAAGTCGGAAGTCCATTACATGGTTTGTTACTGAGGCTTCGGATTCGGGACTATCATGGTTATTTACCAGTTCAAGTTCTATGGTTATGAAACACTGGTGTTTTCGTTTTTCTTATGTTTCGCTCGTGAACAAAACAATAGAGTTGGGATCTTATAAACTAAAACATCTTTTGTTTTCTTTATGAAGTTCAATATTTACATTTCGCTGTGTTGTTTGGAAAAAAGGCCATTTGAAAATTAGTTAAATTTTCCAATAATACAAAAATGTTTCCAATAGTAGGCACAAAGCGAAATAATTGTTCGCTATGCCAAAGTTCACAAAAAGACAGCCACTCCCTTCCTCTATCAGATTAGCAATAGCGAAGATAGTAGTATTTGTTTTATTCTAAAAGCCTCTTTGTTCTGCATGGAAGTCCATAGCTATTATCATACTATTACCATTACTACCAGCATTGATGCCGGGTGATTTTTTAATTGTTTCGATTCAGTACGGGAAAAAAATTATGTGTTCCAGCAGTCATGTTTGAATAAAATATAATATATTTATTTCATTTGCAAACAGTTATTGGTACAGGGGAACTTCGATATAACGTACATTTTACCTCGATATAACGTACACTTTTTCAAAGGGTACAGGAATATTTTTTTGGATTTTTTGACGTAGGACTACGTCTAACCGGAAGATATAGGGGGTGAAATGGAAATCTAGGCACTGAACAAGTAGGAAAAAATGCATAATTTGGAACGCTTATAACTCGAGCATTTCTCAATAGATCGCAAAGGTTTTTGCATCAATTGATAGGAAATATATCTACGCATCTATCATAACGAATAACATTTCATTTTTCTTGAGATAAATAATTAAATAATTGTGAAATATCAAGCATTGTCAAAATGCACTATGTGCCCATTTTTGATTGGTCCATTTTGTGCTCCTCAAATCGAACCGACCAAAACGGGCAACCAGAGCAGCAGCGAAATAGAATGAACCACGATTGGAAAGGAAAAAGAAAAAAATGAACGAAACATTGGTCGCAGTCTCACACATGCGTAATTCTCGAGCCAGCCAGTCAGCTTAAAAATCCCCGCTCCGCTGCCGTAACGATCATTCTCATTCAAACCGTACACCACATCGGTTCGCATCACAACACATCAACAAACCAACCCAAGCAGCCATGTCTGGACATGGTAAAGGAGGAAAAGTGAAGGGAAAGGCAAAATCCGGCTCGAACCGTGTTGATCTGGAGTTCCCCGCAAGGGTAGCTAGGCCGAGCGCGTTACTACCAGTGCACCAGTCCACCTAGCCGGCGTTATATAGTTTCGGCCGCCGAAGTGATCGAGTTAGCTGGCAAAGCTGCTCGTGACGATAAGAAAACCCGCATTCGGAACAGAACACATTCGGTTCGGTGGACATCAAGACAACAGGCAGTTGCAGCGAGTGGCGAGTGGCAAACGCAATCGCAAAACGGCATCAGGTAGCAGAAGAAAAAAGTTTGTTCTTTATACACACTGCTTTGGTGGCAAATCCAGAACAAGGCGGCATCGAGGGCGTTCGAAATGGTTTTTTTCAAAACCACGAGTACTAAGTTTTCTAAATTTGAACCATTCTATAAAACAAGGCGCTTTTCAGGGCCATTAAACCTTCCAAAAAAGAGTTTAGGAAATACAGTTCAATGCTTTCTAAAACAATATCCAAAATAATAATAAAACACAAATTGATTTTTTCATAATTTGTTTGCCAGGATATGATGAGTATGTGAATTTGGCAGTTGTTCTGAGCTTATTGATTTTCACCAATTCTTAAATTGCTTCTAGATTGAAAGTACAGTAATTTACACTTATCTCGACATTTAGCTAATTGGTCGGACCAGTAATGCGACATATTTAGTTGGACATTTTTGTAAAGTTCGGGGTCCAAATTATGACCCCACATTGAAGGTCGACACTGTACCACTGTCATCGCAAATGTTCAATTACAGGTTAAAATTACCTCCAATCCGATACTGAGTGGTGGTAATGCGACGTGCCATTGAATGTAATTTACTGTAAAATATGTCAGAAGCTGGATGGGAAGAAATTTTCCAACTGTGAAAGCTGTGGCGAGTGGCAAATGCAATCGCTAAACAGCAAGGTTTAGCCGAACAAGATGGGGATATCGAGTGATAACAAAACAATAAACTCTTTAGATTGAAGATAATTTTGTGATCCTGAAAAGGACTTTTTTTAGCCTGCATGTGAATCCAACGACCGAACAAATCGTAATGAATGTGTTTTTTTGCCATCGCTCCCTTTTAACGCTCATTCGTTCGTCTCGTTGGACTCGCCCCTCTGGCTGAGTCTGCCGATTTGTCTCTATCCTGTGAGTGTGTACCGCTAGAGTATAAAACACGCGGACCCCAAAAAAATATCTTATTTTCTTTCAAACCGTAAACCCGTGTGGTTGTACGGCATCGGCATCGTGGACGTAACAAAGGAGGACAAGTTAAGGGAAAGGCAAAGTCTCACTCGAACCGTGCAAGTCTCCAGTTCTCTGTTGGTCGCATTCACTGATTGCTCGGCAAGGGTAACTAGGCCGAACGGATTGGTGCCGGAGCACCAGTATACCAAACAGCGATTATAGAGTTTCGGCCGTCGGAGTGCTCGAGTCGCATCAAGAACAGAGCAGCTTCGGTTCGGCGCTCATCAAGGCAACAATTAGTTTCAGTGAGTGACAAAGTGTTTCTCCGGCACGTCGCATCAAATGTAATTTACTGAACAACATGTCACAAGCTGGATGGGAAGAAATTTTCCAACTGTGAAAGCTGTGGCGAGTGGCAAACGCAATAGCTAAACAGGAAGGTTTAACCGAACAAGATGGGAATATCGAGTGGTAACAAAAACACAACACCAAAGGTTCTTTTCAGAACCATCAACATATTCATGAAGAGTAAACAGTAAACTAATCCATTTTTAAGGTAGATAGGTAGGTATTCACGTAGGAGAAGAAAATAAAACAATATATTTAAAATATACATTTAACAAAAGCTGTCCCCTTTGTATAGTCCTACGTCACTCCGGTTATGTCCCCGACATTACCCACCCGTCTTTTTTTTTCTGAAAGAACAATAAATTATCTGTATTTTGATACTAAAACATGTTTTGTACCGTTAACCAATCCCGAAATACAACTGTTTTTGTGATTCCAGATTCTAAAAGAAATCAAGTCTTAATCAACAGTACGAAGGGGAACATCATGAGATAGTCTTCTAGTTTAATTTATTCATTAACCTTACTCAAACAGCAACACGATAAAGTTATATAAGCTACGTTTCTGAGTTTTTTATTATGCTTCGATATAATATACAATTCATACAACATACAATTTTGAAAGTGAAATATTACCCTGTATTATAAAGTTTTTTGTTTTGTATGGACATATAATTAAATAACGAACGATTCAATATCTTCAAACTTAAAACCTTTTCCTATCTAGTTTACAGATTTGCTGCAGCAGACGACATCCGTTTACTTCGACCGCGGTGAGCGGTGCTTACCGGCGTGCCAGAAAAGCGCGCATTTTTCGGCGTCACCAACGCTACGCCCCCTTTTTTCTTTTGGGCAGTGCTGGCAGTTTATTTGTAGCGATTAGTGATTTTAAATATATAATATAATTTAAAAAGAAGACGTGCGCTTACGGACAGTGAAGTGACTGGTGAAAACAATTTCAAAAGCTTATTCGCGATATTGGTGGTTTTACAAGTGCTCTCGTTAAAAAAGTGCGAATTTCTGGGCACATATCCCTAAGTGTAAAGCCCCCATAAATATTATATAGTGTTTTAACCCGAAGAAAACCCCACTCGTCGGCTATACCTAGGGTGTAGCCAGACAACAGTATGGCTTCAAGTAGCTCCGGGCCTCCGGGAGGCCGAGCTACAAACATGTACGAGGGTAAACCTTCCCAACGTACCGCTCCAAGGTGGGTCGACCCACTAAACGGAAATCTTCAAATCCTGCTACTTCGTGCAACAGGAGAGAACGTAATCCCGACTAATCCGTTCGTAGTGAGCAAAACGATCGCCAACGCTGTAGGAAAAAAATATTACACAGCGCGACCGCAACGAGACGACAAGAAGAGGACACAATATATCCTTACGGCCAAGGACGAGGATATCATTGGTAAGCTCCTTCTAATTAATCAACCGATTGACGAAACCCCTAGTGAAGTGATTTACCACCCAACCCTAAACCAACGTAAATGTGTTGTTACTTGCCGTGATGTCATGGACATCAAAGAATCCGAACTGGTTACAGAGCTTTCCGATCAAGGTGTGATCGATGTCAAGCGCATCACCAGGAAGGAGAATAATATTGTTGTGCCAACAAAGACAGACACCAACAACAAATAACAATACAACCCCAACAGAAAACAACAACAACAACAACAACACACATCAAACAAAAAACAACAACAACAACAACAGCAACGCACATTCAACAAAAAACAACACAAACACAATAAACACTTCAAAGACTTCTACACCATCATCAATACATCAATCAAACAACATCAATACCTCAAAGAAAGCTTCTCTTTCCAAGGGTAAAGGACCATCGAACTAATTCCCTTTGAATAGTTCAAACATACACACAATCAAGACTTAGGAATTAGAGTTAAAAACACCAACACATTCACTCCAATACAGAAATTCGGGATACAATGGAACATCAGAAGTATCCGACAAAATATGTTAGAATTGAAAATTCTTATCTCGTGCTCTAATCCCACAGTCATAGCCCTTCAAGAAACTATGACACCAAACAATTTCAACAAACACTTCATCCCAAAGTACATCACATACTTCAAAGAGGGTCCCAACCCCTCAAAGCACGGAGTTGCAATCGCAATCAAGGATGGCACTCCACATGATCTTCTTGCAATTACCACCGACCTTCAGGCAGCGGTAGTGCGCATTAAACACCCCTTTCCAATCACTGTCGTCAGCATCTACATTACTAATAATTCTAATCCGGCCATTCTACGAGGCCAACTGGACCATCTGTTCTTCCAACTTCCCGCCCCAATCATGCTTATGGGTGATTTCAACGCCCACTCATACGCCTGGGGAGGCGCATACCTCGATCAAAAAAATCTATAATTGAAGATTTTATCTCCGACCATTCCCTACTCCTTCTAAACAACGGCCAACACACCAGAATTCATCATACTGGTACTACATCGGTCATTGATCCCACTATGGTATCACACACAAACTCTCTTCAAAACTTTCTTGGAACATTCACGATGATACCTGCGGCAGCGATCATTTTCCAATTCTCATCTCCTTCTTCAGAGTTTCCGACAAGGCCAAGATGGAAATTTGAATACGCTGACTGGGCTGGCTATCAGTTTGATATTGAAAACTGCCTTTCCACTAAACAAGACTGGACAGCCGAGGAGTTCTCCAAAGTTGTCCTCGAGGTTGCAATGTTGCACATCCCTAGAACCAGTGGCATCCCTGGCAGGAAGTGCGTGCATGGTGGTCGCCTGAGGTGAAGGCAGCGATCAAAGGTCGACGTAAGGCCTTACGCAAACTAAGAAAGGCCCATCCGGATAACCCTCATAAGCCCACTCTGCTCACAGAGTTCCAAAGGGCTCGCAACGAAGCTCGAACTGTCATTAATACAGCCAAGCACAATAGTTGGACTAAATTCGTCAGCGAAATTAACCCCAACATCGACAAAGGAGTTATGGAGTAAGATTGGTAGGCTTCATGGCAAGAAAAGAAGCAAAGAATATAATCTTCTTATTAACGGTCAATACACCAATGACCGGAAAATCATTGCCGAGGCGTTCGGAGAATTCTTTGCATCTGCCTCCTCCAATCAAAACTACGACCAAACCTCTCAAACCCACAAAACGGAATGCGAAAAAATTCCCATCGATTTTCATACCGATGTGGAATTTGACTTCACCAAAAACCTCTCCCTCAAAGAGCTCGATTGGGTACTGAACAAAGTCAAACAAGGATCTACCGGATCCGATGACATCAGCTACCCGATGCTAAAGAAACTACCCCATCTCGGGAAAAAAGCACTTCTGAAGCTCCTCAACAAAATCTGGGACAGTGGAACCCTCCCCAGTTGCTGGAAAGAGGGTTTAATGATCTGTATCCCGAAACCAGACATGAACAACCATCTTCTCGACAATTTCCGCCCCATCACTCTTCTAAGTTGTGTTGGGAAAGTCATGGAAAAAATAATAAATTGACGCTTAACGACCTTTCTAGAGTCAAATAAGCTGATTGATTCCAGACAATTCGCATTCCGCCCGGGAAAAGGTACAGAAGATTGCCTCGTAGCAATAGAAAAAAAGACGGGTGGGTAATGTCGATGACATAACCGGAGTGACGTAGGACTATACAAAGGGGACAGCTTTTGCTAAATATATATTTTAAATATATTGTTTTGTTTTCTTCTCCTACGTGAATACCTACGTATCTACCTGAAAAATGGATTAGTTTACTGTTTATTCTTTATGAACATGTTGGGGGTTCTGAAAAGAACCTTTGGTGTTGTGGTTTTGCGTTTTTTTTTTTACAAACTTGATTCTTGATTTTTTTCTGAAGGCTTTGTACATATTAAATGTTCAACGTCGGGCATCTTTCGGCGTATATACATATCGTACAATCAAAATGATGGCTGTGATAGGGAATGCATAGGTGGTCATCAGCTCGTTCACTATCATATATTTCACTATTGAGCACATTACCGTACCTTAAGCTGTGGTTTCGGAGACGAATGAATTGTAAGATTTGTAGTCTCCGCAAACAAAGTAAATAAAAATTAAAAAGAACTGAGGTTTAGGAGACGAACTCTACGATCTGTCGAGAAATAAACGAGCTATAAGCGTTCTGAAAAACCAACAGTAAATACAGGGACGGATGACCTTCGGATTAAAGTCCTTTAAAATAAGAACAGAGCAGTAGGAAATACATAGCTCATCGTGTTGCTCCTTAGTTATTTCTCTATGCAATGCAGATGTAACGTCAGTCAATTTTCAACATCAGTTATCAACCAAAGAAAGCAGTTCTTGCTACCGAGAAAATTCGTTAATGCCATCCTACATACAATGTGTTGTAATTTGAAGCCACTTTTAACTCGTATTAGCATCCCTAGTTGTTTTTACTATAGTAGGCATGAACTAGGATGGTTACTGTTAGCAACGTGATTTTTCACCCTGAGTTAGTTTGAGCTGAGCACGAAATAAAGATAGACGCTTTTACTTAACACATGTTCTTTTCAATTGCAACAAATTTTGGCGACGAGGACAAAGTGAAAATCGGAGTCAATAGAAGCTTACATCGTCTAAAATGGCAAGCGGAGGAGGAGAACCAGCCGGAGAAGCGATCCAGGACATGCAAACGGCGATTTTGCAAATCACCCAACTCTTGCAGCGGTTTGCAGTTCCCAGGCAGCCAAATCCGGAACACACGTTGGAAGCCCTTTCTTCCAACATCAGCGAGTTTTCTTTCAACCCAGAAAATGGCGTCACATTCAAGAAATGGTTCGCACGCTATACCGACCTTTTCGAGAGCGACGCGCAGCATTTTGATGATGCAGCCAAGGTTCGGCTGTTGCTGCGAAAATTGGACACCACTTCCCACAGTCGGTATTTGAATTACATCCTTCCAAGGCTCCCTAAGGATGTTCGACCAGTTCAAATGTCTGGTTTTCGTGACCGGACTGAAGGCATCCAAGCACGCTGATATTCGGACGAGATTGCTCACCCGGATGGAAAACGAGAGACCGGACGCACCAGTGACTCTTCAAACTCTCATCGACGAGTTCCAGCAGCTCGTTAATCTGAAAGCAGACACCAGCTTGATTGAGCATCCAGCCAGCTCGAAAGCAGCAGTACACGCCATCAGTGAGAAGAAGAGACTATCAGAAGTTCCCAAGCCCTCGTTTAAACCGGAAGCCAAATCTCCAAAGACGCCGTGCTGGCAATGCGGCCAGATGCACTTCGTGAAGGAATGCACATACAGCAACCATCTGTGCAAATCTTGCAACCGTGTGGGACACAAGGAAGGGTACTGCGGATGCTTCACCAAGACTTCAAACGCGCCTGCTGGGGATAATTCCAACCAAAAGGGTAAGAAGAACCAGAAGAAGACGACCAAGTACCAAGCCAACATCGTTCACACTGTAAACCACACCGGTAATCTCACCCGTTTCGTCACGACAATGATGAACGGACGTCAAGCCACACTGCAACTCGACAGTGGATCACCAATCACCATTATCAGTGAAGAGACCTGGAGGAAGGTTGGATCACCTGCACTCAAGCCATCGTTCTGTGAAGCACTTTCTGCAACCAAAGATCCTCTGCCGCTGCTGGGGGAATTCACCTGTCTCGTAGGAGTCAATGACGTCATCAAGCCTGGACTATGCCGAGTAACGTCAGTCAAGGGACTCAACCTGTTCGGCTCGGAATGGATGGACCTCTTCGAGATGTGGACGAAACCATTGTCATCGTTCATTAATCAAGTGAATCAATCCAATTCAAATTCCTTTTCTGGAAAGCATTTCCTCATGCGGTTTCCCGAAGTTTTTCAGGACACTCTTGGGCATTGCCAGAAAGCTCAAATCAGTCTTCACCTGAAGCCAGATGCCAAACCGATTTTTCGACCCAAACGCCCGGTTCCATACAACGCCATTCCCTTGGTCGAAACCGAGCTCAATCGTCTGCAGCAGTTGGGCATTATCTCACCAGTAGATTACTCCGACTGGGCAGCTCCTATCGTGGCAGTTCAAAAGCCGGGTGGCAAGGTTCGAATTTGTGCCGACTACTCAACTGGGCTGAACTCGATGCTGGAGGCGCACAATTTTCCGCTTCCCACACCGGACGACATCTTCTCGAAGTTGGCTGGAAGCAAAGCGTTTAGCATAATCGATCTGTCGGACGCTTACCTACAGGTTGAAGTCGACGATGCATCGAAGCGACTCCTCACCATCAACACCCACCGGGGCCTATTCAACTTCAACAGGCTGGCTCCTGGTGTAAAGTCAGCACCCGGTGCTTTCCAACAGCTTATGCACACCATGATTGCTGGGATTTCCGGTGTTGAGGTGTTCCTGGATGACTTCATCATCTTCAGCAAAAACGAGGAGCAACACTATCAGACGTTGTGCACCCTGTTCAGTTGCCTCCAAGAATATAGGTTCCATCTGAAGCTGGATACGATTTGGTACGATTTCGATATCGTGTTCGTATCTACCAACAATTTCGGCTATGCGGATGTACTATCGAGGCTCATCAGCAGCCACGAGCGACCAGAGGAAGAATTTGTGGTGGCAAGTGTCAACATCGAGCCCGATCAGCAGTGCATTCTGGACAGCACCATCGAACACCAACCAGTCACATCGATATGGTGCAGAAAGCTACGTCAGCAGACCCAATGTTGCAGCGACTCATCCAGTACATCAACTTCGGCTGGCCCAAGAACGGAAAATCGATTCAGAATGTAGCATTGCAGACGTTTTTCATCGGCGTGAATCATTATACGTTGTACAAGATTGCGTGATGATGATGGAACGGTTGGTGATTCCGGAGTGTTTCCGGAAGAAACTATTGAAGCAGCTACATCGAGGTCATCCCGGAATCGAACGAGTCAAAGCCATCACTCGGAGCATCATCTACTGGCCGAAGATCGATGACGACATCACTGAGTACATTCGAAGCTGTACCAGCTGTGCGAATGCGAAAAAATCTCTACCACAAGCAGAGCCACATCCGTGGTAGACCGCAGAAGGTCCATGGGAACGTATTCATGTGGACCGATCGACGGGTTCAACTATCTGGTCATCGTCGATGTGGCGGGTTCAACTATCTTGTCATCGTCAAGTGGCCAGAGATGTTCCAGACGAAATCAACGACAGCTTCTTCGACGATCGGGTTCCTCACAGAGAGCTTTGCCAGATTCGGCGTACCGAAGGTAATTGTTTCTGATAATGGAACCCAGTTCACTGGATTCGAATTTCGTTCCTTCTGCTAAAAGCTGGGCATCATCCATTTCCGCACTGCACCGTTCCACCCCCAATCGAATGGTCAAGCGGAAAGATTCGTCGACACGCTTAAGAGGTCACTGCGCAAAATCCAAGAGGGGGAAGGATTACCAGCATCTGCAGCACTACAAACCTTTCTGCAGGTATATCGAGCAACTCCGTCCAATCTGCTCGAGGGAAAATCCCCTTCGGAAGTGCTGAACGGCAGAAAAATGCGGACAACATTGGATTTGCTGAAGCCTTCGAACATACTCCTACAACCACCGGTAGCAGCCAAGCCTTGCCAAGCACGGAAACTTGCAGCCGGATCACTGGTATTCGCGAAGGTGCACAAAAACACCACCACCTGGAAGTGGCAATCTGGAGTCATCATTGAGGCGATTGGGAATGTACATTACAATGTACTTCTTGATGCACCATCCGGACGAAAGCGGATAATTCGTTCTCACATCGATCAACTTCGGACCAACGACACTGGAAAACAAGAAAAAACAGAAATTGGACTACCGCTGAGCATTCTTTTGGACGATTTCGGAATGACAACAAATGCGGAGTTTCCCGACGAAAATTCTTCTTTCGTTTCAGCACAAGAATTACCTGACCTTCCGGACGATCCGGAACTTCCAGACGATCCTGAACTGCCGGACGATGAACCGGAGCCTATTCAACCTGGACCATTTTCTGCAGTATATGGTTCTACGCTGGCACGATCAAAGCCAAAACGAAACATCAACCCTCCACAACGTTTTCAAGACTATGTTCTTTCTTAGGGGGGAGATATTAGCATCCCTAATTGTTTTTACTATAGTAGGCATGAACTAGGATGGTTACTGTGGGGCACAGGCAAGACAACCCGATGAGGGTCTACTATCAGTCCAACTGTGTGCACGTAAGATGTCACGTGATGTGCTTACACTCACACCAATGTACCAGTTAGCATAGAACCGAACGAGGCCCTTCATCTCCCTTGGATCGTCATTCGGGTGGGCAGTTCGTTCATCAGCGGTCCTACAGGCAAGAGGTGCATTCGACAGCTCCGGCACGCTCGGGCGATTGCCAGTGGCAAACGGCCGACTCCACATTTGGCGATCCTGCCAGTTGTAACTTTTTTTTTTCTTGTGAAAATAATCAATTAATTTTATTTGTCATTTTGCACAGTTCCTTTGCTAGTAAGAAGTCACTTGAACATCGCAAAAAAGTTTCCGAATCGTCAAAATGCGCGGAAAATTGTGCAATTGTATAAAGCAAGTCAAAATATAAAGCAATGCCGATATAAAGCAATGGCGTGGTGTGCCGATATAAAGCAAGTCAAAAAAAAAAGCGCGTTGGGATAACCGTGTAACAATTATAGTTTTGTGTGCGTTCGAGTTGACCATATAGCGTTCATTGCGTGTTGGGATAACCGCAGATTACTCTTTTTTTCTTTCAACGTTTGTGCGAGCTCGGGATGACCACACATTGTTAGACAACATGGTATACAATACGATATGAGCGAAAAAAAGGAAAAGGAATAGTTTTTTGCCCACTTAGCAACAGCGTAGTGTGAGTTGGGATAACCACACATGTAACAATCTAACGAAAATAAGAGCGTGTTGGGATAACCGCACTTTTTTATGACATTCAAACTTGGAGCGCAACGTGAGTTGGGAGAACCACGAATGAAGAAATTGAACAAAAAAAAAGCGCGAGTTGGGATAACCGCTGTTAACTAAATTTATATTCTGATTTTTTTTAATTGTTGTTGTTTTGTTAGAAGCTAGCGAGAGTTTTCCATTAAGCAAAGTGAATATGTGCTGGACGATTTTTTTCTGTTTTTCTCAAAATTGCAGAAAAAATATAAGCAGAGAAAATGGAAGGCCGATACGTACGAGCTCCGCAATACGATTCAGACTCGGATGACAAAAAAAGTGTTTTGTCTCGCGGGTCGGAAGAACCAAGCGATTTGGAGCAAGAATGCAACGGTTCGAAAGGCTCTGCAGGCGAGCAAGGTTTTATCGATGATAATGGCGACAAGGAGGGACCAGATAGTCGGGATTCATCAGATCAGCCGATCGGAGAACAGGGGCGTGAAGAAGAACCGGAGATGGAAAACGAAGGGAATTACTCGGCACGGACAGATAAATCGTTCAATGGCCAAGCGGATGAAGAAGGACCGGATGTGGAAGTGATTCCTCGTCGGTCGGCCAAATCAAACACAGAGCTGTACGCCAAAATGGACAAGTTTGAAAATGCTTTGTCCAACATCGCTGCGGCAATGAGCAGTTATCAACAGATCCCGCATGTATCCGACCCAATCGACGTCGAGCTAACCTGGACTATGGCGCGTACCCAAGGGAAACAAGACACTCCGCAAAGCATCCGCTGGGACCACATCAAAGCGTTCCCCAAGGACGTACCGGCGATACTCCGGAAGTATTTTCCCCTGGGGGCATCAGTCACCTAACTTTTACGGACGGTAAACAAAACCAGGCTGAAGAAATTTCCTTTAGCTGAACACTCGCTCGATCAGAACAAACAGCACAAACAGCTGTCAGATTGTAGAGCTAAATTTATGGGCGTTGAGCTAAACACGTTTGTTTTGTATAACGCGTAACGCGAATACAAGTAGCGCATCTAGCGGTCAATAGAACGACTATAATACTGGAATGAACACGGAAAACTGAAACAACGCAACATTTAAGCAGTGCAGTTCCAGCCCATGGATAAGTATCTGATATTCTTCATTCTGATATCAAATGGTATTCTAATATTTTGGCTTCTGCAGCTACTTTAGCATACACTCAAAATTCATTACATGTCAGATATATTATGCAAGTACATTAATAAATCTGGACAAAGTGCAATGCATTCCGATTTAGTGTACGACATTCATAATCCGATTCAAATGTTTAAATACGTTTTCCCCAATTTGAATGAAGGGCCTGAAGTATCGGCTGGAATTAGGCTTAGGTTTGCTCAGCTGTCTGGTCTCGAAAACGATTAACAGATCGTTGTCGGGTATCCAGTAAAGCGGGATTTCCTTTGTAAATTCAAAGCTGGTATGGATATAGGTATTAGGTTCGATTCCTGATCGGTCAAGGGTCTTCCCGGATTGGAAATTCTCTTGACATGCCTTGGAATATCTAGCGTTCATATAATGCCTTTACTTGCTCTTTCGAGTGACAATCTATGTATATGCTCTTAACTAATATACTGGTTTTGTTTGTATTATAAAAGAAATCCATATATATATATATATATATATATATATATATATATATATATATATATATATATATATATATATATATATATATATAGAAAATTCGTCCAGCTCAAATCGTTGTAGGAAAATAAAGTGGGACCGTCATCATTATTACATAATGAATAGAGTACTGTTTTAGGTGTAGGTGCATGTGTGTGTGTTTTTTTTTTATCTTTAGACTATGATGATGATGGTATGTTGTTTTTATTATTTTTTTTCTTCAATTTTTAATAATTTTAGTTATTAGATTAGTTTAAAAATAATTGTGAAGTCTACAAGAGTTTGAGCATCGCGCGCGTGAACCGGCATAGTAAAATTTGAAATTGAACATTGGCAAAAGTGATTTTTTTCTTTGTTTTTGTTTTGTTTAATAAGATCGATCCATTCCAAGGGATTGAAAGTGGAAACTGAAAAGAAGCTAGGGATAGCTCAACCGGAATACTTGTAAATTTATCCTTTTGACAGATGATTGACGAGATCTTTCTGTGTTGTGGCAGATCTCATTGCAGATTCAGATTGACGCGATTATACCCCAGGTTGAATGAAGGGCCTGAAGTATCGGCTGGAATTAGGCTTAGGTTTGCTCAGCTGTCTGGTCTCGAAAACGATTAACAGATCGTTGTCGGGTATCCAGTAAAGCGGGATTTCCTTTGTAAATTCAAGGCTGGTACTGACATAGGTATTAGGTTCAATTCCTGATCGGTCAAGGGTCTTCCCGGGTTGGAAATTCTCTTGACATGCCTTGGGAGAGTTACTGGGCCTGAAGTGTCGGCTAGAATTAGGCTCGGGGTTGCTCAGCTGTCTGGACTCGAAAGCGATCGCATTAGTAGATCGTTCTCGGGAATCTAGTAAAGCGGGAAATCCCTTGTAAATTCATGGCTAATGCTGATATAGGCATTGGGTTCGATTCCCGATCGGTCAAGTGTCTTCCCGGATTGGAAATTCTCTTGACATGCCATGGAATATTTAGCGTTTAGATAATGCCCTTACTTGTTCTTTTGATAAACAATCTATGCCAGTGGTACAACCGGACCGTTTTTTGTTTTTAACTAGCTTACTGGTTGATTTGATATTACAAAGAAACTCCTCCATATAATTATCCACAAGATAACTCGTCCAGCTCAAACCTATGTAGGGGAAAGAGGTGGGACCATCATCATTTTTAAAAAAAAAATACGTTTTTCCATGGCGCTTACATTTCATGTGAATTTAAGGGAACGATTATTTAGTGTGGTTTTGGATATTTTTTTTTGTATAATTTACCGAATCACCTCAGTACAACCCATTTTTTTAGAGAAGAGGGGAGATGTGGGGCATAGGCAAGACAACCCGATGAGGGTCTACTATCAGTCCAACTGTGTGCACGTATGATGTCACGTGATGTGCTTACACTCACACCAATGTACCAGTTAGCATAGAACCGAACGAGGCCCTTCATCTCCCTTGGATCGTCATTCGGGTGGGCAGTTCGTTCATCAGCGGTCCTACAGGCAAGAGGTGCATTCGACAGCTCCGGCACGCTCGGGCGATTGCCAGTGGCAAACGGCCGACTCCACAGTTACTATTAGCAACGTGATTTTTCACTTGAGTTAGTTTGAGCTGAGCACGAAATAAAGATAGACGCTTTTACTTAACACGTGTTCTTTTCAATTGCAACAATTCGGAAACCATACATGGCCACCATTTGAAGCCACTTTTAATTCGGAAACCATGCCGGGTGTTCGAGTTCGATTCCCGTTCTGGTCGGCGGAATTTTTCGTCAAAGAAATTTCCTCCTATTTGCACTGTGTTCACGCGTAGTCTAGAGCTTGCCACACAGAATGCATTCAAAGCGCGTTATTTGGCATAGAAATCTCAACTAAGTACTAATAAAAATGACGCAAGTAATACTACGTTGAGAAGGCGAAGTTCCTCTAGGAACGTTAGTGCCATTGAAGAAGAAGAAGACATGGGTTTGTGAAAACTGAATGATCAATTTAAAAGACCCCAACCACCAATAAGTTCAAGAACAAGCATAAACAAAAAAAATCAGTTTATATTATAAGTCATATTATGTCACATTAGAATGCATCGGTATTGTATTAATAACTCTTCTTTGAAAGGTTTAATGGCCATGAAAAGCGCCGTGTTTTACGGTGGCTGGTTTTGCCACCAAAGCAGTCTGCTGCCGTTTAGCGATTGCGTTTGCCACTCGCTGAAACTAGTTGTTGCGTTGGTGAGCGCCGAACCGAAGCTGCTCTGTTCTCGATGCGTGTTTTCTGATTGTCGTGAGCAGCTTTGCAAGCCAACTCGAGCACTCCGACGGCTGAAACTCTATAATCGCTGTTAGGTATACTGGTGCTCCGGCACCAATCCGTTCGGCCTAGTTACCCTTGCGGAGCAATCAGTGAATGTGACCAACAGGGAACTGGAACCTGCACGGTTCGAGTGAGACTTTGCCTTTCCCTTAACTCGTCCTCCTTTGTTACGTTCACACGTCCACGTTGCTGCTTGTTTTCTTTTGACGTAGGACTACGTCTTTCATTTCTATACCGGGGTGTAAAATCAAAGTTTCGAAAACGAAAGCGTTACGCCGGAGACCGAGATTTTGAGCGTTAATAGCTCCTAAACAACCGAACGAAATGGTACGATAAACACTTCATTCGAAAGATAAAATGTCTACGCGTTATATACTTGTTACTTTTTGATCCAAAAACTTGTTTCAATAGTCTTAAAATTGCTTTCAAAACAGGTTATTGAAATCACCAATCGGTATATAAGCGAGCGGCGCTCGGAAATCCACTCAGTTCTAATTGAACAGCGATTGGAGCATGTTGTCGCTGTTGCGGTGAAGCTCTTTATTTATCATGAAAGCGCGGATGAACGGTGTCACCAAGAGCCTGTTTGTGCACCCTAGGCCAGAAGGGAATCTATCAGGAGGAGAGTGATGCCACAAACGGTTCCCTGGGAAGACATCGCTACACACACATACACGCGCGGCTATTAACAGGTGGTTATCGAGTTGGCATTAACCACTGGTGGGCTTCCAGTATCGAGGAAAATGTGGAAATATCTAATCGTTACTGAAAATAATCTGCCAGTTCCTCTGGGAATTGTCAAAATATATTCATGTGAAAGAGTTTAATTGAATGTTTTCTATCGATGTAACACTGTGACCAAATATATTTCAATCAAGTGCTATTAACAGGTGGTTATCGAGTTGGCATTAACCACTGGTGGGCTTCCAGTATCGAGGAAAATGTGGAAATATCTAATCGTTACTGAAAATAATCTGCCAGTTCCTTTGGGAATTTTCAAAATATATTCATGTGAAAGAGTTTAATTGAATGTTTTCTATCCATGTAACACTGTGACCAAATACAATTGGTTTTGTGGTTTTTCAATCAATCGCAATTAACAGGATAGCTTCAGAAGATTATTCTTCCCCATCAGTAGGATATTTCCGTATCCAATATTGTATGCGCCCGCAATCGATTATTGCTCATTCGCCGAAAGTTCCGAGCTCAGAGAGTTCATTCCCCTCTAGTTTGCCTTCCAAATTGCCATCGTAAACCACACCTTCTCTCGATTCAATCACACACAAAAAGCATACTTAAGCGATATTCTGGTGGTGAGACACATTCATTTTTCGTGAGGACATCGACAAGACAACATCGTTGCTGAGGATGCTGGACGGCGAAGGGTCGAGATCTGCCCTGAAACGCAAGCAGTTTGTTTGAAACTGTGAGGGAGCACAGAGAAGCCGATCCTTCAGGAGAAGAGAAGGTGACCATCGAAGCAGCCGCTACACACACATACACGCACGGAATTCTTTCCGTTTAGATGCCATTCAGCATCGAGAATGATCCGGAAAATAATCGGCCAGTTCCTCTGGGAATTTAAAAATACATTCATGTGAAAGAGTTTATTTTAATGTTTTCTATCCATGTAACACTGTGACCAAATATGTTTCAATCAAGTGCTATTAACAGGTGATTATCGAATTAGCATTAACCACTGATGGGCTGCCAGTATCGAGGAAAATTTGGAAATATCTAATCGTTGCTGGAAAATAATCTGCCAGTTCCCCTTGGAATTGAAAATTACATTCAAGCGAAAGAGTTTATTTTAATGTTTTCTATCCATAAAATATCCATATAATACATTTGGGTTTGTGATTTGTCAATCAAGTACAGTTAGTAGGAAAGCTTCTGAAGATTATTCTTCAGAACAAGGTTTTTCGTATCCTATATTGGATGCATAAAACCTTGTGCCTCCAACGTAACGCTCTCGTTTTCGAAGTCCCCCAAATATTCATTTATTCATTCATTCAGAATGGATTTAGATTCAACTTCAAACAAATGATCTCTAAATCAACGATAGTCCTACGTCACCCTTGCGGTTATACCATAGATATAACCCACTTCCTGTTTTTATGATGTGATGCGATGCGATGTTAAACGATGCCGTACAACCACACGGGTTTACGGTTTGAAAGAAAATAACATATTTTTTTGGGGTCCGCGTGTTTTATACTCTAGCGGTACACACTCACAGGATAGAGACAAATCAGCAGACTCAGCCAAAGGGGCGAGTTCAACGAGACGAACGAATGAGCGTTAAACGGCAGCGATGGCAAAAAATACATTCATCAACATACTGATTTTAACCTCCGACCGAGAAGGTCGCTTTTATTTTCAGCTCAGCAGTTTGACGTTTTGGACAAGAGGACTAGGACGTCCCCCCCCCCGGCGTTTTCGAAAGGAGTGATTTCAACGGTTTTAGTGTGGCAGCAGAAAAAGAAGCAGGAAACAACAGTTCGTTTCGACCGTGAGGAGCGGGCGCCTACCGGTGAACCGGAAAAGCGCGCGCTTACGCGGCGTCACTGACGCCACGCCCCCTTTTTCTTTTCTGGTAGTGTTGTCAATTTTAATAGTAGTGCTTAGTGTTTACAAAATAAAATAAAATTTAAAAAGAAGACGCACGCGTACGGACTGTGAAGTGACAGGAGGGAATAATTCCAAAAGTTTACCCGCGATATTGGTGGTTTTTCAAGTGCTTTTGTATAAAAAGTAGTATTTTCTGGGAACATATCCCCAAGTGTCAAGCCCTCACAATAATAATTCAGTGCTTTAGTGCAAAGTGAAACCCACTTGTCGGCTATACCTAGGGTGTAGCCAGACAACAAAATGGCTTCCAGTAGCTCCGGGCCTCCTAAAGGCCGGGCTACAAACCTGTACGAAGGGAAACTTACCCAACGTACCTCTCCAAAGTGGGCCGACCCACTCAACGGCAATTTGCAGATTCTGCTCCTTCGTGCAACAGGAGAGAACGTGATCCCTTCCAATCCGTTCATAGTTAGTAAAACTATCTCCAACGTTGCGGGGGATAAATTTAACAGCGCGAGACCACAACGAGACGAAAAAAAGAGGAGGCAGTATATTCTTACAACCAAGGACAAGGATATTATTGGTAAGCTCCTTTCAATAACTAAATTGATAGATGAAACCCCTGTTGAAGTTTTCTTTCACCCAACATTAAATCAACGCAAATGCGTTGTCACTTGCCGTGATGTCATTGACATCAAAGAATCCGAACTGGTTACTGAGCTTTCCGATCAAGGTGTGATCGATGTCAAGCGAATTACCAGGAAGGATAACAACATTGTTGTCTCAACGGCAACTTTAATTTTGACCATTCGTGGAACGGTTGTTCCCGATTTCATTTATTTCGGGTTCATTCGAGTCGGGACTAGAAACTTCTATCCTAATCCCATGCAATGCTACAAATGCTACAAATTTGGGCATACGACCAAACGATGCAAACGAGAAAATCCGCTTTGCAGAAACTGCTGTCAAGAATACCTGGAACAACAAACAGAAGCAATCAAAGTATGCAATGCTTCAGCTTTTTGTACAACTGCCAAGGGAACCACTCCTCTTCCAGTAGGAATTGTCCCGTATGGCAAAATAAAAATAAAATTACCAGAATAAGAATCGATAATGGAATTTCACACAAAGAGGCAAAGGAACAGTTTCAACTTCAAAACAATGGCTCTTCATTCGCAAGTGTTTTGCAAAACAGACTCACCAACTTGCGCCTCGGCCGCTTCGGCCACTTCTAGTCGCGAAAGCACCGCCCCCCCCCCAATTGACACCACATTCGATACAACCATGACAGATTCAACAACTGGTAGTTCATCAACCGAATCTGAAAACGAATCAGTTGTCTACGTTTGATGTTCCAAACAAAAACAAAAACAAAAGAAAAATAACTAAAGGATCATCCTCAGAGTCAGATAAAAAATCTGAAGATGAGACCCAAACAAACAAGGACAAGAAAAGAACTAAGAATGAACAAAGACAGTCACCAACAACAAATAACAATACAACCCCAGCAGAAAACAACAACAACAACAACACACATCAAACAAAAAACAACAATAACAACAACAGCAACGCACATTCAACAAAAAACAACACAAACACAACAAACTCTCCAAAGACTTCTACACCAAACAAAAACAGCACCAATACCTCAAAGAAAGCTTCTCTTTCCAATGGTAAGGGACCATCGAACTAATTCTCTTTGAATAGTTCTTTAGTTCTTTGAAATAGTTTAAAAACACCAACACATTCACTCCAACACAGAAATTCGGGATACAATGGAACATCAGAAGTATCCGACAAAATATTCTAGAATTGAAAATGCTTATTTCGAACTCTTATCCCACAGTCATAGCCCTTCAAGAAACTATGACACCAAACAATTTCAACAAACACTTCATCCCAAAGTACATCACATACTTCAAAGAGGGTCCCAGCCCCTAAAAACACGGAGTTGCAATCGCATTCAAGGATGGCACTCCACATGATCTTCTTCCCATTACCACTGACCTTCAGGCAGTGGTAGTGCGCATTCCAATCACCGTCATTAGCATCTACATCACTAATGATTCCGATCCGAACACTCTACGCGGACAACTGGACCATCTGTTCTCCCAACTTCCCGCCCCAATCATACTTATGGGTGATTTCAACGCCCACTCATACGCCTGGGGAGGTGCATACCTCGATCGAAAAGGATCCATCATTGAGGATTTCATATCCGACCATTCTCTTCTCCTTCTTAACAACGGCCAACACACCAGAATCCATTATTCTGGTACTACTTCAGCCATCGATCTCACTATAGTATCAGACAAACTCTCTTCAAAGCTTTCTTGGAACATCCACGATGATACTTGCGAAAGCGATCATTTTCCAATCTTCACTTCCTTCGGCCAAACTTCTCCAGAGTTTTCAACAAGGCCAAGATGGAAATTTGAATACGCTGACTGGGCTGGCTATCAGTTTGACATTGAAAACCGCCTCTCCGCTAAACGAGATTGGACAGCCGAGGAAATCTCCAAAGTTGTCCTAGAAGTTGCAATGGTGCACATCCCCAGAACCAGTGGCATCCCTGGCAGGAAATGTGTCCCATGGTGGTCGCCTGAGCTGAAGGCAACGATCAAAGGTCGACGTAAGGCCTTACGCAAATTAAGAAAGGCCCATCCGGACAGCCCACTGAGGCCCACTCTGCTTACAGAGTTCCAAAGGGCTCGCAAAGAAGCTAAGACTGTTATCAACACAGCCAAGCACAACAGTTGGGTTAAATTCGTCAGCGAAATTAATCCCAACGCGTCAACAAAGGAGTTATGGAGTAAGATTGGTAGGCTTCATGGCAAGAAAAGGAGCAAAGAATATAATCTTCTAATTAACGGTCAATACACCAATGACCGGAAAATCATCGCCGAGGCGTTTGGAGATTTCTTTGCATCCGCCTCCTCCAATCAAAACTACGACCAAACCTTCCTAAACCACAAAACGGAATGCGAAAGAATTCCCATCGATTTTCATACCGATGTGGAATTTGACTTCAACAAAAACCTCTCCCTCAAAGAGCTCGATTGGGTACTGAACAAAGTCAAACAAGGATCCACAGGACCTGATGACATCAGCTACCCTATGCTTAAGAATCTACCCCATCTCGGGAAAAAAGCACTTCTGAAGCTCCTCAACAAAGTCTGGGACAGTGGAACCCTCCCCAGTTGCTGGAAAGAGGGTTTAATGATCTGTATCCCGAAACCAGACATGAACAACCATCTTCTTGACAATTTCCGCCCCATCACTCTTCTAAGTTGTGTTGGGAAAGTCATGGAAAGAATGATCAATCGACGCTTAACGACTTTTCTAGAGTCAAATAAGCTGATTGATCCCAGACAATTCGCCTTCCGTGCGGGAAAAGGTACAGAAGATTGCCTTATAGCAATCGAAAAAATCCTAGACGACACTGAAAAATTACATCACATTGATATTGTTTCCCTGGATTTATCCAAGGCCTTCGATCGGGCATGGAGGTATCCAGTGCTGAAAAGCCTTTTCGACTGGGGGATTCGTGGGAGGTTAGGTCTCTTCATTAAAAGTTTTCTAGAAAACCGGTCTTTCAAAACCGTAATTAACAACCACCAATCTTCTCTAAAAATCCCAGAAAACGGCTTCCCACAAGGCTCAGCACTTTCACCAACCCTCTTCAACATTGCCATGCAATCTCTATTCGAGATTATCGCGGACCATATAAATATCATAGTCTATGCAGATGACATCACTCTTATCTCTACGAGCTGCTTCGGCTTAATTCAGAGAAAGAGGCTTCAAAAATCCTTAGACTCCATCCAAAACTGGGCTCTAAAAACAGGTTTCAAACTTTCCCCGGAGAAATCCAAACACATACATATCGGAAAAGCTCTCAGAAGGAGAACCTATCTTCAGCTCAACAAAATCCCGATCCCTACAATGAGGACATTGAAAATACTATGGGTTACTTTCGACAAGAAACTCAACTTCCTATCACATTCCCAAAAGACCAAAATAGCCACCAGAAAGAAATTGAACATCATCAAGGCTATCGCAGGCAACCTAGCCTCTGGCCATAGAAAGACGCTGCTAAATGTTGTAAATGTTTGGTTGGTCCCACAAATCCTTTACGGAATAGGCACCTTCAGCCGTGGAGGGCTTCAAAAATCCTTAGACTCCATCCAAAACTGGGCTCTAAAAACAGGTTTCAAACTTTCCCCGGAGAAATCCAAACACATACATATCGGAAAAGCTCTCAGAAGGAGAACCTATCTTCAGCTCAACAAAATCCCGATCCCTACAATGAGGACATTGAAAATACTATGGGTTACTTTCGACAAGAAACTCAACTTCCTATCACATTCCCAAAAGACCAAAATAGCCACCAGAAAGAAATTGAACATCATCAAGGCTATCGCAGGCAACCTAGCCTCTGGCCATAGAAAGACGCTGCTAAATGTTGTAAATGTTTGGTTGGTCCCACAAATCCTTTACGGAATAGGCACCTTCAGCCGTGGAGGGGACAGGGTGTTAAACACCATTCAACCAATTTACAATAAAGCAATTAGGCTCGCAATTGGCGCTTTTCCCACCAGTCCTACTCTTGCTGTAATGGCAGAATGTGGGCAACTTCCCTTCACCCACCTGGTAACAAAAGCCATCACTAATAAAGCCATCCGTCACTTGTCACTCCCCGAAAGCGACCACAATGTCCCATTAATACATAGGGCTAAAACATGGTTCAAAAATGTCACGAACAAAGATCTTCCCGATATATGTGAACGTTCATCTGCGACGGGAAGAAATTGGAACGTCAAACCGCCGAACATTAACCTTGAACTTCTCAAGGCAGTTCGGGCGGGAGACCCTTCTCCAAAAGTCAAAGCCTGCTTCAATAACCTCGTTGCATCCAATTTTCAAAACAACCACCAGGTATACACAGATGGTTCAGTCAGTGCCGATGGAGTTGGATGTGGAATCTTTGAGAGTAGATACACTGGTAGCTTTTCTCTTCCACCGCAATGCTCCATCTTCAGTGCGGAAGCTTTCGCCCTTTTAATAGCTACCCAAGAATGCACCCATGATTTTCTTCCTACCACAATATTCTCAGACGCAGCTAGCTGTCTCCACGATCTTCTAAGTGGAAACAGCAAACACCCATGGATTAAGCAAACAGAAGAGGCTGCTTCAAATAAAAACATCTCCTTCTGCTGGGTTCCTGGTCACTCAGGAATCCGCGGAAACACAGCCGCCGACATACTGGCCGGCAAGGGCAGCAAAATAGAACCCCCAGACATGCCCTGTCCTCCATCTGACATTGTCCGCTGGGTAAAACAGCAAGTCCGTGAAAGTTGGGACATAGGTTGGATAAACAGCCGTCCCACTCATCTTCATAAAATTAAAAATTCCACTCTCCCTTGGGAGGACCGTCTCAATAGTAGGGAAAGGCAAGTCCTTACCCGTCTTCGAATTGGGCACACCCCAATGTGCTTGCAACGAAGCTCCGGTTTCCGTTAGCCATCTTTTACTTGAATGTCAACATACCAAAGATGCTCGAGTCCGACACAACATAGGTCAGAGACTCCGAGATATCCTCAGTAGAGACGAGACCCAAGAAACCAATTTAATTGCGTTTCTGAAAGAAACCGACTTCTTTGGTAAAATCTAAATCGAAATACTAAATACCTTGGAAATTGCTTATTAAAGTTCGCCACTTCACAGTCATGTATGCGTGTTTATGTGTGTATACACATGTATGTACGGGTCGGAAGGAAGGAATTCATACATGTATATACACGCATTCAATAATAATAAATAACAAATAATATAATATATACTTTCATACCCACATCTATCTTCTATCCATTACATTATACTTTAATCAACTTCCTATTCCTACAGCCACACTCACCAAGGAGGATAAATTCATTAAATAAACCTCTCCATTTTTCAGCTCTACTATATACCATTAAATTCAAAACCACTATATTTTATTATCTATTCAAACTGTATTTCATTTCATTTCACCCCACCCCACACCCACTCCTCCCCTCTTTCCTTCCCATACCACTCCCACCCCCTTCCACTCCACTAATCCCACCCAAATCCTTTCCACTCCTTTCCTTCCCATCCTCCTGAGAAGGGCCTTTTTGTTTTTTTGTTTTTGGAACACGCCTTTCGCTGGGTCACTTGTGCTTCGTTACTGCTTTGGTCCTCGGATCAGTAAATATTTACTTTTCTTTACAGCATATATTAAATATCTTATGAAGCATAGGATCCCTTCCTACCTTCTTCTTTAACCGAGAGTCGAGCGGACAGATCTGATGAGTGATTTTGTTGGTTTCCCTTTCGCCAGTCCCCTCTGGGCTGGTTTTATTGTGGCTCTTCACTGGGCTAGAGGCGAATGAACTGCAAAGTTTAAAGCCTCTTAAAAACAAAGAAAGAAAGAAAGAAGAAAATACATTCATTACGATTTGTTCGCTCGTTGGATTCACATGCAGGCTGAAAAGGGTCCTTTTCAGGATCACAAAATTATCTTCAATCTAAAGAGTTTATTGTTTTGTTATCACTCGATATCCCCATTTTGTTCGACTAAACCTTTCTGTTTAGCGATTTGTTGCCACTCGCCACAGCTTTCACAGTTGGGAAATTTCTTCCCATCCAGCTTTGTGACATGTTGTACAGTAAATTACATTCAATGCGACGTGCCGAAGCAACACTCAGTGTCGCATTGGAGGCAATTTTAACCTGTAATTGAACATTTGCGATGACAGTGGTACAGTGTCGACCTTCAATGTGGGGTCATAATTTGGATCTCTATGTTTACAAAAATGTCCAACTAAATAAGTCGCATTACATGTCCGTTCAATTAGCTAAATGTCGAACTAATAGTAAATTACTGTACTTTCAATCTGGAAAAAATTTAAGAATTGGTGAAAATTGAATAATCAGGAAAGTCCCCAACTATCAATAAGCTCAGAACAACTGTCAAATTCACATACTCATCAGATCCTGGCAAACAAGTTATGAAAAAATCAATTTGTGTTTTATTATTATTTTGGATATTATTTTAGGAAGCATTGAACTGTATTTCGTAAACTCTTTTTTGAAAGGTTTAATTGGCCTGATAAGCGCCGTGTTTTATGGAATGGTTCCAATTTAGAAAACTTTGTACTCGTGGTTTTGAAAAAAACCATTTCGAACGCCCTCGATGCCGCCTTGTTCTGGATTTGCCACCAAAGCAGATTGTATAAAGAACAAACTTTTTTCTTCTGCTACCAGCTGCCGTTTTGCGATTGCGTTTGCCACTCGCCACTCGCTGCAACTGCCTGTTGTTGTCTTGATCCACCGAACCGAATGTGTTCTGTTCCGAATGCGGGTTTTCTTATCGTCGCGAGCAGCTTAGCCAGCCAAATCGATCACTTCGGCGGCCGAAACTATATAACGCCGGCTAGGTGGACTGGTGCACTGGTACTAACGCGCTCGGCCTAGCTACCCTTGCGGGGAACTCCAGATCAACACGGTTCGAGCGGGATTTTGCCTTTCCCTTCACTTTTCCTCCTTAACCATGTCCAGACATGGCTGCTTGGGTTGGTTTCTTGAATGAAGGAAGGTATTGTATTATAGAGACTTTGAACTTTTTCAGTTCATTCGTCTCTAGCCTTGAGAAAGGCCCTTTGAAAACTCTACTCTACTCTACTCCAGCACTACCACCTCCACCCTCTTGCCTTGAGAAAGGCACTCGATTCCTCGCCGTCCAGCTCGTCCAGCAACGATGTTGTCCAGTCGGTGTCCACACAAAGAATGGTTTGTTGATGTGTTGTGATGCGAACCGATGTGGTGTGCGGTTTGAATGAGAATGATCGTTACGGCAGCGGAGCGGGGATTTTTAAGCTGACTGGCTGGCTCAAGAATTACGCATGTGTGAGACTGCGACCAATGTTTCGTTCATTTTTTTCTTTTTCCTTTCCAATCGTGCTTCATTCTATTTCGCTGCTGCTCAGGTTGCCCGTTTTGGTCGGTACGATTTGAGGAGCACAAAATGGACCAATCAAAAATGGGCACATAGTGCATTTGGACAATGCTTGATATTTTACAATTATTCAGTTATTTATCTCAAGAAAAATGAAATGTTATTCGTTATGATAGATGCGTAGATATATTTCCTATCAATTGATGCAAAAACCATTGCGATCTATTGAGAAATGCTCAAGTTATAAGCGTTCCAAATCTTGCATTTTTTCCTACTTGTTCAGTGCCTAGATTTGCATTTCACCCCCTATATTTTCCGGTTAGACGTAGTCCTACGTCAAAATCCTAGACGACACAACTGAAAAACTACAGAACATAGATATCGTTTCACTTGACCTATCCAAGGCCTTCGATCGGGCATGGAGATACCCAGTGCTGAAAAGCCTCTTCAACTGGGGGATTCGTGGGAGGTTAGGCCTCCTAATAAAGAGTTTCCTTGAAAACCGGTCTTTCAAAACCATCATCAACAACCATAAGTGTACCCGGTCACTCAGGAATCTGCGGAAACACAGCCGCCGACATATTGGCCGGCAAGGGCAGCAAAATAGAACCCCCAGACATGCCCTGTCCTCCATCTGACATTGTCCGCTGGGTTAAACAGCAAGTCCGTGAAAGTTGGGACATAGGCTGGATAAACAGCCGTCCCACTCATCTTCATAAAATAAAAAACAGGAAGTGGGTTATATCTATGGTAAAACCGCAAGGGTGACGTAGGACTATCGTTGATTTAGAGATCATTTGTTTGAAGTTGAATCTGAATTCATTCTGAATGAATGAATATTTGGAGAACTTCGAAAACGAGAGCGTTACGTTGGAGCCACAAGGTTTTATGCATCCAATATTGGATACGGAAATATCCTACTGATGGGGAAGAATAATCTTCAGAAGCTACCCTGTTAATTGCGATTGATTGAAAAATCACAAAACCAAATGTATTTGGTCACACTGTTTCATGGATAGAAAACATTAAAATAAACTCTTTCACATGAATGTAATTTTAAATTCCCAGAGGAACTGGCAGATTATTTTCAGTAACGATTAGATATTACCACATTTTCCTCGATACTGGAAGACCACCAGTGGTTAATGCTAACTCGATAACCATCTGTTAATAGCACTTGATTGAAACATATTTGGTCACAGTGTTACATGGATAGAAAACATTCAATTAAACTCTTCCACATGAATATATTTTGAAAATTCCCAGAGGAACTGGCAGATTATTTTCAGTAACGATTAGTTATTTCCACATTTTCCTCGATACTGGAAGCCCACCAGTGGTTAATGCCAACTCGATAACCACCTGTTAATAGCACTTGATTGAAACATATTTGGTCACAGTGTAACATGGATAGAAAACTTCAATTAAACTCTTTCACATGAATATATTTTGAAAATTCCCAGAGGAACTGGCAGATTATTTTCCAGCAATGATTGAACTTTCCGGAACTTTCCCAATGCTGAATGGCATCCTAACGGAAAGAGTTCTGCGCGTGTATGTGTCGATCCTTCGCCGTCCACCTCCTCCAGCACGTTAGGCAACGATGTTGTCTTGTCGATGTCCTCACGAAAAATGAATGTGTCTCACCACCAGAATATCGCTTAAGTATGCTTTTTGTGTGTGATTGAATCGAGAGAAGGTGTGGTTTACGATGGCAATTTGGAAGGCAAACTAAAGGGGAATGAACTCTCTGAGCTCGGAACTTTCGGCGACTGAGCAATAATCGATTGCGGGCGCATACAATATTGGATACGGAAATATCCTACTGATGGGGAAGAATAATCTTCTGAAGCTATCCTGTTAATTGCGATTGATTGAAAAACCACAAAACCAAATGTATTTGGTCACAGTGTTACATGGATAGAAAACATTCAATTAAACTCTTTCACATGAATATATTTTGAAAATTCCCAAAGGAACTGGCAGATTATTTTCAGTAACGATTAGTTATTTCCACATTTTCCTCGATACTGGAAGCCCACCAGTGGTTAATGCCAACTCGATAACCACCTGTTAATAGCACTTGATTGAAACATATTTGGTCACAGTGTAACATGGATAGAAAACATTCAATTATACTCTTTCACATGAATATATTTTGAAAATTCCCAAAGGAACTGGCAGATTATATTCAGTAACGATTAGATATTTCCACATTTTCCTCGATACTGGAAGCCCACCAGTGGTTAATGCCAACTCGATAACCACCTGTTAATAGCACTTGATTGAAACATATTTGGTCACAGTGTAACATGGATAGAAAACTTCAATTAAACTCTTTCACATGAATATATTTTGAAAATTCCCAAAGGAAATGCCAGATTATTTTCCAGCAATGATTAGATCTTTCCGGAACTTTCTCGATGCTGAATGGCATCCTAACGGAAAGAGTTCTGCGCGTGTATGTGTCGATCCTTCGCCGTCCACCTCCTCCAGCACGTTAGGCAACGATGTTGTCTTGTCGATGTCCTCACGAAAAATGAATGTGTCTCACCACCAGAATATCGCTTAAGTATGCTTTTTGTGTGTGATTGAATCGAGAGAAGGTGTGGTTTACGATGGCAATTTGGAAGGCAAACTAGAGGGGAATGAACTCTCTGAGCTCGGAACTTTCGGCGACTGAGCAATAATCGATTGCGGGCGCATACAATATTGGATACGGAAATATCCTACTGATGGGGAAGAATAATCTTCTGAAGCTATCCTGTTAATTGCGATTGATTGAAAAACCACAAAACCAAATGTATATGGTCACAGTGTTACATGGATAGAAAACATTCAATTAAACTCTTTCACATGAATATATTTTGAAAATTCCCAAAGGAACTGGCAGATTATTTTCAGTAACGATTAGTTATTTCCACATTTTCCTCGATACTGGAAGCCCACCAGTGGTTAATGCCAACTCGATAACCACCTGTTAATAGCACTTGATTGAAACATATTTGGTCACAGTGTAACATGGATAGAAAACATTCAATTATACTCTTTCACATGAATATATTTTGAAAATTCCCAAAGGAACTGGCAGATTATATTCAGTAACGATTAGATATTTCCACATTTTCCTCGATACTGGAAGCCCACCAGTGGTTAATGCCAACTCGATAACCACCTGTTAATAGCACTTGATTGAAACATATTTGGTCACAGTGTAACATGGATAGAAAACATTCAATTAAACTCTTTCACATGAATATATTTTGAAAATTCCCAAAGGAACTGGCAGATTATTTTCAGTAACGATTAGTTATTTCCACATTTTCCTCGATACTGGAAGCCCACCAGTGGTTAATGCCAACTCGATAACCACCTGTTAATAGCACTTGATTGAAACATATTTGGTCACAGTGTAACATGGATAGAAAACTTCAATTAAACTCTTTCACATGAATATATTTTGAAAATTCCCAAAGGAAATGCCAGATTATTTTCCAGCAATGATTAGATCTTTCCGGAACTTTCTCGATGCTGAATGGCATCCTAACGGAAAGAGTTCTGCGCGTGTATGTGTCGATCCTTCGCCGTCCACCTCCTCCAGCACGTTAGGCAACGATGTTGTCTTGTCGATGTCCTCACGAAAAATGAATGTGTCTCACCACCAGAATATCGCTTAAGTATGCTTTTTGTGTGTGATTGAATCGAGAGAAGGTGTGGTTTACGATGGCAATTTGGAAGGCAAACTAGAGGGGAATGAACTCTCTGAGCTCGGAACTTTCGGCGACTGAGCAATAATCGATTGCGGGCGCATAAAATATTGGATACGGAAATATCCTACTGATGGGGAAGAATAATCTTCTGAAGCTATCCTGTTAATTGCGATTGATTGAAAAACCACAAAACCAAATGTATTTGGTCACAGTGTTACATGGATAGAAAACATTCAATTAAACTCTTTCACATGAATATATTTTGAAAATTCCCAAAGGAACTGGCAGATTATTTTCAGTAACGATTAGATATTTCCACATTTTCCTCGATACTGGAAGCCCACCAGTGGTTAATGCCAACTCGATAACCACCTGTTAATAGCACTTGATTGAAACATATTTGGTCACAGTGTAACATGGATAGAAAACATTCAATTAAACTCTTTCACATGAATATATTTTGAAAATTCCCAGAGGAACTGGCAGATTATTTTCCAGCAATGATTAGATCTTTCCGGAACTTTCCCGATGCTGAATGGCATCCTAACGGAAAGAGTTCTGCGCGTGTATGTGTCGATCCTTTGCCGTCCACCTCCTCCAGCACGTTAGGCAACGATGTTGTCTTGTCGATGTCCTCACGAAAAATGAATGTGTCTCACCACCAGAATATCGCTTAAGTATGCTTTTTGTGTGTGATTGAATCGAGAGAAGGTGTGGTTTACGATGGCAATTTGGAAGGCAAACTAGAGGGGAATGAACTCTCTGAGCTCGGAACTTTCGGCGACTGAGCAATAATCGATTGCGGGCGCATACAATATTGGATACGGAAATATCCTACTGATGGGGAAGAATAATCTTCTGAAGCTATCCTGTTAATTGCGATTGATTGAAAAACCACAAAACCAAATGTATATGGTCACAGTGTTACATGGATAGAAAACATTCAATTAAACTCTTTCACATGAATATATTTTGAAAATTCCCAAAGGAACTGGCAGATTATTTTCAGTAACGATTAGTTATTTCCACATTTTCCTCGATACTGGAAGCCCACCAGTGGTTAATGCCAACTCGATAACCACCTGTTAATAGCACTTGATTGAAACATATTTGGTCACAGTGTAACATGGATAGAAAACATTCAATTATACTCTTTCACATGAATATATTTTGAAAATTCCCAAAGGAACTGGCAGATTATATTCAGTAACGATTAGATATTTCCACATTTTCCTCGATACTGGAAGCCCACCAGTGGTTAATGCCAACTCGATAACCACCTGTTAATAGCACTTGATTGAAACATATTTGGTCACAGTGTAACATGGATAGAAAACTTCAATTAAACTCTTTCACATGAATATATTTTGAAAATTCCCAAAGGAAATGCCAGATTATTTTCCAGCAATGATTAGATCTTTCCGGAACTTTCTCGATGCTGAATGGCATCCTAACGGAAAGAGTTCTGCGCGTGTATGTGTCGATCCTTCGCCGTCCACCTCCTCCAGCACGTTAGGCAACGATGTTGTCTTGTCGATGTCCTCACGAAAAATGAATGTGTCTCACCACCAGAATATCGCTTAAGTATGCTTTTTGTGTGTGATTGAATCGAGAGAAGGTGTGGTTTACGATGGCAATTTGGAAGGCAAACTAGAGGGGAATGAACTCTCTGAGCTTGGAACTTTCGGCGACTGAGCAATAATCGATTGCGGGCGCATAAAATATTGGATACGGAAATATCCTACTGATGGGGAAGAATAATCTTCTGAAGCTATCCTGTTAATTGCGATTGATTGAAAAACCACAAAACCAAATGTATTTGGTCACAGTGTTACATGGATAGAAAACATTCAATTAAACTCTTTCACATGAATATATTTTGAAAATTCCCAAAGGAACTGGCAGATTATTTTCAGTAACGATTAGATATTTCCACATTTTCCTCGATACTGGAAGCCCACCAGTGGTTAATGCCAACTCGATAACCACCTGTTAATAGCACTTGATTGAAACATATTTGGTCACAGTGTTACATGGATAGAAAACATTCAATTAAACTCTTTCACATGAATATATTTTGAAAATTCCCAAAGGAACTGGCAGATTATTTTCAGTAATGATTAGATATTTCCACATTTTCCTCGATACTGGAAGCCCACCAGTGGTTAATGCCAACTCGATAACCACCTGTTAATAGCCGCGCGTGTATGTGTGTGTAGCGATGTCTTCCCAGGGAACCGTTTGTGGCATCACTCTCCTCCTGATAGATTCCCTTCTGGCCTAGGGTGCACAAACAGGCTCTTGGTGACACCGTTCATCCGCGCTTTCATAATAAATAAAGAGCTTCACCGCAACAGCGACAACATGCTCCAATCGCTGTTCAATTAGAACTGAGTGGATTTCCGAGCGCCGCTCGCTTATATACCGATTGGTGATTTCAATAGCCTGTTTTGAAAGCAATTTTAAGACTATTGAAACAAGTTTTTGGATCAAAAAGTAACAAGTATATAACGCGTAGACATTTTATCTTTCGAATGAAGTGTTCATCATACCATTTCGTTCAGTTGTTTAGGAGCTATTAACGCTCAAAATCTCGGTCTCCGGCGTAACGCTTTCGTTTTCGAAACTTTGATTTTACACCCCGGTATAGAAATGAAAGACGTAGTCCTACGTCAAAATTCCACTCTCCCTTGGGAGGACCGTCTCAATAGTAGGGAAAGGCGAGTCCTTACCCGTCTTCGAATTGGGCACACTAACTTCACCCACTCACAAAACCCCAATGTGTTTGCAACGAAGCACCTGTTTCCGTTAGCCATCTTCTATTAGAATGCCAACATACCAAAGATGCTCGAGTCCAACACAATATAGGTCAGAGTCTCCGAGATATCCTCAGTAGAGACGGGACCCAAGAAACCAATCTAATTGCGTTTCTGAAAGAAACCGACTTCTATGGTAAAATCTAAATCGAAACATTAAATACTTTTGAAATTGTTTATTTATTACAGTTCGCCACTTCACGGTCATGTATATACATGTATGTACCTACATACTCTGTATATACATGTATGTACCTACATACATATACACGCATCTATTAATACATATTCTCACATCTATATTTCATTTATTACATTACTTAACTGATTTCCTAATTTTACAGCCACACTCACCAATAAGGATAAATACATTAAATAAACCTATCCATTTTTCAACTCTATTATATACCATTAAATTCAAAACCACTATATTTTATTAAATATCTATTCAAACTGTATTTCATTTCATTTCAAACGAAGTGGTATGAATCACATTATTTGAAAGATAAAATGAAGATGTTTTCTGCCAATTTCCTTCAACCTCAAAACATCTCTTTCTCCCGTTTGTCGTTATTGCGTTCGCTAATCCTTTCTCACAACACCCATTTCTTGTTTGAGAAATTGTTGAGTAAACATCGTTTACCAGTGTGCGTAGAGAGGGAATTCTTTAAGATTCATTGCACCTCTAATAAATTGCCGAAAGACGTGGTCTTACTTTGATCGCACTTGATTGAAAAATCCAAAACGAAATGTATTTGGTCGCAGCATTATATGAGTAGGAAGCAAATAATCGCTCGAAAATTACATGATTTTCGCGATGTGACAAATTTTCCGTATTACATGTTATGCATCCAATATTGGATACGAAAATTATCTACTGGTGGGGAAAAATAATATTCAGAAGCTTTCCTGTCAATTGCGATTGATTGAAAAATCACAAAACCAAATGTATTTGGTTGCAGTGTTGTATGGATAGAAAACATTAAAATAAACTCTTTCGCATGAATGTATTTTTCAATTCCCAGGGGAACTGGTAGATTATTTTTCAGCAATGATGATAGCAACGAGGGTTCCGCGCGTGTATGTGTGTGTGGCGGCTGCTCCGTGGAACCTTGGAACCGTGGCATCACTCTCCTCCTGATGGTAACACCGTTCATCAGCGCTTTCATGATAAACGAAGTAAGCTTCATCACAACAGCGACAACATGCTCCAATCGCTGTTCAATTATAACTGAGTGGGTTTACGAGCGGCGCTCGCTTATATACCGATTGGTGATTTCAATAGCCTGTTTTGAAAGCAATTTTAAGGCTATTGACACACACACACACACACACACACACACACACACACGAAAGGAGTGCCAAGCACATCAGGATTGACGCCAGTAAGATCCTGATTACGACATACTGGTTACGACATAGAAAACGGACACGATACGGAAACGATTTCAACACGACGCTAAAGGCTGACAGTCGTACTATCCTGTTCCCTGAGTAAGGAAGGGTGACACCGTCCTGAAATGGCGTTTGGGCTAATAGTGCGGTTGCCCCCGTCCCGGTAATAACTTGGCAAGTCTTCGGGTACGTTCGATGCTCGTCTAGGCCCAGGCACTAGGTACTAGGCGTCAGATGTCACATTCCTGACTTGCGCTGATCTGGCTCTGAACACGGTCCCCATGAAGGACCGTGTCAACCCCTGCATGGCCTCACTGCTTGCATAGATAACCATGGGATCACTGGTAGCGACTATGTACAACGAGCGGAGATAGCGGCCCGAAGTTGGGACCCAGAAAAATATGAATAGTTGCAATAACACACCAACAAACGATGGAGAGGAGAATGTGTCGCGAGAAGCGGAAGAATGCTGAGGTCACCTGTCACTCGAGTAGCCACAACGAGTACAAGCAACACAAAACCACAAGAAGTGTTTGCTGCCCAAGCATTCCAAGGAGATCTTGGCTCCGTACAGAGCCAGTTGTTTACGCTGACCTCAAGCGCATCCCAAGAAGGGCAACTTGGGGGGCTCAGCATCACGGACGTTAGGAAAAAGGTCAACGAACTTTACGAGTTCGTAAAGGACAAAAACAATGTCCACTTAAAAATAAAACATCTGGTGACGAGCATCAGATCGGTCGTCATGGTTGCTGAACGCGAGCATAAGGAGCTGCAGATGAGAGCAGAGGGTGCTGAAAAGGCTCTGCTCGAGGCGAATGAGAAACCCGTCGAGATACTTGAGACGCCGAAGGGTCCTCTGAACACACGATCGGACAAGAGAAGGAGGGACACCCCAGGAGAAGAAGAAGAGCTGAAAAAGGCCAAGAACGATCTGAGTAACGCGAAAGGAGGTGAAAGCAGTGAATGGCGTACTGTCGATAACCAGGCAGAAAAACGCAAAAAACAGAAGGAGAAGAAGAAAAAAGTTGAGCAGGAAAAGAAGAAACTCAGACCTCGAGTGGAGCGAATCAAGGGCGATGCTTTGATCGTTGAAGTGTCAGCAGGAGTATCGTATGCAGCTATCCTTCGGAAAGTGAGAGACGATCCGGAGTTGCAGACACTGGGCGAGAACGTCGTGAAAACTAGGCGCACGCAGAAAGGCGAGATGCTCTTCGAGCTTAAAAAAGATCCAGCGGTTAAGAGCTCTGCTTTCAAACAACTCATTGAGAAATCACTAGGGGAGGAGGCGAAGGTGAGAGCTCTCTCTCAGGAATCAACCATCGAGTGCCGGTATCTGGACGAGATCACGACTGTTGAGGAATTGAGAACTGCGTTACAGTCACAATGTGACCTTGGCGATGTGCCAATGACAATCCGGCTGAGAAAGGCATACGGTGGGACACAAACGGCCTCGATACGGCTCTCGAAACAAGCTGCGAATAAACTGGTGGAGAAGGGTAAAATAAAAGTGGGGTGGTCCGTGTGCCCGATGAAAGCTCCCCCTCGTATGGCCAAGCAAATGGAGAGATGCTTTCAATGCATGGGCTTCGGTCACCAGGCGAAAAACTGCGGTGGTCCTGACAGATCGAAATTGTGCAGGAAGTGCGGGACGGAAGGTCACGTTGCTAGAGACTGCACAAAGCAACCGAGGTGCATGTTGTGCAAGGAGGAGGACGGAAACGACCACGTCACAGGTAGCTTCAAATGTCCGGCGTACAAAAAGGCGATTGCGGGTTCGCAGTAATGGAGGTTACCCAGCTCAACCTCAATCATTGCGACATAGCACAGCAATTGTTGTGGCAGTCAACAACTGAAACTAAATGCGACTGGTTACGACATGGAAAATGGACACGGTACGGAAACGATTTCAACTCGACGCTAAAGGCTGACAGTCGTGCTATTCTGTTCCCTGTGTAAGGAAGGGTGACACCTTCCTGAAACGGCGTGTGGGCTAAAGTGCGATTCACATACAACATCCACTTCACGTTCGAGTTCAGGCACGCCACGTTGCGTCTATTATTCTTCCAAGTAGTTCTTATGCAAACATTCATATACACCGGCAACGGCAACTTCGACTTGCCGTTGCTGGTGTATGTGAATGCATCAATAGGAATTGAATGGAAGAATAACTGACGCAACGTGACGTGACGGAACGCGAACGGTAGTGCGGTTGCCCTCGTCCCGGTAATAACTTGGCAAGTCTTCTGGTACGTTCGATGGTACTAGGCATCAGATGTTACATTCCTGACTTACGCTGATCTGGCTCTGAACACGGGCCCCATGAAGGACCGTGTCAACCATGGCCTCACTGCTTGCATAGATAACCATGGAATTACTAAAAGCGACTATGTACAACGAGCGGAGATAGCGGCCCGAAGTTGGGACCCACCAGACCATGAATACGAATGATAAATTCAATAGACGAAACGACGAGAATGACACCACATCAATTGGAGACGTAAACGTGTTCGCAAGAAGCGGTAAGCTCCAGAGATCACCAGCACGAACGACCACAGCGAGCTCTGTAAATAACACTCCCCTAGGGCAGCAGCAAGAATCACAAGGAGATGCCGCCCCAATGTTTACTCAGAAATCTATCAACATCACTTCCTCTGAAGGACTGCAGCTTGGGAGGTCAAGCCAGATGGAGGTAAAAAGGAGAGTAAACGAACTCTATGAGTTCATTAAAGACAAAAACATTGTCCATACGAAGATTAAGCACTTAGTGACGAGCGTCAAATCGGCCGTTATGGCTGCTGACCGCGAGCAAAAGGAGTTGACCACGGAGCCGAAGTTGCGGAAAAATTGGGTGACGGACAGATGATTAGAGATGGCCGCAATACAGGTTATGGGCAGATATCCTGTCCAGGAAGTGATTGGAGGCTCATATGAAGGATTCGTTATCGCCAAAATTAATGGAATCTGCATGTGCAGTTGCTATGCATCCCCGAGATGGACAAACGAGCAGTTCGACCAGATGGTGGACCCAATGACCGCGGAACTAATCGGTACGAAACCGATCGTCATTGGAGGTAACTTCAATGCTTGGGTGATGGAGTGGGGAAGCAGATGTACTAACGTAAGAGGGTGCAGTCTACTGGAAGCTCTTGCAAAGCTGGAAGTGACGCTACTCAATGAAGGAAGCACCAGCACCTTCTGTAAAGATGGCCGCGAATCTATCATCGACGTCACTTTCTGCAGTCCGTCGTTGGTGGCGAACACTGAGTGGAAAGTGTGCGAATCGTATACACATAGTGACCACTAGGCGATCCGGTATAGAATCGGTCAACGAAACCACGTGAGAGTACGGAGGACAACAAGCAGTGAGCGGAAGTGGAAGACGAATGCTTTCGACAAGGACCTTTTCGTTGAAGCACTTTGTCTAGATAGTAGAGCTTTAGACTGGAACGCGGAAAACCTGACAGATTTTCTGGTGAGAGCGTGCGACTCTACCATGCCGAGGAAATTAGTCCCTGAAGACGCGTCCACATTACGCCAATCGGCCTTGACCGCTCGGTAAAACCGACTAAATGTGGACGTACCGCCCGGGCTTGCCGACGTGCCGAAAACCGACTCGAATCAAACCGAACCCAACCCGAAACAAGTTCGGTTCGAGAAAGTCGAACCAAAACAAAACGAAGTAAATTAGCGTTGACGACATAGTGCTTCGTGTGTTCGTGACGGCTTCGGGCATCCGATGGGACATCGGCTTCGTGCACCCGATGGGGCGTCCACATAACATAACGAACCGAATTTGCCGCCTGGTATAGGCCGATCGGCATCATTCGGCATAATGTGGACGCGCCTTAAGAACCGACGCCCAGCTAACTGGTGAAACCAAAAACTCCGCAATCTTCGCGCTAGTTGTCTTCGGGCCAGAAGAAGGGTCCAGCGTGCAAGTAATAGTGCCGATAGAGAGGAGCGTCGAACGGTGTACCGAGCACCTAGAGCCGCTTTGAAACGGGAAATTGAACAGAGTAAATCGAACTGTTTCAAGGAGCTATGCCGAGATGCAGACGTCAACCCATGGGGCGATGCTTATCGAGTCGTGATGGCGAGGATCAGAGGTCGTCGCTCGTCGTATCGTTTCCCGAGAAGCTGAAGGTCATTGTGGAGAGATTATTCCCGAGGCATGATCCAACGGTTCAACGGTGGAACGTTATGTACAACGGATTCCTGATATTGAAGCTTCCCAAAGACGTGGAGATCGTGGGCTTCGCGGACGATGTCGCACTAACAGTGACAGGAGAAACGCTCGAAGAGGTGAAAATGCTAGCAACCGAGTCCTTCGTCACAGTAGAGAACTGGATGCAAGCAGCGCAACTGAGGATTGCTCATAACAAAACGGAAGAGCTGTTTGTGAGTAATTGCAAAGCCGTCAGCGGGCGGAAATCACGGTCGGTGAACACGTGATATCTTCGAAGCGTGTGTTGAAGTACTTGGGAGTTCTGATCGACGAACGGGTGAATTTCAACAACCACGTCGACTACGCCTGCGAGAAAGCAGGAAAATCTGTCACTGCGATAGCGAGGATAATGCTGAACAACGCTGGGCCCTGCAGTAGCAAAAGGCGTCTTCTAGCTACTGTATCCTCGTCAATACTGCGGAACGGAGCGCCAGCCTGGTCTGCGGCTCTCCAAATCCATCAGAATTGCAGAAAACTGGACCGGACGTTTCTGCTCATGGCGATGTGAGTTGTGAGCGCGTACAGGAGATTTCGATTTTAACCTGACGCAGTTCCTGTCTGGACATGGCTGTTTCAGGCAATATCTTCATCGGTTCGGGCACGCAAGGTCGCCACTCTGCCTGGAGTGCGGGGACGTGGAGGAATCACCGGAGCACGTCGTGTTCGTATGTCCCAGATTCACCGCAAGGCACGAGGGACTGCCTGTCCTTCATGCTGGGAATATTGTGGAATAATGTGTCGTGACGAGGGCACCTGGAACGCTGTGAACAGTGCAATCGTACACATCATGTCCGAGCTACAGCGGAAGTGGAGGACTGACCAGAAATCTTACAACGCCTGACTGTTCAAGGAGAACACCTGCGAGGACTGCTCAAACGGATGGTACCTCACGAGAGCAGCTGTGACGGAGTGCGCGTTATGTTGGAGGGCACTGCCTAATCGGCGTTCCGTTGGGAAGAAAAATTTTGCGAGGGTGGCTGTGACGGGTTGCGCGTCAAGTTGGAGGGCAATTCCTAATCGGTACACGTCTCGACGGGTAAGCGGAATCTGGCGAGTAGGGACAACAAAATGCTGGCAATGCCTGTTGGTGGATTGGAAGAAGGAACACTGCGAAGGTCGTTTCGACAGAGCAAGTGCCTATGAGTGCGTCATCAAATCGGTGTGTACCCTACGAGAGTAGCTGTGACGGAGTGCGCGTTATGTTGGAGGGCACTGTCTAATCGGCGTTCCGTTGGGGAGAGAAATCCCGCAAGTGTGGCTGTGACGGGTTGTGCGTCAAGTTGGAGGGCAATTCCTAATCGGTTCACGTCTCGATGGTCTCGAATGGATGCATGCGAAATGGACATAAGCGCAGTGGAGAGAAAAACGAATGGTGAATAAGAATATTGAGAAAAAGGGAAGGATCAACGCTAGTAAGCGTTGAAAACTCGTGAAGTGCATGAGCACAGCCGCCCCCTGAAGTAGTCGCCTAGATGTGGTCCCAGGGGGAATGAGACAACGAGTAGACGACTTTGTTTTTGAGGGTGAGATCTCCACTCCCTTCGCAGATAAGGCTGGTAGAGCGTTTTTCACCTCTATAAAAAAACACACACACGCGCGCAAACACGCATTTTTGTAGCACAAAAAATAACAAAACAGTGTAAACAATAAGGAAACAACAATCCAAAGGATAACTGAGTGCCCGTGCGAACAATAAAATTGCTATCTATTGAATTTCGGCTCCGGTGACGCTCATACGTAAGTACCAAGAAAACACGCATGAAGGCTTCGAACTGAGACTTTTAAGTGCGATTCACATACAACATCCACGTCACGTTCACGTTCCGTCACGTCACGTTGCGTCAATTATTCTTCCTTGGAATTCCTATTGAAGCATTCACATACACCAGCAACGGCAAGTCGAAGTTCCCGTTACCGGTGTATGTGAATGTTTGCATAAGAACTGCTTGGAAGAATAATTGACGCAACGTGACGGGACGGAACGTGAACGTGACGTGGATGTTGTATGTGAATCGCCCTTTAATCTTTCGATTCATTTGTCTGTCGCAGGATGATTTTGACGTATTGGCTCACCTTGCTCAAGATATAGTGCTTAACACCAAGGCGCCTAGAAGTATATCCTAAGGTGAGGCCGTTTCGTCACTAAGTTGGTTAGGGGAGCGGTATATGAAAACAGTACGGAAGAAAGCAGAAGGGGAATTATTAGCTTTAAGCGTGAAAGAGACAGACTGATCAGGAGCGAGCTTCGGCACTAGCGTATTATGTTTTGTTTACAAACAAAACACAGTAGACTTTCAAGATGGCCGAAGAGTGCTTTTAGCTAGTTGGCCCGCCTTAGGATATACTTCTAGGCGCCTTGGTAAACACCAAGGCGCGTAGAAGTTATCCACAAGACGGGTATATGGTACTAGGTGAGGCCGTTTCGTCACTAAGTTGGTAAGGGGAGCGGTATATGAAAACAGTACGGAAGAAAGCAGAAGGGGAATTATTTGCTTGTAGCGTGAAAGAGACAGACTGATCACGAGCGATCTTCGGCACTAGCGTATTGTGTTTTGTTTACAAACAAAACACAGTAGACTTCCAAGATGGCTGAAGAGTGGTTTTAGCAAGTTGGCTCACCTTAGGATATACTTCTAGGCGCCTTGATTCATACATTCTCATCCAATGATTACATATCGAGGTGGAGCAATAGGCGAAGTGTATCTGTATTGGCAAGCAAATATCGTGTCGTCAATTATTTGCATTCAGTATGGAATGAATGTGGAAGAAACAAAACAATGTTGAAAGTACTCACGGCTGCATGATAATTTAAGCCAAAATTCTCATGAAATCAGTTTACTGTTTGTTTTTTAACAAATGACTATTGTACCATGGCTTATTTGGATTATTTATGTAGTAAAATGTCCAGAGAGCATTCGTATGCTTAGTTCTCGAAAGCAGTAACATTTTCGGTGAAATTTTGATTAACTGACGATTATTCTCTCACAACATACGCACCGACACTGAGAGCATTCGAAACATCATCTTCATAACGTTATGATAATGAAATTTTGTTTGTTTCCATGAACGTGGGAGAGTGAAAATGGCAAATGGAAATATTACTTTTAATCGCACTTTTAAATCGACGTGATTTCACAAATATTCACTGCACGCTATCACATTAGCCTCATATTCAGCGGAAACACTAAAAAAATGTACGTTTTTAATTGATTAATTACATCCTGAAAATAGCATTTTCACATGGATGCGGTGGGCAATCAAAGATAAACACAACGCCTGACGTCACTATTTGAGAAATAGTTATGACAACGCTTGCTATGTCGCTCGAAACTCTACCATCTTCATTACCTTTTTTCCAGGACATTGATTCTCATCTATATCGATTGATCAACTATACGTCAATACGGAGGACAATATTTCTTAATCAAAATAAAGGCCATAATCTTCGTATCAACTTATTGCAATAACTCGATATTCCTATAACAGCTAGAATCTACCAAACCTGCATGTTCGTGCGATAAAAAGTATTATTTTGCTGACGCTCATCGTATTTGTAGCACACTGAAATTACTTTTCTCACAGAATGACCGACAAGAGTGCTTCCTTACAACCTTTGGTGAAGATTGGTCACTACATTTTGGGAGCGACCCTGGGTACGGGAACCTTTGGTAAAGTGAAAATTGGAGAACACCAGCTCACTAAACATAAGGTTGCGGTAAAAATCCTCAATCGACAAAAAATCAAAAGCCTAGATGTAGTTGGCAAGATTCGCCGTGAAATCCAGAACCTTAAACTATTCCGCCATCCGCACATCATCAAGTTGTACCAGGTGATATCGACCCCAACCGATATATTCATGATTATGGAATATGTTAGCGGAGGCGAGTTATTTGATTATATTGTAAACAATGGGAAACTGCAAGAATCGGAAGCGAGGCGTTTCTTTCAGCAGATTATCTCCGGTGTTGATTACTGTCATCGGCACATGATTGTGCATCGTGATTTGAAGCCTGAAAATTTACTTTTGGATCACAATCGTCATGTTAAAGTAAGCATGGGTTCGCTAGATTACATTTCTGTTTCAAAACATTGTTGTTTTAGATTGCCGATTTTGGGCTGTCAAATATGATGCTCGATGGCGAGTTTTTGCGCACGTCGTGTGGATCACCAAATTATGCTGCCCCAGAAGTTATTTCCGGAAAACTATATGCTGGTCCTGAGGTGGACATTTGGTCATGCGGTGTTATTTTGTATGCTTTATTGTGCGGAACGCTTCCGTTCGACGATGAACATGTGCCAACATTATTTCGAAAAATTAAATCGGGAATATTCCCCATCCCGGAATATCTCAACAAGCAAGTTGTGAGCTTACTTTGTCAGATGTTACAAGTTGATCCACTGAAAAGAGCAACTGTAGAGGAAATCAAGAAGCATGACTGGTTCCAGAAAGAGCTACCAGCTTATCTTTTCCCGTCTCCGGTAGAGCAAGATAGTAGCGTTATTGATACACATGCAGTTGCCGAGGTTTGCGATAAATTTGGAGTTAAAGAACAAGAAGTACATAATGCTTTGCTTAGTGGTGACCCGCATGATCAACTAGCAATAGCGTATCATTTAATCATCGATAATAAACGTATTGCTGACGAGGCGGCCAAAGCAGAATTGAAAGATTTCTATGTGGCCGGCAGTCCGCCACCAGCGCCAGTGGCACATCATGTTGAAAAACACACTTCAATAAATGATACATTTAAGTCACCTCCTATACATCCTGAACGAATTGCCCCGCTACGTGATCGAGCAGCGGCTACCATGGGTGCACCTGTGCCATCGCCTAGCATAACTCCATCAGCTGTACCAATTGACAAGCATCGTGGAACACCTGTGAAACGAGCAAAATGGCACCTGGGCATAAGATCGCAATCGAAGCCGAACGACATAATGCTTGAGGTGTATCGTGCGATGAAAGCACTTGACTTTGAATGGAAAATAATCAATCCGTATCATGTGCGAGTCCGGAAGTACAACATCAGGAACGACAAATACGTCAAAATGTCTTTGCAACTGTATCAAGTGGATGCAAAGAGCTACTTGTTAGATTTCAAATCATTAACCAACGACGAGGTTGAGCAAGGTGATGATGTTATAATGGAAAGTCTAACGCCTCCTCCACCGATTGGATTCGGCGGTATGGGAGTGCCCGCGCAGCCTACCGGTCATCACACGATGGAATTCTTTGAAATGTGCGCTGCTTTAATAATACAACTGGCTCGTTAATTTGTTTCCGCGCGGTGATGTTGGAGTCGCTTCCCCCCTCTTAGCTTTTGATCAGTGCGAAGTAGTTGAAGGTTTTGTCATCATAGTCATTATAAATAAAAATCCTATTGATGTATATATCAATTAATAAAGCGTTTTAAATTAAAATTTGGCTATTCTATAACCAATATATTGCTTATTTTAACCTACTTGGAGGCCACATATTTTTCACATCATCGTGGCATGATGCAGGTAGAAGTTGTTGATACTCGTGTAGAAGAACTAAAAGAAGAGTTTTTTTGTCTTATAGATCACACATACAAGGTGCTTCTGGGCATACTCACAATTTTGATCGATTTTCCAGAGTTCATCCAAACGCGACTTGGAGAATATCTCATTCTTCAGAAACAGTTTGTACAATGCGTTAATCCGGGAAATGGATGTCAAATATGAGCGAAGAATTGTATCCGGAGAAGAAAGAAGATGCATTGCAAAGCGCGCTAGTTTTGGATACACAGTTCCATAAACGAAAAATTTGATGAAGTACCTGAAAAAAAAACACATAATAGTTTTAGTTTCTCGATTTTCGATTGAAATACGTTCTATCTTGGGCCCATCGCTATGGAACAGCATCGTTGTCCTGACAACATGAGAATCATCGAAACAGGTTGAAATGTTTGCGACTGAGTCGATAGACATGATCGGATTCTGGATGCGAAGTGTGATGGTCAGTAACCGTACAGCAGCGTTACGGTCGAAAATCACCATTGGAGAGCACTCGATAACTTCGGAGCGAAAACTGAAATAACTGGGGATGCAGATTGATGATCGATTGAGCAACCACGTCGACTACGCTTGTGAAAGGACAACGAAGGCAATCAACGCACCGGCTAGAATCATGTCCTACAGTTCTGCCCCAAGCAGCAGCAGCAAAAGGCACCTTCTGGCTAGTGCTTCTTCATCGATACTATGATAAGGCGGTCCAGCCAGGGTCGCTGCGTGAGAAACCCAGCAATATAAGAGAAGGCTGAATAGCACGTATCGACTTATGGCGATGTGGGTCGCGAGGTTAAGAGAAGCGATTTGCGTCATAGACAGGATGATCCTCACTTTGGTTGGTGGACAACAAATTTAGCTTCCTCCGCTATTTCGAGGAAGTTAAGAGAAGCTGTGCCACTCGGTTGAATTTGTTGAATCTATCATCAGCAGCCGCCTCGAGTTGAGACGAGCTCCCAGGAACTCTGGGACCGATCAGTGACATGTGAAGCTGTGGATCACCAACTCTTTTCTCAGCTTTTGAACCGAAATGTGGTTCGCAGAGATGGTAGTTCCTCAGAAAAGTCCACACTGAGGACGGCCACTGCTCGATCTCACACGGATTCAACAAAGGACCTTTCCGTCTACTCTGCGATCACTGTCAAATTTACAACTCCGTGGAACGCTTTCGGTGCGGTTGCCCGAAGGAGGATGATCTGCAATATCTCTATGTGATCAGCAGGAATTTACGAGATATCTTGAGCAACATTTCAGTGAGAGTAACAGCGCTTTTCTGCTACTTAAAAATTGCCCAACTATTCTTCAGGATCTAATGTCTGAACAATGGATCAACCAAGGAAATCCTTGTACGTTCCCAATGAGGTACATATGATGTGGAGCAGTAGGCAAATTATATGTGGATTAGTAAACAAAATATGGTGTCGTCATTATTTGCACTCAATATGAAGTGTATATGGCAGAAACAAAACAATGTTAAAGGACTCACGGTTTCATGATTTCATGAGCCCAATTTCTTATGAAATCTTATAACTGATTGTTTTTGACGTAGAACTACGTCTTTCAGAAAGAGTGCCAAATCAGAAAACCGGTCATGTTTTTATGAAATAAAGTTAACGTTAATAACTATTTTCACTGTGAACGAATTCTCATTATTTGCATACCAATCGAATCGGAAATTCTCTAAGATTTGTTTGATATGCTGTACATTACAATTCACTCATCTCTAAACGGTTAAAATTCATGAAAACTGGATGAACTTCCTTTTTCCCATACTTTTGTTTTGCCGATTTGTGTGCTAACCCTACCCGTATTTCGAATGCTTATAACTTCAATATTTCTTAACAGATCGGAAAGATGTTTGCATCAATTGATAGGAAATATTTTTACGCGTCTATCACAATTTATAAAATATTACATATTTGTTTATTAGATGAACAATTGAATAACTGTAAAATATCAAGCGTTATTTAAACGCCCTAACTGCCAAGTTTTGATTGGGCCGATTTACGGTTTCCCCAACATAGACTTCAAAATCGATGTACTTGTGGAAATCCGCTCTGCAAATATACCTGCAAATCAGGGGTATTTTTGTTCCCACCGAGCTGTGTTTCCCTAACACGGTCTTCAAAATCAATGTGCCTGGGGGAATCCGCTTGGCAAAACAAGTCGGGGGTATTTTTTGGTGTTGAGTATTTTTGTACTCGCTTGTCGTTGTGCAGACCGGAATATGTTTCCCTGATACATACTTTTAAACTGAGAAGCCTGGGAAAATCGTCATTTCAGTTACTAGAGGTGAATGAACTTTCGCGGTTCGAGAACTACGTAAACATAAGATGTGCAATAATTTCAGAGGGAAATGTAAAATATCCGAATATATTTTCTTGTACTATTGTTGCACAATCGTTTAATCGGTAAGTCTATTGAATTATAATCGTTGTGAAATCAAATTTGATTGCCTATTCCAGCTTCATCATGTCCCGTCGGAAGAACAAATTGCCTGACGCTCTACGAAAGGAATTCCCGCAATTCAAACCAACTTCAGACGAATCTGGATGGCTGCTGAAGCCACAATGGTATTCCATGCCGTTCAGCACAACTATAGCTACCTGAGCTGTGATTGCGAAAGCAAGCTGTTTAAAAAGGTGTTTCCTGATTCAGATATTGCCGGCAAATTTACATGTGTGAAAACTAAGACTGAAGCTATAATCAACTCGTTATGGGACCACAATCAATAAAACTACGTTTGAAAAGATGCGAAGGCTGGCCGTTCCTTTCATCGGAGTGAGTATTATTTTCATTTCACAAATTGGTACACAAAGCGGCTGGCAAGGCGAAATAAATAAAATTTAAACAAATCTTTTAGACTACCATTTATAGCATAACATATTTCCGGAATTAGTTTAGCTATGGATGCTTTCGTGATTCTAAAAGATATTGACAACAATCTAAACGATATTCCAGAAGAAAGGCACATCAATGTCGTTTTTTAATTTCATTCTTCCAGGTATAGCATCCCTCATAAATGTATCTTGGCGTTGTATTTTTGGACCAATGAAATCCAACAGTGTTTCCACTTATTCAGGTATTTTTCTCAATGATGATGGTCCTCTGTACTCTAGAGGACCATCATCGTGGAGTTACTTCAATATTGTATTTGTTGTTCCTTTTCATTGCATCCAATTCCTGGCCCAAATCCTTTTGCCTCTCTGCTTTTTCGGATTGTACTTTCAGTTCGAAGAAATTCAGCTCACAGTATTTTTATACATGGTCAGCGTGTATTTCGCGATAAAATTGTGTAATGATAAATGCAACTGAAAACCTGAGACGAAAACTGCCAATAGAGAAGTCGCTTTCGGATGAATCATTTGTCAAATTCGGACCTGATTGCTGTTTCTGACTATTTGGTGGACCAATGCTGTAGTATCTCGTCAGCAGCTCACAGTGTGAACGGACAAGGCAATTGTCAAACGAGTTCACCGACCCAGTAGCTGCTCACTGTCAAGTCAGCTACTAGCAACGTATAAATGGGCCTTTACTTACTCAGAGTTAGAAAAGGTTCATTTATTAGAATACCTGATCTCATTAATCACATCCAAACATATTTCGGGCATGTCCTGAATACGCTTTATGATCAGTTACTGAGTTGAACCAAAAATCCATAATTCGACTCTTCTATGCAATCGGAACGAGAGCGCAAAAGCTTTCTACAGTGCAGCGAATAAATTCACACACTCTGATGAGCTTTTACTTATGCACTCTAGCGGACAGAAGTGGCTTTCAATTAACTTAGCGCTGTATTTCGTTGAAAAAAGTGAACCGAGGTTAAACATGCGGCTGGATTATATGTCGAATGAGATTGCACTCTTCAGTTTACTATTCAGTGTACTCTTCAGGATACAGGTTTTCGCACACTCGAATTTTCAAGACCAAATAGAATGTAAGAGAGTGTGTTCAATTCACACCAAGATTCTCCCAACTAGCGCACACTGGCTCTTTATATAATCGCCGGTGAAAGAGAAAAGCGCATGGTCTCTCTTTGGTGATATACCAAGAACGCCTAAAAATACACAATAGCAATATTACAGAGACGTGCACACGAAGTAAGAAGCATTTTTCTAATGACCCTGAACCTGACCTCTTTTTCTTTAAACTCCGTCCCATTTTTACACAAGAGCCTTGATCTATTTGAAGGACTTGTTTAGATCCGTATGCTGGATCTACATTTCAACTATCAACTACTATTTTTTCAAAGAAACGAATGTTTCTATTGGATGCCACAAATAAGAGAAAAGAATGTAAATTAATCGCATTTTGTTTATTAAGCGTTATTCAAATGCAGTTCAGCTTTTAACACTTTTTGAGCATTTCAATGTACTCGTCCATCAAGGCTGCATCTCTATGGGTGTCCGCCAGCATCTTCATATTTTAAACCCCAAGTTCCTTCGCTTCTTTTTCTGCTTCCCGCTTTCGTTTTGCAGCGATTTCTTTCTCATCTTCTTCAGTTTGCTTCGCTTTTGAGGACTCCACGTATCTTGAGTGAACATTGCATCCGTAATGGATGAGCGATTTCGTTACGTTAACACCAGTAAAGCCGAGATTCCATTGAGGCGACACTGAACGGCAAGTCGCATCGATCCGTTGGCTGACGGATAGAAGACGACACTTTTCAACACGTCAATAATGTAAAGGAATTGGATTGTCGCATTGTATTGCTTCGATGGAATGACTATGCCAGAGGCGAATGAACTGCAAAGTTGAAAGCCTCTCTAATACACACAATGAAGGAAGGAATGACTGTGCATCGTGCGTAACAGCCGCAGATCGCATGCTGCATAAATGTCAGCTCAATGGAATTGCGGCTTAACTTCTCCTGCATTGCGATCCCTTGCTGTATTGATTGCGGATTTCAGTGCAAGTCCAATTTCAATGGTAGCAGTAGATTGATTTCTGTGAGTTCAAGCTCAACAAGTGATTCGGATTCTACTTTTAGTCGTTCGGGCTTCATAATTTTCTCCGTGACAACTCTTACAAGCCCCGCTAGGTCATCGAAAAAGAAAGAACCATCGGTGCCTCTGTCTGATAGTCGATGCTGTCGTTATACAAAAAGTAAATTACGGTCCCAGCAGCCTATCATCCACAGCATTGGCGACAATCTCGAAGACATTCGACCGGAAAACTGATGCAAAACTCCGTTTAAAGTTTGGATGACTTTCCTTAAGCTTTCTCCCCTTGTATCCTTGCCTCGCCGACAAACCGTCTGAGGTGTGGTAGCATTTGAACTGCACTTCGCGCAACACGTTCATTCTGTACCCAGTGAACATCGCAAAGCTTCAACGGAAATACAGTTGAACCAGTTACGGCCGTATAATCTGCCCTTCTCAGAGGAATGTTCTTAGCCGTTTGAGTGCGGAGCAAATTTTGTTAGCATATGCAAAAAATGCGGATGAGTTTGGGTATATTTAAAAAAATACTAAAGAGCTTAGATAACTGATTAAATCGCAAAAGTTGTATTAATAGGAAAAAAACACATAAAAAGTGAGGTTTATAAAATTTACTAACATAAACTCTCTTATCTATACATATTTTTTTTTAAATAATGAAAAACAATATTTAACAATTTCATTCAAAATTATGGTTTGCTGCACAAAGCGCGTGAAGTCCTCTTTAAAAAATGTCCCGAAAGACAAAATCCAACGCTAAGAGGTGCTAAGCCAAAAATAATAACATAGAACAAGAAGAGCGCTATCGCGCTCCCCGCGCTTTTCGCATACAACAAGAGGAGCGCCATTGCTCTCCCCCGTATTCAAACGGTTAAATAGGCTGTACAATGCTCTCAAAAAGTTATCCAAATTCCATTCGGTTTTTCGCAGCCCTTCCTTGGAAGTATTATGAACCGTATGCAATCCGCAGCTTCCAATGTTGAGAATTTCGTTCGACGGGTTTCATATAAGTTCTTGAACTGCGCTTGTAAAATTCTTAAACATTTTCCAGTTTACTGCTGGGCCATCCGTGGAATATTGAGTTACTTTCTTCAACAGAGCAGGATTTTTTTAAAAACACAGATTCACAGAACGCACCAAGGAAAAAAACACTGAGCAAAAACGCGCCAAGGAAAAAAACACTGAGCAAAAAAAACCCGACTTGGTGAAGTAATTCCTGACTTTTTCCCGATGAATTATGATTCCCACAATTCCCGAGTAGGTGACAACCCTGTAAGTAATTAAATAAAGAATGATCGCATCACAAGTCGAAAGGCTGTATTCAAAACTCCAATGAATTCTGTATAAGATTAATTTGACCAAAAAATAATTGACATTATTTAAAATTTTCGCATCGATTTGAAAAAAGTGTCGAAAAAGGGGTTTTGTATTGTTTTATGAAACCTTATGTAATTCTACAAATATAGCAGAAAGTTGTAATGTTTCCAGACAAATTTTTAGCCTAATGTAAACTCAAAACACTTGTGAACGTTTCATATGGATACGTTCAATTGTCTTTTTTAGTCGATCGATCAAAGTTTGGAGGTAGTTGGAGAAGCACCTAATCGCAAATTGTACCAAAAAACCAAAAATGTTATGCGTACTCTCAGAATGAACAATTCGTAACATTCATTTTCATGCGTTTGTAGGTACGAGGATTGCATGAAGGGATGATACTCACACGTACACAACCACATTCCCATATATACACGCACTCCCCACCCTAGTATCCAGAAAGTCGCCAAGGCTGGACGAGTGCAATGGGCGAGACTTATCGTTAGAATTCCGGAATGTAGCAAATCGATAAAGTTGGTATCATACGAACGGTATTTACTAGAAAAAGCTATATGAATTGTTCATTTATGTGACATCTAAAAGAGTGCAAAATCGTCTGTAAGATCAGTCGAGATTGAAATAATACTTTTTTTTTTATATAACACAAACATCGTAAAGAATCTACCAATGTCTGAAACCTACAAATGGTCGGTGTTAAATAATATTTCACATGATCCGGTCTGACTTAACGCCGACCAAATATGGTCTATCACGAATGTAGTTCGGATTCCGAGAAGGTAAATCCGTGAACACTATTCGGATAGTGGTAAAAAAGCCAGGAAATCGTCCAAACAAATCGAAATTGTGCTGAGCAGCAATCGACGTCAAGATGCTTTCAATAGCGCTATACTAAAAAATATGGTAATAAAAATAAACTTACAGGTATCGTTTCTCGTCTTTCGGCATATCGATTTCCGCTATCGGTAATTGCCAACCGGATTTGCCTACAGTCGCTTGCACGTGACACATGATGCTATCGTTGGCTGGATCATACCAAGGTTCTGGTTCATCCAAGACTTTGATTATGTTACAGTAGTTTGGTACCAATTGTAGTAACCATTCGGGTTCGATGGCTGTGATTCCCCTCAAAAATATTTTACTTTTTCCACCTTCCATTGTTTCGTAAACTTCCTGATAGCATATCCATTCTGGGTTGTGTCTTCTCAGCACTGAACTTGAGTTCACGAAAACGGGATTTTCCATGTCCGGTAGGTTATACGCATGCTTGTATTTGATCCTATCTTTATTCAACTTTATTTCGGTGTCTGGAATTTTGCGCGCAATTTTGTCCGCCATGCCAATAAGCACCAGCTGCCGTAGGAGTTTAGCCTGCGTGTCACTTGGAGGTGGCATCTTCGGATCAACCGACAGATTAAGGTCTTTGAGGTTGATGTTGATTTCGTTGGTAAGTTGAACGCGTAATTTCCGAATTTCCTTAATCGCCTTCAAACGGAGGCCGTTCTCTTGACAGAATTCAGCCATCCGGCCAGTGCTGTTCGAAAATTCCGCAGCCCCTACTGCACGCAATAAAATCATGGGATCCCCAAGCAGTAGCGAGTTTCCTGTTTTCGCCCAAGATTTCCTCTTGATTCGCCACTTTTTATGCTCATCGGAATCGTCTGATAGGGAAACCTCTTGCAACACTTCTTGAACCGATAACGCAGCTACCATGCAGACGGTGTATGCGAGCAAACCTTGTTGATGGCTCAAAGCCAACATTTTACCAAAACGAGGAGCAACAGGAAAGGCCGATATTGTTCGACCGAGCTCAGTGACTCGACTCAATGTTTGGGATTTGTTCTTATTGTTAACAATGTGTTCTTCAAGTGCGTCCATCAACACCAAATGTTTCTCTGCGATTTCCAACTGTAGTTTATCAGGTGGAGAAGGAAATGGGAAATTAATCACTTTATCGATACCCATACACTTCATCTGCAGCATAAGATCATCCACTGGCTTTTTCATAATTTCTGGCGTTGTGAATTCTTCAAATTCATTATTATAAACAGCACTCGAATAGAGACGGTAGCAGTGTCCGGGAGCAACTCGGCCAGCTCTTCCAGCACGTTGATTTGCGGATGCTTTACTTATGTAAGTTACATTGAATGCTGTTACACCTGTAACTTGATCGTAGAGCTTCGTTTTTTGACGGCCACAATCAATTACATATTTAATTCCGGGAATAGTCAGCGATGTTTCGGCCACGTTCGTTGCAACGACACACAGCCTGGTCCCTCCAGGGGGCTCTTCAAACACTCTTTGCTGCTTCTCTGACGACAAAATTGAGTACAGTGGAAGAACACAAAGAGGTTGTTTTCCTTTGAGTTCGGAAGTGTTTAAATTCTCGTCAAAATCAGAATCCAGACCACTAGCCTCTTCGTACTCACAGTCATCATCGTCATCGACATCTCGTTGATCGCCCTCAGTATCATCCCAAGGTAGCTGGTAATTATCCAAATTTATTCGCGGTAATTCTATTTGTTGTTTCTGAGTTTGTTTCGCAAGTCTCTTTTTCCTACTATCAATTTTGGCTGCTTTCTTACGGTTAACGGTGCATGCTAACGTTTCGTCCTCATCATCAGAGGCAATAGGCGCAAGAACGTAGCATTTTTTTCCAGACTCAGAATCGAAGCTTTCTTCAAAGGGAAACGCTTTTCTCAGCTTTTTCACCATCTGATTAACCTCTTTCTGTCCGGTGAGGAACACAAGAATGCCTCCGTCTGGTAATTTTGTATGAATTTTAATGGTTTTCAAATAAGCTTCTCTGACATAGTTAACGGCTGTAGTTTTACTAAAATGAACAGTCACAGGGAACTGTCGGGAATCTATGTTTATCACCGGAGGAACCTTGGAGAAAAGTGTGCGATTCTCAGTAAAATCCTTAACTCTGAGGGTCGCAGACATTATTATCAATTTTAACGGGGTACCTTTCCTCATTCGTAAAATCACAATTCTTGACAGCAGTCCTATCAATATGTCAGTGTATATGCTACGCTCGTGAGCTTCGTCCAAAATGACCACCGAGTATGCCGCCAACAGAAAATCTTTTTCGATTTCTTTTAGAAGTACTCCGTCTGTTAGGAATTTTATTCTGGTCCTATCTGTTACATTTCCTTCAAAGCGAATTAGGTAGGACACAATGTCGGTCGAGAGATTCATCTCTGCTCCTACACGCTTGGACATCGAAACAGCAGCAACACGTCGTGGTTCAGTAATGGCAATAATACCACGATTTGGTTCCGCATATCCAGCTTCGTATAAAAATTGGGGCACTTGCGTTGTTTTGCCGCTTCCTGTTTCTCCCGCTAATATAACGATTGGGTTTTCATTGATTGCCTCCATGATGACCTGTTCCTCAGCGAGAATTGGAAGCTTAAGACGAGCCGCTTGAACGTCCGAATCTCGTTCAACATGCACATATACAGCTGGTTTGCTACTCAATTTTGCCGTATTTTCCACGCTTTGCGTATTCTTGGATCTTTCGACAATGTCAGTTGCTTGACAGTGAACTTCAATTTCAGTCTTATTTTGTACTGCCGCAGGGCCACTTTTATTATTAACTTCGGCTTTAATTTCAACCCCAACCGTATTCTCTAGTTCCGGTGCATGATTTTTATGGTCAATTTCGTCTTCAGCTTCCGATGACGAACTACCGTCGTCAACACCGAGCGTGTTTAGGTCCCTAGAAGTTTCATCATTATCTTTATCAGTATCATCGCTGGCCTGAGCTCGCATCAATGCAATACGTTGTTTTCGGCTACCAACAAGACACTTAACTTTCGCTTCACCGGCGGTAGGTTCTGATATTACCGTGACACCAAATTTCTGTTCCTTAAAAAGTTGTTTCAGTCCCTTTGTCTGTATTGAGCTTATCTTGGTGTAATGTTTCAATTCCGTTAATGGTGCTTGAAATTTGGCTAGAGCTGTTATCAGAGTGGAACGATTCTCCTTTTTCCGTTTCTGATCAACGACTTTCTCTAGTCTTTTGCGTTGTTTTTTCGATAATATCCTCGTAACTGTAATTTTATTCTGTTTGATTTTAGTTGGTCGTTTTTTTGAAGGCAGCACAAGCAAATTTGCATCATCTGTACCGCCGTAACCGTCCTCGGTGGTAAAGTCTAGTTTTATCTGCAAGAATCAAATGAGACCATGCCGAAAAAATACTTGAACGCTTTTACCTGTTTTGTAGCAGAGTTATCGATGACGATTTCATTTTGCTGACGACCCTTTTCGTTGAATCGTCTTTTGCCCATTCCGAAGATTTGTAGTGAGAACAGAAACACAATTAACACCCGAATTCACGAGTATGAATACATATATTTGATTTCTCAAAAATGTTGGCGGAATGTTTACCTCCACCACATGTTAAATGCTGTCACATCAAGGTTCTTTAAGGTGTGAAGATTTTCATTATTTTACCAAAGTCATAAGCACAGATATAAGGCTGTGTACGAAGTTATACAGCACAGACACTAATCATAGGTAAATCGTGAAAAACTGGAAGTAATCATATTTTTGATTTGTTTTCCAGTTTGAAGAGACGATTTGGTGAAAACCATAAAAGCGTAGCGTACGATAATGTTGATGTACGCATTGTTTGCTTGTTATAACGCTATTGCAAAAATCCTAAGCGAAAATAAATGGCTTTCCCTCCTGGTGGAACCTAGGCGGAGCACAGTCTCGTCAGCTAGCGTATGAGGGATACGTGATAGCGCGCATGAAGGGTGCATGCGGTGTGGTTACCGAGTGGTGGAAGATAAGCGGAATACCGTCAGCCTACGTACAATAGCGATAGCGATAGCGCATGACGGACGCAGTTGCTCCGTGTAGGCATATGAACGACACAGGAAATGCCAGGCATAACAACCTGCGCATGATGGGCCCCTTTCCTGTGTGAAGATCATTAAGGTGGTGATGAATATGCTATTCAGCATAGTGCCAGGCACTTAGGAGACGATTGGCAATTGAGGGTTAGATCTTTTGAAACAACTCAATAGTACGGAGGTTCGGGATATGAATTCTTTGTCGAAGTTCATCAAAAACGGTTTCTCTGTTTGCGTGCCCAAACTTTTAATGATAAGACAGGATGAGCTATCACGTTACAACGTGACTTCATGGGAGCACGATAGAAAAATGTTATATAGAAGGGAATAAATCCTGTTTTCTCCATCCAATCACTCTGTTGTAAAACTTACTTTAGATTGGTTCGAGGTTAGCATTTAAAGAGGTACGGTTGTCGTCCGACCGCGAAACAATTTATATTTTCATCCTAACTGAAACGGAATATTTTTTTCAATATTTTTTTTTGAATAACAATAAATTATCTGCATTTTTATATAAAAACATTTTTTGTACTTTTAACCAATCCTGAGATACAACTGGTTTTGTGATTCCGGATTCTAAATGTCTAACTAAATCAAGATATCATGGAGGATATGTAGCTATTCAGACGTGAAAAAATATCGAAATACTGGTTCGATTTTTTGAACAGCTGGCCGTAATGAGTTAAAAAAAAGGATTAATTTCGGATGGCGATGGAAAAAAACCAAGGATGATACAATTGATCAAAATTTCCTTCAATCCAATGTTTATTACATTAAAAAATGCATCGACGTCCTACCTGTGTGGTGCAGACTGAACTGATTCCAGAAAGTGTGAAGTGTCCTGAATGTAACATGACATTTCTGCGCACGGGCACTCATTGTGAGTGCCCACTTTACAAGCACATGGCAACAACCGCGATTGATCCTGCCCTTTTTGATGACAAGCCGTGAAGTAGGTAAGACGCATACAGTAGTCCCTTTCTCTATAGCCAGCAGAATCACACAATGGCGATCCTGCCAGGAGTTGCAGTTATTTTTGTTCTTTTAGACTGCAACTTGAATATCGAGTCAAAAGTTGACGCTTCTGGCGCTGAGAAAGGAATTACTCTCAAATAGAGTGCAGTGTTAAAAAAGTGGAAAGTGTGTCGATGAAGTGATACGAAATTTTGTTGTACGAGTTAAATGGCGAAAATTGTTTTGATAAAATGAAAAAGAAAATTGTGTTGAACAAGTCAAATGACCATACATTGCGAGTCGAAAGGATCGCGCTGAGCAGGTAGAAATGAGTGTATTGCGGGCCGGAAAGGTCGCGCACGGCGGGTTAAAAGAACCGCGCATTGCGGGTTAAAAGAACCGCGCATTGCGGGTCAGAATGGCCGCGCACAGCGGGTTGAAGGAACCGCGCATTGCGGGTCAGAATGGCCGCGCACAGCGGGTTGAGCCGCGCATTGCTGGTCAGAATGGCCGCGCACAGCGGATCGAAGGAATCGCGCGCAGCGGGTCGGAATAATCGCGTAGAGTGGATTATAATGTATCGCTTATAGCGGGAGAAAAGATATGCGCAGAGCCAATTAAAAACACCGTGTCAGGTGGTAAAGTACCGTTCTGTGGGCCGTGATGAGTGAATAAAACACATTCGAAAATCAATTACTTCCCTTAATTTTTTTATCATTACCCATCTGTACGGAATGGTGTCTTAGGGAAAGCCGGATGTGCAGTAGCACCAAAAGCACTCTAAGATAATTCATTGAAGGTGGTTCACGGAAGCTACTACAAAAATGAAAAGCATTATATGTAAACATGTGTGGTGGCCAGGTATAAAACATGTTGTATCAGCCGGAGAGAACAACGTCAATGAAAAGGGTGTCCATTCCAAAACAGCATACAGTAACACTATATTTATAAGGCCCTAAGTGAGATTCGATAATATAATTATCATTATGATAGTAGATTTTAATTCGACATACATAACAGAACAAGAAAATCGACTAATTTCGAGAGTACTAGAAACTTTATGGTATAATAGAGGAGTAAGATTTTCGAAAACCATAAAACGAATATTTCTTCGATCTTCTCGATACTATTATTTGCTTGGCAAAACGGATTAGTCGAAATTTATATGAAATTATTATGAAAGCCACTTCGGCAAAACGAGAAACGTTGATGAATTGAGGAAGGTAGTGCATGCTCATAACGCGGCGGCCTAAAGACATCACGAAGGTATCGCCTGAAAAGGTGACATACGGACGTCTTTGACCGAACATAGCTATCCCGTTTTCTACAAATGCCTTCCTCAGCACAGGAATCGTGAAGTCAAGAAAACGAGAAAACAACGCTATTGCAGTATTAAGCCGAAGGATGAAGTTATCACCGAACGGCATTCCAGTACCAATTGAGATCCTCGTTTCTCACCGACTAGGCACACTGTTATGAACGGCAGTCTGATTCAGTTATAAAGATATGAGATCATGCGAGCGGCATATATCATAGACGAAAATAGTCAAACCATGGCGGGGTACACTAAAGTGTACAGATTCACTGGGCAGTCCCATCTGTGAAAGACTATTAAGCTATTGTTTTGAAGAACGGGTAAGAAACAATTTCTTGGGAACGTAATGCAATCGTTATTTGTTGTATCGTCTGATACAAGAAGATTCACGAGTTAAAGAGTTAAATAGGACATTCCCAACATTTTTTTTGAATTCGTAATCCAAATTCGGAAAAAAAACATCAAAATTCAACAAACCTACCGTTATCAAAATCTGAAAAACAAATTAATGTACATAAATAATATAAATTCAAATACAGTATAATGGAATGGAATTGAAAGTTATTATGGGAAAGTTTCACGTCAACAGCGACTCTTATCATAATTCAACAAAAACTTTTTTTACTTCTTTTTTTGAGAAGGTGGTGGATGTGTGGTGCAGACTGAACTGATTCCAGAAAGTGTGAAGTGTCCTGAATGTAACATGACATTTCTGCGCACGGGCACTCATTGTGAGTGCCCACTTTACAAGCACATGGCAACAACCGCGATTGATCCTGCCCTTTTTGATGACAAGCCGTGAAGTAGGTAAGACGCATACAGTAGTCCCTTTCACACACACAGAATCACACACTACCGAGCAACGTTACGTCAATTAATACGCTTAAGGTCTCATCTGAAGATGTTTGTTGAAGCTGTAAAGAAAATAAATTCAGGAGATACTGGACAAGTTTGTATCGTGGTGCCGTGCCAACAACTTGACTTCAGTATTCCAAAGTGCCACGTCATCAGCATCAATCACAGGAAAGGCCCCCGGCAATTAAAATATACGGAACCACCCTGACACGTGTGCAGACGGTGCGTTATCTTGGAATTTCCTTGGACCCCAGCCTAACGTTTGAAACCACTATGTAGAAAAAATCGCAATAGGCACAACGACTGCTTGGTTTCATTGGAAAAGTGACGAATGGGTTTGTAGATCTCATTATATGTCAGTCTGGATCGACCCATTCGGATTCAATCGTCTGGGATTTGTTCTATAGTACCGTAACCGATGGTATAGAGGTCATTCAACGTAAATTCGTGAAATTTGCTCGCGACTTGCCGTGGGACAGATGCTAGTTGCTGGGATTGGAGACGCTGGTAAAAAGAAGGGAGAATGCGAAATCTATTTTTGCTACCAAGCAATTGAACGCCGAGCTCGACGCTCCGAACCTCCTGACTCTTGTGGACATTAATGTCCCTGTATACACACTCAGCACCAGTGGCGTCGACTGGGGTGTGCGGCCCGCCCTCGGGTATACGATTTTAGGGATGCAGAAAGTTCCACTCGACGCCACAGCTCAGGACCTCCGAATTCTTTCGCCTGCCATGATAGAGGCAGGACTACGATGAACTAATACGAGCAATCATGCGTAGTTTTAATCTATAGCTCAGTTTCGTACAAGGCTTGAAAGATATTAGAATTAGGTATTCTTCATTGAGACTATATAACGTCGGATGAAATAAAACAAATAATAAATAAATTATAAAGAATAACCGGAACATTAGCCATGGCCGATGAAAAGATGGATGTCGTCAGGTTCTTCTGCTGCTTTTCCGTTTTGGTCACGAAATCATTAGAATAGGATCCTCCCAGCCGTATGGCACCCGCCATGTTTTTGGTGCCAACATCTCACACGTCAGAATTATTTGTTTTCTTCAAAACAGCGATCCGCGTTGACGGCAGTAAGCTTCGTTTACTAGTTTAGGGGAGCGTCAAAGAACAGCTGATTTTCAGTCGGAGTGAACGTTTTCAAAATTAAAATTATGAATGAAAATTAGCTTTTCCATATCAAATTAGTATTCTGTTTAAATTAAAAACATTTTTGTTTGCAGGTGGGGAAAAAGTCTCATACGAAAATTGTTTATGAAGACAACTTTATATTATAGAGAAAAAAAACAGCAACAATGTTGGAATTGTATAACCATATGGATGAATGACAGTCAGAAATACGTGTTTCTAATAATTAAATAACATAATGTGAAAATTTTCATTCAAATTTTAAAATTTGAAAACCGGCTCCGTGTCTTCTAATCTGGTAGAGATTCCACTAACGATTTTGGGACCCAAATTATGGCTCTAACTTGAAGTCGCCACCAGACGTCGACGTCATCGCGAATTACCAATTTACCACCACCTGACATATCGTGATGTCGATGATGATGATTTACAGCAGAGGGATAGTGAGATAGGCGGTGACGGTAGGTAGAGTGAGATAGCGATAATCGTGTCATACACCTGGATCCTCCGCTTGAGAATCGCTCGATTATATACAGTTTCTTTTGAATTTCAAATGTGACTTATTTCAAGCGAGAATGAAATATTTCAACGTTAAAGTAAGTTTTAAATGGAGAACGATAGAAGTTGGGTGTCAAAGAACGAATGGTAAAGCGGTTATAGAGCTTTAATTTGATTTATAGAAACATTCAAGTTCATTATGCATTTTTTGGGGAAAATTAAGAATAACACCTTAAAAACCACTAACTTTTACCAAGGGGGTATTCTAGAGCTCCGTAAAATTAAAACAAAGAAAATTTGTAGTACCCATCATACACTCGACTTCTGTATCAAATATGTATTCCATGCAAGTGAGAAGCATGTTATTTGCAAGTGATTGAAAAATCTTGAACGAGAATCGTTTCTGAAAATAATTTGATATTACAATGAGTTTTGGTAGAAGTACTAGGAAATTTATAATAAAAGGAAATTGTTAGGTTCAATTAGATGATCAATCAATGAACCGTTCTGCGATTGGACCAATGGACGTTCGCTTAGCAAGAAGACGTAAATGTTTGAAGGTATTTATAACAAAAAAAAACTATTTTGAGCGGAACGAAGTTTGCCGGGTCAGCTAGTATTTATATAAATTCGATATGAATCGGTTCAGTAGAACTTGAGATATACAGTAAACATTCACTAACTGGGCGAAAAGGGAAGACCAGTTATCGACATTCACGTTTTAACTGGTCCGGCATGTAAACGTCAAATAAAATCGAGGGGAACTTCAATGAATTGTTTTATTCATGTAATTGGATAAACAAAAGTATTCCAATGGAATTTTCGCATTGAGTGCTACAACAGGTATGAAATATAGTTTGAGAAAATTGTTTTTTTTTTGTAGTTTAATCAATGTTTTTGTCATGCGAAAATAATGTCAATTTTCATAACATTTCAAATTACATTCGAATTCACCTCACAGCAAATCTTCCATTTGAATACGGCGTCAATTGTTTACGAAATTCTGCTTTTTAACTGGACCAGTTAACGTTCGCCCAGTTAAACAGCAGACCAGTTAAACCAGGATCAGTTAGCGAACGGTTACTGTAGTGTACGCCAGTTTGAAAAAACTAGTTTCGAGAACGCGCCCGGTGCGGTAGAAATTCTGAGTACTAATCCCCCGAGCTTGACTGCCTCGAATGCTTTTATTATTCGTCATGTTTACAATTCTTGTTTTCTTATTTACTAATACAAAATTTGGCGCGCGCTAAATTCACGGGCGCGCGCTTCGAATGGCTTTATTATTTGTTATGTTTACAATTCTTGTTTTCTTATTTACTAATACAAAATTTGGCGCGCGCTTCCTCGTGCTGACTCTGCACGCGATTGTGTAAAGAGCAACACAATTAAACTAGGGCAAATTTAGCATACGCGGATACAAAAATTAACAACAGGGCCGTTCATCTCCAAAGTGGATGTACTTTTGTAAATTGACAACAACGCGCGTGTTAAAATGAAATATGGAAAAATGGAGCGAAGCATTCTCCAAGCGTCTCTATAATGATGTCTGAAGCGATTAGGGCCGCTTCAAATGATATCTAAATCCAGTAATTTGGAAATTTCACTACTGTATCCTGTATAAAACTTTCTCATCTTATTAATGGAAGCAACAGAATTGTCCTATGTTTAAATTAGAACCAGTTAGAGGCAAACAGAGCCCGAAATAGAGAAAAGGTTCAATAACTCTGTCATTGTTGCAATTCGAACAAAAGCGTAGGATTTTTTTCAACAAATTTGATTCTCTTTAACCTCGTGAAATGATTGGGATTTTTATATGAGAAAGGTACATTAAGACTTTAAGGGGATGATTCAAAAAAAATTTTTTATATTCAAACAACAAAAAATATATGTATAAAAAACAAATAAAAAAAAAATTTCTGACTCGATTTGTACAGTGAAAAGAAATCGGAGACTGTATCTAATCGAGTTCGCCCTGTATTTTTTCCTTTTTTATTGAAAACCAAAATTTTATGACCATATAAAGAGTAGCAGTTGCATCTCCCACGAGATCTTTCAACTATTTTTATTTAGAGACTAGCTGACCCGACGAACTTCGTCCCGCCCAAAATAGATTTTTTGATTTGAGTACTTTCAAACATCCACGTTTTCTTACTAAGTGAATGTTAGTGAGTCCAACCACTGAACTCTTCATTGATTGATTACCCCTTTACAATTTCCTTTTACTATAAATTGTCTAGTACTTCTACAAAAATTCATCCTTACAATATAAAATTATTCTCAGACACAATTCTCGTTCAAGATTCTTCAAGCATTTGGAAATAACATGTTTCTCCGTTGCATGGAATACATGTTTGGTACAGAGAATATTACAAAATAAGATAGCTCAAATCGGACCATTCCTTCCTCGGGTTTAGGGCACACCAACACATTTGGCCTTCCGTTTTTGTTTATATAGATAAAAGATATAGGAATGCGTTATTCCGTCTGAAAATCCTTTTCCACTTTCGAACAAAAATCAAATTCGTTAGCGCCAACATGAAATGGACTAACAACGTTTAGCTAATCGTAGAACTTATGGGAATTCAATTTTCCGAATTTTCCGATTTTTCTCTCCGCTATATTGATCTACGGGAAGAGACGAATACAACAAAATACAGCAGGCTAAAATCGGACCATCCCATCTTCGGGTTTTCCGCTTACCAACAGATTTTGCCTTACATTTTTATTTATATAAATATAAGATATGGAAATGTGTTATTTCGCATGAAAATCCATGTCCACCTACGAACAAAGATCAATTTCGATAGCGCAAACATCGAATGGACTAACAACGCTTATTATGATGTAATTTTCGAACATGTGGGAGTTCAATTTTCCGAATTCTCCGACCTTCCTTCAGGATTTTCCGAAAATTTTCCGATTTTTCTCTCCACTATATTGATCTACGGAGGCTTAAATCGGACCATCCCTTCTCCAGGTTTTCCGCTTACCAACAGATTTTGCTTTACATTTTTATTTATATAGATAGATAGATATTAGATATGGTAATGCGTTATTTCGCCTGAAAATCCATTCCCAGGTACGAACAAAGATCAATTTCGATAGCGCAAACATCTAATGGACTAACAACGCTTATTATGATGTAATTTTCGAACATGTGGGAATTCAATTTTCCGAATTTTCCGACCTTCCTTCAGGATTTTCCTGAAATTTTCCGATTTTTCTCTCTACTATATTGATCTACGGGAAGAGACGAATACAACAAAATACAGGAGGCTAAAATCGGACCATCCCTTCTTCGGGTTTTTCGCTTACCAACATATTTTGCCTTACATTTTTATTTATATAGATTCTGTTTCACTGGCCACGGTGATGTTGTTGTGTTTTGTATCGATATTCCAAGTTATTTTTTTTCAAATGTCTAAACGAAAGTGTCATTTTATCGACGATTTGCGCCAGAACTACCCCTTTTCCACAAAAGAACTTAAGAATTATGGGGCCAACGCTGCATATGTAATACAAAAGTGTCGTTGGCTCATAGCGATATTTAGCTTCAGCCATTTTGTTGACACAGATGTTTAGAATCAACAATGAAACATTACAGGTAGATCTGATTAGGAAAAGCATATCGAAACACCAAAACATTGCCAGAATATTCGATTGGCATCCACTTCCAAATCCATTCTGAACTATTTGGTGCAGAAATTCAGACGCTCAGAAAATTTGGGTTGCAGGAGCTCTTGCGTTTCAGAAGGCGTCGTGCACAAATTACGTAACGCGATAAGAGGGGGGAGGGGGTCGAGGTTGCGTTACTTTCTGTGTATTAGAGATAGGAAATTGCGTTACGTAGGAGGGGAGGGGGTCCAAAATCCGGATTTCGGCCTACCGCAAGGCTCCTACCTAAGCCCCCTCTTGTACAGTTTTTACGTCAATGATATGGATGATTGTCTAACTAGAGACTGCACGCTGAGACAACATGCAGACGATGGAGTTATTCCATCACGGGTACTAATCCCGTCGTTCTGCAAAAGTCGTTGCAAGATACCCTAAACAATCTGTTCACGTGGGCCCTCAAGCTGGGTATCGAATTCTCTACGGAGAAAACTGAAATGGTCGATTTTTCCAGGAAGCACGAACCCGCCCAATTCCAGCTTCACCTATCCGGCAAAACGAGCAGGCACTCGATGTTTTTCAAATACCTGGGTGTATATTTTGATTCTATGTGTATCTGGGGGAGACACATTGCGTATTTGAAACAGAAATGCCAGCAAAGAATCAATTTTCTCCAAACAATAACCGGAACGCCCATCCAGGAGACCTCATTTAATTGTACAAAACGATATTATCAGTGTTAGAATATGGCAGTTTTTGCTTCCGATCAGGTGCCAGGATCGGAAAGAATACAATATCGTTGCTTGCGTATAGCCATGGAGTGTGTGCATTCGACACATAGGATGACTTTTTTTCAGCCCATCATCTTGCGTGGACACCGACTGGACAACATCGTTGCTGGGCGAGCTGGACGGCGAGGGATCGAGTGCCTTTCTCAAGGCTAGCCTGGTGGTAGCACTGGAGTAGAGTAGAGTTTCAGAAGGGCCTTTCTTAAGGCTAGAGACGAATTAACTGCAAAAGTTTAAAGTCTCTATAATACAATACCATACCATACACATACACATACGATGAGTCTCGAAGTCTTGGCAGGAGTACCCCCGCTTACTCTTCGGTTCACAGAATTATCCTACAGATTTCTCATCCGTTGCAAGATCATGAATCCGTTGGTGATTGATAACTTCGAAAATCTACTCCAACTGACTCCTCAGTCAAGTTTTATGTCTTTATACCATGAGTATCTTACCCACGACGTGCACCCTTCACCAGGCATCTCCAACCAAGTTTGCTTCCCTTATTTTTGCAATTCCTCTGTCATTTTTTATCTGTCCATGAGACAAAAAATCCATGGAATCCAAGATTATCTACGATCCAATGTAATTCCGTCGATATTTTCGGAAAAATATGGGAAAGTTAAATCTGATAAAATGTTCTTTACTGATGGTTCATTCATAAACGGGTCCACTGGCTTCGGCATCTTCAATGAAAATTCCAGTGCCTCTTTCAAACTCACTGCCAAAAAAACCTGCCGTGCTCGTGAAAAGACAGAAGCCATCATCTCCGGAGTATTTTCACCGCCCAAGAAATATGTTGAATGAATAAATTGCACGTGTTTTTATTTATTGATATCTTAAAGCAAGGGTTTTCACATTTTTTTATGGCAGAGCAGTTTTTATAGCAAAACCATTTGACGGAGCACCTGCATTTTTCAATCAATAAAACAAATCATATTTGCATCGACATTACCCAACTGGAAACAATTCTAGTTCAGTTATACATCGCAGTTACACAGCATCTGACCCGGAGTGAACAGGATGAATCACTATACGCCAAGTGAAATTAAATTAAAGATTATTTTTTTCAAGGAGTTTTCAAGTGGGAGCATTTGCTATAACTTCGCGGAGCACTTATTTCCCGCGGAGCACCATTTGAAAAATTGTGATGTTGCTGTCTCCAATGCTCTGTACGTGTGCCCGACACGGGATACTTCCTATTGGGATGCAGCTGACCATTAATCAGCAACGCCCCCCTAGTATGTACCCCATATCTAGCGTGGTGCGTCTTCTTAATCTACATGCGTTGTTCAGGGTCAGTCTAATCATGATGGAAGGGCAAATTAAACTAAATACAAAACGGTGCATATTTGACCTAAACCGGTCACTAAATAAAGTCTTGAAGATCACGTGAGTTTAATTGAATAGATCGCACAAGAGATTCGTATCGCAACAATCACCTACTTTTTGCAACATTAGCACACTGAAGCATGTTGTTCATTATTGTCACATCGATTCCCCCCAATGGCTGTGTTCGGAAAATTATTGAAAATGTGGCCAAATTGTTAAATTATTTTTTCTCATTATTAGGTTCAGGTATTCAACAATGTTGTAGTAGCTTTGATTTCATGATGCAATAAATAACGGTATAATAACTTGGTTAAAAAGAAAACTCAAACGAAAGAAGAATGTCGAAAGTAATATCGTTAGTGCATTATAGCTCACGAATGCTCGAAGTCTAAATTCATGTTTCAAAATGCTTATAAATAGCCGTAACATAACTCATCACTAGCTGCCAATCAGGTCGTTCCAACTGGCACATTTCATCAATACTCTGAAATGAAAATGGAACATCTGTAGATTAATACACAAGAAAGCAACGTTACAAAGTACCTACCAGAGATGTTGATATTCCCACGCTTTCCGCTGCTGCAAAGGCCAAAGTGAAGTTACGTCGCTTGTCATTGGGACTAAGCTTGTCGTAAGGAATACGATCCGGTATGTAGGAATGTATAATCGCACACAATGCTAGACCATCGTTCCACGAGGAGCTGAAGTTGGTTATGTCTATATTCCGATAGCCGACTGTTTTATTTTGACACCATTTCAGGAGCGCGTTGCGCTTCGATCCGCCATTCTTAACAAGCGCATTCAATGGATCTTTACGATCACCTGCGGCGAAAGAAAAATATATTTAATAGATAGAAAGTAATGTATTCTAACTACACATTCTGGATAATTTGTTCTTTTTTCTTTACTGCTTCGTATATGTATGTATGGAAACTGTAACAGATGATCCTCTTAGGGCCTAACAACACGTAATGTGTGAGCTATTCATATGGATAAATTCTTGTAGAGGAGCCAAAAAATCAGCTCAGTGAAGAAAGTTTATCTGTGAAAAGAGTTCTCCATTTCTCAACTGAATACAAGCAACATAGATGGAGTGGATACAAACTAGGGGCACCGGGAGATGTTGATCCATCCTCAGCATCCGATCTTTGAATCTGCTCTGCACAGTCCTTAGAGAATGGGGTTAAAACTGTTGACAGCTTGTGGTGAAAAGACCTCCCACAAGTCGCCAGCCGACTGTTGCAAAAAGAAAAAATATACGCACCCCTAAGTAATTTGCACTCGAGTGTCTGTCACGCGAAACCGTGAGTTTCATTGCACTGCGAGTGATTAAAGTCCACAGTAGAGATCATAACCATGGTGCGTACCCAAAGTTTGAAGGCTTGTTACGGTTTTTTGATACTCAAAAGCTACATTCCGAAGATATTTAGTTCACTGTATAAATTTTTTCATGTTCAAGACTTATCTTGAATTTTACGAACGCATACTGTCCGACAAATTCTTGAAAATGCAAAAGATCCTGAATACCATAGAACTCTTCGGCTCGACGAAAGCAGTATTTGCTATCGCCGGTATGATCTTCATCAAAATGATCTAGGCAGGGAACAGTGATAGCTGTATTCAAATATACACCCAGGGTTTTTTACGCGGAGGATACGTATCTCGTAAAAAAAACGCGTTAATTGGAAAACCTGCGTAAAAAAACCGCGTTAATTGGAAAATCCGCGTAAAAAAACCACGTTAATTGGAAAATCCGCGTAAAAAAAACCATGTCACCTAATGATAGATATCAAATGGGACTATCCTTACGTAGAACGGAAGTGAAAAATTGAGTGTTACTCGCCTCCGAAAACCCGTAGTTTTTTCCTGCGATTTCGTTGGTTACTGATAGCTATTGTCCGGTTTTCCCCACGAATGAGGACATCTGCTGTTGCTAGAAGATTCCCTTGTGATTTGTACACTCTTCTGCCGATGCACGTGCAGTACCACTATTGGACCGTCCAGAGCTAAGTAGACAGAAAAATCCATTCACGAATCGCTGCCCCGTTGTACAGCCCGGTGAGCTACCCTAACACCTAAAATCCACGTAAGAATCATGATAAGGTGCTGCACTAATTTCCTTTATAAGCTCTAAGCTCCGTTACAAGCACTAATTACCGTAATATACTATGAGGGAACATAAGCGAAAAATATGAGCTGAGGGGGAGATGTGATATTGCACTGTTCTTTTTTTACGCATGTACCGCGTAAAAAAACTGCGTTAATTGGAAAATCCGCGTAAAAAAACCGCGTTAATTGGAAAATCCGCGTAAAAAAAACCGCGTTAATTGGAAAATCCGCGTAAAAAAACCTCGTAAAAAAACCGCGTAAAAAAAAACCTGGGTGTACATCAAATGGAAATGCAAAACCCGAGAAGACGGAGTCGACGATTAATTAGCAACACCATCGGAATCTCGGGCCTGTAAGGTATTTCCCCTTCCCGCGGTGCAAGCTGGGGTGCGCTAAATGAACTATAGGGTGTTCAATAAGTTCGAATGCACTTTAAAAATTTATTTTAAAAAATTAAAATATAAGACATTCTTTTCTGCGTCAATGTTTATTGAGTATCTTTACGACATATTAGCACCCCCTCTTCGTGCTGTATGACGAGCTTAAGACGTTTCCATAAAGAATCGCACGTGACATGCACCTGGTCCATCGGCATCTTGTCCCAGATCATGGAAATGAGCTTCTTAAACCCGTCCATAGTGCTCACTTTATGGTCGCTCTATTTGGCCAGCATGTACGACCATACATAGAAGTCCAGGAGTCCCAAGTTAGAAGAATACGGAATGATCCAATTGCAACGACTTTAGCATGAAAAAAGGACACGAATTGGAAATGGACCACTGGCGCAACAAGGTAAGCAGGCTCAACTGGCTAGTAAGGCGCACACAAAGTCCGTGGGTCTCAAGTGGCGGTACACTGAGAACCAAATAGACAACATCTGCATCAATTGAATGTTAAGACGGAGTAGTCTGCTTGGCGTGCGGAATAAACGTAGTGCCGACATCGCTTCCGAACACCATGTTTTCATCGGAGAAATCCGTCTACGCATAGCGCGGGTTCAACGAAGGGAGGGAAAGCTCGGCTGTCGATCAACACACACCGATTGGAAGATTCTAACCTCAAGAAAGTCTTCATCGCTATCAGCGAGAATAACCTGGGAGAACTACCCATCCAGAGGAAAGAAATGATCTCGAAGGGCACCTGAAAGATGAAAAATGATCGGAGGGACGCTCCACGGGACAAGCGAGCGTGGGCTGACTCTCTTGTTAACGAAGGGAAAAGAGCCGCTACAACCGGTAACCTTCGCCCCCTCTACGATGTATCACGACGCATGAAAGGAGCAAGGATGAATACCAAGATGCCAGTGAAAGACGCGACTGATCAGTTTATAACCGACTTCATTGAGAAGCTGAAACGCTGATTCTAACACTTCGAGCAGCTGCTCCAAATGCACGCGAACCACCAATCTCCAACATTCCAGTGTGAACCGTGAACCACCCCAGTGAGACGCATTTCCCGTTTAAACACAGAAGCGCCGTCATTGCGAGAGATAGAAGCTGCTTCAAAAATCAAAAGTACGAATGGGTCCACTAACCAGGTCGATCGCATATCCGTCGAGATGCTCAAAGATGACCCCTCACTAATTTATTCGTAAATATCTGGGAAACCGCAACATTTCCGGTCGACTGGATACAGAGCATCCTTATCAAGGTCCCAAAGAAAGCGGAGTGCGACAACTGGCGAGGGATCATGCTGCTGTGCGTAGTTCTTGAAGTCTTGTGCAAGATAATCCTCAATCGGGTCAAGGAGAAGATAGAAGCGACACTCCGGCGACAGCGGGCGGGCTCTAGAGCTGGTAGGGCCTGATACGACCACATTGCCACGCTGCATCATTATCGAGCAGATCAATGATTTGAGTGCTCCCGTGGACGAGTGGTTAGCGTCACATCTAACATGCTGGGGGTTCGGGTTCGATTCGCGATCTGATCGGGGGAATTTTTCGCCAAAGAAATTTCCTCCGACTTGCACTGTGCTCACGCGTATTCTAGAGCTTGTCACTCAAAATGCATTCGAGGAGTATCAGTTGGCATAGAAAACTCCACAAAGGCAAAACTGTTTATTTTCGCCACTTCTGTTTCTCATCGTCATCGACGGGATCATGGTGGACACTATCGACCGTAAACCGAACCGAATTCTTTGGGAGCCTATTAGGATGGAGCATCTCAACGACTTTGCATTTGCCGACGACACTGGATCAGTATCATCGCGGCGCTCTGATATGCAGAGTCAGCTTGACGACCGTATGCTCTTTCGCGTCTGGCCTGAGAATCAATGTCAGCAAGATGAAAGATATGGATGTCAACACGGTCACACCTTCCAGATTTACAGTAGCTGGGCAAGCAGTGGAGAGGATCGAGAATTTAGAATTTCCAATATATTGGCAGCTGCCTTTGCGAGCTGAGGGAGACAAGGAGGTCAAAACACATCAGTTACCATACCAAAATCCGGGTTTTTAAATCCAACATAAAAACTGTACAGCTTTACGCGCGGAAGCTTCAGGTCTTCCTGAACCGTTGACTGGTATACAACTGGATCTTGATTGATACATCGTCGTTGCCAGCAGTTGCTGATATTAACATAAGTTCAGAAGCGCGAGCGGTCGTGGGTCGGTCACACATTACGGAAAAGTAGTAGTGAAATCTGCAAACAAGCATTAGACCCAGAGGTTCCTGGCGACGGAGCCCCACAACGAGATAAGAGGAGTCAAACCCAAATTTGACCTGGGACGGGTCAAAGCGAAAGCTGCGGATCGCCCAGGATGGAAGCTTCTAACGAAGGCACCATGCTTCCAGTGCGGAGCACTGCGACAATACGTAAGTAAAAGAACAGATGATTGAAAAATCAAAATTCTTTTTTCTAATTTATCTATTTATTCTATATGAAGGTCGTCCTTTCTTTAAACACGGAATAGAAATTGCATATTTCTATTCTCACACCAAAAGCATTTGTTTTGTTCCTCAGCATGAAGCTTACAGAACAATCAAAGGTAAAAAAAAGCATTTTTGATTTTGTATCGTCATTTTGTATCGTCATAATCATTCAAACAAATAAATAAATTGAAAACCCATTATTAAAAATTTAAGAACTGATATCTGCCCAGAACTAATCTCACAGACACCCCATAAACGTCAACCGTGCCTGTAATTTAGTCGAAACAAATTCTTGGTTTTAGCTCCAATTCTAGAAAACAACCTTTCGGTTGGATCTAATGTCACAATCCAGTTCATAGATCGCATGAGTCACTGGTTGCAATACATCGTACCACTCACTAGCCACCGGAATTTTAATCCTGTCAGCATTTGTACGGAAGTGCTCCCTTGGCCGAGTGGTTAGCGTCATAACTAACATGTTCGGGTTCGATTCCCGTTCTGGTCGGGGGAATTTTTCGTCAAAGAAATTTCCTCCGACTTGCACTGTGATCACGCGTATTCTAGAGCTTGCCACTCAGAATGCATTCAAGGCGTGTTATTTGGCATAGAAATCTCAACTAAGTACTAATAAAAATGACGCAAGTAATACTACGTTGAGACGGCGAAGTTCCTCTAGGAACGTTAGTGCCATTGAAGAAGAAGAAGAAGATTTGTACGGAAGCAAATCGTAGAAGAAACAGACTGACTTTGTCAACAAGCTTAAGCCGGCGCCACACGATGCTACGAACAACCCCGAATATTAGACGCTCGATGGTTAAACGCATCGTGTAGTTGATGGACGAACTACGAGCCTCCAATGTCGAGCGTCGAATATTCGCGTTGGAAGGTAATCCGTTCGTTGTGGATTACTACATCATCAAGTGAGAGCTGAGTTGATCACCTATTGAAACCGTATTGCTGCATAATCATAATTACTTTTACACATTTTAGTTAATATTCGATTGAATTTGTTAGTTTTTCGATTATTAATTATCTGGAATTTTATACTTGCATTCACACTTCTAGCGATACGATTTTGTTCCACCAATCTAATACGATCTTGTCCATAACATAGAATGGCAGTATGATTAGAGGGATGCTGGTTTGACAGATGGATTATGACAGATTATCGCGCAATGTAAAAGAGCTGCACTGAAAGTGCAGTGAGTATATCGCATGCTATTAAAAGCCTGCATTGTAAAGGAAGCATTTCTAGTCCCGACAGAAATGTATCACACATTTATATCTATTACAACTGAAAACACTTAATTCATTTCAAAGACCAACATAAATGTAACGGTATGATCAGAGCACTGCGTAGTCATAGTCAACTGAGGATAGTCAGCTGACTAATTGATTGACTATATCCATAGTCAGTTAGTAATGACTTTTGGCTTCTTCACGCAGTTTCTCCGACTGAACAGTCAGTCGGGCGTTTAGTCGCTTCTCCCTCTACCGACTCGACTATATCATTTCATTTTTCCCAGTCAAATCGTCCTCATTACATTTTGAAGTGACTTCTAGATTCTTTTGTATCGTACACGAAAATTACTTACACGTATAAAATAACGTGCAATGTGTGCGCTATTTTGCACGCCTAATACTAACTTATACTAACGCAAGGACCTTTATAGCATACTTGATAAATGTCTAAGTTCGTTGGGTTGAGTTCACGATGGGTTGACAATAAACCGTCCTTTGATGGGGTAACTTCTTTTTCGCATCAGAAATTATGTTTTCCTTCCTCTTTATATGGACGTAAAAATAAGGTTGTGTACGCGGGTATGAATTAGTGTCAGGGGGAAATGGAAGTTTGGATTGAAGTCAGTTGAATGAAGAGGCAGATCTGTATTCTTTAGTCGAGTCATGATGTGAAATTAACTGATAATTTAAACCTATTTCAAATAGTTTTTATAATACGAGACAATAATAATCATATAACGAGCACAAGTGCCTATCACTATCTAGTCTTACAATCTAGGGTAGATAGGGCAATATGACCAGGCGGGGCGAAATGGATCACCCTTCGTTTGGGCTTGTTATTGAACCAATAACACTTAACACAATAAAACAATTGTGTTAGAAATACTCTTATTAAGTATCTCCGTGATAACCGTATTCAAATTCAATTGTTTTATAAAGTTATTGAAAAAAAATTTACACAAAATAAGCTCTGTACGTTTCATACAGAAATTTATGGCTCTGCTTTTATATCAATTCGTTTCATGTAAAAGATCAGTTCATTTTTGTTGAGCCTAAATGTACGGGGCGGAATGACCTGTAAATACAGCTGTCAAAATTTGTTAACATAGTTGAAAATAGATGTGGAATCATGGTGCGGAATTATACCAGAACATCCGATCGTAAAAAGTGGCCACAGACCAGCTTGAAAGCGATCATCGAGGCAGTGAATAATTGTACGTCAGTGCGACATGTAGCCTCAGTGCATTGTGCCCCGCGAGAAACAGTTAAACGTTATTTACGTTGTGCAGATATTTTGCAGCTCCAGCTTCTCGGATCATTTAGTAATGTTTTTACGACGGAGCAAGAGAACGATTTTGTAGATTATACTCTCTGTATGGAAGGACGGTTTACGGTTTTAAGACGAAAGAAATCCGGAAGCTGGTGTATAATTTGGTCGAAAGAAATGGTATTCCTCGCCCTTTCAATAGCCAAAAGCAATTAGCCGGAATAGATTGGCTCGCTGGTTTTCTAAAGCGTCACCCAAAACTCTCACTTCGGACACCAGAAGCAATCTCCGCCGTCAGGGCGCAAGGATTCAATCGCGTTGCAGTCGGGAAATTCTACAATTTACTGGATGACGCACAGAAAAAATTACAACATTTCACCAGGAGAGCAATTCAGCGTCGAAGAGACATCAGTAATTCTAGTAACTATCTTTTTTGCCACAGGAGAAGCAAGTGAACTAAAAATTATTATTGTCATTCAACAGGTGCAAACCAAAAATTCCAGCATCCTAGCAATGCGGGGAAAAAGGCAGATGAGCACTATAGCTTCATTGACCCTATCTACCCTAATGTACCAATTCTAGCTCCACGACATTAATCAGATATGTGAATAATTAACAACAGAATAACTGGTTCCACAATAATAATTTGTTCGAACAAAAAAAAAACACTCCCGTTAAGAAAACATAAATAAATCAATTTGCATTCAATCAATGAATCTTTTGTCAGCTGAGCTAAATTGTGAGAAGCTTATCGAGAAAAATAAAATAAAATGATTTAAAATAATAAAAAAGTGAACGAAAACATACTTATATCGCCATAGCTATTTCGCCGAACGTAGTCCATCGTTTTGTGTGACAATATCGAAGCAGTTACATGATCGTCCGTTTGTTGTTTAAATAATTTTCCCGTATGATTGTAATTATTACATATCAAAGTGGAGGGTTTGTTGTTACTAAAGTTATTATTAATAAGATTACTATTGTTATTGTTATTGCTACTGTCAAGATTACTGCTGCTGTTTGCGATGAGGTTTTGGGATTTTAACAGCAATACTGTATCTATAAATGAAATAAAAAGAAAAAAATCAACGATAATCAAAACATGATGGTAACATAAAATAATGCAATTGAATATAATACACAAGTATAAACAAACACACGCACACATGTTGATTTTAAAAAATAAAACAAAATTACTCACATGCATTTACATTAACAAGGTTTCGTTTAATTTATTTTTTATGTGTCATTCGGAGGATTATTGTTGGCCCTCAAAATATGCGCAATGCATTATTTTGGCAATAATTAGTATTAGAGTTTGTATGAGTAGTAACATATAATGTTCATGTTGACGGTTTGTTATTTCTTGTGGGTTAAAAATTCCATTTCGTAGAAGCAATATATTAGAATATGTTAAAGTTGCTCATTATGATTACGAAAACTCTATACAGGTGAACATATGTAATACAATTCAAAACACATCCAAATATACGCGAATAAACAAAAGACTCTAACTGCAATATAAAATGGGATTGTAGCATATTTCTACTGTAAGAGCAGTTATAAACAAACTAGAGCCTACTTTATCATTCAATTGTATTATGTTGAGCCACTGTAATACATTTACGACGATTGGTGCCGTTATTAGCTAAGTTAATTTATTTAATTTACAGTGGGGAACTGTGTTGAGACATTGGGTTTTGGACGACTGGTTAGAAACGCCACTCATTCTCGAATTAATTAAAAAAAACATGTAGATAAAGTATTCTCTTATGTATTATTAAAGCTAGTGGTGATGATTAGTGCATTATACGAGTTAATTATAATTCATGCAACTAAGTATATTTACTACTGTATTCTTTAACTAATATAGACGTGTGCTCACCTGTTGCATTAGTTTTTTGATTGCTACTAATATTGTTACCAGCTGTGGGTTGTTGCTGTTCTCGTAAAGGACTTTTGGCCGTCACAGAGGATATTAATGGGCTGTATAACTGGAAAGGGGAAAAATACGAATCAATAACTAAAGAAGGTAACACGAAACACTTCAATTAAACTTCTATGAATTTAGGGTAATTAAATCCCGCGACGCTGCTAGTGGACCCCTCCTGAACGTGCCGCAAGAAATTTAAGTTGACTCCCTTCGCACAAAATTGCTCGTGAAAACGTACTGATATGGTTGTGACTTCCACAATTGAAGTTATTTAGAAACGATCAATGGCAGCAGGGTCAGCTGAGACTAAACCCAAGCCGACAGTGGCATGACGCTGTCGTTAGTTGAACATAACAATTTCACTACTAAGCTTATTTTGAAAATCGTCCTGAACAGCATATAAAGTTTAAAGACGACCAAAGTATTAGGTTATCAAGTCTCTCGGTTAAACGTCATAGGAGCTTGGTTGAGCGGGTATCATCATCATATATTAGAAGGCACGAAGCCAGTTTCAATATGTTAAAATTTGAATGAAAATTTTTACATTTAATTAACATTATTTAATTACAGTGATTCGCGTCTAATTGGACATACCGAGCCACCACTCAGGGTCACTTTAGAGGGGATTGTGATATGTATTTGGACATATCAACAAATACAACACAATATAAAAAACAAGTTAAAATAGGAAAATCATTGAAAATCTAACAAATAACTAAATAACTCATAACAACTTAGAAAAGGTTGGTTAGGTTACGTTAGGTTGGGAACACTTCTAAAAACATATCGTATAGTAGAAACTTGCACAAAGGATGTTTACAGAAATGTCCAATTAAAGGCGAAAATGTCCAATTATTCGTGTCACATTACAGAGCTGTCCAATTAGCTAGACGTCGACTTAGAGGCGAGTCCCTGTATATCTGGTCATTTAACTCTTTGTGGTCGTTTGTCTGCTCTCAACCACCATACCTTTTTTACCGTTCTGGTCGTTTGTCTGCTCTCAGCCACCACAGCAAGAAACCATGCTTATCTTATATTTTACTCAACCAAGTATCAGTTTATGCTTTTCCTGAACGAAGCTTGTCGTTTAGTGAACCTGTTCACGGATCAAGACGGTGCTCCTAGGAGTAACATGTAACGGTACACGGTATCAAACAAAGCAGTCACCCACACAAGACAACGCACAGTGCGTAGAATGCATAGGAATGTGGGACAAAAATCATAGCAGCAGAATTTAGCCATTATAACACTTTGGTGTGATGGAAAATATTGTTCATAAGTATCAGATCTACTGTTTGCATAAATGTCTCATGTTATTTGAATAATCGCATAAGTGCCTCAAGCGACAAAATATTTGTTCATCTAAAGTGAAAAGTGCTGATCTTTTCGGATACACATTGCTGACATTAATTGCATCGATGGCAAAAATGTATCATATCCAACGGATAAAAAAAATAAAATTACGTATTAGTTATACTTCATAGGATTTACTCTTGGAGACTGTTCCCAAAGATTTCACATGAAGACGCGAATTATGAAATATTATTTTTATATAAAAACATCACATTAAAATACATTGTTAAATTAATATATTGTTTCTATAATTTCACAATCTTGAAAGAGATAAAATTTTTATAGAATTTATTATAGGGTTATTTTTAGTGATATTAAACTCAATGTCCACTGAAAAACAAATTTTCCTACGATCAAAAAGATTGAAAAGAAAAGATCGATTTTCACAATTTTTTGGGGAACAAAGAATCGATCCATGAAATCGGAAATCGGAGATGAAAAGATCGATCTTCCAAAGATCGATTCAAGATCGCCCAATCCTAGCTTCAACCGACCGACAAAATGTTCCACATTCTCTTCATTCAATGCGAACCTCACTGACATTTTTGAGCGATCCGAAGCCGATAGATTTATGTTGTCATTCCTATCATGACCTTTCGTTACAGATGATGAGCATTTGTTTTCTACAGATTTCGTACTTTGAACATTATTGTTGTCCACATTCATTTTACTTTGTTTCGCGGATCCGTTTGTTAATGATATGGAATTTAATTGCTTACGTAGGAGATCAACTTGGTTGTAGAATTCATCAGCATTTCGGTCGTACACATTCAAATTATCAATGGACGAGAATAGGCCCTGTCTAAGTTTTTGCAGGTCTTCATGTATAAGAGCTACTTTACTATTCGTTCTACAATAATCTGAGGCTGTGAATCATGCAAAATGTACACAATTTACTAGTTTTACGATATTGAACATTGAATTTAACGAAGATTATCCAATGATATGATCCTATACATGTTCTAAAACAATCTTGAAAGAGATAAAATTTTTATAGAATCTATTATAGGGTTATTTTTAGTGATATTAAACTCAATGTCCACTGAAAAACAAATTTTCCTACGATCAAAAAAAATTGAAAAGAAAAGATCGATTTTCACAATTTTTTGGGGAACAAAGAATCGATCCATGAAATCGGAAATCGGAGATGAAAAGATCGATCTTCCAAAGATCGATTCAAGATCGCCCAATCCTAGCTTCAACCGACCCAGGTGTTATTTAACTTTCTCCAATCGCCGCGATTTGTCCGCAGCGTTCTTGAATTGACTTCTGCGTCGCGCATACGACTTATGGCCAAGGTTTTTGGCCATTACTTGCAAGATTGAGAATTTCAAACACTCAATTTATTAAACCATGGGCCATATTGCACCCTTTATATCGGTTTGGCATGAAATGGCTGTATATATATGATATTTCCATAATAAGATTGTATTACAAGTTACCGCGTTATCGGATGGTTCGTATTGAACAGCCACGGATGTCTTGAACAAAAAAAAAATACATGAGTGACAATCTACTTATAGTTTACGGAAATAATTTGACTATGGCAGTATTAGTTCAGGTGTGTCTTACCATGTTAGAACTATCGTTCCCGTTTTGCGAGAGCGCCTGTTTAGTTGGATTGTTGACTGGCCTTGAGGAATTGACGCAAATTTCTGATGGAATGCTATTTAAACTGGAATTTGAACTGCATCGTGAATCTGCAGTAACCTTTGCCTGGAAGAATACATTTTCGAAAACCAATTAATTTGATAATGATTCTATAATTCGAGAAACACATGCGGTAGCGAGAGTCACACACATGTCAAGTTATGAAACGCAGAGTACGTATTGAAGTTCGAAATCCTTACCTGTTTCGCAGAGTTCTCGATGCTTTCAATGAGACTTTTCACGGACAGTCGGGAATCCTGCCGTTGGATGTTGGATTTCTGCTGCCTTCGAACTGCCATCTCTTGTTGAACTGTATTGAATATTGAGTTATGGGACTCTGTTGTTACAACTACTGTAAGTTACAAAAAAAAATCCAAATTTAAAAAATGTATAATTTTTTTTTCATTTATTTAACGTTTTTTCAACGCGGATGAAAATTCTTAGTTGTCATGGCCAAATCCCATCCCTTTGTGTGACATTTGCTCCGTGTTGAAAGTGTTAATTGAATTATTACACACAACCCGAAACCATACGTTTAAAGCGGACGAAAGGCCATCGCAAGCGTAAAGAAAACATAACTCACTATATTTTTAGTATTGTTAGTCCACTGTCCACTTTTTACCGATCATCTTTAGGTTTATGTATCGCATTTTTTTCTATTTGCGTATGTTGTTGATTCTTCCTACACTTGTACGACACTTTTCTGTGTCTTGAAATCTGTTCTTTCATAATCGAATATAGATAGATCTCCATATTTCTTATATCTTCTTTTAAATGATACATTTTCGTACAATACTTGTTCATTTTCTTTGTGGTTTAAGTTATTCAGACTAGTGCTAGTACTTAGTCGGTTTGAACGATATTTTTTGAATCTCGATAGGTTCGATGCCTTAGTTATGCCATCTATATCTGGTACTATCAAGTCGTCCGAACTTTTAACAGGAAATAATGAACCGTAACTCCGTTGATCTTTATGGCATTCTCTTAAATCTGAAATACTTTTCGATGCAAATAATGGTGTCGGTTTAACCACTTTGAAACTGTGATCAGCACTCGTACAGTCGTTACTTCTTGCAATGGCAATAGGACGAAACGCTGGTATTTTCGAACGATTATTCATCGTTTGTGTTCCCGGTGAATGTGGTAACGGTGTGTTTTTTCCTGATCTGTGCCTTTGAATAGCGTTAATCGATTCGACTTCATATGAGCTACGATCACTGTTGCGCAAACGTGTGTCAAAATGTTCCACATTCTCTTCATTCAATGCGAACCTCACTGACATTTTTGAGCGATCCGAAGCCGATAGATTTATGTTGTCATTCCTATCATGACCTTTCGTTACAGATGATGAGCATTTGTTTTCTACAGATTTCGTACTTTGAACATTATTGTTGTCCACATTCATTTTACTTTGTTTCGCGGATCCGTTTGTTAATGATATGGAATTTAATTGCTTACGTAGGAGATCAACTTGGTTGTAGAATTCATCAGCATTTCGGTCGTACACATTCAAATTATCAATGGACGAGAATAGGCCCTGTCTAAGTTTTTGCAGGTCTTCATGTATAAGAGCTACTTTACTATTCGTTCTACAATAATCTGAGGCTGTGAATCATGCAAAATGTACACAATTTACTAGTTTTACGATATTGAACATTGAATTTAACGAAGATTATCCAATGATATGATCCTATACATGTTCTAAAACACAAAAAAACACATGGGTATGGAAAAATCGACAATGAAGTAATGAGAATTACGATACATCAATGCCACGGTAATACAGTAACGTCTCGATTATATTACGCTCAAGAAAAACTTTCGCGTGATATGTTCGAAACAGGTTTTGTCCGTTCCGTGAAGATTGTTTTCTGTTGATATTATTCGATCACATATTTCGGAGTTGTATGTCGCTGAACTGGGTGCGATATATCACGCACTAGGGATCATTGAAACATTGCCCATCGACCATTGTTTTATTTTTTCAGATAGTCTCAGCTCAATAAAGGCAATCCGCTCAATGAAAGTTAATAAACGCTCATTGTTCAGTCTGGGAACAAAGACTAAGTTGTGGTGGACTGTATATTCGGGAACTTCTGAGCTCGGGACCAATTGGCTGAACGGGTGGAGCTCTCGTCGGGGATCGTAATCGGATGCGGGTTGATTCGTTGGATCGGAAGCCTTGAGAAAGGCTGAATACTCTTTCGGAATGGTTGCAGAGAAGAAAGATTGCGAAAAACTTTAGCTCTAATACGTATATTTCTTTCTTCTTCTGCAACTTGTGGTTTATTCTTTGATTTATTCGGCTGCTGCTTCTTCTTCCTATGTTGGTTCCTCCGATGTTGTCGTCGCGGCGGTCGGTGTGATTGTGGTGATTTTCGGGCAGCGCACCTCGCTTTTATAGCGAGCGCGAATTGCGTTGTTGTCAATTTTCTCTGCTCTGCTGCGCAATTTCTTCGTTGGTGAGGTGGCATACGACGTTCGTAGGCGTGGCATACGACGGGGGTTTTTCGCTTCCGTTGGGACGGAACACTCATCTTATTTCCTTAAATGAATAAGACAACTACCTTCGTATTGCTTTATGGCGACAAAAAAATGTTAATGCGTGCTTTCTTCACTACAGTCTTCAGATATGATCCATTCAAGTTCACTTATGTTACCGAGTAAAATTTTAAAACCCCTGGTAGAGATGGCCATTGAATCTGACATTCATTCTACATACACCAGTGACATTAAATCGCAGTACTTGGCATATTAGAAGTCGCATATAATTGAACCAAAATCATATACAATGTCGATCAAAGGATACATTATGTACATTTAGAATCGTATAAAATGCGAAAACCACTGTTTTATTTATCACTACAGATTAAGTCTTAATTCGGTGTAACAAATATCGGTTTTATGATCGTTAAGTCGATGTATACAAAATCATATATGCATATCAGCCTGATGCAGTATTAATTTACTGCCTAGTCTAGAGATTTGAAAAAAAAAGACGGGTGGGTAATGTCGGGGACATAACCGGAGTGACGTAGGACTATACAAAGGGGACAGCTTTTGTTAAATATATATTTTAAATATATTGTTTTATTTTCTTCTCCTACGTGAATACCTACCTATCTACCTGAAAAATGGATTAGTTTACTGTTTACTCTTTATGAATATGTTGATGGTTCTGAAAAGAACCTTTGGTGTTGTGTTTTTGTTATCACTCGATATTCCCATCTTGTTCGGTTAAACCTTCCTGGTTAGCTATTGCGTTTGCCACTCGCCACAGCTTTCACAGTTGGAAAATTTCTTCCCATCCAGCTTGTGACATGTTGTTCAGTAAATTACATTTAATACGACGTGTCGGAGAAACACTTTGCCACTCACTGAAACTAATTGTTGCCTTGATGAGCGCCGAACCGAAGCTGCTCTGTTCTTGATGCGGGTTTTCTGATTGTCGTGAGTAGCTTTGCAAGCCAACTCGAGCACTCCGACGGCCGAAACTCTATAATCGTTGTTAGGTATACTGGTGCTCCGGCACCAATCCGTTCGGCCTAGTTACCCTTGCGGAGCAATCAGTGAATGCGACCAACAGGGAACTGGAGACCTGCACGGTTCGAGTGAGAATTTGCCTTTCCCTTAACTTGTCCTCCTTTGTTACGTCCACAATGCCGATTTACGGGTTTACGGTTTGAAAGAAAATAAGATATTTTTTTGGGGTCCGCGTGTTTTATACTCTAGCGGTACACGCTCACAGGATAGAGACAAATCTGCAGACTCAGCCAGAGGGGCGAGTCCAACGAGACGAACAAATGAGCGTTAAAAGGGAGCGATGGCAAAAAAATACATTCATTACGATTTGTTCGCTCGTTGGATTCACATGCAGGTGGTGGCTAGGTGGACTGGTGCACTGGTACTAACGCGCTCGGCCTAGCTACCCTTGCGGGGAACTCCAGATCAACACGGTTCGAGCGGGATTTTGCCTTTCCTTTCACTTTTCCTCCTTTACCATGTCCAGACATGGCTGTTTGGGTTGGTTTGTTGATGTGTTGTGATGCGAACCGATGTGGTGTACGGTTTGAATGAGAATGATCGTTACGGCAGCGCAGCGGGGATTTTTAAGCTGACTGGCTGGCTCGAGAATTACACATGTGTGAGACTGCGACCAATGCTTCGTTCATTTTTTCTTTTTCCTTTACAATCGTGCTTCATTCTTTTTCGTTGCAGCTCTGGTTGCCCGGTTTGGTCGGTACGATTTGAGGAGCACAAAATGGACCAATCAAAAATGGGCACATAGTGCATTTTGACAATGTTTGATATTTCACATTTATTCAATTATTTATCTCAAGAAAAATGAAATGTTATTCATAATGATAGAAGCGTAGATATATTTCCTATCAATTGATGCAAAAACCTTTGCGATCTATTGAGAAATGCTCGAGTTATAAGCGTTCTAAATCTTGCATTTTTTCCTACTTGTTCAGTGCCTAGATTTCCATTTCACCCCCTATATCTTCCGGTTAGACGTAGTCCTACGTCAAAAAACAAAAATTTTCTTCTTCATATTTCTGATGTTTAAGCAGTGCACCCGTGGCCGAGTGGTTAGCGTATCACATTATCACGCCGGGTGCTCGGGTTCGATTTCCGTTCTGACCAGGGGATTTTTCGTCAGAGAAATTTCCTTCGACCTGCACTGTGGTCACGCGTATTCTAGAGCTTGCTCCTCGGAATACTTTCAAGGCCTGTTATTTGGCTTAAGAAATCTCAACTAAGTATTAATAAATGACGCTAGTTAATGCACACTTTCAGACGGCAAACGTTCCACAGGGAACGTTAACGCCATTCAAGAATATATCCTAGAAAAGACTTTTCGAGATTCCCATTATTTACCGAGCTATAACCATTTCAGTGATGCAGTGTACAGCTATAACAATTAACTTCAAACGCTTTTTTCTCAAAACTAGTTTTTTCAAACCGGCGAATTTATATGAATACAACCAGTATGTATTTCTCTATCGTATAAACCAATAAAACATTATAATTCTTCAATCTTACTATTTTTTAAAAATCGGGAACGTAAAAAACACCTTTAAAACAATTCTTTTCACTTCAAACGATCGCCATTTTGTCAAAAAACATGTTTTTGACTTATCCAAGGTTCATGCGATAGCGGAATCTTTACTGATTCAGAATCTGTTCGATTTTTTTGGTTCAGATAACCAGAATGGCTGAAATCGTGTACGCCATGGCACAACTTTTTTTTAACCTTCTCACTTCATTAGCTTGTAACTCTTCCAATTACGAACAATTTTTCTTTTCGTTTAATTTTTGTTTTATTGTTAAAAGATAAACAAGTTAATAATGGTATAATGGATAGTAAAAATATTCTTTATTTAATTTTTTCGGAGTTCGAAAAACCTTCAGAAATTCGCGCCTCTATACTACAGTACCCCCTGAATCATGCAGTATTGCGAAAAATTGTATTACCCCAGCAAACAATAAAACGTACAACTTTTCCACATTTTTTTTTTCATATGATACTGGCAATGCAGCCAAAAAAACCACGAACACAGTGATCCCACTGAGCAACAGGTCCGATGCCCTTGCCCCAGGGAACGACGAAAGTGCACAGCAAGAAACTGTTCAACCAAAGCCCGCTCTGATTTACCTGCGTCAAGTAGTAACAAAAAACGCGATTGACCTAGTTAAAAAAAGCTATCGGCAGCAACAATTTTCTGTGCCGCAATGTGCTACGCGGAAATATAAGTGAGTTGAAAGTGCAGTGCAACACTCTTGACGATTACCGCAAAATCGTCAACGCGTTAGAAAAAGAAAAAACATTATATTAGGCTGTCAAAAAAGTCCTGCGGTATTTTTTTGAATTTTCATTTGTTCATAAAATTAGTTACAATCATCTGTTTTAAGTCAAATATGCGCCGTTTTGTTCGATGATTTGTTCCCAACGAGATGCCAACTTCATAATACCCCTGTTATAGAAGCTCGCTTCCTTATTGAGCTTGAGCTTGAGCCGTGATTGACCTGAACCAACCAAATTGCACAAAGAACACACAGAATGACGCTTGGGACTAGCAAATCATTCTCGTTGTGCAATTTTCGGTGATTCGAGCTTTCAATGATCAATAACGACGCCGGCCACGTCCTTACAGTCACCAGGGGAAGGGTAGGAATGTTAGTATGATATTCGCCGCCCGAAGGCCAGAAGGATCGCCTCTATAGCGTGGTTCCCTAGCGTTTATCATGGAAGGGATAGTTTGTTAGTGGGAAGGGGTAATAATCAGGATTCACTGTGGTAAGTGATGTGATTATGCTAACGCAAACTAGAGATCACGAAACGAAAACTTGAAAACCAAATGCATTTCGTAAAAGTGAAGATATTAAAGGGTGACCTGAAAAGGTCTCAGCAAAAGGATCATAACTCTGGTAAGTGAATTAATTTTGTAAGCGTGGACCCAATTACTCGTTGAAACGAAAACTCGAACATCAAATGCATTTCGTAGCAGCTGAACGGTAACCTGAAAAGTCTCCTCTGTTCAACAGAGCAAAAACTCGAAAATCAAATGCATTTGAAGATTGAATATATTGAAGGGTCACCTGATAAGGTCTTATCAGACTCGGATCGGACTTAATACTTGTGCCTAGTCGCACGTCATGCTCTTCCATTGTAATACACGGAAATCACGGAAGTTTTCAGAATTGGGACTCTAGCATCTTGAACCTAGTCTTGCAATTTATATTTGAACCTCGAAAAGGAAAACTTGATACCTGCGATTTGGATTTGTAATAAAAACTAACAATTTCTCAAGTAATCAGTCGAGCAATTATTAACGAAATCATTGTTCTTGTAGTAAGGGTTAGAATGACATAATTGAAGGAAAAGCAACGTCAAAAAAACAAAAAACCGAAAAGGAGATACATACAAGAAGAACTCACTGACATTCAAGGTGAACTACTAATCCCAAGAAAAAACATGGGTGAGCAAAAGAGACAAATGTAAGTTAATTCAAACTTTTCTCTCGACCTCCGTAACATTCTCATGGTTGAAACGCACACTACATTGAATATTCTTGCATGGAAATCTTATGACCGCTTGTACATACACATCAAAGTCAACGTCTAGCTAGATTTAAAAGAAAAGAAAATCGATGTTACGTTGACGTCAATGCGCTCTTTACCACGAAGACAATATTAGATATATAAAAACCTCTAAAACTATTGGATCTTCTAAAACTCTAGAATGTCGTTTAGATTGAATGCAACTTCGCGCGAAAATGCGGCTGCACAAATCTCACGCAACTGCGAGAAGTAAACAACGACATAGAACTGCACCGGCGTGGCTACACCGTCCGCTCCGCCTTGCCGTGACCGAAATCGTCTGCCTCGAACAAACAAAACAGCCTGCCTCCATCCGTCAGCTATCGCACAATCAAAATATGCTCTCCGATCCAATCCTCTCACAAAAACTCGACTGTACGTCAACCGACGAAAAGAATCAAACTACCTTGGTCTTCCGAAGCAAACGAGTCCGTTCTGGGAAGCAAGGCAACCACACCAATACAATCACATGTTTGCTGGCCATCCTCCACGATCGCGCACTCGTAATGCCACACTCTCACACGCAGCCGCACACGCCATCACCGCAGTCTTCTACTGACTGACACTTTCTCTCTCTCGCACACAACACCGAGAGACTTGAAGCGGATTGCATTTCGGATCGGTTATAAAAATAACAAATTGTTAATAGTACTTAGCTGGGATGTTGATGTTTCTCGATACAGTTGGATCATTTTGCTGGCAGAATTAGTGGTTAGTGGATTCCATCCTTAATATCACTGCTGTAAAAAACATGCTCTAAAAAGCAAGCTACCACGCATACACACATAACCACGGTACACGAGAGAGTTGAAGAAAAACAACGCCATAATCCAGTAAAATAACCACAAAACTGATTAACTGAATTTAAACTTTTTTTTTCATTCCAACACCATTAACACAACGAAACCAGAAACCATTTTCACGATAACTTCCACCAACAAGCTATTCCTAGCAGCGAATAGAGCCGAAACAGGTTGAAACGCGCTAAACAAAGAAGAAAAAAAAATCAGACGCGGAGCAAAGAAAAACGTTTGGCCATAGGGAAGCAGCTCATAATAGATTATTCCTTGACAATCCCACCACACACACACAGCAGAACCTTCCTGGCCGTTAATGAGGGCTTGGCCACCGTCTGAGCCGCTTCAGCGGGCTTCGACCACGACCGTTTGCGCTTCACGTTGTCGTAAGTGACCCACTTTTCATCGTCAGTCACCATCCGCTTCAGAAACGGGTCAATTTTGTTGCGATTCAGCAGCGATTCACATGCGTCGATACGGTCAAAGATGTTTTTTGCGTCAACGTGTGTGGCACCCATACATCGAGCTTCTTTGTGAATCCAAGCTTCTTTGTGAATCCAAGCTTCTTCAAATGGTTAATAACGGTTTGATGACTTATCCCCAGCTCTTGGCCGATGCTACGGCTGCTACTATGCCGGTCTTTCTCGGCTAATTCAGCGATTTTGTCGCAATTTTTGACGACAGGCCTTCCGGAGCGTGGCGCATCTTCGACGACCTCTACACCAGAACGAAAACGTTGAAACCATCGTTGTGCGGTGGAAATGGAAACTGTATCGGGTCCATAAACTGCACAAATTTTATTGGCAGCTTGAGATGCATTTTTGCCTTTGTCATAGTAGTACTGTAAAATATGTCGGATTTTCTCTTTATTTTGCTCCATATTTGCGACACTATAACTCACGAACGACTTAACCAAACAAAACACTGTCAAGGACTATATTATAGCGCGCAAAAATACCTTTCCAACAAGCTATAGTATGACTCGATACAATGAATACAACTAGAACTACGCGCTTACAACGACACCTCGCGGAAATACCGCAGGACTTTTTTGACAGCCTAATATTATACCTACCGCCTAAAAGCGTAGAAAGGTTTAACTGTGGTGCTGAAAGGCATAGAACAGGGTGTTTCACCCGACGAAATAAAAAACGTCTTAACCGACATGGGTTTTGAAGATAGGTAGTCGGTTACTAATATGATGAACCGGTTTAAAAAGTCACAGCCCCTCTATAGAGTGGAACTCGAGCCATCAACAAGAAAATTGAAGCCTGGCGAGGTGCATCCGATTTATAAAATCACCCGCCTTTTAAATCGAGTAGTGATGTTTGAAGAGCCACACAAACGGACTGGCCCCGTGCAGTGTCACAACTGCCAAGAGTACGGGCATACCAAAGGTTATTGCAACCTTCCAACAGTCTGCGTAGTTTGCAGTGGCATTCACGAGACAAAAAAATGCCCAGTCCCTAGAACAGCAAAAGGGGAAAAATGCAGCAGCTGTGGTGGAAACCATACGGCAAACTATAGGGGGTGCCCTGTATACACAACCTTGAAGAAAAAACCGAAAGAATCTCGACAAAAAGCTGCAACTAGCAGGCCAGTAAACGATCAGCCAATTCTGCAACCAGTGGTAAAATCAGCCACACTCCCGAAACCCCAACCTCCTGGTTTCACGCCTTCACCTGCACATCGTATAGGGATGCTCTACTCTCCCTCTTTAATGAGGCTGCGGTCCTCATTAAACGAGATATTCCACACTATTTATGGCACGGTCACAGTACTCTCAATATTCAAGCAGCGGCTGTGTGCATAGAGAGTAAATCAGAGAAATACTAACAGCATTCTACTCATCGCCGAACCACCACCCTTCGGAGGAGGAACTGAAAGACTTCTTCTCACTCCAAGGGCACCGATTTATTGTCCAACTCCAACGCAAAACACACCTTCTGGGGATCAAGGCTGATTACCACTCGTGGTCGCGTTTTATACAACGTCATAACTGACTCTGGCTATGGCATTGCATCATGCGGCGAACCAACACACTGGCAAGAGGATCTTGCACGACTTTCGGACCTGCTAGACTTCGCTGTCACAAAAAACATTAATAGTAAACGAATTCGATCTAAGCTCCTCCTGGACTTATCATCTGATCACTCACCAATACTTCTGGAATATTTCATAGAAAAAGAAGTGAAGCAGACATCATCCAATCTCACCAACTTTTCTACGAACTGGACAACATATAAGACATACATACATCTCTTCTAACATTTACTCGATTTACCTCTGGATAACGAACATCATATCGAGGCCGCAGTTAACCAGCTCAGTGAACTCATGAAAATTGCTGCGAGGATAGCTACCCCACCTATGAAGATCCTGAAACACAGAAAAATTTTTTCTGCCTCAAACATAAAAGCAGCAGTTGCGGAAAAACGACGCCTAAGACGTATCTGGCAAAACAAACGAACGCCAGAATCTAAAAACCAACTCAATATGGCACAACGTAAACTAAGAAAGCTATTACAAGACGAGAAAGATGAAAAATTCCATCATTACCTCACTGAATTGTCACCAAATCAAGATACTAACTACTCGCTATGGAAGGCAACTAAGGATCTAAAAGTTACAGATCCCGCCATTTAGAATGCCCTCTGGGAAATGGGTCAGAAGTGATGATGAAAAAGCAGCTACTTTTGCAAACCATCTTCATCAAGTTTTCACCCCGAATCAATCGGCACCTATTGAAGAAACGCTCGAATTTTCTGGTGCAACAAATCAAAACAAAATGAAAATCAAACACCGAGATCAGCAGGCCTGGAAGCATGGATTGGTAAAAATTGAATGAAAATTTTTACTTCATGTTGTTTGCTTCCTTAAATCAAATGCCGCGTAGCACTGAACCTTAATTGACCATTTCTATGTAAATTTCAAGACATTTCCACTAAAATACAATAGACGACAAGGAATACCGTATCCGATTGCATCTTTTTCGTTTCATATGTACATGTTTTAACTGCTCTGAAATTATATTTCGGATGGCCGTTCGAGATAGCTGCTGCTAGACAGTCCAAGCAATTGGAGTTCGAATCCCATCAGAGTAATTTTCTTAATCATCGCCACCGTGTGCACGAGACCGACCGGTAGGCTTACGAGACTGATCCGCCTTGCGTTCCACTATTCGGGAGCGCATCGCATGCAGCCTTTATGCGTGCTATCGTACCTCTCTTACGCAGGCCACTTGGTACCGTATCATGCGCGTTCTCGTATGCCCCTCTTACGCAGGCTTGCTTCCAACATCCGTGATCACATTGGTGCACCCATCATCTCTCGTTCTCACGAAACCCCCAACGCACAGATGGGTTAAAAACATTTGCAACGTCCTGATACATCATTTATATCCCATAAATATTCTCATACATACGATTCGATTGAGGATTGACGATTCGTGAGGTTATAATTACAGTTGACGTAAATATTTTTCGCTATTTGTTTTTTTCCATGCTAGTAATAAATCATATATTCGAATGACAATAGTCGTATATTATGCCAGCGAAATTCATCGAATTCTTGTGCTAATCAAACAGTCTAGACGGCACCGGCAGTAAAATATCAGCGCAGAAATGCATTACCAACTCGCCAATCACCCAGCAGAAAAATGCTTCGGGCGTGGAAGTGAACCCATCTGCAAATTGTGCCAGCATAAACAAATGCCCAAGTCCGAAAAGTCTCGGATCATCACCACACAGTAAATTTGCACCAAGTTCCGATTTTCTGCTTCTCAAATTAATCGATTACATTACATAGGGATTTCCATTTCGGGCTTCCGAAAGTATACAGCCATGCGCTGACAACCGTTTGACATAGCTGCCAACCAAAGCGTCATATCGTTAGTTGAATGTCTGCCATTTTACAATATGGATCGTTTTAGCACAACGTGTTAATTTTGTTCAATTATACTATAAAAATGATGAAAAACCGGCAAATGTTTTTCGAGCATTACGGACGGAATTTGGTCGTCATGGACGACCTACAGAGCACACAATCGCTAATGTAGTGCGTAAATTCGAACAAACTGGATCCGTAGCGGATATTGTGAAACCTGCGCATCATCGTAATGTGCGTTCGGCCGAAAATATTGCTGCCGTTGCTGCCAGTATGGAGGATGACCCGAATGTTTCGATTGCACGGCGTGGGCTTGGGCTTGTCAAACACATCATTGTGGCGAATTTTGCATTTGGACTTGCACCTACATCCATATAAAGTCCAACTGGTACAAAAATTAGAGCGTGGTGACCATGGAATGCGTCGGGCATACGTCGATTGGGTGAACGAACAACAGCAGCAAAATGCTGAATTTTCGCATCAAATTTTCTTCAGCGGTGAGGCACATTTCGAGCTCGGTGGCTATGTGAACACCCAAAATTTCCGTATGTGGGGCTCAGAAAATCCACACGTGATTGTTGAGAGGCCATTGCATCCGCCAAAAGTAACTGTTTGGGGCGCATCATGGTCTGGTGGAGTCATCGGGCCGTATTTCTTTGAAAATGAGGACGGCGAGACGGTAACTGTGAATGGTGAGCGCTATGGCCGCATGTTAACCGATTTTATTTTGCCACAAATTGAAGATATGGATACGGATGACATGTGGCTTCAGCAGGACGGCGCCACGTGCCACACAACACGACCGAACATGGCCATATTGCGAACGAAATTTGAGGGACGCATAATTTCGCGTTTTGGTGATGCCAATTGGCCGTCCAGATCATGCGATTTGAACCCGCTAGACTTTTTTTGTGGGGTTATGCGAAAGACCGTGTCTATGCCAACTCTCCGCAAACTCTTGAACATTTGAAAGAAAATATTCGTAAAGTTATGACCGAGATACCGCCCCATATGTGCCGAAAAGTCATCGAAAATAACCTGTTTCGGAGGTGTGCGAGGAAGCCCTAGGTGGACATTTGAATGATGTTGTATTTCACACATAATGGCATAAACCAAACTTTAATTTGAAATAAAGGTTTCATCACGACCTCATCGGGTTGATAAAACATGGTTCCAAAACTCGATTAACAAAAAAAAAATCCAAAATGCAGTCAACTCTCCCTAACTCGATATCCAAAGGGACCATCGAGTTAGGGAGGTATCGAGATACAGAACATTTTTTCATATTTTTTGTTATGTTATAAATTGTAAATTAGGGTAAGTGTCCCAGTTATGGTATGAATTTGAATTTTTGATTCATTCCCTTAGAGTGAAAAAACACCTTTCTCATATAAAAAAACATTTTTTCCAGAATCTCTCGGAAGGATAGACGGTTATATTTCACGGAACAAATCCTCCTACGCATATGTTCGAATTTCAACGATGACAGAGTTATAGAACTTTTTATTTGTTTCGGATTCTGTTAGCTCAAACTGACTCTACATTGGAAAGTACGCTACGTAATCCGATTCTGTTGCTTTCATTTAAAAGATGAGAATATTTAGTACAGGATATAGTAGTTGAACATCTAAATTAGTGGATAAAAATAACATTTTGGAAGTGGAAAAATTAAAAAATAATTTTTTTAAATTTGTGATTATTAATTTTATCCCAAAAATTCATACTAAACTTGATTGTTTCTATCAATTGAATTAAAGCCTCTAACCCCTCTACAATTTGTTCTTTGACGCCCAACTACTATCTCTCTTAATTTCGCTGCAATATCGATATAAACAATTCCTGACAGCAGTGTTTGGATTTCGATCAAAATCGAATGATACACAATGTGTCATGCAAGTAACCTCTCACGAACATATAACCAAATATGGTAGGATCATTCAGATACTTGTATGAATGACAGTAATCACTTGTGTTATTTACATGATTACATGATTAAACCAAGAGAGGAACTAAGACTGTTGTTTGCATATTCGAGCTGTATCAAACATCGCAAACCATTTTCGAAGCCTGCATACAAGTTTGAACCGCATATATCGTCCCGCTCTACTATAGCGAAACCCACTGCACAGACAAGCGCAAAGCAATAAATGCAAGCAAGAAAAATTACGTCATCATTCGGTCACCATTTGCGGAGAGCAACGAATGGGAAAAGAGAGCGGTGTTGCTAGTAAAACTATGCGGTCTATATGAATATACAAATTTCAAGGGATAGCGGCGTTAAAAATGGAAAATATGATCTGTCTACCCTTCCCTTAGCCTCTATCGAGCTAAATAATCATATAGTTTGCACTCTCTGAGACTTAAAAATCAGGATCTGCTGTATTAGCTGAATATGAATCATTCGCTTTGCGTAGTCCGTACGATCCTGCTGTTTCATGATGCATGGAGAGGCATATGTTAGAGGCAAAGAAGAATATAAACTTTCTGCACCGAAAGCGTATATATGATGGTTTTACTTGCGTGTCGGTGTATCACGAAGTGCGAACCGATGCAGAGTTGTCTCGTTCTCTTTTGTGTCGTGATTTGCATCACAAGACAAAAAACGAATGCCGCCGGAGGAAATGATTTGTGTATGATCATATTTGAACGAACGAAAGCGATTTTTTCAGTGAAAGGATCATTTGGCAAACACTGCCTGACAGTCTTCAGAATGCAACCCGGTGCTGATGTTTTGTGCCCAGTTGAGCTCCTACTCCTTGTGTACACATGCGCTCTGGCGAATGAGCACACTCCGAAACACAGATGAAATGTTAGGTTGTCAGCGCCGTTCTTGTGCAGAGATTTGCGCTGAATTTTGCGCCGTGCTTACGCCGTATTTCTATACTGCGCGCTTGAATCTGGATTGCTCTCTCTGTTGAGATATTTTTCTTCACACAAGCGCATACGTCATTCCACGCCGACAGCTTCGAGAAGTCGCACGCGCTTTGTGTACGTCCCGTTAGTGTGATCGGATACCGTTAGTGAAGCTATTTTTTCCCGCATTGGTGCTTATTAGTGTCGCGCGTGAACTGGATACAGTGTTCGCGATAGCAGAGAGGAAAGGTTCACTTCAGCCAAAGTTGGCAAAGCGTCTGGCTTTTGGTTTTCACCATATCATCGCCATTACTATCGGCATCAGACATCGGTGGTCAATCCCACACAGTGTGAAAGCGTGAAGAAGCACTTTTTGGTGGTGGTAGTGTTCGATTGCCATCTCACTTGCGCGGAGCGCCCAGCACGCAATCAACCGAGCGTCAAGTTCAGCTGCACCGGTGGGTGCGTTTAGGTATTTAAGAGTAAATAATTTTTAAGATTTGATAGTTTTAAGATTTAAGAAAAATATTGTATTTTTTAACTGCCACATAATCATGGCAGAAGGGGAAAGAGAGTTTCCTAATATGGAAACCTCTGACTCCGAAAGTAATACCGCTTTAGTTGTGCAAACGGCGGCAGGAAAATCGCTAAAGCGAAATACCACTTCGGAAGAAGAGTCATCCCACCTCAAAAAACCCCCTTCGAAAAAACTCGCAACCCTCTCCTCTCAATCCCCTGAATCATCCACTTTAACTCAACCCCCGATCTCGCATCCCTCATCTGTGGCTTCCGATCCCCCTCAATCATCCACCTCCTCACCCCCCTCTATCGTCTCCGTTTCCGCTCAACCATCGACCTCGTCTTCCTCCTCCGCTGTCTCAGCTCCCCGTGTCAAGATCTATCCGGAAGATGCATCTGGAAATGACTCATGGGTTGTTTTCTTCCGGCCCAAACCAAACGGGAAACCGCTCAATGTAATTCAGATCATGAAAGATCTGTCAAAAAATTATTCCTCCGTGGTTGAAATTTGTAAAGTTAGACCGAACAAACTACGTGTTGTCGTGGCTGATCGGAAGCAAGCTAACGAGATTGTTGTCGACAACCGGTTCATACTAGAATATCGCGCATATGTGCCCTGCCATATCGTAGAAATTTCGGGGGTGATAACAGAAACGGGTCTGACGAGTGAATTAATAAAACAGGGAGATGGCAGATTTAAAAAGCTTCCTTTGACAAAAGTTAAAATTTTGGACTGTCATCAATTAGGAAAAGTGTCTCAGGAAGAGGGAAAAACAAAATTCACGCCGTCCGACTCGTTTCGAGTAACTTTTGCTGGTTCCGCTCTCCCTGACTACGTTATGGTGGACAAATTGAGGCTTCCAGTACGACTCTTCGTGCCAAAGCCCATGACTTGCAACAAATGCAAATCAGTTGGTCATACAGCAGATTATTGCGCCAACAAGGAGCGCTGTGCCACTTGCGGAGAGCAACATGTTGGGAAATCCTGCAGCGCGACTGAGCATAAGTGTCCATATTGCGGGGGATCCCCACATGAGCTCTCAGCTTGTGAAACTTATAAGAGTCGCTGGGATAAACAGAAGCGCTCTTTGAAGGAACGCTCAAAGCGCACATGTGCTCTCTCCTTCCTGAGCCACGATTGATCTTGGGAGACTTCAACTCTCACGGAACTGCCTGGGGGGAACAGTACGACGACAACCGTTCATTGTTGATATATGACCTTTGTAACAGCTTCAATATGACCGTTTTGAACACTGGGGAAACAACACGTGTACCTAAACCTCCTGCTAAACCAAGTGTTCTTGACCTCTCGCTTTGCTCGAATTCACTATCGTTAGATTGCAAGTGGAATGTAATTCAGGATCCCAACGGTAGTGATCACATGCCAATCAAAATTTCCATCACCAATGGGTCAAATTCTTCTGAATCTATAAACATGGCATATGACCTCACAAGACACATTGACTGGAATAAATATTCGGACGCGATTGCTCTAGCCATCAATGCCATAGATGGTTTACCTCCATTAGAGGAGTATAACTTCCTTTCTCGTTTGATTCATGATAGCGCAGTTCGCGCTCAAACGAAACCCATCTCAGGTTCCACCATTCGCCGGAGTCCTCCCAATCCATGGTGGGATAGCCAGTGTTCCAAGCTTTATCAGGATAAATCGAATGCATTTAAAGCTTTTCGGAAACGTGGAACCGCTGAAAATTTTCAAACGTATTTAGACCTTGAGAATCAGTTCAAAAATTTGATCAAAGGGAAAAAACGTGCTTATTGGCGAAATTTCGTGGGAGGTTTGTCACGAGAAACGTCAATGAAAAAATTATGGAAAGTGGCTCGAAACATGAGAAATCGTTCTTCAACGAATGAAAGCGAAGAATATTCACATCGGTGGATTTTTAATTTTGCACGGAAGGTTTGTCCTGATTCCGTTCCTGTGCAAAAAATAGTTCGAGATATACCAAAAGGATGGGGGCGATCTTGATTCCGAGTTTTCGATGGTAGAATTCTCTCTTGCTCTCCTTTCTTGTAACAATTCTGCCCCAGGATCGGATCGAATTAAGTTCAACTTGCTGAAAAACCTCCCTGAAACATCGCTTGTTGAATTTATTCAATCGGTTTCTGGAGCATAATATTGTTCCAGATGACTGGAGACAAGTACGAGTTATAGCTATTCAAAAATCCGGAAAACCTGCGTCCGACTTCAATTCGTACCGCCCAATAGCAATGCTGTCTTGTATACGGAAATTGTTGGAGAAAATGATCTTGTTTCGCCTTGATCGATGGGTTGAAACGAATGGCCTACTCTCAGATACACAATATGGGTTCCGCAGGGGCAAGGGGACGAATGATTGTCTTGCGTTGCTTTCTTCAGAAATTCAAATGGCTTACGCCGAAAAAAAACAAATGGCTTCAGTATTCTTGGACATAAAGGGGGCCTTTGATTCTGTTTCAATAGAGGTTTTGTCAGACAAATTACACTCTCGGGGTCTGCCGCCTCTATTGAATAATATGTTATATAACTTGCTTTGTGAGAAACATTTGAACTTTTCTCACGGAGATTCGGCAGTAAGTCGGGTCTCTTACATGGGCCTCCCCCAGGGCTCATGTTTAAGCCCCCTTTTGTACAACTTCTATGTAAGCGACATCGACAATTGCCTTACACAAAATTGCAGCCTAAGACAACTTGCAGATGATGGAGTGGTGTCTGTCGTAGGATCAAACGAATCCGACCTGCAAGGACCCTTACAAGATACTTTGAACAATTTTTCAACCTGGGCCATTGGGCTAGGGATCGAATTCTCCACGGAGAAAACAGAGATGGTGGTTTTTTCTAGGAAGCATAGACCAGCAAAACCAAAGCTTCAACTTTTGGGTAAACCGATCACTCATGCTATGTCATTCAAGTATCCCCAAGATACTGGTTCGACTCCAAATGTACTTGGGGGGCCCATATTAGGTATCTGAGTAAAAAAATGCCAACAAAGAATAAACTTTCTCCGTACAATTACCGGCACCTGGTGGGGAGCCCATCCCGAAGATCTTATAATGTTGTATCGAACAACTATTCTCTCAGTGATGGAGTATGGCAGTTTCTGTTTTCAATCAGCTGCCAAAACACACCTCATTAAACTCGAGCGAATTCAGTATCTTTGTCTCCGTATTGCGTTGGGATGTATGCCCTCAACGCATACTATGAGCCTCGAGGTTTTGGCAGGCGTACTCCCACTAAAAGATCGCTTCAAATTATTATCTCTTCGGTTCTTCATCCGGTGTAAGGTTATGAACCCATTGGTGATCGGAAATTTTGAGTCGCTGATCGGGCTAAATTTTCATTCTGGATTCATGACTTCATATCATGAATTCATCTCCATGCAGGTTGATCCTTCTTCGTATATTCCCAACCGTGTTTGTTTTCCTGACTACACCAATTCCTCTGTACATTTTGATCTGTTCATGAAGGAGAAAATCCATGGAATTCCAGATTATCATCGATCGGAGATCGTTCCTACGATCTTCAATGTAAAGTATGGGCGTATCAATTGTGATAATATGTACTTTACTGATGGGTCCTCTATGCATGAGTCCACAGGATTTGGAGTGTTCAACGAATTTTTTAGCACCTCCCACAGTCTTCAGAATCCTTGCTCAGTGTATATTGCTGAATTGGCAGCAATACACTGGGCGCTGGACAGCGTCGCCTCACGACCTGTTGAACACTATTACATTGTAACGGATAGTCTTAGCTCTGTCGAAGCTATCCGTTCAGTGAGGCCGGAAAAGCACTCGCCGTACTTCCTTGAGAGAATACGAGAAATTTTGAGTGCTTTATCCAGACGCTGTTATGTCATCACCTTTGTCTGGGTCCCTTCACATTGCTCAATTCCGGGTAATGAGAGGGCTGACTCATTAGCAAAGGTGGGTGCGATTGAAGGCGATATTTATAAGCGTCAAATCGCCTTCAATGAATTTTACTCTTTAGTCCGTAAAAATACAATCGCTAACTGGCAACGCAAATGGAACGAAGATGAATTGGGCCGGTGGCTCCACTCAATTATCCTTAAGGTTAGCCTCAAACCATGGTTCAAAAATCTGGACTTGAGTCGGGACTTTATTCGAACCTTCTCCCGACTCATGTCCAATCATTGTTCGTTAGACGCGCTACTTTTTCGTTTTAATCTTGCCGACAGCAATCTCTGCGTTTGTGGCCGTGGTTACCACGACATCGAACACGTTGTTTGGTCGTGCGAGTTGTATCTTGTCGCCAGATCGAATTTAGAAAACTCCCTTCGGGCTCGAGGAAAGCAACCCAATGTGCCGGTGAGAGATGTGTTGGCTCGGCTAGATCTTGATTATATGTCCCAAATATATGTTTTCCTTAAAGCCATCGATCTTCGAGTGTGATGTTCTTACATCCTTTACCCCTCCTTTTCGTCCTTCGCGAACTATCGGTTCCCTTCCTACTAACATTAGAATAAGTTAAATTGTGAATACATATTAGATGTAAGGATAGTTTTAAGAATTGAGTGTGAAGTGTGAGTGTGAATGAGAATGTGAATGTAAATGCGAGTGTGAGTGTGAACATTGCTACAATATCCTTACATCCCATCCTTTTCCCAATCAAAGTGTGTCACCCTTCTAAACTCGAGTCGACCGCGAGTAATCGGTTTCCTATTTTATTAACCATAGATTTAAGGAAACATGTTAATATTTTATAGTAAAAATATATTTAAGAGCGTGGCTCCTTTAAACCTATGTAACTGAGCCTGTAAAAATAAACGGATTAATAAAAAAAGCGCATACGGTTCAAATGGGGCGCGCTGTTGTTTTTATGCTTTGCTCAGAATGAACGAAGACAAAGCGGGCGCTGGAATTTGATGTGTATGTGTGTGTGTATAGAATGAGACTCGCATCACACAAGTGAGAAGAAATGTTTGGTATCTGAGTTCTGCACTGGGTACATTTTGTGCTGTCGTGCTTATGAATTTTGTGCTCTTCGCACCAAGAGAGAATGCGAGTTTTTTTGAACGCGCGCTGATGAAAATTAAACTCAAGCGCAGCGCTGCGTTTGTTTTCTGAAGACTGATTCCTGATGAAAATTCAATCAAAATCTTCAAAAATCGCGATTTTTAACCCACTGTACTTGAAAAAGTCACTTAAATTTCACTTTAATGTTGAAAGGTAATTTTTTTTTCTTGAAATTATTCATATTTGAATTATAAAAAAAACTTTTTTTTTCAAACTGTATATAATCGAGTCCTAATTTTTACATAATCGAATCATATATAATCGAGTTTGTATATAATCGAGCCCGACCTGCATGAGGAACTAGGTTAACAAAGAAAATATTGATTAAGTATGTTATTCAAACTAAATTGTAACGATCACGCAGGAACTGTTCAATCACAAAAAAATGTTCAAATAGCTTCACAGGAACATTTTCAGTTGATTTCAATATTCCGGACATATTCTTCAGGTTTTATTTAACGTTCGAAGATGTAATTTCGACACAATCATCTGAACCTTCCTGAATATTCTCCATCTCAATAGAACTACTATCTCCAGCGTTTTATCAGTTTTTGCACCAATCATTAAAAGACATCGAACGGTATTGTACTGTCGACATCAGCAAGCTCACGACGCATTAAGCATGCCAGCGGAATATCACCATCATCATTGAAGGAAAATTCGGCTTCCTGAAGCAATTTTAAATTGTCTCAGATTTAATCTTATTGATTTTAGAGGGTGAAAGTATTTCAATTGCATCCAATACCGATATATCTGAAGGGTTATAGAGTGATTAAAATACAGTAGGAATGCTGAATAACATGAAGGTTGAATAGAACAAATATCCTCCATTTTTTGCAATCTTTGTTTCACTAATCGAACTAATTAATCGAAGATGGCAAAAGTACTGATTCAGGTTCTTGATTATGTCGAAGTCCAGCTGCTGAGCTACGGTAGAAAAGATTTGTGGAAAACGTGTAAACTTATCGATTTGAGCTTTGGTCGAAGAGATTTTGGGTGCGCTGTATAGTTATCAACGAACATGACCACCTTTGAGAAGAAATAGATATAAGTATGATACCAGAACACATAATTCCAGAAATAATACCTTTCTATTTTCATTGGAAATTTTACGTCAAATTACATGATCCATTCCTCAAAAAGCATGAAGGCCATCCAGACCTTGGTGCTCTCGTATATCACTGGAAATGACTTCTTCTAATTGAAACACCGTAGGTTTTTACTCTTTCCATTGATCAGCAACGGTAGTTTATCATTCCCGTCCATGTTGGTTGTGCTTTAAAGTTGGGAATTCCCAGTTTCTGGACAAATTCGCAAGCCAAATTCCGAAGAATAGAACCTGAGAGAGGTAAATTAATCTCTCTGGCTTGGTATAACAAAAATCCATTAACCGCTCAAGCTTTTCGATGCTTTTGGTCTACATTCAATTTTCATTTCGGATTCCATTTTACTTTAGTTTGAATATTGTTGATACCGTGCTTTGTGCAATACTGAGATTATTTGCAGCTTCAGACCCCTTCTGTCCATACTTTTCGACCTGCTCGATGATGCCCAAACGTTGCGCAATGGTTAGCGTTTTGATTGTTCGCTTAAAAGGTTTCTCGTGGTTTTCCATACTTGAAAAGAAATTTTTTGATGACACGAACACTCCGACTTCACTTTCAAGAGCAATTGAAATCAGAGGCAATAACGCACAAAAGGATGTACGCGAAAATCAATCGAGTTAGGAAGGTGAAAATCAAAGGAAAAAAGATTCAAAACACATCGAGTAAGGGAGGCATCAAGTTAAGGAGGTATCGAGTTATGAAGAGAAGAATGCTTGTAAAATCGAAGGTGCCATGAAATCCATCGAGTTAGGGAAAATATCGAGATACAGAACATCGAGTTTGGGAGAGTTGACTGTAATACATCTTTCAATGTTTTTAGTGTCTTATTCAATGTTTCTGAATTTAACATGATCGTCGATTTTAATTTTTCTCGTTAGATTAGTTTTATATTTCGAATTTCGAATCGGCATTTGCAGAAAAAGCTCATATTAAAATTTAATCCTCTCAACGGTACGTAGTGCTGTTATCCATTTATTTTTCTTATTTATTTATTTATTTATTTATTTATTTATTCATAAACAATGTTTTTAAAAATTGTATCAAAATTGTAGACCGATACATTCTTAATACTACTTAAAACTGAATAAACTAAAGAGAGTTGGTTGGATAATTTATTCGTTTAATTCAAAAGAGGACCTCAACAAATGACATAATCAATTTTTTTTTAATTTATTTATTTGTTTCAACAAACCAGCGTAGACTAAATATGCTATAGTTTTTTAGCATTGACCTTGACATGGTTACTTCAATTATTTCACTGTGTTCGTTACAGAGGCTCATCATATGATGGACTATGTTCGGCATAATTCATTCTTCGGTAATCTATGTAGAAAATGGCAGGTGCCTAATCGGTGCGTAACAATTTAGGTTTCCTAATATTTCTTCTAAGTCCACTCGTTGTGATATGATGTCAAGCTAGCGTTCAATAAATTGAAATTCTCGAAATCTGTTGAACCAGGTGGAATCCCATCATTGATTTAAAAAAAATGTCCTGCCGGATTGCTGTCTCCAGTGTCTTAGAATATCAACAAATATTCACGAGTAACGAATATGATTTTATTTCAGTGTAAATGACTTTTTTTTCAGTCCGAAACACACTGCCCTCATTATATTGATGACAATAACAAACGAGTTAATTTTGTTCATATCGCTGATGCATGAACAAATTTGCTATAATGAATGAATGCGGCATTGAGTGGGGTTCATAACTTCGCTGTTATTTATACTTTGAATATCAAAAGCAACAAATTGATATTTCTCACATTCGAAACGATATTCGTTCTGGCATTGATTTTGTGCCAAAATTCAAAAATAAAATAAAATTAGTCAGGCTGAATCATTTAGAGAACAAAAACGCCAGAGCTCGATGAAACGATCTTTGCAAGAAATCGCGCAGGATTTTGTTTGGCGAGACGGAAGGATTTAAGCATCAGTACAATCCGACCTACATAAAAACCAGTCGCACACAGCTACCTCTGGTTAAAAGTAAACAACAGCTGATATTCATTTGGCTAAAATTAAATTCTGTTCTGGCATTCTGAATAATCAAGATTAAAATGACATTGGGTGGAAAAATAAACATCAAAACATATTGATCAACAAAAGTTCATTTGCTCATATTCACTGGTTGCTTGGATCTGACATTTTGATTTTCGTTTGGGGTATATAGGTTTTCGATGCAACCTAGCCCGAAAATATATGCTTTTGAGCTAAACGAAGATGATTTTTTCCAACACTGGCTGTCTCCAATGCGGTTTTTGTTCAGCCTTTCCTTGTCAACGGGTATCTTTCCGTCGCTTTGCAAGAGAGCATACATATTCCCATCCACAAAAAAGGGGACAAAATGAACGTTGATAACTATCGAGGAATTTCTGCCCTGTTCGTGGTTTCCAAACTTTTTGAACTCGTAGTTATGGGACCGATATTCTCCCATTGCAAGCAATACATTTCCATCGATCAACACGGATTCATCCCGAAGCGTTCTACCACTACGAATCTTCTCTCTTTCACAACGTACGTATTCGATGGAATGTCCACTGGTATGAACCAAACGGATGCTATCTACACCGACCTGTCAACCGCTTACGACAAAATCAACCACGATATTGCAGTGCAAAAGTTAGACAAGCTTGGTTTCAGCGGAAATCTCTTGCACTGGTTGAAATACTATTTGACCGGACGCTATCTCACGGTGAAAATTGGCGATGGTCTCTCTGTTGAATTCTCGGCTACATCAGGAATACCTCAGGGAAGTCATCTCGGTCCTTTGATATTTTTAATCTACTTCAATGATGTGAATCTAGTATTGGAGGGCCCTCGGCTTGCCTTCGCAGACGATTTGAAGCTGTTTTTCCACGTGAAGCCTGAGGTTGTCGCATTATTTCTCCAACGGCAATTGGAAATTTTCCAGAGATGGTGCGCAGACAATCGTATGCCACTGAATTCGACTAAATGCTCAACGATCACTTTTTTAAGAAGAAAAGATCCAATTCATTTCGGCTATCATCTTGATGGTGTTCCGCTAGCCAAAGTCGAATGTGTGAAGGATCTGGGTGTTTATTTGGACTTCAAACTTAACTTCAAAACGCATGAACTCCACGAAACTACGTCTACCTTCGACCTTTCCGTCTTACTAGCTTTGGATGTAACTCAGCCGTTCAAGGCCTGCAGCGGTTGTGCAACAAAAGTAGGGTTTCGACTACCATATTTCCCGAAGCGCAGTTCGGCGAAATTTCATTGTGATAAGAAATTTTCATTAATATCATTAGGACAGTAAAGTGTCTATTGATTTACCAAAAAATAGATTCGTCGCAATTATATACCTGGTTGAAATTATCCATTACCCGATAATCGGTTAAAAATTGTCCACCAGAAACAACATTTGAAACTTACGAATGCCAAAACTCTTTCTAAAATTAAGGCACTACAATACTAGAACTACGCATGTGCCCCAAAATTACGTACAAATTTAATAGTTAAAGTAATTTTTTAGTTTCTTCAAAATATTCTTTTGATGTTCAACTTTATGGTGCTCTTGTCACGTAAGTCTTGACATGGAAGTGGTCACTTCCTATAACATTAAAGTTAGATATCGTCAAAAAACTAGTCAAATCTCTTAGTCATTTAAATTTACCACCGATTCGATTCATGTCCCGGAGAATTTTTTATCTCGCCTATTTGTCGGCCCAAAGGAATAAATACAAACTCCAATTCGCAAAAGCTGTCACAAAAATGTATCATCGGCTACCTTCAAATGTAACTTCAACAATTGACGAAATAAAGTAATGATTCTTACACGAATCAAACTTGAGAAACGGCACAGGTCGTGCATCTCATTCCAAACAATCAAAGAGAAAGTTGCTCAGAATCAACCTTAGTTGTTGATTCTGAGCTTATGGAAATAGTACGAGAGGCTTTCAAAAGCAACGCGCAATATTCCCACAGTAAGAAAACTTTTCGTAAGCTACGTGAATACTGCTGATCACTAGAGATGATATGAATACTTAAAAATCATTTTTTCTGCCTAATCTACATTTTTTTCAGTTCTTTCCCTGATCTCATCGGAGAAGGACGTGTTTTTCTTTCGCTCCAGAGTGGAAAGGAAGTATCAAGTTTTTTTTAATTACTCTTTTGCTTTTGCCTATTTTTAAAAAAATGTGTTTCTACAAGTATACATAATCGCCAGCACTCAGGATCTAAACCATCGACCACCTGGACTACCCAGCTACCCATCTTGTTGGAGTTTCTTTTCGGAAACAGGTAGGCTAAGTTCTGCTCTTTGCTACCCTCTTTTTGCTTTTTCTTCTTGTTGTTATCGTCCTCATTAACAAGAAATTTATTTCTTGCTTTCACAATGGAAGTGGATCTTACTAAACACCACTGTCCCTCTTCCCCTCCCATTCCTAATAATGACCCAACTATCCCAGTGCTGGGAAACCCCGATCCACCATTAAAAATAACTTTTTAAAAAAAAAACTCAAAAAATTATAGCACGGTCGATTCGATAAAGCTAATTAGACAGAACAAGCTTCGCTCGATTGTCAAAGACCGCAAGCAAGCCACTGAGATTACATAATGCAAACTTTTTACGGAGGAATATTATAAAGACATTGAAATCAATGGTGTCATCACCGACCCTAGTCTAACGTGTGATGAAATATTACACGAAGGAAAAGGTCGATTCAAGGATGCCAACATTGATACTATGAAGATACTCGCTTGTAAGAAATTGCATTTGGTATCTCATTCTGAAAAAGGAAAACAGTACTTCGAATCAGGATCGTTTCGAGTAAACTTTCCCGAAAAAGCTCTTCCACAATTCGTGGAAATTGAAAAAGTTTTGCTTCCTCTACGTACCTAAAGTAATGAGTTGTATGAAATGTAAGCAATTGGGACATACAGACTCCCACTGCAGCAACAAGATACGTTGTGCAAAATGTGGGGGGATGCATGAGGATAAATTATGCTCTGAAGATGCCGATAACAGCATTTTTTTGCAAAGGAGAAGTTCACGATCTTACTGCGTGTCCAGCATTTAAATCGTGGGAAGCAAAAGTTAAGAACTCTCTCAAATAACGACCCAAGACGACCTATGCTGAAATGCTCGAAAGGGCTGTGGCAAAAGAGACCCCTAATCCTGGAGCATAAGAGAACCCTTATGCAATTCTGCCAACCGATGATTGTGAAAATTTTACTTCCATTGAAGAAGCATTCATGTCAATACTGGGAGGCACAAGAAAAAGAAAAAATTTCCGCTCCTCTTACACCTCCGACTCCTCGTAAGAAGCAAGAAAATGTTAAACCAATTGAGAAATCCTCTGGAAATGATAAAACTCAAAAGCAAACACCTCCTGGTTTTACTTCCCCGAGAACACAAAAAGACGTAAACACTCCGTCCGGGTCTTCCAAAGCTGGGATATTTTCCCTTCCAAGTATTGCGAGTCACATTCTAGATGCTCTAAGCATTCCCGAGCCCCTTGAAAGTATTATCGTTAGTTTGATTCCTGCACTGTTTGCATTCTTGACAGAAAAATGGCCCCTCCTTGCAACCATTTTCTCTCCCGATGCCTAATTGTTCTATAAGCGATATAGATACAATTAAAATTATTCGATGGAACTGCAGAACTATCAAACCCAAAATCGAATCGTTAAAATTTTTAGCCAACAATAGAAATTCTGACGTATTTGCTCTTTGTGAAACATGGCTTACCCCTGATGAGGATTTGAATTTTCATGATTTTAATATTATCCGCTTAGACCGGAGAGACTCACGCGGTAGCGTTCTTTTGGGGATCAAAAAATGCCATTCCTTCTATAAAATCCCTATACCATCGCTTCTAGGAATCGAGGTAGTCGCTTGTCAAACAACAATAAGGGGAAAAGACGTATGCATTGCCTCTGTGTATATTCTTCCCAGAGTTGGAATTTCACGCAACCAACTCGATGGATTTATCGAGATTTTACCTGAACCCAAGTTAATCTTGGGCCATTTCAATTCACATGGTGTGGCCTGGGGGGCACTCTATGATGATAACCGTTCCTCAATCATCTACGATCTGTGCGATAATTTCAATTTGTCAATTTTGAACACTGGCGAAGCTACTAGAGTACCCAAACCCTCTGCAAGGGAAAGTACACTGGACTTGTCACTCTGTTCGTCAGCTTTATTTTTAGATTATATGTGGGAAGTAATCCAAGATCCTCACGGTAGCGATCACTTACCAATCCTTGTTTCTATTGCCAATGAAATGTGCCCACAGAAATTGGTCGAAGTTGTATACGATCTTACCCATAATATTGACTGGGAAAAATTTGCTGATATAACATCAGAGAGCATCAATTCGACTCCTGAAGCTCACCTGAATTCATTGCTAGTTTGATTTACCACACTGCCATTCAAGCTCAAACGAAACGTTTCCCTGGTGCAAAACATCGCCAACGCCCTGGTGCTCCTTGGTGGGACAAATAGTGCTCGGATGCTTATTTCAATAAATATCTGCTTTCAAAAATTTTCGTAAAAATGACTCAATGGAAAATTTTGATAAGTATGAACTTTTGGAGACCAAATTCAAAAATCGAAAAAACGTAGTTACTGGCGACGATATGTCAATGGTTTGTCAAGGGAAACATCTATGAGTACCCTATGGAACACAGCCAGGTGTTTGCGAAACAAAAACCACACAAACGAAAACAAAGAGTATTCCGACCGATGGATTCTTGATTTTGCCAAAAAAGTATGTCCGGATTTTGTCCCTGCAGAAGACATATCTCGTGATACATCGTCTTCCAGTAGTAATAACGAGCCATTGTTTTCAACGACTGAATTCTCACTTGCACTTCTTTCGTGCAATAATTCAGCTCCTGGTTCCGATGGAATCAAATATAATCTTTTGAAGAACCTTCAAAACGTCGCTAAGAAACGTTTATTAAGGTTATTCAATAAGTTTATTGAGCAAAATATTATCCCTATCGAGTGGAGACAAGTGAGAGTAATAGCTATTCAAAAACCGAATAAGCCAGCTTCCCACCATAACTCATACAAACCAATAGCCATGCTATCTTGCATCCGTAAGTTATTGGAAAAAATGATACTCCGACGTTTAGACGAATGGGTCAAAACGAATAACTTTTTATCAGATACGCAGTTCGGTTTCCGCAGGGGCAAAGGGACAAATGATTGTCTCGCGTTACTTGCTTCCGAAATTCAGACGACACAAAAAACAGATGGCTTCTGTTTTCTTAGACATTAAAGGGGCGTATCTGATATCGTATCTCAGTATCTATAAGAATTTTATCAGACAAACTTCACAACCAACGATTTTCACCAATTTCAAACAACTTTCTCATGGAAATTGTGCCGTTTCTAGGACTAGCTACATGGGTCTCCCTCAAGGTTCATGCTTAAGTCCTCTTCTATATAATTTCTATATTAATGATATAGATAATCATCTTGCAGATGGATGTACTTTGAGGCAACTGGCAGATGATAGTGTTGTATCCATACTAAAACTAAAACTATTGATTTGCAAAGACCGTTGCAAATTTCCTTAAATAATTTATCTATATGGGCTGGCTAGGTATTGAATTCTCAACTGAGAAAACAGAAATGGTTGTATTTTCTAGGAAGCACCAACCTCCCGAACTTCAGCTTCAATTGTTCAACAAAACCATTTTTCAACCCACAAGCTTCAAATATCTTGGAGTTTGGTTTGATTCTAAATGTACATGAAGAAAACATATTGCATATCTGAACAAAAAATGTCAAGAGAGAACAAATTTTCTCCGGACAGTTACTGAAATATGGTGGGGTGCTCATCCAGAAGACTTAATACGGCTGTACAAAACTACAATACTGTCAGTCATGGAGTATGGTTCGTTTTGTTTCCGTTCTGCTGCTGAAACCCACATCATTAAACTGGAGAGGATACAGTATCGTTGCTTGCGTTTAGCCTTAGGATGCATGCAATCAACACACAACATAAGCCTTGAAGTCCCGGAAGGTGTTTTACCATTGCAGGTCCGGTTTTGGGATCTGTCCTATCGTTTCTTAATCCGAAGCGAAATCATGAACCCATTAGTAATTGAGAATTGTAAGAAGCTTCTCGAATTGAACCAACGGTCGAGATCCATGGATTTGTACTCTCATTATATTTCTCAAGAAATAAAACCTTCAGCGCTATCTTCAATAATGTTAGCTTTCCGAACTTTTGCAGATCTTCCGTTGATTTCGATCTTTCTATGAAGGACGAAACTCGAGACATTTCAGATCATCTTCGATCATCATTAATCTATATATATAAAAATGGATTTCTGTCTGTCTGTCTGATTCTTATGGACTCGGAAACTACTGGACCGATCAACATGACAATTGGTATGTAGGGGTTTTTAGGGCCGGCGAAGGTTTTCGTGATAGTTTGAGACCCCTCCCCCCTCTCTAAGGGGGGGGGGGGGAGGCTCCCATACATATTAAACACCAATTTCTACATTACTCGGGAATTAATCAAGCAAATGAAACCAAATTAGGCATATTGAGGTTTTCGGGTGCAATAAATGTTCCTATGTTGGTTAGACTCTCCATCCCCCCTCTCTAAGGGGGGGCTGCCATACAAATGAAACACACATTTCTACATTACTCGAGAATTGATCAAGCAAATGAAACCAAATTAGGCATATTGTGCAATTCCAAATGAAATCGTCCAAAAAATGCAGATTTTAAAAACATGTATTTTTGATTCGAATGAAAGTTTGTATTCCGTTTGGGTTGGAGGAAATATGAGTTTTCCACAGCAATTGGGAATTTTTTGACTCAAGCGTAACTTTTGAAAAGGGCGTATCGATTTTAGTAGGAGAAATCTTTGATAATTTATATTTAAAAAACTATGAGTCGTACCGAAAGAGTTATAGCGTATTGATGTCTAAACATGAAAAAAATATACACTGAGGAAAAAAGCTCATTATAAATCTCCTTCTAAATGTAGCCATTCTCGAGACATTTTAAAAAATATTTTTAATTTCTTGTCTTTTTTATAGTAAATATTCCCTTTCAATATGTTTGTCGTGTTATACCGTCATGTTAATGAAATTTCATGAATTTTCTTATAATTTCCAACAACCTCTCCAAATACATCCTTATGGTAAAAATATATGTTTAGGAGTTACGATGAAAAACATTTGAAGACATGTGGGTTAACACAAAACGTAGCGATATTAAAAAATCTTTTTTTATCTTAATACAAACTTTTAACATATTATTCGTGTTACACAATCAAAACACGAACAGTAGAATTGAACTCCCAACAACAAATACACCTTGTTGAATCAACCGGTCGTTATGGGTACAAATACAGGGTTTTCCATTTCGGGCTTCCGAAAGTATACAGCCATGCGCTGACAACCGTTTGACATAGCTGTCAACCAAAGCGTCATATCGTTAGTTGAATGTCTGCCATTTTACAATATGGATCGTTTTAGCATCGCACAATTTGTTAAATTATACTATAAAAATGATGAAAACCCGACAAATGTTTTTCGAGCATTACGGACGGATTTTGATCGTCATGGACGGCCTACAGAGCACACAATCGCTAATGTAGTGCGTAAATTCGAACAAACTGGATCCGTAGCGGATATTGTGAAACCTGTGCATCATCGTAATGTGCGTTCGGCCGAACAGCAACGCAGCAATGTTGCTGCCAGTGTGGAGGATAACTCGAATGTTTCGATTCCACGGCGTGCTCAGCAATTGGGCTTGTCAAACACATCATTGTGGCGAATTTTGCATTTGGACTTGCACCTACATCCATATAAAGTCCAACTGGTACAAAAATTAGAGCGTGGTGACCATGGAATGCGTCGGGCATACGTCGATTGGGTGAACGAACAACAGCAGCAAAATGCTGAATTTTCGCATCAAATTTTCTTCAGCGATGAGGCACATTTCGAGCTCGGTGGCTATGTGAACACCCTAAATTTCCGTATATGAGGCTCAGAAAATCCACACGTGATTGTTGAGAGGCCATTGCATCCGCCAAAAGTCACTGTTTGGTGCGCATTATGGTCTGGTGGAGTCATCGGGCCGTATTTCGGCGAGACGGTAACTGTGAATGGTGAGCGCTATGGCCGCATGTTAACCAATTTTTTTTTGCCACAAATTGAAGATATGGATACGGATGACATGTGGTTTCAGCAGGACGGCGCCACGTGCCACACAACACGACCGAACATGGCCATATTGCGAACGAAATTTGAGGGACGCATAATTTCGCGTTTTGGTGATGAAAATTGGCCGTCCAGATCATGCGATTTGAACCCGCTAGACTTTTTTTTTGTGGGGTTATGCGAAAGACCGTGTCTATGCCAACTCTCCGCAAACTCTTGAACATTTGAAAGACAACATTCGTGAAGTTATGACCGAGATACCGCCCCATATGTGCCGAAAAGTCATCGAAAATTACCTGTTCCGGATCAAGGTGTGCGAGGAAGCCCTAGGTGGACATTTGAATGATGTTGTGTTCATTGATTTGAAATAAAAGTTTCATCGAAATTCGAATTCTAAGTGTGTTTTATTATTTACTTTCGGAATTTAAAGTTGGAAAATCCTGTATATAAAGTCAGGTATCTTCAAGCTACCTCTGTACAGGTATATGAAGTCAGGTACCTTTAAGGTACCTCTATAATGTATATAAAGTTACTCATATTCAAACATCGTTCATCAGTCGAACAATCTTCCTTATAGAGTGAATAACAGTATACCCCAATGGACTCCAAAAACTCCATCCTCCCCCCTCCCTCTCTAGAGGGGGGCTGCCATCGAAATGAAACACAAATTTCTGCATTACTCGAGAATTAATCAAGCAAATCAAACCAAATTTTGCATGTGAAGGTTTTGGAATTGTCCGATTTGGGGCTGTCTTCATTTTATCATATTTTCTGTATAAAACATTTATTTCATGTAACGGAGCAACATGTTATTTGCAAGTGCTTGAAAAATCTTGAACTAGAATTGTGTCTGAAAATAATCTGATATTATAATGATGAGTTTTGTTAGAAATACTAGGAATTTTAAAGTAAAAGGTAAATTCAACGGGGTCGAATAGAAGATCAATCAATGAACAGTTCTGCGATTGAACCCATGAACTTGCTCATAGTAAGAAAACGTGAATGTTTGAAGGTATTGATAACATTAACTCTCAGAAAAGCACATGTTTTTCAATCATGGCAGCTTGAAATCTTCTCGATACAGTTTTATGGGCCTACCACAGGGCTCCAGCCTAAGCCCCCTCTTGTATAGTTTTTACGTCAATGATATGGATGATTGTCTAACTAGAAACTGCACGCTGAGACAACTTGCAGACGATGGAGTTATTTCCATCACGGGTACTAATCCCGCCATTCTGCAAAAATCCTTGCCAGATACCCTGAACAACCTGTTCACGTGGGCTCTAAAGCTGGGTATCGAATTCTCTACGGAGAAAACTGAAATGGTCGATTTTTCCAGGAAGCACGAACCCGCCCAACTCCAGCTTCACCTATCCGGTAAAGCGATCAGGCACTCGATGTTTTTCAAATACCTCGGAGTATATTTTGACTCTAAATGTACATGGGGAATACACATTGCGTATTTGAAACAGAAATGCCAGCAAAGAATCAATTTTCTCCAAACAATAACCGGAACATGGTGGGGTGCCCATCCAGGAGACCTCATTCAGTTGTACAAAACAACGATATTATCAGTGTTGGAATATGGCAGTTTTTGCTTCCGATCAGCTGCCAGGATTCATATTCTCAAGCTGGAGAGAATACAATATCGTTGCTTGCGTATAGCAATGGGGTGTTTGCATTCGACACATACGATGAGTCTCGAAGTCTTGGCAGGAGTACCCCCGCTTACTCTTCGATTCACAGAATTATCCTACAGATTTCTCATCCGTTGCAAGATCATGAATCCATTGGTGATTGATAACTTCGAAAATCTACTCCAACTGACTCCTCAGTCAAGTTTTATGTCTTTGTACCATGATTTCCTTACCCATGAAGTGCACCCTTCACCGGGCATCTCCAACCAATTTTGCTTCCCATACTTTTGCAATTCCTCTGTCAATTTTGATCTGTCCATGCGACAAAAAATCCATGGAATCCCAGATCATCTACGCTCCGATTCTATTCCACCGATATTTTCGGCAGAATATGGGAAAGTTAGATCTGATAAAATGTTCTTTACTGACGGTTCATTCATAAACGGGTCCACTGGCTTCGTCATCTTCAATGAAAATTCCAGTGCCTCTTTCAAACTCAAAGATCCTTGTTCCGTGTATGTCGCTGAACTGGGTGCGATATACTACGCACTAGGGATCATTGAAACATTGCCCATCGGACAATATTTTATTTTTTCAGACAGTCTCAGCTCAATAGAGGCAATTCGTTCAATGAAAGTTGATAAACGCTCATCTTATTTCCTAACAAGAATAAGACATCTATTGAGTGTTTTGGTCGAAAAATTATTCAAGATTACCTTAGCATGGGTTCCCTCTCATTGCTCGATTCCGGGGAATGAGAAAGCGGACTCGCTAGCTCAGGTGGGCGCTTCAGAAGGCACACTTTTTGAAAGGCAAATTGCTTATAACGAATTTTTTCACATTCCTCGTCAGGACACACTCGTTAGTTGGCAGCGCATGTGATCCTGATCTTCTGCTCTATCTATACCTGTTCCTCAGAAACGCCGATGTCAACGTTTAATGATGTTTCCTTCATTGTGTCCCCGTTTCATATCCCTCCTATCCGATCGATAAACTTTTACTTAGTCGCGGCAATACATACACACACTCTTTACAGATACACGGGCCAAAGGTTGTGCAGTCCACTGATGATTCAACAAGAGCCAAAGGTTGTACCGCTCATGACAACTCTACACGAGCTGATGATTGCGCCGGCTAGTGACCATTCTATCCTGGATTCCTCGAGTCGAGAAGACGCACCACGCTAGATATGGGGTACAGACTAGGGGGCGTTGCTGATTAATGGTCAGCTGCATCCCAAAAGGAAGTATCCCGTGTCGGGCACAGGTACAGAGCATTGGAGACAGCAACATCACAATTACGAAAACACTTGTAATACTAACCTCGAGCCAACCGCGAGTAATCGGTTATATATTACTAACATAGTTATAAGGCAAACATTGTCGAAATATTGAACTCTCGGCCCCGTCAGGTTGACGCCATATGAGCCTTAATAAAAATATATATTTTGGATAAAAAAAAAACAACAACAAACAAATTTTGTGCGGGACGAAGTTTGCCGGGTCAGCTAGTTCCTAATATTATCGCTTCAAAATATAACTAAAAATTCTACAATTCTTCAAGAATGTTTTTCACCGATGGTTAAATAATAAACGGATCCACTGGTTTTGGTATCATTAATGAACATTACACTAGCTTCCATAAACTTGAAGACCCTCGTTCAGTTTATGTTGCCGAACTGGCTGCAATATATCATGCAATTAAGACCATTGAGTCCTTACCACCTGATCACTATTTTATTTTCTCGGATAGTCTTAGCAGTATACAAGCCATTCAATCGTTGAAACAACAGACGAAAGCATCATGTTTTCTTATCAAAATTAGGAAATCCTCATTTTTTGTTCAATAACTCAACAACGAATCAAAATTAGCATATAATTTCTTTTGTTTCGAAAAACATGATATAAATGAAACATTTTCAGTGATAAAATCGAGAGTGATATAAACGAGACGTGATAAAAACGCCCAGTGATATAATCGAGACGTTACTGTACCACTGTGTTAACGATTATCCTCAAGTGCAGAGATTACTACTGAGTTTATTATTTTTAGCGTGATTTCAAACTTCTCGCTTCATGAGCGTGAATGTTAAAAAAAACACGTTGAAATAAAAAGTACTCACGTTTGTTAAGCTTCTCTATTTGTTGCTCCATTAGGCGAATACGTTCCCGCAAGGCTTTGTTGTCCAACGCAAGTTGTTCCCGTGCATTGTGAGCTTCTGTTTTAAAATCATTCGCGACACGTACGGTCATCAGTAAATCGGACTGGAAACGTTCCCATTCTTCGCTCTCTTGTTTTCTTAAGCTAATCTCTTGGTTTAAATCATCAGTCTTTTCGGCAAGTAGTCGTTCGGTTTCACCCAGATGTTTCTGGGCCTCCGATAATAGAGCTTCTAGCTGACCTTTGTCTTCGATAAGGCATTTGTTTTGAACCTGTATAAAACACACCTGATGATTACGATAAATTCAATGGATCGTGTGCTGATCTTACCTGTAGTTCGCTCACGTTTTCCTGGAGCTGCTGACAATCACTGACTATTTTATTCTTTTCCTGCTTTATGGTCTCATGCTTGTACTCCAAATCGGAAATTACACATTTGGCATTATTTCTTACAACTTTACATTCTTCGCTCATTCGCGCAAGCTGATCCTTCAACTTCTGGATTTCACACTGGCTTATTGAAACTTGTTCTTGAAGTGATGCCACCTGTATTTCCAACGCATCCTTCTCTTTCCTAGCTACATCTAACAGTTCTCCTAAATCAGATTTATCACCCAATGCTCTATCCTGCTCTAATTCGTCGATTTTAGCCCGAGCGTTTTCAAGTAACGTCGTCAGTCGGCTAATTTCAATTTGTTTGACCGAACTATCCTCCTTGGATTGCAAAAGCTGCGTATCAATTTCAGTTCTTTCTGCATTTGTTGCATCAATCGTGGATTCCAGTACTCCTATTCTTCCGTGCAGTCTCATCTTCTCGTTGTTTGTATCTTCCAAAGCTGCCTTGAGCTCATTTAGTTCGGAATAAAGTTCCTCCTGTTTAAGCATAAGGCTTTCCCTTTCATCTTGAGCATTTTTCAGCAATTCCACGAGTTTCTGCTCTCGCTCCGTGGAGCCGCCATCCTGTTGGTTGGGTTCACGAAGCAACAGTTTCTGTAGAGTTCCAATCTGCGTTCTGGAATCCTCCAATTTTTCAGTTTGTCTGCAGAGAGATTGAAATATAACGTCCTTTTCCTCCGCCAACCTCTCGTTGTCGCTCTGAAGCTCAATAATCTGTGATTGCAGATCGGCAAGTTCTTGGAGTGTGGCTTGGAGTTCTTCGTTCGTAGAGTAATGAGTTTCTTCCATCTGAAATTAAAGTAATGATAACATTGATATATTTATTACTGGATATCGAGCAAAATCAGAGGCGATTTGAGTGCAAAGTTTGAAGCCTCTTAAAAACAAAGAAAAAAACAGATGCAAAATCTTTTAATTCAGCGCTTCAATTGACTCCAATCATGTTTTTTGTAATGCAGTTTTCGTCTTAGGTAACAACTAGTTCTATTGCGGTTTTTCCAAGTTGCATGTGAAAACGAACATTTTTTTCGAAGAAACTGACAAAACTGACACTAATACGAAAAAATTACTTAATCCTCTACAACCCAGACCCGCCTTTAGATGGGCTTCACGGATTTTCTTTTCAAATTATTCAGACATAATTTTCAATGTTCACCCCCACTAGAACGTCTTTAGAATATTTTCATCTATCACACATACACATTGGTTTTATGCTAGCAGCTTTCTGCTAGGAGTATTTTATGTTGAAAGTCGGAAATTCGAGATAAAAGTGGAATGGGTTTTTTAGATAAATAAAAAAATGTGTTTTTGAGGGTTAAGCTGTAAGATTCGTTCACGGAAACAGAACACTGCATTCGAAAGACATTAGTGCAAACAGCTATCGGTCTTCGGCGCATGTGTACTTCTGCTGCGGTGACATCAGTCACGTTTTCAGTAGAGGAAAAGGGGAGAATTTGGACCATCTAAGCCAGGGGTTCTCAAACTGTTTTGGGCAAGAGACCCCTTTTCCAGAAATAAATCATACCTTAGACCCCCATAGCCACTTTCTATGAAAATCCTATCTTTAGTTTTTTTCTAACTAATAATTATCAATTTGAAAACATTGCAGTTGGTTAAATGAATAATTATTTTCTCACCGAGGCGATATGGCGTAGTGGTGCCATCCTCACCTCTCACGCAAAAGGCCATGAGTTGAATTCACACTCCCGACATTCTTCAAAAAAATGGAAGTAATGTGATAAACCAGCCAAAAGTGTTGAAAGTCACTATGATACAGAAAAATCTTGGCTCATTCCATGGAATGGATATAGTATTGGTTTATTATCCATTAAGGAATTTAAAAATTTCGAATATTTAAAAACATTTTAGTAAAATACTTGTATAATGCGTCCAAGTGAGTGACATATGATAATATATGATCTGGAAGTTTTGTGATAATTTGGATGAGTGCATAAACTGTGGATATTCTAAAATTTAAAAGCTTAAATTTGAAGTTTTGTCAGAAAGGCCGATATTATTCATATTGTTTCAATCTAGTTGTAATCGTCACCCTGCAGCTAAAACACAAATTCAAAAAAGCTGAAAATATTGCTATGCAAGAGGCTCGTGGTGGTCATCGAATTCCATCTCAAGTTTCCTGAAATAATAATAAAAAATATTTTGTTACGCCATGCACATGGATGACCAAGCATTTTGTACATTCTTTCTCAATCACTTTATCAGTCATCCCATGTCAAACCGATATAGTGGTTTTCAGATTTTCGTGAAAAGTGGTAATTTTGTTCTTAATCGCAAGATATTAGATCCGTATTTTTTGTTTCTTTATTAGGGTGCCCATTTCCATTTTAAGGCTGTCCAAAAAATCAAATCCATATTTTTTATATTTTTTCTGGAAAGCTAAGGCTTTTTTACATAACATTTTTCGAAATCAGAGGGGCGTGATGATTACAACTGGTTGAAACAATATGAATAATATCGGCCCTTCTAACAAAACTTCAAATTCAGCTGAAGAGAATATCCTCAGTTTATGCGTTTGTCCAAATTATCACAAAAGCTTCAAGATCATGTTATATTACATTTGTCACTCACTTGGACGCATTACACAAGGATTTTACTAAAATGTTTTTGAATATTCGAAATTTTTAAATTCCTCAATGGATAATAAATAACTCAAAAACTAAAAAAAGCCTACTGATTTCGAAATATGTCATGTAAAAAATCTCAGCTTTCAAGAAAAAATATAAAAATATATAGCGCCCTCGGTCCCGAGACCACGAAAACAACAAAAAACAAATACAAGCAATAATTAAAAAATCAAAATACAAAATTTTTACAAGTCAAATTTTTTCCCTAGCTAATTGACTTTAATTTGGTGTGTTGATCATCAAAATCATTATAATAGTTCAAAATTTTGAATTTAAAAAAAACGATTTTTGGAAAAAATGAGAAAAAAAATATGTTTTAGACCACGGAAATAGTAACCTTAAAAAAATTTAAAAAATACGGGTCTAATAGTTTGCGATAAAGAACAAAACTACCACTATTCACGAATATCTGAGAACCACTATATCGGTTTGGCATGGAATGTCTGTTATTCTAGTTCACTTCATTTAACTACGTAAATATCTTGTAATCTGTTGAATTAAATTAAAAGTTGAATACATTATCATTCAAGCTCCAATGTATTGCAGAACACATATGAACTTGCAACCTAAGGGTAAGCTGGTTATACAGTAAAATTTCAGGAGCATGTTTGGACATGAATTTGATGATGACTTCGTTCGTGTTAAATCGCTGTTCACGTTTTTTTACTTGCCGAATTTTTCATTTTGTACTTTTGGTACTTTTTTATTTTCATCTTGTGCACACTCATCGTCTTGTTGAGATTTTAAAATGTACAACAATAATATTTTCTACAAAGTTATTAGCCATTCTCAAGGTTACCACATATACAGAATATTCTGTATTTTACAGATTTTTTGCCAAATTACAGTCAAATTACAGATTTTCTGCAAAGATACAGAATTTAAAGATATTTTTTTCAAATTCTGTCTACATTCATAATAATTAACTTTGTTTTTTATCGTTGAGTCATGAAGATATGTACACTGATTTATAAAATGTTGACCCATATGAAATGCTACCTCACTTCTCCTTTCCTGCTAAGGATGTTTTTGGGACACTTTTTGATAATTCCACATTCATCAGCGTGCGTCGAGTGAATTTTCTCGCTTCACAATGCCAACAAAACAAAGTTCTGAAATCGGTTGGTTTCCACAATGATAGACTCTATTTTGAAAGCAAATAACTATGGATGAAATTGACGGATAATTTAAGAAAAGCAAAGTTCAACGAAACCATGTATAAACATCATACACTTTATTGTGAGAAAACTTTTTTATGATTTATTTTTTTGTATTTATACGACTTAAGCAAACCATAAATAAAAACAATAAATTCAAAATGAAAATAAACCTTTCTTTCCTCTTTTCCGTTAGTTTTTTGATACATATGTTTTCTACTAAAAATACAGAAATATATTTTTTTTCAGAAAATTTTACAGGATCAAATAAGGCTACCCTAGTCATTCTGATAACAGGGTTGTTCACGTAACACAACCTATGAAGCATCTCAAATTTTCAAATAAGAACTTGTGTTATTTTATAGGGGTCGATATTCAAACCCCGTCGACCCCCAAAATCAATTTTCGTTTCTGTCGACCCCTGGGAAACTCGATATCGACCACTTTGAGAAACTCTGATCTAAGCAAATCGCCTAATATTTCCAAACCAATACGATCTAAATAAAAAATGTCACATTGGATACTAAGCTGCACTTGTTTTCTCTCAATCAATAATGTTTAATAATTATATCAAGCTTTAAACTACCAAATATATCATTAAATAAAAGTGATGATTTTTGGACATTAAAACTTGATGTGGGGTGATTTGGACCATCTGTGGGGTGAATTGGTCCAGTATGTGTTTCATCGAAAAAAACATACTTATGTTTATGTAAAGTATTTTAGAATAATGTTACAATCAATAACAGTGTTCTGGGATCGATACCAGGTGTCTTGGCCAGATTTCAGACCAGAAAAATTGGAATGAGACCATCTCGAATTCAGCATGGATTACTGTTGTTCGAGCATTTTCAAACACTTTCGATGCTTGGTCAAAGAAAATCCGTTATTGATAGCCTGCGTTTCTCTTTCAAGCACCTCCTTCTTCCAACGATGTCTGCCCATCCTCTTTTTGTAATTCAGCGGCATCTGGAATTAATTAGACCAAAGAAAAACCTCAAATCAGTAGGACCAATTCACCCCACAAAAACGTGTCCATGTTACCCCACACAACATGCAACATGGTGTCAAATTGTTCCTCTTCTGTAGACGAACAGAACTTTACTGCACAATACACGAAGTTTGTTTAATCAGCGGGGAAAACCTTAAAACCACGATCAGAAATCTCACATTTTTTGACAATCAAAGTGCTTGTTGTGTTCATGCTACCATTTCCTTCCACCTGTCGAATTTTACCAAAGTTTTTTTAACGGTAGTTACATAAGGTTCAACAATAAAAGAAGATGGCATTGTAAAAAGTCCAAATTTAGTCGTACTTTTTGAGATAATGAGGTGGTCCAAATCACCCCGTATGTCCAACTCACCCCGTGTTACCCTAGTCACATCTAGTGAGTTAGAAATTGCGGACGGGTGATTGTTATAATGCAACAGAGTTATCTATGCGGCTCTATGTATAATCACTGTGCATATCAGAAGACATTCCTTTGACGGATATTGCACAAACATTAAACAACGAGATCCCGCCACAGATGTTCCATTCATTATGAACTTCATTTCTCATTTTGAATTAGTATTCATGAGCATGCGGTTGAAGGAGTCGAAACAAATTAGAGAGTACGCTCGATGGGTTTTTATGTGTTTCAACGCGGCCAGGACAACGTCTTTCTACGAGCTGTGCCAGCAATATGCAATTTGCATTTGTACACGAAGGTAGAGAGCGACCGACTTCGATTACTACGACTAAATAAACTTTGTCATAAACGAAACGCTATCATGAGCAACACGGACACAAACTTTGCTATCGCCAGGCCTAAACTCAGTTGAATGGTAAAAGCGAGTTAGTAGTATGGTAGCAATACCAAAAGCTAAACTTTTGTCTACTACAAGACCTTTCAGCCGAATTCACATTGATTTCTTCCATTTCTCCCACATAGCGTTTCTATTGATTGTTGATTCCTACTCAAAGTGGCTGGAGGTAGAGTGGATGAAAAAAGGCACGGATTGTGCAAAAGTAAATAGTGAAGAAATTTGTAACATATTTTGCGAGATATGGGTTATCAGATGTTCTGGTATCGGACGGGGATGCTCCCTTCACTTCACATTCATTTCATTTCTTGAAAGGCAAGGAATCAAGGTGATGAAAAATCCACCTTACAATCCCTCAAGTAATGGACAAGCCGAAAGACTGGTGAGGACAACAAAAGAAGTATTGAAGAAGTTCTTATTGGAACCTGAAATGGCGAATGTAGATTTGGAGGACCAGATTAATTTATTTTTAATGAATTATAGAAATAGTATTGTGACAAGCATGTGCTCCCTTGGCCGAGTGGTTAGCGTCATAACTAACATGCCGGGTGTTCGGGTTCGATTCCCGTTCTGGTCGGGGGAATTTTTCGTCAAAGAAATTTCCTCCGACTTGCACTGTGATGACGCGTATTCTAGAACTTGTCACTCAGAATGCATTCAAGGCGTGTTATTTGGCATAGAAATCTCAACTAAGTACTAATAAAAATGACGCAAGTAATACTACGTTGAGACGGCGAAGTTCCTCTAGGAACGTTAGTGCCATTGAAGAAGAGAAGAAGAAGAAGAAGATTGTGACAAGCAGTGGGCAATTACCCTCAGAAAAAGTTTAAATTCCAAAAACAAGTATAAAAATTATTTATTCGTACCAAATTCCCCAGAAGATGAAAATGTGGAAAGCATTCCACAGTTAACTGACAAGAAGTTAAATGACTTGAATAATCTGATGGCGGGGGTTGCGATAAATGGCGGGGGTTGCGTACAAAAATCACCATGATAATGTACCTAACAGATGGTGGCGATTTTTCTAAAGCGATATTCCAAAAATGTATTCCAGGTGTCAATTGGAAGCGTGGAAATAATGTCCTACCGGAATCAGCTTAGGCTCTTCCAGGGAAAATACCCGGAAACACGACCAAACGTCACGATGTAACCGGGCACTTATCAGAGAAATACTGGCGTTCTGGAAAAGGGAAACGGAAGACGGAGCTGGAAGGGGCTTAGAGGAAGACATCCTGAGGGAACTCCCGCGGGATGAACTGGCAAAGGTCAGGAACAATAGGAAAAGAAAAGCTTCCACGGCGGAATTGCCGCTAATCTACGGCATTCGAAACGATCAAACGTCGCATCGAATACAAAAATTATGTGTATGAAAAATATCCACGACGAATATGTCGAGGAGAAGTTCACAGCGTTCGAAGCGAACAAGATGACGTGTCGAATATGGAGATTTAGTGAATTGTGAAAGTAGTTTCAATCAAGCATTTTATTGGAATTCGATGTATAAATATTTTGAATTGTATAATTTCTTTAGTTTTAATTATAATTTGAATGTGATTGTATGAATGAATTTAGAATTGTATAATTTCGTTAGATTACATTAAATGTAACTTTTCAAAGGGGGACGGTTGTAGTGTCCACACCTTTAAATAACACAAAATGTTACACCTATATTTAAACACCTTGATATTGTACAACGCCACAAGGGTATAAATGCCACAGACAGAATAATAAACAGCTCTTAGATATCTGAAATTCAGAACGTAAAGACGTGTTTCAGTCATTTCTCCCTCTCAACGCAACATTGGGTTGGAGGTAAATTTCGCAAACGTAGACCGTTGACTTCAAAAGCTTTGTGCGAACGACGGCTTGCTCGAGATTGCTGCAGTCTTCCAGAGCAACAGAGCTACACTGCCGTAATCTCGCAGTGACGCAAGCGCCAGAGGGAAGAATTTTCAGTACGAGACTTTTTGTAAAATTGCATGTATAATCAGCATACGCGTACATTACGAAAATCTGATCAGTACAAAATGTGTATACTTGATGGGAAAACATTGCCATTGGCTTGATTTTGAAAAAAAAGATTTATTTAAGCTATTGGCGATCTAACGTACAAATCTACACCTAGGCGCCACTGCGGTGAATGTGATGATGGTTTCAAATTTTGCCATGTGAGTTTATGGGAAATTCCTTCCATGTTTTACAATGTTATAATCATAAACGATTATTTGACTGCGATGAGTTTAAAAGAAATTTAATTCTGCGCAATTTTATATATAACATGTTATTTTCTTACCTCTTTCAGTAATTAAAACTGTATAAATATTGACAATGGTTGAATCAAAGAAGGAAATTCGAGAGCACAATCAAAAACAAGTAGAAAAATGCATGGTTCCTGCATGTGAGAAATACCTTGGAAAGCCCGGAAGTAAAATATACATGATTTGTTTTTGAGTTTCAGGTTACATTATCATCATCTTCTTAGTTCAAAAACAACATCCAGAAGTCTCACCGATCGTTTACGTTTTGCGTTAGATCGCCAATGCAACCAACGCCAGTTTGTTGTGGAAACAGCCAATTTAAATCGCTGTTTCCACAACCGAACCGGTGTTTCCAATTATTTTCTCCAAAATACCGCCGTTGAGCGAAGCATGAGGAAGCATCAGGGAGAAGAATTCACACACTTTTCCGGCAGCACTGATTTTTTCGAATTTAAAATGCAAATGAAACCATCCGTAGAAAGTGCAGTTGTTCACCAAATCCGACATTTACCCTTCAATCAACACTCAGCTTCAATTTATCCAAAAGAGAAGTTGATCAGGCGAGGAAAGTAAACATCGGGCCTGATCACAATCATCACTGCCACGTACGCTTTCACGTCACCAACACTTCACTTAATCTTTTTGTGTCTATCATCATTGTAACGGACAGTTGCGTGTAAAAATGAACTCTGTGAAGTGAAAGTGTTCATTCACGTTTAAAGAGACATGTTGGTTGCATAATGTCGGGTGTTTAAACGTTGTGTCGGTTGCATAATTTCGGACGTTTGAACGTTATGTAGGTAAAATTAATACAGCGTTTGAGATAATATTCCATTGTATTAATCGTATGTTTTAGAATGATAAGTATGCGATTATGTCTCGATGATTAGTTTGCTGAATCAAATGCTGGCTCAAAGATGAGGAGGAATATTTGGTTGCTCGGGAATAATGTAGTTGTTGAACATATGGGAATGTAATTTTATTTACTCTTTCTATAAATTACGCTAGAGATAAAACATGACTATTACGTTTAATAATCGAAATGTCGCATACTCTTGTACTTAGCTCTGTTTTACTCGTTTGAATAGTGAGAAATATTTAGAATCATTTTTTATGAACTGTTTCTACAATTTTGATGAATAATAATATCTTCTATATCTCAGAACAAACCCGAATTTATCCACCTCACGATCAGTATAATCTGAGCTACTCCCATATGGGATTCTAAAGTTTAATCCTCTTATCCTTCCCATTCTCGTGTAATTTGATATACGGGATATGAGGATTGATTTAATTATTTGAACAGAAACTGGTCAGCAGCGTCGGTCAGACGGATAATCTTCATAACATAACATCTTATGGGTTTCAAAGAATTTGACAAAAGCGGAAAGTGATTCAGATTTTCTTTAGACGGATATCAAAATTATGGAAAAAGAACTAGAGAAGAATTTAAAAACAGTATCTTGTGAATGCTTTGCAATGATACTAATTTTTTCCTTGTTTGAAACTTATTATCACTTTTTTAATATTCTTTCATTCAAAGTATGTCTTCAAAACAATACCGTTGAAAATATCTATAGCGTAAAAAGTTATAACTATCGTCCTGATTCTGGTCTGGTCCGCCAACTTGTTTGAATTACAAAAACTAGCTCTGCAGTGTTGAAAAAGCTTTACAGTTATTATTTTATATTTAAAATATCAACAAATCAATCATAAGGATCGTATTTGGGTCAGTGGCCTCCATTGCCATTTTATGGTGTTGCAACTCTCTGATAGTCTAATCCTAAAAAAAGAAACGAAAAATTTCTGTTCATTCAGGACAATCGGAAGTAGACCTTCGCCATGGTTCAATGGGTCTACGGGAGCTACATTTTCAGTCCTCAATTACATCCCATAGCGCATTTACCGAATCCAAATAAAAAAATTTACGTCCTCTGTATACGTCAGAATTTCGTTCTAAAAATGCCACCAGGCGGGTAAATTGCTGTTTGTTTATCTTTTGTTTCTTAAACAAGACAATAAAAGATTCGAAATGTTAGCAAAAAAGCTAAATAAATACGAAATTAAACTTACTCCATTCTGCGTGACTAGCTTTCACCATCTAAAACACAAGTGACAAATATACCTGTTTTTCTCCGTGACATGACAGTATCGTGGTATTCATAATAAAACCGAGTTATTCAAAGTTATCACGACGGATGAACTCTTCTGGATTCTACACACACGGTGACAGCTGTTATAAGGTTGTGTACAATTCACTTGTTTCACCGTGAAGCGACGTTCGTGATCAAACCCATCATCAAGAAGCTTTGTCCCTTGAAGACACTACATATTAGGGAACCCTTGTAATCAACAATTAAATGTGAGTTTGAACTATTTAGTTCTAATCTTTATGTGATATATGTGAGAACAGCAATACACTTAATCTAGCATATTTTTTTTTTAAGATGAGTTTGATTTTATGAATATAAAGTACATGATTTTATGAGCTTCTTAGTACACGATTTGTAGTCCTGAAATAAAATTGCTATTAAAAATGTAGCATTCCATGGGGATGGACTATTTTTGATTAAAATATTTGGCATGACGAGCTTTTCGGAAGTGTTTTTTACAAGAAAAAAGGCATGTGACTTTTATTATGCTAAATGTCCATTACGGAAGATGTTATGTGAAATTTGCTGTCCCTGCTCGTTCATCCTACGCTATCAGAACAGATAAAAATCACATCGCATCACAATAAAATTACGTCACATCATAGGGGAAATGGCGCTTGCGCCACATCACAGTGGAAATGGCGTTTGCGCCACTCTGTTTTCAAGCTTTTACGAGGTCATTTTTTCACATTTCTGTAAAACTTCACAGTTGTTTGAAAGGATTTGGTCTTCTCTATCGATCTATAACAAAAAACGCTTGCGTCACTTTGCAACATTACGGCTGTACAACTCAAGGAGGCTTTAACTGAAATCAAAACTCCGCCGCCACGTTGAAGGTCGCTGGTGGCAGTACTCCGATCGCAACGAAAAATACTGTATGATGAAGCCAGCTCAGCGTTATTGATATCCGAGCGTAGGCACCTTTCCATGAGTACAACAACATCATTGTTACAAGACGATAGCTTGAGAAAGAGATCCTGCGTTTTAGTACGGATGCCTCTAACATTTTGGTAGTAAGTCTTCAAGTATTTAGAGTAAGTGCCAGACGAACAAGAAGGATGGTTGCGGAGATCGGATGAATTAACATGTTTTAAGTCTTCGTTCAATATTCCTGTCTGACTAGAATCCAATCTTCCCGCAAAAGTGGTAATTTTTTAAAGAAAGTAAGCTTATTGGCTTCAATTTAATGTGTCGATCATCTAAATCGGTTCAATAGTTCAACTGATATGATTTTTAGCAAAATGTCATTTTTGGATAAAAGAGGAAAAATGATTTTTCGGACCACCGGTTAACTTTGAAAAATAATATCATAAAAACGAAAAAAAAGCATCTCTAATATCGAGATATGTCATGTACAAAATCTTCAGCTTTCAAGAAAAAGATATAAACAAATATAGCGCCCTCTAGTCCAGAGCCATGAAAACAATAAAAACGACTACAACCAATAATTACGAATAGACACCTATTTTTTACGAATAGACACCTATTGTTTCTATATTTCAATATTTTTTAATAGAAGGCATCTAAAGTGGCTCAGTGGTTCAAAATTTATGATTTTTTTTAAAAAAGTCATTTTTAGGAAAAAATCGAAAAATTGATTTTTTGGACCACCCTTAAATGAAAATGGGCACCCTGATAAAAAAATAAAAAAATACGGGTCTAATGTTTTTTTCAGATTTTTGGGAAATTCGAAGATGAACCAGCTGCGACGGATTTTCTTTCATGTTCTGAGTAAAGCGATAATCATAGATGCCTTTCTATAACTTGAAAAATAATAATTGCATATACGCCTCTCATGTGTACATGTACAACATACCGTTGATAATATATTTTACTTACAGCAAGTATAATTTAAATTATGGCAAAATCTACAAAAATTGTATGTAATATTTATAATATTATTTATAACGGCCTGCGATGACACCAGTTTACTCAATATTATTACTCTAGCAGTAAATCACCACATGAAAATGTTCATAATTTCAATTTATTTTTTTAAATAATAATTTACTTAATCATGTTAGCACACATCCACCCGATTGTCAGGAGGAGGAGCACGACACAATCGCGAAGTAACAATGCCCAAACTTATCAATAATATAGTTAGCGACGATAGTCCTAGTATGATGCCTGTTGTTACGTCGTGTAATGGACTTCCCGGAAACGGATGCAGCGTCATTAATGCGAGCTGGGCACAGCAATTCAGCAACGAGAACACAGTCACCAAGATGTAACCTATTGTAATGAAGGGCAATGAGTCTTAACGTAGGATTGGGAATTGTGGAACCCCAGGTAGAATCATGGTGATCCAAATCGAGTAATTTCACGCCGCATCGGCCAAGAAAATCAGCTGATTCTATCCCATTCTATCGCGTTTTTTGAAACTTCCGTCACAGGGTAATTATTTTATTTTCAAATGACAAATCTTAGTTGCGATTTATGTTTAAAAGAGGGGTATTCAGAATAGTTCTGATCGAAATATGATCTTCCACAAGGACGTCGAGAATTCAATGGGCTGCACAGAATATATCAAATGGTTGAAAAAACATTTTTTGCTTCTTATTGTTCCAAATATAGTTGAGAATATACAAACTAAGTTACAGAGTCTAACGTTTCCTCAACTACTTTTTTCTAGTTCACCCAGAAGAACAAATTATAATACTTGAAACTCAAATCTATTTTTTGTTTTTTCTATGTGTATTGTGTATTCAATACATATTTTCTCTCTGTAACTCATTGAACTACCCAGCAACTTTGTGAACAACTTTCAATTGGACAATAAGGCTTCGAGTTTTGATATGCGTAAGTAAAAATTACTTGTTTGAAGAGTTAGGTTAAGGTCCGCTTTTGGCCGATGCTGCGTGTAATTGCTCTCTATATGTTTTACGAAAACGTTAGCACCTGAGTTTCCACTAATAATGGATATTTACCTGAAATATAATTCCGATTCGGTAGCCAATCACAGTGCCGAGATTTAAAGCCTAGAATTCCGAGCGCAATCGCGGCAAAGCCAGCAAATATAGCTAAATCCAGGTAATACTCTCTTCCCACTTTAGAGGTAAAGTACAGACTTAACCCGGAATTCATAAAACCACAAAGGATCAGCATAAGCGACACGGATCCAATAGTGGCGGAGGCATGCGCAATTTTTTGAAAGCTCGTATTTTGCCATGACTTGCTCATATGATCCGACGATGTCGTTTCACCGTAAACGCTAGTGCCATTAACCACGTTCAGACGAGGCGTAATAACAGCTGTCGTTCTTGCAGCTGCTTCCAATAATTGTTTTTGCTTTTGAGTGCTGTGTTCAGCGCGTGTCGTCCGTTGAGTAGGGTAGCTTGACTGCTGCATCTGGTAGTCGTACTGCAGTTTTTGTGGTTTGAATTCATTTCTCTTTGGTGTGCTGGAAACAATTTTCGGATTGATATCATGTCGAATTGGCGAATTTTTTGGCGTGAATTCTTCTCGTTTTGGCGTGCTGAGTAATTCATGCAGCATTTGTGTCGCAAGTGGATTTTTCTTTGGCGTTGATACCGTTCGAGTGCTTGGTGTCCTCTGGGGTATAATACTTGGCTGTGATCTATTGATATTCTCACGTGTCGCGACTTTCTGACAAGGTGATTGAGGATCATTTTTGATAGATTGTTCTTCGTCCAGACAAGTTTCATCATCCTCTGTGGGAATTACCGCATAACGATGCGCTCTACCATTATGCATTTGTATAATTTCGTGGTTTGGATCTACTAATTCCTCATCCTCTTCGGTAGGGACGACTTCATATCGTTGGTTACTTTTCTGATCGTACAGGATGAAAGATTTGCTCCCAAAGTCTGATGAAAACGCATTTTTGAGTCGGTTCTGCGTAACTGGTGGTATGGGTGAAGATAATGGAGGTAAACTGCAGAATTGATCAGACAAATTCGCGGGCTCATCATCCAAATTGGAGATACTCGAGTAACGGTCTAAATGTTCCTGACTTTTGACGATTCTAGCTGAAGGAACGCTGATTGCGTTATGCTCGATTGGTAAAATTGCGTAACGACCTTTATCATTCGCAGCTATTTCTTCAACCGGAACCAATGCATAACGCCCACTTGACTTTTTACTGCTAATAGATGTGTCCAGTGCTGAAGATATTGACGCATAACGTGCACCAGCGACGGATGTATGGCTAACATATTGATCCGCTATGCCAGATCCAGCAGTCGGAGGTAGAACACGGTTGTTGGCTCTTTCCGGCCCATGGCATGCGAAGCTATTCTGGCGTGTAATTGATGAACTAATGCGATTGAAGGAACGCGTTAATTCACTCCTGTGGATCTTCGCCGGCGAATTGAATGTACTCCTCGAAGCACTTTGGTAGAATGCGGAAGGCTGGAGCTCACTTTGCTGGCAAAAAGCGGGATTTGTGTAGTTATGGTTCGACATCGCGAATTTGATCCCAACTTTTAATTCACAGTCAATATCATGAACACGAATAGCATATAAAGCACCACGATCAGCACCATTAATATAACACTTTCAAAGAAAACTAACTTTTCGTTCTGCGAACTTCACTCGTAGACTTTTCGATTGCATCTGCGCGAACGTTTCAAACTAAATTCCTTTCCCTACTCTTCATACTTTATGCACACAACTACCAGGAACGATAGCAACAATATTGACAGGGGGAAAAAGTCCGTTAAACTTCGTCATTTAGAAAAATACGTAAGCTACATAGCGCGTATATAATCGTTTTTGTAGGGGGAAATAAAATGTGCGCGAGAACAGCACGAGCCCGTGAAGAAAGAATTTAAAAGGAACAGGATGAATGAATGAACTGAAGAACATCGAAAAAAAAAGAAGAAAATAATAGCAACCGACGAAAGGTGGGCGCCTATCGAAGAAAACTATGTTTTGGGTGAGAGTATCAACTGTGCAGCTTTATGTTTATAGGTACATATACTTCAACGGCACGCGCCATCAACGAACGACCGCGAAACAGGATAAAAGGGAAATAATTCAGCCGTTGGCTTTGCAGGATTGAACAGCAGAATATATTCTTCCTATGAAGCTTATATCGTTTAGAAATTGTATATCCCTTTCGGTGATTGCATCGCCTCCAGTTGTCAGAAATGGAACTTTTGTTTTGTTTCTTGTTTGCAACAATTTCATGAAGAAAGGATCTATTGGAATTTAATCGAAATTTGCTCTATATTTATTCCTTTCCGAAAAATTTTAGACCCGTATTTTTTATTTCACCCTTTCACCTTTCCATCATTCATGAAAAATCGGATTTTTCACTAATACGCTCCTCATTGAATATTTGTATCTTTTGAATCGCTTAACCGATCTACGATTTCTTAACACTTTAAGGACCGCACGTTTTGGGGCAAACTTATACGCTTCATTTGCTCGAATTCAACGAATGAGATCGTTTACTTCGGTATGGATGAGACGAAGGCGAGCCATCGGTAGGCCTTGTTAGATTTTTGGCAGTCCAAGGATTTAACCATCAAGTGTAGAAAACACAGGTTATTTCATGATCCATCCGTTATAGACGGAACGCAAAACACGAGAAAGCTCGTGAGCGGTCCGCAATGGTTAAGTACAAATGAAAACTTTTTACTTTTCATAGCTTTTCAGAACTAAAATATTTAGGTCGGACTCGATTATATACAGTTCGAAAAAAAAGTTTTATATTTCAAATATTATTTCATTAAAAAATGTAATATTTATACGTTAAGGTGAAAGTTAATTGACGAATTTGCGTTTGATTTATAACCAGATGGCGCAGCGAGTAAAATGAGGATGTTTTGTTTTTTTTGGTATGAAATTCGTTCAAATTTTCTAGAAAAATCACAATTTATCTTCAAATTTCCCGGTTTCATGTATTCTTTCCACGCTGAAAAGGTTAGAAAATCATCATTTTACAATGTGCTATGTATATTACGAGGAATGGCTTGTTATAAGTATTGAAACTTTTTTTTTCAACTAAGTAAACGATGAATAGGGTGTTTTGTGCTAAAAATACTGAAAATCCTTCTCGTATCGGCCCCTACATAATCAATGATATCAGCCAATTTGATATGATATCTATTTCATCGCAATTTTCCATAGTATCAATAATCGGTATGCATTATCAAACTTAAAATTTTCGAAGATTATCTATGACTTTGGTCAAATCGCGTGTTGAAACCATCGTAAATATACAAAACTCCAACTTTCTTACCATATACTGACGACATTCAATGGCTGAAATGAATCTAAATTGAAATAAAATGAATAATCACCACCGAATCTCGCTTTTCAGTGCGTAAAATAAACAAACACCCTCACTTTTGTGGTTCTGAGCTCTAATGTAGATGTCGCATGGGCTGATTCAGCTTTGCGTAAATTCGTCAATTGAAAAATGCATGTTCCTGCATGTGAGAACTACCTTGGAAATTCCGGAAGTAAAATATACGTGATTTGTTTTTGAGTTTTGAGTTACCTTATCATCATTTTCTAAGTTCAAAAACAAAATCCAGATGTCTTACCGATCGTTTACGTTTTGCGTTAGATGATGATGACCCACCTCATACCCCTACAAAGACAAAGGTTTGAACTGGCCGATTTATCTAATAGATAATATTTATATTTAAGAAAATTAAGATATCAGTATTATAAAACAAAAGAGCGAACTGACTCTGTTGCAGGCATGAATTTCTATTAATCGAACATCATAAATAGACAAAAACTTTAAAAGAAAAACAATGGTCCTATCCGTATCGGCATTATCATAATGATAATCACAACTTTAGACCCAAAGTTTTTTTTAAGGCATGTCAAGAAAATTTCCAACCCAGGAAGATCCTTGACAGATTGGGAATCGAACCCAATATCTAAAAGTGTCTACTTAGAACATGATAGAGATCTGCCACATTCAGAAATACTCGATATAACCATCTTATAAAAAGATAGTTTACGACAATTCTGAATGAGCTATCCCCATTCCAGTTTCCACTTCAGACCCACATAAAAATTTCATTATGTTATGATCGCCAATTATAAGTACAATGGAGAAGAAATCGTGATTTTTGAAGATTCTAATTAAAGGCTCACCAGGAATAGTTCAAAATGAAACAGATCGGACTAGAACTTCTACAGACTCGATTATGTTATGATTCGTTTACCGTCGATGGGGGGTGAGATTGGGTCAAAAACGGAGAAAGTTACTATTAGTAGAATCTTGATAAATATTGAGAATATTCTTGAAAGCTGTGAACCGTTTAGTAGGAGACATATTTTCACTACTTCCAATCCATAATACAACCTAACACGCATCTTTATCGCATTGGGCTCGCAGCAAGCAATCTATGTGATTGTGGCGATGGCTACCACGACATCGAGCATGTTGTCTGGTCGTTTATTCGGTTCCATGCTGCCCGCTCTCAGCTCTCCAGAGCATTGAGGGCACAAGGCAAACAATCGGATAACCCCGTCCGGGATATCTTAGGTAGCCGTGATCCTGATCTTCTGCTCCATGTATACTTGATCCTCAGATCCTCAGTTTAATGATGTATCCTTCGTTGTGTCCCTGTTTCATATCCCTCCTATCCGATCTATAAACTTTTACTTAGTCGCGGCAATACATACACACACTCTTTACAGATACACGGGCCGAAGGTTGTGCAATCCACTGATGATTCAACAAGAGCCAAAGGTTGTACCGCTCATGACAACTCTACACGAGCTGATGATTGCGCCGGCTAGTGATCATTCTATCCTGGATTCCTCGAGTCGAGAAAGACGCACCACGCTAGATATGGGGTGCAGACTAGGGAATCGTTGCTGATTAACGGTCAGCTGCATCCCAATAGGAAGTATCCCGTGTCGGGCACACGTACAGAGCATTGAAGACTGCAACATCCCAATTATGGGAACACTTGTAATACTAACCTCGAGCCAACCGCGAGTAATCGGTTACATATTACTAACATAGCAAACATTGTCAAACTATTGAACTCCCGGCCCCGTTGGGCTGACGCCATATGAGCCTTAATAAAAATATATATTTTGGAAAAAAAAAATCCATAATACTTAACTGTAGTACAAATAGTTATTGTTTAATAATTCATCAATATTTGATGTATAAATAGCCATCAAATAACTCCCGTAACTATGTCTTCAGCTATAATGCTGCACAGACTAAAAACTCTTATAATATTTGCCTTATCCTATTTCTAAAACTTTGTCTGGAACTGGAACTTTGCTGGAACAAAAATATTCATCTGCTGCAAGAGATCTGGGCAGTCGATTCGGTTGCTGATTAAATCGAACGCAAATATTCTCCGCAGGTATTCTCGTCGCTGACGTAGCGTCTCTAGGCTTATTAGTCCACACCGATGTTCATATGGAGGTAATCTAACCGGATCACTCCATGGTAATCTCCTCAGGGCATATAGAACGAAGCTCCGTTGAACTCTTTCGGTCCGAGCGATATGAACTTCGTGATAAGGGGCCCAGACTTGAACACCATATTCAAGTACACTGCGAACGACGAGACAGCAATATAGTGCCTTCAAAGCGTACACATCGCGGAATTCAAATGCGTTTCGGCGGATGAAACCGAGAATTGCAAAAGCCTTTGCAGTGGTTACAGTGATGTGTTCGTTGAACGTTAGTTTGCTGTCCATTGTTACCCCTAAATCTTTGATCGATGTGACACGGTCCATTCTGCCGCTGTTCACTTCGTAATTAAAATTCAGCTGTGTCCGAGATTTGTTGAAGGAAATTATTTAGCATTTCGTTGCGTTCATTTCCTTGCCATTTGATATGCACCAATTCGCCACGGTTTCAATCTTATGTTGCAAAGCGGCACAATCGACCGGTGAGCTGATTACTCGGTAGATCTTTAGATCATCAGCGTACATGAGATGATGCGAATTAAGATGATGGCTCAGGTAGTTCACAAACAGAATGAAAATCAACGGTCCGAGGTGACTTGTGGTACACCAGATGGTGTAGCGAAGCAGCTCGACTTTGAAGACTTCTGTTTCACGAAAGCGGTTCTTCCTTGCAGGTATGAGCGCAGAATATGGGTTTAGCAGCAGAATACATTTTGTCGTGGATTAGTAGCTCGAGTATCTTGGCCAAACAGCAAAGAATTGAAATAGCTCGGTAATTTTTAACGTTATGAATGTTTCCGGATTTGTGGATAGGTGTTACCGCAGAGATCTTCCAGGCATCCGGGAAAACCGCTTCCGTCAGCGACAAGTTAAATAGGTGGCAAACAGGTGGTCCTAGCACATCACCATTTCGTCGAATGAATACGGGAGGAAATCTATCTGGTTCGGGACCTTTGGCTGGGTCGACAGAGTTCAATGCACTGACAATGTCTGCTACCGTGAAAGCTGGACACGGAAAGTTTATATTATACGACGGCAATGAATTCAACAATTCCTGGGAGTCAGGCGGGGAATCAGCATTATAGACGGATTTGAAAAAAAAAAGCGAAGAGCTCGACTGAGCCGTTGCTGTCGTCACTGTTCCTTCGATCGAAGAACATTACCGACTGAATCGATTGTGCGTTTTTCCGACTCTTGAAAAATCACCAGAAAGAGGAGGGATTTGCCATGACCTCGTTTTGGATTCCAAATATATACTCACGGAAAGAAGAAGATACACAGTTGTCGTAGTCAGCTTCCAGCCTTCTGAGTGCGGTTGTGCGCATTACGATGACGCAAAAAACGGCGTCAAGCATTACAGAAATACTACAAAGTTGAATATTTCATAGAATGATTATTTTATGCCTTGTCTAGATGAATCTTTGTTGTTTGTTGTCAAAAACGTTTTTACATGGGAATTTAAATATTTCCGAAATAATCTCTTATTTACGTTGAGTGGGGGTGTGAATGGGTTAAGGATAAAATTGAACATATTGGGTTGGGGAGAAAGAGATGTCGTATATTGTCAATATATGGCAACACGGTATGTGAAGGATACACCCACAGTGATCATCAAGCCATCCGTTATACCATTGGCCAACGAAACTCCGTGGCAGTACGGATAAATAGGACATGCCCGCGCAGGTGGAAGACAAAAACCTTTGACAAGGACCTTTTCATCGAAGCACTACGCGTGGAAAACGACGTCTTGAACATGAACGCGGATGAACTGACGGAAACGCTAGCAACAGCATGTGATATAACAATGCCAAGAAAAAGGGAACCCAGGTATAAGCGACCTCCAGCCTATTGGTGGAGCGAGGCACTTGGCGTGCTTCGGGCCAACTGCCTTAGCGCCAGGAGACGTTTCCAACGGTCAAGCATAGACACCAGAGAAGAGCGGAGAGTGGAATTCAGAGAGGCTAGATCCACTCTTAAACGGGCGATTAAGCGGAGCAAATCTAATTGCTTCAGGGAGTTATGTCGGGACGTGGACGTCAATCCATGGGGCAATGCTTACCGAATGGTGATGGCGAAGCTCAGGGGCCCAACGACACCTTCCGAAATGTGTCCCGAAAAATTAAAAATTATCGTGGAAGGGTTATTTCCGCAGCACGACCCAACGACCTGGCCACCCACGCCATATGGAGAGGATGAGGATAGCATCGAACGCAGAGATGTGACGAACGATGAGCTAGTTGCAGCTATCAAACGCCTAAAAACGAAGAAAGCGCCTGGCCCAGATGGAATCCCCAACGTAGCTTTGAAAGCGGCAGTCCTAGCATTCCCTGATATGTTCAAGACAGCCATGCAGAAGTGTCTAGACGAATGCTACTTTCCGGATCGATGGAAGGTACAACAGCTAGTACTACTGCCCAAGCCAGGAAAGACGCCGGGTGGTCCAGCATCGTATAGACCCATATGCCTGTTGGACACTCTTGGGAAACTTTTGGAGAGAATCATCCTTAATAGGCTGACGGAATGCACGGAGGGAGTTCGTGGACTGTCCGATAATCAGTTCGGATTTCGGAAAGGGAGATCCACGGTAGATGCCATTCGCATAGTGGTCGAAAGAGCCAACAGAGCATCCAAACAGAAGCTCAGAGGAAATCGATACTGCGCAGTGATAACGATCGACGTTAAGAACGCGTTCAATAGTGCCAGCTGGGAGGCCATCGCGACTGCGCTCCACACGATGAAAGTCCCAGACTACCTGTGTAGAATACTGAGAAGCTACTTCGAGAACCGTGTGCTGGTGTACGAGACAAACACGGGCCAGGCGCAGATTAAAACTACGGCGGGAGTTCCGCAGGGCTCTATCCTGGGCCCATCGCTCTGGAACAGTATGTACGATGGTGTACTAAAACTGAATCTGCCCAGAGGTGTGGAGATCATTGGCTTCGCGGATGACATCGTTATTCTCGCGACAGGGGAATCTTTGGAACGGGTCGAAATGCTCGCGACCGAGTCGATAGACATGATCGGAAGGTGGATGCAAAGTGTGAAACTGCAGATAGCCCACCACAAGACGGAAATGCTGATTGTCAGCAACCGCAGGGCGGTGCAACGTGCAGAAATCACAATTGGAGAGCACTCGATAACCTCGAAGCGAGACCTAAAATACCTGGGGGTGCAGATCGACGATCGACTGAACTTCAACAGTCACGTCGACTACGCTTGTAAAAAAGCAACGAAGGCAATCAATGCACTGACACGAATCATGCCCAACAACTTTGGCCCAAGCAGCAGCAAGAGGCACCTCTTGGCTAGTGTCTCCTCATCGACACTACGTTACGGTGGTCCAGCCTGGATCGCGGCGTTAGAAACTCAGCGGAACACGAAGAGGCTGAATAGTACGTACCGGCTCATGGCGATGCGAGTCGCGAGTGCGTACAGAACCGTGTCAACAGAAGCGGTCTACGTCATAGCCAGGTTGGTCCCCATAGACATCATCTTGGCGGAGGACAGCGAGTGCTATAGGAGGAGGGGAACCAGAGGAATCCGGAAGCTAATGAGGGCGGAGTCGATGGCTAGGTGGCAGCAAGAGTGGAGTGCCGCGCAAAACGGCAGGTGGACGCACAGGCTCATACCGACACTAATGGGCTGGGTGAACAGGAAACACGGAGAGGTAAATTTCCATCTAACGCAGTTTTTGTCTGGTCATGGCTGCTTCAGGCAGTATCTGCACCGGTTCGGACACGCAAGATCGCCTCTTTGTCCGGAGTGTGGAAATGTGGAGGAAACACCGGAACACATCGTATTCGAATGTCCCAGATTCACCACAATGCGTGAGGGGCTGCCTACCCTTCATGCTGGGAACATCGTGGAGGAAATGTGTCGTGACGAGGGCACCTGGAACGCAGTAAACAGTGCAATCGTACATATCATGTCCGAGCTACAGCGGAAGTGGAGGACCGACCAGCATGCGGATAACGCCTGACCATAAGAGATGAATAATCGAGACGGCTGTAGTACCGGATAGTCCCCCCGAGAGCCGCCGTGACGGAGTGCGCGTCATGTTGGAGGGCACTACCTAATCGGCGCTCCGCTGGGAAGAGAAATCCTGCGAGGGTGACTGTGACGGGGCGCGCGTCAAGTTGGAGGGCGCTTCCTAATCGGTGCACGTCTCGACAGGTAACCGGATACTGCCACGGAGAAGAGCAAAAATGCCTGCCTGGCAACGCCTGATCGTGGCCTGGATGGAGAAACACTGCGAACGTTTCGAAGGAGCGAGCATCAAGGATGAAACCATGATCAAAATGGTGCATACCCCACGAGAGTAGCTGTGACGGAGTGCGCGTCATGTTGGAGGGCACTACCTAATCGGCGCTCCGCTGGGAGAGAAATCCTGCGAGGGTGACTGTGACGGGGCGCGCGTCAAGTTGGAGGGCGCTTCCTAATCGGTGCACGTCTCGACAGGTAACCGGATACTGCCGCGGAGAACAGCAAAAATGCCTGCCTGGCAACGCCTGATCGTGGCCTGGATGGAGAAACACCGCGAAGGATGAAGCCGTGATCAAAATGGTGTATACCCCACGAGAGTAGCTGTGACGGAGTGCGCGTCATGTAGGAGGGCACTACCTAATCGGCACTCCGCTGGGAAGAGAAATCCTGCGAGGGTGATTGTGACGGGGCGCGCGTCAAGTTGGAGGGCGCTTCCTAATCGGTGCACGTCTCGACAGGTGAGAAATCCCGCGAGGGTGACTGTGACGGGTTGCGCGTCAAGTTGGAAGGCAATTCCTAATCGGTACACGTCTCGACGGGTAAATGGATGCCTGCGAAGAGGACATAAGCGCAGTGGAATGAAAAGCGAATAGAGAGAAAAAATGTTGAGAAAAAGGGAAGGACAACGCTAGTCAGCGTTGAAAACTCGAAGAGTGCATGAGCACAGCCGCCCCCTGAAGTAGTCGCCTAGATGTGGTCCCAGGGGGAATAAGGCAACGAGTAGAGGGCTTGGTTTTTGTGGGTGCGATCCCCACTCGACGTCTGGGTTAACCCTTCCCAGATAAGGCTGGTAGAGCGTTCCTCACCTCTATAAAAAAAAAAAAAAAAAAAAAAAAAAGTGTTGATTGTCCTTTTCAGTCTCAAGTTATAGCGCGTCAAAGATGGAGTCCATATGGCGAGTCCATTGAGAAATTCGCCATATTTTACGTATTTACTACCTGCGAGTTAAAACTGCAACGAAGGCGGCCGAAAAAAATCGTGTAGTTTATGGACCCGATACTGTAACGATTCGCACAGCACAGCGTTGGTTTGATCGATTTCGTTCTGGTGTAGTGGCTGTCGAAGATACACCCCGTACTGGTAGGCCAATCGTCGTGGAAACCGATAAAATCGTTGAAATCTTCCAAGTAGACCGGCATGTGAGCACTCGCTCGATTGGCCAGGAACTGGGTATAGACCATAAAACCGTTTACAACCATTTGCAGAAGATTGGATTCTAAAAAATTCTGGATGTATGGGTGCCACACGAGTTGACGCAAAAAAACATTTTAGACCGGATCAACGCCTGCGATGCACTGCTGAAACGCAACGAACTCGACCCATTTTTGAAGAAGATGGGGACTGGTGATGAAAAGTGGATCACGTACGACAACCTAAAGCGAAAAAAGTCGTGGTCGAAGCCCGGTGAGCCGGTCCAAACCATCGCCAAGCCCGGATTGACGTCCAGGAAGGTTTTGCTGTGTGTTTGGTGGGATTAGAAGGGAATCATCTCGGTACTCTACTGTGAGCAGCTTGACCGTTTGAAGCAGACGATTGACCAGAAGCGGCCAGAAATGATCAATAGGAATGGTGTTGTTTTCCACCAGGACAACGCTCGGCCTACCACATTTTTGATGACCTGCCAGAAGCTACGGGAGATCGGATGGGATGTCCTATTGCACCCACCGTATAGTCCGGACCTGGCTCCAAGTGATTATCATCTCTTCCGGTCCATGCAAAACGATCTTGGTGATACTAAGATGGCCTCAAAAGAGGCTTGTGAAAACTGGCTGTCTGAGTTTTTTGCAAATAAGGAGGGAGGGTTTTTATAAGGGGGGAATAATGAAGTTGCCTTCTAAATGGCAACAAGTTTGCGAACAAAATGGCGCATATTTGACTTAAATTGGGTAATTTTGAATATGTTAAATAAAGCGTCAAATTTCGATCAGAAATACGACATTTCTTTTTCCCCAACCCAATATACACCTAAGCTGCAATTTACATGCAAAAATACACCAATACACTCACAATTAGTAGCAATCCTCCAAATTCAACGCTCATTTCACAGGCAATAGACGTGGCTTTTTTCGGAACTATGAAGTGGAATTGGAGGCAAAATCTTTGCACGAATAAGAAGAAAAACGTTTCCTTAGCGACAACTTTGCAGAAGCCACATTTTCCAGGTTTGCTGAAACTGCTAATTGAAAGCCTTAAGACAAACAAAAGAGCAACTTGATTTCGGGATTCAAGAAATGTGGCATTTATCCGATTAAGCCGCTATTAATCTATCTACCATTCAATCTGCTATCATTCAAGACACATGTTGTCAAATTACCATGAACTTATTGAGAAGTAGATTTCTAAAAATAGTTCTTCAAAACAGGGCTATGGAGTCGGAGTCGGAGCCTTAAGGATTTTCATTTCGGAAAAAAATTACCGACTCCGACTCCGACTACTACTTAAAGAACCTAATTAAATAAAAATATTTAGCTCAACAAACAAAATTTAATTCCATGATAAGGAAACTTTGTGTATTAACATCATGTTCAGAGCTGTCTGTTATACTGACAAACACTCATTTTTGCCTGATTTTTCAGAAATGACCCTGTTTCCTTAGTTGAAAATGAGAACGGTGATAATAGCCCTTCGGTCCGCGTATGTATGTTGCTTACATAAAATTAAATTCTCCTGATACAAAGCTGTACCTAACTATTCATCAGTGCCCACCCCCAACGATAGGTGAAGTAAGGAATGCTATTAAACAGTTGAAGAACAACAAATCAACTGGCAAAGATGGCATCGGAACAGAACTTATCAAGATGGGCCCGGAAAAATTGGTTAGTTATCTTCTTCTTCTTCTTCAATGGCACTAACGTTCCTAGAGGAACTTCGCCGTCTCAACGTAGTATTACTTGCGTCATTTTTATTAGTGCTTAGTTGAGATTTCTATGCCAAATAACACGCCTTGAATGCATTCTGAGTGGCAAGCTCTAGAATACGCGTGATCACAGTGCAAGTCGGAGGAAATTTCTTTGACGAAAAATTCCCCCGACCAGAACGGGAATCGAACCCGAACACCCGGCATATTAGTTATGACGCTAACCACTCGGCCAAGGGAGCAGTTAGTTATCTGCATCGGCTGAATTTGGGAAACAGAACAACTACCGCAGGAGTGGAAAGATGGCGTTATTTTCCCTATCCTCAAGAAAGGGGACAAACTAGATTGTGAAAATTTTCGTGCAATCACCGTCCTGAATGTCGCCTACAAAGTGCTTTCCCAAATCATCTTCCGTCGTCTATCGCCACAGACAAACAGATTCGTGGGAGGTCATCAGGCCGGCTTCATCGAAGGTCGGTCTACTACTGACCAAATCTTCACCTTGCGGCAGATCCTCCTGAAATGCCGTGAGTACAGAGTCCCCACGCATCATCTATTCATCGACTTTGAAGCCGCATACGATTCAATAACACGAAAAGAGCTATGGAGAATCATGGACGAAAACGGCTTCCCCGTGAAGCTGACAAGACTGATCAAGGCTACGATGGATGGAATACAGTGCTGTGTGTGAATTTCGGGTGGATTATCTGATCCATTCGAGTCCCGCAGGGGGCTTCGACCAGGTGATGGTCTCTCTTGCCTATTGTCGCAACATCGCGCTGAAGGGTGTTATGAGACGAGCGGCGTTTAACTTGCGTGGTACGATTTCCAATAGATCCTGTAAATTCATCTGCTTCGCTGATGACGTAGACATTGGTGGCAGAAGATTTGAGTCGGTAGCTCAACATTACACCAGACTTAAGCACGATGCAGAGATAATTGGACTGAAAATCAATGCATCTAAAACCAAATACATGCTGGCTTTCGGATCCGAGCACGAAAGGACCCGATTAGGTAGTAGTGTAATGATCGACGGCGACGAGTTCGAGGTAGTGGACCAATTTGTTTACCTTGGCTCAATGGTAACGTCTGACAATGATACCAGCCGCGAGATCCGAAGACGCATCATCAATGAGAGTCGTACCTACTATAGTCTCCACAAACACTTAAGGTCAAACAGACTCAGCAGTCGTGCGAAATGTTCCCTGTACAAAACGCTCATAAGACCGGTTGTCCTCTACGGGCACGAGACGTGGACAATACTCGAAGAGGACGAAGAGACGACGAGGAGCACAACGAGCAAGGTGGTTAGACCAAGTGGAGCATGACATGATGAGCACGGGGTGCTCTCGGAATTGGAGAGAGATAGCCACGAACCGAGTTAATTGGAGAAAAAATGTGAATCAGGCCATGTTGTAAAGACGTTAAGCCAAAATAAATAAATAAAAAACTATTCATCAATATGTATGATCGTTGCAAACCGACAAATCCCGGATAGGTGAATAAGTGAAAATCCCGATTTATTTTCACTGCGCACAAATGTTTCGAGGCTTTTCAAAATAGGGCTAGATAATTTCATGAAACCAGAATATCTGACGAATTTTAGAAATAATAACGAGATTAACTTTGAGGAACAACATTATCTTGTATGATGTCTATGTACGAATAGTTGCAATGACAAAAACCGGTTCAGAGCGTAATACTACTCAAGAGCAGCTTTTTGAATTCAAAGTCAATATAAAATGTTACATAACATTTGCTCATCATATTGAAAGTAGAATCAACTTGAATGGTTAAATTAGAGTAAATTAATCTATTATCAAATCAAATGATATCAACAACAATACACCCACTGTTGGTATGTCGGTATTTGTTCATTTCTTGAGTGAAAACTCATTCCAAAGTATGGACGTTGAATTCAAAGGATTGTTGATTCCTCTCTAATTTACTGTAATTTGCTCTAGGTTTTTGGGGAAAAAATATCTGATCAAAAAATCCCTGCAAAATTCTGTAACGTTTGGGCGTCACTAAAATTAGAGTCTCTATTAAAAGGCCCGACTGACAGCACACGCAACGCGGCGTGTCAGGACAGTGAATCGCAGCGGGATCGAGCGACGTGCTCTCCCCAGGAAATCGCAGCGGAATCGAGCGACGTGCTCTCCCGGGATCACTGTTTCAAATATTTTTTTTTATTTTATGAATTATATTTTATTATCAATCAAGAAACATATATATACCGAAACATAATTTAAATAAAAACGATATCATTATTCTATTCACACATATTTATCCCAATTCATTATCTATAACATTAAATATAATCTTTCAATGAATCATAGTAAATAATTTACCGGGGGACGGAAAACCAGCCTCTCCCGCGCAACAGAAACTTAGAAACCGAACTGCAAGAGACGTCGTATTATCAGCCAAGCAGACATACAGAACGCAGGGTGCTAGCAGCGGTCACCATGCAAAACCGAATTCGTGATGATTTAGTAGATCGGCTGAATCGGAGACATCGGATACAATCCACTCCGGAAAGAAGTTACGCACAAGAGCGAAGGGATGACGGAGATTACAAAAGGCAGTGCACAACTGGACATTCAAATTTCGAGGTGAAAAAGAAACCACTTCGTTGAAACATTCGTAACATCAGAAAATATGAACGGTGCAACCTTATTAGCATCGATAAAACATCTGCTGCAGGAAGATGCTTTGGATTGGTACGCTAGAGAAATGTTTCAACAGCTTTTATACTCTTGGGGAGCTTTTAAGTCGGAAATTCGTAAAGAGTTTCTTCCTAGTGGATACGCGCAGATCCTACGATTGGAAGCCAGCTTTCGTTTTCAGGGTCAGAACGAGTCATTCGCCAAGTACTACCGAGACATCGCAACCCTGTTTCGCTTTGTCACACCGCAAATGTCGGAGGATGAAAAATGTTCGTTAAAAAAACATGAATGCTGATTGCGCAGTCATCGTTACAGCCGCAAGACCTCCTCACTGCAGAAAATTATGGAAATATGTACGAGTTATGATGAAATCAGGTTGCTACTATCCAGACAACGCCGCATTCCAATACTGCACAGCGATCTGTTGGAACTCAATTTTGCCACATCACTCATTCCACAAAAAAACATCCGGTCATACCGCAGCAGCCGCCACGATTCGGAAGAGTTCACGCAATTGACACAATCGAACACAACGAACATGAGACTAGAGAATGGAACACACAGGAGTATGTTCCACAAGCAACGGACAACGATCAGCTTTGGCAAAGCAAGCTGGAGGATCTGATAAGTCAAGTCAACGAAATTAAACTACAAATGGCAAGTCGAAGCACTCCAAGGTTGACAACGGCAGCACAGCTGCCAGGAACAGCGATAGCTACCCAGTTACCTCAACAATACAACACCCAAGCAAGACAGCAGCAGCCACAGCAGCAAGGTCGAAGTTTAGAGCCACAACGACCACATTTCGAACCGAATCGCAGAGAAAACACTCCAACTAACTAATGTATGCTGGGATTGCGACGAACAGGGACATCGCTTCATGGACTACTCCAAGCCGCAAGCCACCCTCTTTTGTTACCGATGCAGAAGAAAAGGATATTCCCTTCGTAGCGGGAGCGGTAACGCATCAGCGGAGACTCCTTGAGGAGGATCGAATCTTCGCGAATAAACAGCCCTCCACTCTATCAGCAATTCAGACTGCTAAACCAGATAGTGATCGACCCTGGAATCGACAACCAACCGCATGCAGTGATCAGCAAAACGGGAAAACAACTCACTGCATTGTTAGACAGCGGCGCCAACTGCTCACTGCTAGGAGGAAGAAATGTGCACTTGGTGCAGCAGTTAAAGCTACAGGAAGAACCCATAAGAGCTGGTATCAAAACAGCAGATGGTACGCCACATAAAATCAGCAGCTTCACTCGTATTCCTATCGTTTACAATAATCGCAGTGAAACAATACGTGTACTACTCATACCAACGCTTCCAGATTGTATCATTCTGGGAATGGACTTTTGGGAAAAATTCGACGTAAAAGCAGAATGCCAGACCATTGAAATAGACGAAACGAACACAGAATATCTTATGAGAAACTTATCACCGGACCAGAAACAAGCTTTAGCTCGAGCGGTTGAATTATTCCCAACAACCGAGGAATGAAAGCTGGGAAGAACACTACTTTACGAACACCATAGAAGCGAAGCCACGAAAACAACGACACTACCTAATGTCGCCGTATTTCCTGCAAGAGGTCAATCAAGAGATCGACAGAATACTGAAACTCGATGTCATAGAGGAAGCAAGATTCTCTCCGTGGAACAATCCGTTGGTGGCGGTTCAGAAAAAGACTGGAAAATATCTAGATGCCCGCCACTGTCTTTTGTCTAGATGCCCGCGACTTGAATTCGATCATGGTAAAGGTTATCCAATACCGCAAATGTCGTCCATCATAAACAACCTAGGCGGTTGCACTTACATATCTTCGATAGATTTTAAAGACGCATTTTGGCAATTACCATTGCATCTAGAGTCGAAGCCGCTCACGACATTCACGGTTCCATCAAGAGGTCACTTCCAGTTTTAAGTGGTACCATTTGGATTGTGCACAGCTAGCCAAGCTCTCGCGCGGTTGATGATCTATCTGTCCCACGACATGGAGCCACGTCTTCCATTACCTAGACGACATAGTCATCTGCAGTAAGACCTTTGAAGACGATCTCAATATGTTAAACGTGGTTGCAAGCAGATTGCGCTGATGAAACTTAACCATCTCCGGAAAATCAAAATTCTGTCGAAGAGAAATTAAATATCTCGGATAAATACTAAACTAGAAGGGTTGGCAAGTTGACAACGAGAAAGTGGAAGCAATAAGCAGAATTCCGATTCCTACATCCCGAAAAGACGTCCAAAGATTCTTGGGACTCTGTAACTGGTACAGACGATTCATTGCAGATTTCTCTCGAACAGCAGTACTAATCACAGAACTCACTAAAACAAAGATAAAATTTCGTTGGACACCGCAGGCGGAGGAAGCCTTTTGGATGCTAAAAGAGGCTCTAATGTCAGTATCTAAGTGATGCTGCAATCGGAGCGGTACTGACCCATGAAATAGAGGGGGAAGAGCATCTGATCTGCTATTTCTCACAGAAGTTATCGTCGTCAGAAAAGAAATACTCTGTGACCGAGCGAGAATGTCTGGCAGTCATTCGACTACTTTGACTACTCAGATTAAACACTTTTGACTTTTGACAGAAGAAGCGACGCTTTCCCAGATTTTCGTACAGCTAACAATCTGCTCTATAAAAATTGCACCTGAAGGAATGAGACGGGTGTCACGACCCACAAATGGGAAAAGGTGGCTTCACAGGAAGAGCGCACAAGCATAATTCGTCAATTACACGATTCATCGACGGCGGCTCACTTGGGTCTCCACAAAACATGGCAGAAAATACAAAAACCACTTCTATTGGCCAAAATGAAGGAGGAGATTGAGCACTACGTGAAGAACTGCAACATTTGTAAGGCATGCAAGGCTCCAAACGCTCGATTGATGCCACAGATGGGGGAAGATAAAGCCGGCGAGAATACCATGGGAACTCATCTCCGTCGATTTTGTGGGTCCGATCACACGTTCCAAGAGGGGAAACACTGTCCTGTTAGTGGTAGTAGACTGGATCACCAAGTACGTCACCGTACATCCCATGCGCAGTGCTGACTCAGAACTAATCAAGCAAACGGAACCAAATTTGGCATGTGGAGGTTTTAGGGGACAAGAAATGTTTCCATTATGATACGGCTTTCCTCCCCCCTTCTCTACGGGGGGCTGCCATACAAATGAAATACAATTTTTTGCATAACTCGAGCTAATCAAGCAAAGGAGTAAGAGTAAATCTCGAGGAAGGAATCGTCTGATTTCAGATGTCATCATTTTATTATATTTTCTGTATTAAACATATATTTCATGTAAGAAAAAACATGTTATTTGCAAGTGATTGAAAAATCTTGAACGAGAATTTGGTTTGAAAATAATTTGATATTATAATGACGAGTTCTGGTAGAGGTACTAGGAAATTCATAGAAAAGGGAGTTTGGAACGGGTCAAAATTAATCAATGAACAGTTTTGCGATTGAACCCATGGACGTTCGCTTAGTAAGAAAAAGTGAATGTTTAAAAGTATTTATAACAAAAAAACCATTTTGGGCGAGACAAAGTCTGCAGGGTTACGAATTAAACATTAATAGTAATTTTTCAACGTAAAACATGAATAAGTTGTTGTTCGAAAAACTTTTTCCCTGTAAAAGTGCACATCTTCCGATGTATGGATGACATTTGGAAATAGTATTTTTTTTTCAGAATTAAAAAAAAAATAATTTCATTTTTTTAAATATTTTTTTCAATTGTTTTTTTTTCAAAAATGTGTTTGATATTTTTTAATGAAAACATAAATAATTTATTCTTCGATTAAAACTTTGTAGGTTTGTTAGATTATGCGTGAGAACTTTTTTTTTAATTTTCAGTTTTTTTTTTATCCGAAATATATATTTTTATTAAAGCTCATATGGCGTCACCTGACGGGGCCGGGAGTTCAATATTTCGACAATGTTTTTAATTTTAAGTTGTTTTTCAACTTTTTTTTCGAAAATCTTAATTTAAAAACTATAAGATCTACAAAATGTTGTTTGGATAATGAACTGTAGGAAATTATTCATTTTTTTTTTTCACTGTATTATAGTGACTTTCAACTCATTTGGCTGGTTCGTCACTTTTACTTCCATTTTTGGAAGAATGTCGGGAGTGAGAATTGAACTCGTGACCTTTAGCGTGAGAGGCATGGATGTTACCACTACGCCAGATTGCCTCCTCAGGAAATTATTCAGGTTTTCATTAAAAAACCAAACAAATTTTTGGAAAATGAATTCACTGCAAAATAATTGAAAACTATAATTCTTTTTCTCGAAATCATGTTTTTTTTTAAATTATGATAAAATAGATATAAACAGCTCTTACAATTTCCAACAAGTCACCCATACATAGGTAATTGGGCACCTTACAGGGAGAATGTTTTGCTGACAATAACTTTTTTCATGTTTTCTTTGAAAAATTACTATTATTGTTCAATTCGTAACATTTTAATGTACAGATTATCGCGATTTACAGGCTCTGCTAACTTTTTTCTGTTTAAAACATGTCAAGAAGATGTCGCGAGTATTTACACATAAAAATGTCACGTAAAACATTATTTTTGAAGAGTCTTCCTACAAAAATTACTTATATCCCAGAAACTATAAAAGATGGAGAGCTGACATCTTCGACGAAAGTTCATATTTTAATAAGATCTAAAACTTTGTCGAATACACTATATCGCTATCTTGACTTTGAACAAAATTAGGATTAGTTGTAATTTTTTCGAAGAAAGAAACATGAAAAAGTGGTTGTTAAAAAAACTTTTTCCCTGTTGACAATGACTTTATTTTTCCGCGATTTCTGAGGCATTGAAACTAATTTTTTGAACGACCCTCGTACAAGCTGTGAATCCACCGACATTGAATGATGCGAAGAAAGCTTGTAGAGAGTTAGAAGAATCACAAAGTAGCAAGAAAGGACGATATTCCAACAGAATTTTTCAAAATCGGGGGCAAACGATTGTATAGTGATATTTATCGGATCTTGGGGGTATGCTTCGGACTGGTTGGAAGGATTCATATGCCCTGAGGGCGACCGTCTCGATTGTAGCAATTATCGAGGCATAATCCTCCTCAATTCCGGATACAAGATTCACTACCGCATTCTGTTCTACAACCAAGATGCCATTGCAGGAATCTTTTGTTGGCGAATATCAATATGGTTTTCAAGATAGGCGTTTTAATGGACCAAATGTTTACCTTGCGACTGATCCTAGATAAGATCGGAGAATACAACTAGCAGACACAGAATACAATTTGTAGACACATCAGCTGTTTATAGATTGCAAGGTAATATTATTGCCATATTATCTAATTTAAATCAGCATGGACCAAACACGAACGATTCGTTCCCCTACTATGCTGTACATGCGTACCTAAGTTGTGTTGGACAAGTTTTGGGTTGTTCCATTCACCCGAAACACGTTTACCCGAATGTAACAAATACCCGAATGCAACATATACCCGAATAGACATCTACCCAAATGCGGGAAATACCCGAATGGACATTTACCCGAATGTAACAAATACCCGAATACGACATTTACCTGAATGCCACAAAGGGGAAATTCCCGAAGGGAAAATTCCGACAAATCAAATTATGAGTTTTATCGAATTTCCTGTTACGAAGTAAAATAAGAAATTGTAATGAGGAAATTCGAAAAAGCTGTTGAAGACTCCACTGTGTCATTTTTAGAAATTAGTGAAGGAACAATTGACATCCCGCCTTCTTTCCTTTCCGTATTGCTTTTTAAGGCCAAGAGATCATTCAGAAATGAGCAAGGGTTATGAAATATTCCGAAAATTAAGCAGATAACGTTACCATAAAAAACTTAAAAGAAAATGTGGAAAGGAATAGATAAGAAAAAAAATTGTATTTACGTATTTACCACCGCAACGATATTTTTATTATTTCGTGGTGAAATTTATTGGGGACGAAGTCGAGGATAAGGAACCGAGGCGGCACCAAGCCGCCGAGGTAACTTAATCCGAGTCGGCTGCCGACCCGCCGTCGGGAGCGGCGGCCTTTCGCAGGCAAACCTGTGTTCCACCGATTGCCCGGTTCGTTTGAAACACAGGAGACGAACTTTTAGTTTAGTTTAGCGAGCGTCGGACGGCGTATGTTTACCTGGTGCATTACGTTCGCCCGATTAATTACGCATGTCATGTATTATGATCTCAAAATACTGCTCCTCCTTCCGTAAATCACGCCAGTACCCGTTGTAACCATTTCGCCACTGAAGATAACCTAGCAAAGTTAAAAGTAAAAAAATAATTGAAGATCTTTTCGTTATAGTATACAGCAAAATGTACTCTTTTGAAAACGTTCTTTGTCGTGACATACCATGTCCCACTGTTGATTCATGTGAGCTCTGGCAAAACTCAGACGTCTTTCGATGTGAGATGGTGTGAGATTAATAGCTTTAACCTTTTAAGCCCTCTTTATTATATAGCCTCTTTTCACCAAAATTTGAAGAATTGTCTCCCGTGAAACATTTAGATTCAAAGATTTATTTGGGTATGCGGGTATGAGTCAGTTCGGGTAGATGTTACATTCGGGTAGCTGTCGCATTCGGGTATTTGTTACATTCGGGTGAGTGGGTTTCGGGTAAATGTGACACAAGTTTTGAGCCTTGCCTTGCTTTCCCACGAATACTATGCGCCTGGAGCTATGCAATCATTCCCCTTTGAAACACCACGAGTGAGGTTCGATGTACGTTCTGGCACAGTCTAATCGCCACGAGTGTTATTCGACGATGTATGTGAAGGGGTTAAGGGCAACGAGTTGTGACAGTTTATGCTCGAACGTTGTTTCAAGCGTTAGGATAGCGTGCGAAATATTGGATTCGTTTGTGAGTACGGTCTGAAGCGAGGGGACGAACTCTCAAACCTGCTATTTAACGTAGCTTCAAAAGGTGTAATACGAAGAGCAGACATACAAAGGAGTCTTACCATCATCACTAAGTATCACATCCTCCTACGCATAGAGGACAACATCGACTTCATTGGCGTCAACCGTAATGCCGTAATGAAAACCTTCGTGTCGTTTAAGAGGGAAGCTGTGAGTATTGAACTCATCATTAACTCTATAAAAATTAAGCTGGTTACTGGCAGAGAGCGTGCTAGTTCGTCGGGTGTTGGTGCTGCGATAGTATTGGATGGGGATACTTTTGAAGTGCGGTGGCGTCTCGTCCGCCCGTTCAAACTGTTCATAGGACAGGTAGACAATTTTTTTTATTATTTCATATTATCATATATTTGTAAATTATTTTCGACAATTCTTCATCCATGAATTATCGAAAATAATTTCCGTATTATTCCGAATATCCTTTTTTCATTTCTGCTAGGGTGAAACATCTCCACCGTGAAGAATGTAATCTGATAGTTGGACTAGACTACACCACACAACCCGCACGCAACACAAAACAACATTACGAAATAACCAGTAAAGACATAGGGCATAGGGCCGCGATCGTTACGTAACAAAATTCCATTTTTATTCCTAAATAAATTCACGGGCCCCTATATGCTTGAGCAGCTAGCTACGATTCTGGGACCGAATGAGGTGTTTCCTGAGCCAAGATGATAAAGCGCGTGTTTTAATGGGTTTAACACCTCGGACAGGGTTACTATATCTACATAATAATCTGCATTTCTACATATTTTTAAGATTTTTTGAATTTTCTGTAGATACAGATTACATTTTTTTGTTTCATACAGAATTTACAGATTTTTTATAATAACATTGTAATAATGACTTGAGGTTAATAATATTTTTTCCCATCCCACCTATTTTATTCATATAGCGTTATAACAAATAATTAACATCGTTTATCTGTTTCTTACTAAAGCACAGAGAATGTAAATTCCAAAAGGGCACTCAAACTGTCGTGAAATTTCCTTTGAAACTTTATTTTTCAAATGAATTGAAAAGCACAGCTCAAAACGAAAAGAAGGGATTAAATCAGTTCAGGAAATATTGATATTGTGCTACCTTGGCCGAGTGGTTAGCGTCATAACTAACATGCCGGGTGTTCGGATTCGATTCCCGTTCTGGTCGGGGGAATTTTTCGTCAAAGAAATTTCCTCCGACTTGCACTGTGATCACGCGTATTCTAGAACTTGCCACTCAGAATGCATTCAAGGCGTGTTATTTGGCATAGAAATCTCAACTAAGTACTAATAAAAATGACGCAAGTAATACTACGTTGAGACGGCGAAGTTCCTCTAGGAACGTTAGTGCCATTGAAGAAGAAGAAGAAATATTGAAGCTCGAATAATTGAAAATGCTGAATTCTCCCGCTCTCACTGGAATCCGTCCTTAAACATAATCTAGAGAGATTCGACTACGACCGAAATCTTTTTTTACTGTTTTTTGTACTACCTTTTGCAATTGATTGTTGAATTGAATTGAACATCACAACACTTTATCTTACTTTCTTGAGTAATGTAATGTAATGAGTAATAATTCTTCATGTGGTATAATGTCGACCCAAATTGAAATGTATCCGCGATGACAACGGTACGGTGTCGACATCCGGATACGAAATTAGTATCCCACTAAAATTTATCATTATAATATCAAATTATCTTCAGATAAAATTTTTGCATGAGATTATTATACCACATGAAGAAAAAAAAGTTTTTCATTTATACTGAACACCAGGCCCAAAGAGGTGGTCCAAATCACCCAGTATGTCCAACTCACCCCGTGTTATCCTACATGTTGCGAGTGTGCAGAATGAAGATACTAGAGCTGGTAATTTTTTTATTGTTATCTTTGAATGCAGTCTATATTAAGGAGAACAAATATCCTGAAGGTATTGAAGATTCATGGGTATCGTCAACATTGTCGATCAACGGAATGGGTAATCTATTTATATTAGAAATTCTGTTGTCTATCACAAGTACATATGCTACACAATTAGCATAGCATAAACCAACAAAATTGGCTATACAAATAGTAAAGATCACAAGCAATGGCACTTGAGAGGTAAAATACACTCCAATATCTCCGGTGTTGAAATAGTCAATAACGATGCCAACCGACATTATTTGTTGTTTGTGTTGACATAAGACGCACTGCTATTGACAGCTGATGTTCATCGAATACAAGTGTTGACATTTCAATGTACATACAGGGTTTTCCATTTCGGGCTTCCGAAAGTATACAGCCCTGCGCGGACAACCGTTTGACAGAGCTGTCAACCAAAGCGTCATATCGTTAGTTGAATGTCTGCCATTTTACAATATGGATCGTTTTAGCACCGCACAACGTGTTAATTCTGTTAAATTATACTAGAAAAATGATGAAAAACCGGAAAATGTTTTTCGAGCATTAAGGACGGATTTTGGTCGACATGGAGGGCCTACAGAGCACACAATCGCTAATGTAGTGCGTAAATTCGAACAAACTGGATCCGTAGCGGATATTGTGAAACCTGTGCATCATCGTAACGTGCGTTCGGCCGAAAATATTGCTGCTGTTGCTGCCTGTGTGGAGGATGACCCGAATGTTTCGATTCCACGGCGTGTTCAACAATTAGGCTTGTCAAACACATCATTGTGGCGAATTTTGCATATGGACTTGCACCTACATCCATATAAAGTCCAACTGGTACAAAAATTAGAGCGTGGTGACCATGGAATGCGTCGGGCATACGTCGATTGGGTGAACGAACAACAGCAGCAAAATGCTGAATTTTTGCATCAAATTTTCTTCAGCGATTAGGCACATTTCGAGCTCGGTGGCTATGTGAATACCCAAAATTTCCGTATATGGGGCTCAGAAAACCACACGTGATTGTTGAGAGGCCATTGCATCCGCCAAAAGTCACTGTTTGGTGCGCATTATGGTCTGGTGGAGTCATCGGGCCGTATTTCTTTGAAAATGAGGACGGCGAGACGGTAACTGTGAATGGTGAGCGCTATGACCGCATGTTAACCGATTTTTTTTGGTCACAAATTGAAGATATGGATACGGATGTCAAGTGGTTTCAGCAGGACGGCGCCACGTGCCACACAACACGACCGAACATGACCATATTGCGAACGAAATTTGAGGGACGCATAATTTTGCGTTTTGGTGATGCCAGTTGGTCGTCCAGACCATGCGATTTGAACCCGCTAGACTTTTTTGTGGGGTTATGCGAAAGACCGTGTCTATGCCAACTCTCCGCAAACTCTTGAACATTTGAAAGACAACATTCGTGAAGTTATGACCGAGATACCGCCCCATATGTGCCGAAAAGTCATCGAAAATTACCTGTTCCGGATCAAGGTGTGCGAGGAAGCCCTAGGTGGACATTTGAATGATGTTGTATTTCACACATAATGGCATAAACCAAACTTTAATTTGAAATAAAAGTTTCATCGAAATTCGAATTCTAAGTGTGTTTTATTTCAATTTACTTTCGGAATTGAAAGTTGGAAAACCCTGTATATGCCAAAAATAATACATTAAATTTGATGTTCCAGAAACAGACTTTGGAGATTTAGAAAAGTATCTGAAGATGTCTACGTAGGGGAAGTGTGGGCATAGTGGTCACCCTAAGGATTATGTCCATTTCCTGCGCCCACATACCGCTCCAATCCCCGTATTTGGAAGAATATTGTAGTTCAACTCATTGTTGTTCAAGATAGTAAGCGACTTTTACTATAGAAATTTAAATTAGTACATTTTTCGTCATTAGAAAAAAAGTTGAAAAATCGAACTTTTTTTTTTAACCGGGAGGTAAAGTGGTCACCTGGTGGGGGCAAAGTGTTCACTCGCATATATCATGCTAAATGGGAAAGATTTATGCGTTTTTTTCGTCCAAATTTGTTTAAATCATTATTGAAATAGTATGGACATGTATAAAATAATCTTGGCCTATTCACCTAGAATTGTAAATTTTCTCATACATAAAAAAAACATAGTAAGAAACACATACCGTTTCGCATAATGAGGCTTGGTTTAGTTAGGGTGGCATATGTTTCCTGGGTCAAAGCCACAAAAGAGATCCCTTTAAGAGCAGAATGTGATGAGGTATATCAACTTCAGGTATATCAGCATACGGCAGCTATAGTCAATAGTTATGCGGTATTATGCGGAGAGCGGGCTTCAACATGCGGGACACGATTTTCAACAAGTCTAGTCAGTTTATCTGCTTCGCCGGCGACGTGGACATAATCGGAAGAACACATGCGACGGTAGCCGACTTGTATACCCGACTGAAACACGAAGCAGGGCTGATTGGGCTTGGGATTAATGCGTCTAAGACTAAATACATGCTAGCTGGAGGGACTGATCGCAACAGAGTTCTTCTTGGTAGTAGTGTTGTGATCGACGGCGACGAGCTCGAGGTGGTGGAGGAATTTGTCTACCTTGGCTCGTTGATAACAACTGACAACAACAACAGCCGTGAAATTCGAAGACACATTGTCAATGGAAGTCGTGCCTACTATGGGCTCCGCAAATCCTTGAGGTCCAACAAGCTCCGACCCCGTCCGAAGTGTACCATGTACAAATCCCTAATTCGACCGGTTGTTCTCTATGGGCACGAAGCATGGACGATGCTTGAAGAGGACTCGCAAGCGCTCGGAGTTTTCGAACGCCGAGTGCTCAGAACAATATACGGTGGTGTACAGGAAAACGGAGTATGGAGAAGGAGAATGAACCACGAACTGGCGTAACTCTACGGCGAACCCAGTATCCAGAAAGTCGCCAAGGCTGGACGAGTGCGATGGGCAGAGCATGTTGCAAGATTGCCGGACAGCAGCCCTGCAAAGATGGTGTTCGCATCTAATCCGGTAGGAACAAGAAGGAGAGGAGCCCAGCGAGCGAGGTGGTTGGACCAGGTGGAGCAGGACTTGGCCAGAATCGGTGCAGCCGGGAGTTGGAGAACTGCAGCCATGGACCGGGTTTATTGGAGAAGAGTAGTGAATCAGATCTAATCTCAAAGAGATGTAGAGTCATAGTAATAATAATAATAATAATAGTCAATAGATATACTATCAAACAAACAGATGACCATGACTTTATCGCATTGGGCTCGCAGCAAACATTCTTTGTGATTGTGGCGATGGCTACCTGGTCGTGTATCCGGTTCCATGATGCCCGCTCTCAGCTCTCCAGAGCATTGAGGGCACATGGCAGACAATCGGATATCCCCGTCCGGGATACCTTAATTAGCCGTGATCTTCTGCTCCATCTATACCTGTTCCTCAGAAACGCCGATATCAACGTTTGATGATGTTTCCTCCGTTGTATCCCTGTATCATATCCCTCCTATACGATCGATAAACTTTTACTTAGTCGCGGCAATACATACATATACTCTTTACAGATACACGAGTCGAAGGTTGTGCAGCCCACTGATCATTCACCAAGAGCTGAGGATTGTACCGCTCAAGGCAACGAGCTGATGATTCTGCCAACTACTAACAAAGTTGTAAGGCAAACATTGTCGAAATATTGAACTCCCGGCCCGTCAGGTTGACGCCATATGAGCCTTAATAAAAATATATATTTTGGATAAAAAATTTAAAAAAAAGCAGGTGACCACTTTGCCCCCAGTGACCAATTTGCCCCCACTACCCCTCTGTGTTGAAGATGTAGAAATAGAAGCTACTGAACTGGGCGAGAACAAAACTATAGCTTTTAGGACCATCCGCTGACCCATCAAATGATTGGACGACTAATGATTGAATAAAAAATAAAATTTTAAATTAAAACATACCCGATTAATTTGTTTATAATGAAAAATTCCTGTCCTGTCCATACCCTACGCATTAGCTATATAGTAACTTTAGGTGTCCTTCCCAAGCGTCGACAATTCTCCAGTTTAACCTTGATATGCTACCTTTTAATTCATCACTACACTACATTACATTTTGTGTGTACCTGAAATATATTATAATAAAGGTATTTACGTTGCCCAATCCCCAGGTAACTGGATAAATTTTCATTGCACCTCAATAAAGCAATGTATTTTTACTACAGTGTATGTTTCCTGGCATTACATGGATACCATCAACATCGTCTAATCAATAATTTCTTTGTCAATCAATGATACTAAAGTTAAAATTATGCTTAAAAATTGGACTTATAAACCTAATACAGATTTTTTGAGAAAAAGTTAAGATGTAAAGATTTTTCCAGACCAAAAACACAGATCTTGATTTTGTCATGGCTGCTAAACAAAAACTTATTTCGTTTGATGTTGCTGGATGCTAGGGCACCTTGGTCATGCTGAAGTTGTTCAATACAGTGGTTCAATCTCATGGGCTCGATTTTAAAAGCGTGAGCGATCTGCTTAAATTCGTGATTATTCAGCTTCAAGGAATAATCAAGTCAGTAATCATAAAAAATGTGGATGGAGGACTAGACGAGATCCCATTTTAAAAAGGGCATAGATATTTTCGATTTATCATTTTAATCAATTGAATCTTGATCCAATACGCGTTACCATAAATGCTCTAGGACGCTTTCAACCGTTGAAAGTCGTATGGCTCCTCTTCCCCGGGAGTTAGTAGGTTCAATACTTCCTCATGGTCATGAGGGACCTTAACTGGAAACGAAACATTTTAAGTATGCGGGGGAATCGTTAACTGATGTATGGAATAATCTAGCGATCGATGGATATTCCCTCAAAGCAAAATATATGGAGTTCGCAAACTCTAAAATCGATGAAGCGGAATTAGTACGATACAAATGCGCTGCCATACAAATGAAACACAAATTTCTGCATTACTCAAGAATTACTCAAGCAAATGAAACCAGATTAGGCATATTGAGTTTTTAGGGTGCAATAAATGTTTCTATGATGGTTAGACTCTCCACCCTCCTCTCTAAGGGGGGACTGCCATACAAATGAGACACAAATTTCTGCATTACTCGAGAATTATTCAAGCAAATGAAACCAAATTAGGCATATTAAGGTTTTAGGGTGCAATAAATGTTTCTATGGTTGTTAGACTCTCCACCCCCCTCTCTAAGGGGGGGCTGCCATACAAATGAAACACAAATTTCTGCATTACTCGAAAATTAATCAAGCAAATGAAACCAAATTTGGCATGTGAGGGTTTTCGGGTGTGCGAAAAGTTTCTATAATGGTGTGACACCCCTCCCTCCTCTCGTATGGAGAGGGGGTCCCATGAAAATATTACACTTATTTCAACCAACAATTTTCCAACCAAACATGAAAATTGAAAATTTTCGGGAAACTTTGGAGGAAAAAGGGAAAATTCGGAAAATTCAATTCCCATATGTTCTACCATTACATAGTGACAAGTGCTGTTAGTCCATTTCATGTTTGCGCTAGCGAAAATGATCTTTGTTTGAAACTGGAAATGGATTTAAATGTGATCAAACGCACTCCTACATCTTCTTCTATCTATAAAAAAAAGTATTGCCGGATGTGTTGATAAGAGCAGAACTCGAAGAGAAATTGTCCGATTTAGGACTGTCTTTATTCTATAATATTTTCTGTATAAAACACTTATTCTATGTAACGGAGAAACATGTTATTTGCAACTGTTTGAAAAATCATGAACGAGAATTGTGTCTGAAAATAATCTGATATTATAATGATGAGTTTTGTTAGAAATACTAGGCATTTTATAGTAAAAGGTAAATTCAACAGGGTCGAATAGAAGATCAATCAATGAACAGTTCTGCGATTGGACCCATGAACTTGCTCATAGTGAATGTTTGAAGGTATTGATAACAAAAAACAGATTTTGGGAGGGACGAAGTTTGCCGGGTCAGCTAGTGTAGCTATAAAAATAAAGTAAGACTATGGGCCTGATTACGAACGTCACTTCACGGTGAAAACGGAATAAAATGCATACAAATTGCATACAATTCATATCGTTTTCACCGTGAGTGACGTTCGTGATCAGGCCCTATGACTTTACACATAAGCGTCTCCAAGTAGGTTATCCGATGACCATGTCATCGAGAGTTATCATGTCGCGTAGAGTGACCATTACTTGTTCAATGTATCAATTGTAGTTAATGGCCTTATTTCAAAAACCGCACCCAGAAATCATTTTCGAATATATAGACAGTTTAAATTACAATTGGATTGAAGAAAATGCCTAATTTCCCTCATATAAACGCTATTACAAATTGTGAACAAAAAAGTGGTGTTTTGTGTGTTTCAAGTGCAAATTTATGCCAATGTTAAATATCGATTTTAACAGATTGAATTACTAGAAGCTGTGACTGTCGAAGGTTGTAAGATGATTATCAATAATCGATTGCGTTAAATTAAAAAATACAATACATCAACGCATTCGAAACCATCGTGTCAGTATCAAACACGACGCGGGTAGCATCCATTCACCATGAGAGCTTTAAACAAATGCTTAATTCTACCGGTTCAAAACAATTAACCACTTCAACAAAAAAAAACGCATTCTGAAGACAAATTCGCTGAATACTGTGTTTATGAACTCTGGGATCGGTTGGAAGATCATGAAAAGAGAATGAGAAATGCACTAAAAGTAACCGGACTGTACTATTTTCATTTGGCACTGGAAAGAGTAATGAAAGGGGGTTTGGAACAGTTAGATTTTATGGAAGGCGTCAGCTCAACTGCAAGCCATTTTTCTTTTCTCTTTTCTCAAATCAAAAGTTCAATAGCTCGAACGATGGAGTAGAATTTGATCAGAACCAGAAAAAAGAGACGAAACAATGTCTCATTCAACTGCTATTAATCAGTACCATTCCGGCAGCGTAATTCATTTAGATGTATCTCAAACCAATGTTCTGATTGAGTTTCTTGAGGCCATATTTACCACTATTAAACCAATACATTTGACTCTTCCGATACGATTACAGAATGAAACATACCTGCGTTATCTTGTCCTGCAAACAAGCTACTGCAATCTCGCTGCTTGATGAGTGCTTATCCCAGTCTGGAGTTACACAGGGGGTTCCATCCATGTCCATATTCTACAATGTACAATAGTTAATTTCAATCGAGAAGACAAAATCAAGACAAAATTAGTCAAACTTACAATTGGTAATGCAATGGAGGCCGGTGCCGAACTGTGGAGTCTCTGTGAATCTTTAATAATTTGATGTTTCTCAGAGTCAGACAACGGTGATTGCACAATTGTTCTGAGACGCTCCCTTAAAGTCTCATTTTCATTGAGCAGTCGATGCAGTTCATTATTGCTCATTTCCTGCGACGTCTATGAGAACATAAAAATGTTATGTTTTATACAATTCTGTTCTTTTTATGAGCAAAGAATATATATACCTGAAGTTTGTCTATCTCATCGCGCAAAGCTTGGACATCCCTCTGATGATGAGACATCTCAACTATTTTCTCTTCTAGTGCAGCATTTTCCTGGTTCAATTTGCGCAGATGAGCCTGCAGTTCCTGCATTTTATTTGTTTCGCAAATCTGAAATGGTATAATACACAATGAAAATACAACTGACATCGAGTTTTTTCATATTCTTTTAAAATTGTTCAAAATTGTATATAATCGAATTACATATAATCGAGAGATATTCTGATATTAAGGTAATCTAATACCAAAATCTCGGTCTGTACTCTGTATTTTGATATTGAATCCATGCATCGGTTTCCTATTTCATCCTAAATGTGTTCCAGTTTTAAGATTTTGCATTCAGTTTTAAGGAAGGTAATCGTTTTTTTTTTCTTAGAAAGACTCATTGAAGATTCTTGATTTCAAATTCCACATTGAGATGAACACATTAATGACAGCAAAGAAATCTGTAAGACATAGGCCTGGAACCGCATACTTTGGGGCAAACTTGTACGCTTCATTTGTTAGGATTCCACGAATGAGATCGTTTTCTTTGGTGTGGATGAGAGGAAGGCGAGCCATCGGTAGGCCTTGTTAGATTCTTGGCAGGCCAAGTATTTAACCATCAAGTGTAGAAAACATTAGTTATTTCGTAATCCATCCGTAACAGACGGAACGCGAAAGACGAGAAAACTCGTGAGCGATCCGCAACAAAGAGACGCGAAACACGAGAAAACTCATGAGCGATCCTTAATGTGTTAACAATATTTGAGATTCACAATTTCGGATTTTAGATTCCGAATTTGAAATTCTGGGTTTTGTTTGCGGAAGCGGATTTAGATTTCATATGCATATTCCAGCTTCCTTATGTTCAATTCTTATATAATCCAAATTCTAGATATGGTTTCCAAATACAGGTTGTAAAATCTTGGATTATAATAGAGATGGGCAACCCGTTCCCGAACGGTACGAAAAAACTAGTTCACCAAAAAGAGTGAAGAAGTGGTCGTTCTTTTTCAAAGAACGGTAGTTCGCCCCATGAACTGATTGCGAGCGAACAGTCGAACAGCGAACTCCCCACAATAGTTAGTACCGATTGTGACTCCGACTCCGATTCCTGCTGACAAAAATTAAATAAATCTAAACCACGTTTTTCAATAGACCGTTTTATTTACTATTTTCTCTGATTAGGCAATCAAAATCAAGATCAAAATTTAGAATGCTCGTAAAAACAGAATTGCTTCAGACAAATCTTCCTCCACGAAGGAAGATTTCGAAGATCCAACTTCACAATTTTCAATACAGAGAACGGCGAATAAGAAATTGATGAGAACAAAACCGATTCTTTTTTCACATATTTTTAACTTTGATTGTATTTATGAAGTGATCGTCAGAAATTGAAAATAGATATACATACAATCTACGCTTAACCGTTCCTGCAGGAACAATGATAACAATTTATTGCATCTCACAACCACAGCTTTCGCTTATGAATTAACGACGTAAATTAAGATGAAGATGGTTATATTTTCTTTTTTCATGATTCACTCCTGTTGTACTCCTACCATGATTTCACAGATACAATCCAACGTTTGTCTTTGTTTGTCCCTGGATGGCTGTATCGTTAAAATGGATAATTTTGCTGTTCCACGGTGTTTTTGCAAAGCATTATTCCTATTCACTTCGCATTATTAACAAACAAAATCAACTTGATGTTGATTTTGTTTGTTAATAATGCGAAGTTTCCTTATCATGAAATAAAATTCTGTTTAGTGAACTAAATATTTTGATTTTATTGGGTCATTTAACTAGAAGTCTGAGTTGGATTCGGTAAATTTTTTGCGACTCCGACTCCGACTCCGACATAGCCCTAGTTTAAAGCCAGATACATGGCAATTTTTTTTAGGCTCTTGCACTCAAATTCTCTTCCGTGGGATCTTTCCTGCACTGTCTATTGCAATTGGATCATCTTCGATAAGCTTTCTTAGTGGCACCGATATCACCGTTGCATTTCAGCATTGAATTCCGTATCGTTCTCATTATATTTTGTCATTGTCCCATTCGTCGTTAAGTTTTTCACGAAATGTAGTAGTTTTCCGTCTACCCCCAGTCTGCCAGTGTCTTCAGAATTAGTAGAATCCAGGATCGGTTGTACACTTTCTCCAGATCCAGTGCTACCATCTCCGCGTGCTGTCGGTTTCTTCTGGTTTTAGCTACCAACTCTCCAAGGGATGCGTAATACGTGTTCGTGCCCATCCCCGCTTGAAAGGCAAATTGTCGGTAGTTCCTTTTTTCGGTCAAGTAGGTTATGAGACCAGGATCGCCATTTTTCCATGATCTTTGACGTATAGGAGATCGAGAATATTGGCTGGTCTTTCACAGAGCAGCTGTACTGGTCAAATTTGGAGATTGGGATCACTAACTATGTATCCATTCCGCTGGGTAGCCTTGCTTCAGTTAGAGGTCATTAAACAGGAAAGTGGTTTGAACTAGCGCGGGCAGTTGCTTGATCATTTTATAACCGATGCAGTGAGGACCAGTGGACTCCCCTTCGGTGGAGCGCGGCGCGGCGGTGAATTCTTTGAAGGAGATATGTTTGTTGAAAGGTTTTCCCACCCGATCGTTTCGAAACACAAATCGATTCACTGAGTTCGTGTACGCTTTTTGTCGTCAGATGGACTCAGAAGAGGTTTTCAGTCGCCTGGTTCATTTCTGTGCGACAGGGTGAAGAGTCCTGAGAGGGCTCCACCAAATAACGTGGGATGCTACTCCTCATTATGTAACTCCCTATACATGAGGGTCCTGAGAGGGCCATCACTTGTGTTGGGGACCTCAAATCTTCCATTTTGTTATATTTTCTCAGCGTTGGCTTCCGTTCTCTTGTGCTAATCCATGTGTTCCGCCGGAGTGCTACCGCTGTACGAAGCAGCTGGTGTGATCGATGTGCAGTATCACTCCCATGTCGTCTAAAGACGACGCTCGTACACACAGCTCATCGCGCGGATGTCGTCTATAGACGACACTCATACACACAGGTCGTCGCGCGGATGTCGTCTATAGACGACGCTCGTAGCGAAAGGGCTAATGTAGGCATACGCAACACTCCAAGTTCCCAATCTAGAGACTGCCTGCTGATCACGATGTCCCGGGGGATCTTCCAACATAGATGTTGTCGTTTTGATCTTGCATGGGAAGAATTCACTGGTTTCAAATCGAATTAAAAGGAATAAATGCATAGCTTTAAGCTGTGCCCGACAACGGATTATGATCTGCTTGAAAGATTCTGAAAATCTCGCCAAAAAATCTAAGACTTCCGAGATGCAGAATGCGAAGCAAGTAGAATCCACTTGCCAGGCGTGCAATGAGACGGATGATGAACAAATGGTAGCATGCAGTGCGAAATGTGGTGGCATTTTGTGTATGTATGTGGACGTTGAAGAAAGTATCAGCGCGGAGGATTGCAATTAATAAATCGAGCCTACTCTTGTGACGCTAAACAAAATAAGGGTGGGTTTAGACTAGTGATATATTCATGTGAAGAAATATGATGAGATTTATAGAAATCGCATCAACCGTTTACACTAGCGAGAACTTCTATAATGAATATATTCATATTTTCGATGAATTTATTCACCTGAAGTAGAACTGCATCCAACTTTAGTGATTTCTCACCAGTGAGAAATTCACAAGCGTTTACATATGCTGAATTTATTCAAGTTATATATACCTCGAATAAGTGTATCATATTTATTCTCACCCGTTTACACCTATTGTAGCAGCCGCGACGAAAACTCTTGTAGCAGCCGCGACGAAAGTTACGCTGTACGTGGACGACAAGTAGAATCCATCGAGTAAAACGAAAATCTTTTGATTTTGATTTGATTTTTTGGAGTTTTCGTAATTCCCACGATGTCAACACAACTGCCGAAGTTATGATGATTAATGGACCACAAGAAACTGGTAGAGGGATATCGAAGGGTTGTTACGTGTGCAAGGACCTCAATCACAAAGTTAGAGACTCCGATACGTACTCACAGTTGAATGTAGAGAATCGCTCGAAAACGGTACAACGGTTGCAGTTTTGACGTAGGACTACGTCTTTCATTTCTATACCGGGGTGTAAAATCAAAGTTTCGAAAACGAAAGCGTTACGCCGGAGACCGAGATTTTGAGCGTTAATAGCTCCTAAACAACTGAACGAAATGGTATGATAAACACTTCATTCGAAAGATAAAATGTCTACGCGTTATATACTTGTTACTTTTTGATCCAAAAACTTGTTTCAATAGTCTTAAAATTGCTTTCAAAACAGGCTATTGAAATCACCAATCGGTATATAAGCGAGCGGCGCTCGGAAATCCACTCAGTTCTAATTGAACAGCGATTGGAGCATGTTGTCGCTGTTGCGGTGAAGCTCTTTATTTATCATGAAAGCGCGGATGAACGGTGTCACCAAGAGCCTGTTTGTGCACCATAGGCCAGAAGGGAATCTATCAGGAGGAGAGTGATGCCACAAACGGTTCCCTGGGAAGACATTGCTACACACACATACACGCGCGGCTATTAACAGGTGGTTATCGAGTTGGCATTAACCACTGGTGGGCTTCCAGTATCGAGGAAAATGTGGAAATATCTAATCGTTACTGAGAATAATCTGCCAGTTCCTCTGGGAATTTTCAAAATATATTCATGTGAAAGAGTTTAATTGAATGTTTTCTATCCATGTTACACTGTGACCAAATATGTTTCAATCAAGTGCAATTAACAGGTTGTTATCGAGTTGGCATTAACCACTGGTGGGCTTCCAGTATCGAGGAAAATGTGGAAATATCTAATCGTTACTTAAAATAATCTGCCAGTTCCTTTGGGAATTTTCAAAATATATTCATGTGAAAGAGTTTAATTGAATGTTTTCTATCCATGTAACACTGTGACCAAATATGTTTCAATCAAGTGCTATTAACAGGTGGTTGTCGAGTTGGCATTAACCACTGGTGGGCTTCCAGTATCGAGGAAAATGTGGAAATATCTAATCGTTACTGAAAATAATCTGCCAGTTCCTTTGGGAATTTTCAAAATATATTCATGTGAAAGAGTTTGATTGAATGTTTTCTATCCATGTTACACTGTGACCAAATATGTTTCAATCAAGTGCTATTAACAGGTGGTTATCGAGTTGGCATTAACCAATGGTAGGCTTCCAGTATCGAGGAAAATGTGGAAATATCTAATCGTTACTGAAAATAATCTGCCAGTTCCTTTGGGAATTTTCAAAATATATTCATGTGAAAGAGTTTAATTGAATGTTTTGTATCCATGTAACACTGTGACCAAATACATTTGGTTTTGTGGCTTTTCAATCAATCGCAATTAACAGGATAGCTTCAGAAGATTATTCTTCCCCATCAGTAGGATATTTCCGTATCCAATATTGTATGCGCCCGAAATCGATTATTGCTCAGTCGCCGAAAGTTCCCAGCTCAGAGAGTTCATTCCCCTCTAGTTTGCCTTCCAAATTGCCATCGTAAACCACACCTTCTCTCGATTCAATCACACACAAAAAGCATACTTAAGCGATATTCTGGTGGTGAGACACATTCATTTTTCGTGAGGACATCGACAAGACAACATCGTTGCCTAACGTGCTGGAGGAGGTGGACGGCGAAGGATCGACACATACACGCGCAGAACTCTTTCCGTTAGGATGCCATTCAGCATCGAGAAAGTTCCGGAAAGATCTAATCATTGCTGGAAAATAATCTGCCAGTTCCTTTGGGAATTTTCAAAATATATTCATGTGAAAGAGTTTAATTGAATGTTTTCTATCCATGTTACAGTGTGACCAAATATGTTTCAACCAAGTGCTATTAACAGGTGGTTATCGAGTTGGCATTAACCACTGGTGGGCTTCCAGTATCGAGGAAAATGTGGAAATATCTAATCGTTACTGAAAATAATCTGCCAGTTCCTTTGGGAATTTTCAAAATATATTCATGTGAAAGAATTTAATTGAATGTTTTCTATCCATGTAACACTGTGACCAAATATGTTTCAATAAAGTGCTATTAACAGGTGGTTATCGAGTTGGCATTAACCACTGGTGGGCTTCTTCCAGTATCGAGGAAAATGTGGAAATAACTAATCGTTACTGAAAATAATCTGCCAGTTCCTCTGGGAATTTTCAAAATATATTCATGTGAAAGAGTTTAATTGAACGTTTTCTATCCATGTTACACTGTGACCAAATATGTTTCAATCAAGTGCTATTAACAGGTGGTTATCGAGTTGGCATTAACCACTGGTGGGCTTCCAGTATCGAGGAAAATGTGGAAATATCTAATCGTTACTGAAAATAATCTGCCAGTTCCTTTGGGAATTTTCAAAATATATTCATGTGAAAGAGTTTAATTGAATGTTTTCTATCCATGTAACACTGTGACCAAATACATTTGGTTTTGTGGTTTTTCAATCAATCGCAATTAACAGGATAGCTTCAGAAGATTATTCTTCCACATCAGTAGGATATTTCCGTATCCAATATTGTATGCGCCCGCAATCGATTATTGCTCAGTCGCCGAAAGTTCCGAGCTCAGAGAGTTCATTCCCCTCTAGTATGCCTTCCAAATTGCCATCGTAAACCACACCTTCTCTCGATTCAATCACACACAAAAAGCATACTTAAGCGATATTCTGGTGGTGAGACACATTCATTTTTCGTGAGGACATCGACAAGACAACATCGTTGCCTAACGTGCTGGAGGAGGTGGACGGCGAAGGATCGACACATACACGCGCAGAACTCTTTCCGTTAGGATGCCATTCAGCATCGAGAAAGTTCCGGAAAGATCTAATCATTGCTGGAAAATAATCTGCCAGTTCCTTTGGGAATTTTCAAAATATATTCATGTGAAAGAGTTTAATTGAATGTTTTCTATCCATGTAACACTGTGACCAAATATGTTTCAATCAAGTGCTATTAACAGGTGGTTATCGAGTTGGTATTAACCACTGGTGGGCTTCCAGTATCGAGGAAAATGTGGAAATTACTAATCGTTACTGAAAATAATCTGCCAGTTCCTTTGGGAATTTTCAAAGTATATTCATGTGAAAGAGTTTAATTGAATGTTTTCTATCCATGTAACACTGTGACCAAATATGTTTCAATCAAGTGCTATTAACAGGTGGTTATCGAGTTGGCATTAACCACTGGTGGGCTTCCAGTATCGAGGAAATGTGGAAATATCTAATCGTTACTGAAAATAATCTGCCAGTTCCTCTGGGAATTTTCAAAATATATTCATGTGAAAGAATTTAATTGAATGTTTTCTATCCATGTAACACTGTGACCAAATATGTTTCAATCAAGTGCTATTAACAGGTGGTTATCGAGTTGGAATTAACCACTGGTGGGCTTCCAGTATCGAGGAAAATGTGGAAATAACTAATCGTTACTGAAAATAATCTGCCAGTTCCTCTGGGAATTTTCAAAATATATTCATGTGAAAGAGTTTAATTGAATGTTTTCTATCCATGTAACACTGTGACCAAATACATTTGGTTTTGTGGTTTTTCAATCAATCGCAATCAACAGGATAGCTTCTGAAGATTATTCTTCCCCATCAGTAGGATATTTCCGTATCCAATATTGGATGCATAAAACCTTGTGCCTCCAACGTAACGCTCTCGTTTTCGAAGTTCTCCAAATATTCATTCATTCAGAATGAATTCAGATTCAACTTCATACAAATGATCTCTATATCAACGAGAGTCCTACGTCACCCTTGCGGTTATACCATAGATATAACCCACTTCCTGTTTTTATACATGGGAAACGCCCATGTAAATTCAAAAGGTTGTGTGAGATAGACGGGTGCACGTTACGACATAATCCTTCATCTTGCATCTTTGAAATACTACCAAAGGGCATCCTATTTTTGCATACACGGACGATGTGGTAGTGGGCACCTCCGCCAAATTTAGTAGACCAAAGATCACCCAAACCATTTCATGAGTGGTGAATAGAACCACAAATTCAGTGACACCCCGATCCGCAACCACGGCACAAGTATCCCACGAAGGAAAGCAATCCGGATCGTTGCAGTCCCCATCGAGCGGAATCTGTCCTCCAGTCAGCACTGCGATAGAATTAAGATCGATTGCCACAGCCACATCAACCTGCTCAGATGCCTTGCCGACGGACACGAAAACTCCAATCGGAGTACACAAAATCGAACGTGTGTAATGCTATAGAGAACTTTCGTCCAGAGCACCCAGACCCTGCTGGACAATTTGCTCCCACGTACAACCGCGCCATCCGCACCACCTCCGGTATTCTTTCGTCTACACCCGCGTACGCTTCACCGTGCTTCACTATCAATGAACACCAGTGGAATGAACATCAACACCAGCTTGCCATGAAGTTAATTTTCCATTTGCACCTTCATTTTCTTCATGACATTCGTAACGTCGAAATTGAAGATCATTGCGTGTTAGTGAAAATCAAAGCATAAAATTCAACGTCAACCAATTGAGAGTGAGATCGATTAATGGTAAAAGATGGCCATTCATCACACAAAATTCTTGTGTCTGGCTACTTCGGCAATGGACTGTATAGTATAACTCTTGCTATGTTTTATGAATCTACTCCCGATTGGCCGGAAATGGCATACACCACCAATTATATGAGCAATGGGTGACAATAACAGACGAGCGGAAAACGAACATAACCTTGTTTTGATTTTCGGTTTAATGATAATGGCTCTAAATTACCAGCAATGATATAAAACCCCTACGATATGAGTATTGAATGAAAGGGCTTCAACAGCAGAAGTCGAACACCGTATTCCGATGCCATTTTGGAAAAGAAGATGGTGGCTTCCGGTTCATTAAAAAAAGGCCCTGTGAGACTGAAAATGGAGTAAGTGAAGTGGAGTTAGACAAAGAAAGTGTTAGAAACTAAGATTGTGTTAGAGAATAGCGGTAGTAAAAGAGCATAGAAAGTGGAAATGGAAACGGAAACAGAAACGGACCGTACCTCTCACACTTGAGGTTACGAGTTCAATACTCGCTCCCGACATTCTTCCAAAAATGAAGATGACGAATCAGTTAAAAAGTGTAGTATAGTGTAAGACACTATAACAAACAAAAAGAAACGTCGCTCAACCGCTCGACACCGCACAACGGTCAACGCTCAACGAAAACTAATCTTCCATGCATTGAACTGACGCTATGGTGAAGCAGGTGTTAAGGTTGTGCACCAACATTTTTTTTTGGGGAATACCAAGTTATTTATTAAGTTATATTAAGTTATTAATTTATTTGGGCTCGCGTGTCAGTCGCAAAACTGCTTTCAACTAGGATTGTATTTGCGCTAATTTTGATCATAATGAAGCATTGCTACTCTTTTCGAGGTTACGAAGATTAACAGATAGAGTTTATTTCGTTTATTTAGTCACCAAGAAAGCAAATGTCGTTCTGGAATCTTGTATGTGATTTGGTTTCGCTTACTAGTAACAAACCATTCTCCACTAAGGATGACAGCTGCGATTATCTCGAGCATGTATTGATCTGCGAGCACAAGGATGAATCATCAAACAATTATCGTCAAATTATTCTACAATAAAATAAAACATTTCAGGGCGACCAAACTGGTAGAATGGTTATTTCAAAATTTCCGTGGCAGTATAAAATAATATCTGCAGTTATAAACAAGCGACTTGAATTAAACCACAGCGTAGTTCTACGTCAACAATGCGGTCGTGTCTTGCACACAACCTTCAATAATTTTTTTTCATAAAATTAAACTCGGAGACAAAGTGAATTAAAATTTTGTTTAGAACAACGCTCGTCAATTCATTTTCTAATCAATTCAAATCATGTTGACGGCGAATGCCGAAGTAGTCCTAGTCGAAGCAAAACTACTGAGAGGAGAGACGATTTTCATTTTTCATCTTCAACGCGATGGGTTGATGGTTACCCCTCAACGATTCAACTGGTTCGTATCTCACAAGGTGAAATACGTTTTTGACGTAGAACTACGTCTTTCTGGAAGAGTTCCATATCAGAAAACAGGTCACGTTTTGACGTAGGACTACGTCTTTCATTTCTATACCGGGTTGTAAAATCATAGTTTCGAAAACGAACGTTACACCGGAGACAGAGATTTTGAGCGTTTATAGCTCCTAAACATCCGAACGAAATGGTATGATAAACACTTTATTCGAAAGATGAAATGTCTACGCGTTATATACTTGTTACTATTTCATCCAAAAAATTGTTCCAATAGCCTTAAAATTGCTTTCAAAACAGGCTATTGAAATCACCAATCGGTATATAAGCGAGCGTCGCTCGGAAATCCACTCAGTTATATTTGAACAGCGATTGGAGCATGTTGTCGCTGTTGTGGTGAAGCTAACTTCGTTTATCATGAAAGCGCTGATGAACGGTGTCACCAAGAGCCTGTTTGTGCACCTTAGGCCAGAAGGGAATCCATCAGGAGGAGAGTGACGCCACAAACGGTTCCGCTTGAAACATCGGAGCAGCCACCACACACACGCATACACGCACGGAACTGTTTTCGTTTGTTTGCCATTCAGCATCGAGAAGATTCCGAAAAGTTATTATCGTTGCTGAAAAATAATCTGCCAGTTACCTTGGAATTGAAAATTACATTCAAGCGAAAGAGTTTATTATGTTTTCTATCCATATTATACTGCGATGAAATACATTTGGTTTTGTGATTTTTCAATCAAGTGCGACCAACGTAAGACGAGAAATGGGTGTTGTGAGAAAGGATAAGCGAACGCAAATATTATGTAGACTGATTTGATGCAACAGATATTTTGTCTATTGGTAATGGAATACAAATCATATCACAATACAAGCAATGTATTATGCAACTTTCGTGCGATTGCTTCTTTTGTTGAATATTGTGCCTTCAACGTAACGCTCTCGTTTTCGAAGTCCCTCAAACATTCATTTATTCATTCATTCAGAATTCATTCACTAAATCAACGATAGTCCTACGCCACTCTTGCGGTTATAGCACATATATAACCCACTTCCTGTTTTTATGAAATAAAGTTAACGTTAATGACTATTTTCACTGTAAACGAATTCTCATTATTTGCATACAATTGATAGGAAATATTTCTACGCGTCTATCATAATTAACAAAATGTTATTTTATGTAAAATTTCTGGCGTTACCTGAACGCTCTAACTGCCAAGTTTTGATTGGCCCGATTTACGGTTTCCCCAACACAGACTTCAAAATCGATGTACCTGTGAAATCCGCTTTGCAAATATACATGCAAGCGGAGGTATTTTTGTTCCCACCGAGCTGTGTTTCCCTAAAACGAACTTCAAAATCATGTGCCTGGGGGAATTCGCTTTACAAATACATGCAACTCGGAGGTATCTTTTGGTGTTGAGTACTTTTGTACTCGCTTGTCGTTGTGCAGACCGGAATATGTTTCCCTAAAACGTATTTTCAAACTTAGAAGCCTGGAAAAATCGTTATCAGGTATTAGGGGTGAATGAACTTTCGCAGTTCGAGAACTACATGAGATGAACAATAATTTCAGAGGGAAATGTAAAATACAATGATCGTTAGACAATTCTTCCGTTCACATATTTTAGTAGTCCTAGGCATCATATCAAACATAAAACGACGTTCATCAAATTTACTAGTGACGAAGAACATAAAGGGTGTGTCACATCAAATTGCAACACGGAAAAAACGCTGTAGAAATTCGCCCAGTAGACCGATCCTTTTGAAAATTTTAGACAGTAAAATAAAAACTATTAAACAACTTTTGGCATTTTCTTTTTATTCATACTTCGAGCCCAAGCCCGTATGCTCGCACCTTCCTCTTTACCCCGTCCATAAGGTCTGTACAACGTCAGGTTGTAGTTTTTTTGAACAGAAATCCATTTACTCATGAAGTCCGCCTCCGATTTGACAACTTTTGGGTTCTTCCGGAGGGCCTGCTTCATAATCGCCCAATATTTCTCTATTGGGCGAAGCTCCGGCGCGTTGGGCGGGTTCATTTCCTTTGGCACGAAGGTGACCCCGTTGGCTTCGTACCACTCCAACACGTCCTTTGAATAGTGGCACGAAGCGAGATCCGGCCAGAAGATGGTCGAGCCCTCGTGCTGCTTCAATAGTGGTAGTAAGCGCTTCTGTAGGAACTCCTTAAGATAAACCTGCCCGTTTACCATGCCGGTCATCACGAAACTTGGATAGTTTCTGCTTGCTAATCTCCTCCGGAACGCTGAATTTGTCCTCTGCGGAGAAGAACAACAGGCCCGGCAGCTGACGGAAGTCCGCTTTGACGTAGGTTTCGTCGTCCATTACCAGGCAATGCGGCTTCGTCAGCATTTCGGTGTACAGCTTCCGGGCTCGCGTCTTCCCCACCATGTTTTGCCTTTCGTCGCGGTTAGGAGCCTTCTGAACCTTGTATGTACGCAGGCCCTCCCGCTGCTTGGTCCGCTGGACGAATGAACTTGACAAATTCAGCTTATTGGCGACATCCCGGACCGAACTTCTCGGATCACGTCTAAACTGCTTAACTACGCGCTTGTGATCTCTTTCACTGACGGAGCATCCATTTTTGCCGTTCTTCACATTCCGGTCGATGGTTAGTTTCTCGATGTATCGTTTTAGTACTCTGCTGACCGTGGATTGGACGATTCCCAGCATCTTACCGATGTCCCGATGTGACAACTCCGGATTCTCGAAATGAGTGCGCAGGATTAATTCACGACGCTCTTTTTCGTTCGACGACATTTTTCCAAATTTACGAAAAATTGACAGTGAAGCATGGACAACGTGATCTATACACTCTTATCTGATTATAAGCGAAAGCTGAAGATATAATTCCTAAAAATTAAATTTCTACAGCGTTTTTTCCGTGATGCAATTTGATATGACACACTCTTTAATCTATTACAATACATGAATTGATCTTACATGGCAACTGTTAAAACTTTTTACTTACAAAGCAAATATGTTGAATTCAATTGAATTCGAAAATTGTTTAGATACATCGTATATTTCATGGAAGTGTGCTTTCAAATCCCCGTAGGAAAACCTTACTGATGCATGTGGTGGGGTTCGATTCCACCTCAAGCTGAATATAGGAGCAAAAGTGTTTATCGATATCTGAGTGGAAATGAGAAATTCTGGTGCGGGTTGGCAATCGTAAATGTAATGTATTAATATATTGTACTAGCTGATCCGGCAAACTTCATCCCGCCCAAAATTTACTTCTACCAAAACTCTTCATTAGAATATCAGATTAGATCCCTAAAATCTCTATATGCCCCCCTATCCCTCTGAGAGAGGGGTGGAATGTTTATTTTCCATAGAAACGTTTCGTGCCCTATAGAACCTTCACATGCCGAATTCGGCTCCATTTACTTGATTTCAAGTTTTGCCGAAATTTTTTGTTTCATTTGTATGGCATCACCCTTAGAGAGGGAGGAGAAGTGTCGATTCACCATAGAAACGTTTCGTGCCCTCTGAAACCTCCCCATGTCAAATATGGCTCAATTTGCTTAATTAGTTCTCGAGTTATGCAGAAATTTGTGTTTCATTTGTGTGGGAGACCCCCTTTAGAGACGGGGAAGGAGTGTCGAACTACCATAGAAACGTTTATCGATCCCTAAAACCTCCATATGCCTAATTTGGTTTCATTTGCTTGATTAATTCTCGAGTAATGCAGAAATTTATGTTTCACTAGCTGACCCGGCAAACTTCGTCCCGCCCAAAATTTGTTTTGTGTTATCAATACCTTCAAACATTCACGTTTTCTTACTATGAGCAAGTTCATGGGTCCAATCGCAGAACTGTTCATTGATTGATCTTCTATTCGTCCCCGTTGAGTTTACTTTTTACCATAAAATTTCTATTATTTCTAACAAAACTCATCATTATAATATCAGATTATTTTCAGACACAATTCTCGTTCAAGATTTTTCAACCACATGTAAATAACATGTTTCTCCGTTACATGGAATAAATGTTTTATACAAAAAATATGATAGAATGAAGACAGCCCTAAATCGGACAATTCCTTCCCCGAGTTCTGCTTTATCAACACATCTGGCGATCCTTTTGACGTAGAACTACGTCTTTCATTAAGGGTGCCAAATCAGAAAACAGGTCACGTTTTTATGAAATAAAGTTAACGTTAATAACTATTTTTGCCACTAACGGATTTTGACGATTTACATACTAAACGAATCGGAAATTCCCTAAGACTTGTTTAATATGCTATACATTAGAATCTCCTGGTTTGTAAATGGTTAAAATTCATGGAAACTTTAAGCGTTTCCATTTTCCATACATTTGTTCTATCCATTTGTGTGCTTTCCCGAACAGAGCTGCCAATAACGAGTAACTTATCGTCGACCAACGAAGGGGAAATCGTAGGATTTAAAGTCTCCGTGAACAAAGGAATAAAAGAAGAATGAAGGGGAATACTTGCCTAGAGTATAAACAGTGGATCTCGTTGAGGCAAACTTTCATTCGGCATCGAACTGTTGAGCAGACCAGTTCACTTTGCTTTCGCTGCGCTTCGATCTAAGATTGGACCCAACCAGTGGTAATCCCGTGGCCGAGTGGTTAGCGTCATAACTAACATGCCGGGTGTTCGGGTTCGATTCCCGTTCTGATCGGGGGAATTTTTTTTCAAAGAAACTTGCAAACAAAGAAAAACTCCGACTTGCACTGTGATCACGCGTATTCTAGATCTCGCCACTCAGAATGCATTCAAGGCGTGTTATTTGGCATAGAAATCTCAACTAAGTACTAATAAAAATGACGCAAGTAATACTACGTTGAGACGGCGAAGTTCCTCTAGGAACGTTAGTGCCATTGAAGAAGAAGAAGAAGTGGTAATCCAACTTGGATATCGTCGTTTGGTTTTTCTGTTCGTTTTTCGCGTTATTCGCATCGTGTGTTTTTCTTTCCGCGTCATAAATTGGACGCTTCGCGTAGTGTGTGATGAGTAAGAAGGGGAAGGGGAAGACAGGCTCGAGCCCTGCAAAAAACGAACGCATTGCCAGGGGCAATAAAATTTCGAGGCAAGCGTCATCTAATGATGCACGCGATGTTGGTGCAGTGAAAAGCGCTCGTACTGAACCGAGCCTTCGCGATTGTGACACCGCATCGAACAACAGCGAAGTAGGCGACTTCGGCGCATCGGTCGAAAATATGAACGCCGTTACCCAGGCAGCAACCAAAATCAAGCTCCCCCCGCTGGTGATGAAGACGGTCGCTCTTGACAAACTCAACAGCGAATTCGCATCGATGGGTGTTACAGCGGAGTACAAGCTGTGTGGCATAACTCAGTATTTTTCCAAGCAGTTAACATTGTTTGTTTTTCGTCATCATAAGGGCTTCGTTGGTGCCTTTGAGAATGCATTAATGCATTAAACTGACGTTATGGCAGGCGTTAAGGTTGTGCGCCAAAAAATTATTTGGGGAATAACAAGCACGTCTTGAACGTCTTACTGGAATGTTATAAGTTATTTGGGTTCGCGTGCCAGTCGCCAAACTGCCTTCAACTAGGATTGTATTTGCGCTAATCTTGATCATAATGAAGCAATGCTACTGTTTTCGAGGTTGTTGATATTAACAAAAAAGAGTTTATTTCGCTTAGTGACTAATCACTAAGAAAGTAAATGTCGTTCTGGAATTGTGTATGTGATTAGGTTTCGCTTGCCAGTAGCAAAACTTCCTCCACTAAGGGTGACAGCTGCGCTTCTCTCGAGCATGAGAAAGTAATGCAACTTTTTTCGAGGCCAGTAATATTAACAGAAACGTTTCTTTTGAGAATGGCACAAAATGATGAGAAGTGTTCATGTTCCTAGTACAGGTAAACTTCGATATAACGTACATTTCACTTTGAAAATTGTACGTTGTATCGAATTGTACGTTATATCGAAGCATAATAAGTACTCACAAACGTAGTTTGTAATACATTATTGTGTTGCTGTTTTAGTCAAGTTAATGAATAACTTCAATTAGAAGACGAAGCCTGCCTTTCTCATGATGTTTCCCTTCGTACTGTTAATTAAAGCTTGATTCATTTGGAATCCGGAATCACAAAACCAGCTGTATTTCAAGATTGATTGAAGGTACAAAACTTGTTTTAGCATCACAATACAGATAATTCATTGTTCTATCAGAAAAAAAATATTGAAAAAAAATTTCCTTCACATTTTGGAAATGTGTACGTTATATCGAGGTAAAATGTACGTTATATCGAGTGACGTTATATCGAGGGTACGTTATAACGAGGGTACGTTATATCGAAGTTTCCCTGTAGTTTCAAGCCACCAATGTATGGCTCTGTATGCATGCTATGGCGAACGCTTGTTTGGCGCTTAGTTTACATTGCACGAATGATGCCTAGAGGTGCGATTCCTTTGAGGCAATACTAAATAACATGTAGCATGAGATTTGATACTTGCAAGTGTTGTCATTGTTGTTGTTTCAAAGATATATTGATGTGGAAGAATGGTGCTGTTCAACAATTATATAATCGACTGTAGCCGAGTCTTAGCCCCCTTAGAGAGGGGGGTGGAGAGTCTAACTACCATAGAAATATTTATTGCACCCTAAAACTTCAATAGGCCTAATTTGGATCATTTGCTTGAATAATTCTCGAGTAATCCAGAAATTTGTGTTTTATTATTTGTATGGCAGCCCCCCCTTAAAGAGGGGGGTGGAGAGTCTAACCACTATAAAATTTGTGTATCAGTTGTATGGCAGCGCCCCCTCTCTCTCTCTCTCTCTCTCTCTCTCTCTCTCTCTCTCTCTATATATATATATATATATATATATATATATATATATATATATTATTATTAGGCTGTCAAAAAAGTCCTGCGGTATTTCCGCGAGGTGTCGTTGTAAGCGCGTAGTTCTAGTTGTATTCATTGTATCGAGTCATACTATAGCTTGTTAGAAAGGTATTTTGCGCGCTATAATATAGTCCTTGACAGTGTTTTGTTTGGTTAAGTCGTTCGTGAGTTATAGTGTCGCAAATATGGAGCAAAAAAAAGTCTAGCGGGTTCAAATCGCATGATCTGGACGGCCAATTGGCATCACCAAAACGCGAAATTATGCGTCCCTCAAATTTCGTTCGCAATATGGTCATGTTCGGTCGTGTTGTGTGGCACGTGGCGCCGTCCTGCTGAAACCACATGTCATCCGTATCATATCCGTATCCATATCCATAAACTCCTACCTGCCAGTTTTCATGTCGACCGGTTCAGTAATTCCCGAGTCCATAAGAATCAGACAGACAGAAATCCAAATTCATTTATATATATATATATATATATATATATATATATATATATATATATATATATATATATATATATATATATATATATATATATATATATATATATATATATATATATATATATATATATTATTAGGCTGTCAAACAAGTCCTGCGGTATTTCCGCGAGGTGTCGTTGTAAGCGCGTAGTTCTAGCTGTATTCATTGTATCGAGTCATACTATAGCTTGTTGGAAAGGTATCTTGCGCGCTATAATATAGTCCTTGACAGTGTTTTGTTTGGTTAAGTCGTTCGTGAGTTATAGTGTCGCAAATATGGAGCAAAAAAAAGTCTAGCGGGTTCAAATCGCATGATCTGGACGGCCAATTGGCATCACCAAAACGCGAGATTATGCGTCCCTCAAATTTCGTTCGCAATATGGTCATGTTCGGTCGTGTTGTGTGGCACGTGGCGCCGTCCTGCTGAAACCACATGTCATCCGTATCCATATCTTCATTTTGTGGCAAAAAAAAACGGTTAACATGCAGCCATTGCGCTCACTTCACAGTTACCGTCTCGCCGTCCTCATTTTCAAAGAAATACGGCCCGATGACTCCACCAGACCATAATGCGCACCAAACAGTGACTTTTGGCGGATGCAATGGCCTCTCAACAATCACGTGTGGATTTTCTGAGCCCCATATACGGAAATTTAGGGTGTTCACATAGCCACCGAGCTCGAAATGTACCTCATCGCTGAAGAAAATTTGATGCAAAAATTCAGCATTTTACTGCTGTTGTTCGTTCACCCAATCGACGTATGCCCGACGCATTCCATGGTCACCACGCTCTAATTTTTGTACCAGTTGGACTTTATTTGGATGTAGGTGCAAGTCCAAATGCAAAATTCGCCACAATGATGTGTTTGACAAGCCCAATTGTTGAGCACGCCGTGGAATCGAAACATTCGGGTCATCCTCCACACTGGCAGCAACAGCAGCAATATTTTCGGCCGAACGCACATTACGATGATGCACAGGTTTCACAATATCCGCTACGGATCCAGTTTGTTCGAATTTACGCACTTCATTAGCGATTGTGTGCTCTGAAGGCCGTCCATGACGACCAAATTCCGTCCGTAATGCTCGAAAAACATTTGCCGGTTTTTCATCATTTTTATCATTTTTATAGTATAATTTAACAAAATTAACACGTTGTGCGGTGCTAAAACGATCCATATTGTAAAATGGCAGACATTCAACTAACGATATGACGCTTTGTAATATATATATATATATATATATATATATATATATATATATATATATATATATATATATATATATATATATATATATATATATATATATATATATATATATATATATATATATTCGCGTTTACTATATTTTATAAAAACGTGACCTGTTTTCTGATTTGGCACCCTTAATGAAAGACGCCAAATGTCTTAAAATTGCATGAAACGTAGAGATCTTGTGTCATCTCGAAATTTTTTTTTTTCAAAAATCGACAATCGACACTATTATATATATATATATATATATATATATATATATATATATATATATATATATATATATATATATATATATATATATATATATATATATATATATATATATATATATATATATATATATATATATATATATATATATATATATATATATATATATATATATATATATATATATATATATATATATATATATATATATATATATATATATATATATATACTATTTTTCCCACGAACGGATTTTGGCGGTTTACATGCTAAACGAATCGGAAATTCAGTAAGATTTGTTTATTATGCTATACATATATATAGAATTCCTTGTTTTGTAAATGGTTAAAATTCATGAAAACTTTAAGCGTTTCCATTTTCCCATACATTTGTTCTGTCCATTTGTGTGCTTTCCCGAACAGAGCTGTCAATAACGAGCAACTTATCGACGACCAACGGAGGGGAAATCGTAGGATTTAAAGTCTCCGTGAACAAAGGAAAAGGTAGAAGAATGAAGGGGGATTCTTGCCTAGAGTATAAACAGTGGATCTCGCTGAGGCAAACTTTCATTCGGCATCGGACTGTTGAGCAATCCAGTTCACTTAGCTTTCGCTGCGCTTCGATCTAAGATTGGACCCCACCAGTGGTAATCCAACTTGGATATCGTCGTTTGGTTATTCTGTTCATTTTTCGCGTTATTCGCGCTATGACGAAGCAGGCGTCAAAAAATTATTTGAGAAAAACCAAGCATCTTGAATGTCTTACTGGAATGTTATAAGTTATTTGGGTTCGCGTGCCAGTCGTAATTGATACTGTTTTCGAGATTGTTATTAACAAAACAGAGTTTATTTCGCTTGTTTAGTCACCAAGAAAGTAAATGTTCTGGAATTTTGTATGTGATTAGGTTTCGCTTGCCAGTAGTAAAACTTCCTCCACTAAGGGCGACAGCTGCGCTTCTCTCGAACATGAGAAATTATGCAACTCTTTTCGACCAGTATATTAACAGAAGCGTTTCTTTTGCGAATAGCGCAAAATGCTAGAAGTGTTTATATTCCTAGTAGTTTCAAGCCACCAATGTGAACCAATAAATAAATTACGACATACGATCAGCTAGTGTATTGTTTTGCGAGGGCAAGAATGAATCATCAATCAATTATCGTCAACTGATTCTACAACGAAAAAACATTTCAGATATTATTCTACTAAGCAGTAGTTACTAAAGTTTCACAGCATTATAGAATAATATCCGAAGGTATAAATAAGCGACTTATATAAAATAACAGCGTAGTTCTACGTCAACAATGCGGTCGTATCTTGGACACAACCTCCTATAATTTTTTTTGAAAATCCCGATTTCCTTGACTCCCCCCTTGGCTGATTTTCCGATTTTCAAAACACTTAAACTTTGACTGCCACTCTCCCTTAATATTTTGCATTGGGTGTTTTTTCGATGTGGTGAATATATAAGTTAACGATCCATGCGACGAGCAGAGCGTAAACCATCAACAAATAAACATCAACACAGCATCAGCAGATTCCCGTAACGCCGCATCACCGAGCGCGAGTTTACATTACATTCCAGAGTCCCCAACGCAGAGAAATGCAACGCTAGCGAAACTGTTGGTTAGATAGCATAGGGACGCTAGGCCTCTGTATGACATAGATTGGAAAATAAAGTTAGTCCGATTTTTATACTCGAAAGGAACAGTTTAGTTTTTAAAAACTCTGATTCCGAAAGTACATTTTTAATTTATATATGTAAAAAAAATTTTTTTTTTGGCACTTGGTCGGTTTTTCGTCTGAAAAGTCGATTTTTAACAAAAAAATCTTTTTGAGATAACTGTAAATCTCGATGTGTCATGCAATTTTAAGACATTTGGCATTGATTTTTTTTTTGAAAACCCCGATTTCTGGTGATTTTTCGGTTTTCAAAAAACTCAAATTTTAACGTCTGCAACACTAACAAATACCATCAGAGGCAAAGACCTCTGTATTGTCAGCTTGTATTGGCCTCCGAGAGCTGCGGTTAGCCCCAAACAACTTGTCTTGGGAGACTTCAACTCTCACGGAACTGCCTGAGGGAACAGTACGACGACAATCGTTCATTGTTCATATATGACCTTTGTAACAGCTTCAAAATGACCGTTTTGAACACTGGGGAAACAACACGTGTACCTAAACCTCCTGCTAACCCAAGTGCTCTTGACGTCTCGCTTTGCCCGAATTCACTATCGTTAGATTGCAAGTGGAATGTAATCCAGAACCCCAACGCTGGTGACCACTTGCCAATCAAAATTTCCATCACCTTTGGTCGAATTCTTCTGAATTTATAAACATGGCATATGACCTCACAAGACACATTGACTGGAAAAAATATGCGGACGCGATTGCTCCAGCCATCAATTCCAGAGATGGTTTGCCTCCATTGGAGGAGTATAACTTCATTTCTCGTTTCGCGCTCAAACGGAACCCATCCCAGGCTCCACTATTCGTCGAAGGCCTCCCAATCCATGGTGGGAAAGCCAATGTTCCAAGCTTTATCAGGATAAATCGAACGCATTTAAAGCTTTTCGGAAACGTGAAACCATTGAGAATTTTCAAACGTATTTGGACCTTGAAAATCAATTTAAAAACATGATCAAAGGGAAAAAACGTGCTTATTGGCGAACTTTCGTGGGAGGTTTGTCACGAGAAACGTCAATGAAAAAAAATATGGAAAGTGGCTCGAAACATGAGAAATCGCTCACAGAATATTCACATCGATGGATTTTTAATTTTGCACGGAAGGTTTGTCCCGATTCCGTTCCTGTGCAAAAAATTGTTCGAGATATACCACAAGATAGGTGCGATCTTGATTCCGAGTTTTCGATGGTAGAATTCTCTCTTGCTCTCCTTTCTTGTAACAATTCGGCTCCAGGAAGGGATAGAATTAAGTTCAACTTGTTGAAACACCTCCCTGATGTGGCGAAACATCGCTTGTTGAATTTATTCAATCGGTTTCTGGAGCATAATATTGTTCCAGATGATTGGAGACAAGTGCGAGTTATAGCTATTCAAAAACCCGGAAAACCCGCGTCCGACTTCAATTCGTACCGCCCAATAGCAATGCTGTCTTGTATACGGAAATTGTTGGAGAAAATGATCTTGTTTCGCCTTGATCGTTGGGTTGAAACGAATGGCTTACTCTCAGATACACAATATGGGTTCCGCAGGGGCAAGGGGACGAATGATTGTCTTGCGTTGCTTTCTTCAGAAATTCAAATGGCTTACGCCGAAAAAAAACAAATGGTTTCAGTATTCTTGGACATAAAGGGGGCCTTTGATTCTGTTTCAATAGAGGTTTTGTCAGACAAATTACACTCTCGGGGTCTACCGCCTCTATTGAATAATATGTTATATAACTTGCTTTGTGAGAAACATTTTTCTCACGGGGATTCGACAGTGAGTCGGTTCTCTTACATGGACCTCCCTCAGGGCTCCTGTTTAAGCCCCCTTTTGTACAACTTCTATGTAAGCGACATTGACAATTGCCTTACACAAAATTGCAGCTTAAGACAACTTGCAGATGATGGAGTAGTGTCTGTCGTAGGATCAAAAGAATCCGACCTGCAAGAACCCTTACAAGATACTTTGAACAATTTTTCAACCAGGGCCATTGGGCTAGGGATCTAATTCTCCACGGAGAAAACAGAGATGGTGGTTTTTTCTAGGAAGCATAGACCAGCAAAACCAAAGCTTCAACTTTTGGGTAAACCGATCACTCATGCTGTCATTCAAGTATCTTGGGGTATGGTTCGACTCCAAATGTACTTGGGGGGCCCATATTAGGTATTTGAGTAAAATATGCCAACAAAGAATAAACTTTCTCCGTACAATTACCGGCACCTGGTGGGGAGCCCATCCCGAAGATCTTATAATGTTGTATCGAACAACTATTCTCTCAGTGATGGAGCATGGCAGTTTCTGTTTTCAATCAGCTGCCAAAACACACCTCATTAAACTCGAGCGAATTCAGTATCTTTGTCTCCGTATTGCGTTGGGATGTATGCCCTCAACGCATACCATGAGTCTCGAGGTTTTGGCAGGCGTACTCCCACTAAAAGATCGCTTCAATTTATTATCTCTTCGGTTCCTCATCCGATGTAAGGTTATGAACCCATTGGTGATCGGAAATTTTGAGCAGCTGATCGGGCTAAATTTTCATTCTGGATTCATGACTTCATATCATGAATTCATCTCCATGCAAGTTGATCCTTCTTCGTATATTCCCAACCGTGTTTGTTTTCCTGACTACATCAATTCCTCTGTACATTTTGATCTGTTCATGAAGGAGAAAATCCATGGAATTCCAGATTATCATCGTTCGGGGATCGTTCCTACGATCTTCAATGCAAAGTATGGGCGTAACAATTGTGATAATATGTACTTTACTGATGGTTCCTCTATGAATGAGTCCACAGGATTTGGAGTGTTCAACGAGTTTTTTAGCACCTCCCACAGTCTTCAGAATCCTTGCTCAGTGTATATTGCTGAATTGGCAGCGATACACTGGGCGTTGGACAGCGTCGCCTCACGACCTGTTGAACACTATTACATTGTAACGGATAGTCATAGATCTGTCGAAGCTATCCGTTCAGTGAGGCCGGAAAAACACTCGCCGTACTTCCTTGAGAGAATACGAGAAATTTTGAGTGCTTTAACCAGACGCTGTTATGTCATTACCTTTGTCTGGGTCCCTTCACATTGCTCAATTCCGGGTAATGAGAGGGCTGATGCATTGGCAAAGGTAGGTGCAATTGAGGCGATATTTATCAGCGTCAAATCGCCTTCAATAAATTTTATTCTTTAGTCTGTAAAAATACCATCGCTAACTGGCAACGTAAGTGGAACGAAGATGAATTGGGTCGGTGGCTTCACTCGATTATCCCTAAGATTAGCCTCAAACCATGGTTCAAAAGTCTGGACTTGAATCGGGACTTTATTCGCACCTTCTCCCGACTCATGTCCAATCACTTTTCATTAGACGCGCTACTCTTTCGTTTTAATCTTGTCGATAGCAATATCTGTGCTTGTGGCCAAGGTTACCACGATATCGAACACGTTTTTTGGTCGTGCGAGGAGTATCTTGTTGCCAGATCGAATTTAGAAAACTCCCTTCGGGCTAGAGGAAGGCAGCCCAATGTACCGGTGAGAGATGTGTTGGCTCGGTTAGACCTTGATTACATATCCTAAATATATGTCTTCCTAAAAGTTATCGATCTTCGTGTGTGATTGTCCTTATATCCTTATATTCTCCTTTTCCTTTTCCTTCGCGAGAAATCAAATCCCTTCTTACTAACAATAGAATAAGGTGAAATGTAAATACATATTAGATATAAGATAGGCTTAAGAATTGAGTATGATGAATGTGAGTGTGAACATTGTTAACATATCCTTATATCCCTTCCTTTTCCTGAAAAAAATGTCACCCTTCTAAACTCGAGCATACCGCGAGTAATCGGTTCTCTACTTCATTAACACTAGAATTAATGAAAAATGTTTATATATACTTGTAACAATACATATAGGAGTTTGGCTCCTTTAAACTTATGTAACTGAGCCTGTAAAAATAAAGGATTTAATAAAAAAAACACTAACAAATGAAATTCGAATGAGCTAAAATTTCGCATAACGTATATTATCGTGAAGATACCTTCTAAATGGCAACAAGTTTGCGAACAAAACGGCGCATATTTGACTTTATATATTTTATATATAGATATATAATATGTAAATCTACAGTCTGGTAGCGATATCCATATTATTCTCTATCTGTTTACCAGGCCAGGCCTACCAGTTTGAAATTGTTCGAACGATTTTTACTACTGAAGTAAAAATCGTCATTTGAAATAAATAAATAAATAAATAAAAACTAATAAGTTATTTCAAAAATTTCGATGTATTCTACAACACTATTCGAAGTGGTAAATAAATGGATTGTATAATATAATTGCGTAGTTCTACGTCGATGCAGTCGTGTCCTAGATACAGCCTCTTACTTTTTTTTCTATTCTGTGATAGTGTAACCTTACGAGAATCGCTCGTGTAATATAATAGCGTAAACTTTTTTTATATTTCAATAAACTCACCTCACTGCCAATGTTGTTTGACCTTAGTTCGTTGGAGACCACAATGTCCTCATTTGCACTAGAGTAAGCGTCATCATCACGTTGATCCAATTCGTCGCGATTAGCACCGCTTCGTTCAAGCTGCTGCTGTGGCGGTAGAGATTGATATGCCACCTGAGGCTGTACGAACTGGTGTTGGGCGACGGACATGCTGGACTTGACGATGTTGCCGAAAGATTTAAAATCGGTCAATTTCTCCTTCGAGCCCTTAGAATAGTACTGATGGTGGTTAGAACTATACTGTTCAAGCCTATCCTTGGAACCATGAATTGGCGCTCTACTGTTCTTGTTGCTCACTTTCTGGACAGATGTAACGCCGATACAATCTAGGCTTGACACGGACGACGCGCCCTTGAGAGGTGCTCCATTCGCAGACGCAATGTTGTTCGTTGACTGCGATGAGTGTTTGGATCCCGAGGGTCCTTGACCTCTACGAAAAAGCGATTTCAACTTGATCATGGTATCGGAGATTTAAAACACACTGAATTGACTATGGTCGACCTATAGCTCGACAATCACTGAATGTCGTGTATTTGGATGGAACAAAGTTTCATCATTTTCTATATATTACATCTGGTGTAATATTTCTCGTTGTTTTAATCACTGTAATGTGTCGATACGGCACAATTTTCTTTTCTTTATTTATTATAAAATTCTATATGGTGTTTGATGTCACGATAACGGTCTACGATAATAAATGGTTAATTTCCTGGATACACAATTCATAACAGTTTTCGGAAACGATGGCGTAGAATCATAAACTTCTAGTTCATCAGAGTAGTGTTCAATCTACACTACTAGTTAAATGATAAAAAATACCTCTAACTAGACTTACTGAATGTATTGTTTTTTCACTAATATAACTGAAGGTACAACATGAATAACTACTAAGTGAATCAAATCACTGTAAAGTGCGAATAATGACTATAGAAATATTGGGCGTGTGAGCATGTATCCGTCCTTTTCGATATGTTAGTTTGCATCAAAACTTACACGCGTGTACATTGAAATGTCATCACGTAAGCATTGTATATCTTGCTTTTGCCTGTTCTTCATTATTCGCTACTCTGGTCATTTATAGAGTCTGTTGTCCATTTTAAACAGAGATTGGATTACGAGAGTTTGGTCCCCGGAAAGGTTTGTGGTTTGTCCCTATTCAGGCATCATGGAGAGCGGATTATAAATGATTTCCACGTACATATAGAAGTGTAATATTCACCCGGGGTGTCGACTGCCTTGAAAATCCTTGAAAATCAGGGAAAGTCAGAGAAAATCAGAGAATATCAGGGAAAGTCAGAGAAAATCACAGAATATCAAGGAATTACGTCAAAAATCTGGAAAAATCAAATTCCGCCAATTAGAATTTTGATTACTAAATTACTAAATTACGATTTACTAAAGTACCACAGCGCCTACGAGAGTCCTGTAAGTATACATAGTCTTCGAGATACACCATCGACTCTGTGTACCATGTCTTTGATCCAAAGTAATGCTGTTCACTGAAATCGACTATTTGGACCTAGGACCTTCGAGTGAAATAGGATTGCCGACTGGCAGCACTGTTCACCTGTCTTAAGGTGGGACCAGAATGCCGCGCTATGCGTCGCGTTGCGACAATTGTGCTTTGACACTTCATTTTAAATATGTGTGTTTCCATTAAGTCGAACACAATAATGCGTTGCGTCATTAGCATCATTGTACTAAACGCTAACATTTGTTCTAAACTGCTTGCGTCGAATTTGCGATGACAGTGGCATGGTGTCGACGTCTGGTGGCAACTTCAAATTAGGGCCATAATTTGGGTCCCAAACTCGTTAGTGTAATCTCTATCAGACTAGAAGACACGAAGCCGGTTTTTAAGTTCTAAAATTTTAATGAAAATTTTCACATCATGTTATTTGATTACTTGAAACACGTGTTTCTGACTTTCATTCAACCATATGGCTAAACAATTCCAACATTGTTGCAAATTTTTTTCATCATAATATGAAGTTGTCTTCACAAACCATTTTCGTATGAGACTTTTTCACAACCTGCAAACAAAAATTTTCTTCATTTAAATAGAATACTAGTTTGATATGGAAAAGCTAATTTTAATTTTAAAAACGTGTTCATTCCGACTGAAAATCAGCTCTTTCACGCTCCCCTAAACTAGAAAACGAAGCTCAATGCCGCCAGCGCGGGTATGTCAATGAATTGTTTTTAAAAACTGATCCTCGGACACAATAAGAACAAGATTTTCATACAAATTTTATTTTGTTTTTGTACATGAAAAGTGGTGACGCGAATGCTAGATTGTGACTGCAAATCAACAGACTGCGTCGGGCGAATGTTTTAGTACAAAACGCAAGCAATGACAGCTGATGAGAAGCAACGCACAACGCGGCATTCTGTTTCCACCTTTACCGTGAGAGCGATGCGTTTAAATAGTCACTGGAAGCTGGAAGCGGAAGCAACCGTACGGGCCTACGTATCTAAGGCAGCGAATATAAACGGTCGACAAGCAATCATTCAGACGAAGACTTGACCGAAGCAACGTCCTGCAGTGGAAGTAGCGCTATTGTTGTTCCGACTATAGGGAATGCACTACCGTTTTTAGCAGCGAAATTTAGCAGTTCACTATTGCTCTAGTTCAGTTTGAAGCTTAGGGCCTGCTTCAACAGAATACTCTCTCTGGTGTGAAGTTATTCTTGGCACAGCGACTGCATCATATGTTTAGGGTTTGATTTCATTGTCACTTCCAGTGCACTGCTAGCCTCCGAATAGGATCCAGAATAGGATGACCACCTACTTTGCACCGACAGTTGTTGATGAACCTAACAACACTAGCAGCTATTGGAATCGGCCTTTCCCATCATGTAGTTACATGGATATTGACCTACAAAGTCGCAAATGTTGCTCCGTGGAATAAAACACACGTTTTCATTCCGGAGTATCGACTTCCGCCTTTTCTTGTTGCGACTTCATACTTGCCGACTCATTCAGAAATTGAGGTTCACTGGACCACGGTTCGTTTGAAGCCAATGGCGATCCTACACCGCATTACGGTTTCCCCACCGTAAATCTTCCAAATCAATGTACCTGTGGGAATCCGCTTTGCAAATACACATGCAAGTAGGAATCTTTGTTCCCACCGAGCTGTTTCCCTACACGGACTTCAAAATCAATGTGCCTGGAGGAATTCGGTTTGTAAATACATACAAGTCGGGGGTCGGGAGTAAGTCTTCATTTTTCACCTTTGAAGATTTCGGGCCCTGAGTAAAATGCATGAATTGATTTTACTAGCAACTGTTCAAACTTTTTACTTACAAAGCAAATATGTTGAATTCTATTGAGTTCGAAAATTGTTTCATTCAATCGATAATTCAATCAATACAATAGAAATGCTTACTAAGACAACGGTAGTCCCACGTCAACTTTGCGGTTATATCATAGATATAACCCACCCATTTTTTTCTGACGGAACGTATCTACATCCCTTGCGAACGTTCCACGACGTATTCGCGTTGACGGCAGAATAGTGTCGACATCTGGATACGACATTAGTTTGTATGAAGCCAACTATTCTCTATCAGATTAGTCGGCCCTAAGGCAGTTTTAAATTGCTAAAATGTGTATGAAATTTTTTTTCTTGGCGTTATTTACCTACTACAAGTACGTTTTTCTGACACTAATTTAAACTATTTTCTATGAATTTTCAAATATTCTCACCAAAACTCACCATTATAATATAAAATTATCTTTAGACACTATTTTTCTATGATATTTTTCCACTACTTGCAAACAAAAGTGATTATCATTTACATAGAAAACTAATTTAATTTGGGAAACAATATTTTCATTCATAATTTTTATTTTTAAAGTGTGTTCATTTCTTCTGCAAACCCTTATTGTCATGCCAATTCCCCCATTCCGTAATACGGAGCTCAATGCCGTCAACGCGGATTGTTTGTACTTATGCTGATCGGAGTGGATTGGCGCCGTAACTCGCTGAAGGTCGCGAGTTGAATTCTCAATACTCCTGACATTTTTCCAAAATGGAAGTAAGGTGAAAAACCAGCCAAAAGTTTTGAAAGTCACTATAATACGGAAAGAAAAATACACGCTGAGGGAAATTGATAATCAAACACAATGTCACAAATTTAAGAAAACTAAAAAAAAATTAATCGGTTTTTGAAACTTTTCCCATTTCGGAGGGCCTATTCTTCCACTATGAAAGTGTACTGAAAAAATTAAAATATTTGAATAAATTTCATAGTTTAAGGGAATCAAATTACACAATCTAGATAACCAATGTACTGGTTCAAAATATGTGCAACAAACTCGCATATTGATTATTGAATTTCCTGATTACGAACGTCACTTCACGGTGAAAACGGAATGAAATGCACACAAATTGCATACAATTCATTTCGTTTTCACTGTGAAGTGACGTTCGTGATCAGGCCCGGCTAGTTTTACGTGCAATATTTAAATCACGTGAGAACTATGACGAATCTCGTGAAGATAAGATAAACAAGCAACTTGCACCGCCTGCTATTGCACATACATCTCGACGTATTTCATCCAATACCTGATGGAATACTTGAAACCAAATAACAATTCTACGAGACAAGAAATATTTGACTTATTAAAAAAGAAATAAAGAGGCTGTAATTAATTATAACAAGAAAAATAACCGCGTAGAGCCAAATCCAGTCATCATATTAAATACACGAGAGAAAATCCTCAAGATTCTTTCGTAACCTGTTACTCTATATTAGATGTTTCATGTGTACCTGTTTTAGCAACAAACAGCGTTTGGTTACTGTATCTGGAAAATAAGCGAAAATAAAAGACAAAAACCCGTCCCTTCTCATTCTTCTTCGTCTGTGTTTGTGAGCCAGTTTGCAAATAATGGAAAAAAGTTGCTGTTCTGCGCAAATCAAGCAGCGATTTCATTCACTTAATGATTATTATGTGCTGAGATTCCCATTTTCAAATATTTGACTACAGATAAAGAACAAATTGATTGCAATTGGATACGTAACATTCTATAGATGCTATCTCTTATCTTTAGGATGTTTTATATGATACAGATAAAATTGACAGATACATTGAGAAATTATTGGAAAAAAATAAGATACTGTTCAAGGACTTTTACTATATGATTGTGAATCTCTACTGCTTGGTTTTAATTCTAGATGTTTTCAACGTTATGTAGACGTCAAACAAATTCTACGCCAACGTTGATCACCAAATGTTCATGTTTCCATGCATATTTCCAAATAATCACAAACAAATGGAGAAAAAAAACGGCTACCACGAAAACAACACAACTTGTTCGTAGACATCAACGTTAGTTTGCTGTGTCTTGTCTTCTCTTAAGTTTCACTGACATATTCCTCTGACCACTGATATACTTTTTTAAGATTCACTTTCACTTCTCGTCTTCGACGACTTTCTTCAATACTTTCATAAATTTGCGAGATCACCATTCAACTTTTTTCATTTTTTCATATTTAAATCTAGTAATCAACAATCTTGGTAATATTTATATATCTAAAATACTTTTGTAACTTCAATAAACTAATTCTCCTCTGTTCTAATTACTAATCCAACTTTATAAATGAGCGAAAACACGGAGTAATCCAGTAAAGCCAACCGAACTGAACGAAACTCACTAACACACTGCGCTAGCGGTTAAACCATACTGTGAATGATACCAAAGCAACAATTTGTGCTCTCATCGATGTTACTGGAAAAGAGAATCGGTGGAATGACTTTAAAGCAAAAGGTGTGCATAGAATCTCATATGCAGTTGTATGCACTTATTTGTGACGTGTGCACAAAAACAGTCACTTTTGAATTAAAATTAAATGATTGCACCAACAATTGCGAATTCGTATTGTTGTAATATTGCTTTTTCTAGGCTAAGAGGCTGTAATTTGTCATGCAATCACAAGGTGACCATGGACGCCATTTGAACATATATATTTAGATCGTATTAGAGATTCATTTGAAAACACAATTACACTAGGATATGTAGTTGCGGTCGTAAAGAGTGATGGCGAAACGAGGTTACGTATAATACTCAGTTATCGCAATGCAGTAATTAGTTTACCCCTTGAAGATTCCGAAAGGAAAAACGATAATTCAGAATAATCCTTTAGTTTTCCTAACGATTTTGTCTAATCCTCTTTTTAGGTCATTTTCAACCTATTGCCTAGCTGGACTGTAAAAAGAAGCCAGAAATCCCTCTCTTATGAACTACCGAAGAAACACGCTACAGCCGTTCTTCGTTTACTTTACATTCAACTAATTCTTGGACTGGTTAAGCATCTCGCCAAATAATTAGTGTTCGATTCTGAACCCACGTTGTATTTATCTATGTATTGTCTCGTCTCTAATCCATGAAATATATCTACGAACTACGTTCTGCCGAAATCCTAATACTTAATGTTATTGAAAGTTATTCGAAGGAACGGGACGTTCGTGCATTTCGCGAAAAAATGCCCTTTACAAACCAAACAAGAACATCTATAGGAATCTGGTTCGTTTGGCTAGTAGTACCTCTAGGTGCAGTGTAATTCAGCCGTGTCCTTTCACGGGATCTCGTCGGAGTTCAAAATCAGGACACCTGTCACAGCTACGATTATGATCAAACCATCATCATTCTTTTGAGGTATAAATAAATAAATAAAAACACGTTGTATGTGATTTGCACTTCAAGAGACCAAAACACTCAAATCTACTCAACATATTTCTATACATATTTCTATACGTACATGTAAGTGTACGTAAGAAATATTTGTACATGAGAAATGTGCTTCACACAATTTGAACGCCGCTTTGACGCAAATCGGTACGAATAATGAGTCATTCACAATAATGTTGAGCGAAAAATAATTTGGGTTGACGGAAATGAACCAACTAGACCCAAAGGTGGTCTTCACCCGAAGAAAGTGTGTTAGGTTGGATTGGAAAAAAAAAAATGTATTATTAGCTTCTATCAAGCAACCAGAATGAATTAAAGGCAACCATGTAGGACAAACTTCCAGAAGCAGTACCAACGTTTCTTGGAACAAAATAATTATTTATTTATTTACTGTACCATTGGCATACGCAAAATCATACCGTTAGGTAGGCCATGATTTGTAGCCATGGTACGACAGTAACAAAATGAAAAAAGTTAGAGTTTAGTTCCAACCACCAAACAGAGAAGTCGAAATAAATCAAGCTCTTAACATTAAAAATTAATTTCATTCTTTGGAAGAACCTAACAATTTTGGTGACGAGGAGAAGTTCTTGCCATTTTCCGGAAGCAACGTCAAGCTTGTTCCTGTTCCTGTTCCTGTTCAAGTTCAAATTCCGTTCCGCTTCTGAAGCCCTCAAACCGTCACGAATTCAAGAATGGCCGACGCAGATTTAAAGCAAGCGATTCTCCGGCTGACTGATCTCATCGCAAACCAACAGCAGCAGATTGCAGCTCTCCAGCAGGGTAACGCCAATCAAGTTGGAACGAGAAGATAATCGAGTCACTCTCCACGGGAATCGACGAGTTTCAGTACGATCCAGACGGCGGCATCTTCTTCGATTCGTGATATGCTCGATACGAGGACGTGTTCAAGGAGGACGGAAAGCATTTGGATGACAAAGCAAAGGTCAGGCTACTTCTGCGGAAAATCGGCACGCAATTCCACGAACGCTACGTGAACAGCGTTTTGCCGAGTCATCCGCGGGATTTTTCATTCGAAGACACCGTCAAGAAGCTGAAGAAACTTTTTGGACGCCAAAAGTCACTCTTCAACGTACGCTACCAGTGTCTTCAATACGTGAAAAATGAAGTCGACGATTTTTCATCTTACGCAGCATCGGTGAACAAGCACTGCGAAGCGTTCCAGATCGAAAAGCTATCCAGCGACCAATTCAAGACGCTCAGGTTCGTATGCGGTCTCCAGTCACCACGCGATTCGGATATCCGGACCAGGCTGATCGGGAAGTTGGAAGCTGAAGAAAACGCGCCACCCGCCGACGGTGCCAACCTCAAGCTTGAAAACCTGGTTGAGGAGTGCAACCGCATCATCAACTTTAAGCAAGACACGCAAATGATCGAGAAAGGTTGTACGGACAAGTCTAAAGTCAACGCAATCTCTCGTCATCGTACTTCAAACGGAAAGGAGAAGAAGTCACCAAAAACACCTTGCTGGTTCTGTGGGGATCTTCATTATGTCACGGAGTGCCCCTACCAGACACGCACATGTTCAAAGTGTAAACGAAAGGGCCACAAGGAAGGGTACTGCTCCTCATCCGAGAAGAAGCCGACGAAGCAGATCGACAAACCCAAACCTAAGGACATCGTCAAGTCTTAAGGTATTGCGGTTAAGCGAGTTGATCTGAAAGCAAAGCGGAAGTTCGTGAAAATCGACATCAACGGTGTACCAGCAAAGTTGCAGCTGGATTGTGCATCTGACATCACCATCATCTCCAAACGAACTTGGACATCGGTGGGTAAGCCTGTCATCGAGACAACGAATGTCGCTGCTGTGAGCGCCTCGGGTGACGGCATCGACATCGTAGGTGAATCCAACGCTGAAATCACCATCTAAGACGTGACGAAAGTGGGCCGCATTTTCGTTACAAGCAATCCGGATCTCAACGTTCTGGGAATTGAAACGATCGATCAGTTCGATCTCTGGTCGGTTCCGTTCAGTTCATTAGTCAACTCAATCCAACAAAACTCAAACGCAACAATGCAGAAGCTGCAAGCGAAGTTCCCTGAAGTGTTCCAACCAACCCTCGAATGCTGCACCAAAGCTAAGGTAACGCTCTACCCGAAGCCAGATGCACGACCTGTGTACTGCCCCAAGCGACCGGTTGCCTACGCTGCCCTTCCGAAGGTTGATGCTGAGCTGCAGAGACTTCAAGACAACGGGATCATCTCTCGTAAGACGCCAGCTCATCTATTTCTAGGTCGACCGCTACGAACGACACTGGATCTGCTGAAGTCGTGTCCTCCAAGTCCAACGCTGGTCAACGAAAAGCAAAATTCCTAGTTCAACAGACGACACGGTGCGATGAAACGAACTTTTGATGCTGAAGAAATGGTCTTTGCCCAGGTTCATTATCGTGACACAACAGAATGGGTTCCAGATCAAATCATCGAGCGCAAGGGTAACGTAAACTACACCGTGTTGCTCGAGAACGGACGACTCATGCGAGCACACACAAACCAACTTCGACAACGATATGGAAGCGATGCCGATGCTGATTCTACACCTCAAAATCAACTTCTTTTGGCACTGCTGATCGATTAATTTCAATCTTCAAGATATGAAACCTCCGAGTCCAGTAGTTCCTCCAAAAGAAGATGAGCAACCGATTCCTGATGATGAGCCGATGCCTGTCGATGATGAACTAGAAGTTGTTGAAGACGACGATAACGACGATGAATATGATGTTCCTATTGAAGACTCTCCACAACCCGTCAGGCCAGAAGGAAGACTTCGTAGGCTCCCAGCATGGCTTGCACCGTACGATATTTTCTAAAAAAAGTCAAAGGAGGGTTGTGTCCGAGACACGACCGCATAGTTGACGTAGGATTCCGTTAGGCTTTCTGTTGATTTTGGATGTTTGAATTATTACATCGTTAAACTCTTTGACTATGATTTGGGCCATTTTTTTGGTTGTTGGGTATTGTTTGTTCACACCACCAGAGTTTACCGTGTGATGATGACAGAAGGATGGTAAACAGTCGTTGGATGGTGCGTATCAGATAAAAGACACAGAAGTGGAACGAGATATGATAAAACCGCCCTCTGTGATTTTGGACGAGATGCCTCCTGTGTTATGTATGGATGAAATGAAGAAAAAAAAAACTAACCAATGTGAAAATTAACACAACAAAATAGACAGCTTAAACCAAACGACACGTTCTCGAGCGGGAACATACCTTGGTTTTTATTTATGAAAATTGAAATAAATCGTTTCATACATCAATCATTTTCAACTGCTACCATATACAATTTTACACTTACACTTGTGCTAAATTTTTCACAAACACGATCGGTCATTGATATGAAATTTCACGAAGCAACCCACATTTAATTTCCAAATTTTAATTTTATTTGCTAGAATTAATCGTATCACACACCTTACTTGCAATATAAAAATATCCCCGACTTGCATATATTTGCAATGTCGATTTCCCTCGGGCACCTTGGTTTTGATGTCTCTATTAGGGAATACATTTCGGTAGGAACGAAAACTCCTCCTACTTTCATGTATTTGCAATGCCGATTTCCCCCAGGCAGCTTGGTTTTGATGTCTCTGTTAGGGACCCGCCGCATGTGTCGTCAATTTCGACCAATCAGAAGTGGGTGTTTCCGTTAGGATAGGGGTTGAGATTTTTCAATTGTTCGATAGTCAGTTTCATAAATTATATTATTTTCTTCAATATAAAAAATTGTTACGGAGTGCCGAAATCGATTGACGCAAAAATTTCAACAATCCATCATGAAATGACTGAGCAATAAGCGTTTGAAATTGGACAATTTTCACGATGTGCTCGATTTTAGATTTTCAATTTGTACCTCAATATGTTCCCGAAAGACGTAGTCCTATGTCAAAAGGAAGATGTACCATTGGCATACGCAAAATCATGCCGTTAGGTAGGCCATGATTTGTAGCCATGGTACGACAGTAACAAAATGAAAAAAGTTAGAGTTTAGTTCTAACCACCAAATAGAGAAGTCGAAATAAATCAAGCTCCTAACATTAAAAATTAATTTCATTCTTTGGAAGAACTTAACATTTACAATGATACTATATCTCAGAAAGAAATTGGATCTTATTCACAACATTATTTCGCCAATGAACCCTGCCCATTGCTGTAGTACTCCAACTCCCGCTGCAACGATTTTGACAGGTTTAGAAGGGTAACATATTTTCTTCAGGAAAAGGAAGGAAGGAAATGTTGACAATGTTCACACTCACATTCATCACACTCAATTCTTAAGCCTATCTTATCTATATAAATAAAACTGTAAGGCACAATCTGTTGGTAAGCGAAAAACCCGAAGAAAGGATGGTCCGATTTCAGCCTTCTTTATTTTGTTGTATTCGTCTCTTCCCGTAGATCAATATAGCGGAGAGAAAATATTTAATTTCCATATGTTCTAATAACGGAATAACGCATTCCTATATCTTCTATCTATATAAACAAAAATGGAAGGCCAAATGTGTTGGTGTGCCTTAAACCCGAGGAAGGAATGGTCCGATTTGAGCTGTCTTTATTTTGTAATATTCTCTGTATCAAACATGTATTCCATGCAACGGAGAAACATGTTATTTCCAAATGCTTGAAGAATCTTGAACGAGAATTTTGTCTTTAAATAATTTTATATTATAAGGACGAATAAAGTAGAAGTACTAGACAATTTATAGTAAAAGGAAATTGTAAAGGGTCAAAGGGTAATCAATCAATGAAGAGTTCAGTGATTGGACTCACTAACGTTCACTAAGTAAGAAAACGTGGATGTTTGAAAGGATTCAAATCAAAAAATCTATTTAGGGCGGGACGAAGTCCGTCGGGTCAGCTAGTATCTAATATGTATTTACATTTCACCTTATTCTATTGTTAGTAAGAAGGGATTTTATTTCTCGCGAAGGAAAAAGAAAAGGAGAATATAAGGATATAAGGACAATCACACCAGAAGATCGATAACTTTTAGGAATACATATATTTGGGACATGTAATCAAGGTCTAACCGAGCCAACACATCTCTCACCGGCACATTGGGCTGCCTTCTTCTGGCCCTATGAGAGTTCTCTAAATTCGATCTGGCAATAAGATACACCTCGCACGACGCACGACATGCACAGATATTGTTATCGGCAAGATTAAAACGAAGGAGTAGCGCGTCTAACGAACAGTGATTGGACATTGCCAGTTAGCGATGTTGTTTTTACGGACTAAAGAATAAAATTCATTGAAGACGATTTGACGCTGATAAATATCGCCTTCATTTGCACCTGCCTTTGCCAATGAATCAGCCCTCTCATTACCCGGAATTGAGCATTGTGAAGGGACCCAGACAAAGGTAATGACATAACAGCGTCTGGTTGAAGCACTCAAAATTTCTCGTATTCTCTCAAGGAAATACGGCGAGTTCTTTTCCGACCTCACTGAACGGATAGCTTCGACAGAGCTAAGACTATCCGTTACAATGTAATAATGTTCAACAGGTCGTGAGGCTACGCTGTCCAATGAATTAGACATCAAGAGAGATAATCATTGCAAGGAGGGGCTGTTATCGAAGAAGATCCAAAACACGGTTTTTTTAGCGTGCTATTCCAGCAGCTTTAAAGCTGTAATATATTAAGGCATGTTACATACATCTGATGGAATCAAATAATAAATTTCTTACATTTTCAGTGTTTCAGTTTCTCTTCTCGACTAACTCGGTTCTAACCCTACTTCTGGGATGCAACAAAGGTGCAACGAGGTCTAAATGCAAACATATAGAAATTGAAATTTCCACCAATTTTCAGATGAATATTGTTTGTTATTTACTAATCTCGTCTTAGATTTTCTTTCACAGCTCAAAAACGGCAATAAACCTTATCTACGCTAACAAAATACTCCGATTTCTGATTTAAACAATCCGACTACGCTTCCAAACGATATCTATAACTCACTGATTATGACTTTTTTTCCATTTCTGTTACAAACGTCAGAGTGACATATTTGCCCGCGCGAGGGAATGGTCAGTGGATTCACTCCGATGCAGTGTGCCCAGTATCTACCGCAACATTCCCCGACCCGTGATCCACTTCCGTTTCCGATGCTTGATTCTCAGAACCGGCCGATCTGCCAACATCTAGAACCGCTAACTCCACAGCGGGTCTGGAAAATACTCCTCTCGCGGTTTGTACTTTTACCCGTCTAACTTGGCCATCCTTACCCGGGTAAGTCTCCAGAACACGTCCTCTTTCCCACCGATTTCACTGATCCTCGTCCATAATAATCACCAAATCTCCTGGTTCTAGCGGTTTCGCTCGCTCGAACCATTTCGTTCGCCGCGTCAGCATTGGCAGGTACTCGCGAATCCACCTACGCCAAAATTCGTCTACCATATGTTGTGATAGTTTCCAACTATCCCGTAATGCGCTTATGTTGTCGACTGGAGCGGTGATTGGTTGCTTTACCCCACTGGAACTATACAGCAGAAAGTGGTTCGGTGTTAGAGCCTCTTGTTCCTCTTTCTCCAAGGGAACGTAAGTCAACGGTCGTGAATTGATGACTCCTTCTGCCTCCAGCAATACAGTCTCCAATACTTCGTCACTTGGGTGACGGGAATTGTTCGTTATAGCCTTCATAGCTACTTTAACCGACCTGACCATACGCTCCCATGGTCCCCCCATGTGTGGAGCAGCGGGAACGTTGAAGTACCACTTAGTGTGGGCGTTCGTAAATGTTGAAGCACAATCTTTGTTAATCTGTTGCACGCGTTTTCTCTCTTCCGACAACAGCCGATTTGCGCCAACAAAGTTGGTCCCGTTGTCACTATATACTTCCAATGGTGCTCCACGCCTCACCACGAACCTCCTAAAGGCCATTACGCATGAGATCGTAGACAAACCGTGACAAACCTCCAGATGAATCGCACGTATTGTGAGACAGGTGAACAAACACACCCATCTCTTGACTACACTCCTTCCAACTTTAACCTCCAGAGGCCCGAAGTAGTCGACGCCTACGTAAGTGAACGGACGTATGAACGGTGTTAATCGAACTTTGGGGAGTGGTGACATCAATGGGGGAGCAGGTACCGCTTTCCTGATCATGTACAACTGGCAACTTCGACTTACTTTCCGAACGAGGGAGCGAAGACTTTGTATGAAAAACTTTTGCCTTATTTCATTACAAACGGTTTCCCCGTTTGCGTGAAGGAACTTTTTATGGTAGCTGTCGACTATCAGCATGGTAACCCTGTGTGTCTTTGGAAGAACTATAGGGTACCTGGCTGAGTACGGGGTCAGTGAAGCAGCCTCTGTACGACCGCTGACTCTTATAATACCCGCTTCATCCAAGAACGGTACTAACGGATATAGAGAACTAGATTTTACTAATGCCATTCTTTTTTGCAAACATTCTATTTCACTGGAATATGCTTGAGTTTGAGCCTGACGCAATAATGCACCTTCTGCTTTGATGAGTTCATCCTTACTGAGGTATGTACTGTCGTCTCTGATGATCTTCTTGCCGACTGATGCCACTTTGAAGACGTAAGCCATTGTACGCAGAAGACGATGCCAGTTCGTAAAACGCTCAACATCTATTACTGCTTCCGCAATATCCGAATGGTGCAGAACAACTTCACGCAGTTCTTCTGTTGTTTCATGTAAGGTACCTTTAGATTCCTTAGGCCAATGCTCCTCAGATTCATTCAGGAAGGTTGGACCTTGAAACCAGCGGCAACTTGGGTTGAAATTTGGTCCGGAACCCCATTTGGTGGCATCATCAGCCACGTTGAGTTTTGTCGGTATGTGCTGCCATTCGTCCATCCTGGTGATCGATAGGATTTCACCGACTCGAAACGATACGAACTGGTGATACTTCCGAGATTCTGAACGAAGCCACGCCAGTACTGTCGCTGAATCTGTCCATAAGATGCGCTTGCTAATGTTGAGTGTGAGGGCCGAACAAACCATCTGCATTAGTCGAGCTCCCATCATTGCTGCCTGCAGCTCTAGCCTCGGAATGGAGAGCGGCTTCAAGGGTGCAACTTTCGTCTTTGCGGCCAGGAATGAACATCGTCCGCCGTAGTCGTTAGGAACTCTGATATATGCAACACATGCGTATGCCTCTTCACTGGCGTCAGTCAAAACATGAATTTCTACTTCTCTAAACTTCCATAGATCGGTATCACGAAAGAAGAATCGGGGAACTCGCACTTCGCTAATTTGGCTCAGCATTTTTGCCCACCGGAACCACTGGTCGACTAGATGTTCAGCTACTGGTTCGTCCCAGCCTGTGCCTGTGCGCCAAACCTCCTGCATCAGGACCTTTCCATGGATGACGAAATGAGCGAGAAAACCAAGTGGGTCGAAGATCTTCATTACGGTTCGAAGAATTTGCCTTTTTGTAGGTGCTGTTGCGTGATCAATTATCTGTTGTACATCTACCGGCACTTGAAAGGTGAAAATATCCGCACCCGGGATCCACATCAGGCCGAGGACTCGATCGAATTCTTCCTGCTGGTCAAGCTTCATTGGTTTGCATAGCGTTCGATCCGCTTCTCCTAGTAATGAAATTACAGTCATTGAGTTCGACTGGAACTTAACTAGTTCGAAGCCAGCTGCCGCATGAATTGCTTTCACCTCTTGCATCAACCGTACCGCTTCATCGACCGTGTCTACACTGAAAAGACAGTCGTCGACATAGTGGTCGTCAATTATTATACTGACCACTCTTGGGAAGGAATTAGAATACTGATGAGCATGTTTGTTCTTGACGTACTGTGCTATAGACGGGGAGCACGTTGCACCAAATGTAGCGACGTCCATGACCCAGATTTGTACTGCTTCAGAAGGTTCGTCTCGCCATAAGAATCGTTGTGATTGTTTATCTTCTTCTCGCACCAATATTTGGTGAAACATCTCGCGGATGTCACCACACACCGCAATGTTTCTTTGACGAAAACGAAGTAAAACAGCAAATAAAGAGGTAAGAAAGTCTGGGCCTTTCATTAGCATATCGTTCAACGATATTCCGTTGACTTTCGCTGCGGCGTCCCATATTAGGCGGATTTTCTCGGGCTTCCTTGGGTTAGTCACCACCCCCAACGGGAGGTACCAGACCCTCCTTCGATCTGTCTGTTCGATTTCTTTCTTCGTTGCTCGATGGGCGTACCCCTTATCCGCGTAACCTTTGATCTGCTCTTTTACCTTCGCTCTAAGTTCTGGATCACGTGCTAATCGTTTCTCCAAACTGGCAAGCCTCTTCATTGCCATCGGGAAACTGTCCGGAAATATCGGTTTGTCCACTCTCCAAAGCAGACCCGTTTCGTACCGCTTACCCCTTTGAGTTGTTATTCGTTCTAGGATCTCCATCGCGCGTTGATCGGATTCCGATTCTAGTCTTTTAGTAACTGCTGCTTCCTCTACGACGAAGAATCTCTTCATCGCGTCGTGTAGCTGTTCGTTACTCATATCACCAGTCATGTGAAAGTTCAATTCTTCAATGGAATTCCTACCGCCTTTACATCTTCCGTATATACACCATCCAAGTCGCGTCTTAGTTGCGACAGGGTCGCTACAACCTCCTTCTCGTGACTTAAGAGTGTCAACAACCGAACATGCTCCAGTCCGATTATCATTCCGGGTCTGACGTCAGTGTAGTTATCGATGGGAAGACCTCGTAGATGAGGAAACACTTTCGACAACTGAATGTAATCCAGCGATTGATTTGGCAACCCTAGTTGGCGTACAGTTCGTACATTTTCTATAACAAATCTTTGTTTGAAGCCGACTCCAGCGATTTGCAGTGACACTCGCTGGGATGTTTTTTCATGACGTCCGATTTTTCCCGTCCAGCTTAGCCACAGCACATCCGGCTCTCCGGAAATTCCCAGCTGAGCCGCTAGCTCTTCTTCGAGCAGTGTAGAAGACGAACCCTCATCGAGAAACACGTAAGTGTTGACCGCTGCATCGTTTCCATATAGAGTAACTGGTAAATATCGGAATAGTGAAACTGTTTTCGAAAAGTGGTGATGTTGATGAACTACGTAGCTGGGATTTGGCGTGTCATACAATGAAGCATCTCGAGCATTATGTAGGAGAGTATGATGACGAATGCGACATCCTTCAACACCACACTGCTTCTTTGATCTGCACGGCCATTTTCTGTGTGGCACTAGACATATGCGACAGAGATTCATCTGTCTGACTGCCTTCCAACGACCATCTATATCTAATGACTTGTAACTGTCACAGTTCGCTATCAAGTGTTCATTCGCACCACAGTAACAACAGGTATGGGAAGTTGATTCTACCATCTGTTCGCTTTTCTCGTCCACATCTGTTGCTTCCCCAGTGTGAGTAAACAATTTCTCTTTCGGCTTTTTTCTATCTGTCCCGGTGTACTTTGCGTGATTCTGTGCAGAATCTAAATCGACACTCAAATCTGAGGCCACATTCATTAGATCCGTCATGAACTCGTTAAACGTCGCCAAATTGACATTTAGATGACCACGCTTGAAAACACCCCACTGCATTTTCATGGGTGTCGGCAGCTTTTCCACGAGTTCCTGGAGTAACATCGGATTTAACAAATGTGCCTGCTGGTCGGAAAGAATACAATGATCCACGAGATTTTGTACCGCCAATCCATATACAACAATAGATTGGAGGTTATCAGACTTTAGAGTTGTTACACTACGCACTCGTTTCAGTAAAGAATTGATCAGGAGCTCTGGTCTGCCATATAATCTGCGTAGAGTTTCCAACACGTATGGTACCGAAGCTGGTAGTAATAAACGGCTTCTGACAGCTTCCAAGGCATTACCCCCAAGACAGCGTTGCAATCTGGCCAAATTCTCAGCATCTGTATAGCCGCATACTTCAGTGGTGTTCTTGAAAGAACTGATGAAAATAGGCCACTCTTGCGGATCACCAGTAAATTTTGGAAGTTCCTTCGGCATCACCTGCCGGGCCGCTAGCTGGGCGTTTGTTGGTCCTAGCGGGATTGCATCCCCCGACCCGTAAAGACTTTGTCTCGGCAGCACAGGCTCCATTGCCGATGCAAGATACACTGGTGCAGATGCTAGTGGTTGCGAAAACTCTCGACATACTGTGGAGGAATTCGATACATACCGAGAATATGGGTTTTGGGCGGATGGCAATAACGTTGGCTGAGCGATTGTGTCTTTTGCCTCCACGATATGAGGAATCGTGCCTGCCACGGAGGTACAAACTCTTGTCTCAACCGTATTAATACATTTCAATTACGGTCGCGTAACATCCGAAACAGAAAACAAAACTGGATATCTCGAAGCGGCAGTAGTAATCATTGTTTGAATTTCCCTATCACGGTACATGGTATTCGACGTGGTTGTTGCTACCTTGGGGATCGTAGTACCATCTCCACCGGAATACTTTTGATAACACATCTCTTGTTCGGACACTATTTGTTGCACCGACAATCCTGTTGATGGCCTTTTTTCGACGGTCTTCACTATCGACTCTTGACCGGTTGGAGTAGATGTTTTCTGCGGCAAATGTTGAATGTTTACCTCTGACTCAATCGGTAACAATGTGGAACTCGAAGCTGTCGGCGATGTTTTCTTTCGAGCACCAAGATGTCGATCAGCATCATTAGTTGTTTCCGTAGGGAAAGATGTAAATTTATTGAGCTGACTAGATGGTGCAGGTTCTATTGTTCCCACTTCTTCCACCCTCGCTCTCTTCAGCCAAACCTCCAGCTGTTCCCGTTTACTTTTGGAATTAACTTCGCTTTGTCTGTTCATGGTTTCGTTATCTTCATCCAGCTGCATCAATAACTCAAACTTCTGCTTCACATACGCTTCCTCTTTTTCCAACCGCTTCATTTCGAGTTTTCGCTGCTCTTCCAGGAGTAACAGACTCAATTCAATCCGCTGTGACTTCCGGCTAGCTTTACTTCAGCTACTCAGCTACGAGTGAAATTTACTTCGAATGAATTCGCTTTATTTCCCACAGCTGCTTATCTGCAACGTCTTCAAACACAGGCACCTTAGACGTTTTACGCGGTAAATTCAACGCAACTTAGCGATTGAAAATCTTTAAAGTATGTTATCGAAGAAGATCCAAAACACGTTTTTTTAGCGTGCTATTCCAGCAGCTTTAAAGCTGTAATTTATTAAGGCATGTTACATACATCTGATGGAATCAAATAATAAATTTCTTACATTTTCAGTGTTTCAGTTTCTCTTCTCGACTAACTCGGTTCTAACCCTACTTCTGGGATGCAACAAAGGTGCAACGAGGTCTAAATGCAAACACATAGAAATTGAAATTTCCATTTTCCAAATTTCCATTTTCCATTTTCAGATGAATATTGTTTGTTACTTACTAATCTCGTCTTAGATTTTCTTTCACAGCTCAAAAACGGCAATAAACCTTATCTACGCTAACAAAATACTCCGATTTCTGATTTAAACAATCCGACTACGCTTCCAAACGATATCTATAACTCACTGATTATGACTTTTTTTCCATTTCCGTTACAAACGTCAGAGTGACATATTTGCCCGCGCGAGGGAATGGTCAGTGGATTCACTCCGATGCAGTGTGCCCAGTATCTACCGCAACAAGGGGCCATGTTTGCATCAATTGCTGCAAAATTGTCTTTAACACTGGAAGCATTGAGATGACAACGGTTCTGATAAAGTCGGAAACGTTAGAACACGTGAAGATTTGATCAACAAGGTCAGTCAACTTTATAAATCCCGATCGGGAAGTTGAACTGGACGGAAAAACGGGGACAGTTGGGTTTTTTTGATGTCCCTTCGAGTGTTGGGCCGTTCGAAGGTGAATTATTCCCAGGGAAACCAGGAGGAACTTGATTTTGCTTGTCCGCTGCACTCGATTTTTTAGGCATGCTAACAGGGGGTATAACCGGAAGGGCTTGTCCTTGAACTTTAGGAGTAGTCACATTTTTGCGCCGGGGATTCCCATGGAAAATGAACAGTATGCCCCCGTTAGCTATGTCCGCTTCCATTTCGTCAACGGGCAACGTGGCGAAGACATTTTGTGTGTTGATTGGTTGTTGTTGGGCCAGTGGAGAAGCGCCTTTTAAAATATTCGCATAAGTGCGTTTTGAGCGTTCCTTCAAAGAGCGCTTCTGTTTCTCCCAGCGACTCTTGTAAGTTTCACAAGCTGAGAGCACGTGTGGGAACCCCCGCAATATAGACACTTATGCTCAGTCGCACTGCAGGATTCATCCACATGTTGCTCTCCGCAAGTTGCACAACGCTCCTCGTTGGCACAATAAACTGAAGTGTGACCAACTGACTTGTTCTTTGTGCAATTTCGCTTGTTTAGGTCAATCACGGAGAGCAACTACGAAGTGTACAGTCTACCCAAGCACAAGCTCTCCCCCATCACGATGAAAGCTGTACCAAGCTCGTTGTGTTGCCGCAGCTCTAATAGATTGTATAACAAACTTGAAACAATCATGCCATCAAGCCTTTCCAGCACACCTCTTGCAGCGCTACGATGTTGGAATTGCGGACTCTCAATATTTTCGAAAGAATTTGGGTACTCGAAAAAAAGTTAAGAGACTCGCATTTTCATGTCCCATTTCCTATCTCTAGTCCGTGTTCTTTGCAATCTCTAGTCCAATTGTCCTGTCTCGAATTTCTTTGCGAATTTTCCTGTGTTACGGATGGCTTGCACATACGCTGTTCTGACTCGTGAAGAAACAGCTCTTCACGTAGTCCAGTCGTTTACCAACAAAACGTTGCAAAATTGATGATTGAATAAATCTATGCCTCCATACAGAAATGATTTTGATTTTTTTTTTCCAAAAAATCGGTCCGAGCTCTTGGGTTAACCAAATATATATTATTCCATACTAAATAGCACAACGTGATAAGAACTCAGAACTAATACACTCAAATTGGAAAATACAAAGAAGCGACATATTTTCTCCAATAAATTTTATTTGACTTTAATGAATTCAGTTTAAAGCGATTAGGTGAGGAAAGTGCGTAACCTAATATAACCGTACAAATAATAAAACCTAATAAAATACAAAAAATGTCAACTTTACTGTACTATTATGTACTTTGATTGAAGAACACACAATTATGATGTAGAAACAAAACATTCAATTGAACCTTCTGCAGAAAAATGCAGATGTTAGCCAATTATCGATTTTTCGTCTATTTTTTTTTATTTTATTTTTTTTATTCTAGCTACTATGTCCACGCAACAATCATCATGTGTCGGTAATCCCAGTCCCTTACCGCTCACATTTTCGGTCTGCTGCATCGGTATTGGCACTATTAATAACGCAACAAAGGAAGCCTAATATCAACAGTCCCGCTGTGAACAGCCCAACTGTGAACATTCGAACAATAGCAATATTCTTACGCCGAAAAAAAAGGCGACATGTGTTGTGCATCGATAGAATAGGAATTCTCTTGCGCCTAAACGGCTACTGTGTTATAGATAAAACAAATGTTTATCGAATGATAGCGATACTCTTACGCCTCAAAATGGTAACAGTGTAATATACAACAAAAGTTATCTTAAGATAAAAAATGTACACGAATGAATTCGGCTCTGTTACAAAAAAACATATTGATACAATTGGGTAGTTTTATGGGTTTATTCACCCCAGTTCATGAGCTCTTTACCAAACTATGTTGTGTTTTCCTGGTGAAAGTACGTGTTTCATGAGAATATATTGGACACGGTGTACAATGTTTTTGTCAGGAGAACAGGAGAAGGGAGAATAAAATAATTCTTATTTCTCGATTGTACCACAGAGAATGTTTGACACACGAATTGATTTGTTTGTATATTCTTAATCTTAAGAATATATTCGCCTTTTTATTAAATATTTCAATACAATAGCATGAAAAGTGAATCCACGTTGTTTGAACTGTGCAACGAGCTTTTTTTTGTTGAACACAAAATATTGCGTATCATCGTAACAACATACAGTTACAGCCACCATATGTCAATGCATCTCATAATTATTTTGGTGCGCTGTGTTGTAGACAAAGCTCTTGTGAACCAGTAAAGAATTTTGATGCACGCAAACGTCGGATGAACTTTCATTTTAATATTGGGACTGTTTACAAATGCACCATGGCAAATATAATCGATAACAACTTTGTTCCATCCACAATATCCACTAATTATGTCACTAATTCTTTATTTGTCGATAAAACTAATAACGTATTGAGTAATCGATATTAGTAAACTATTGAAAAACATTCATACCTCTCTAATATTGTTATATTTTCCTTTGCTCGTCCGATTTTCCGTCCATTGGAAAGATTGGAACTATCCGCAAGTACCGTAATCTCAATAGCGAACTGATTAGTACTTGTTTATAATGAACACTTTTCACCTTAATTATCCACAAACAATGCGTATGAACTTCAACTGAAGGGACCACTATTCAATCTAGTTTACAGTTTCTTTTGATGCGCAACATACATAGCCTGTCTCTCGCACAACAGCAGATGTCGGTAATCAATAGTACCACTTTCGGAACCGTATCACAAACTGTCGCTTGTTTTCATAGATTGGCTGTGCCAACCGGCATCTTCGAAATTTTTGGGAGCTCGATGTTACAGTTTCAAAATAACAGTGTACAAATAGAGATAAACATGAATAAATCAATCGGTAAACACAGAAGCGGCCCAAGAGTGTGTTAATTATGCTGAAAAAATGAAATGATAGTACGAAGATTGCTATGTCGGCACATTTCACTGAAACGGTATCACGCTCTTCGACTCTCTATTTTGCACGTTTAATTTCTCTTGCTCGCAGCAGCTCTCTTCTCCGCTGCATTTATGGAAAAACATAACAGAGAACTTATTCAGGGATGCCAGGCTAATTTTGTATTCAAAACAACAGTTTTGGTGAATACCGTGAATACAATTTCAGTAAACTCACCAAACTCACCCAACATTAGAACCAAGGCGCCTCTATATATACCAGGTGAAACAATCATATGAAATGCACTTTCAGCCATATTGGAATTGCTTTCGGTATTGTTTCCCACTCTACTTTGTTGTGCCAAATTGGTCCCAGAAAATAATGTCGACATCGGTACCGACATCGTGCCATTTTGCAATGATTTTGTCGACATATCCTTCGTGTTTGACAACCAAATACGGGCCAACACTGTGCCAATCTGGCACCACGTCGACCAAATGCGAAACTACTCGACCCTTATTTTGACTGTATTTATTTTCAAGTATAATCAAAAAGAAAGTAAAACAAACAGACAGTGGATGGAATTGATTAATTTTATTATATGTACAAATACATTACATTTCATTGCATAACATGCACGGCTATTTTTAAATTTAATTTCGTTACTACTTTGTTTGATTGTCTACCGATCGTTCCCTACCGGAATAGCGTTCAGTATTACAATTCATCAGTTCCATAATATCAATCCGTGACATCCTCTGATATTCTGCGTACTGTCGCGATGAATGAAGAAATCAATGATTTCTGGGCAATATGAAAAATGTAACAATTATAAATCGTTATCTATAAAAAAAATTCACAATAATATAAACATCTTAGCATATTATTACACAAATAGCAATCATTTAGCGCGAATGGGCTGACAAAATGCTATCGCAATCATTCCAATTTTCAATACTGAAACAAAACATAAATCGATTAAATATGTGACAACGATAGAAACCAATGCTCATACCTAACGGTCCTTGGTAATAGGTGAAAATTTAGACCTCCCATAAACAATATCCGGGGGCTATGTCATGATGAAAGTCATAGTATATAGGATCCTTTTGTAAATCCACATAGCGATGCTGGTGGTGGTTACTTTTTGTGTTGAAACACGCCACTTCAGTCAAAAGCTGGTGTTCACTCGTTCGCAGGAATTGACCATGAATCAATTTTGATAACCTTCAATTGTTCTGGTTCCTACACGCTATCAGTATATCGTTGGATACGTTGGAACGGCATCGGTCTTATTTCTAACCGCACATCACGAGACGATATGATGCAGCACCGGAACGTTAGCATACAAGTTCATCACTGCAAAACTCTCCGCACGGTTCTCTTCATATCACTATGACCACGAATAACTTTACGGATATGCTCAGGATGCATATCATTTTTCCGCGAATCGACAAATAAATACTGCCGTTTTCGTCTGCAACTGTTGCATTTTCATTCATTTTTCTTCGAAATAAAATATCCGATTCGTGGGGGCCCATTCATGGAATAAGTCGAACAACTGCTTGCTGCTGCTGTGTTTTGCTCGCTGCATTATGTAGGTCTTCCAATCTGTAATGTTGTTCAGAAAAGCTGAAAACACAAAATTCATCATGATCAATATTTAAATAAAACAACAAATCTTGTCGTACCTACGAAACTTGATTCTCGATCCATTCCATTCTCCGGTTTATTGTTTTGAACAAACTGTCATTATCATGAGAGAAAGAGAAAAGACTCGATCAGTGATGCCGTTTCGCTCTGTACAAGTAAAGTGCGATTCACATACAACATCCACGTCACGTTCACGCCCCGTCACGTTCCGTTACGTCAGTTATTCTACCATGCAATTCATACCCAGATTCATATATTTTCGAGCGGTTATGGACACCATGTCGACCGAGCGACGGAATTCCCACTTTCATATTTTTTCGAGCGGTTATAAGCACCATGTGGACCGAGCAACGGAAAGTGCTACAAAAGTGCCGGAATGTTACCCCGCCTTTCTCCCCATAGGCAGCACTGCCTATTGACGTATTTACGCAAAGCTGAATCAGCTCATGCGACATCTACATTAGAGTTCAGAACCACAAAAGTGAGGGTGTTTGTTTATTTTACGCACTGAAAAGCAAGATTCAGTGGTAATTATTCATTTTATTTCAATTTAGATTCATTTCAGCCACTGAATGTCGTCAGTATATGGTAAGAAAGTTGGAGTTTTGTATATTTACGATGGTTTCAACACGCGATTTGACCAAAGTCATAGATAATCTTCGAAAATTTTAAGTTTGATAATGCATACCGATTATTGATACTATGGAAAATTGCGATGAAATAGATATCATATCAAATTGGCTGATATCATTGATTATGTAGGGGCCGATACGAGAAGGATTTGCAGTATTTTTAGCACAAAACTTCCTATTCATCGTTTACTTAGTTGAAAAAAATTAAAGTTACAATAGCCATTCCTCGTAATATACATAGCACATTGTAAAATTATGATTTTCTAACCTTTTCAGCATGGAAAGAATACATGAAACCGGGAAATTTGAAGATAAATTCTGATTTTTCTAGAAAATTTGAACAAATTTCATACCAAAAAAACAAAACATCCTCATTTTACTCACTACGCCATCTGGTTGTAAATCTAACGTAAATTCGTCAATAGTTTCAGCCATAATTGTACACGATTATGTGCGATTCACATAGAACGTTACGGAAAAGAACGTCTACGTTCCGTCAACATCTCCACCAATTCACACATGCAGTCAATGCTTGCACCAGCACCGTCACGTCAAATGTCAAACGAATGATCTATTCAATGTTATTCATGGTGTGGCCATCTAAAACAATTTTGAATTGCAATTGACGAATTTACGTTGGATTTACAACCAGGCGTGTTGAAACCATCGTAAATATACAAAACTCCAACTTTCTTACCATATACTGATGAAATTCAATGGCTGAAATGAATCTAAATTGAAATAAAATGAATAAACATCACCGAATCTTGCTTTTCAGTGGGTAAAATAAACAAACCCCCTCACTTTTGTGATTCTGAGCTCTAAAGTAGATGTCGCATGACGTAATTTAGCTTTGCATAAACCTCTTTCAAATCAGCATGCCTAGAATCAGTCCTAAATTTAGAAAAAATCAGTGAAAATCATTGAACTATATTATTTAAATGCCTAAAACCTGTAGTCCCGACCCTTTTTCAACAATAATAATATATAGACTGTTTTTCTCAGCTAGTCGTGAATTGATTTTGACTGAGAAATTTGAAACTGGGAGATATGTTGGCATAAAAAATGCAGCCAAAATCAATACAAAAGCCGAGACACAAAGCCCAGGCAAAAACCCAACGAGCCGTCCATCTCCGTCAATTATTCTTTTCTACAAATCCTACCGGTCGTTTTCGTTGAACGTATGCTGACGGGTCGTTACGTTGCCGATGTATGTGAATGTTTTCATACCCACTCTACTTTGTTGTGTCAAATCGGTCCCAGAAAATGGTGTCGACAGCGGTACCGATGTCGTGCCATTTTGCAATGATTTTGTCGACCTTTCCTTCGTATTTGACAAGCAATTTCTAGACAACACTTTGCCAATCTGGCACCGCGTCGACCGATTGCAGCACTGCTCGATCGTTCTTATGGCTTCCACTGTTTGTTTTCATTTATGTTTAAACAAAAAAAACACACAATTGATATATATTTATTTTATTATTTATACAAATTAAATTGAATTCAGGTAAAATAAATCTGACATATGTATCTTAAATATACAAAAAAAAATCGATAGAGAACCTAGCAGCTGAATTTGAGTTACAATTTCGTAGTTGATAATATACCTGAGCGATATGAACACATAGAATAGCTTCAGTGTACGAAGTTATGTGAAGTTTCATGGTCACAATGATTAAGATATGAACTTATATTCTAACACTCAATTATGATGCAAGTTTCTGATTTTGGAATAGATGTGAAGTCCAATGCATCTCTATGTTTTTCCCTTACAATAAGTAGAACAGATACCATAGCTGGATACTCTGCCTAGGTTTTCCTGCAGCACATGAATTACTTTCACAATCATTTCGAGTTCTTTAATAGTGCAATAATCTTTTTTTTTCAGCGTAATGTGCGTTCTAGCGTTTCCGTGTGGCAAAAATATTTAATAACTCATGTGTATGTTGGATATTTACTAAACCCGCTTATAACTCGGAACATACAATATATTTCACCAAACGCACCTCAACCTTGTTGTGTTTTATATAACGCAAAATTTTTTTAATGGGCATTTTCCAGCATGCAATTGTTCGTAGGTTGATGCTGTTATTTCGATTATTCGCTGCCTCTTGTTTGCCAACCCAAAGTCGCTGGTCACCATCCTGATTCTGATCTATTCCCATTCGATTTGGGGAATCATATCCAAAGAAAACAAAGTATACCTAGCTCAAGTTGCGTTGGAGCTCGATGACGTTACAGTCTTGTGGAAATCCACAATCTCAACACAAAAGGACTATACTGTGACAATTGCCTCATTCATCAATCTACAAGAAATTCAAAATAAGTATGCATTCAACGAGAATAATGTTCCATACCTGTCAAGCCGTATAAAGATTCGATTGAATGAAAATTGACCAATGCAGGCTAGAAATGTCCTTTGGAATTTTTACAAACAGCATTGAAAAGTTTAGATGAATCAACTATATACCCATCTACATATTATCTTTATCGCTCTTTGTATTCATAGAATCTTCTTATAACTTGAAATCAGTGGAATGACCATGCAGTTTCAATTCCTTTCCCGGCACAGACATTTCTAGACACAATCGGTATAGCAGCGTTTGCGAACCTAAAATAAAGTTGGATTAAAGCAATAAACTTCCGGAACATCGTTATTTTTAACTAACTTTAGAGTTTCCTTTTTTCGAGAAAAGACTGAGAGGACATCAGAGGACACTCTATAAATTCCATTCCGAAGGAAGAGAGCTCAGCGAGGATAATTTTTTCTCAAACGTTTCAATCGCATTTTCTTATTATATTAACTTTTTACAAAATAATACGGTGCAAAAAAACATAACCATCAGTTCGTTGGAAATGAACTGATGCTTATGTTTACCTTCTATCTAGAGTGAGTGTTTATTCAAATGGCAATCTAGGAAGAAAGAGAAAGAGCAATCGCTGCAGTGATGCCATTTCACTCATATGTAATCGCGTACAATTATAGCTGAAACTGTAGGCAGTGCTGCCTGCAGGAGGTAAGGCGGGGTAAGATTCTAGCACTTTTGTAGCACTTTCCCACTCTACTTTGTTGTGTCAAATTGGTCCCAGAAAATGGTGTCGACGTCGGTACCGATATCGTGCCATTTTGCAATGATTTTGTCGACCTATCCTTCGTATTAGACAACCAAAGACGAGCCAACACTGTGCCAATCTGGCACCACGTCGACCGAATGCAAAACAGCTCGACCCTTGTTATGGCTTTATACGTATTCAAGAAACATGAAACAAAAAATAAAGAAAACGCCGATGCACACAAATAATTTTTTTATTATAATTATTTACAATTCTTATAAAAAATGTATGATCCTAACATTGCTAATACAGAAAAAAAAATAGTTTTGGAGTTTGTACCTTATTACCGCTATGGAATTCTGAGTGAAAATATCTTCGACAATATGCTTATGAATATATCTGGACAGTTCGACATCTCGGGTGCTAGTTGATCACTACTAATGTACCAAAGTCATTTCCAGCATTTGTATCAGGTACAAATTCTCTCGTCGGAACTATCCTCGCCATCGAAACAATTGTTCTACAGCGACAGTCGAAGCATTTATTATCAACAATTGAAACGGTTTTATTCGGTACCGTGTTACGAGTCCAATTTGCTGTTCGTTATCAAGGATATTGTAATAATTTTCTCCCCGGCTTGTACAAATGGGACGTTCAGCGGTGTCAACCAGAGTACATCTTGAACGTTGATAGATTTACAGATTTACATTGAGACCTGATAATCATCGAAGCACCTTACCCACAATCCAGTGGCATCTGATTTCCTTCATAGCCTGTAGATGTGTCTTAAGGGATGAGAATCAATTGATTGGAAAAACTTATCGATTAAAATTTTCACTACTTATTGGAACTGAACTTACCTGTAATTTAACGTTGTATTTTACGTTGTAAATTGCAGGTCTCATCCACTTAAAGTCGTGAACAACAAAGTTTAATCCCTTAATGCCAAAGTCGTTAATGTCTTTAATGACAAAAAAATTTACGTGCCCATTCGGGTGTGTTCGTCAAGTGAAGATTGCCAAATTTGATTCATCATCATGGATAAGCATAACAAACGTATTCTCCGGATTCTTAAATTTGTTGCTGGTGATTGCGCTGAGATATGCTCGTTTGTTCAGTTGGTCGGCAATACTTCCATCGGCATTTACCATCGAAATAAATTGAGCTCTCATTTCTTCCAACCCACTTCTCCATCCAACGGCCCACTGCCCACAGTTTTAGCTATAATTGTACGCAATTATTTGTAGCCTGTCTCTTTCTCGCTAAACTGTCAACACGCAAACGACAACTTCCGAATTGAAAAAAAACAGTCGCAAATACCAGTTCGGTTTTTGTGTTCTTGATTTACAACTTGCATACTTCTCAGTGCGGTCAATATTACTATGATTTTCATTCTTCGGGAGCAAGCAAACAATGAACCTTCATATAAATTTATAAATCAAAATACACACAGGTAAGGAAACAATATTTTTATTATTCTAACCTTCGAAACTTTATCTTTATTTTAGGTAATAAATTTAACCGCTTGATGGTAGAAACTATTGAGAAAAAGATGCGCAAGTTATGTGAAAAAGCATATGCGTAGTTTCATGTGGAAACGGCGAACAGCATCCTAGGGGACGAACGCAACTGGAAACATTAGCGGTTGAAGGAATATGTAGTGGTCGCTAATGCAGCGAAATCAAAACGATGAGTGTCTAGTTCTGCTCGGCCGTTGGATGGAGAAGTGGGTTGGAAGAAATGAGAGCTCAATTTATTTCGATGGTAAATGCCGATGGAAGTATTGCCGATCAAACTGAACAAACGAGCATATCTCAGCGCAATCACCAGCAACAAATTTAAGAATCCGGAGAATACGTTTGTTATGCTTATCCATGATGATGAATCAAATTTGGCAATCTTCACTTGACGAACACACCCGAATGGGCACGTAATTTTTTTTATCATTAAAGACATTAACGACTTTGGCATTAAGGGATTAAACTTTGTTGTTCACGACTTTAAGTGGATGAGACCTGCAATTTACAACGTAAAATACAACGTTAAATTACAGGTAAGTTCAGTTCCAATAAGTAGTGAAAATTTTAATCGATAAGTTTTTCCAATCAATTGATTCTCATCCCTTAAGACACATCTACAGGCTATGAAGGAAATCAGATGCCACTGAATTGCGGGTAAGGTGCTTCGATGATTATCAGGTCTCAATGTAAATCTGTAAATCTATCAACGTTCAAGATGTACTCTGGTTGACACCGCTGAACGTCCCATTTGTACAAGTCGGGGAGAAAATTATTACAATATCCTTGATAACGAACAGCAAATTGGACTCGTAACACGGTACCGAATAAAACCGTTTTAATTGTTGATAATAAATGCTTCGACTGTCGCTGTAGAACAATTGTTTCGATGGCGAGGATAGTTCCGACGAGAGAATTTGTACCTGATACAAATGCTGGAAATGACTTTGGTACATTAGTAGTGATCAACTAGCACCCGAGATGTCGAGCTGTCCAGATATATTCATAAGCATATTGTCGAAGATATTTTCACTCAGGATTCCAGAGCGGTAATAACGTACAAACTCCAAAACTATTTTATTTTCTGTATTTTCAATGTTAGGATCATACATTTTTTATAAGAATTGTAAATAATTATAATAAAAAAATTATTTGTGTGCATCGGCGTTTTCTTTATTTTTTGTTTCATGTTTCTTGAATACGTATAAAGCCATAATAAGGGTCGAGCTGTTTTGCATTCGGTCGACGTGGTGCCAGATTGGCACAGTGTTGGCTCGTCTTTGGCTGTCTAATACGAAGGATAGGTCGACAAAATCATTGCAAAATGGCACGATATCGGTACCGACGTCGACACCATTTTCTGGGACCAATTTGACACAACAAAGTAGAGCGGATCTCTACAAACTGCCACGATGCTTATTCCAACGATGCCTACTATGTTCGGCTTTCGCGAATTTATGGCATATAAATTCGTGGCATATCTAAAAAATTTTCATTCAAAATTTAGAATTTAAAAACCGGCTTCGTATTTTCTACTCTGATAGAGATTACACTAACGAGTTTGGGAATCAAATTATTGCCCTAATTTTAAGTTGCCACCAGACGTCGACACCATGCCACTGTCATCGCGAATTCGGCGCAAGCAGTTTAGAACAAATGTTAGCGTTTAGTACAACGATGCTAATGACGCAACGCATTATTGTGTTCGATTAAATGGAAACACACATATTTGATATGAAGTGTCAACGCACAATTGTCGCAACGCGACGCATAACGCGGCATTCTGGTCCCACCTTTACCAAGGATTCGTATATGTTACTTCATACCATTAGTAACCTTGTTTGTTTTGTCATACCTAACATCTGTGAAGCGCGCACTTTGCAATTGCCATTTCTCTTTTGGAGACGAAGATATATATTCGGAGGTGAGCATTTTGTTGATGTTATGTTTCATTACATGTATACATATTTAATATTATTAACATGTGTTTTTCCTTTGTTCATGGGGACACGAGAGAACAAAATACGGATGAAACGCTGTGCTACCAACACTTTGTTAATCAGCTATCTCCGTCCCTAAATAATGCAAATCAGAGCGATGCAGCAGGAAGAGGGACGGAAACTTTTTCGAGTACTCGAGACTTTGGAAATGCATATGAAATTGATGTGGTTGAGGCTGCGATAGTAATTTTCCCCTTGTACGCTGCTCATAGAATAATTGATGTTATTAAGTACTGTTATTATTATTCACAATAATAATTTTTATATTGTAGAATAATTGATACTGTTTACAGAATAAGTTATATGTTATTAGTATAATGTATTCTAAGTATGTGGAGTTAAATGTAATCAAATACATTTTTTGAATTAAAAATAATTATTAAAAAATATTTTCATAATCCCTGATAGGTATTCATCACAAATGAGAAGCATCATTTTCACTGATATTCAACCAATGTTGGACCAACAAATCGCAGTTTGTTTGACATTTTTTCCTACCATTTTTCTTTCGTAACATGTACCAATGATTAGTAGGGTAGAAAATGGCTGTTATTTTTTATAAGTCGCTTGTTTATACCTTCGGATATTATTCTATAGTGCTGTGAAATTTTAGAAACAACTGCTTAGTAGAATAATCTCTGAAATGTTTTTTCATTGTAGAATTAGTTGACGATAATTGATTGATGATTCATTCTTGCCCTCGCAAAACAATACACTAGCTGATCATATGTCGCAATTAATTTCATGTCAATGTATTGAAAATTTACGTTGAACGCTATTCCGGTGGCCTTTTTCGCAATTGACATAAACTCGGCTACAGTCGATTATATACATGTTGCGCCAGCACCATTATTCCACATCTCATAACTACATCAATATATCTAACTACTAGGAATATAAACACTTCTCATCATTTTACGTTATTCTCAAAGGAAACGATTCAGTTTATATCACTGGCTTCGAAAAAAGTTGCATTACTTTCTCATGCTCGAGATAAGCGCAGCTGCCACCCTTAGTGGAGGAAATTTTTGTACTGGTAAGCGAAACCTAATCACATACAACATTCCAGAACGACATTTACTTTCTTGGTATTTAAACAAGCGAAATAAACTCTTTTTGTTAATATCAACAACCTCGAAAATAGTACCATTGCTTTATTATGATCAAGATTAGTGCAATCCTAGTTAATGGCAGTTTTGCGACTGGCACGCGAACCCAAATAACTTATAACATTCCAGTACGACATTCAAGATGCTTGGTATTCCCCAAATGATTTTTTGGCACACAACCTTAATGCCTGCTTCTCCATAACGTCAGTTTAATGCATTCATGCAATGTCAAAGGCACCAACAAAACAAAACAAAACAAACAATGTTAACTGCTTGGAAAAAGACTGAATTATGCCACACAGCTCTACTCTGCTGTAAAACCCATCGATGCGAATTCGCTGATGAGTTTGTCAATAGCGACCGCCTTCACCACCAGTGGGGGGAGCTTGATTTTGGTTACAGCCTGGGTAACGGCGCTTACATTTTCGACCGACGCGCCGAAGTCGCCTACTTCGCTGTTGTTCGATGCGGTGTCACTCGCGAAGGCTTGGTTCAGTGCGAGCGCTTTTCACTGCACCAACATCGCGTGCTTCACTAGATGACGCTTGCCTCGAAATTTGATTGCCCCTGGCAATGCGTTCGCTTTTTGCAGTGCTCGAGGCAGCCTTTCTCTTCTTCTTGCTCATCACACACTACGAAGCGTCCAATTTATTACGCGGAAAAAAACACGATACCAATAACGCCAAAAACGAACTGGAAAAACCACACGACGATATCCAAGTTGGATTACCACTGGTGGGGTTCAATCTTAGATCGAAGCACAGCAAAAGCAAAGTGAACTGGATTGCTCAACAGTCCGATGCCGAATGAAAGTTTGCCTCAGCGAGATCCACTTTATACTCTAGACAAGTATTCCCCTTCATCGTTCTTCTTTTCCTTCGTTCAGGTAGACTTTAAATCCTACGATTTCCCCTTCGCTGCTCGTCGATAAGTTGCTCGTTATTGACAGCTCTGTTCGGGAAAGCACATAAATGGACAGAACAAATGTATGGGAAAATGGAAACGCTTAAAGTTCTCATGTATTTTAACCATTAACAAACCAGGAGATTCTAATGTATCTTAGGGATAATAAATCTTTAATAAATCTTAGGGAATTTCCGATTCGTTTACTATGTAAATCACCAAAATCCGTTCGCGGCAAAAATAGTTATTAACGTTAACTTTATTTCATAAAAACGTGACCTGTTTTCTGATTTGGCACCCTTAATGAAAGACGTAGTTCTACGTCAAAAAGTGAAATCGAACCAGGAAAAAGAAATTAAAACGCACTATTCAAATTTCAGATCAAGATCAAATCTGTTGAGTATTTGATTATTGCTTCATGGTAACTTTTTTTTACAGATGGTATACTATTGTGCTGTAAACAGTGCCACAATAACCAACGTGTGAGTTTCCTACCCAATAACGAGCAGAGGAAAATATGGACTCACTTCTGTAAGAATGACCCAAAAATATGGCGTTTGCTCGAATCATTTAAATGTAACGAGCTATGAGGAGCGAAATGTGAGGACCGAGACCGAACAGCGCAAACGACTTTTAAAAAATGGTGAGGCAGGAAATTCAAATTATCGAATGATACTCACAGCGCATTTTACTTTAAGGGAGTATTCTAGTCTAGAAATTTAAAGAAAATCAAATTTTTTTCCTTCACATTTCTGTAATTTAGGCATCCAAGAATATATCCTAGAAAGGACTTATCGAAAATCCCATTATTTACCGAGTTAGGGCCATTTTAGTGACGTACACGATATCTCATGTTCTACTGAACCGATTCATGTCGAAATTATATGAATACAATCTGTATGCATCTCTCTATCGCATGAATCTCTAAAAACGATATTTTTAAAAAGTTACTATTTTGGAAAAATCGGGAAACGTAAGAAAAAGCGTTTTAAATCGCATTTTGATTTTCTAATGGCCGCCATTTTGTCAAAAAAGATTATTTGGAGCGGTCCGAGGTTCATGCGATAGCGGCATTTTACTGATTTAAAATCTGTTAAATTTTTTTGTTTCAGATAACCAGAAGGGCTGGAATCATGTACGCCATGGCACAACCTTTTTCTGAACCCCCTCAGTTCATCAGCTCGTAACTATACTAGTTATGAACATTTTTTTTCCGTTCGATTTTTGGTTCATTGTTAAAGGTTGGATGAACAAATAATGATATAATGGATCGGGAAAATACTCGTTGTTTTATTTTTACGGAGTTCTAAAAACTGTTCTTTCGCTCTTTCGTTCAGCGGTACTAAGAACAACATAGAATGTTAGCTGGAATCCACCACCAATAGACAGCTATTAATTGGTATCGTTGGATTGGATAGTATACGCATGGGATTTATATATTTGAAATTTAGTAGGGAAAGATAAGCTGCTTCTTCTTTAAAAGTAGCAAACTGTGTGTGAAAATACATTAATCGGCCGACAAAAGTATATGTAATAATTTGATGCGCACAAAGTATGCGCAATTTTTCATATTTTCTGTTTGGACAACACACAGGTTTCATGTAAGATCATATTTCATAATGCTCATTTAGAGAAAAAATTGAGCGGCGATTTTTACTAACAATCAATTATACAAACAATCACGATAACACGTACACGCAATAGGCCAAAAAATGGATTGAAAGCAACGAAAAAACTTTTTTCTCAACTTGCCCTCACTGTTAGATTTTATGTTTACTCAATTCAGGCTTCCCCCAGGTTTTTTTGATAATCAAGAAGTATATGCATGTTACGCGGAATTGAAAGAATACATGAAATTGAAAATATATAGTTTTCCCTTTAAAACTACGAAAATCTAATTTAATTTTTAACCTGAAATTGAGTATACCTGACCAAAATAAACCCTGCATTTTGCTCATAAATGACATTATCGTTTTATGTTTCTTAGAAGCGTTTTCGTTATATTTATCCATTCTGTCCAGCGAAATCAGTTCAGCTGCACTCGTTCGTTCGCAAACAGTTCGTTCTCAAACAGTTCACTCTCAATCAGTTCTTTCCCATACGGTTCACTCGCAATCAGCTCGTTCACAAACAATTCACTCTCAATCAGTTCGCTCTCCAACAGTTCACTCGCAAACCGTTCTTTCGGAATCAGTTCGTTCACAAACCGTTCACTCGCAATCAGTTCGTGGGGTTCTTTGAAAAAGAACGACCGTTCGTTCACTCTTCTCGGCGAACTAGTTCTTCCGTACCGTTCGTGAACGATTTGCCCATCTCTACTACAAAGGTTTGATACAGAAGAATATCATTGTTGTGAAGAATTTGATTTAGTGAAGAACAGGGAATGATTATGAATAAAATGGATTACAACTCAGATGTTTAAGGGAATCAAGCAATAATTCATCGTGAATCGATGTTATTCTATCGGGTGTTAGGATAAGGATGTTCAATAAACAGCCAAACACAATGAGATATTTAGGAATGAATTCTGGTTAGCTTTATTTTGCGGGATTTAGTTTTCAGTTATATCAGTTCGATTTTTCCTATACATTAGTGCTCTCACCATGCTAGAGAAGGTGCGTTGAGTTTTAATTAATATGTAATTTACGTAACTGTCCAGCATTGATCAAATCAAAAAAGTGTAATTAATGTAATCACTTAGGGTAAATATATTGTTACGTTTTCATTTTATTATACAAATATTTCTACTTCATTTTCTGGCTCTATTCCAAGGGTACGTAGGAGAGCGTTCAATAGCGACTGTAGAGATAACATTACCGTTGATAATTTTGTCTATTCAGCGCGTGGACAATATGACATGTTTTTACTATCGTCGTTGAGATACCGCTGTATTTGTCTGAATTTCAAAATTATAGAATATTTAACCGTATTGGCATGCGTCATTCTGTACAATAGGTAACGACAAGACCTTAACTTTTAAATAATAGGGTCGAATTTTCCAACTGTATGAAGAAACACCAACTTCGGACCCGAGCCTTGCACCCCTATTCTGTATTTCGATCGATTCGAAATATTTCGAACGACTTGATAAAATACCATTCTGTATTCCGTTCGAGTTGTTTTTGCATTTCGTTCGATCTGTTCCCCTTCGAACATTCAACGGGCAAAACGTTCGAAATAGAGCATTCGAAATTATAACTCGAACGTAATAATGGTTTCGAACGAAATGGAAATCCGTCGGAATACAGAATAGGGCTGTTGATTCCAAGTTGTTCAGCAAATTTCCTGAGACTATTGCCTTAGGACAACAGCAGTAGCAATGGTGTACGAATGTATTTTTTTGCATGAGGAAGTATATAGAAATGTGTATAATTTCAATAAACAAATTCATAATAAATTGGTAACGTCAGTTGGCAAAGTTTTTGTTTCTGCTTAAAGTGTGCTTTGGAAAAAACTCTCTCGCAAGGAACGGCTCTTCCCGCCACACAAGAGGATCGCTTATTGTAGGTAGAAGAGGTTTGGCTAAATATTTATCCATTTCTATAATGGAAGTTGGCATTGAGTCCTGTTTAACTTGCAGTCTGCTAACAGCGTCATCGAACTCGTCGCACAATGTAGAATTAACATTTCTGCGAATTCCTTCCACATTCGCGCTATTTACCGGAACTGGAAACAATTCTAATTTTCCGTAATATAGTTTGGTATACCGATTTGAATTGATTATCTTCCTGGAAGCCCTGCCGCTTGAATCGTGGATCCAATACAATTGATTGGGACACCAATTCATTGGATTCTCATGCAGTGAAACGCTCATCCGAATTTTTTAATTTTTTTTTAATTTTTACTGGAATATTGGGAGTAGCCGCATACTGATCGACCTTCTTCCTCAAGATTCTTCAAAGCAGAGCACTTTTCGACAGCGAAACATTTTTTGCACCGGAAATTTCAACGGTAACCTCATAAAATGCCTCACCTCATAGCAGCTTCACGCTGTGCTCGAATATTTCCCAATCTTCGCTATCTAAACTAAATCGTGAATCAAGTAATGCTAACGTTGATATAATCACTTCTTTGTTCGCCAATATACGTTCCAACATGTCGTAGGTCGAATTCCAGCGTGTTGAAACAATGAACCTGCTTCAACTTCAGGCCTGTTTTATTCATTTTAGTTTGCATGTCATGGAGCTTAGAAAGGGCATACGTACTTTTTTTTAATATCGTACAATATTTTTCGTTTTTCCAACTACATCGTTTGTAGATTTGGCAATAGACATTTGCACAGTCAAATTGAAGCGAATGAGCGAAGCGAGGAAGATGTCTCAATTTTAGAATTGATGACGCGGATTTCATATTAGCCGCATTATCTATAACCATTGCCGTTATTTTAAATTGAACGCTTTTCGAAAACGTGCGCAGTTAGGCATGTTCTCACTGCAGCGTGGCTTGGGCGGGACGTGTATCGCTTACGATAATTCATGTGTGTTCTTACTGATGTGTTCACACCAGGTTTACGTGTCGTGAGCGTGGTTTTGACGTGTGGCTGGCGTGCAAACGAAAACACTTCACGCCGGCGATATTTGTACTTCTCCGCTTCTCTCTAGCATATGTTTGTTTGTAGTAGTGACATAATTTAAATTTTGACGTAGGACTACGTCTAACCGGAAGATATAGGGGGTGAAATGGAAATCTAGGCACTGAACAAGTAGGAAAAAATGCAAGATTTGGAACGCTTATAACTTGAGTATTGCTCAATATATCGCAAAGGTTTTTGCATCAATTGATAGGAAATATATCTACGCATCTATCATAACGAATAACATTTCATTTTTCTTGAGATAAATGATTGAATAATTGTGAAATATCAAGCATTGTCCAAATGCACTATGTGCCCATTTTTGATTGGTCCATTTTGTGCTCCTCAATTCGTACCGACCAAAACGGGCAACCAGAGCAGCAGCGAAATAGAATGAAGCACGATTGGAAAGTAAAAAGAAAAAAAAAATGAACGAAACATTGGTCGCAGTTAAAAAATTCGCAGGTTAAGTCCCCAGTCGCAGGCTTAAAAATCCCCGCTCCGCTGCCGTAACGATCGCTTCCATTCTTTGTGTGGACACCGACTGGACAACATCGTTGCTGGACGAGCTGGACGGCGAGGGATCGAGTGCCTTTCTCAAGGCAAGAGGGTGGAGGTGGTAGCGCTGGAGTAGAATAGAGTAGAGTTTTCAAAGGGCCTTTCTCAAGGCTAGAGACGAATGAACTGCAAAAGTTTAAAGTCTCTATAATACAATACCTTCCTTCCGTAACGATCATTCTCATTCAAACCGTACACCACATCGGTTCGCATCACAACACATCAACAAACCAACCCAAGCAGCCATGTCTGGACATGGCAAAGGAGGAAAAGTGAAGGGAAAGGCAAAATCCCGCTCGAACCGTGTTGATCTAGAGTTCCCCGCAAGGGTAGCTAGGCCGAGCGCGTTAGTACCAGTGCACCAGTCCACCTAGCCGGCGTTATATAGTTTCGGCCGCCGAAGTGATCGAGTTAGCTGGCAAAGCTGCTCGCGACGATAAGAAAACCTGCATTCGGAACAGAACACATTCGGTTCGGTGGACATCAAGACAACAGGCAGTTGCAGCGAGTGGCGAGTGGCAAAGGCTATCGCAAAACGGCATCAGGTAGCAGAAGAAAAAAGTTTGTTCTTTATACAAACTGCTTTGGTGGCAAATCCAGAACAAGGCGGCATCGAGGGCGTTTTTTTCAAAACCACGAGTACTAAGTTTTCTAAATTGGAACCATTCCATAAAACAAGGCGCTTTTCAGGGCCATTAAACCTTCCAAAAAAGAGTTTAGGAAATACAGTTCAATGCTTTCTAAAACAATATCCAAAATAATAATAAAACACAAATTGATTTTTTCATAATTTGTTTGCCAGGATATGATGAGTATGTGAATTTACCAGTTGTTCTGAGCTTATTGATTTTCACCAATTCTTAAATTGCTTCTAGATTGAAAGTACAGTAATTTACACTTATCTCGACATTTAGCTAATTGGACGGACCTGCAATGCGACATATTTAGTTGGACATTTTTGTAAACATAGAGTTCGGGGTCCAAATTATAACCCCACATTGAAAGTCGACACTGTACCACTGTCATCGCAAATGTTCAATTACAGGTTAAAATTACCTCGAATCCAATACTGAGTGGTGGTAATGCGACGTGCCATTGAATGTAATTTACTATAAAATATGTCACAAGCTGGATGGGAAGAAATTTTCCAACTGTGAAAGCTGTGGCGAGTGGCAAACGCAATAGCTAAACAGGAAGGTTTAACCGAACAAGATGGGAATATCGAGTGATAACAAAAACACAACACCAAAGGTTCTTTTCGGAACCATCAACATATTCATAAAGAGTAAACAGTAAACTAATCCATTTTTCAGGTAGATAGGTAGGTTCACGTAGGAGAAGAAAATAAAACAATATATTTAAAATATATATTTAACAAAAGCTGTCCCCTTTGTATAGTCCTACGTCACTCCGGTTATGTCCCCGACATTACCCACCCGTCTTTTGTTGTTTCTTTTTTTATTTTTTACGTTTTTCACCCTCCGAGTTTTTAGCCGGATACGTCCAACGATTTTGGAATATTGAAAAATAAAAAAATTTTCATTCTTTCATTCAAAAACACACATTGACAATTCTCATAGAACACACCGAAGACACGCCGCTGGCACGGTGCAATGTGAGTGAAATAAAATATCGTGGCGAGATGTAAACACGCCCCGCTCACGCCACGTTGATGCCCCGCTGCAGTGAGAACATGCCTTTAAAGCGTAAAAGCGTAAAAATTGACAGAACCAAAATGTCAGTGAACCGCAGCAATATTGGACACACTGGCAATATGAGGGATTTGACGTTTTAGTAACCCCTGGTTTCACTTTGACCATTATATCGTCGTAACAACAATAGTCAACAAGCTTTCGGAAAGCGTTTTTCTGCTCGGTAGTGTATATGACTATTGGTCTCGTATCTTCAAGCATTCGAATTTTGATATCGATTGAGATCTGATGATGGTCCAGGTTCATACGGATTGGATTTTTCGGATGCCGAAGTTCGCTGGACATTTCTTTCCAGAAGGACAAATGGATGCTTGGATTTTATAGCGAATTCGTTTTTGTTCAGTTTCAACCCCAGTGCCGCACTAACTGCTGTCAAAATTTTTTTTTTATTCACTCAGTTTCGCACTCAGTGTCACACTAGTTCGCCCCGAGAGCTGTTAGTTTCGCACTGAGATGTTCCACGGGTTGGCACTCGGGTTCACCAATACAACTATACTGAACTGTCAAGTTCCGAGTACTGTTTTGGAAAATCTAAAAATAAAGACTATGAAAATGGAAAACCTCCTGCTCTTGCTTTTGTATTATTGGAATCGTAATCCAATTCGGATTCTGATTTTGAAGAGTATATTCGTGTTGACGGCATTAAGCTCCATGTGCTTTCATTGGGAGGCGAAAATTATTATGGATATTCAGGAGGAATAAACATGCTCTCAAAATCAAAATTATGAATGAAAATTTACTTTAACGTATCGAATATTTGATTTATGTGATGAAATAAGAGGTTTTTTCGATATCGCAGAAACAATGAACGAAAACTGTGTCTAACGATGATTGTATATTATAATAGTAATTATTTGTGGAACAAACAGGAAATGCATCGACAAATGGTTAAGTGAGTGTCAGGACTACATGTGTTAGGTAATCAAACAATATAAAGTAAAAATTTTCATTCAAACTTATATATTTTTACACTACACTTGGCCCTTCTGATCTGATTGGCGATCTAACGTACAAATCTACACCTAGGCGGCGCTGCGGGGAAAGTGATGATGGTTTTAAATTTTGCCATGTGAGTTTATGGGAGGTTTGTAGTTCTTTCCATAAATTACAATGTTATAATCATAAAAGATTATTTGACTGCGATGAGTTTGAAAGAAATTTAATTCTGCGCAATTTTATATATAACATGTTATTTTCTTACCTTCTTACCATACCTTTCAGTAGTGAAAATTGTATAAATGTTGACAATGGTTGAATCAAAGAAGGAAACAGAGCACAATCAAAAATAAGTTGAAAAATACAAGGTTCCTGCATGCGAGACCTACCTTGGAAAGGCTGGAAGAAAAATATACGAGATTTGTTTTTGGGTTTTAGGTAACCTCATCATCATTTTCTTAGTTCAAAAACAGAATCCAGATGTCTCACCGATCGTTTACGTTTTGCGTTAGATCGCCAATAGAGAATAATTTACCTCCCAAGCCCTAATATCGCCACCAGACGTCGACACTGTACATTTGTCGTCGCAAATATAAATCTGAGAATATAAATAAATCAGACTATATAACGCACACCAACAAACCACCGCATTCGTGAAACTGAAAACGTTTTTTTATTACAGAGTCAGTGTGGCACTGACTCAGTTTTAAAAACGAATTCGCTATTAGATGTCGTTTTAAATTTCCGCTGGATCCTGCAGACATTGCCAATTGGCGATCTAGCGCAAAACGTAAACGATCGATGAGACATCTGGATTTTGTTTTTGAACTAAGAAAATGATCCTAATGTAACCTAAAACTCAAAAACAAATCACGTATATTTTACTTCCGGGCTTTCCAAGGTAGTTCTCACATGCAGAAATCGTACATTTTTCTACTTGTGTTTGATTGTGCTCTCGAATTTTCTTCTTTAATTCAACCATTGTCACCCTGTTTATAGTTTTTACTACTGAAAGAGGTAAATAAATAACATGTTATATATAAAATTGCGCAGAATTAAATTTCTTACAAACTCATCGCAATCAAATAATCTTTTATGATTATAACATTGTAATTTATGGAAAGAACTACAAACCTTCCATAAGCTCCCATGGCAAAATTTAAAACCATCATCACTTTCACCGCAGCGCCGCCTAGGTGTAGATTTGTACGTTAGATCGCCAATATAACATGACAATATTTACACTTTCCTTTTCCATCTTACTTCTCAAAATGGGACCAAATATCACTACGGCTTCTAGGTATTCCAGACATCTTAAAAAAAGCAAATGCCGAAAACATAATTTTTGTTTGTCTAGTTTTTTTTTTATCCCATTTATTTATTTATCAGGCTCATTAACATTTTATCTGTAACCGAGCCGGGTTTTTATCGTGTACATGTACATATGTTTATGTTTCTATAAATTGTAAATTACACAGTAGAAGTAGTAGCCATTTAGGCGTTAGATTTTCTGTTCCATTACATTATGGTAAATTACACTGTAGTAGCCATTTAGGCGTAAGGGTATTCTATCTGTTCTTCCATTGTTCAGCAGACCGAACAGCGGAGACAGTTGATATTGATCATTGTTGGGTTATTTATAAAACAGCAGCCCGATGTTTCTTGCAGAGCAGAGCAGTTGTATGGATGAATCGATCTTTGTTCCACCGTGGATCGATCTCCATAGCTGATGATGGTTGCGTGGACGTAGTTATTCTATAACAACACAAAGATGGTTAATTGAGGGCCCTGAGTTTGAACTCACAATCGATCGCTTAGTAAGCGAACGCGTAACCAAGTGGCTACGAAGACCCCCCTTTGTTTGTCTAGTTATCTTTCATTTAATCTTACCGTTTGATTTTTGGTTCTTGAAAGTAGGAAATGGGAGAAATCTTCGTCTATTAATACTAAAAAATATTGCAAAATATTATCAAAGCGATTCAATCAATCTAAGTAGTTATTAATCACATTCTAATAGGTTTGAAAGTTGCGACTCTATTGGCGATCTAACGTACAAATCTACAACTAGGCGGCGCTGCGGTGAAAGTGATGATGGTTTTAAATTTTGCCATGTGAGCTTATGGAAGGTTTGTAGTTCTTTTCATGAATTACAATGTTATAATCATAAAAGATTATTTGATTGCGATGAGTTTGTATGAAATTTAATTCTGCGCAATTTTATATATAACATGTTATTTATTTACCTCTTTCAGTAGTGAAAACTATAAAAATGTTGACAATGGTTGAATTAAAGAATGAAATTCGAGAGCACAATCAAACCACAAGTAGAAAAATGTACAATTCCTGCATGTGAGAACTACCTTGGAAAGCCCGGAAGTAAAATATACGTGATTTGTTTTTGAGTTTTAGGTTACATTAGCATCATTTTCTTAGTTCAAAAACAAAATCCAGATGTCTCATCGATCGTTTACGTTTTGCGTTAGATCGCCAATTGACGAATTTACGTTGGATTTACAACCAGATGGCGCAGCGAGTAAAATGAGGATGTTTTGTTTTTTGGTATGAAATTCGTTCAAATTTTCTAGACAAATCAGAATTTATCTTCAAATTTCCCGGTGTCATGTATTCTTTCCATGCTGAAAAGGTTAGAAAATCATCATTTTACAATGTGCTATGTATATTACGAGGAATGGCTTGTTATGAGTATTGTAACTTTAATAACAACTAAGTAAACGATGAATAAGGTGTTTTGCGCTAAAAATCACCAATTGGCGATCTAACGTACAAATCTACACCTAGGTGGCGCTGCGGTGAAAGTGATGATGGTTTTAAATTTTTCCATGTGAGCTTATGGAAGGTTTGTAGTTCTTTCCATAAATTACAATGTTATAATCATAAAAGATTATTTGATTGCGATGAGTTTGTAAGAAATTTAATTCTGCGCAATTTTATATATAACATGTTATTTATCTACCTCTTTCAGTAGTAAAAACTATAAAAATGTTGACAATGGTTGAATTAAAGAAGGAAATTCGAGAGCACAATCAAACACAAGTAGAAAAATGCACGATTCCTGCATGTGAGAACTACCTTGGAAAGCCCGGAAGTAAAATATACGTGTTTTGTTTTTGAGTTTTAGGTTACATTAGCATCATTTTCTTTGTTCAAAAACAAAATCCAGATGTCTCACCGATCGTTTACGTTTTGCGTTAGATCGCCAATTGACGACTTTACGCGACATCTACATTAGAGCTCAGAACCACAAAAGCGAGGGTGTTTGCTTATTTCACGCACTGAAAAGCAAGATTCGGTGGTAATTATTCATTTTATTTAAATTTAGATTCATTTCAGCCACTGAATGTCGTCAGTATATGGTAAGAAAGTTGGAGTTTTGTATATTTACGATGGTTTCAACACGCGATTTGACCAAAGTCATAGATAATCTTCGAAAATTTTAAGTGTGATAATGCATACCTGTTATTGATACTATGGATAATTGCGATGAAATCGATATCATATCAAATTGGCTGATATAATTGATTATGTAGGGGCCGATACGAGAAGGATTTGCAGTATTTTTAGCACAAAACACCCTATTCATCGTTTACTTAGTTGAAAAAAATTAAAGTTACAATACTTATAACAAGCCATTCCTCGTAATACACATAGCACATTGTAAAATGATGATTTTCTAACCTTTTCAGCATGGAAAGAATACATGAAACCGGGAGATTTGAAGATAAATTCTGATTTTTCTAGAAAATTTGAACGAATTTCATACCCAAAAAACAAAGCATCCTCATTTTACTCGCTGCATCATCTGGTTGTAAATCCAACGTAAATTCGTCAGTTGGCGATCTAACGTACAAATCTACACCTAGGCAGCGCTGCGGTGAAAGTGATGATGGTTTTAAATTGTTCCATGTGAGCTTATGGAAGGTTTGTAGTTCTTTCCATAAATTACAATGTAATAATCATAAAAGATTATTTGATTGCTATGAGTTTTTAAGAAATTTAATTCTGCGCAATTTTATATATAACATGTATTTATTTACCTCTTTCAGTAGTGAAAATTGTATAAATATTGGCGATCTAACGTACAAATCTTCACCTAGGCGGCGCTGCGGTGAAAGTGATGATGGTTTTAAATTTTGCCATGTGAGCTTATGGAAGGTTTGTAGTTCTTTCCATAAATTACAATGTTATAATCATAAAAGATTATTTGATTGCGATGAGTTTGTAAGAAATTTAATTTTGCGCAATTTTATATATAACATGTATTTATTTACCTCTTTCAGTAGTGAAAACTATAAAAATGTTGACAATGGTTGAATTAAAGAAGGAAATTCGAGAGCACAATCAAACACAAGTAGAAAAATATACGAGATTTGTTTTTGAGTTTTAGGTTGCATTAGCATCATTTTCTTAGTTCAAAAACAAAATCCAGTTGTCTCACCGATCGTTTACGTTTTGCGTTAGATCGCCAATTGACAATGGTTGAATCAAAGACGGAAATTCGAGAGCACCATCAAAAACAAGTAGAAAAATGCATGGTTCTTGCATGTGAGAACTACCTTGGAAACTCCGGAAGGAAAACATACGTGATTTGTTTTTCAATTTTAGGTTACCTTTTCATCATTTTCTTAGTTCAAAAACAGAATCCAGATGTCTCACCGATCGTTTACGTTTTGCGTTATGCCAGCGCTACACGATGCTACGAACACCCTCGAATGCTGGACGCTCGATGATTCGACGCATCGTGTAGTCGACTGACGAGCTACGAACCTCCAATGTCGAGTGTCGAATATTCGCGTTGGAAGGTAATCCGTTCGTTGTGGATTACCTTCCAACGCGAGTGGCACGAGTCAAAGGATTTTTGTCATTCGTTGATTCGGCACTCGATGACATTCGATACACCGCTACACGATTCGTCCGAATCTATCTTTGACAGATTGGTTTGTTTAAGTTTTAGATGAAGGAACTATGAAATTGATTCATAAAATTCGAAATATTCGGCAAAATATTGCAGTTTAATAATGTTGATTTCAAGCATTTTTAATTTACAGCCCGATATCAGTACAATTGCTACGGCAGCAATTTCAATACTCGCATCGTCATCCAGTTTCCTTACGTTTTTGATGGTAAATAAAAACAATAAACATTCGATCCAAATACTCGCCGAATGTTTGGACCGAGTGCATTGAATCGAACATTCGCTTCGCCGTTTAGCAGCACATTCGTCACAACATTTGTCGATTCATCGAGCCAAATGTTTGAGTCCAACATTCGAGTGAAACGTTGGACGAATCGTGTAGCGCCCGCATTAGATCGCCAATTGACGAATTTACGTTGGATTTACAACCAGATGACGCAGCGAGTAAAATGAGGATGCATTGTTTTTTGGGTATGAAATTCGTTCAAATTTTCTAGAAAAATCAGAATTTTTATTCAAATTTCTCGGTTTCATGTATTCTTACCATGCTGAAAAGGTTAAAAAATCATCATTTTACAATGTGCTATGTGTATTACGAGGAAAGGCTTGTTATAAGTATTGTAACTTTTTTTTTTCAACTAAGTAAACGATGAATAGGGTGTTTTGTGCTAAAAATACTGCAAATCCTTCTCGTATCAGCCCCTACATAATCAATGATATCAGCCAATTTGATATCGATTTCATCGCAATTATCCATAGTATCAATAACCGGTATGCATTATCACACTTAAAATTTTCGAAGATTATCTATGACTTTGGTCAAATCGCGTGTTGAAACCATCGTAAATATACAAAACTCCAACTTTCTTACCATATACTGGCGACATTCAATGACTGAAATGAATCTAAATTGAAATAAAATGAATAATCACAACCGAATCTTGCTTTTCAGTGCGTAAAATAAACAAACACTCTCACTTTTGTGGTTCTGAGCTCTAATGTAGATGTCGCATGAGCTGATTCAGCTTTGCGTAAATTCGTCAATTGGTGATCTAACGCAAAACGTAAACGATCGGTGAGACATCTGGATTTTGTTTTTGAACTAAGAAAATGATGCTAATGTAACCTAAAACTCAAAAACAAATCACGTATATTTGACTTCTGGGCTTTCCAAGGTAGTTCTCACATGCAGGAATCGTTCATTTTTCTACTTGTGTTTGATTGTGCTCTCGAATTTCGTTCTTTAATTCAACCATTGTCAACATTTTTATAGTTTTCACTACTGAAGGAGGTAAATAAATATCATTTTTTTTTCCAAAATATATATTTTTATAAAGGCTCATATGGCGTTAGCCTCACGGGGCCGGGAGTTCAATACAATTTTTCTTATTATCTATGTTAGTCATATGTAACCGATTACTCGCGGTTGGCTCGAGGTTAGTATTACAAGTGTTTTCGTAATTGGGATGTTGCTGTCTCCAATGCTCTGTACGTGTGCCCGACACAGGATACTTCCTATTGGGATGCAGCTGACCATTAATCAGCTAAATATCATCATTATATATTAAATTGCGCAGAATTAAATATCTTATAAACTCATCGCAATCAAATAATCTTTTATTACTATAACATTGTAATTTATGGAAAGAACTACAAACCTTCCATAAGCTCACATGGCAAAATTTAAAACCATCATCACTTTCACCGCAGCGCCGCCTAGGTGTTTATTTGTACGTTAGATCGCCAATTGGCGATCTAACGCAAAACGTAAACGATCGGTGAGACATCTGGATTTTGTTTTTGAACTAAGAAAATGATGCTAATGTAACCTAAAACTCAAAAACAAATCTCGTATATTTTTCTACTTGTGTTTGATTGTGCTCTCGAATTTCCTTCTTTAATTCAACCATTGTCAACATTTTTATAGTTTTCACTACTGAAAGAGGTAAATAAATAACATGTTATATATAAAATTGCGCAGAATTAAATTTCTTACAAACTCATCGCAATCAAATAATCTTTTATGATTATAACATTGTAATTTATGGAAAGAACTACAAACCTTCCATAAGCTCACATGGCAAAATTTAAAACCATCATCACTTTCACCGCAGCGCCGCCTAGGTGTAGATTTGTACGTTAGATCGCCAATTGGCGATCTAACGCAAAACGTAAACGATCGGTGAGACATCTGGATTTTGTTTTTGAACTAAGAAAATGATGCTAATGTAACCTAAAATTCAAAAACAAATCTCGTACATTTTTCTACTTGTGTTTGATTGTGCTCTCGAATTTCCTTCTTTAATTCAACCATTGTCAACATTTTTATAGTTTTCACTACTGAAAGAGGTAAATAAATAACATGTTATATAAAAAATTGCGAAGAATTCAATTTCTTACAAACTCATCGCAATCAAATAATCTTTTATGATTATAACATTGTAATTTATGGAAAGAACTACAAACCTTCCATAAGCTCACATGGCAAAATTTAAAACCATCATCACTTTCACCGCAGCGCCGCCTAGGTGTAGATTTGTACGTTAGATCAATAGCAAACTCTAAAGAAATCAACGTTGCCTTCTGACTAGAAATGGGCAAACCGTTCACGAACGGTACGAAAGAGCTAATTCGCCGAAAAGAGTGAACGAACGGGCGTTCTTTTTCAAAGAACGGTAGTTCTCCCCACGAACTGATTGCGAGCGTACGGTTTGTGAACGAACTGATTCCGAAAGAACGGTTTGCGAGTGAACTGTTTGAGAGTGAACTGATGGAGAGTGAACTGTTTGTGAACGAACTGGTTGAGAACGAACTGTTTGTGAGTGAAATGTATGCGAACGAACTAGTGCAGCTGAACTGATTTGCGCTGGACGGAATGGATAAATATAGGGTTGGGGAAAAAGAAATGTCGTATTTCTGATCGAAATTTGACGCTTTATTTAACATACTTAAATTTTTTTTTTCCAAAATATATATTTTTATCAATGCTCATATGGCGTTAGCCTCACGGGGCCGGGAGTTCAATACTTTGACAATTTTTCTTATTATCTATGTTAGTAATATGTAACCGATTACTCGCGGTTGGCTCGAGGTTAGTATTACAAGTGTTTTCGTAATTCGGATGTTGCTGTCTCCAATGCTCTGTACGTGTGCCCGACACGGGATACTTCCTATTGGGATGCAGCTGACCCTTAATCAGCAACGCCCCCCTAGTCTGTACCTCATATCTAGCGTGGTGCGTCTTTCTCGACTCGAGGAATCCAGGATAGAATGGTCACTAACCGGCGCAATCATCAGTTCATGTAGAGTTGTCATGAGCGGTACAAGCTTTGGCTCTTGTTGAATGATCAGTGGACTGCACAATCTTTGGTCCGTGTATCTGTAAAGAGTGTGTGTATGTATTGCCGCGACTAAGTAAAAGTTTATCGATCGGATAGGAGGGATATAAAACGGGGACACAACGAAGGAAACATCAATAAACGTTGACATCGGCGTTTCTGAGGAACAGGTATAGATGAAGCAGAAGATCAGGATCACGGCTACCTAAGATATCCCGGACGGGGATCTCCGATTGTCTGCCTTGTGCTCTCAGTGCTCTAGAGAGCTGTGAGCGAGCAGCATGGAACCGGATACACGACCAGACAACATGCTCGATGTCGTGGTAGCCATCGCCACAATCACAAAGATTGTTTGCTGCCAGCCCAATGCGATAGAGATGCGCGTTTAGGTTGTAGTGTTTGGCAGTTAGCGCTCAACTTCCGAGTTGAACAGACGCTTTTCGTGTTCTGCTATCGTCTACGGAAGTCCATTCGCCGGCTATTTAATTCAAAATTTACGAGAGTTTTCGTGTGCTATCGCGAGCCGATGTCCGCGATAAAACGCCGCGAAAACACATTTCGCATTGATTATGCGAATGTGCCAAAAAAGCCATCGTCCGAGGAGGTCCACCGTTTTGTTGGAGTAACACTCGGTATGAAGCGCGAGGAGATAAAGCGAATCCAATACAGTCGCAATCTTGGAGTCGCTTTTGTTAAGACCAGTTCCCTCGAAGTCGCACTAAAAGTCGTTGAAAATCACGACAACACGCATGAAATTCAGGTGGATGGGAAGATGTATGTACTACGTCTGAAAATGGAAGATGGAGCGGTAGAAGTGAAGATCTTCAATCTTTCCGAAAACGTATCGAACCAAAAGATCGACAAATTTCTCTGTGCATACGGGGAGGTTCTATCCATTCGTGAAGAGATATGGGACGAGAAGCATTTTTTCCCTGGTCTACCGACCGGTGTCCGCATCGTCAGGATGACGGTTAAAAAAAATATACCATCTTACGTTACCATTGATGGTGAAACGACACTTGTGTCGTACTACGGTCAGCAACAAACATGCCGACATTGCAGTGAATTTATTCACAACGGCGTTTCATCTGTGCAGAACAAAAAGCTGCTGGTCCAAAAACTGGCAGCAAACAACTCCTCATATGCAGACGTTGCGAAGAATACGAATCCCTCACGTACGAAGCCACCAGCTCAGCAAATTCGAGCTGCAAAACCGAGTAGCACAAAAACAGCAGAAACACCAAAATCCACACAAACAAATACAGAAATGTCTACAAACAGCACAATGCCCCCTCCTTCTGTTGTGGTTGAGCTCGAGAGATTTGATAATTTCGCTATACCCGCAAACGTGCAGCAAGAACACGAACACGAAAACGATACATGGACCAAAGTTAATCGCAAATCATGTATACAGAGGAAAACTAACGGCAATGAGACAGACTCATCTACTTGTAGCAGACGCTCGACACGCAGTACCAAAAAAATGCGCTGCGATGACGGCGATGACCTGCAGGACAATGACTTCCTCTGAAAATAATCATGTTCACTAGCTACAATATTGCAACCGTAAACCTGAACACCATCACGAACACCACCAAAATTAACGCACTTCGAACATTCATCCGAACAATGGAGCTTGACATCGTGTTCTTTCAAGAATTGGAAAATGAGCAACTCACTCTCCCGGGCTACAACGTCATAGCCAATGTCGATCACACTAGAAGAGGCACCGCCATCGCATTGAAAGATTATATCCAATTTTCGCATGTGGAGAGAAGTTTGGATGGGCGATTGGTCGCTCTACGTATTCAAAATACCACGCTTTGCTGCGTGTACGCCCCGTCCGGAACGGCTCATCGTGCTCAGAGAGAACGTTTTTTCAATGATACGATCGCCTTCTATCTCCGTCATCGTACCGACCATATTATTATGGCCGGTGATTTCAACTGTGTCATACGACAATGTGATTCTACGGGATACAACATGAGTCCTTCTCTCCAAACTACCGTTCAACAGCTGCAGCTTCATGATGTGTGGCTTAAGCTGCGCAGAAATGATATCGAACATACTTATATCACGGCCAACTCTTCCTCTCGATTAGATCGTATCTATGTAAGCAGGGGTTTATGTGAGCAATTACGAAATGTACATACGCATGTATGCTCGTTTTCCGATCACATGGCAGTAACATCACGGATATGTCTACCCAACCTCGGACAACCCCACGGTCGTGGTTTTTGGTCGCTTCGACCCCATCTCCTTACCAACGAGAACATAACGGAGCTCCACACACGATGGCAATTTTGGACACGGCAAAGGCGTAGTTTTCGTAGCTGGATGGAATGGTGGCTATTGTACGGAAAGCCAAAAATAACCAGTTTCTTCAAATGGAAATCAAAACAAGTGTATGATGAGTTCCACCGCGCGCAGCAAATGCTGTATACGCAGTTACGACGAGCATACGATAGTTATTATCAGAATCCGGGAATGTTAGCAACCATCAACCGTCTAAAGGGAGAAATGCTCGCTCTTCAGCGACGGTTTACACAAGCTTTCGTTTGCATTAATGAGCAAATAGTAGCAGGAGAGCCTCTATCGATCTTCCAACTCGGCGAAAGGAGAAGAAAACGAACTACGATTACACGACTAAATGTAGATCGTGGTGAAATCATTGATGATTCACGACATATACAAGAACACGTGCTTCAATATTTTTCCGAGCTATATACGGAGACAGTTGGAGAACCAGAACAACCCGAAGACTTCCAGTGTGTCCAAATAATTCCAGAAAATGATCCATCCAACGAGGCATGTATGCATCCCATAACAACAGCTGATATTTGGACCGCCATAAAATCGAGCGCCTCAAAAAAATCACCAGGCCCAGACGGAATTCCGAAGGAATTCTACATGCGAACTTTCGACGTTATCCACCGTGAATTGAATCTCATTTTAAATGAGGCCCTAGCGTCCAACTTTCCATCAAAGTTTGTAGAAGGTGTCATTGTACTGGCGAAAAAAAGAGGATCTGGAGACACTGTTGGTTCGTACAGGCCGATCTCCCTTCTTAACTTCGATTATAAGCTCCTCTCCCGTATATTGAAGATGCGTTTAGAGAAAGTAATGACAGAACACCACATTCTCACCAACGCTCAGAAATGTTCAAACGGCCACAACAACATATTCCAAGTCACGCTGGCTCTCAAGGACAGAATCGCGCGATTAAACACACGAAAGCAAGTCGGTAAGCTAGTATCGTTCGATCTGGACCATGCCTTCGATCGAGTAAGACACTCGTTTCTATTCGGGAACATGCGCTCTCTCGGTATAAACATCCAGCTCGTAGAACTGCTTAGACGGATCGCAGCTCTATCTTCTTCTCGCCTGCTGGTAAATGGATGTATGACGGCACCTTTTCCCATCGAACGATCTGTGAGACAAGGAGACCCAATTTCTATGCATTTATTCGTACTTTATTTACATCCTCTGTTGGTTTCTCTTGAGCGTGTGTGCGATACTGACTTAATAGTGGCATATGCGGATGATATTAGCGTTGTCGTCACATCTGTGAGAAAAATAGAAGCAATGCTTGATTTTTTCCATCGGTTTGGGAGAGTATCAGGCGCTGTGCTCAACCTAAACAAAACGACGTCGATCGATGTCGGCTTTATGAATGGAAATCCGATGCATGTAGACTGGTTAAGAACGGAAGATCATATAAAAATTCTGGGCGTAATCTTCGCAAATTCGCTTCGTCTTATGATCACTATGAATTGGAATATAATGACAGGAAAAATGGCACATCAGGTGCGGCTACATTCTACGCGCACACTGACTCTTTATCAAAAAGTGATACTTCTCAACACGTTCGTTACAGCAAAAGTGTGGTATCTGTCTTCGATTCTTCCATTGTATAATATTCACACGGCAAAAATAACTGCCACTATGGGAATACTCCTATGGAACAGACATCCAGCACGCGTTCCGATGCAACAGTTGGCAAGACCACGTAAACAAGGAGGGCTGAATCTACAGCTACCGGCGCTAAAATGTAAAGCACTACTAATCAATCGGCAACTTCAAGAGATCGGTTCCACTCCCTACTATGCCTCCTTTATCACTCAAGCAAATCCCCGCCATCCCCCACCGAATTTTCCCTGCCTGAAAACTGTCCTGCAAACACTTCCACGTTTGCCATCTCAAATTCAACAAAATCCATCCTCCGATCAAATTCACCGTTTTTTCATTGATCAGACAGCCAAACCGAGAGTGGAGCTGCGTCATCCCACAGTAAATTGGAGGTGTGTGTGGCTTAACATCGGAAGCAACAAATTAACTTCAGCCCAGCGTAGTTATTGGTACCTATTAGTTAACGAAAAAATGGAGCATCGTGTTCTTTGGCACACCATTGGACGAGTAGACAACGAGCAATGCCTACACTGCAACGCTGCACGAGAAACACTTAAGCATAAACTGAGTGAATGTCAACGAATAACAATGGCATGGACGCTTCTACAGAGGATATTAGCAACAACACTCGACGTCCTCAGGAGACTTTCATATGATGATTTGATACATCCAACTTTGAGCGGTGTGAATGGACAAACGAAAACAAAAATAATGAAAATTTTCATCAATTACGTAATATTCATAATGAATTCCGACAATGTGGTAGATGTAAATGAATTAGAGTTCAACTTAAGAGTTGGATTTTAATAATACAATATATATGTAAATAGATTTGACGAAACAATGAAATAAACCAAATTTTTAATTTAAAAAAAAAAAATTGGACATAAGCCGAGATATCACGCGGATGAAATCACGACCTACATTCAATCCCTTGAACCATGCACTCGTCGAGACCTTAGGGATAATCGTGTGTAACCAACGACCGAACTCATCTCCACTCCACATGCGCTGCCAACTTACGAGCGTGTACTGACAAGGAATGTAGAAAAATTCATTATAAGCAATTTGCCTTTCAAAAAGAGTGCCTTCTAAAGCGCCCACCTTAGCTAGCTAGTCCGCTTTCTCATTCCCCGGAATCGAACAATGAGAGGGAACCCATGCTAAGGTAATCTTGAATAATTTTTCGACCAAAACACTCAATAGTTGTCTTATTCTAGTTAGGAAATAAGATGAGCGTTTATCAACCTTCATTGAGCGGATTGCCTCTATTGAGCTGAGACTGTCTGAAAAAATAAAATAGTGGTCGATGGGCAATGTTTCAATGATCCCCAGTGCGTAGTATATCGCACCCAGTTCAGCGACATACACGGAACAAGGATCTTTGAGTTTGAAAGAGGCACTGGAATTTTCATTGAAGATGCCGAAGCCAGTGGACCCGTTTATGAATGAACCGTCAGTAAAGAACATTTTATCAGATATAACTATGCCCCCATATTCTGCCGAAAATATCGGCGGAATAGAATATGAGCGTAGATGATCTGGGATTCCATGGATTTCTTGTCGCATGGACAGATAAAAAATGACAGAGGAATTGCAAAAGTATGGGAAGCAAACTTGGTTGGAGATGCCTGGTGAAGAATGGTGAGAATTTCCATGGAGACTGAATCAAATGCCCCTTTGATATCGAGGAAAACGGAAGCCACTTGTTCTTTGCGAGCAAATGCGATTTGGATTTCAGAAGATAGCAGCGCGAGACAATCATTTGTCCCTTTACCTCGGCGGAAGCCAAACTGCGTATTTGACAGCAAATTGTTCGCTTCAACCCACTTGTCCAAACGAAGTAGTATCATTTTCTCTAACAATTTACGAATACAGGACTTCATTTCCCCCCCCCCCCCCCCTTCTTATTTGCAAAAAACTCAGACAGCCAGTTTTCGCAAGCCTCTTTTGAGGCCAACTTAGTATCACCAAGAGCGTTTTGCATGGATCGGAAGAGATGATAATCACTTGGAGCCAGGTCCGGACTATACGGTGGGTGCAATAGGACATCCCATCCGAGCTCCCGTAGCTTCTGGCGGGTCATCAAAGATGTGTGAGACTGAGCGTTGTCCTGGTGGAAAATAACACCATTCCTATTGATCATTTCTAACCACTTCTGGTCAATCGCCTGCTTCAAACGGTCAAGCTGCTCACAGTAGAGAATCGAGTTGAGGGTCTGGCCATAGTTGAGCCACTCATAGTGGATGATTCCCTTCCAATCCCACCAAACACACAGCAAAACCTTCCTGGTCGTCAATCTGGGCTTGGCGATGGTTTGGGCTGGCTCCCCGCGCTTCGATCACCACTTTTTTCGCTTTAGGTTGTCGTACGTGATCCACTTTTCATCAGTCACCTTCTTCTTCAAAAATGGGTCGAGTTCGTTCCGTTTTAGCAGTGCATCGCAGGCGTTGATTCGATCTAAAAGATTTTTTTGCGTCAACTCGTGTGGCACCCATACATTCAGCTTTTTTTGGAATCCAATCTTCTGCAAAAGGTCCCAAACGGTTTTATGGTCTATACCCAGATCCTGGCCAATCGAGCGAGTGCTCACATGCCGGTCTACTTGGATGATTTCAACGATTTTATCGGTTTCCACGACGATTGGCCTACCAGTACGGGGTGTATCTTCAAAAGCCACTACACCAGAACGAAATCGATCAAACCAACGATCAAAGCTGTGCTGTGCGAATCGTTAAAGTATCGGGTCCATAAACTACATGAATTTTTTCGGCCGCCTTCGTTGCAGTTTTACCTCGCATGTAGTAAAAACGTAAAATATGGCGAACTTCTTGCTTGGTGGACTCCATCTTTGACGCGCTATAACTTGAGACTGAAAAGGACAATCACAACACTATCAAAACAACACTTGTAGCACAAATTGTCGTCTTTAAATAGCCGTATAGTATGACCCGATGCGACAAGTACAACACAAGATATGTTTAAGTGTTGCCATATATTGACAATATACGACATTTCTTTTTCCCCAAACCGATATATTATATCAAATATAATATGTCACTAAAATTATAATATCACTTATTTAATAACATAATTTTATCATCTCGTCTCAGGAAATTCTGATTTGCTTCATATCTATCAAAATTTCTGTGATTATGCGTGGTCAATATGATGACGATGATGTTGAATTAAAGAGGCTTTAAACTTTTCATTTCATTCGCCTCTCGTGGTCACTACCTAACGAATGCGCCTTTTATATACGATGACGTCAACTATAACCACAAACAAGTTTTGCTTCTTGGAGTCTACATCGGTGATATGCGGAGAAATATATATTCAGAGGCATAACTGAAAATCGCGTTTAATCCAGCTTCGTAATCGAATTGATTTAGGAACACATACACCAACAGTGGGTTTTACAAGCATTCCTCGAAAGTCGCCATCAAAATCACTCTGCACGTTGATGTTGATTTGTCCAGCCATCTATCAGAAGAAAAATCAAATTATTAATATGAATTTTTTGTTAGAAATAATGAACAATGCTCTCTTATCGCTTCTCTTCTTCGTCGTTCCTGTTCCAATTTACACAGTTCGGCTCGTTCGGCTGCTGATCGAACCAAATTGTGAGGTGAGGTGTACTCGAAGAGGAACTTCCTTGATTTGATCTTGACATGGTTGGAGCGGTCGATAGCCTGCGTACGGGACTTCATGATAACTAAATTCTGACCTTTCAGTTGTTGAAGAATGGTGTTATTTGAATCTGCAGCTTTTCCCAACCAAAACGAAAAAACAAGGAGTGGGTTCCATTTGTGATATAACCGCATCTAAATCAATTCTCAATAAATGGATGATGGATATTTTGTTTTCCCTTGAAATTGTCTTGTGATCTGTTCAAATATGTACGAACTAATATTCTTTCGCTTGTGGTCTCTTTTTGATGTTCGACATTCAAATCACCAAACAAGCTTATTGAATCCTCCGTACATCCGAAATATCGTTTCCGTAATATAAAAAATAATCACGGGAACACCTAGTTACTTACCCAAATGTGTGCGAAATCATATTTCACCCCTTGCGTGCGTTCACAAGCAACTGATTTTGGGTGTCCGTTCATCACGACAGCAAAAGAGAAACGAACAGAGGTTGGTTAGCCGACGCAATATGCATCATGCATCAACCTCAGACCAATCGAGACTGAAATGAAATCTCAAGAAGCTATCACTATTCATCAGGGCCCGAAATCTTCGAAGGTGAAACATGAGGACCGACTCTATTCTCAGTAGCTTTGCTTCGACTAGAACTGCTTCGGCAACAAGAAGTGAATTAACTAGAAAATGAATTGACTAGCGTTGACTAGCGAGGATGACTGATGAACTATTCCAGTCAGTGGTTATTATAACTGATGCGACTAATGAATACAAATCTCCCTCTTCATTCTATTTTATACGTATGAGTTTTTTTCGTGTACGATACAAAAAAATCTAGCTCAACTGTAGCGTATGTCAAACCACGTTGAACTCAAACATCGATACATGCATACAAGATACATGGGAGAGAGAGGAACGAATTCGTTTTGGGGGAAGTCACTTCAAAATGCAATGAAGATAATTTGACTGGGAAGAATGAAATAAGATAGTCGAGTCGTGGAGAGGGAAAGCGACTAAACACCCGAATGACTATTTAGTCGTTTTGCCGGAGAAACTGCGCGAAGAAGCCAAGTCATTTCCAACTGAATACGGATATAGTCAGTCAGATAGTCAGCTGACTATCCACAGTTGACTATGACTATGCCGAGCCCTGCTATGTTCGCGTTCGAAGCAGTCTTGATCTATTGAAACAAGTTGAAATTTTTTTTGTGATCCATATACTCGTATATGTATTATAGGGTAGCAATGGATACATGTTGTTTTATATGATATACATATTATGTTATACAGTAGAACCTCGATTAGGACCGACCGCGGTGCGGATTATCCGCGAAAGTGAGTTCCCTAATAAATCTATAAACCTTCCCGAAATTCGTCAGTGAGGTCAGTGAGTGTCAGTGTCTTGCTTTTTTGTTTTGGTCATGGCTTTCACATTATCTGATCACTGATGTACACGATCTTACAGATTGATAGTTCAATAATTTCCGTATTGATGAAACATATTTTTCATGCTAAAATATCTTTTTTTTGTTTGCACCTCATGTTTAGTCTTATATTGCGTTATCCGCCATATTCGTTATAGGCAATTAAACACTTTTGATGCTTGGTCAAAGAAAATCCGTTCTCGATGGCCTGTGTTGCTCCTCCTTCCTTCTTACAGTTTCGCTACATCAAATTGTTCCTCTTCTGTAGGCGAACAGAACTGTACTGCACAATACATGAAAAGTTTGTTCAATGAGCGGGAAAGCTTGCTGTGTTTATGCTACCGTTTCCCTCTACTTGTAAAGTTTTACCAAAGGTTTTTTTACTTTAGATACATACGGTTCAACAATAGTAGGAAATGGCATAATAAAAAATCCAAGTTGAGCCGTAATTTTTGAGATAAAGGGGTGGTCCAAATCACCCCATATGACCAAATCACCCCCTGTTACCCTACGCAATTTTAATATTTTCCGTCAGTAAAGCTTCCATACTGTCATGAGTAATATGTTCTTGCATTTAAACGATAAACGGAACAGAGGAATGCAGTTTTAGTCCTTGATGTGAAACTTTTTTATTATGTTTTTTTTATTTATTTATGAAGTAAGCAGCAAAAAAACACAATTGAAATGTAAGTTAAATAGTTCAAACTAAGTATCAACAGTGTGATAGTACGAACCAAATTTGGCATGTGAAGATTTTAGGGTGCAAGGAATGTTTCTATGGTGGTTACTTGCCCTTCCCTCCTCTCTAAGTGGAGGGCTCCTACACAAATGAAAAAAAATGCTGCATTACTCGAGAACTAATCAAGCAAATGGAGCCAAATTTGGGATGTGAGGGTTTTTGGATACGAGAAATGTTCTATGTTCTATGATGGTATGACACTCCTCGCTCCAATGCATTATTACAATACACATATTTCAACCAAACATCATAATTGAAAATTTTTGGAAAACTCTGAACAAAAATGGGAAAATTCGGAAAATTCAATCCAAAAAATTCAAAAAATAAATAAAAATGGATCGCCGAATGTGTTGATAACAATAAAACTCGAGGAAGGTGTTGTCCGATTTAGGGCTGTATTTATTCTATCATATCTGTAACGGAAAAACATGTTATTTGCAAGTGGTTGATAAATCTTGAACGAGAATTGTATCTGAAAATAATCTGATATTATAATGACGAGTTTTTGTAGAAGTACTAGGAATTTTATAGTAAAAGGTAATTTTAAAGGGTAGATTGGAGAATAAATCAATGAAAAGTTCTGCGATTGGACCCACGAACGTGCGCTTAGTAAGAAAACGTGAATGTGATAACGAAAAATAAATTTTAAGCAGGACGAAGTTTGCCGGGTCAGCTAATATATAACAAAAACCATCTTCAGAGAAAAATGTACACGAATAAATTCGGCTCTGTTTTTTAGCTTTAGCAAAATAAACAGATGGGATTAAAAAGTGTGAGTCGAACTTTTTTTTTTTTTTTTATCTTCGCTTATTTTTCGTCGGCCTATTTCCGCCACTTTAGTGCCAATCACCGACATCAGGGAGGCGACTCCACCTGTTCCTACCTATCAGACTCAACAACTCATGAGCCGGGCCAACTTCTTTTACTTCCGCTCCGAAGGAAGACGTAACCAGAGATTTTTCGCCTCAGAAAATCCCAACGACGCCAGCTGGGATTGAACCCAGGCCGATCGGATTGTGAGGCTGTTACGCTAACCATACAACCACTGGCGCCGTCATGAGTCGAACTTACTGTTCTTTAAAATAACACACTGCTCGATATGTCGCATGTTCCTTCAAATTAGGAAAAATAATGTTTTTGCCGGTTGAAATTAGGACCAAAGGGTGCAAAACATTTCCCATCATTATAGGTAGTATGAATGCAACAGTCTATTAAGTTCATAGTCTTTTCAGGAGAATTCGGATGAATTTTATTTTTTGTTCAATTTTCAAAGGGTTAACTCTTGGTAGAAACTACTTGCAATTTATTTTGAAATGATCGATTACAAACTTTTCACCGTCTAATTTTGTTGCTTGGTTTTCGTGTTTACTAAATGACATTGCAGTTTTATGGGATTGTTTCCCTCAAAAAAAGAAAAACACCTTTATGCTACATCTATTTTATCCTTAGTCATTATGAGAGGATTTGTCAAACAAGACACAGCGTCTTTCACTGTGTGGTAAATTATATTTTTTATCTGCAGTTTATCCTCGTGATTCGAATGGGTGTGTGTAAGATGTCGAAACTCATTAGTTAATTTGAAACAATAAGAAATATTTTCTGGGGAAACAAAATCCTCCGCAACTTTGATACAATTGTGCAGATTGCGTACTTGGTGTGGCGCTCCGGCGGGAATGAATATGGCATCTCCAGAGCACTGCACAATCGAATAACCTTCTACATTGTATTCTTTCAGAAGTCGCTTGCGAAGATTAGCATCTAAATACCATTTCTGGTCGTGAATTGGGTCGTGATCAGTTTTTATGCTACCGCCTTTCTCGACTTCTATCTTATTCAACAACGATCGTATTTTATCAGCATCTTTTGCGTGATATATATGCCAAACAGCACCCGGCAATTCATCCTTCTCGTTTATTCTTTGCCGAGTGACAGCATCATATTCGTCTGCGTCGATGGCGTCCAACACTTTTTGGGCATATTTAGCTTGATCCACATCCTTAGGTACTCCAACATAAACCATAATGTTTACAGCATCCGATATATCCAGATGAAGATTTGTGGTGCCCTTTGATGGGTGTAATGCAGAACCGTATGCACTGTACATTTTCGGTCCGAGATCAGGTCTCACAAAGAAGCTGCTCAATCTGCTTGCCAAATTGAGACGTCCTTCACGGCGCGTGTACTCTGCCAATGGAAGACACTTCATCAGATCGCTGAATCTGGTTGGCATCATCTCCGCAAAATCATCCCCTGGCGGCCAATCTTTCAATTTCAGTACCATCGGTCTGTCTCTCTCATCCAACAGACGCCGTCCGATTCGCTCAAATCCTTCCCAAAAGATCTTCATTTTCTGGCTCTTTACCAGCTTACCATTGAGACAGTTGATGAGATCATTGTCCTCGTCACCAAAGTCATGCCCGAATGAATGTGGATACCAGAGACTCATATCTAACGCATTTGAGACGTGTGACACCATAACTGGTTGACCACGTTCCCACTGGTCATGAAAAGTTGTATAGTTATTGTTATCCAATGGGTCCAAGAGCCGCAACAAACGACCATTACAAAGCCATTGGTGAGCGACATTTGGGTACAAACTTTCCGAGATATGTAAGTTCATGGTACGTTCGCCCTTGTTTTGAAATTCAATACTGTTTTTCATGTGTCTGTTGTATTCCATAATTTGTTTGTCGTCCGTTAGATTATCCGAGCTGTTCTGACCTTTCAAGAATACGAACTCGTCCAGAAAATCATGCAAAAAACTCTGAATGTTTGAATGGTTCACTTGAATGTCAGCCGTGAAGTCTACCAAACATTCCGATTCCGAACATTTTTCGGTCAGGTGTTTTTCAAAGAGACCAGATATATTTATCGATTTGTCGAATTTTAACAGTTGCTTCACGATCATGTTAAACGTTTTCCAGTCGAGTTTCGGCGATGGCCTGAACCGATGTTTATCACTGTATGGTTTCTCCTCGGGATGATTGGATTCCTTCAATACTCCCTCGCCTTGTATTTTACTGCCATCGGCAACGACTTCGAGTATGTCGTCGTTATCTGTAGGTTCAACTTTTCCACTAATGTTGTTGACCATCTTATCATCGCTGTTTTCTTTCTTTTCTTGATCTTCCAATGGTTCTGCACGTGGTGTAGAAGATTCTGTTTCAATAAATTTGTTATCTGTTGAATTTTCAACGTTTTCTTCTGTTTTTTCGTCGGTCATCGCCGTTTGAATTGTTTTAGCATCCATCGGATTTTCGGCGTTTTCTTCAGTTTTCTCATCGCTCGCCATCGTTTGGCTGGGTTTAATATTTGTTGGATTTTCATCGTTCTCCACTATTTTTTCGTCACTCATCATTGTTTGGATTGCTGTAGTTGAATTTTCAGCGCTCATTTCTGTTTTATCGTCGTCCGTCGTCGTCGTTTGCATTGCTCCAATGTCGTTTGAATTTTCATCGTTTCCTTTTGTCTTTTCGTCATCCGTCAATTCGCCGTCTTTTATGAAATCCTCCAGACTTTCAATCTTTATATCTTCCTGGAAGCCTTCGAAACTATAGCTTTGTTTCTCTCTTCGATTCATGAGTTCATTCTCTTGATTTTTATCGGCACTCAATTCTCTGCCAAATATAACCTTACAACAGATGGTTCCATCGGTATCCCTGCTGAGAGTACTTTGAATATTTTTTATCGTGATCGATATCATTTTCGTCGTATTGATGTTATTAATTTTCATCGGGTTAGTGTTATTGTCTGCTCCGTTAGCATCCTTACCAACATCAATTGTAATTGGAAGGATAAACTCCAACTTGTCTTTGATTTTTCTGAATAATGATTCCTTGCTAAGAGGACATTCACAGTTCAGAGGAATCTCCAGCAAAGCACATATTCCGTGCATCTGTCTTACTAATTTGTACAAGCTGTTGCTAGGGATGATTTGTGTAAGCATGAGCTTTTCCGGTAGGTGGGGCTCCTTATTTGTGCAGTTCAGCCACATGTATCCATCGCGGTCTCTCATGATTGTGTCATTCTTACAGGTACCATGTTTACGACCCTGCATTTTGAAATAATTTATTAAAAATACTGACAGCCTTTGGGGAATGTTATTCGAATCCTTACCTTGTAGCAATCAATGCACACCACGAAACCACAAGTAGAACAAACCCAATGATAGTTGAACAAGGTAGTAGAGCATACATCACACATTTCACGTACACCTTGTACGGCTTGCTTCCAGGCAATAGTTTTATCTACAGGGAAAATAAATATTTGTTACATATTGCGAAACAAATTTGTCATACTAAATCAACTATATAAATAAAAATGGAAGGCCAAGTGTGTAACCCAAAGAAGGAATGTTTCGATTTGAGCCATCTTTATATTGTTATATTAGGCTGTCAAAAAAGTCCTGCGGTATTTTTTTTGAATTTTCATTTGTTCATAAAATTAGTTCAATCATCTGTTTTAAGTTCATTGGTTCGACAACTCGCAAGCAGATCGGACAAGTTATTAATCGATCCAACAAAGGTGTTTTTTTCACATCGAATAATAGTGTGCTTTTTCATCGGTTGCGCTTGCGAGTGTAGCGAAATTTAAAGTGGTGCGCGCTGAGCATCCAAATCAGACACATTCATCACACACGCCACACAGCCGCGGCAAGTAGAAATTTATTTTTCTTTTGTTTCCCTATCATTCCTTCTTCCTTCTGTGCACGATATACACCATTGTTCAACTTTGTGTTAACCAAATCGGCAAACGTTGGCATTAGGGGTGATAATTATTTCTTATATACCGTTGAATTTTTATTGGAACTTTTTTTCATTTTAGCATTTTATTTGACATAAAATAAATCATAACCTTATAAAAAAATATTTTTTTTTCACTCATTTATTTATTTTGAATCATTATATTCTGTTCATATCGAACAGTTGACCGATTTTTTTTATATGGCTGAGGGCGGGAAGGATCCCCCATCGACGCCATTGAATATTTCCGATACCGATCCTCCTCCTGAAGAGCAGGAAGATGAAGCAGAAGTTGAGGAAGAAACTTCTGTATATGAAATTGGAAGTTCCGAAGATGAGGACATTGACGAAAAACAGGATTTTCGTCCAAAAGAATACCATGAAGGCTCCAAAGGCCCATTCATTGTATACTTTAGACGAAAATCTAAACCTCTCAATGTCATTCGTATCTCGAAGGAACTTACTCAGAAGTTTTCTGCAGTTACCGAGATTACACGGATGGGGCCAGACAAACTACGAGTTGTCGTCTCAAGCAGGACCCAAGCGAACGAAATCACGCGCTGCGACCTCTTTGCGATTGAGTATCGCGTATACGTGCCCTGTTGCAACGTCGAAATAGACGGCGTAATAACCGAAAAGGGTTTGACTCGAAAAGAGATTATCGATGGTGTCGGTCGCTTCAAGAACTCATCACTAAAAACTGTGAAGATTCTTGCATGCGATCGACTGAAATCTGTGTCACAAAATGACAAAAATGACAAAAGGGTTCTCAATCGGACAAACTCTTTTCGTGTTACTTTTGAGGGTTCCGCCCTTCCAAACTACGTTGCAATAGGTGCACTTCGTTTACCTGTTCGGTTGTTTGTACCCCGGGTAATGAAATGCAACAAATGTATGCAACTCGGTCACACGGCCGCCTATTGTTGCAATAAAAAACGTTGCGCAGATTGTGGAGACAGCCATGATGAGAATCCTTGCGCGAAAAAGCACAAGTGTCTTCATTGCGGCGGGACTCCTAATGATCTTATCCAATGCCCGGTGTACAAACAACGAGGGGAGAAAATCAAGCGTTCCTTAAAGGAACGTTCCAAGCGGACTTATGCAGAAATGCTTAAGAATTCCGTACCAACGAATCAGGACAATCCCTACTCCATTCTGCAGAACGACGAGCCTGTTGCTGACGCTCCCAATGCAGGAAGTTCCGGTACATCGCAGGGTGCCGTCAGGAAAAGAAAAATTACTTCTTTTCCATCACTCCCCAGAAAGACGACCGAAACTTCCCAAGTTGGAATGAAAACTCGAATTGAACGTGCTGAGAATAGACCGAAGCAAGTACCTCCTGGTTTAAGCGGTTCTTCTACGCACCAGGGGTCCTCAGCACTTCCCGGAGCAGCACCCACCCCGTCTGTTCCTTTTTCGCGGTCGAGGCAACAGCCACAATCTGGTTTGCTTGCGCTTTCTGACCTGGTGGACAACATTTTAAATGCTTTAAATATAAATGACCCTCTTAAAAGCATAGTATTATGTTTGCTTCCGATTGTGAGAACATTTTTGAAAGAAAAATGTGGTTTTTTAGCAGCGTTCATTTCCCTCGATGCCTAATTCAGTGCAAGAGGTCAAGGATTTGACCACTGTAATACAGTGGAATTGCAGAAGCATCATCCCTAAACTAGATCAATTTAAATTTTTAGTTCATAGTTCTAACTGTGATGTATTTTCCCTCTGTGAAACATGGCTTTCTTCAGCCGACGAGCTGAATTTCCACGATTTCAACATTATTCGCCTCGATCGAAATGACTCGTTTGGTGGCGTACTATTGGGGATCAAAAAATGTCACTCCTTCTATAGAGTCACTCTCCCATCGATGACAGGCATTGAAGTTGTCGCTTGCCAGACACAAATCAATGGCAAAGACTTCTGCATTGCCACGATATATATTCCTCCAAGAACCATGGTCGGCCGCCATCAGTTTTTTGATATCATCGAGGCATTGCCGGAGCCGCGGCTAATCTTAGGTGACCTCAACTCCCATGGAACAGCATGGGGGTCACACTACGATGACAGCCGTGCCACGTTGATTTATGATCTGTGCGACAACTTCAACATGACAGTTTTAAATACAGGGGAAGCAACTAGGATAGCCAACCCTCCTGCACGGGCAAGTATGCTAGACATATCACTTTGCTCTTCTTCGTTATCCCTGGATTGCACGTGGAAGGTAATCCAAGATCCCCACGGTAGTGATCACCTGCCAATAATTTTATCGATCGCCAATGAATCAGGTTCTCGTGAGTCAGTCGATATTGCGTATGACCTCACCAAAAATATTGACTGGAGAAAATTTGCAGAAACAATATCTGAAGCACTTGTTTCAATGCATGAACTTCCTCCACTCGAAGAGTATAACTTTATATCGAGTTTGATTTATGAAAGCGCACTTCAAGCTCAAAAGAAACGTGTTCCTGCTACCACTTTCCGACGTCGTCCTCCATCACTTTGGTGGGACAAGGAGTGTTCAAAGGTCTACCTTGAAAAATCATCCGCTTTCAAAAAATTCAGGAAAACTGGATTAGTGGAATGGTTTCGAAAGTACCAAGCTCTAGAAGCCAAACTAAAAGGTGTGATTAAAGCAAAAAAGCGAGGATATTGGCGGAAATTCGTCAATGGTTTGTCAAGGGAGACAGCTATGAGCACTCTTTGGAATACGGCTAGGAGAATGCGTGGCTGGAACCATACAAATGAAAGTGAGGAATACTCTGACCGTTGGATTTTCAAATTTGCAAGAAAGGTTTGTCCCGATTCCGTTCCTGCACAAAACGTCGTACGCGACATTCCGCTCCAATGCGATTATGAGAATTTTTCGATGGTAGAATTCTCAATTGCCCTCCTCTCATGTAACAATTCAGCTCCGGGGTCGGACAAGATTAAATTCAACTTGTTGAAGAATCTTCCTGACTTGGCGAAACAGCGTTTGCTGAACTTGTTCAACAAGTTTCTGGAGCTGAATATTGTCCCGCATGACTGGAGACAAGTGAGAGTGATAGCCATACGAAAACCCAACAAGCCGGCTTGCGATCACAACTCGTATAGGCCGATTGCAATGTTATCCTGTATTCGTAAATTGTTAGAGAAAATGATTCTTCTTCGTTTGGACAAGTGGGTTGAAGCGAACAATTTGCTGTCAAATACGCAGTTTGGCTTCCGCCGAGGTAAAGGGACGAACGATTGTCTCGCGCTGCTATCTTCTGAAATCCAAATCGCATTTGCTCGTAAAGAACAAATGGCTTCCGTTTTTCTCGATATCAAAGGGGCATTTGATTCAGTTTCCATGGAAATTCTCTCAGAGAAACTTCATAATCGTGGACTTTCGCCAATTCTGAATAATTTCCTGTACAATTTACTCTCAGAAAAGCACATGTTTTTCAATCATGGCAGCTTGAAATCTTCTCGATACAGTTTTATGGGCCTACCACAAGGCTCCTGCCTAAGCCCCCTCTTGTATAGTTTTTACGTCAATGATATAGATGATTGTCTAACTAGAAACTGCACGCTGAGACAACTTGCAGACGATGGAGTTATTTCCATCACCGGTACTAATCCCGCCGTTCTGCAAAAATCCTTGCAAGATATCCTGAACAACCTGTTCACGTGGGTTCTCAAGCTGGGTATCGAATTCTCTACGGAGAAAACCGAAATGGTCGTTTTTTCTAGGAAGCACGAACCCGCCCATCCAGCTTCACCTATCTGGCAAAGCGATCAGGCACTCGATGTTTTTCAAATACCTTGGAGTATATTTTGACTCTAAATGTACCTGGGGAATACACATTGCGTATTTGAAACAGAAATGCCAGCAAAGAATCAATTTTCTCCAAACAATAACCGGAACATGGTGGGGCGCCCATCCAGGAGACCTCATTCAGTTGTACAAAACAACGATATTATCAGTGTTAGAATATGGCAGTTTTTGCTTCCGATCAGCTGCCAGGATTCATATTCTCAAGCTGGAGAGAATACAATATCGTTGCTTGCGTATAGCAATGGGGTGTTTGCATTCGACACATACGATGAGTCTCGAAGTCTTGGCAGGAGTACCCCCGCTTACTCTTCGATTCACAGAATTATCCTACAGATTTCTCATCCGTTGCAAGATCATGAATCCATTGGTGATTGATAACTTCGAAAATCTACTCCAACTGACTCCTCAGTCAAGTTTTATGTCTTTGTACCATGATTTCCTTACCCATGAAGTGCACCCTTCACCGGGCATCTCCAACCAAGTTTGCTTCCCATACTTTTGCAATTCCTCTGTCAATTTTGATCTGTCCATGCGACAAAAAATCCATGGAATCCCAGATCATCTACGCTCCGATTCTATTCCGCCGATATTTTCGGCAGAATATGGGAAAGTTAGATCTGATAAAATGTTCTTTACTGACGGTTCATTCATAAACGGGTCCACTGGCTTCGGCATCTTCAATGAAAATTCCAGTGCCTCTTTCAAACTCAAAGATCCTTGTTCCGTGTATGTCGCTGAACTGGGTGCGATATACTACGCACTAGGGATCATTGAAACACTGCCCATCGACCATTATTTTATTTTTTCAGACAGTCTCAGCTCAATAGAGGCAATTCGTTCAATGAAAGTTGATAAACGCTCATCTTATTTCCTAACAAGAATAAGACATCTATTGAGTGTTTTGGTCGAAAAATTATTCAAGATTACCTTAGCATGGGTTCCCTCTCATTGCTCGATTCCGGGGAATGAGAAAGCGGACTCGCTAGCTAAGGTGGGCGCTTCAGAAGGCACACTTTTTGAAAGGCAAATTGCCTATAATGAATTTTTTCACATTCCTCGTCAGGACACACTCGTTAGTTGGCAGCGCATGTGGAGTGAAGATGAGTTCGGTCGTTGGTTACACACGATTATCCCTAAGGTTTCGACGAAAGCTTGGTTTAAGGGATTGAATGTAGGTCGTGATTTAATTCGCGTGATATCTCGGCCTCGGACTATGTCCAATCACTACAACCTAAACGCGCATCTCTATCGCATTGGGCTCGCAGCAAACAATCTTTGTGATTGTGGCGATGGCTACCACGACATCGACCATATTGTCTGGTCGTGTATCCGATTCCATGCTGCTCGCTCTCAGCTCTCTAGAGCACTGAGAGCAAAAGGCAGACAATCGGATATCCCCGTCCGGGATATCTTAGGTAGCCGTGATCCTGATCTTCTGCTTCATCTATACCTGTTCCTCAGAAACGCCGATGTCAACGTTTAATGATGTTTCCTTCGTTGTGTCCCTGTTTCATATCCCTCCTATCCGATCTATAAACTTTTACTTAGTCGCGGCAATACATACACACACTCTTTACAGATACACGGACCAAAGGTTGTGCAGTCCACTGATCATTCAACAAGAGCCAAAGGTTGTATCGCTCATGACAACTCTACACGAGCTGATGTTTGCGCCGGCTAGTGACCATTCTATCCTGGATTCCTCGAGTCGAGAAGACGCACCACGCTAGATATGGGGTACAGACTAGGGGGCGTTGCTGATTAATGGTCAGCTGCATCCCAAAAGGAAGTATCCCGTGTCGGGCACAGGTACAGAGCATTGGAGACAGCAACATCACAATTACGAAAACACTTGTAATACTAACCTCGAGCCAACCGCGAGTAATCGGTTACATATTACTAACATAGTTATAAGGCAAACATTGTCGAAATATTGAACTCCCGGCTCCGTCAGGTTGACGCCATATGAGCCTTAATAAAAATATATATTTTGGATAAAAAAAAAAAATCTGTTTTAAGTCAAATATGCGCCGTTTTGTTCGATGACTTGTTCCCAACGAGATGCCAACTTCATAATACCCCTGTTATAGAAGCTCGCTTCCTTATTGGCAAAAAACTCGGATAGCCAATTTTCACAGGCCTCTTTTGTGGCTAATTTCTGACTACCTAGCTCGTTCGCCATGGACAAAAACAGGTGGTAGTCACTTGGTGCAAGGTCCGGACTATACGGCGGATGCCTCTGTTTATCAAAGATGGCCTCTTCTTCATGAGTGCTACCTTCAAGCGGTCCAGTTGTTGGCAGTACAGGTCCGAATTGAGCGTTTGGCCATAGGGAAGCAGCTCATAATAGATTATTCCTTGACAATCCCACCAAACACGCAGCAGAACCTTCCTGGCCGTTAATGAGGGCTTGGCCACCGTTTGAGCCGCTTCAGCGGACTTCGACCATGACCGTTTGCGCTTCACGTTGTCGTAAGTGACCCACTTTTCATCGCCAGTCACCATCCGCTTCAGAAACGGGTCGATTTTGGTGCGATTCAGCAGCGATTCACATGCGTCGATACGGTCAAAGATGTTTTTTGCGTCAACGTGTGTGGCACCCATACATCGAGCTTCTTTGTGAATCCAAGCTCTTCAAATGGTTAATAACGGTTTGATGACATCCCCAGCTCTTGGCCGATGCTACGGCTGCTACTATGCCGGTATTTCTCGGCTAATTCAGCGATTTTGTCGCAATTTTCGACGACAGGCCTTCCGGAGCGTGGCGCATCTTCGACGACCTCTACACCAGAACGAAAACGTTGAAACCATCGTTGTGCGGTGGAAATGGCAACTGTATCGGGTCCATAAACTGCACAAATTTTATTGGCAGCTTGAGATGCATTTTTGCCTTTGTCATAGCAGTACTGTACAATATGTCGGATTTTCTCTTTATTTTGCTCCATATTTGCGACACTATAACTCACGAACGACTTAACCAAACAAAACACTGTCAAGGACTATATTATAGCGCGCAAAAATACCTTGACATCTTGATAAGCGTTAGTTCATTCGATATTTGGGCTAACGAAATTGATCTTTGTTCGAAGGTGGAAATGGATTTTCAGGGCAAATTATGCACTTATATCTATATAAATAAAAAAGGGAGGTGTTGCTGAGCGCAAAACCCGAAGAAGGAATGGTCCGATTTGAGCCGTCTTTAAGGGTGGGTTTAGACTAGTGATATATTCATGTGAAGAAATATGATGAGATTTATAGAAATCGCATCAACCGTTTACACTAGCGTGAACTTATATAATGAATATATTCATATTTTCGGTGAATTTATTCACCTAAAATAGAACTGCATCCAACTTTAGCGATTTCTCACCAGTGAGAAATTCACAAGCGTTTACATATGCTGAATTTATTCAAGTTATATATACCTCGAATAAGTGTATCATATTTATTCTAACCCGTATACACCTATTTTCACGTGAATAAATCCATCTATAGCTATAGATCTCCCTAATGTAAACCCGCCATAACAGTTCGACTGAAAAGTTCATAAGGTTGACGTCTAGATGACGCTTCTTGCAAAAATCTACTTGACTATCACAAAGCACCATACTTGTCAAAATTTGACAACAATCGGTCGATTGGTTCGTGAGTTACAGCATTGAAAGTGAGGCAACTTTTGTTATTGTGAAAAAATGGAAAAATTACAAATCAATGAAAAAGGTGGCAAAATTGCATGAATTGGGTTTCGAATTGCTTCCGCATCCACCACATTCTCCAGATCTGGCTCCCAGCGACTATTTTCTGTTCGCAGACCTGAAGAGAATGCTCGCTGGCAAGAAATTAAATTAAGAAAATTAATTAATTAAATTAAGAAATTAATTAAGACCGATGATGAAGTGATTACCAAAACTGAGGCCGATTTTGGAAAAACCGAAAGAGTACTATAAAAATGGCATCGAAAAGTTGTAAGATCGCTTTAATCCCTTTATTACCCTCGAAGGCAATTATGATGCGTAATAAAATTGAATTTTGCTTTTCTGTGTTACCTTATAAACTTTTCAGCCGAACTGTTATGAACCTATATTCCATATTCATGCGTCGATTTTTCACGTATTTTAAAAAATTACTTAAAAACTTCGACTTTAAGGTTTGTATCTCTATTTTGTCGTCGAATGTATCGGAAGTACTACATTATTTTTTTAGGTGCGGGTGTCGATTCAGCTTCCGCTCCTTCTCTTCTATTTATCGAGGTTATTTTTCGAAAAAGGAAGGCATATAACATATTCTTTGATGCATGGGCCATATCTCTGGAGATGTGTTCCTAGCATCGATGCTCTTTTTTAATGAAGTATTTTTATGCAATACAAATTCACTACATATATCTAAAACCACCGTTTATTAGCACCTGGTGAAGAATGGTTTCGTAAAACGCTGCAACGGATGGGTTACATATTATTTGACAAAAACAATTTTCACATTAGCGATTCACTTCACCACGTATCGTGAAATCTTTTTTTTCTTACGAGTATGGAAGCTGGAGCGCAGGTGGATGTTGTGTACACCGACCTCAAGGCTGCTTTTGACAGGGTTGATTACACCATACTGCTTGCTAAACTTGAGAAGCTTGGTGTATCTCCGAGACTCAAATATGTGTACGAATTGGATCTGATTTTTCGGAGAATTTTACCAACAGCTCAGGAGTACCTCAAGGCAGCAGCCTTGAACCGTTGCTTTTTTCCATCTTCATGAACGAGATCGGATTGAGCCTCCCAGCTGGTAATCGATCATTCTATGCGGATGATGTTAAAATGTATCTAACAGTTCGAAGCTCAGCTGATTGCTTACGCCTACAGCATCTGATAAACACTTTTGTAGAGTGGTGCACAAGAAATTATCTCACACTAAGTGTCCCAAAATGTAACGTTATAACATTTCACCGAAGACTCAAGCCAATAACGTTTACATACATGATCGATTTTCAACCTTTGCTACGTGTGGAAAAAAATATTGATCTTGGAATTACGCTTGACTCTGCCTTAACGTTTAAGTCGCATTCAAGTATGGAAAAGTTCATTCGCTCATTTCTCCACACATAATTATAAATCACTCTCGTATCTGCTTGGAATAATCCTGGCGAAAAGAATGCAGCAAGCAATCGTAAGATTGCACGATTAATCATTTTACATTCCCCGACCATCTTCATTCGGAACCGATAGTGAACATAACAAAACAAAGAATGGAAAGCAACATTCAATGAATGAATACTCCTTTGGAAAAATCGCACGAAACAAAATAACAAATGAGTCAAAATAGACTGAAACTGCGTGTATGTATGATTTTATTTTCCCTTATACTCTTTTCCTTGTAAGCATTCAAGTACACACCCGCACCTTCCCGCTCACCAATAACTTGCGTTAATATGGTCTTTTGCGTTGGCTTAGATCGTTTCATACTAGAAACAAAAAAAAAGACATTGCAATACTGCACAGGAAATAACTCGTTTTCAACTATCTACCTATATTTTACTGCCGCGATCGAGGCTCAATGTTTGCTATTTGAGTGAAAAACGAATGATTTTGCACAGACGCAAGCAAAAGTTTCCAATTTGATTCTATCACTATCTAACGTCATCCCGAGAAGCAAAAAAGAGAATGCAAAATTTTCTGAGAATAGATGAGCGGAATCGAGACAATATTTTCCGTTCTAATCGAGAATGAACTTTGCGAAGAAGATAGGTGAATGTTTTCTGTCTCAAATAAAGTGAGGCATAAACGGAGAATAGAAGGGTGATTTTATCTGTGGGTGAGTTTTATCTGTGAATAAGTGTTGTTGAACGAATTTTGATGCGATTTTGCCCATACCTGGTGACCATTCATGTCATTACTCGGACATAATTACCAGGGCTAATAAGCAACTCGGATTCATGTTCAAAATCTCCGATGAGTTTCGCGATCCAACCTGTTTGAAAGTGTTTTTTTTCCAAAATATATATTGCTCTATACATGTGCCCGACACGGGATGCTTCCTATTGGAATGCAGCTGACCATTAATCAGTAACGCCCCCTAGTCTGTACCCCATATCTAGCGTGGTGCGTCTTCTCGACTCGAGGAATCCAGGATAGAATGGTCACTAGCCGGCGCAATCATCAGCTCGTGTAGAATTGTCATGAGCGGTAGAACCTTTGGCTCTTGTTGAATGATCAACAGTGGACTGCACAACCTTCGGTCCGTGTACCTGTAAAGAATGTGTGTGTATGTATTTCCGCGACTAGGTAAAAGTTTATAGATCGGATAGGAGGGATATGAAACAGGGACAAAACGAAGGAAACATCATTAAACGTTGACATCGGCGTTTCTGAGGAACAGGTATAGATGAAGCAGAAGATCAGGATCACGGCTACCTAAGATATCCCGGACGGGGATATCCGATTGTCTGCCTTGTGCTCTCAGTGCTCTAGAGAGCTGAGAGCGAGCAGCATGGAACCGGATACACGACCAGACAACATGCTCGATGTCGTGGTAGCCATCGCCACAATCACAAAGATTGTTTGCTGCGAGCCCAATGCGATAGAGATGCGCGTTTAGGTTGTAGTGATTGGACATAGTCCGAGGCCGAGATATCACGCGAATGAAATCACGACCTACATTCAATCCCTTGAACCATGCACTCGTCGAAACCTTAGGGATAATCGTGTGTAACCAACGACCGAACTCATCACTCATCACATCACATGCGCTGCCAACTTACGAGTGTGTGCTGACGAGGAATGTGAAAAAATCGTTATAAGCAATTTGCCTTTCAAAATGTGTGCCTTCTGAAGCGCCCACCTTAGCTAGCAAGTCCGCTTTCTCATTCCCCGGAATCGAACAATGAGAGGGAACCCATGCTAAGGTAATTTTGAATAATTTTTCGACCAAAACACTCAATAATTGTCTTATTCTTGTTAGGAAATAAGATGAGCGTTTATCAACTTTCATTGAGCGGATTGCCTCTATTGAGCTGAGACTGTCTGAAAAAATAAAATAATGGTTGATGGGCAGTGTTTCAATGATCCCTAGAGCATAGTATATCGCACCCATTTCAGCGACATACACGGAACAAGGATCTTTGAGTTTGAAAGAGGCACTGGAATTTTCATCGAAGATGCCGAAGCCAGTGGACCCGTTTATGAATGAACCGTTTGAAAGTGTTGTTCTGCACGCTTGTTCGATCAGTTCTGGAATTCGGCGTGGTTGTCTGGTGTCCTTAACACATATTATGGATTGCTAGGATCGAATACATTCAAAAGAAATTCGTCCGTTATGCCCTGCGTAATCTTCCGTGGAATGATCCAATCAATCTTCCACCCTACGAAGCTCGATGTCAGTTACTAAGACTGGAAACACTTGATTCCAGAAGATTAGTTAGCCAGTTAGCCAGGCGATGTTTACAGCTGAAGTGCTATTGGGTGAAATAGATTGTCCTGGTATTCTCGCGGAACTGAATATTTATGCTTCTGAGAGAGTTCAATTCAATTCATTCTATGGATTCTCCGATTTCAACCTATCTGCTGAATCTTTTCGTTGTCGGATTCATCGAGGACTACATGATCAAGAGTGATTGCCGGACCCTTCCTACGATGAACTATGCCAACTTTTTGTTCTTTTTTTTTATTATCGATGTTTTGACCACCATTATTGTTGGTCTTTATTTTTTTTTACAAAGTTTTATGTCAAGATATGAGGTTTTTACGCCACTCTGGCTTTTCCCCATCCGTTTTCAATATGACAACACAAGTCAGATGAAATAAATAAAAAAAAGACGAGTGGGTAATGTCGGTGACATAACCGGAGTAACGTAGGACTATACAAAGGGGACAGCTTTTGCTAAATATATATTTTAAATATATTGTTTTATTTTCTTCTCCTACGTGAATACCTACCTATCTACCTGACAAATGGATTAGTTTACTGTTTACTCTTTATGAACATGTTGGGGTTCTGAAAAGAACCTTTAGTGTTGTGTTTTTGCGTTTTTTTTACAAACTTGATTCTTGATTTTTTTCTGAAGGCTTTGTACTTATTAAATGTTCAACGCCGGGCATCTTTCGGCGTATGCACATATCCTACAATCAAAATGATGGCTGTGATAAGGAATGCATAGGTGGTCATCAGCTCATTCACTATCACATATTTCACTATTGACCACATTACCGTACCTTAAACTGTGGTTTCGGAGACGAATGAATTGTAAGATTTGTAGTCTCCGCAAACAAAGTAAATAAAAATGAAAAAGAACTGAGGTTTTGGAGACGAACTCTACGATCTGTCGAGAAATAAACGAGTTATAAGCGTTCTGAAAAACCAACAGTAAATACAGCGACGGATGACCTTCGGATTAAAGTCCTTTAAAATAAGAACAGAGCAGCAGGAAATACATAGCTCATCGTGTTGCTCCTTAGTTATTTCTCTATGCAATGCAGATGTAACGTCAGTCAATTTTCAACATCAGTTATCAACCAAAGAAAGTAGTTCTTGCTACCGAGAAAATTCGTTAATGCCATCCTGCATACCATGTGGTGTAATTTGAAGCCACTTTTAATTCGGGAACCATGCATGGGTTTGTGAAAACTGAATGATCAACTTAAAAGACCCCAACCACCAATAAGTTCAAGAACAAGCATAAACAAAATAAATCAGTTTATATTATATGTCATATTATGTCACTTTAGAATGCATTGGTATTGTGAAAAGCTTTTAATAACTTTTCTTTGAAAGGTTTAATGGCCCTGAATAGCGCCGTGTTTTACGGTGGCTGGTTTTGCCACCAAATCAGTCTGTATAAACAATCTTTTTCCTTCTTCTACCTGCTGCCGTTTTGCGATTGCGTTTGCCACTTGCTGAAACTAGTTGTTGCTACCGAACCGAATGTGCTCTGTTCTGTAGGCGGGTTTTCTTATTGTCGTGAGCAGCTTCGCAAGCCAACTCGAGCACTCCGGCGGCCGAAATTCTATAACCGCTATTAGGTATACTACGGGTGCTCCGGCACCAATCCGTTGATGCGATGTGATGTGAAACGATGCCATACAACCACCCTGATTTACGGTTTCAAAGAGAATGATATATTTTTCAGCGGATCCGCGCGTTTTGTACTTTAGCGGTACACGCTTACAGGATAGAGACAAATTGGCAAACTCAGCCAAAGGGGCGAGTCCAACGAGACGAACGAATGAGCGTTAAAAGGCAGCGATGGCAAAAAATCACATTCATTACGATTTGTTCGCTCGTTGGATTCACATGCAGGCTAAAAAGGGTCCTTTTCAGGATCACAAAAATATCTTTAATCTAAAGAGTTTATTTTTTTTTATCCCATTTATTTATTAGGCTCATTAGCATTTAGCTGTAACAGAGCCGGGTTTTAATCGTGTACATGTACATATGTTTTATGTTTCTATGAATTGTGAATTACACAGTAGTTAGTAGTAGCCATTTAGGCGTTAAGTTTTCTGTTCCATTACATTATGGTAAATTACACAGTAGTAGCCATTTAGGCGTAAGGGTATTCTTTCTGTTCATCCATTGTTCAGCAGACCGGACAGCGGAGACAGTTGATATTGATCATTGTTGAGTTATTTATAGAACAGCAGCCCGATGTTTCTTGCAGAGCAGAGCAGTTGTATGGATGAATCGATCTTTGTTCCACCGTGGATCGATTTCCATCGCTGATGATGGTTGCGTGGACATAGTTATTCTATAACAACACAAAGATGGTCAATTGAGGGCCCTGAGTTTTGAACTCACGATCGATCGCTTGGTAAGCGAACGCGTAACCAAGTGGCTACGAAGACCCCCAAAGAAAAAAAAAGAGTTTATTGTTTTGTTATCACTCGATATCCCCATATTGTTCGGCTAAACCTTCCTGTTTAACGATTGCGTTTGCCACTCGCCACAGCTTTCACAGTTGGAAAATTTCTTCCCATCCAGCTTGTGACATGTTGTATAGTAAATTATATTTAATGCGACGTGCCGAAGCACCACTCAGTGTCGCATTGGAGGCGATTTTAACCTTACATTTGCGATGACAGTGGTACAGTGTCGACTTTCAATGTGGGGTCATAATTTGGACCCCGAACTCTATGTTTACAAAAAAGTCCAAATAAATATGTCGCATTACAGGTCCGTTCAATTAGCTAAATGTCGACTGTACTTTCAATCTAGAAGCAAGTTAAGAATTGGTGAAAATTGAATAATCGGGAAAGTCCCCAACCATCAATAAGCTCAGATAAACTGCCAAATTCTCATACTCATCATATCCTGGAAAACAAATTATGAAAAAATCAATTTGTGTTTTATTATTATTTGGGGTACTGTATTTCGTAAACTCTTGTTTGGAAGGTTTAATGGCCCTGAAAAGCGCCGTGTTTTATGGAATGGTTCCAATTTAGAAAACTTAGTACTCGTGGTTTTGAAAAAAAACCATTTCGAACGCCCTCGATGCCGTCTTGTTCTGGATTTGCCACCAAATCAGTTTGTATAAAGAACAAACGTTTTTCTTATGCTATCTGCTGCCGTTTTGCGATTGCGTTTGCCACTCGCCACTCGCTGCAATTGCCTGTTGTTGTCTTGATGTCCACCGAACCGAATGTGGTCTGTTCTGAATGCGGGTTTTCTTATCGTCGCGAGCAACTTTGCCAGCTAACTCGAACACTTCGGCGACCGAAACTATATAACGCCGACTAGGTGGACACCTACGGGAAATTGTAGACCAACACGGTTCGAGCGGGATTTTGCCTTTCCCTTCACTTTTCCTCCTTTGCCATGTCCAGACATGGCTGCTTGTGTTGGTTTGTTGATGTGATGTGATGCGAACCGATGTGGTGTACGGTTTGAATGAGAATGATCGTTACGGCAGCGGAGCGGGGATTTTTAAGCTGACTGGCTGGCTCGAGAATTACGCATATGTGAGACTGTGACTAATGTTTCGTTCATTTTTGACGTAGAACTACGTCTAACCGGAAGATATAGGGGGTGAAATGGAAATCTAGGCACTGAACAAGTAGAAAAAAAATGCAAGATTTGGAACGCTTATAACTCGAGCATTTCTCAATAGATCGCAAAGGTTTTTGCATCAATTGATAGGAAATATATCTACGCATCTATCATAACGAATAACATTTCATTTTTCTTGAGATAAATAATTGAATAATTGTGAAATATCAAGCATTGTCAAAATGCACTATGTGCCCATTTTTGATTGGTCCATTTTGTGCTCCTCAAATCGTACCGACCAAAACGGGCAACCAGAGCAGCAGCGAAATAGAATGAAGCACGATTGGAAAGGAAAAAGAAAAAAATGAACGAAACGTTGGTCGCAGTCTCACACATGCGTAATTCTCGAGCCAGTCAGCTTAAAAATCCCCGTTCCGCTGCCGTAACGATCAACATCAACAAACCAACCCAAGCAGCCATGTCTGGACATGGTAAAGGTGGAAAAGTGAAGGGAAAGGCAAAATCCCGCTCGAACCGTGTTGATCTGGAGTTTCCCGCAAGGGTAGCTAGGCCGAGCGCGTTAGTACCAGTGCACCAGCCCACCTAGCCGGCGTTATATAGTTTCGGCCGCCGAAGTGATCTAGTTAGCTGGCAAAGCTGCTCGCGACGATAAGAAAACCCGCATTCGGAACAGAACACATTCGGTTCGGTGGACATCAAGACAACAACAGGCAGTTGCAGCGAGTGGCGAGTGGCAAAGGCAATCGCAAAACGGCATCAGGTAGCAGAAGAAAAAAGTTTGTTCTTTATACAAACTGCTTTGGTGGCAAATCCAGAACAAGGCGGCATCGAGGGCGTTCGAAATGGTTTTTTTTCAAAACCACGAGTACTAAGTTTTCTAAATTGGAACCATTCCATAAAACAAGGCGCTTTTCAGGGCCATTAAACCTTCCAAAAAAGAGTTTAGGAAATACAGTTCAATGCTTTCTAAAACATTATCCAAAATAATAATAAAACACAAATTGATTTTTTCATAATTTGTTTGCCAGGATCTGATGAGTATGTGAATTTTGCAGTTGTTCTGAGCTTATTGATAGTTGGGGACTTTCCTGATTATACAATTTTCACCAATTCTTAAATTGTTTCCAGATTGAAAGTACAGTAATTTACAATTAGTTCGACATTTAGCTAATTGGACGGACATGTAATGCGACTTATTTAGTTGGACATTTTTGTAAACATAGAGTTCGGGGTCCAAATTATGACCCCACATTGAAAGTTGACACTGTACCACTGTCATCGCAAATGTTCAATTACAGGTTAAAATCGCCTCCAATGCGACACTGAGTGGCGCTTCGGCACGTCGCATTGAATTTAATTTACTGTACAACATGTCACAAAGCTGGATGGGAAGAAATTTTCCAACTGTGAAAGCTGTGGCGAGTGGCAACAAATCGCTAAACAGGAAGGTTTAGCCGAACAAGATGGGGATATCGAGTGATAACAAAACAATAAACTCTTTATATTGAAGATAATTTTGTGATCCTGAAAAGGACCCTTTTTAGCCTGCATGTGAATCCAACGAGCGAAAAATCGTAATGAATGTATTTTTTTGCCATCGCTCCCTTTTAACGCTCATTCGTTCGTCTCGTTGTACTCGCCCCTCTGGCTGAGTCTGCCGATTTGTCTCTATCCTGTGAGTGTGTACCGCTAGAGTATAAAACACGCGGACCCCAAAAAAATATCTTATTTTCTTTCAAACCGTAAATCCGTGTGGTTGTACGGCATCGGCATCGTGGACGTAACAAAGGAGGACAAGTTAAGGGAAAGGCAAAATCCCGCTCGAACCGTGTTGGTCTGCAATTCCCCGTAGGTGTATTCGCCAATTGCTCCGCAAGAGTAGCTAGGCCGAGCGCGTTAGTACCAGTGCACCAGTCTACCTAGCCGGCGTTATATAGTTTCGGCCGCCGAAGTGATCGAGTTGGCTGGTAAAGCTGCTCGCGACGATAAGAAAAACCGCATTCAGAACAGAACACATTCGGTTCGGTGGACATCAAGACAACAACAGGCAGTTGCAGTGAGTGGCAAACGCATTCGCAAAACGGCAGCAGGTAGCAGAAGAAAAAAGTTTGTTCTTTATACAAACTGCTTTGCTGGCAAATCCAGAACAAGGCGGCATCGAGGGCTATCGAAATGATTTTTTTTCAAAACCACGAGTACTAAGTTTTCTAAATTGGAACCATTCCATAAAATAAGGCGCTTTTCAGGGCCATTAAACCTTTCAAAAAAGAGTTTAGGAAATACAGTTCAATGCTTTCTAAAACATATCCAAAATAATTATAAAACACAAATTGATTTTTTCATAATTTGTTTGCCAGGATATGATGAGTATGTGAATTTGGCAGTTGTTCTGAGCTTATTGATTTTCACCAATTCTTAAATTGCTTCTAGATTGAAAGTACAGTAATTTACACTTATCTCGACATTTAGCTAATTGGACGGACCTGCAATGCGACATATTTAGTTGGACATTTTTGTAAACATAGAGTTCGGGGTCCAAATTATGACCCCACATTGAAAGTCGACACTGTACCACTGTCATCGCAAATGTTCAATTACAGGTTAAAATTACCTCCAATCCGATACTGAGTGGTGGTAATGCGACGTGCCATTGAATGTAATTTACTGTAAAATATGTCACAAGCTGGATGGGAAGAAATTTTCCAACTGTGAAAGCTGTGGCGAGTGGCAAAAAAACCGCTAGAGTATAAAACACGCGGACCCCAAAAAAATATCTTATTTTCTTTCAAACCATAAACCCGTGTGGTTGTACGGCATCGGCATCGTGGACGTAACAAAGGAAGACAAGTTAAGGGAAAGGCAAAGTCTCACTCGAACCGTGCAGGTCTCCAGTTCCCTGTTGGTCGCATTCACTGATTGCTCCGCAAGGGTAACTAGGCCGAACGGATTGGTGCCGGAGCACCAGTATACCTAACAGCGATTATAGAGTTTCGACCGTCGGAGTGCTCGAGTTGGCTTGCAAAGCTGCTCACGACAATCAGAAAACCCGCATCAAGAACAGAGCAGCTTCGGTTCGGCGCTCATCAAGGCAACAATTAGTTTCAGTGAGTGGCAAAGTGTTTCTCCGGCACGTCGCATTAAATGTAATTTACTGAACAACATGTCACAAGCTGGATGGGAAGAAATTGTCCAACTGTGAAAGCTGTGACGAGTGGCAAACGCAATAGCTAAACAGGAAGGTTTAACCGAACAAGATGGGAATATCGAGTGATAACAAAAACACAACACCGAAGGATCTTTTCAGAACCATCAACATATTCATAAAGAGTAAACAGTAAACTAATCCATTTTTCAGGTAGATAGGTAGGTATTCACGTAGGAGAAGAAAATAAAACAATATATTTAAATTATATATTTAACAAAAGCTGTCCCCTTTGTATAGTCCTACGTCACTCCGGTTATGTCACCGACATTACCCACCCGCCTTTTTTTTCTTTTGACGTAGGACTACGTCTTTCATTTCTATACTGGGGTGTAAAATCAAAGTTTCGAAAACGAAAGCGTTACGCCGAAGACCGAGATTTTGAGTGTTAATAGCTCCGAAACAACTGAACGAAATGGTATGATAAACACTTCATTCGAAAGATAAAATGTCTACGCGTTCTATACTTGTTACTTTCTGATCCAAAAACTTGTTTCAATAGTCTTAAATTTGCTGTCAAAATAGGCTATTGAAATCACCAATCGGTATATAAGCGAGCGCCGCTCGGAAATCCACTCAGTTCTAATTGAACAGCGATTGGAGCATGTTGTCGCTGTTGTGGTGAAGCTCTTCATTTATCATGAAAGCGCGGATGAACGGTGTCACCAAGAGCCTGTTTGTGCACCTTAGGCCAGAAGGGAATCCATCAGGAGGAGAGTGATGCTACAAACGGTTCCCCGGGAAGATCTCGAAGCAGCCGCTACACACACACACATACACGCACGGAATTCTTTCCGTTTGGATCGAGAAAGATCCGGAAAATAATATGCCAGTTCATCTAGGGATTTAGAAATACATTCATGTGAAAGAGTTTATTTGAATGTTTTCTATCCATGTAACACTGTGACCAAATACATTAGGTTTTGTGATTTTTCAATCAATCGCAATCAACAGGATAGCTTCTGAAGATTATTCTTCCCCATCAGTAGGATATTTCCGTATCCAATATTGGATGCATAAAACCTTGTGCCTCCAACGTAACGCTCTCGTTTTCGAAGTTCTCCAAATATTCATTCATTCAGAATGAATTCAGATTCAACTTCATACAAATGATCTCTAAATCAACGATAGTCCTACGTCACCCTTGCGGTTATACCATAGATATAACCCACTTCCTGTTTTTCCTTTCCAATCGTGCTTCATTGTATTTCGCTGCTGCTCTGGTTGCCCGTTTTGGTCGGTACGATTTGAGGAGCACAAAATGGACCAATCAAAGATGGGCACATAGTGCATTTGAACAATGCTTGGTATTTCACAATTATTCAATTATTTATCTCAAGAAAAATGAAATGTTATTCGTTATGATAGACGCGTAGATATATTTCCTATCAATTGATGCAAAAACCTTTGCGATCTATTGAGAAATGCTCGAGTTATAAGCGTTCCAAATCTTGCATTTTTTCCTACTTGTTCAGTGCCTAGATTTCCATTTCACCCCCTATATCTTCCGGTTAGACGTAGTCCTACGTCAATAAATACTCCCCCCGCCGTATTCACTAGATTATCACTTGTTCAGTATCCTGTAAAAACTGTGGCTCACCAGATAGCATATATGGCTATTAAATAACGAGACTGTTACGAAAAAGGGTTATATTTTGAAAATTACGGTATAACGATAAGTTCCCCTTCAATATACTCCCCTTAGCTCCTCACACACCTTTCCATGCGTTTTTTCCATTGTTCGAAGTAGTGCTGAAACTCTTCTTTTGTGATGGCGTTCAAAAGCCGCGTCGCTTTTTCCTTTCCACCTCTCTTTTTTCTCCCCACCTCTCTAGGGCGCTCTCCAGGCGCGCAGTCTCGTTATTTCATAGCCATACCTTGTATATAATCGATGAAATGCATGTTTATAGACATGCTGTTACTTTTGATTGTTTTTCATAAAATCGGCAAGAGTTTTTCCGGCAACCTAAAATTTCCTAAGATTAACGAAGTTGTACAGAAAAAATATTGGTGGATGAATCAATCACGATGATACTGAGGGTGTTTTGTTTTGACTATGATCATTGTAGCCGCCATGCTCTACCCAACCTAGTGTTGTATAAAATAAATGATGCATAGAAAAAGCTCAAAGAACTCAGCAAACTTGCGCCGACTTTTAATAAAAATGTGCGAAATCATGAGTAATATTTTCATATGGACTTCCCGAGCTCGGTAAAAAATAAAAAAATGAGAGCAAACCATTTAATACAGGGTCTTTCAGATTAAACGCTCACGCAACAAACTTTTATAATTTCTACAAAAGTGAACCGATTTTGATTTTTAAAAAACGAAAATAAAGCTTATTTTAGGACATTTTCGATGTGATCACCCCTTTTTTCGATAACGCGTTTTAAACGGTAAACAAAATTCGTCATGCACAACTCTAACATTACGCCTTCGATGCTGTTGAACATCGAGTCATTTCTTCTTTTAGTTCCACCAAATTTTGTGGCTTTTTAACATAGCAACGGTCCTTCACATACCCCCATCGACGACATAATCGACGACGAGAAATGTTGAAATTCTTACCATAAGAGGACAAAGTTTCATTAAGGCTTCGGTTGCTCGAGTAACACAATTTCACTTAAAATACACGTTCTTGTAAATTGTACATCTTGACACTAAAAACCATCCCATCAGACTGAACGAGTAGCCGAATATTATTGTCCCCAAGTAGGGAAAGCAGTGTTACCATCGACGTAGCGAAAAAAAAATTCATAAGGAGCTATTCGATTTTTTTGCGTACGCGTTTAATTTTAAAGACCCTGTAATGATAGCAAACATTTTTACCAATAGAACACTAAATTTTTCTCTCTAAAAATGGAGGGATGTTCACGTGGGCAACAGGGGAAAGGGTATCAGGAATGTGCACGGAGGAGGAGGGGGTATATAAAATTATGCTTTTTCTATACAAGTGGTATGTGGACAGGCCCTTGACAGAATATCCGATTGGCATCCAATTCCAAATCCATGCTAAACTATGAGATGCAGAAATCCAACCGCTCAGAAAATTTGGGTTGCAGAAGGAGATCTTGCGTTTCATACCCGTGGCTTGTACTTCGGGTTCCGAAGTATTTTCACCGCATGGATCGCCCAAGAAATATGTTAAATAAATAAATTTAACGTGTTTTTATTTACGAGGTCAGTTCGAAAAGTATCGCGACTTTCGAATTTACGCGGGTTACGTATATTCGATTCTAGATTTTTTTTGTGGCATCATGTTGGTATTCATATCTCTCACTTAGGCTGACAAGTACGGCTATTTTGAATGTTCCTTCAATTTTTGACAACTGCTTTTCTTACACGTGTTTTGGTTCATCCTCGATTTTTGCCTATTGCAAAAATGGATCAAAAAATCTGTATCAAATTTTGTGTGAAAAACAAAATTAAATGCGTGAACACATTCCGAATGTTGATTGTGACATATGATGAACCTGCCTTGAAGCGAAACAACGTTTATCGGAGTTCGAAAAAATGTTCTCGGAAGGTCGAAAAGATGTGAACGACGCAAAGCGTGCCTGAGGCCCGAGCACGTAAACAACTGAAATCGAATATAAGTAATCCGTGGGTATACAAAAATCGTGATACTTTTAGAGCAGCTCTTGTAGATAAAGTGGTCTACTCTATCCCATTCCAATAAGCATATCCATAGCCATCACCGATTTTGCTTCAGCACTATGAAGGGATTTCTCTAGAGGTAGGAAATATGCAAAAATCGAAAAAGAACGAAAACACGTGTAAGAAAAGCAGTTGTCAAAAATTAACTGAACATACAAAATAGCCGTACTTGTCAGCATAGGTGAGAGACATGAATACCAACATAATGCCACAAAAAATCTAGAATCAAATATACGTAACCCGCGTAAATTTGGTAGTAGCGATACGTTTTTAACAAACCTCGTATATGTTTGAAAGTATTGATAACTAACAATCCATTTGGTCAGGACGAAGTTTGCAGTGACCGGTTCTCAGTCTGACAGGATTCGTTGTTCTCTCATTCCTTCAACATCGTCGAACCTGATAGTCGAGCCCTTGAAAAGAATTGGTGATCCACAACTTCACGTCGTCACGCGGCACATACCGAGTGAGAAACGGTCTGGTTTGACCGATTCCGGCAAACCGGTCGGCCGCTTCATTCCCTGCGATGCCGTTGTTTCCAGGGACCCACATGAGCACAGTGTCGGGCAATATGTACTTCCTGATGGCCTGTACCCATGGATGTTTGGACCTGGCCGCACCGATGCCGAATCGGAGACGACCAACAACGGCTTGGAAGATGAAGAACAGTTGGGAACCTCCAGTCGTTCGCACCAAACCAGGATTGTTTTGCCACCGGGGGGAGGTTGGAATGCGCCACCCGCTGCAGGATCGTGTTGCTAAGGGCTGTCAGGTGTGTCTCTCCTCTACCGCAGATTTTCTACAAGAAATTGGCAGTCCTGGCTTCGATCGCCGAGTCTATGATTAGATCTCCAATTTCAGCGCAGACAGAGGCAGCTGGTGTTGATGACAGGAGACCGAAGACAGTCCGTATTGCTTTGTTGTAGATCGGTGCCAGAGTTTTTGGGAGCTTGTCTCCAGCCAAACACGGCTGCTGATGATAGTTTTGACCACCCGTAGCCGGATATTTCTTTCGTTGCTCCGATGCGATTTGGAAATGGTTTTTAACAGATCTCAAAAAAATTTCAGATTTCACAGATTTCATCAGAAAAATGTCGTCCGCGTAGACAATCACGAAGACTCCCCCAGGCAGAAACTGGAAAGCTGTCGATAGTCCAATTTTCTTTTTTTGGTTAGCAAAATGACCAGGCATCTGTTCGCCATTCTTTCCAGGATCTTGGATGAACAGGAGGTTAAGGAAATTGGACGGTAGCCTTTCACGTTGTTGCTGCTTTGACCGACTTTAGGTATAGGTATTACTAGGCTGTGTCCCCAACCCTCGGGAAATTCGTGTGTACTCCACAGATCGTTAAAGATGCTGAGAAGGGTGGACTGTCCGAGCTAGGACAGCTGTTTCAGCATTTTATAGCCGATACCATCAGGACCAGTTGACTCACCTTTTGCGGAACGTAGGGCGACAGAAAGTTCCTCGATGGTGAAGTTCTGGTTAAGAGGATTATTAGGACGACTCACAGGGACCACAATGTTGCTGACCGAATACCCGCTCCCTGTCGACGGATGAAATTGGGCTCATATTCGGAGATCGAGGACAATCCCGCGAAATATTCCCCGAGTTTGTTCGAAGTATCTACCGAATCGCTGAAGGTTACACCATCCACTTGGAGAATGGGGTTGTGTGGCTTTCTCTTCCCATTTAGTGTGTTTACTCTGCGCCAAAAATCCGCAGAGAACTGATTTTCATTGATAAACTCCAGAAAACCAGTCCAACTGTCTAACTTCGCTAGTTTTTAGTCCGAAATCCTTTCGGTAGTTAACTCAGATATACGACGAAAATGCAATTTTTGAGGTGTCGTTCAGCGTTTGCTTGTTACCTCAGTAGCTTTTATAAATCTGGTTCTGGCCAAGTAAGGTTTCCAGAAAATGTTCAACCTTCACCTATCATCTCACCCACATTTTCCCTTCTTTTCTCCCACGCCAAATTGATTACACATGACCAAATTAAAAAAAATAATTTGAGTACACTAACCTGCGGACATGTGCTCGAAGTACGCCTCCTTCTCCTGGTGAAACAGTTCGCAAAACTTATACCCCACTTGTCCGAGCAAAAACTTTGATTTTTCCACGGACAAGTCAATCGGTACTTCCGAAAGATTTGCATTCCACAAGCGCGTATCGGTGTCCTGGGGATCGACATCAGGATCTGCAAACCCGACAACTTCCATCTGCCCCAGCTCATTATACCTGTAAAATGTACAATCCGTTTCGTGATTTCATGCAACACTAGCATTACGATAGGTGTTTTTGTTACGCACTTCAGCTTCCGGAAGGCTATGAAGCGACAGAATATGTTTGCAGCGTCCCTTGATCGAGCCGCCGCAGAACGACCACATTCACGACAGCGTGGCAGCCTCGGAGCCACTTCGTAGCATGGGCCGTTTTGTAGATATGGTTCCTGACAACGTATTAGCTTCGGTTTTCTCCTTCTAACGGCATCCAATCTTCTTGTGTGATCCTTTCGCTTGAATTGCCTGATAATTTCTGGTTTTATTTCTAACGGATCTCTCGGCTGGGAAAAGAACGATGAAAGATGGTAAGATTACGTCATTGTTGGGAGTATGGTCCCTAGTACCTGTGTGTTGTTGTAGTCTACGGTGTTCAGACTCGCTGCGCGATACTTGTATAGTTCCATATCTGAAAAGAACTTATTCGATTGAGATTCCTTTAAAATACCCACGTTTAAACTTACTCATCTGACTAATATTTCTCATTTGTATTGCGAAAGCTGCTGCTGTGTTACTGTTGATCCCTGGAAATCTTGGAGAATTCGGCATATACTTGGATTGCATCTGTGCATGTGCTTGAACCTGAGTGAAAAGCTGTTGCAGATTTGCATTATGTAGTAATTCCACTGAAAAATTAAGGAAACGCAATCAGTTCGATTTTATTGAAATGTTCACATCATTTGTCTTACGTAGTCTTTTCTTCTGCTCGTTAATACCGGTATTGCCGTTGTGTTGGTTTTCTGATTTGATCGATGGTTGTTCTTTGTAAACCAAGTTTTGGTGATATTTAGCTATTGTAGTATCGGAATTACAAGTTTTGCTATCATAGTTCACGCGTTTTTCAATTTTTGCAACCTTCTGATTGCTGTGGAAATAGGGTATTTGATTTGTACCATCGCGAGACGGTGTGTTGTAGCTGTAACCTGCAACATTTTGCGAGGAAGGAGCTGTTATTGTTGTATCTTTGATATCCAAATTTAATGCGCCTTCTCCAGAAGACATTCTTTTTCGATTATTCGGTTCAGGTCTAATACCAGTAGCATTTGGTCGATCAATTCCCGTAGAGACAGAAGGGTACAAATTGGTAGAAGGATGTATCAAATTTGCGAGCAGCGGTGATTTCGATAGAACCGAATGTGCCGGTGGTGGTTCTGCAATTGCGACTCCAGGGTGAATCGAATTTTGTTTTGGATTTGATTCGTAGATCTTCTCCTTGGAACCAAGCACTGCACGTTCTGTGAAGCCAGTGCTGATTGGTAGCAAATCTGTAGGCTTCCCGTAAACATGAGCCGGGGCTGGTGATGATATTCTTGGTTTATTTACTATTACTGTCAACTCTGGCCGGTTTCCCATGTCAGCTATAGCATGGTAGGGTCTCTTCATATCCTGTGTTACTTTCGGAAACAAACCCATACTTGGTCTTTCCTGGGAACCTGTCACCATTTGGTTGTGTGTGTTTCGATAATTCTGCTCATGTTTAATTAGTTGCTGATCGTTTGGTGCCGCTCCCATAATCGATAAAACATTGCTTTCGATGATTTCCGATGCGTACGAAGCGGATGGTCCTGGTCCGTTCGAGTCTTTTGAATTATGTGCAGTATGGCGATCAAGTTTTACCTAGGGCCATGAAAGTTTTACATATAATATAAGACATTTTCCATTCAGAGTTAGATACATTTGATTAAAGGTTAGATACTGAATTCACACACGAACGTTTGAGAATGACACATCTTTCCTCACATAATTGTTGAAAATTCCCCAATTCGATCCAATACCAGCCCATCCCAATCCTATCGATTTTCACACTAAAATAGGATTATGTTCTTTATTACAAATATTTTGCGAAATTACGAAGAAAGGAAATAACACAAAGGACACACAGAATAATGTTTGGGAGTAGCAAACCATTCTCATTGTGCAAGTATTGGAGATTCGAACTTTAAATAGTCAATAGCGAAGCCACCAACATCCTTACAACCAACAAGAGCAGGGAAGGAATGTTTTATTTATTTATTTATTTGAAGTGAGGGAAAAGCCCATTGTTAGTATGATTTTCGCACCCAGGGTCGCCTCTATTGACCCCAATTGAATCCCAAACCAAAATTGTATTGACACGTGTTCCTAAATTCGGTCAGGTGGTGGTGTCGCCCTATCGCTGGTTTCCTATAAGAAACCGGCAGTCCTGGATATGATCGCTATGGCCACTCTTCTGGGCTAATAGATCAAATGAATCGTTGCTCCCGTGGCCGAGTGGTTAGCGTCCCATACTATCATGCCGGGGGTTCGGGTTCGATTTCCGTTCTAGCCGGGGGATTTTCCGTCATAGAAAATGCTTCCGGCTCGCACTGTGTATTCTAGAGCTTGCCAGTCCAGAGTACATTCAAGGAGTGTTATTCGGCATAGCAATCTCAACCAAGTATTACTAATAAAAATGATGCAAGTGATGCTACGTTGAGAAGGCAAAAGTTCCACTGGAATGTTAGTGCCATCCAAGAAGAATCGTTTGTTTGAGGAACCCCATAAATGCCACTTTTGGAAGAATAGTCGCGGACGTCGCCAAAAATTAACCGAATTCATGAACTTTATTACTGAGAGTATATCGAGTTATAAATTCCTACAGGAATGATAGATACAATCAGTATTTAAATATATCACCTCGAATCTAATTCACTTAATTCAATTATTAATTCAACTCCTCTTCAACATAATAATTCGAGTGTATATCAATATTCCTAATTTGCCCTATATTGTGAATTTGTAAATATATAATGTAAGTAAATATAATAATATAAGGAATTGTATAATAAAGGGTGTGTCACATCAAATTGCATCACGGAAAAAACGCTGTAGAAATTTAATTTTAGGAATTATATCTTCAGCTTTCGCTTATAATCAGATAAGAGTGTATAGATCACGTTGGCCATGCTTCACTGTCAATTTTTCGTAAATTTCGTCGAACGAAAAAGGGCGTCGTGAATTAATCCTGTGCACTCATTTCGAGAATCCGGAGTTGTCACATCGGGACATCGGTAAGATGCTGGGAATCATCCAATCCACGGTCAGCAGAGTACTAAAACGATACTTCGAGAACCTAACCATCGACCGGAAGGTGAAGAACGGCAAAAATGGATGCTCCGTCAGTGAAAGAGATCACAAGCGCGTAGTTAAGCAGTTTAGACGTGATCCGAGAAGTTCGGTCCGGGATGTCGCCAATAAGCTGAATTTGTCAAGTTCATTCGTCCAGCGGACCAAGCAGCGGGAGGGCCTGCGTACATACAAGGTTCAGAAGGCTCCTAACCGCGAAGAAAGGCAAAACATGGTGGGGAAGACGCGAGCCCGGAAGCTGTACACCGAAATGCTGACGAAGCCGCATTGCCTGGTAATGGACGACGAAACCTACGCCAAAGCGGACTTTCGTCAGCTGCCGGGCCTGTTGTTCTTCTCCGCAGAGGACAAATTCAGTGTTCCGGAGGAGATTCGCAAGCAGAAACTATCCAAGTTTGCCAAAAAGTACATGGTGTGGCAAGCGATCTGCTCTTGCGGAAAGCGGAGTGCCCCCTTCGTGGTGACCGGCACGGTAAACGGGCAGGTTTACCTTAAGGAGTGTCTACAGAAGCGCTTACTACCACTATTGAAGCAGCACGAGGGCCCGACCATCTTCTGGCCGGATCTCGCTTCGTGCCACTATTCAAAGGACGTGTTGGAGTGGTACGAAGCCAACGGGGTCACCTTCGTGCCAAAGGAAATGAACCCGCCCAACGCGCCGGAGCTTCGCCCAATAGAGAAATATTGGGCGATTATGAAGCAGGCTCTTCGGAAGAACCCAAAAGTTGTCAAATCGGAGGCGGACTTCAAGAGAAAATGGATTTCTGTTAAAAAAAACTACAACCTGACGTTGTACAGAACCTTATGGACGGGGTAAAGAGGAAGGTGCGAGCATACGGGCTTGGGCTCGAAGTATGAATAAAAAGAAAATGCCAAAAGTTGTTTAATAGTTTTTATTTTACTGTCTAAAATTTTCAAAAGTATCAGTCTACTGGGCGAATTTCTCAGCGTTTTTTCCGTGATGCAATTTGATGTGACACACCCTTTAGGTTTAATGTTCAATTCTCACCGATATGGTTAGTTGTAGGTTTAACGTAGTATAATAAGCAATAGATGTAGATAATTTCTTCTTAGTTTCTAGTTGTAGCTGTAACCTATTTTCAAGGACACTAGGTTTTAAGATAAATTCATTGCTAATTCAACGCATTTGTTACCTTTTTTATTCTAGTACTAGCTGACCCGGCAAACTTCGTCCTGCTTAAAATTTATTTTTCGTTATCACATTCACGTTTTCTTACTAAGCGTACGTTCATGGGTCCAATCGCAGAACTGTTCATTGATTGATCTTCTAATCTACCTTTAGTGGGCTTCCTGGCTTTCGGACATATCGGTTTTCAAACAAGAGTTGTTCTCCGAGTCTCCGTTTCTCCGACTCTGTTCGTCATTTTATTAACTCATTTTTCATACCTTAAATCTAGTACTACAATAAAAATATATGGCAGAAGAAAGTGGGAGTTGTCTTAGAAGCTTTAGTTATTTACTGCCCATCCAATCAGAAATGAATGGTAAGCAAAACATAGTTATACAATCAAACGCGCGAATGGTACGCCAGTTGCGAAACCATAAATAAATGAAAACATGCTTGCAAAATGCGCTGAGCGTTCTATGAAGTTTGCTGCGCACGCGGAAATGAGTTGACCTAGTAACGCTTGTAAACACAAGTGTTCTGGTTGAAGTTTCAATATTTGGGCGACACAGTAAACATGTATGTTACTGTCGCTTCGTTATTTTTATTATGCCATTTGCGGAAGTATACAAATGAGTAAGCTAACGGGTTTTGAAATATGTGACGTTGAAAAATGGGTTGAATTTCTTATTGAAAGGATTTGAAGATTTGATCTCTTGAGAGAGATTAGAATACATCATCGAAAATAGTTATAGTACATCATCCCCCTTTAGGTGAATGATGTAACATAGTGGAAACATTCAAAAGCATTAACAATGCCTCTGGAAAAAAAAATCAAAGATTGCTTCAGACACTCTTACAAAAAAAAAATTCTTTTTATTTAATATATTTTACAATATAATTTTTAATTATTTATTGCCATCTTTCATTTTTTTATAACACAATTTCTTAAATTTTTATTAGCCTATTTTTATGTACTCTAAATGCTTGTTGTGATATTTGATGTATTATTTCACAATTTGGTTCTTCTATTTCTTTTACTACATATGGTCCGTTGTAAAATGAATCTAATTTTCGTCTGTTGTTAATTTCTAAATAAACTGTATCTCCTAGATTTACATCAATTGGATTTGCTGTTTTATCAATTGCTTCTTTTCGTTTAAATTTTTGTTTCATAAGTTCTTGTTTCGCTAATTCATGTGATTTTTGTAGTTTGTATTTCAATTCTTTGCTGTATAGTTCAAAATTATATATTGGATCAATTCTTCCTGTTTGTAAACATTGTAAATTTGGTGTTATTGGTTTTGTTCCAAATACTAATTCATATGGAGTAAATCCATGTCCTGAATGAGGTGTTGAGTTATAGTTAAAAGCATAAAATTGAAGCCAATCATCCCAGTCTGTATGGTGTTCACTGGCAAAGGATCTCAGATACTCATTGAGACATCTGTGATTTCGCTCTAGTGATCCCATAGTCTGTGGATGATATGCTGTTGCAAAAGTTTGTTTAATTTGGAGTAATTTGCAAATTTGTTCTAGCACTTCGTTTTTATATTCAGTCCCTTGGTCTGATTTCAATTCCAAAAATGTACCATATATGAGGATAAAATTTTCTACTAAGGCTTTTGCTATAACGTTTGCTTCCTTAGTTTGTATTGGTATCAATGTAATATATTTGGTTAATTCACATTGTATGGTAATAGCATATCTGTTGTTTTTAATAGTTTTTGGAAGTGGTCCTATAGTATCTATAGAGACAACTTCAAAAGGTTTCGAAGGTGAGGTTGTAATAACTAATTTTTCTCTAGTATGTGTTGTTATTTTATTGATTTTACACAATTCACAGGCCCTTATGAATTGCGCAATTGTCTTTTTCATATTTTTCCATGTATACCATTCTCGAAGTTTTCTGTACAGTCGATGCTGTCCACTATGTCCTCCGAGTGGTGTTTCATGGTTTTCCCTCAGAATTCTTTGTATTTCGCAAGGATCACTAATGAACTTTGCTGGTTTAAAAATTAAAATTTTAATATTTTTAAGTACACGGTTACACAATTGTTTTAAAATTCCGGCCGGAATAATGTTGAATATATCATCGTCAAATGGTAGCGCTATTATTTCAATATTCATTTTCTTCATGTTATTATCAAGTTTTGAAAAGGCAAACTCTAATGTTTGATTTCCATTGTATATTTGTGTTTCAAACTCATACACGAATGTAGGGTGTTTAGTGTACGGCGCTCCATAGTATATTGTAAATTTGAGATTATTTCTGTGTGCTTTAACCATAAGCTTAGGTAAACGTTTAACTTTAGTTTGATTTTCGATGTCATACATAGCAAGGTGATCAATCTCGCTAGTTTTAACACTTTTTTCCTTAGTAATATCTTGTTTATTTTTCCTCGTCATTGCTCTTGTATTAACCTTGAGTACAGAGAGTTGTTTTAACTCATCCGAAGAGGTTACAATCCGTGATAACGCATCAGCACAAACATTAGATTTTCCTTTTATATATTCTATTGTAAAGTCGTAATCTGATAGATCATGCCTCATCCTAGTTAATTTTGATGTGGGATCTTTCATTCCAAAAAGAAAGACTAGAGGTCTGTGGTCTGTTCTTACTAAAAAATTTCTACCATAAAGATACGCTTTGAAGTGATTAACTGCCCAATGAATGGCAGTTAGTTCTTTTAAAATAACGGCTTTATTTTTTTCGCCTTTTGTAAAAGTTTTACTAGCAAATGCTATTGGAAGATCATTGCCATTTATATTTTGAGATAACACTGCTCCACATCCAACATCGGATGCATCAGTAGTGAGAATAAATTTTTTTGAAAAATCTGGAAATTGTAATGTTGTCGGTGACATCAGATACTGTTTAAGCGTTTCAAAAGCTTGTTGGCACTGCAATGACCAAATAAATTGAACGTTTTTCTTTAGTAGTTGGTTTAATGGGTGTGCTATTATTGCAAAATTTGGCACAAACTTGCGATAGTAGTTGCAAAAAGCAACAAATCGTCTTACATCATCGTTATTTTTAGGTACCGGATAATTCAGTACAGATTCATATTTCGAGTCGTCAGGCAGAATACCATTGTCGGTTATTTTGTGACCTAAATACGTTACTTCGGTGCTAAAGAATTTACACTTTTTCGCGTTTAATTTCAAATTGTACTTATTTAATCTGTCAAAAACTGTTGCTAAATTTGTCAAGTGAACAATGAACAATGAAATTTAGCCAATGAACGCTTCTAAATTACCTGCTGAGCCATCGTACATTGGTACGATGGCTGTCGCTTGCTTTATGTCGAACGAAGTGTTCGTGGGTACCGGTTGAGGGGTAGTCATTTTAAAATTTTCTATTTTACTCTCTAAAATGCTTCTAATAGAAAAAAATGAGTTTCTTGCTGCTTTTGCTATGAAACTCAACTCTGTACTTGACAAGTCGTCTTCGTGCAGTATTAATTTTGCTTGTATATCTTTATATATTTCCTTCGCATACTCCAACTTTGTTTGTAATGTAGCTAGCTTAAAAGGTTTATAAATAGACTTTTTTAAATTTCCATCTAGCTGCAATAAAATTTTTAAATCCTCATTTATGTCATCATACTTTGTCATTACTTGGCAAAAAAAAAATATTGAAAACTAGTATAGAGGTATGATATTTATTTTATTTGACTTGTGATAAAAATTGTGATTTACAATTTTGAATTGTCTTCTAGGGGTAACCATGTAATGGGATCATCCCCCGGAAGTTCTCTAATTCTCTTCAACAGTTCTTCCCACGTCAAGGGGTAACCTACTTCTAGAGGAGCGAAAGCTCCAGATCCATGTCCTCTTCCTATTTCATTTAGAAATTCCATAAATTCATTAAGTTCATTGTCATCCATTCTATTATTTCCGGACATCGTACAAAAAATCAGCAATGTAAAAAAATATGAGTTCACTTTCACATGCTTTCATAAAGTTCTTCAGTAGCAGTAGCCAATAGGATCTATTATCTCCATTTACGAGTTCACTTTCACATACTCTCATAAAGTTCTTCAGTAGTAGTAGCCAATAGGATCAATTATCTCCATTTACGAGTTCACTTTCACATGCTTTCATAACGTTCTTCAGTAGTAGCCAATATGATCAATTATTTCCATTTACGAGTTCACTTTCACATGCTTTCATAAAGTTCTTCAGTAGTAGCCAATAGGATCAAATATCTCCATTTACGAGTTCACTTTCACATGCTTTCATAAAGTTCTTCAGTAGTAGCCAATAGGATCAAATATCTCCATTTACGAGTTCACTTTCACATGCTTTCATAACGTTCTTCAGTAGTAGTCAATAGGATCAACACATTATCCTTGCTGTTCGTGTGCACACAATTTTTCGACACTTATCTGCTCCGCACCTTACATCGGGGCATTTCTAGAATTCACTTATTGTTCAGTTTTTCCTGGTTTTCGCTAACACACAAATTGTTCGGCACTTTTTATCGGAGCATTTTTAAACTTCACTTATAACACACATTTTCACCATCCGAAGATTACTGATTTGAATCGCGGTCGCCATTTAGTGGGCTTCCTGGCTTTCGGACATATCGGTTTTCAAACAAGAGTTGTTCTTCGAGTCTCCGTTTCTCCGACTCTGTTCGTCATTTTATTAACTCATTTTTCATACCTTAAATCTAGTACTACAATAAAAATATATGGCAGAAGAAAGTGGGAGTTGTCTTAGAAGCTTTAGTTATTTACTGCCCATCCAATCAGAAATGAATGGTAAGCAAAACATAGTTATACAATCAAACGCGCGAATGGTACGCCAGTTGCGAAACCATAAATAAATGAAAACATGCTTGCAAAATGCGCTGAGCGTTCTATGAAGTTTGCTGCGCACGCGGAAATGAGTTGACCTAGTAACGCTTGTAAACACAAGTGTTCTGGTTGAAGTTTCAATATTTGGGCGACACAGTAAACATGTATGTTACTGTCGCTTCGTTATTTTTATTATGCCATTTGCGGAAGTATACAAATGAGTAAGCTAACGGGTTTTGAAATATGTGACGTTGAAAAATGGGTTGAATTTCTTATTGAAAGGATTTGAAGATTTGATCTCTTGAGAGAGATTGGAATTTAAAATAGTTAGAATACATCATCGAAAATAGTTATAGTACATACCCTTTAAAATTACTTTTTACTATAAATTTTCTAGTACTTCTACCAAAACTCTTCATTATAATATCAGATTATTTTCAGACACAATTCTCGAAGATTTATCAACCACTTGCAAATAACATGTTTCTCCGTTACATGGAATAAATGTTTGATACAGAAAATATGATAGAATAAAGGCAGTCCTATATCGAACAATTCCTTTCTCGAGTTTTGCTATTATGAACACATTCGGTGATCCAATTTTTTATATAGATAGAAGAAGATATAGGAGTGCGTTTTATCTAGAGATGAAACGTATATCCGGTAACTATCCTGTATCCGGCCAATATTTGCTATCCGGTCGAATACCGGATATCTAACGGGTGTTATATAAAAAATGAGAATGTTTTATATAACACCCGTTATTTTTTCAAAAAATGAGAATTTTTTCAAAGTTACCTTTCAGTAACTCAAATGAAGAGCGTAAAATTTTCTTTCTCCAAGAAAATTGCTCTTTGGGCTCCCTAGAAACAGTAGGCGTGTTTGGTTTTGCTAGTTTGAATTTAGTCAAAGCAAAGATGGCGTCGAAACAGCACGTGCTCCGCGAACGCATTGTACGGTTCTACGAAACGCATTTCCAGCAAGGAAAAAAGTTCACGGTGGCACATTTTAAGGAAGAAAATGTACCTGTCAGTACGGTATATCGTGTCCTGGGTTCCCTGAACGGAGAGCGGAAGGTCGGAAGTGGTCGTCCGGTGACGATAATGACGAAGCAGAGGAAGACATCGTTAAAGAAGCTGTTTGACAACAAGGATGCAACCAGCCTGCGTGACGCCGGTCGGAAATATGGCAGCTCCCTCGTATTGATCCATCGGACCCTCAAGATGGAAGGAATTGTCTGCAGGAAGAAGACGAAGTCGCCGGAGTACACGGAGGAGCAGATTGGGACGGTTAAATCACAGTGTCGATGGATGACCAAAAAATACCGCTGGACGTCTTTCGTTCTGGACGACGAAAGCTATTTTCCGCTGGCCAAAACGCATATTCCAGGAAATGATAATTACTACTCCAGCGACAAGTCATCCACACCGCCTGAAGTGAAATACAAGTTCAAGCACAAGTTTGAAAAAAAGGTTATGTTGTACATCGCCATTTCCGACCGGGGCATTTCAAAGCCTTGGTTTAAGCCGAGCGGTCTGGCAATCAACCAACAAATCTATCGAGAAGAGTGCCTCGATAAAATCCTGCTGCCGTTCCTGAACGAGCTTCACGCGGATGGGAAGTACGTCTTCTGGCCGGACAAGGCGTCTTTCCATTACGCCAAGAAGACGCTGGCGTATCTTGAAGAGAAAAAGATTCCGTTCGTGCCGAAAGATCGTAACCCAACAAACTTGCCCCAGTGCCGCCCAATAGAGGATTTCTTTGGCTCACTCAGTGCCCTAGTGTATAAAAACAATTGGAGGGCCAAGGACACGAAGCAACTGACTACAAGAATCCGAAATTGTATCCGGAAAATGGACGTAAGTGCCGTATATATATATATATATATATATATATATATATATATATATATATATATATATATATATCCACTGATGCGTCCAAAATCCGTCAAATATTAAAATAGTCAACAGTCAAAAGCAAGCAAAAGCTCGAATCGTTTTCCCTCCAATTGTTTATCGGAATCAAGGATGAAAAGAATAAAATATGCAATCCGAAGCTACCCAAATTTAAGATTTTTTTTCTACATTTTGAATGACCAGTTGCAGCTCACGTAATATGACTAATCCACGTTGAACCGTCCATCGTTTATCTATATAAATAATAATGTAACGCAAAATCTCTTGGTAAGCGCAAAACCCAAAATCCCTTCTTCCGATTTTAGCCTCCTGTATTTTGTTGTATTCGTCTCTTCTCGTAGATCAATATAGTGGAGAGAAAAATTGGAAAATTTTCAGAAAATCCTGAAGGAAGGTCGGAAAATTCGGAAAATTGAATTCCCACATGTTCGAAAATTACATCATAATAAGCGTTCCTCGGGTTTTGCGCTTACCAACACATTTGGCTTTCCATTTTTATTTATAGATATAAGATATAGTAATGCGTTATTTCGCCTGAAAATCAATTTCCACTTATGAACAAAGATCAATTTCGATAGCGCAAACATCGAATGGACTAACAACGCTTATTATGATGTAATTTTCGGACATGTGGGAATTAAATTTTCCGAATTTTCCGACCTTCCTTCAGAGTTTTCCGAAAATTTTCAGATTTTTCTCTCCACTATATTGATTTACGGGAAGAGACGAATACAACAAAATACAGGAGGCTAAAATCGGACTATCCCTTCTTCGGGTTTTCCGTTTCCCAACAGATTTTGTCTTACATTATTATTCATATAGATATAAGATATGGAAATGCGTTATTTCGCCTGAAGATCCATTTCCACTTACGAACAAAGATCAATTTCGACAGCGCAAACATCGAATGGACTAACAACGCTTATTGTGATGTAATTTTCGAACATGTGAGAATTCAATTTTCCGAATTTTCCGACTTTCCTTCAGGATTTTTCGAAAATTTTCAGATTTTTCTCTCCACTATATTGATCTACGGGAAGAGACGAATACAACAAAATACAGGAGGCTAAAATCGGACCATCCCTTCTTCGGGTTTTCCACTTACCAACAGATTTTGCCTTACATTTTCATTCATATAAATAGATTAAAGTGACCAGTTGCGGCACTCAGTTGTGATTTTTCGGTGGTTTAGATTTTGTTTACGCCCGAAAATCACTCGCTCAATCATAGCATTTACGCCTGGCAAGCACGATTTAAATTCTACAATTATCTTCAAATTACCGAATGGAATGCTCGAAAATTCCAATTCATTTTTCATCGATTTTAGTGTTAACGTATACATTCAAAACAATGGACTAATTTAGGATGGCGATAAAAGATAATATATAGGAACAAATGTTCTTTAAATCTTACGTTTATTAAGTCTACTGCAAAAATGATTCAAGGCTGTTGATTCGCGGCAGTAGCACTGTCAAGCAACTTGATGATTTTTCCATACTGCAAGCTCCACCCCACAGCGAAAGAGTTGGACATCCTGAGGCACTTTGTGTCCGCCAGATGTAGCCGATCTGGTATTTACAATATCATCCCTTTGCCGCTCCACGTCGATATACATCTTTCTATCGGCCATGGTTCGGTTTCGGCCAACTCCCGTAAGACCCCCCATCGCTTCATTTACGATACTTCATCAAATAACTCTGCCTCTTCCTGTCGAGTATACATTAGTTCTTCCGGCTTATTTAAAACGTTAAGCCCTGACCGAGCTAGGGGACCAAAGATGAATTTTTCGTCTGACTCACGTTGGTCCCTGCGGATCAATAGGGGACTTTTATAAAAATCATTTTCCAATTTTGTTGCTTTCGCTCCCAGTTGACACTCTCTAAACAAAAATCCCAATGTCGATGCGATGAAACCGGCTCAACTTATTAATTTTTGAATGCATTAAAAGCACTCTTGAACAGTCTGCCAAATAAAAATATTTTTTTTGGTTCATCCATTTGAGAGAATCAACATGATCAAATTGTGATATTGAAATATATTGATATCGCGGGACATTTCCGTTTCTTTTGCCAAATGCGGGACGTTTCGCGGGACGGAATCTTAAGCGGGAAAAATTGTTGAAATGCGGGACGTCTGGTCATTTTAAAATAGATAGATATAAGATATGGTAATGCGTTATTTCGCCTGAAAATCTATTTCCACTTACGAACAAAGATCAATTTCGATAGCGCAAACATCGAATGGACTAACAACGCTTATTATGATGTAATTTTCGAACATGTGGGAATTCAATTTTCCGAATTTTCCGACCTTCCTTCAGGATTTTCTGAAAATTTTCCAATTTTTCTCTCCACTATATTGATCTACGAGAAGAGACGAATACAACAAAATACAGGAGGCTAAAATCGGAAGAAGGGATTTTGGGTTTTCCGCTTACCAAGAGATTTTGCGTTACATTATTATTTATATAGATAAACGATGGATGGTTCAACGTGGATTAGTCATATTACGTGAGCTGCAACTGGTCATTCAAAATGTAGAAAAAAAATCTTAAATTTGGGTAGCTTCGGATTGCATATTTTATTCTTTTCATCCTTGATTCCGATAAACAATTGGAGGGAAAACGATTCGAGCTTTTGCTTGCTTTTGACTGTTGACTATTTTAATATTTGACGGATTTTGGACGCATCAGTGGATATATATATATATATATATATATATATATATATATATATATATATATATATATATATATATATATATATATATATATATATATATATATATATATATATATATATATATATATATATATATATATATATATATATATATATATATATATATATATATATATATATATATATATATATATATCCACTGATGCGTCCAAAATCCGTCAAATATTAAAATAGTCAACAGTCAAAAGCTCGAATCGTTTTCCCTCCAATTGTTTATCGGAATCAAGGATGAAAAGAATAAAATATGCAATCCGAAGCTACCCAAATTTAAGATTTTTTTTCTACATTTTGAATGACCAGTTGCAGCTCACGTAATATGACTAATCCACGTTGAACCGTCCATCGTTTATCTATATAAATAATAATGTAACGCAAAATCTCTTGGTAAGCGGAAAACCCAAAATCCCTTCTTCCGATTTTAGCCTCCTGTATTTTGTTCTATTCGTCTCTTCTCGTAGATCAATATAGTGGAGAGAAAAATTGGAAAATTTTCAGAAAATCCTGAAGGAAGGTCGGAAAATTCGGAAAATTGAATTCCCACATGTTCGAAAATTACATCATAATAAGCGTTGTTAGTCCATTCGATGTTTGCGCTATCGAAATTGATCTTTGTTCGTAAGTGGAAATAGATTTTCAGGCGAAATAACGCATTACCATATCTTATATCTATCTATTTTAAAATGACCAGACGTCCCGCATTTCAACAATTTTTCCCGCTTAAGATTCCGTCCCGCGAAACGTCCCGCATTTGGCAAAAGAAACGGAAATGTCCCGCGATATCAATATATTTCAATATCACAATTTGATCATGTTGATTCTCTCAAATGGATGAACCAAAAAAAATATTTTTATTTGGCAGACTGTTCAAGAGTGCTTCTAATGCATTCAAAAATTAATAAGTTGAGCCGGTTTCATCGCACCGACATTGGGATTTTTGTTTAGAGAGTGTCAACTGGGAGCGAAAGCAACAAAATTGGAAAATGATTTTTATAAAAGTCCCCTATTGATCCGCAGGGACCAACGTGAGTCAGACGAAAAATTCATCTTTGGTCCCCTAGCTCGGTCAGGGCTTAACGTTTTAAATAAGCCGGAAGAACTAATGTATACTCGACAGGAAGAGGCAGAGTTATTTGATGAAGTATCGTAAATGAAGCGATGGGGGGTCTTACGGGAGTTGGCCGAAACCGAACCATGGCCGATAGAAAGATGTATATCGACGTGGAGCGGCAAAGGGATGATATTGTAAATACCAGATCGGCTACATCTGGCGGACACAAAGCGCCTCAGGATGTCCAACTCTTTCGCTGTGGGGTGGAGCTTGCAGTATGGAAAAATCATCAAGTTGCTTGACAGTGCTACTGCTGCGAATCAACAGCCTTGAATCATTTTTGCAGTAGACTTAATAAACGTAAGATTTAAAGAACATTTGTTCCTATATATTATCTTTTATCGCCATCCTAAATTAGTCCATTGTTTTGAATGTATACGTTAACACTAAAATCGATGAAAAATGAATTGGAATTTTCGAGCATTCCATTCGGTAATTTGAAGATAATTGTAGAATTTAAATCGTGCTTGCCAGGCGTAAATGCTATGATTGAGCGAGTGATTTTCGGGCGTAAACAAAATCTAAACCACCGAAAAATCACAACTGAGTGCCGCAACTGGTCACTTTAATCTATTTATATGAAAGAAAATGTAAGGCAAAATCTGTTGGTAAGTGGAAAACCCGAAGAAGGGATGGTCCGATTTTAGCCTCCTGTATTTTGTTGTATTCGTCTCTTCCCGTAGATCAATATAGTGGAGAGAAAAATCTGAAAATTTTCGAAAAATCCTGAAGGAAAGTCGGAAAATTCGGAAAATTGAATTCTCACATGTTCGAAAATTACATCACAATAAGCGTTGTTAGTCCATTCGATGTTTGCGCTGTCGAAATTGATCTTTGTTCGTAAGTGGAAATGGATCTTCAGGCGAAATAACGCATTTCCATATCTTATATCTATATGAATAATAATGTAAGACAAAATCTGTTGGGAAACGGAAAACCCGAAGAAGGGATAGTCCGATTTTAGCCTTCTGTATTTTGTTGTATTCGTCTCTTCCCGTAAATCAATATAGTGGAGAGAAATATTTGAAAATTTTCGGAAAACTCTGAAGGAAGGTCGGAAAATTCGGAAAATTTAATTCCCACATGTCCGAAAATTACATCATAATAAGCGTTGTTAGTCTATTCGATGTTTGCGCTATCGAAATTGATCTTTGTTCATAAGTGGAAATTGATTTTCAGGCGAAATAACGCATTACTATATCTTATATCTATAAATAAAAATGGAAAGCCAAATGTGTTGGTAAGCGCAAAACCCGAGGAAGGAATGGTTCAATTTGAGTCATCTATATTTCGTTGTATTCGTCTCTTCCCGTAGATCAATATAGCGTAGAGAAAAATCGAAAAATTCGGAAAATTGAATTCCCATATGTTCTACAATTAGCTAAGCATTGTTAGTCCTTTTGATGTTGACGCTAACGAAATTGATTTTTGTTCGAAAGTGGAAAAGGATTTTAAGACGGAATAACGCTTTCCTATATCTTCTATCTATATAAACAAAAATGGAAGGCCAAATGTGTTGGTGTGCCCTAAACCCGAGAAAGGAATGGTCCGATTTGAGCTGTCTTTATATTGTAATATTCTCTGTATCAAACATATATTCCATGCAACGGAGAAACATGTTATTTCCAAACGCTTGAAGAATTGTATCTGAAAATAATTTTATATTATAAGGACGATTTTTTGTAGAACTACTAGATAATTTATAGTGAAAGGAAATTGTTAAGGGTCAAAAGGTAATCAATCAATGAAGAGTTCAGTGATTGGACTCACTAACGTTCACTTAGTAAGAAAATGTGGATTTCATAGTTCCATCTGTAGTCTCTTTGTGGTCTTGTTCAAAGACTCCTTGAAACCAACGACAATGCATAGCTTACAAAGTTCCATCGTGCCAAACATCATCATAAAGCTCATTTTACCACGCCCTAGTTAGACTTTCTCAGATTTCTGGTTGTCATGAAACATTCTTTTTAATACAACCATTTTCTTCAGCAGTGCGGAGTGATTTGTGACACATAACTGTTTCCAGACACCACAGGATCATAGCTTTGATAGTATGATTTTCAAAAATGGATTTATCAATAGTTTTCGAAGAAAAAAGGAGGGTAATTTGTTGAAACTGAACTTTAGATACTTATGCCAAATGCCAGTAAAAATAGCGCGAACGTAAAAGCTGTCTACTTTTGTGCTCTTTACCCTTCGGAAGGACTAAGCTCACCTACAGTCAAAAGCAAACAACATATATGTACTGAAAACCTACAGAAAGTCCAATTAGTTAAATACTTTTTTTGTGTTTTTAACTTTCTAATTACTGCAATAATCAAAAGTCTAAGTGGCGGAATTTCATTGGTGTCGATATTCCCTGACATTGTTTGATTTCCCTGATATTCCCTGATTTTCAAGGATTTTCAAGGTAGTCGACACCCTGTTTTTTGATGCAGGAACATGTAGAATTTCCTCGAATATATAAAAGCCCAACGCACTTCTCCACCAAGCCAGTTGTTGGGCCTGATCACGAACATCACTGCCATGTACGGTTGCATAATGTCGGGGGTTTGAACGTTATGTAGGTAAAATTAATACAGCGTATGAGATAATATTCCATTTAATTAATCGTATATTTTAGAATGATAAGTTTGCGATTATACCTCGATGATTAGTTTGCTGAATCAAATGCTGGCTCGAAGATGAGGAGGAGTACTTGGTTGCTCGGGAATAATGTAGTTGTTGAACTAGAGATAAAACATGACTATTATGTTTAATAATCGAAATCTCGCATACTCTTGTACTTAGCTCTGTCTTACTCGTTTGAATAGTGAGAAATATTTAGAATCATTTTTTATGAACCGTTTCTACAATTTTGATGAATAATAATAAAATATCTCAGAACAAACCCGAATTTATCCACCTCACGATCAGTATAATCTGAGCTACTCCCATACGGGATTCTGAAGTTTAATCCTCTTATCCTTCCCATTCTCGTGTAATTTGATAAACGGGACATGAGGTTTAATTGATTTATTTAAACAGAAACTGGTCAGCAGCGTCGGTCAGAAGCATAATCCTCATAGAAAACATCTGATGGGTTTCAAGGAATTTGACGAAAGCGGAAAGTGTTTCAGATTTTCTTTGGACGGATATCAAAACTATGGAAAAAGAACTAGAGAACAATTTAAAAACAGTATCTTGTGAATGCTTTGCAACGATACTCATTTTTTCCTTGTTTGAAACTTACTATCACTTTTTTAATATTCTTTCATTCAAAGTATGTATTCTAAACAATACCGTTTAAAATCTCTATAACGTAAAAAGTTATAACTATCATCCTGATTCTGGTCTGGTCCGCCAATTGTGAATGTTCGCCATGTTTCAATGGGTCTACGTGAACTACATTTTTAATCCTTAGTTACATCCCATAGCGCATTTACCGAATCCAAATAAACATATTTACGTCCTCTGGACACGTCAGAATTTCGTTCTAAAAATGCCACCAGGCGGGTAAATTGCTGTTTGTTTATCCTTCGTTTCTTAAACAAAACAAGACAATATTCAATATGTTAGCAAAAAAGCTAAATAAATACGAAATTAAACTGACTGCATTCCGCGTGACTAGCTTTCACCATCTAAAACACAAGTGACAAATATACCTGTTTTTCTCCGTGACATGACAGTATCGTGGTATTCATAATAACACCGAGTTCATAAAGTTGTCACGACGAATGAACTCTTCTGGATTCTACACACACGGTGACAGTCGTAATAAGGTTGTATACAACTCACTTTGTTTACACCGTGAAGTGACGTTCGTGATCAGGCCCGTTTAGTCTTAGTGAATTTGTCGCCGACCGTAATAATGTTGATTTGTAGTGAAGTAAGTGAACCCTCTCTCAGACTACCATCCCTGAAGACATTTATATGGCAGCCCTCCACTTAGAGAGGAGGGAAGGCGTGTTATTTGGCATAGAAATCTCAATTAAGTACTAATAAAAATGATGCAAGTGATATTACGTTGAGACGGCGAAGTTCCTCTAGGAACGTGAGTACCAATTAAAAAGAAAAAGAAGAAGTTCTGTGCCCCCTATACCCTCCACATGCCAAATTTGGCTCGATTTGCTTGATTGGTTCTCGAGTTATGCAGAAATTTGTGTTTCATTTGTATGGTAGACTCTCCTTAGAGAGGGGGAGGAGTGCCGAGCCACCATGGAGACGTTTATCGATCCCTAAAACCTCTATATGCCAAGTGTGATTCCATTTGCTTGATAAGTTTTGGAATTATTTCGTGCCCCCTCTTTAGAGAGGGGGAGGAATGTCAAACCACCATAGAAACATTTATTGCCCCCTAAAACCTCCACATGGCAAATTTGGCTCTATTTGCTTGATTAGTTCTTGAGTTATGCAGAAATTTGTGTTTCATTTGTAAGGTAGCCTCCAATTAGATAGAGGCGAGGAGAGTCGAACTAACATAGAAACGTTCATCGATCCCTAAAACCTTTATATGCCATGTTTGATTCCATTTGCTTGATTAGTTCTGGAATTATTCAGAGTGTCAAGCCACCATAGAAACATTTATTGCCCCCTAAAACCACCATATACCAAATTTGGCTCTGTTTGCTTGATTAGTTCTTGAGCTATGCACACATTTATGCTTCATTTGTATTTTAGCCAAATTTTGGCCAAAAATCGACCTTATTGGACTTAGCCTATGTAGCAATGAAAGTATGCAAAAAAAATAATTATCGAATTTTAAAAACCGACTATACACGTTTTGTTGTACAAAGTTTCAGCTCAATCGGAAATTATTTAGGGGTGCCTCAAAGCACTCAAAGTTTTGATTTTTTGGCCACTCAGTCCCAAATGGTCGATTTTCGGCCAATTTTTTTTTTCGAGATGACACCAGATCTCGATGTTTCATGCATTTTTAAGTCATTTAAGTCAATCAAAACTTTGAGCGCTTTGGGGCACCCCTAAATGATGTCCGATTCAGCTGAACTTTGCACAGGTCATTTTTTGGGCCAATAAACAAAATGTACATGGTCGGTTTTTGAAATTTGACATGACCATTGTCGCTGTCACCCTACTGTACGAGTATATACAACCATTCCATGCCAAACCGATATAGTGGTTCTCAGGTTTTCGTGAAAAATGGTAGATTTAATCTTCATCGCAAACAATTAGACCCGTATTTTTTTATTTTTTTTCGTTAGAGTGACCATTTTTTTTTAGGGTGGTCCGAAAAAACAGTTTTTTTCACTTTTTTTCCAAAAATGACTTTTTTCAAAAATGCATAACTTTTGAACTACGAGACCGATTCTGATGATCGATATCTCAAATTGAAACCAGTGAGCAGTGAGCCTTTTGTTAAAAAATATTGCACTTGCATAAAAAATGGATTTTATTTTCGTAATTATTGATTGTAGTCGTTTTTTATTGTTTTGATGGCTATATATTTTTTTATATTTTTTCTTGAAAGCTGAGGATTTTTTACATAACATATCTCGATATCGAAGATACAATTTTTTCGTTTTTGGTATGTTATTTTTCAAAGTTAAACGGTGGTCGGAAAAATAATTTTTCCCCTTTTATCCAAAAGTGATTTTTTGCAAAAAATCCTACCATTAGAACTACTGAACCGATTTAGATGATCATATTAAATTCAAGCAAATAAGCTAACCTTCTTTGAAAAAATCTCACACTTCCGGTAAGTATAAATTCTAGTCGCATAGGTCTAGTCTAGACACATAGGAACATTGTACGAAGACTTAAAACGTGTTAAATTTGCAAAATAATGACACGAAAACGAAAAATAATACAAAAATAGCATCTCTGATATCGAGGTTATGTTATGTAAAAAATCCTCAGCTTTCAAGAAAAAGTATAGCGCCCTCTAGTCCAAAGCCATCAAAACAATAAAAAACGACTACACTCAATAATAGCGAAAATGAAATCCATTTTTTTGCAAGTTCAAAATTTTTTAATAAAAGGCTAGCTCATTGCCTTCAATTTGATATATGGTTCGGTGGCTCAGAAGTTATGATTTTTTGAAAAATGTAATTTGATGAAAAAATAGGAAAAAGTTGATTTTTTGGACCACCCTAAAATGGAAATGATCGCCATAACGAAACAATAAAATAATACTGGTCTAATGTTTTGCGATAACGTGACACTAGTAAATGAAGTCCGAATGAGCTAATATTTTGCATAGGGTATATTATCGTGCAAATCTCTCCTCGAAACCTTGAAAAAACACTCTATGCAAAATACCAGCTCAACCGCACCTAAGGGAGAGTGGCGGTCAAAGTTTGAGTAAATCGGGATTTTCGAAAAAAAAATCTGATGCCAAATGTCTTAAAATTGTATGAAACGTCGAGATCTAGTGTCATCTCGAATTTTTTTTTGTCAAAAATCGGCTCTCTGGGGCTTAGTTTTTTTCGGAATACGAAACGAGAAGTATGGTTTTGGGTGCTAGTAAAAATAGTTAGGGGCTGTCCACATACCACGTGGACAGAAAAGGCATGATTTTAGATTGATTATGATGATTATGTTCTATACAATATCCAGTCATTGCTTTGACATATTCACTCTGTATCTCCGCTTCACCTTTAGTCGGTAGCACAATACGAAACCTTTTCCGCCATAATTCGGAAAATTTTCTAAGGGTCCTTATCGAACATTCTGCTTTGTGATGACTTTCAAAGTGCTCCCGGGGAAAAGTGACATCAGACAACTTATCATTCATTCATTTCCAACTATGAAATCAAGCTCAAATCTCAACTATGGAAGAATTATTGAACATTTCTTGCGACCTATTTTTATGTCTTAAATTGACCCAAATTAAAAAGTACGTTGCTTAGAACTATTTTAATGGCATTCATTTGAAAGATGAGAAAATTTTGCGGGAAAGAGCTTCATTTTGTTGATAGAAACAAACAAGCTTATCATATATTTTTGGCAGAAAATTACCTCGAAAAATTGCAACTTTTCGAAAAAAGAAATACAAAAAAAATGACTTTACACGAAAAACTATACAGACATTATTATCTTAAGACCAACTGTTCTCGAGATAGAACAAAATATAAAATAAAATCATATTTGATGAAAAAAGCCACATGCGTAATAGCATGAAAACTCAACCATAATGGAATCGTTTAATTTTTATAGTTTTGGACTATGAACGTTAAAGCATAACCCTTATCTATAAAAGTCATAGGATCATAGGAAATTGCTGGGTCGTTCACAGTTTACGTGAGTTATTTTCAGAATATGTATTTCAATTAAGAAAAATGATATTAGTAAAATTATATGAAGCACTCTCAAGCAGCTCAATCCGTTCATTGATAAATACGGAATACTCAGGTTTGGCGGAATAGTCTTGAATATGGAACAGTTTTTATTTAATTTAGAATGTACCGGTGATCATATTTGTAAAAGTATTTGTTATTCGTTTCCACGTGGACAAAGTCTATACCCCCTCCCCCCTCTACGTGGGCAAGCGTGGACATTTTCATAACCCCTACCCCCCCTAAAGTTGTCCACGTGATATGTGGACAGCCCCTTATCTCGATTTTTCATTCGGAACTTGCTACGAAATGTTGATTTGCTCGATAATATACCCTATGCAAAATATTGACTTATTCAGACTTCATTTACTGGTGTCTCAAACGTTAAAATTTGAGTTTTTTTGAAAAACGAAAAATCACCGAAAATCAAGACATTTAAGACATTTGGTGTTGCGGTGAAACATTCCGCTCAAAGACCTCTTGTACAGCCATAAAGCAAATACGGCAGAATAGGTAGGCGTAGATAACGTATGAGGAGAATTGCCAATAGATAGCGATAAGAGGAACAAATCAAAAAATAGAATTGCTATCATTTGATGAAAAGCGTGAATCTTTGAGGTGAATTACATTATATTTCCTGATTATTAGACTTACTAAACTTACAGCTGATTTCAGACAAAATCAGCTAAAAGGGCCTGGCCGGGTAAGGGAGTAAAAAATGCCCCCAAACCAAATTATTTTCATCAAAAATGTTAGTACTAAAAAAAATATTTAAATCTGAAATTTTTTTTTGGGATTTAGAGATTCAGTACTACTCTAATTTATATTTAAGTGTGCTCTTACGGCTTTTCTAGATTGATAAATATCTTCAAACTGTTTTTTTTCAAATATCTAATAATTAAAATTAAAAAAAAATTAAAAAAATACACAGTACAAAAAATGTTATAGATTTTCTGGCATTTCGAAATTTTGAAAAAAATAACATTGAGACCCACTCCTGCTCAAATTTTTATTTAAATGCGTTCGTATGTGTCTTTTTTCTACATGTGGCGTAATTTTTCCTGAATTTTTAAGAGCATTGTGTGACACAAAAATAATTTTCTTCATCGTCTCCATTATTATTTTATTTTTTTTGAAATCGATTATTTTATTGTATTCGTGGTTTTCAATTGAAAGATTAAAATAAAAAAAACAAATCGGATTTGTGGTCACAAAGTTATATTTTTTTTCAAAATTTCGAAATGCCAGAAAATCTATAACATTTTTTTGTACTGTGTATTATTTTTTTTATTATTAGATAGTTGAAAAAAACAGTTTGAAGATATTTATCAATCTAGAAAAGCCGTAAGAGCACATTTAAATATGAATTAGAGTAGTACTGAATCTCTAAATCCCAAAAAAAAATTTCAAAACTTAAATATTTTTTTAGTACTAAAATTTTTGATGAAATATTTTTTTAATAATTTTTCTTGATACACCGTGGTAAGATGCACATTCAGTATTTTTTTCAAATTTTTATCTCTGTTCTATTGAGGATGGCGTGAAATAAACGAAAAAGTACGTTTTCCACTATAGATCCTACGTCAAACCACATAGGGGTTCAAATAAACCGATAAAATTTCTTATTTAATATCCTTTACAATATTTGCCATACAGCTAGTGATTTGGTTTTCGGGCACTTTTTACTCCCTTACCTAACCACTCTTTGGAAATATAAAAAAAATATTTTTTGATACTGCGCAACACTGAAAAAAATCTGAAAAAATCACACATATCTAGAAAAGCCGTAGAAATACATTAAAATATGAATTAGAGTAGTACTGAATCTCTAGATCCCAAAAAAAAAAATTTTCTAAATTTCAATATTTTCAATAGTACTAAAATTTTTGATAATTTTTTTTTGATACACCGTAGTAAGATGCACATTCAGTATTTTTTTCAAATTTTTACCTCGGATCTTTTGAGGATGGCGTGAAATAATCGAAAGAGTACGTTTTTCACTATAGATCCTACGTCAAACCACATAGGGGTTCAAATAAACCACCAAAATTTCTTATTTAATATCCTTTACAATATTTACCATACAGCTAGTGATTTGGTTTGGGGGCACTTTTCACTCCCTTACCTGGCCAGGTTTATATTTAATTTGGAGACCGATAGAGAATGTATTTATCTATGAATGAGACTAATTGAGAGTAATTTATTGATATAACCTGAATTTTGTACTCAATATTGAAAATAAACATTCCAGTTTTGAGCTAATCTCACCTGAAAAGAAACGAGTAGCTTCAAGGAACTCAGAAAGAAATGTTCAAACAACATTCTCAAAGAATTATCGTCAGAATGAACCGTTCATTTGTCCGTCAGACCCGCTCTAAAATCAGGGCTACTCAAGAGGCTGCTGGAAATCGCAAACAATCTGGCGACGGCGCTTGTGTGACGATGGATGATCCGGACACGACAACGCATGATAGCTTCGTACCGTCGGCGATCGATTTGGAGCACGGAGGTGACCATGGTTGTGCGGTGTGTGAACGGCCCAACAATGCCGAGCTGTATATGGTCCAATGCGGACGCTGTTCGCGTAATGATTTTTCCTGTGTGCAATGTTCCACTAAGCTGCCTTCCCCACCTGCGAGTTCTGTTACTGGACGGTCCAGTGTTTCTAGCTTACGGCGAGCTCAAATAGCCCGAGAGCTAGAACAATTGGAGAAGGAAAAACGGGCACAGGAGAAAGTACAGGAAGAACGACTATGGATTGAGAAGCTGTTGGTCGATAAAGCGATGAAGGACAAGATGGATCGAGAAAAGGAGTATATCGCTCGTAAACTCGTAAGCTTCTACGGCAGCATGACGAGGAAAGATCGTCTGCAGGAAGTAAACACAGTAGCCGTAATAGTATCCAGAAGGTAGAAGCATGGGTTCAGGAGCATGTTAAGCCTGCTACAGGGGACCAAGTCGGTGTGGAAGCGAATGAAGTTGACTCTAGTAGCATCGTACAAACGGGATCGAAACCAGCCGGAACGTCAACTCCATTGATGACCAGCGGTATATCGGAGATTAACGGAGATGATGTTTCCGTTTCTCGTACCAGCGTAATCATCGGAGAAGGTATGGAAAATGAATTAGATTCCGAGAATAATCCATATCCGACTTCGTCGAACAAGCTGATTTCTTCAAAACTATTGCTACTATTGCTAAACATGGAACCGTACAGGCGCCTGCTGGAGGATTCTAGTTCCGCTCCGTTGAAAAGTGAGTCCAAAACTGGGACGATACCGAAGATCCTTCCTAAGCCTACGAATCATCCTCCATACGAAGCTTGGAGACAGGAAACCAATGAGCGGAGGAAGCAACAATGTCTTGAGTTACAACGTCAGCATGAAATTGAACTGAAGCGTCACGAGCAGCATGAGCGTGAGCTGGAAGATCGCCTCAAGCCTGTGGAAGAGGAACGTGACGTGGAACGACGGCGGCTGCTGCAGTTGGAAGACGTCTTGCGGAAGCAACGTGATCTAACGCTGAAGCATCAGGAAGAGAACAACCTGCAGCGTCAACGTGAAGTGGACCTTGTCAACAAATTGAAACAGATAGAACAGCAACATGCGAAAGAGAAGAACCGATTACTTACGGTGGAAAAGGATTTGCAACACCAGCTTGAAATGAGTCGTCAATTGTACCAGGACCTGAAGGCGGCGAGACAACAAGAGCAAGCAAAAAGAGATGACGATCGTCAACGAATCCGGTCATTGGAGCTAGAAGTGTCCAAATGCCAGGAAGCACTTCAACGTCAACGAGAACAGACTTGTTCACATCAAGCGACAGAGCCGCAACAAGTTACACCAGTGGCGTCGAATCAGTCGATTCCACATGTGAGTACGAATCGTGCTCCTCAGGTAGGGTTTGATGGAATAAATGAATACGTTTCGTTTCCAACACCCTGTCACAACGTTGGTAGTTCGATCAACAGAGTGAACACCCCTCATTTGTTCCCTGTACCCCCGGAATTAGAAACACAGAATCAGTTGCAATACAACTCGTTAGGCAACTCTCATGTAGGGTCACAGAATCAACTACCACTCAATTTCGTAGGGCAGCAAGGTCAGCCTCAGTTCAATCCATTAGGTCCGTATCAAGTAGGTCCGCAGGGCCAACCGCAAATCAATCAGTATCACCCTCCGGGGTTTATTCCACCGGTTCAGTTCCCACCAGTACTGTACGGTCCAACGCAGCAACATTTGGCTGCCAGGCAGGTTATTCCGAAAGAACTCCCCGTTTTCTCCGGGGATCCAATAGACTGGCCACTCTTTATAAGTAGCTACAAGCACTCCAGTGAAGCTTGCGGCTATTCAGATTCTGAAAATCTGCTGCGATTGCAACGTTCTCTCAAAGGCACGGCAAAGGAATCGGTCAGTAGTTTTCTTCTTCACCCTTCGACGGTTCCACAAATTATTTCAACGCTACAAACTTTGTATGGAAGGCCAGAACAAATTGTACACAACATGGTGAGCAAAGTTCTTGCGACTCCAGCGCCGAAGGCGGAGAGACTCGAAACATTAGTTCAGTTTGGATTAGTCGTTCAAAATTTATGCGGGCATCTAAAGGCAGTCGGAATGGAGATGATTTTCCATCTTGCTGCAGGAGCTCGTCGATAAGCTGCCAGCAGCCATTAAATTTAGCTGGGCACTCAATCAAGAGCATATACCGAACGTTGACTTGAACACCCTCGGAGAGTACATGGCTAAAGTGACATCCACTACCAGTGGGGTCACTAACCTATGTATGACAGCAAGGTGTCCGAAAGACGAGAAACCGAAACAGAAGGGAAAGGCGTACATCAACGCGCATGCTGCATACGACCGGAAGAGTGATGGAGTATCCAGTAATCAACCGAAAGGTTTACGTAAGGAGTTACCGGCGAACAGCAGGGGAAAAGAAGGCGATGGAGATAAGCGCTGTTCAGCGTGTAAAGCTGGAGATCATATCGTTGCTAGCTGTCCATCGTTCAAGAAACTATCATTGGACGAGCGCTGGAAGGTGGTGAAAGAGAACAAGCTGTGTCGCAGATGTCTCGTGTCACACATTCGATGGCCATGTGAAGGTGAAGCTTGCGGCATCAACGGATGTCAGAAACGACATCACAAACTTCTACATTATGAGCCTGCCTCCGAACAATCCGGGGCAACCACCAACGCTATCGTCACCATTCACAGACAGCCTGTGTCCAAAACTTTATTCAAAATATTGCCGGTAACGTTGTACGGTAAAAATGGTTCCGTTAATACCTACGCTTTTTTGGATGATGGATCATCGGTTACCTTGATAGAGAAGGGAATAGCAGACAAACTTGGAACTGGAGGAAAGCCGCAGTCCTAGTGCATTCAATAGACCAGCGGGATCAACAAAAAGATTGTAAGCACACTATTACCAAAACTAGAAGTTTCGGGACTTGGTTCCAGAAAGCGGTACGATGTCACGGAGGTATACACAGTCGAAAACTTGGGGTTACCGGAGCAATCGATGGATTTCGATAACATGAAAGAGCAGTTCAAGCATCTCCGGCACCTGCCAGTCAAAAGTTTCCAAAAAGCCACACCCGGACTGCTAATCGGGTTAAACAACTCTCATCTCTTGGCAACATCGAAGCTTCGTGAAGGAGAGGAACAAGAGCCCATCGCTACAAAAACTCGGATCGGATGGGTAATCTGCGGAAGCCTACGAGGGGGAGATATTCAATTCCAACATCGGCAGATGCACATGTGCGCAGAAGTAGCGGAGGTTGATCTGCACGATTACGTGCGTGAATTCTTCTCTGTAGAAAGCTTAGGAGTTCGGTAGCACCAAATATGGCAGGAAGTGATGATCAGAGAGCTCGTCGGATTCTCAAAGAAACGACGGTAAGGACGCCAAGCGGAAGGTTCGAGACTGGGCTCCTGTGGAAACAAGACTCAATCGTTTTCCCAAATAGCAGGTCAATGGCTGAACTTCGACTGAAATGTCTCGAGAAGCGTCTTGAGAAGAATCCAGCACTTTACGAAGGCGTACGAAAACAAATCGCAGAGTTTGTGGCCAAAGGCTATATCCACGCCGTAACAGAATCGGAAATGGCTGCTTTCGATCCAAACCGTATATGGTACCTTCCTCTTGGAGTAGTCGTAAATCCCAATAAGCCTGGAAAAATAAGGGTGATTTGGGACGCAGCTGCTAAGGTTGATGGGATCTCATTAAACTCGATGTTGCTGAAAGGCCTTGATTTGCTGACTCCTCAACTTTCTGTTATGTACAAGTTCCGTGAACGTGAAGTGGCTTTTTCTGGTGATGTCCAGGAAATGTTCCTGCAGCTAGGAATCAGATTCGAGGACTGGAGTGCGCTTTTATTTTTATTCCGTAACTCGCCGTCTGAACCTATGGTTACGATGGTATCTGATGTTGCAATCTTCGGGGCTTCCTGTTCTCCAGCGCAGGCTCAGTACGTCAAGAACCTGAATGCAACGGAACATGAAGCAGAGTATCCAAGAGCAGCGGCGGCAATAAAGAAGAAGCACTACGTCGATGATTACTTGGACAGTGTCGATACAGAGGAAGAGGCAATTGAACTGGCTCTGGAAGTGGCGGAAGTTCACCGAACAGCAGGCTTCCGTATTCGCAACTGGGTTTCAAACCGATTCTCGGTTCTAAAAGCTGTCGGAGAAGTGAGCCCGGCTGCAGTGAATGACCTATCGATGAATAGTCATGGTGGTTTGGAACGTGTTCTAGGTTCATTCTGGGTTAAAAGTGAAGATTTCTTCTCCTTTACGATTAATGCGCAAGATGAGCTGAAATCGCTAGTAGGCAGTAACTTCGTGCCAACGAAAAGGACGATGCTGAGCTTCGTCATGAAAATCTACGATCCCCTGGGGTTGATAGGCTCACTAGTGATCCAGGGTAAGATCCTTCTTCAGGACGTTTGGAGAGCAAGGCTTGACTGGGACGATCGCATACCTGAGGACCTGTTGGTACGTTGGAAGCAGTGGCTGCAAGTTCTGAAAGAACTCGAAAATGTTCGGATACCCCGGTGCTACTTTCCGGGGTATGATCCTGCCTGTTACGATGATTTGGAGCTTCACATATTTGTGGGCGGCAGTGAACAAGCTTACTCTGCGGCAGCGTACTTCCGTGTTCGAGATCGAGGACATATACGATGCGCGCTGGTTTCCTCCAAGACGAAGGTAAAGGGTGTGTCACATCAAATTGCATCACGGAAAAAACGCTGTAGAAATTCGCCCAGTAGACCGATCCTTTTGAAAATTTTAGACAGTAAAATAAAAACTATTAAACATCTGTTGCGTACATCCCTGATGAGAAGCAACGCGCTGACGTTTGAACTGCGAGAGCTTTGAAATCCACCTTGTTCAGGTTCTTGAAAAGCCTTTTTTGACGTTTCCTAAAACAGCTCAACTTCTTCTTCTTTTGATCGGAAAAGGACAATGCAAGTTGAACTATCCTGAAGAAACGTTATCTCTACTCACTTGATAAACTCTGTGTAATCTAATCTAACTTTGTACTATATATATATAAATACGCTGAAAGGAAGTTCACGTAGATATCACGATTGAAGGCCATACTTATATAATATTTGTATTTAGGAAATATTAAGGGATCGCGGTAATTATATTATCCAGTTTGGGTACGAAGTCACGAGAAACCCACAAACGTGAGTCCTGATACAAACTAATTATTCAATGTAACCTAACCTATTATTGTAAACCTGCAGGAAAATTTTAATCATCCGTGAATAAATATTAAAATTTCGGAAATCTGTTTCATCTGTTGCTCCGCAACTATTTAAAATTTTCGTTTCCTGGACTGGATCTATCCGTGAAGATGCCGAAGGACCCGAGAGAAGGAAAAAAAGATCCGCCACCGCAGTCAAGTTGCGCTGCCTGTCAGTCCATGGACAACAGTCGCATGGTCGCATGTGACGAGTGTGATACTTGGTACCACTACGAATGCGTGGGTGTGTCACAAGACGTGGAGGAAATAGACTGGAGCTGTAAGAAGTGCGTACTAGCCAGAGCAGCCAAATCCAGGTCAAAATCGCCACAACCGACCACATCAGCACGAACTGTATTGATATCCACAACAAATGTCACCGCTACCCAAGCAGCACAACAGAGTTACGAGCCACAAGATCCACCCGCAAACAGTGCGGTGGCCCCCGATGCACATGAGGGAACTTCCCAGGAACAGACGTCGAACGCGATAAGAGAATCATCCGGTAGTGATAATCTCACCCTGGCGCAGAAAATGAAGCTGAAGTTTCTTGAGGAGGAGCACGCTCTCCAAATGAAGTATATGGCGAGACGGCGCCAGATCCTGATGGAAACCAACGCAAGTTGTTTTCCTGAAGGTGAAATAAACTCACCTGGGCGTCCTCATTACCATTCGTCTCCGCACACACCGCTCCGTCCTGACGCGCAGGAATTCCATCCGCGACCTAGCCAGCAGGCCATTGATTTAGAGCAGAGCGGTTTTTATCAAACGCTGTTAAACAGGAGCCAAATAGCAGCGAGGCAAGCTGTTTCCAGGGAACTACCCTATTTCGATGGGGACCCCGAAGAGTGGCCGCTATTTTTTGCCACATTCGAAAGTACCACTAGGATGTGCGGGTACACCCCAGAAGAGAATGCGGTCAGGCTACAGAAGTGCCTGCGTGGGAAAGCGAAGGATTCTGTACGAAGTCAGCTGCTGTACCCTGGGAACGTGAACAGTGTCATCGCCACCCTCAAAATGCTTTTCGGACGTCCGGAGATTGTGATTCATTCTCTCATTCGGAAGATCCAAGCGCTGCCAGCCCCGAAGGTGGACAAACTAGGATCATTGATCGACTTTGCCGTGGCGGTCCGGAACATGGTGGCAACCGTACAAGCTTGCGAACTCGACGATTATCTGTACAACGTGTCGCTGTTGCAGGAGCTAGTCGATCGTTTACCAGCGATGATAAAACTCAATTGGGCCATGCATCGCCAGGTTGCCAATACTCGTGTTACCCTGAGTTCATTCAGTGACTGGTTGTATTCCGTGGCGGAAGCTGCAAGCTCCGTGAGTATTCCATCCACTTTTTCAGCTGATCACAAGCAACATCGTGGCAAGAAAGACGATGGGTACTTAAACGCACACCGTGAACAATCTCCACCACCGGAAAGGAAGTCCGCTGTTGATTCCTGTCCCAACGCTTGCTGTGTGTGTGAGGGGACGTGTAACAAAGTGGAAAAGTGCAATAAGTTCCTCGAATTGGACCACGCTGGACGTTGGTCGATGAGACCGTAAACTCTGTCGACGCTGTTTAAAAAATCATCGTGGTGCTTGCAGATCCTCATCAGCTTGTGGAGTTAATGGATGCTCGTTCAAGCACCATCGCCTGCTGCATAATCCCTTGGCTAAACCCCCAACCAATACATCAGGTCCCGAATATTCATCCGTTGCATCTACTCCGAAGCCACCAAATCCACTAACCTCTCCCAAGTCGACCGAGGAACAGAATATTCCGGAAGCTGGGTCATCTCGTGGGCACAATTGCCATACTCACCGTAGCAGTTGTAAATCTGTGCTGTTTCGATATGTGCCCGTTGTCTTATACGGCCAAGGAACCAAGGTGCACACACATGCCTTTTTGGATGATGGGTCTTCCCTGACTCTGCTGGAGGATGCCTTGACAAACGAGTTAAACCTCGAAGGAAGTCCTCATCCAATCTGCCTTCAGTGGACGGGTGACAAATGTCGTTATGAAGATTCATCCCGTCGGGTTTCGATCATGATATCCAGCATTCGAAACAAGGAAGCAAAGTTTGCTCTATCAGATGTGCACACCGTTAAGCAGTTGAAGCTTCCATCGCAAACTCTCGCTTTCGACGAATTATCGGAAAAGTATCGCTACCTAAAGGGGCTCCCCGTTGATTCTTACCAAAACGTACGACCAAGAATTCTCATTGGGATCAACAACTGGCGTGTTGGTCACGTACTCGAAGGCAAAGAGGGAAAAGAAGCGGAACCCATCGCAGCGAAGACACGCTTGGGCTGGATGGTATTCGGAACGTGTTCTAGTGGTCGTTATCCGGTTTCAGTACATTACAGCTACCACATAAATTGTGGCTCCTCTAAAACTGATGAAGACTTGCACAAATCTGTAAAGGAGTTCTTTTCTTTGGATAGTTTGGGGATCATCAAGTCCGAAAAACCAATAATCAGCCGTGACGACGAGCGTGCTTTATACATGATGCGTTCGTTAACCACGCTAGGAGAAGACCGCTACCGGACGGGCATGCTATGGAAGTATGACGACGTGAGGATGCCGAACAGTAAGAGCATGGCGATGAAACGACTTCTTTGCTTAGAGCGGAGGATGGCACGGGAGCCAGAGCTAGCTAAGGCGCTCCGTCATAAGATGAACGACTATGTGGAAAAGGGATACGCTCGAAAGTTGACCTTTGAAGAACTGGAGCAGCCACGCAATCAGATTTGGTATTTACCGATCTTTCCGGTGTTCAACCCGAACAAGCCCGGCAAGTTGCGGATAGTTTGTATCGCTGAATGCGTTTCTTCTTAAAGGTCCCGATCAGTTGACCGAGCTCCCATCAGTATTGTATAAGTTTCGCGAGCACCAGGTGGCCATTGGTGGGGACATCCGAGAGATGTTCCACCAGGTGCAGATGATTGAAGACGATCAACATTGTCTACGCTTTCTCTGGCGCACCGAGGATGCGCAAGATGAGCCTGATGTTTACGTTCTAGCCGTGATGTCGTTCGGAGCCACACGTTCTCCAAGCTGTGCTCAGTTCGTTAAGAACGAGAATGCCGAGAGGTTTCGATCGCAGTTCCCAGCAGCAGTTGATGTTATCCAGAAAGCCCACTACGTGGATGACATGCTTACCAGCGTAGAGACGGAAGATGACGCAATCGAACTGGCCCAACAAGTGAAACAAATTCACTCTCATGCGGGTTTCGAAATGCGAAACTGGGTTTCTAACTCCCGCAAAGTACTCAAAGCCATGGGCGAAGAGCAAGTTTCGGAGAAATCCATGGATATCGCCTCTGAGATGGCCAACGAAAAGGTCTTGGGTATGTGGTGGTCAACGAGCTCAGATACTTTCACATACAAAATGTTTACACAACGCAATGAGAAAATTCTTCTGGAAGGAAAGCGTCCAACGAAGCGTGAATTGCTGCGGACCATGATGTCAATTTATGATCCCCTGGGAATGATTGCACATTACCTAATGTTCGTGAAAGTACTCCTTCAGGACGTGTGGAGATCAGGCGTGTCCTGGGACGAGTGTATAACGGATCGAGAATGGGAAAAGTGGCAAACTTGGCTGCGCTTCTTCCCGAACCTGGAATCGTTGCAGATCCCACGCTGCTATCGGCTGTCTCTCTCAATTGGTCTTTGCACCAACATCCAACTCCACACTTTCGTAGATGCCAGTGAAGAAGGCTACGCTGCAGTGTGCTACTTCCGGTTCGAGGAACGCGGTCAAGTGGAATGTGCTCTAATTGGAGCAAAAAGTCGAGTCGCTCCTCTGTTGCTGTTGTTGGTTCCCGATTGGCGAGCAATATCCAACAAGGTCACACGTATAATATCAACAAACGCTATTTTTGGACGGATGCTCGCGATGTCCTATGCTGGCTCAAGTCCGACCATCGACGATACAGTCCGTTTGTGGCCTTCCGCGTTAGTGAGCTGCTAGAGTCAACTGAATTTTCCGAATGGCGGTGGGTTCCCACTCGTTTGAATGTGGCAGATGAAGCCACGAAGTGGAAGCGAGTGCCAAATTTGGACTTCGACAGTCGGTGGTTTAAAGCACCAGATTTTCTGTGGCAATCTGAAGACCGATGGCCAGAATTTCCATCGTTGGGACCCACAAATGAAGAACTTCGTCCGAAGCTGCTTCATCACACAGAAGAAAAAAACAATGCATTGTGACGCTGAATGATTACACTCAATGGAAAACGCTTTTACAGGCTACTGCTCGTGCGCTACGATCTTCCAAAGGCACAGTAGCAGTACGTAGTTCGGAGAACGACCCGTAACACGTGATGATCTACGTGAAGCAGCAAACTATCTCTATCGGGAAGCGCAGGAAGACATCTATCCGGAAGAATGGAGGCTACTCACATACTCTAAACCAGATAATGCTAAAAAAGTTCTCCCTAAGAAAAGTCCACTGTTCAAGCTAGAACCATTTGTCGACGATGAAGGTGTATTACGGCTTTGAGGTCGCCTGAGCGCGTGCAACCTCATTGATGAAACCCAGAAACATCCCATCATTCTACCACGGCAGCATCTGGTTACTCATCTGGTGGTTAAACAGGTACATGAGGATTTCCACCACCAATGCCATCAAACCGTGCTCAATGAAATTAGAAGCAAGTTTGACGTCCCTCGTCTACGCGTAGTCTACGGAAAAGTGCGACGAAACTGTCAGGAATGCCAGATACTTCTCGCCAAGCCGGATCTACCAGCGATGGCCGACTTACCGAGAGCTCGTTTAGCAGCGTTCATCAGGCCATTTTCATACATGGGCCTTGACTATTTCGAACCCATGCAAGTCACTGTCGGACGCCGTGTGGAAAAGCGTTGGGGTGTTTTAGCCACTTGCCTCACAACCCGTGCAGTGCACATTGAGTTAGCACATACTCTGACGACGGCTTCTTGCATTATGATTTTGCGGAACATCATGTCTCGACGCGGAGTCCCAATCGAAATAATTAGTGACCGTGGGACAAATCTGGTCGGGACGAGCAAAGAGCTAAAGAAAGCATTGGAACAGGTGGACGAAAATCGCCTAATGTCCGAATTCACAACCGAAGAAACGAGATGGTCGTTTAATCCCCCAGCTTCCCCCCATATGGGAGGGAGTTGGGAAAGATTGATTCAGTCCGTAAAGAAGATCCTGATTCAAATCCTTCCAACATCGCATCACCCAACAGATGAAGTTCTCCGAAACACCCTGGTCGAGATCGAAAATATCATAAACTCTCGTCCGCTGACGTACGTTGCCGTCGACAATGAAAGTTCCCCTGCCTTAACGCCCAATGACATCCTAGTAGGTTCATCAAACGGATTAAAACCATTGGTAACCTACGACGACAGTGGATCGGCCTTTCGAGCAGCGTGGAAATCATCACAAGTGTTAGCCAATATCTTCTGGAAGAGATGGTTAGCTGAGTATCTCCCCGAAATTACGCGACGGTCAAAGTGGTTCAAACCAGCACGCCCAATTCAGGTAGGTGATGAAGTAATCATCATTGATTCGAACTTTCCAAGGAATTGCTGGCCAAGAGGTCGCGTGATCGTCACGAAACCTTCCAATGACGGTCAGGTAAGGTCCGCTACGGTACAAACCAATTCCGGAGTGTACGAACGACCAGCGGTTAGATTAGCTGTGTTGGACGTCAGCACAGAGAAGAGTGAACCGGATAAGGATCCGGCCACCGGGGGGGGGCTGTTGCGTACATCCCTGATGAGAAGCAACGCGCTGACGTTTGAACTGCGAGAGCTTTGAAATCCACCTTGTTCAGGTTCTTGAAAAGCCTTTTTTGACGTTTCCTAAAACAGCTCAACTTCTTCTTCTTTTGATCGGAAAAGGACAATGCAAGTTGAACTATCCTGAAGAAACGTTATCTCTACTCACTTGATAAACTCTGTGTAATCTAACTTTGTACTATATATATATATATATATATATATATATATATATATATATATATATATATATATATATATATATATATATATATATATATATATATAATACGCTGAAAGGTAGTTATCGTAGATATCACGATTGAAGGCCATACTTATATAATATTTGTATTTAGGAAATATTAAGGGATCGCGGTAATTACATTATCCAGTTTGGGTACGAAGTCACGAGAAACCCACAAACGTGAGTCCTGATACAAACTAATTATTCAATGTAACCTAACCTATTATTGTAAACCTGCAGGAAAATTTTAATTATTATTAAAATTAATTTAAAAAAAATTCGGAAATCTGTTTCATCTGTTGCTCCGCAACAACATCTTTTGGCATTTTCTTTTTATTCATACTTCGAGCCCAAGCCCGTATGCTCGCACCTTCCTCTTTACTCCGTCCATAAGGTTCTGTACAACGTCAGGTTGTAGTTTTTGACGTAGGACTACGTCTTTCATTTCTATACCGGGGTGTAAAATCAAAGTTTCGAAAACGAAAGCGTTACGCCGGAGACCGAGATTTTGATCGTTAATAGCTCCTAAACAACTGAACGAAATGGTATGATAAACACTTCATTCGATAGATAAAATGTCTACGCGTTCTATACTTGTTACCTTCTGATCCAAAAACTTGTTTCAATAGTCTTAAAATTGCTTTCAAAACAGGCTATTGAAATCACCAATCGGTATATAAGCGAGCGCCGCTCGGAAATCCACTCAGTTCTAATTGAACAGCGATTGGAGCATGTTGTCGCTGTTGCGGTGAAGCTCTTTATTTATCATGAAAGCGCGGATGAACGGTGTCACCAAGAGCCTGTTTGTGCACCCTAGGCCAGAAGGGAATCTATCAGGAGGAGAGTGATGCCACAAACGGTTCCCTGGGAAGACATCGCTACACACACATACACGCGCGGCTATTAACAGGTGGTTATCGAGTTGGCATTAACCACTGGTGGGCTTCCAGTATCGAGGAAAATGTGGAAATATCTAATCGTTACTGGGAATAATCTGCCAGTTCCTCTGGGAATTTTCAAAATATATTCATGTGAAAGAGTTTAATTGAATGTTTTCTATCCATGTAACACTGTGACCAAATACATTTGGTTTTGTGGTTTTTCAATCAATCGCAATTAACAGGATAGCTTCAGAAGATTATTCTTCCCCATCAGTAGGATATTTCCGTATCCAATATTGTATGCGCCCGCAATCGATTATTGCTCAGTCGCCGAAAGTTCCGAGCTCAGAGAGTTCATTCCCCTCTAGTTTGCCTTCCAAATTGCCATCGTAAACCACACCTTCTCTCGATTCAATCACACACAAAAAGCATACTTAAGCGATATTCTGGTGGTGAGACACATTAATTTTTCGTGAGGACATCGACAAGACAACATCGTTGCCTAACGTGCTGGAGGAGGTGGACGGCGAAGGATCGACACATACACGCGCAGAACTCTTTCCGTTAGGATGCCATTCAGCATCGAGAAAGTTCCGGAAAGATCTAATCATTGCTGGAAAATAATCTGCCAGTTCCTTTGGGAATTTTCGAAATATATTCATGTGAAAGAGTTTAATTGAATGTTTTCTATCAATGTTACACTGTGACCAAATATGTTTCAACCAAGTGCTATTAACAGGTGGTTATCGAGTTGGCATTAACCACTGGTGGGCTTCCAGTATCGAGGAAAATGTGGAAATATCTAATCGTTACTGAAAATAATCTGCCAGTTCCTCTGGGAATTTTCAAAATATATTCATGTGAAAGAGTTTAATTGAATGTTTTCTATCCATGTAACACTGTGACCAAATATGTTTCAATCAAGTGCTATTAACAGGTGGTTATCGAGTTGGCATTAACCACTGGTGGGCTTCCAGTATCGAGGAAAATGTGGAAATATCTAATCGTTACTGAAAATAATCTGCCAGTTCCTCTGGGAATTTTCAAAATATATTCATGTGAAAGAATTTAATTGAATGTTTTCTATCCATGTAACACTGTGACCAAATATGTTTCAATCAAGTGCTATTAACAGGTGGTTATCGAGTTGGCATTAACCACTGGTGGGCTTCCAGTATCGAGGAAAATGTGGAAATAACTAATCGTTACTGAAAATAATCTGCCAGTTCCTCTGGGAATTTTCAAAATATATTCATGTGAAAGAGTTTAATTGAATGTTTTCTATCCATGTTACACTGTGACCAAATATGTTTCAATCAAGTGCTATTAACAGGTGGTTATCGAGTTGGTATTAACCACTGGTGGGCTTCCAGTATCGAGGAAAATGTGGAAATAACTAATCGTTACTGAAAATAATCTGCCAATCTCTGGGAATTTTCAAAATATATTCATGTGAAAGAGTTTAATTGAATATTTTCTATCCATGTAACACTGTGACCAAATACATTTGGTTTTGTGGTTTTTCAATCAATCGCAATCAACAGGATAGCTTCTGAAGATTATTCTTCCCCATCAGTAGGATATTTCCGTATCCAATATTGGATGCATAAAACCTTGTGCCTCCAACGTAACGCTCTCGTTTTCGAAGTTCTCCAAATATTCATTCATTCAGAATGAATTCAGATTCAACTTCATACAAATGATCTCTATATCAACGAGAGTCCTACGTCATCCTTGCGGTTATACCATAGATATAACCCACTTCCTGTTTTTTTGAACAGAAATCCATTTTCTCTTGAAGTCCGCCTCCGATTTGACAACTTTTGGGTTCTTCCGGAGGGCCTGCTTCATAATCGCCCAATATTTCTCTATTGGGCGAAGCTCCGGCGCGTTGGGCGGGTTCATTTCCTTTGGCACGAAGGTGACCCCGTTGGCTTCGTACCACTCCAACACGTCCTTTGAATAGTGGCACGAAGCGAGATCCGGCCAGAAGATGGTCGGGCCCTCGTGCTGCTTCAATAGTGGTAGTAAGCGCTTCTGTAGACACTCCTTAAGGTAAACCTGCCCGTTTACCGTGCCGGTCATCACGAAGGGGGCGCTCCGCTTTCCGCATGAGCAGATCGCTTGCCACACCATGTACTTTTTGGCAAACATGGATAGTTTCTGCTTGCGAATCTCCTCCGGAACGTTGAATTTGTCCTCTGCGGAGAAGAACAACAGGCCCGGCAGCTGACGAAAGTCCGCTTTGACGTAGGTTTCGTCGTCCATTACCAGGCAATGCGGCTTCGTCAGCATTTCGGTGTACAGCTTCCGGGCTCGCGTCTTCCCCACCATGTTTTGCCTTTCGTCGCGGTTAGGAGCCTTCTGAACCTTGTATGTACGCAGGCCCTCCCGCTGCTTGGTCCGCTGGACGAATGAACTTGACAAATTCAGCTTATTGGCGACATCCCGGACCGAACTTCTCGGATCACGTCTAAACTGCTTAACTACGCGCTTGTGATCTTTTTCACTGACGGAGCATCCATTTTTGCCGTTCTTCACCTTCCGGTCGATGGTTAGGTTCTCGAAGTATCGTTTTAGTACTCTGCTGACCGTGGATTGGACGATTCCCAGCATCTTACCGATGTCCCGATGTGACAACTCCGGATTCTCGAAATGAGTGCACAGGATTAATTCACGACGCTCTTTTTCGTTCGACGACATTTTTCCAAATTTACGAAAAATTGACAGTGAAGCATGGCCAACGTGATCTATACACTCTTATCTGATTATAAGCGAAAGCTGAAGATATAATTCCTAAAAATTAAATTTCTACAGCGTTTTTTCCGTGATGCAATTTGATGTAACACACCCTTTAGCACCGGAATCTCGTGGATCAAGTCGGATACTCGACGATATCGACAATACGTGGCATTCAGATTCAACGAAATTCTATCTCTGTCAAAAACCAATGAATGGCGATGGCTGGGATCAAAGATAAACGTTGCCGATGAAGCTACGATGTGGGGTAAAGGTCCGAACTGCAAACCTGACAGCAGATGGATGCGTGAACCCGCCTTTCTATACCAGGAGAAGAATGATTGGCCGACAAACAAAGCCACGACGGCGAGTAGAGCCGAAGTAGAGCTGCGTGTGGCATATGTCTGCAGTCACTTCATATCAGTGCCGTTAGTAGACGTGTCACGATTCTCGAAATATGAGCGGTTGTTGCGGAGCATGGCGTATGTGTACCGGTTCGTTGGAAAGTTGTTTTTTTTATCCCATTTATTTATTTCTCAGGCTAATTAGCATTTTATCTGTAACAGAGCCGGGTTTTTATCGTGTACATGTACATATGTTTATGTTTCTATAAATTGTAAATTACATAGTAGTAGTAGTAGCCATTTAGGCGTTTTTAGGTTTTTCTGTTCCATTACATTATGGTAAATTACACTGTAGTAGCCATTTAGGCGTAAGGGTATTCTATCTGTCCTTCCATTGTTCAGCAGACCGGACAGCGGAGACAGTTGATATTGATCATTGTTGGGTTATTTATAGAACAGCAGCCCGATGTTTCTTGCAGAGCAGAGCAGTTGTATGGATGAATCGATCTTATTTCGACCGTGGATCGTTCTCCATCGCTGATGATGGTTGCGTGGACGTAGTTATTCTATAACAACACAAATATGGTCAATTGAGGGCCCTGAGTTTGAACTCACGATCGATCGCTTGGTAAGCGAACGCGTAACCAAGTGGCTACGAAGACCCCCGGAAAGTTGTTGCAACGTATCGAAAAACAGCCGAAGAATGGTGAGGTCAATGTCACCAGTGAAGAGTTGGTAAGAGCAGAGCGAAGCATGTGGCGACTAGCACAATCAGAGAGCTATCCGGACGAAATAGTCACACTGAATCAAAATGCACGTGTGGGACCAGAAAAGCAGAAGGCACTAGAGAGAAGCAGTTCGATAGCTACTCTGTCTCCTATACTCGATGAATACGGAATTCTTCGGATGGACAGCCGCATCTCGACTGCAGACTACTTGACGTACGACACAAGATACCTTATAATTCTGCCGCGCAAACATCCGGTAACCAATTTATTGCTGGATTGGTACCACCGCAAATTTCGTCACGGCAATTACGAGACCATTGTCAACGAAGTTCGGCAGAGATTCCGCATTCCTCAGCTCAGAACTCAAGTACGAGCTGCAGAATATCGGTGCCTATGGTGCTGTGTGTATAAAACCAAACCAGAATCGCCAAAAATGGGTATACATCTATTATGCCGATTGACGCCGTTCCTACGACCGTTCACGTTTGTAGGAATCGGCTATTTTGGCCCCTACTTCGTAACGGTCGGACGAGCCTCAGTCAATCGCTGGGTTGCGGTCTTTACTTGCCTGACAGTTCGCGCAATACATCTGGAGCTAGTCTACAGTTTGACAACGGATTCGTGCAAGAAGGCCATACGGCGGTTTATCGCTCGCAGAGGAGCGCCACAGGAAATATATACGGACAACGGAACGAATTTTGTTGGCGCAAGCAGAGAGGTAGAAGGCCAGATACGGGAAATCAGCATCAAGATGAGTAGCACCTTCACTGATGCTAACACCAAAAGGCGGTTCAATCCACCTGCTGCTCCACACATGGGAGGATGTTGGGAACGTATGGTACGATCAGTGAAAACAGCGCTATGAGAAATGCCTACGTTACGGAAATTGGACGACGAGTCATTCATGACGTTGTTGGGTGAAGCAGAACATATGGTCAACTCACGGCCATTAACATATCTACCGCTGGATAATAGAGAAAAAGAGTCGCTGACACCGAATCATTTTCTGCTGCTCAACTCTAGCGGAGTTCGATAACTGGTGAAGGATCCGGTGGATGCCAAGAAAGCCGTGGGAGAGAGCTGGAACATGATTCAACATATGCTGGACCAGTTCTGGCGTCGATGGATAATGGAATATTTGCCAATAATCTCGCGGAGGACTGCATGGTTCCAAGACGTCCCAGTGGTCAAAGAGAATGCACTGGTTTTGATAGTGGACGAAAGAGTTCGCAATCAGTGGATCCGTCGTGTAATCCGCACATATCCAGGGAAAGATGGAGTGGTTCGGCCAGCAGACGTGGAGACATCTGGCGGAATTATGCAGAGGCCCGTCTGTAAGCTTGCAGTTCTCGATGTTCGTGGAGAAGATGGTGTTGAGGCAGGAGACCATGAAGACAATGCAGTCAAAGCAGAGGTTGGCAGAGATGGTGACCTCGAACCATGGTCCGAGCGTCACGAGGGGGAGGATGTTGCGGTGAAACATTCCGCTCAAAGACCCCTTGTACAGCCATAAAGTAAATACGGCAGAATTGGTAGGCGTAGATAACGTATGAGGAGAATTGTCAATAGATAGCGATAAGAGCAACAAATCAAAAAATAGAATTGCTATCATTTGATGAAAAGCGTGAATTCGAATCTTTGAGGTGAATTGAATTATATTTCCTGATTATTAGACTCACTAAACTTACAGCTGATTTAAGACAAAATCAGCTAAAATTTATATTTAATTTGGAAACCGATAGAGAATGTATTTATCTATGAATGAGACGAATTGTGAGTAATTTATTGATATAACCTGAATTTTGTACTCAATATTGAAAATAAACATTCCAGTTTTGAGCTAATCTCACCTGAAAAGAAACGAGTAGCTTCAAGGAACTCAGAAAGAAAAGTTCAAACAACATTTGGCATTATTTTTTTGACGTAGGACTACGTCTTTCATTTCTATACCGGGGTGTAAAATCAAAGTTTCGAAAACGAAAGCGTTACGCCGGAGACCGAGATTTTGATCGTTAATAGCTCCTAAACAACTGAACGAAATGGTATGATAAACACTTCATTCGATAGATAAAATGTCTACGCGTTCTATACTTGTTACCTTCTGATCCAAAAACTTGTTTCAATAGTCTTAAAATTGCTTTCAAAACAGGCTATTGAAATCACCAATCGGTATATAAGCGAGCGCCGCTCGGAAATCCACTCAGTTCTAATTGAACAGCGATTGGAGCATGTTGTCGCTGTTGCGGTGAAGCTCTTTATTTATCATGAAAGCGCGGATGAACGGTGTCACCAAGAGCCTGTTTGTGCACCCTAGGCCAGAAGGGAATCTATCAGGAGGAGAGTGATGCCACAAACGGTTCCCTGGGAAGACATCGCTACACACACATACACGCGCGGCTATTAACAGGTGGTTATCGAGTTGGCATTAACCACTGGTGGGCTTCCAGTATCGAGGAAAATGTGGAAATATCTAATCGTTACTGGGAATAATCTGCCAGTTCCTCTGGGAATTTTCAAAATATATTCATGTGAAAGAGTTTAATTGAATGTTTTCTATCCATGTAACACTGTGACCAAATACATTTGGTTTTGTGGTTTTTCAATCAATCGCAATTAACAGGATAGCTTCAGAAGATTATTCTTCCCCATCAGTAGGATATTTCCGTATCCAATATTGTATGCGCCCGCAATCGATTATTGCTCAGTCGCCGAAAGTTCCGAGCTCAGAGAGTTCATTCCCCTCTAGTTTGCCTTCCAAATTGCCATCGTAAACCACACCTTCTCTCGATTCAATCACACACAAAAAGCATACTTAAGCGATATTCTGGTGGTGAGACACATTAATTTTTCGTGAGGACATCGACAAGACAACATCGTTGCCTAACGTGCTGGAGGAGGTGGACGGCGAAGGATCGACACATACACGCGCAGAACTCTTTCCGTTAGGATGCCATTCAGCATCGAGAAAGTTCCGGAAAGATCTAATCATTGCTGGAAAATAATCTGCCAGTTCCTTTGGGAATTTTCGAAATATATTCATGTGAAAGAGTTTAATTGAATGTTTTCTATCAATGTTACACTGTGACCAAATATGTTTCAACCAAGTGCTATTAACAGGTGGTTATCGAGTTGGCATTAACCACTGGTGGGCTTCCAGTATCGAGGAAAATGTGGAAATATCTAATCGTTACTGAAAATAATCTGCCAGTTCCTCTGGGAATTTTCAAAATATATTCATGTGAAAGAGTTTAATTGAATGTTTTCTATCCATGTAACACTGTGACCAAATATGTTTCAATCAAGTGCTATTAACAGGTGGTTATCGAGTTGGCATTAACCACTGGTGGGCTTCCAGTATCGAGGAAAATGTGGAAATATCTAATCGTTACTGAAAATAATCTGCCAGTTCCTCTGGGAATTTTCAAAATATATTCATGTGAAAGAATTTAATTGAATGTTTTCTATCCATGTAACACTGTGACCAAATATGTTTCAATCAAGTGCTATTAACAGGTGGTTATCGAGTTGGCATTAACCACTGGTGGGCTTCCAGTATCGAGGAAAATGTGGAAATAACTAATCGTTACTGAAAATAATCTGCCAGTTCCTCTGGGAATTTTCAAAATATATTCATGTGAAAGAGTTTAATTGAATGTTTTCTATCCATGTTACACTGTGACCAAATATGTTTCAATCAAGTGCTATTAACAGGTGGTTATCGAGTTGGTATTAACCACTGGTGGGCTTCCAGTATCGAGGAAAATGTGGAAATAACTAATCGTTACTGAAAATAATCTGCCAATCTCTGGGAATTTTCAAAATATATTCATGTGAAAGAGTTTAATTGAATATTTTCTATCCATGTAACACTGTGACCAAATACATTTGGTTTTGTGGTTTTTCAATCAATCGCAATCAACAGGATAGCTTCTGAAGATTATTCTTCCCCATCAGTAGGATATTTCCGTATCCAATATTGGATGCATAAAACCTTGTGCCTCCAACGTAACGCTCTCGTTTTCGAAGTTCTCCAAATATTCATTCATTCAGAATGAATTCAGATTCAACTTCATACAAATGATCTCTATATCAACGAGAGTCCTACGTCATCCTTGCGGTTATACCATAGATATAACCCACTTCCTGTTTTTTTTCGAAACCCCGATTTCCTTTACTCCCCCCCTGGGGTGGTTTGTCGATTTTCAAAAAAACTGCCGCGTAAGAGAAACCGCGTAAATTAGCAAATCCGCTTAAATTCCGAAATCCGCGTAAAACGAAACCGCGTAAAAAAACGGCGTATAAAAACAACCGCGTAAAAAGCGATGTCAGTGTATATTATTCAATGCACGTTTCTGTATTCAATCGCAGCGACGGAGGGTTATGTTTGGGAAACCTGAGAAGGCAAACGAGAGAACACTAAAACCAATCGTCCCGCCGCTGTTCAGTTATTCATCGCGCCTATGTTTTATAGAAATCTTCCCGCGACGGCGGAAAGTCATCTTTGGGAAACCTGAGATGATAACCGAGAAAACTCATCGTTAGCTGCCACCTGGCTGCAGGCGCGCTTGCACCACATAGCAAGCCTAGGGTACGCATACACAAGTTAGTAGCAAGAAAAGTTTCCATAGCAACATACAAACAAAAGAAAAATATAGATTGTAATTGGCGATCTAACGCAAAACGTAAACGATCGGTGAGACATCTGGATTTTGTTTTTGAACTAAGAAAATGATGATAATGTAACCTAAAACTCAAAAACAAATCACGTATATTTTACTTCCGGGCTTTCCAAGGTAGTTCTCACATGCAGGAACCATGCATTTTTCAACTTGTTTTTGATTGTGCCCTCGCATTTCCTTTTTTCATTCAACCATTGTCAACATTTGTACAGTTTTCACTACTGAAAGAGGTAATAAAATAACATGGTATATATAAAATTGCGCAGAATTAAATTTCCTCCAAACTCATCGCAATAAAATAATCTTTTATGATTACAACATTGTAATTTATGGAAAGAACTACAAACCTTCCATAAGCTCACATGGCAAAATTAAAAATCATCATCACTTTCACTGCAGCGCCGCCTAGGTGTAGATTTGTACGTTAGATCGCCAATACCATTTCATTCTGAATACTGCTTAGAAACAGAAATATAGTAATCATCCTCGCCATTGTTATATCGCAAGCGAGTAGACATAGCTGTTTCTCCCGCTGCGAATAATCGTTGTTTACGTTTACTTTGTCTAACGTTGTTTAGTATTGTACGTGTAAATTCACGGGGCACTACGCAGGCCGTTGAAGTGAGTTTTACCGTCGTGAATTTGTGTTCGTACTCTCCGTTCATCCGTCGCGAATATCGTGTGTACCGGTAGCATTGTGAACAACTGTTCACGTTTGTTATGTAGCTAGCGCCAGTGCGGTTACAGTGCCGTACACAAGTTTCCCTGAGAGTAATGGGGCGGTTTATGCTCTTAAGGTTCGAAATAAAAAAAAAAGCAGAGGCTCTGTTACAGCTGACACATCTAACTGATGGAGCAAACGTCAAGGTCACCTACCACAAACACTTGAACAGCACCAAGTTTGTTGTCAGCTGCGCACAGACAACTAATATGTCGGAGGAGGACATTGTGGACTGCCTCAAAGATCAAAAAGTAACAGCGGCTGGCCGGTCTAGAAACGGTAGAAAACACTCCCGTGTTAATCCTGATAATGAATGGCACATGTACACCAGAATTCATTTATTTCGGCTATCTTCGAGTCAGGACAAGGCCATATTATCCGTCGCCCATGCAATGCTTCCAATGCTGGGCGTTCGGTCACACAAAAACGAAGTGTAGACAAAACTCGCCAACCTGTGGTAATTGTTCCGTAAACCATGTGATTCCGGCGGAAGGTCCCAAATGCCAACAGAGAAGAGCGAGCACCCGACCACATACTAAACAAGGAGGCAGCCCCGGATCGAAGACAAAATGACCTAGTTAAAAAAATAGGAGAAAAAGACCTCACCATCGCGAACATGGCCGCTTCAATGGAGTCACAACGCATCGAGGCGTTGAAAAACACGGAAATGTTCAAGTCTCTGGTCTCTAGCTGCCATGGAGTAACGATTGGCACAGAAGGACAAAATCATAAATCTACAGCATAAGGAGATATCTAAAGCCAGGTCATCATTATCCCAAACAAAAAGTGTCGAAACATCCGGGGTAACACAATACGCTCATTCCAGCCACACCTCCATGATAAATACCTCTACATCCTCCCGACCGGCCAAATTCACTTCATCTCCACAAACCGCACCGAAGGAAAGGAAACTACAAAACTCCAGCTTGATCGTTTCCTCCGACTCCGACATAGAATCCAACGAACTAAACGACACGCTTACGAAAACACCCTCTCCGCCTACATCAGTACGACATACCGTCCAGCCTGGAAATCGAACCACTACAAATGCAACACCCATAAGGCTCACGCCATATGAGCCTTAATAAAAATATATATTTTGGATAAAAAAAAAATGCAACACCCTCGAATAAAAGAAAACCCGAATCCCCGCTTACCCAACCACCGAAGGACATCCGTCAGAGATGATTAGACTCTCTTTACCCACTGCCGACCAATGGTAAGGACCGACAACCCAAATAGTGTTTCGTCCTATTCCAACCTCGCCTGTCGTCAGCCACTACTCCACCGATCAGGTAGGGATCCGGTAGGGATAGTCGAGGCCCCGTAGATGCGGACGCTACAGCCCCACCGGAATCGACGGACAACCTCCGGCATCCCTCGCCGCGAACTGTTGCTGACCGAAACAGTAGGGCCCTAGCACCGGAACTGCTGGACAACCTCGTCCGAGCCTGCGGACGAAGAGATAAACCAACATCGATGAAAAACGGAACCCAGCGATAGTTCCTGGTAGTCAAGGCACCGTCAGTGCGGACGTTCGGTACTGGCGAACTACCCCCGGCGCTAGGGAGATGCAGTATTCTATAAACCAGCTTTCAGGGCGCACAAGGGTGGCAACACCTGTTCCCCGACGAACTATGTTGGAATTGTACCTGAACTCGGGACGCACAAGGGTGGCAACGCCTGTTCCCCGAAGGACCACGTGGGACCAGCTCCAAAAATCGTGACGCACAAGGGCGGTAACGTCTGTTCCTCGAGGGACTGCGTGGGAACTGCATCATATCGAACCCGGAACTACAATGGAAGCTGCTTGAGGCGTTAACAGGCTTGGAGGACCCAAAAATCATCCCTGTTTACTGTCTAGGGACAATCCAACCACCATTGCCACTTTTAACAAAATCATCATGGAGGCGACTACTGCCAAATGTGATGATCTGCGAAATCTCCATGGAATTAGCGGGAGTATACGAGATGTCTTGAGCGAAGATTCAGCGAGAGTAGCGGCGCTTTTCTGCAACTTAAAAGATGTCGAACTATTTTTCAAGATTTAGTGTCTGAACAATGGATCAGTCAAGAAGATCCTTGTTCCTTCCCCTCCACGATACGAACACTTCGGCATCTTCAACGGCCCAATAGTCCTCAATGGTCCGAGGACATCTTTGCCATCTGGTCCAGCAAGCAAACAGCAAATTTTTTTGGTAAATTATGTTTAAAAAAATTGTTTTTATACGTGTTTAATTTTTTGTGTCATTTAAAGTCCAATTTTTATGTAATAATTTTATGTGCAGTAATTTGTTCTCATAACTTGCGGCAATGCCGTCAATGAAGTGGCAAACCAGCCCAGGAGGCTGAAAACCTCTCAAATAAAGAATAAAGAAATATAGTAATGGTCAAATCAGATATAAGAGTTCGCATGGAAGAAATTTAACTTTTCTAAATTTATTGCCTCCAAAACTCTCAGAGAAAACAGTGCTATTCAATATTGATGAAGGTCACATCTCGTTCCCTTACAAATTATTGATCTTCATTAGATTCCGGAAACAATCCATTTCAATAAAAAAAAATCAAGCAGCAAGAAACGAATTCCAAATCATCCGTGAAGTAGAAATATGTCCCCCTCGGGTAGCAGCTGGACAATCCCTTTTCATTGTTAAAAAAAAGTGAAAAAAAGTGAGATGTGTGGGCGTTTGTCGGCGCTTGGTACAATCCTTGGCTGATACCCTATATCTCACGTCCACGATCTTGTCAACAGATTACGAGGTAAGACCGAATTTCAGCTTTTTTTTTAACCGAAACCCATATTTGAGACTGATTCACATTTGAGAATGAATCAGCTGAATCTACCCGCTCCTATAAGTTCACTCACGCAATAAAACCCTAAGTGGAAACTTTGGTATAAAGGCTGTTCACTGCAAAATGCCTTGAAAAAGGTCATAGGATAAATTAATGGAGGGTTCTGAGACTCAAACTCACGATCGTTCACTCGAACACAACTCGCAACCGTTTGACTACAAGGACACCCTTCCATAGAAATATCGGTGTAATGGTTCAAACTAAATCACAACAAAAAAATCCTTAATAGGTCCCTCACTATTTAATACTTACCAAAACATTGCCATTAGTTTTCCTAGAGGTGGACGGTGCCATTCCCTCGTGGTTAGCGTTACCGTTCGCCTCATTATTCATCAAATAGTCAGGAGGACAATTTTTTCTTGCTTTCTTCGCTGCCGGTGGCCCCCGCTGATTGCTCACAGGCATCTGTTTTTCAGTAGTCTAAGAAAAAGAAAATATTTTTTTTAATGTCAAGTTTTACCGGTGAAATCACACCCAACATACTTTTTTTACGGCGCTCTTCGTCATTTGCAGTAAATGATTGGCGTAGGCATTGGAAAATGTTTGCTGATATTTGTTATTTTCGATCATTATGCGAGCAGCGTTGCTGTTTGCCATTTGCATGTTGCTGTCGGTCAGGTACGTATTTGGTAGGTTCGAATTGGACCTTCCGGAAGGAGACTCCGATGTTCTCCCTTGTCCTTTCAGCAATTCTGCCAGGTTAATCGTATTTATATTGTAGACTGTAGTTTTATATTGATTCTGTGAACAAACAAAACATTAGAACATTATTCTAGGAAAAATAAACAGTTTAAAAACCTGGAGTGTAGATGACGTAGATGGAGAACTAAGAGGATTTACGTACGAATGAGTTGACTTTGCGTTATTTGAACCAGCACTTGGATTCGTGGACATCCGCTGAATTGAAGTATTTTCTTTGTGGTAACTGTTTGAGTTTTGATTCGATCCGGATCTGCCCATTGCAGCCGCATTCAGGCGCTCAACCGCTTCTCGATACGCTTGCTCGAATGTTTTTTTCTCAATCGGTTGTGGTCTAATGGGTGGAACAATTGGATGCGATTTATGGGGATTTCTGCCCGGCGTTTGATACGATTGCTGTTGAACGGACAATGCGCCTTTCGTTGATTCCATTTCAGAATACTGGTTGATTTTACTCATTTTCTTTTGAATGTCTTGATGCATCTTTTGCATGAGTTCATGTGGATGTTCCTGAATACCAAAATTTACAATTGACAGCCGAACTTCAATACTTTAATTACTTACTTTTGGCTTGGATGACATCTTGGCATACAATCTACTTATTCGCTGTGCCTTTTGCAACGAACGATATTTTGAACGCTTTTGCAGTGCTCACATGTACATGTCGCTAAATATCCTTGTTACAACGAATAAAATTATTATTTTTATATTTTAACACTTTCCACCGCGAAATATCTGAAGGAAAACTATGTGCAATCACACTTTGTTTATAAGCTGTTCGGATGTCACTGCTAGTGATCCCCTATAATCGTTCGATTAATCGATTAATCGAATGCTTCCTACAGAAATCGATTATTAATCGAACGAATATTAAGGTGGCCGTACACTGTTTGCCCGGAGGTCAAATATTTGTTATTTTTTGACAGATAAGGTTTGATTTGATATGTGCACAAACACTATTTTGTTTGCCACTCTTCAATTTTCAACAGTAGTTAACAATATCAAACACCGAACATGGAAAAAATCAACTGAAATATTCAAGATAACCTAACCATGTACCGACAGGTTCGAAGAACAGACTGAAAAAATATTTTAGGCATCCAATAATTGAATATTTGCTTGTCGTGTTTTGTGTAGAATATATTTGATCAGTACACGTTGACCAAATTTTATCTGTCAAAAAAAGTCAAATATTTGGCTTCGGTCAAACAGTGTATGAGCACCCTTACACAACCAATAATCGAAGCGAACGAATAATTTACGTCGATTAATCGATCCAAACCCAGAGCAAAGAAACGTACGGCTGCTGTGGTTTTATCCTGAAAATCAATCATTATCTTTGACACTCCTCTAAACTCCTAAACGAAGCTCAAGGCCGTCAACGCGAGTTGAGCTTCGTTTACGAGTTTAGGGAAGTGTAGAAGATAATAATTGATTTTCAGGCGATGATGAATACTTTTTTGATTCCAAATGGCTTTCTAACAATTGAGAAATATTAGTCTAACTAATTATTTCTCTCAGTATGACGATTAATCGATTAATCGATTATTTGGGGCGATTAATCGTATCGAATAACAAACTGCTGAGAAGTATTCGATTAGTGGATGAACGATTAATTTCAAAAATCGGGGATCACTAGTCACTGCAAGAGTTGAATATAATGCTACAACAATAATGACAAAACCCACATTGAATTATACATTCGCTATCAGGGTAACACAATCTTCAACAAGTTTCAATGCGATCCTCTACCGGCTAGAAATCATGAAATGCGGAATTCGCGTTTGAGAACGTAGCCCAATACCCAGATGGTGGAGTTAACAGGTGGCTCGTAATTTACACTATTTAGAAAAGACGTATGATGGATGGCAAGACGAAAAGTTTGAATTTGTTTATGTTATTACTTACGTTGGTATGGTTACATTTGATTTCGTCGAAGGTATTCGAAGCAGTATAATAAATAAACAGTTGTCGTTGAAAATAGTAACCTAGTAACCTTTATGCATATGCTTCCGCCAGCTGGCTCGGCTAATATGATGCTTTGATCGTGGTACCGCCTCTGGCACATAATTTGCAGCTGTTTTTTGTGCTGGTTCATAACGGCAATCAACCGTGCCGGCGAAACTGCAGTCAATGCCCAGTCTACTTTGTTGTGTCAAATCGGTTCCAAAAAATGGTGTCGACAACGGTGCCGATGTCGTGCCATTTTGCAATGATTATGTCGACCTACAGTTCGTATTCGATTACCATTTACGAGCCAACACTGTGCCAATCTGGCACCGCGTCGATCGATTGAAAAACTGCTCGGCTCTGTTTATAGCATCATTTGTTCTCATAAAAGTTGAAATAAACATTAAAAAACACCGTCGCTAGAAATTATTTCATTTATTTACAATGCAGATTACTAACACTGACAAAATGGCGTATATGCTGTAGAACTATCAGGTACGGCTAGAGTACAGCTTCATTTCAGATGACGCAATGTTATGCAGCATTTCGCTGATGTGGACGAATAACATTTTAACTGAAATGTATACCCAGTCTACTTTGTTGTGTCAAATCGGTTCCAAAAAATGGTGTCGACAACGGTGCCGATGTCGTGCCATTTTGCAATGATTATGTCGACCTACAGTTCGTATTCGATTACCATTTACGAGCCAACACTGTGCCAATCTGGCACCGCGTCGACCGATTGAAAAACTGCTCGGCTCTGTTTATAGCATCATTTGTTCTCATAAAAGTTGAAATAAACATTAAAAAACACCGTCGCTAGAAATTATTTCATTTATTTACAATGCAGATTACTAACACTGACAAAATGGCGTATATGCTGTAGAACTATCAGGTACGGCTAGAGTACAGCTTCATTTCAGATGACGCAATGTTATGCAGCATTTCGCTGATGTGGACGAATAACATTTTAACTGAAATGTATATGCAGACATAAATACTTTGATTGCTATGAATTGTGCAATTGAGTATTACCTGAACAACCCTATCCAGCTAAATTCTGGGATGTTGATAGCATCACCGATTGATGTGTTCGATGCAATCGTTAAATGTAAATACGGGTCCAATACCAGCTGCCGATGAAGGAGGTGCCAATTTGAGGATCGGTAACTGTTGCGATGGACCCTTGAATGCATGGTATCAGACGTTCTTCCACAACTGCGACATACTCTGAAATTAAATGCATTTTATCTAACAAATTATTAAATTGATATACAAATTTAGCTGCTATTGACTCACGTTTAATCGCCGGTTTTCAACACACATAACTGGAACTTCCCTCCTAGTGCGTGGATAGTACATTGCAGCAGTCGTTGGTACTGTTATCCTTAAAGTCTGTCCATTGTTTCGCATCCCTCACATCAGTGTCAACTGAAATTCGAAGAAAAAGGCGTTAAATATGATATATAATTGTAAATTGGGGAAGAATTACTTGCTCAAGAAAATTGTTTACTCCGTTCACTTCTCTCGCTTTTATTTATATGAGTGACAGTCCAGTGTGAGAAAATAGGCTGCTGTGATGGCGAATCGCTCAATTCGTGTAGTTTTATTGTGATTATAGCAGAAGCTTAGGGCAGTGCTGCCTGCGGGTGGCAAAGCGGGGTAAAATTCCGGCACTTTTGTAGCACTTTTCGTCACTCGGTCGACACTGTGCTTATAACCGCTCGAAAATATAGGAATCTGGGTGTTTAGTGTTGTTCGGATACCATCTATGTAAATAAGTTCGTGCTATAAAGTGATGATGAGACTGGAGTGCGTCGTTTGTGGAGCGTAAAAACAAGCTTCGTAATTGGAGTTTATCCCTCATCTTCATCGATGGAACTATCGATATCGTGAATTTGACCATCCACCGCTACGCTGTACGTGTTATCCGAAGTGATCTTGTCGTTGATCGGTAGATTTTGAGATCGAAAGTTTTAGTCTGGACCATCCATTATATCGTCGGTTTATTGTAACACGTCTCAACGCTATAAAACGATTGTTTTCGCTCTCAACACCTATACACGGATAACTTGCACTCTGTCGTTTCTTATCGTAATGTCAAGTTTAGCGAGAACCCCCCCTAGGTCTGGGCTTATCAAAACAACCCAAACAACCGTATCCAAACGATCACGAGTGGATGATGAAGTGAGTGGAAGTGCTCTGTCGTTGGATTCTGCTGTACAACTTCTTATGAATCAGTTCACCGAAATCAAAGGCATGTTTGATGTGCTGCGTAATGACTTGCATAACAAAATTGATTCCATGAAGTGCGAGATGAACGGTAGGCTGGATGCTGTATCACAGGAAATTCATACGCTCAGGACGGAGCATGCTTCGAAATTCAATGACAACGATGTGGCTCTGAACGTGCTGAATGAGCGGGTTGACAGGATCTCTTCGGCTGTCGACAATCTTGAGAACCGTAATGAGTTGATAATCAGCGGAATTCCGTTTATGAATGGTGAAGATTTGGGCGCGTACTTCAGGGCGATTTGCAGCCAATTAGGCTTCGGCGATTCCGTAACTCCACTGGTCGACATAAGGCGTATGAAATCTGGAACACTAAAGGATGGCGATGAAAGTTTGGTCGTGGTGCAGTTTGGCTTGAAGAATGTCCGAGATCGGTTCTACAGTGCCTACCTACGTGATCGGAATCTAATATTGAACCACATCGGAATAAATTCAACGCGCAGAGTTTATGTTAACGAAAATTTGACGTCTTCAGCGTGCAAAGTTAAAGCAGCAGCGCTGCGTAAGAAGAAAGAGGGCAAGTTGTCATCGGTATTTACCAAACTAGGAACTGTCTACGTGAAAACAACAACTGGAGGGCCGATCGTTGCAGTCCACACCGAACATCTACTGAATGATCTCACATAGTTCCGTAAATATTAATATTTGTAAAACTCCATTTTTTGAAGATTGTTTGTCTTATGTTTGATTGTTATTGTAATTTTTATAAAATAGTACACGCCGTGATTGAAATTATAATATAATGATAAGGATCAATAGTTGTCATCTCTCTCTGTCGAAACAGCTCTCCAAAAATTGCTTTCCTTTTTTTATTTGATGGCTTCCTTGGCCAGTTACACCTCGATGAACATCCCAGGTGCAGTATTGAACGCAGCGCTGATTTCAGGGAAGTTGAATGTTTGTCACGGAAATGCTCAAAGTCTCTGTGCAAGTAGGTTCAGCAAGTTGGATGAAGTATAAAGGTGGTCTTGAAAGATTCTAAAGTTAGTCTGGCGTGTTTGACTGAATCGTGGTTGACATCTAAAACTAGTAGTCGAGCTATTGTTATTCCCGGGTACACCGCGTTTCGCAATGATCGAGTTTATAGACGTGGAGGAGGAATAGTCACATATATCAAGGAAGGTTTGCACTGCTCAAAGGTGTTTAGTACCGAACTGTCATCAGCGTCCGATGATCTAACTGAGTGCCTGGCTGTTGAACTTCGATTAGGTAGTGAACGAGTCTTGTTCATGTGTGTTTACAATCCTCCAGAAAATGATTGCTCAAACTTTTTGTACGAGAAGCTTACAAATTTCGCTGTTCGATACGAAAGCATATTTCTCATAGGAGACTTCAACACCGACTTATCTCGACCGAGCAGAAAACGATCCCAGTTTCAAACTAGGCTTGTCACTCACGTCTATTGGAGTGGAACCTACATTTTTCTATCGGGATGGTTGCTCTCAGCTGGACTTACTTGTTACTAGCGGCCGTGAAAAAGTGTTATGCTTCAACCAAGTCAGTTTCCCTGGACTTTCTCAGCATGATTTGATTTTTGGCACATTGGATTTCGACGTTACATCTGAGGAGATACTTCACACATATCGGGACTACGTTAACTTTAACGCACAAGCTGTTGCTAGTGAAATCAACTCTATTCCTTGGCATCAGTTTTACACTTTTGGTCATCCCAATGAGCTTGCGGAGTTTTTCAATAGTCATATGACAAATATCCACAACGAATATTTCCCACTTCGTACGGTGGAGAGGAGAAGAGCATCGAACGCATGGTTTAATTTCGACGTACGCAGGTCTATAATAGAAAGGGACATGGCCTATCGAGACTGGCGTAGAGCTCCTTCAGAACGCAAGAATCAGACATGGCAACAGTACAAGAGGCTAAGAAATCGAACTAACACGTTGATATCGAGTGCTAAAGAGGAGTATATGAGTCGTTTTCTGGACAGTCGTATTCCTCCCAAAGTCCTATGGAAACGTATCAAAAATTTAGGCGTTGGTAAAAAGAAGACGTCTTCTGGTTGTGGTTTTGATCCTGATGAAGTGAATCGAATGTTTGTGTCAAACTTTGCTCAAATGGATAATGTCTGGAGAACTGGACACACGCAGTTGTATTCATCGATCTGTTTCTCATTCCGACCTTTAGAGTATTGGGAAGTTGTAAATGCCATTTACGATGTAACATCTAATGCAGTTGGGTTGGATGGTTTGACGATCAAATTTATTCAAACAGTTTTACCATTAGTTGCTGATGATATCACATATAAGTTCAATTTCTTGATAAGGAACAGTGTTTTTCCTCGATGCTGGAAACATGCAAAAATACTGCCAATTCGAAAACAGCCACATTTGAATGCGCTTACCAACCTGAGGCCGATTAGTGTTCTCTGTTCATTATCAAAAGTTTTCGAAAAACTCATCGAGAAGCAAATGTCAAACTACATAACAGAAAACAACTTGCTATCGGAGTATCAAGCTGGTTTCCGGAAGGGCCATAGTATTAAAACAGCAGTCATACGTGTATATGACGACCTGGCGGTAGCATTTGATAGAAAAGAGGATCTATTTTGCTGCTTCTTGATTTCTCAAAAGCGTTTGATACAATTCCACACCACAGATTGTGCAGTAAGCTGGAAACGCAGTTCAACTTCTCTTCTGGCGCAGCAAGACTTATTTGCTCGTACCTTGCTGAGAGGAAGCAAACTGTTTTCTGCGGTGACCGACGCTCCAGTAGTGCTGATGTAACTTCAGATGTACCTCAAGGTTCCGTGCTAGGACCACTGTTATTTTGTTGCTACATCAACGACCTCCCGAACGTTCTCCAACACTGTTCCATACAACTATACGCAGATGATGTTCAGCTTTACATTAGCCACTTAGGCCCGAGTACCCGTGAGATGATTAGAATGATAAATGAAGACCTTGGAAGAATATCGCAGTGGACCCAGCGTAATGGATTATATGTCAACCATGCTAAATGTAAGGTTCTGTTGATCAGGACAAGATCACGAAGCATATCACAGCTCAGTTTGTTGCCGAATATAATTATGGATGGACAAGTGATTCAGTGGACCGATAAAGCAAGCAACCTCGGCTTCGTATTCCAGAATGATCTTCAATGGGATGGACTCATACGCCAGCAATGCGGTAAAATTTATAGTAGTTTGCGAACGTTGTACAGCAGTGCATCATGTGCTCCCATCACAACGCGCCTGAAACTTTTTAAGAACCTGATTCTTCCGCATTTTTTGTTTGGTGATGTGTTTCATGTAAATCCGAGTGTAGGATCATTGGATAGGCTGCGCGTTGCACTAAACTGTTGTGTACGATTCGTTTATGGTTTAAACCGTTACTCTAGAGTGAGTCATTTGGAACAAAACCTTGTGGGTTGCCCGTTTGAACGATTGTATGCATATCGCTCTTGCATGTTCATCAGGAAGATTTTGACAAACTGTACGCAAATTACTCTGCATCAGAGACTGATTCCGTTCCGAGGTCGTCGTGTGCAAAACATGGTTATCCCTGCAAACAATACATCTGTTTATGCTAATTCTTTGTTCATCAGAGGGGTTGTAAACTGGAATATGTTACCATCCGAGTTAAAGCGTTCAACATCGGAAGCAATTTTTAGGAGACTGTTCACGCTACTGGAATAGTTTATGAATGAATAGTTTAGTTAGATTGAATTTTATTGTATAAGTCTTGTTTATGTTTCATCACAGTATTGCCATCGGAAGTAGTGATTTAAAAAGGTATTCTTTATACTACTGGACAATAAATAAATAAATAAAAATAAATAAGTTCAAACTTACGGGATACGTCCGAACGGCAATTCTAACATTACGTTTTACCTTCCACTTCACTTTCCTTGGCCCAATACTATTCGCGTTGACGGCGGAATGGTGTCGACGTCTGGATACGACCAAGGCGCTTATATCAATGTATAACAGGTGAAGCAACATCATCACTTCAATAAGAAGGGGATTACGGTTTGTGGAGTGGGGGTTGTTTGTTTTGTTATTGCTAGGATACGCCATTTTTGCATTTCCACATGCGGGAGTAGTGGGAATGAGAATGAAATTCTATAAAATCATCCCTTCTTTTTCACATAAATTCGCGAAAGCTGAACATAGTAGGCATCGTTCGAATAAGCGTCGTGGCAGTTTGTAGAGAGCCGCCGGCAGCTGTTTGTAAACAATACCGACAGGAATTCCAATATGGCTGAAAGTGCATTTCATATGATTGTTTCACCTGGTATATATAGAGGCGCCTTGGATACAACATTAGTTTGTATGAAGCCAACTATTCTCTATCAGATTAGTCGGTCCTAAGACAGTTTTAAATTGCTAAAATGTGTATGAGAATTTTTTCTTGGCGTTATTTACCTACCAAGTACGTTTTTCTGACCCCAATTTAAAGTATTTTCTATGAATTTTCAAATATTCTCACCAAAACTTTCCATTAGAATATTAGGCTGTCAAAAAAGTCCTGCGGTATTTTTTTTGACTTTTTGTTTGTTCATAAAATTAGTTACAATCATCTGTTTTAAGTCAAATATGCGCCGTTTTGTTCGATGACTTGTTCCCAACGAGATGCCAACTTCATAATACCCCTAGAAGCTCGCTTCCTTATTGGCAAAAAACTCGGATAGCCAATTTTCACAGGCCTCTTTTGTGGCTAACTTCTGACTACCTAGCTCGTTCGCCATGGACAAAAACAGGTGGTAGTCACTTGGTGCAAGGTCCGGACTATACGGCGGATGCAAAAGAACCTCCCATCCGAGCTCCCGGAGCTTCTGGCGCGTCACCAAAGAATTGTGTGGCCTGACGTTGTCCTGATGGAAGATAATGCGGCCTCTGTTTATCAAAGATGGCCTCTTCTTCATGAGTGCTACCTTCAAGCGGTCCAGTTGTTGGCAGTACAGGTCCGAATTGAGCGTTTGGCCATAGGGAAGCAGCTCATAATAGATTATTCCTTGACAATCCCACCAAACACACAGCAGAACCTTCCTGGCCGTTAATGAGGGCTTGGCCACCGTCTGAGCCGCTTCAGCGGGCTTCGACCACGACCGTTTGCGCTTCACGTTGTCGTAAGTGACCCACTTTTCATCGCCAGTCACCATCCGCTTCAGAAACGGGTCGATTTTGTTGCGATTCAGCAGCGATTCACATGCGTCGATACGGTCAAAGATGTTTTTTGCGTCAACGTGTGTGGCACCCATACATCGAGCTTCTTTGTGAATCCAAGCTTCTTCAAATGGTTAATAACGGTTTGATGACTTATCCCCAGCTCTTGGCCGATGCTACGGCTGCTACTATGCCGGTCTTTCTCGGCTAATTAAGCGATTTTGTCGCAATTTTCGACGACAGGCCTTCCGGAGCGTGGCGCATCTTCGACGACCTCTACACCAGAACGAAAACGTTGAAACCATCGTTATGTGGTGGAAATGGAAACTGTATCGGGTCCATAAACTGCACAAATTTTATTGGCAGCTTGAGATGCATTTTTGTTTTTGTCATAGTAGTACTGTAAAATATGTCGGATTTTCTCTTTATTTTGCTCCATATTTGCGACACTATAACTCGCGAACGACTTAACCAAACAAAACACCAAACAAATACCTTTCCAACAAGCTATAGTATGACTCGATAAAATGAATACAACTAGAACTACGTGCTTACAACGACACCTCGCGGAAATACCGCAGGACTTTTTTGACAGCCTAATATAAAATTATCTTTAGACACTATTTTTGTATGATATTTTCACTACTTTCAAGCAAAAGTGATTTTCATTTATATAGAATACTAATTTAATTTGGGAAAAAATATTTTCATTCATAATTTTTATTTTTAAAGTGTGTTCGTTTCTTCTGCAAACCCTTATTGTCATGCCAACTCCCCCATTCCGTAAGGCTAGGCGCAAATTGAGAAGCGTATAGCGCTCGTAAGCGAGCGTGAGACTACCAACACGACTCATACGTGCCACAAACGTAGCGTGGTGGAGCGCATATTGAGTCGCAGTTTGGTGTAAATAACATGCCACTCGCATACAATGACTGATTAACACAGAGTTGCGCGATATATTTATTTACTAACACAATCACCCGACCAGTACAGCCATCCAGTGTCAAACCCACGGCGCTATATGATTGTTCACCAACACAACTACCACAACCGGCATGACCAGCACGAGAAACTGTGGTTCAGCCACAGCGTCGCGCAAGTCGTGTCTCACGAGTGCTCTCGCGTCATCTGGCCAATTTGCGCCGTTCTATCTGTTTTCATTAGCCACAAAAACAGGTGCTATATCGCGCCAAGTTACTCGCGCTATATGCGTCTCAATTTGCGCCTTGCCTAATACGAAGCTCAATGCCGCCAACGCGGATATGCGAACGGACGCGTCAAGTACTAGATTCCTATGGACCAAGATTGGTACCAAGGCGCTTATATCAATGTATAACAGGTAAAGCAACATCATCACTTCAATAAGAAGAGGATTACGGTTTGTGGAGCGGGGGTTGTTTGTTTTGTTATTGCTAGGATACACATTTTTTGCATTTTCACATGCGAGAGTAGTGGATGAACTGGATAAGCATGAAATTCTACAAAATCGTCCCTTCTTTTTCACATAAATACGCGAAAGCTGAACACAGTAGGCATCGTTCAAATAAGCCTCGTAGCAGTTTGTAGAGAGCCGCCGGCAGCGTTCTGATGATTTTCCTGTTCTTCCGACCGGGTAGAGATTTTTACCAGAGCTGTTTATAAATAATACCGACAGCAATTTTAATATGGCTGAAAGTGCATTTCATATGATTGTTTCAGGTGCCTTGATTGATACATGGTAGGAGCAAGGTGCCTAGAAGTATATCCTAAGGTGGGCCAACTTGCTGAAACCACTCTTCAGCCATTCTGGAAGTCTACTATGTTTTGTTTGTAAACAAAACACAATATGCTAGTGCCGAAGCTCGCTCGTGATCAGTCTGTCTCTTTCACGCTTCAAGCAAATAATTCTCCTGCTTTCTTCTGTACTGTTTTCATATACCGCTTCCCTAACCCACCTAGTGACGAAACGGCCGCACCTTAGGATATACTTCTAGGCGCCTTGGGTAGGAGGTGTGGTCGTATGGTCGCCTAAGGCTAAGGTTACTTTGGATAGGAGTACGCACGAAAATTTGATTGTACGAATAGAAACAAACAATTTTGTTCGATAGAAGCTGACGAATACGAACGAAGCAAGGAAGAAGCAATGTAACCACACCAATACAACTCAATGTGGTTGTTTAGCTTCACTATTGCATACAATTCGTACGATCACTTTTCTGCATCCAGTGCTTCTATCGAACAAAATTGTTTGTTTCTATTCGTACAATCATATTTTCGTGCGTACTCCTAGGCAATGTCACCTTACCCTAACTGTGAGGCCGAGGATATAGTGAACGCGATGCGATGCGGGCGCGTGCGCTGACTCGTTTGCGGGAAAGCTTTATCGTTCACGAAAGCGGAAATCAGATGTAAATTGCCCTGACCTGACATAGTAAATGCAATGCGATGCGGATCTCAATGCGGCGAAACTGTTTGTTGAGTGTTTTGGCGCGAATTAACGCAAATGATGGTTGCCAGATAATTTTCATAAATATCTTCACAATCGAACTCGTCGAATGAAAATAAAAATTGAGTTGTTAACGTATTATTTTCGTTTTGTTCGATAAATCATATAACTTCATTCTAATTTACATAATGCATATAATGAAACCGTTACGTTAAGGGCTTTCCATTTACCATGTTCACAGATTAAGAACGATCTCACAATTCAAGTGTTTACAAAATGAAGACATTTTATCATATCTGACTTTCTGTCAACCAACAGTTTGGTCAGGTCGGCCTTCTGGTGCAAAAACCGACCCAACTGAATTGACGAATTTACGCAAAGCTGAATCAGCTCATGCGACACCTACATTAAAGCTCAGAACTACAAAAGTGAGGGTGTTTGTTTATTTTACGCACTGAAAAGCGCGATTCGGTCGTAATTATTAATTTTATTTTTATTTAGATTCATTTCAGCCACTAAATGTCGTCAGTATACGGTTAGAAAATTATTGTTTTGTATATTTCCGATGGTTTCAACAAGCAATTTTACCAAAGTCATAGATAATCTTCGGAAATTTTAGGTTTGATGATGCATACCGGTTATTGATACTATGGATAATTGCGATGAAATCGATATCATATCAAATTGGCTGATATCATTGATTATGTAGGGGCCAATACGAGAAGGATTTGCAGTATTTTTAGCGCAAAACACCCTATTCATCGTTTACTTATTTGGAAAAAATTAAAGTTACAATACTTATAACAAGCCATTCCTCGTAATATATATAGCATATTGTAAAATGATGATTTTCTAACCTTATCGGCGTGGAAAGAAAAAGTGAAACCGGGAAATTTGAAGATAAATTCTGATTTTTCTAGAAAATTCGAACGAATTTCATACCAAAAAAACAAAACATCCTCATTTTACTCGCTGCGCCATCTGGTTGTAAACCCAACGTAAATTCGTCAATTGACGATCTAACGCAAAACGACGAATTTACGCAAAGCTGAATCAGCTCATGCGACATCTACATTAGAGCTCAGAACCACAAAAGTGAGGGTGTATGTTTATTTTACGCACTGAAAAGCAAGTTTCGGTGGTGATTATTTATTTTATTTCAATTTAGATTCATTTCAGCCATTGAATGTCGTCAGTATATGGTAAGAAAGTTGGAGTTTTGTATATTTACGATGGTTTCAACACGCGATTTGACCAAAGTCATAAATAATTTTCGAAAATTTTAAGTTTGACAATGCATACCGGTTATTGATACTATGGATAATTGCGATGAAATCGATATCATATCAAATTGGCTGATATCATTGATTATGTAGGGGCCGATACGAGAACGATTTGCAGTATTTTTAGCACAAAACACCCTATTCATCGTTTACTTAGTTGAAAAAAAATTAAAGTTACAATACTTATAACAAGCCATTCCTCGTAATATATATAGCACTTTGTAAAATGATGATTTTCTAACCTTTTCAGCGAGGAAAGAATACATGAAACCGGGAAATTTGAAGATAAATTCTGATTTTTCTAGAAAATTTGAACGAATTTCATACCAAAAAAACAAAACATCCTCATTTTACTCGCTGCGCCATTTGGTTGTAAATCCAACGTAAATTCGTCAATTGGCGACCTAACGCAAAACGTAAACGATTGGTGAGACATTTGGATTTTGTTTTTGAACTAAAGCCGGGTTCAGACGGTGCGAGTAAGCATACGAGTAGGTCTAGTCAGTTACTGCAGTGCAGCTACTCACACCGTGTGAACACATCATGCCAGTTAGTGTCATGTGTAATCCGGCGTGCGAGCTACTTCAAAGTTTTTTGAATTCACTCGCACTCGCAACTCTCAAAACGTCAAAAACAGAATTTAGCCTCCGAATCAGGGATGCCAAATGTAAAGACATGTCTCTATTTTTAAGGTATTTGAAAATATGCGAAGATATTTATAGACTTGAAAATTATTGGAAAAACAAATAAAACCCTCATAGTTTCTAAACGAAATCGTTGTTATTTTGATATGCACGCTGGCTGGGCACGCTTTCTTTTTGAGATAGCTTTCTTGAGAATCTCTAATATAGAATCATTATCAGGCATAATTTTAATTCAAAATTTACTCACAACTTGCAAAGAAAGTATTGTTCTAAAAACATAATACACATCCGATTTTAAAAAGTACATTTTCATTCATTATTTCAATTTTGACGCGTATTTATTCCACCTGCAAATCTACCATCATTTTTATTTCAAAAATTGGTACACGAAGCTGCTGGCAAGGCAAACTAAATAAAATTTAAAAAAAATCTTTTAGGTTGTCATTTATAGCATCACATACTTCCGGAATTATCTTAGCTATGAATGCTTTCGAGATTCTAAAAAATATCGACAACAATCTGAACGATATTCCAGAAGCAAGGCACATCAATGTCGTTTTTTAATTTCACTCTTGCAGGTATAGCATCCCTCATGAGTGTATCTTGGCGTTGTATTTTTGGACCAATGGAATCCAACAGTGTTTCCTCTAATTCAGGTGTTTTTCTCAACACTGCTCTGTACTCCAGAGGATCATCATCAAAGAGTTCCTTCCATATTTTTTTTATTGCTCCTTTTCCTTGCATTCAATTCCTGGCCCAAATCATTTCGCCTTTCTGCTTTTTCGGATAGTACCTTCAGTTCGAAGAAATTCAGCACAAAGTATTTTTATTATAAAATTGTGCAACTAAATAAAATATATTCATCTGAAAACCTGAGACGAATACTGCCTATAGAGAAGTCGAATTCAGATCAATCATCTGTCAAATTCGGACCTGATTGCTGTTTCTGACTATTTGATGGACATTTCAAAAATCATCTGGCATCCCTGGTAAGCCAATGCTGCAGTATCTAGTTTCGCGTCAGCATCTCACACTGTGTGAACGGACAAGGCGAGTCAACCAATTGTCAAGCGAGTTCACCGGGTCAGTAGCTACTAATTCTCAAGTCAGCTACTAGCAACGTATAAATGGGCCTTAAGAAAATGATGCTAATGTAACCTAAAACTCAAAAACAAATCACGTATATTTTACTTCCGCGCTTTCGAAGGTAGTTCTCACATGCAGGAATCGTGCATTTTTCTACTTGTGTTTGATTGTGCTCTCGAATTTCCTTCTTTAATTCAACCGTTGTCAACATTTTTATAGTTTTCACCTGAGAGAGGAGCCAGCTGATTTGACAGATAGTTTGTTTTCTTCTTATTCTTCTTACGGGTTTTCATCATAAAAATTCTAATCGGACAATTTCAATCAAGTTAGCAGCTCCGTTTGTCATTCGGTTTGTTGTCGTTCATTTTCAGAAAAATTGTTCAAACTTGACGTGAAACTTTGTTTGTGAGATAATTTGTGCTATTTAATCCGCGATTTGGTTTTTCGTGATCGTAATCGGACAGTTTCGATTAGTGTTTGCCTTTTGTGATCCGACATTTAATTCGGTACAGCGAAGATGAAATGTCAAGTGAGGAAATGTGGCAGGAGCAAGAAATCTCACCCCAACATATCATTTCACCGATTCCCGGTTGATTTATTGCTGCAAGCTCAGTGGATCGATTTTTGCAATGTGGGGGACGACTGGATTATATCTGGAGCAATGCGAATATACAGCGTATGTAGAATACATAGAGTAAGCGTTAATCCGCCAATGAAATGTGCCAACATTGATTTCTTACAGGTGCATTTTGAGGAAAGTGCTTTTGTACACGATGGAAATAATAATAGGTTGAGAAAAACGGATGCCGTACCAACTGTGTCTGCATTTTTAATAGACAGCGATCGGGATTCGGATGGCGATGACAATGATCCTATCAGTCTTTCGACGTACTTGCCGTTATACTCCTGCCCATCGCTGGTGGACCATTCATATGCAAATTTGAAATGTGCCATGCAAGTCGCTAATCAAGGCAGTAGTACAACTGAAGGTTCAATCGAATTGATTGGTAGTGAAGGTGAACCGATTAGTCTCGTCCACAAAACCAAAAGAGTCAGGAAGCGATCGATCAGTAACAGGTGATTAATCTTTCCGTTACCGATCCCTTGGACGGTGTTTAAAAAAATATGGTAATTTTTTGAAGCACTGTCTAGAAAAGTCGGTAACGGAATATATTAAAAACATTATTAATATTTAAAAAATCAATGTCCTGCATAACGCACTTATGAAATTTTTCATCAGATATGCGAAGAATTGGAAAGGACTTGCAATCAAGTGGAAGAAAGAAGCGTTGTCATGGAAAGCCAAGTTTCGTGCTTTGGAGGAAGCAGTTGATACCGAAGAAGTACTAAAAGGGAAATTTCGACCGGATCAGATCTCCAAAGTAACAGGGAAGGTGAAACAGGTGAAAGAGTGGTCTAATGAAACCATTACGGAAGGATTACGGATGCGGTTTGCTTGCGGGGCTGGATACGAACAGTTGCTTAAACTGCCGTATGTAGCACTACCAAGTGTCCGTACGTTAGTGCGAAGGATTCAAGAAATACATTTTGACAGCGGTAAGATCTATACGTTTTTTTGCAAATGGTTTTTGGTTGTTGTAAGATCACGGAATCCTCAAATTGACAGTACTGCCAATTTGAATTTTTGAGAGCACCGATATCAAAATGCTCGAGAGCAATCTGCAAATTAACAATTTCATGATGCTGTAACGCAGAAAACCATGTATTAAATAGGGAATGAACCCTATTTAGAGTCACCTGATTCGGCTCCTCTGGTGAAATTCACAAATAAAGAAGCTTCCACTTCGGGCGAATTGAGAGTGAGTTTATTCTTGTGCTATCTCGGATTTTTATACAAAACTTATTCCTAGTTCTTAATTCTACCCTCGCCACGCATAACGATAAGCTGCCTGAACAACAAAAACAATCTTTTGTATGAGCTGTCGTCAACATATTTAAGGTCCTATCTGGTGACTAAACATTTTAGACCCTTTGTTTTTGTGAAGATTTCTCTACCTATTGGCGCGTGAGAGTGTCTGGTACCAGACAAATGAGAGTTGCCTTTTCTCATTTGTCTGGTACCAGACTCTTTTGCCTGCGTCATTCTAGTTATCCCTGCCATGTGTTCTACCTGATCCCTATTTGTCTATCCTTGAAAAATTTCTCTATTGAAAGAAAAATTTTAACGCTTTCGCGTGAGTTCTGTTACAATACTAAAAAATTTATTCAAAAGTTTCACAATATATACATGGTTCCTTAAACTAAGATTGACGAGGAACATCTCCTCTCTCTCTCTTGAAAACCGATAACATATCGGTTTCGTTTAGATCATCTACCTTCCTTGTCCCTTCTTCTAGCGTATGGTAACGTGCAGTCTGAGACGGCTGCACTACCCTAAGAAAATACCTTAAGTTTATAGCACCTCGTCGGTGCGCCTATCTTATTCTTGGATTTCCCCTTTCCATCCTTCGCTCTAAATAACATCCTTTTATTTTATTACACCCTGCTGGTGTATCTGGCTGAGCGCAGCTAGGGATGGAAAAGGGTAATAAAAATGCATCCTAAATGATGCATGCATTAAATTGTTTACCGGACGCTATTTAAATATTCGTCCATTCGGAATTTATGACCGGCAATAATTTCGAACTACAAGCGTTTTCTAGCCTAACAAAACACTTGAGCTCTTACATCTTTTAATTGCCTTACATTGGTCCTTTCTGAACGTTTCTATACCTCGCTTGGAGGTCTTTTCTAAATATAATCTCAAATAGTGCTTATCTTATGGATCTCTAACTCGATTCGCGATAAGCCTCAGCTGTCCGTAACATTCCGGACTCCGTAAATCTACTACATAGATTTACCAAATTCTTCAGTATTATCATTCTTTTCTACATTTTAATTTAAATTTTTGATAGTCGTTCTACATGTTCTAAATCATATACATTTGCTTGAACATATTTCCATCTGTAGCTGTATCGCTTTATTCTGTGTTTTATTGTGTGATTTGATTTCACTCACATTATTATCTTTTCCTTACACTTACACTTACAAGTTTATACTAGAAAACATAACTTATTATTTGTTTTATTAATAATAGTATTTTTTGTTTCATTTTTATTCTGCATACAGTTATGCAAACTAATCGTAAACATTCGTAAATTTCGAATAATTGCTCTCACTAGTAATTTGATATAACCGTTAATTATATAAACTAACTTCAAGTTTCTTTTTGGAAAATTATTCATTGAGGTTCAGTGTTATATAATATTTTCCATTAAAGGAAATGCAAATTACATTTTTCTTTTCTCTTATAAGATTTTCTTTCATCAAACACAACGTTCCATTTTAATGCTAAGTTATCTCGTTGCCAAGAAAGGAATCTTGAATCCAACATCCCTTTGCTAGTTGTCTTGTTACATTGCTGATATTGTTTTTCTCAAAACATCCTTTTGAAATAATTAGTCAATGTGCTAATCTTTTGGTAGTACAATTACCGTTCCTTCAGCAAGTATTAACATTAAAGTTTGTCTCTGAATACTAAATCCAATTTTAAAGCCTCAGTTCTCATGTAACTGTTCCGACTAATCATATAATACGACTGATCGTAGCTCACATAAACTTTTTCAAGTCGTTTTCTTTATGCATGCAACTCATGCTCTCATAGTGTGATATACTTTGAAATACATTTAAAAATTTCATTCAATTTTTTTTTCCTGTTACTTGTATTCAAATAACTCATAATGTCATCTACATTGTATAGTTAACCATCTCCAATCTTTCCCTCAGTTAAGACTGGAAGCTATGCTTTTAATATTCATTTGAATAATGCATTGATCATATTCTCAGCAACTCACATGCTGAGCTTCGCAAACCACTTGTTTAAAAAATCTTTCTTCAGCATCTCACATGCTGTATTTCATCAACCGACTTACTGGTGATGTTGTTACTCTCAGCAATCCACTTGCTGAGTTTTAAGCAATTCACTTGCTTAAAAAAGAAACTTTTGGTTTTGACCCCTTCAGCAAATCACTTGCTGAAGGTTAAGCAATCCACTTGCTAACAAATCAGTCTTCCAAATTCTTCATAGCTGTATTTTTAATTTTTTCTACCATCAACTAATTTACAGTTGATATCGCTCCTTTCAGCAATTCACTTACTGAGCTTTGAGCCAATCATTCGTATAGAAACTGGCTTCAGCATATCACTTGCTGCGCCATAATTTTTTCTTTAGTGGTCAATGTATATTTTTCAGCAGAATACTTGCTATACTTTTAACCCATCAGAGTAATGTTTTGAGCATTCCAAATGCTTGACGCTTGACCAGACAGTCTCTTCTTTTTTGCTCTAATTGATATTTTGGACCTTACAAGTTATCATTTTATTGGGTCCATTTTATAACGAAACAATTGTATCTTAAATTGTATTAAAGTCTTTCAGCAGCTCACTTGCTGAACTTCAAGCAAATCATTTGCCTAAAAATATTTTCTAATTAATTCAGTTAACAGTTTTGTTAAATTTCCATTTTAAGATTTTCGTCTTTATATTTTATCTAGCTTAAGATTTTCTATACTTTATATAGATATAAAGAATATCAACATATTACAAACGTTGAAAAACAAACTTTCCAACCTCTATATTAGAGAGTTTATAGTTTTGATCTACGGTAATAATTTCCCTATCTGGGCCATAATTTTGCAAATTGCGGAAACATATAATGAAAGAATCCGAACTCATATCTTGCGCTAACTTAAGATGTATTGCTCTCGTTGTCATACAGGTAAATAGACGCCCCTAATACTTAGGAAACAGTCTTCTAAAGATTTGAAAGTTATTCAGAGCCATAATTTTTCAATTATAAGTAGTCCTATTTTATACGAATCTATGGCTTTTAACTATAACGATCGCATTATTTTATATGTGTTGCCCTATGACTAAATATTGTCAACATGTCACAAATTTTGCAAAATAGAATATTCATCATATTTCGTTAATGATGGTACAATAGTGTAACTCGCGGTTACAGAGTGGAAGTCGTTTTTGATACGACGTCGAGGATACTGGTAATCTGGGGTACAGTATTTATCGAGATTTCCAATACTATAATTATCGACTGAATATGATTTTCTATTGTGGGAATTATTTCTCCTTGGAAGAAATGAAGATTCATTTATAAACAATTCCTTTGGTGTTATTTCTGGCGCTACCTTCCTCGGAGGCTCAATAACACAAATCTCTATATTTGTTGAGTTTTCAAATTGTATGTTAGCATCTTGTGATGAATCATCCATCTTGATGATAACACTTTTGGTTTTACATTGGCTCCCAATTTTTGGGATGAACTTTGCACTTCTAAGGAATTTTTTAAAACCTTCACGCCAGGCTTTCGTCTTCAAATAAAATTTTGCTAATATTTTTGTTCTATTTCTGAGGACTACTTCCTCTACTGCTACAGGTGGTTCTATTTCTTCAAACCGTTTTTCAGTTGGGTATTTTATTTTCTGTTCAACAATCAGTGTTGCAACAGAATTCTTAATTAATCCAGTAGCTGGCCTTTCCCATTCTGGATCTTGAAGGTTGATAGATAGTTTTTCTATCTTAAAATTTTTAGCGTTTCCATTATTGGAATCCGCTATTTCTTTATTTGCAGATATCTCATCCGCCCTGACTTCATGCATCACGCATGGTTTTTTCTTTTCCGCCATAATTCCTCTTTCTGTGGAGGTTTTCGTATTTTCTTCTATCACAGCCCATACATCTGTGATGATACCCGTTTTGCCTATTGCGGGCAAACTATTCTCATAATCAGATTCGCGTTTTGCGACTGATATGGTTTTAAATGGCTCTTTCCTCACTGGGAATGAGCAGCCATCTTCACCGCTCTGAGGACTAACATCTCCTAGTTTTTCATTCATTTCAACTTGTATCACTTCAAGTTTGTCTTCATCATCTGAATCTTCTGACTCAGATGAATTGTCATTTTTCCTCCTCATATACCTAGCCAACTTAGGGTTCCACGGAGGAGGTGCAATTAATCTGGTTACTTTAGATGATTCAAATACTTTGTCATCTGAATCATTACCTTTCCTCCTGCAATCAACTAGATCAGGATTCCAAGGAGGAGGCATTTTTAATTGATGGCATTCCTCTGAGTTTCTAAACTCAGATTCAGAATTGCCATTTACTCGCCTATGCAATTCACTAATTACCCTAAATGGAGGCGGCTTGGTTGGCATATCCTCCTTATAATAATTTCCCCACCCACTAGGATATATGCTAGTAGCGAGTATTCCTATTAAGTCACTTATTCGCACTTTCTTCGAATAATTATATTCTAGATCTGTGCATTTGACACAGATCCACCGATCACCCGTTAGAGGGGCTTGCTTTAGATTAGTGCAACTCAAGTGGAACCATCGCTCACACTCGCAACAATAAATCATCTGTTCCTCATCAGACTCGTGACATAGGTGACAGTGACCCTTCACATTACGTGTGAAGTATTTAGTGGTAATCATCTTGTATGTGTTTTCCATATTCCTACTAATTTTATTGTTTATATTTTAATGTTGGCTCACTTGACCGTACGAATTTATTCCTTTATCATTTCTTTGCTCTCTTGGCCCCTATTTTAAAAACTCCCATGGTTGCTATCGCAACCCCTATAATTCTTAATATAGATTAATTCTATACCTGTTTTCGCTTAACTCATCTGGTGCTGGGATACTACTGCTGCTGCTGGTGCCGACTGGTTCTTGAGTGGTCCAAACCTTCTGGCTCGGATTGTTCTTGTCACTTCTGATAGTGCCAATGCTGGTGCTGCTGCATCTAATGCCACCGCTTGCTTCTGGTTCCGCTGGTTGACAGTTCCTGGTATCTCTAGCGATGGTCTCTCCGATTGTGCCGAGGATACTGCTGCTACCTCTTGCTTCTAACTCCACGACCACGTGCTGCTGCGGCAGTTGGTCATATTTATAATAACTGCCTTCTGGTACTTGAATTAACATATATTTATGTGTGTATATAGCATCCACTGCTTTAGTAAAGTTCGCGAAACGAATACACTCTTTAGGCATCCACTGCCTTAGGAAAGTTCGCGAAAAGAATACACTCTTTAGGCATCCACTGCCTTAGGAAAGTTCGCGAAAAGAATACACTCTTTAGGCATCCACTGCCTTAGGAAAGTTCGCGAAAATAATACACTCTTTAGGCATCCACTGCCTTAGGAAAGTTCGTGAAAATAATACACTCTTTAGGCATCCACTGCCTTTAGGAAAGTTCGCGAAAATAATACACTCTTTAGGCATCCACTGCCTTAGGAAAGTTCGTGAAAATAATACACTCTTTAGGCATCCACTGCCTTAGGAAAATTCGTGAAAATAATACACTCTTTAGGCATCCACTGCCTTAGGAAAGTTCGTGAAAATAATACACTCTTTAGGCATCCACTGCCTTAGGAAAATTCGCGAAAATAATAAACTCTTTAGGCATCCACTGCCTTAGGAAAATTCGCGAAACGAATACACTTTTTAGGCATCCACTGCCTTTTGATAAAATTCACGAAAGAAATGCACTTTTTAGGCATCCACTGCCTTTGAGAATTCACAAATTCACACTTCTCGCATTCACTGCTGAGAAGATTTCACGAACATCACCTCTGGCATCCACTGCCGAGAAGAGTTCGCAAATTAACACATTTTGTACTTAAATAAAAGGAAAAACTTGCTCCTCTCTGGAGCCACCATGAAAAATTTCTCTATTGAAAGAAAAATTTTAACGCTTTCGCGTGAGTTCTGTTACAATACTAAAAAATTTATTCAAAAGTTTCACAATATATACATGGTTCCTTAAACTAAGATTGACGAGGAACATCTCCTCTCTCTCTCTTGAAAACCGATAACATATCGGTTTCGTTTAGATCATCTACCTTCCTTGTCCCTTCTTCTAGCGTATGGTAACGTGCAGTCTGAGACGGCTGCACTACCCTAAGAAAATACCTTAAGTTTATAGCACCTCGTCGGTGCGCCTATCTTATTCTTGGATTTCCCCTTTCCATCCTTCGCTCTAAATAACATCCTTTTATTTTATTACACCCTGCTGGTGTATCTGGCTGAGCGCAGCTAGGGATGGAAAAGGGTAATAAAAATGCATCCTAAATGATGCATGCATTAAATTGTTTACCGGACGCTATTTAAATATTCGTCCATTCGGAATTTATGACCGGCAATAATTTCGAACTACAAGCGTTTTCTAGCCTAACAAAACACTTGAGCTCTTACATCTTTTAATTGCCTTACATTGGTCCTTTCTGAACGTTTCTATACCTCGCTTGGAGGTCTTTTCTAAATATAATCTCAAATAGTGCTTATCTTATGGATCTCTAACTCGATTCGCGATAAGCCTCAGCTGTCCGTAACAATCCTATTATCGTAAACAAATTCTAAGACCGGTCCTGATTTGGGATTTCCGTCCGTAACACCATGAATTAGAATTTCACACACGATTCCCTTGTATTTTTTGAGATTTGTGCTTTCAAAAATTCGAAATGATTAGGCCCAAACTGCCAGGACTGTTATTTGTGAATTCCGTTAACTTTCACCTTAAATCACTGTATTCTTTTGGTATGATGATTATCACAATTATATGAAATTATGCCCATACATGGAGTGTGGTAAAAGTTAAAATAAAAAATCTGGGTCATCAGTTCGCATTCAAAAATACTGAAATGAGAATCGTATTTATTTTTTAAAAATTTTTGATGTTACTCGTCTCTCTTCCTCCAACTATCCCTAACTGAAATCAGTTTATTTAGAGCTTAGGAGTCAATAATTGGCATAACTGTTAATCAGCGATTTATGATCGATACATGCGTAGAAACCAGAAGAGAACACTTTGAACTATAACGTTAGTATTGCATGTGTATGTATTATTGTTTTTCACGAATAATATTTTGTAATGTAATAATAACACAGACAATTAAACTCACAGGTATGATACTGAGATATCAAAATTATTTATCTTTATAATATCCCGATAATTTTTTTCTATATTATACTTTGTGATGTGTTACCTGGTAAGTTAACCAAGATACAAATAAGTCGAAATGCTCTTATCCTATGAGTTATTCCTGTAACAAAGCGACCCAGATTTATTTATTTATATTTTTCCATTCAATGATCTGCATGCTTAACCCTTTCGTTACGAGCGTCGTCTATAGACGACATCCGCGCGACGTCCTGTGTGTACGAGTGTCGTCTATAGACGACATCCGCGCGACGAGCTGTGTGTACGAGCGTTGTCTTTAGACGACATGAAATTCATACTGCTCTTCGATCACACCAGCGCGATGTGCATACTTTCGGCGCAGTGCCCCGTACAAAAGTAGCACTTCGGCGAAGCACACTGCCGTAATGAAAGGGTTAACTGTAGATAAAATTACATAGAATTCTGTGATATCTACTTCGTTTATACACAATAGTGTATATGGTATTTTAATTATTGAAACAAATTAGGGGTATTAATATCGTTCCTAATGAGGTTTGTTTTTTTTTGAATTTCGAGCTCCGAAAATATGTCTAGAAAATTTTTCAATAAAAATTGATGAAACGGACAGGAAATTCTTTGTGATCTCTTGAATATGCCTAGTGAGTTCTTGATGGTATAGCATGGTCACCATTTAATTTGATCTGACTTGATTTAGTCCCGAATCTCCGAAAGAAATACCCTGTTTCAGATTTCTTTCGAATCGTGTGACAACGTGAATCATATCATAGTTCTTTTTTATATGAAACACTTCAAGTACAATAAAAAGCGAATTATATGAAAACCCCTGATTTACATTTTTTATCAAGTTACAGACAACGTTACCACTACATTTTGTATAATTCTCTAATTTGCAATAGGATTTCTACATGAAGTATTGGACATCCTGAAGTTGAAGGTAGCTATGATGAGCTCGAAAGAACTTGATTGTGGCATTGTTTTAGACGAAATGAGTCTAGATGAGGCGAATGAATTCTGTCCAAACAATCAGAAGCATTTCGGAATGACTACAATGCCACCCAGTGATAAGCTTGCGACGCATGGTCTTGTTTTCATGATTGTTGGCATGCATTCAAGGTGGAAACAAGTGATCTCTTATGAATTTGTAGGGAATACAATTCCAGGCAGCTTGTTGAAGGAAGCTGTAGACAGGATTATTATCAACGTTGAATCGTTCGGCCTAAAAGTTCGATTCGTTACTTCTGATTGCGGATCAAGTAACAAGGCCATGTGGCAAAGTTATGGATTAAGCACTAAGAAAGAAACCGCACTGAACAACTGGACTACAGTGCATCCTGTTGATAAAGATCGCTTTTTGTAATTTATCCCGGATCCTGTACACCTTTTTAAAAGCATCGTCAATGGTTTTATATCAAATCAGTTTTTTAAAGTTCCATCATGGTATACTGATTTAAGAAATCTTTCCTCCAATATCGTATCAAGGGAACATTTACGTGTTTTAGTCACAGAAGAGGCCGACCAGGCAACAAAAATGGTTTATCGGTTGAAGCCTGAGGAAGTTGACTTCGAATTGCTCAAAATCTCAAATGTTGATAAGATGAAGGTTAGCAATTCGACCAAATATTGTAACCATACTGTTGCAGCAGCTATGCATATAATCGCGGATCAGTCAGAGAATGTTGAACTCAAAACGACTGCAGCTTTCCTGGAGGATTTGTCAAGATGGTATGACCTAACAACGTCCAGATCAACAGATACATTTCTGAATCCGAGCAACAAAGTTAAATATGCAGCAGATATTGATCATCTTAATATGATGATTAAACTTGTAACCGGTTTGAAGGTAATTCAGTTAAAATAATAATAATAACTAAAGGCATACTGACGTTGACGTATGACTGTTACATGTTACCTTCCATAAAAAAATTAAACATCACAACCTAGATCCATTTGTTCTATTGAAAAAGTTAAGGTGTTGAGAAACATTAATGGTCGCTTACAATAATGTATTTGATTGCGAGCAATGGAAACAATATACTAGGATTAATTTTTTTTATCAATTGATAAAAATCTTGTCTAATAAACCACTTCAAAAAATTATGGGACAAATTGACCGAGGATTTAATTTTTTTTGTGGAAGGTAAACGTGGAAGTTCTACGTCCATTAGCAGTATACTGTAATACTCAAATTGCAGGTCGGTCTCGAAGGCTACTGGAAGCCGTGGCAATCAACCATTGCAATGGCTACAGCGGCTATTTTGAGGCTCCAAAATACTCTCATAGAAGAGGGATATAGTGAAGTGTGCACATCCGTTCTAACTCAAGACTGCCTCGAAAGCCTTTTTGGAGTAGTTAGGACAAAACAGCGACGCCCAACGCCATTGCAGTTCAAAAACCATTTACGTACTATCGCCATCTCGCAACATATGCAGCCAATAAAAAATTCATCTTATGAGATGGATGACCAAAAATACCTCACAGGTTTCATGGAGTATTTAAATACTCAAAAACCAGGTGAACGTTCACTTTCCAATACTGCGAATGGTTTTGACGATGCTGACCAGCCCGATGTTCCCGATCTATCAAATATGGATATATCTGCTGTAGCTGAACTGTATTTAAGATCCAGAAAAAAATCCGAAGCCAATGCAGTGTACCACGTTTCCGGTTATATTTTGGGCAGTATTAGTAGAACAAGTAATACTTGCTCAAATTGTTTGAACCAGTGTGTCTCGGCAGTTCCTTTCGACAAAAAGTATGGAAAATACTCAAGTCTTCTAGCTACAGCACGTCAAAAGCCATTCGTGTTTGTTACACGCACCGTTTTTTATTTTTTTATTTGTATGGAAAAAATAATCAACCATTACTTTGGAAGTCATTCTCAACTAACGAAAAAAGATATTTTTACCCTTCAAAAAAGTTTGAAAACTTTGCCTTTGAGGGTTTCGAATTGTCATAATTTAAAACATAAAATAATTAAGAGATTTGTGAAATTTAAAACATGTTCCAATAGTTCGAAAAAAACCGGAAGCGTAAATATGATAGCCGAAGTATGCTTAATTAAAACGATTGATAAATAAAATATTGTTATATATATTTAAAATACCAACATGTCTTTTAGTTCAAATCCAATACTTTTGTAAGCTATATACAGTCAACTCTTCCTTACTCAATATTCAGTATCTCGATCCTCTCTTTAAATAGACCTGTGCGCCGCCGCCGCTGATCCTTTTTCATACGCTGCCGCGATCGGATATTTTGGACCGGCGCACCGCCGAGTCAATTTTGTCACGCCGATGACGATTTTTCGATATTTTCTATTCTATTTTTCATGCATTTGCTATTCTAGTTGCATATAACGTTTAATAACACAACCTTTTTGAAACCAATTGAAAATTCTTGAAAAAAATATTTTTAAACTATATGGCATTGTTATACACCGTCGCCGCCGCATTACAAAAATGGTGCGTAGACCGCCGCCGTCACAGCCGATAATATGACCGGCGCACAGGTCTATCCCTAACTCAATGGAAATCCATATTACTTTGACCACTTTTTCTATACACATTTCTGAAATTTACCTCCTTAACTCTATGGTCCAGAGAAACCAGTACTATCGTTAGAAAATTCCCACCAATGAAGAAAATCAATAGATTGCTTTCAAAGCAATTTTAAGCTATTGAAACAAGTTTTTGGATCAATAAGTAACAAGCATAAAACGCGTAGACATTTTATTTTTTGAATGAAGCGATTATCATACCATTTCGTTTATCAGACAAAGAGGTTTTAACGCTCAAAATCAAGTTCCTCCAATGTGATTCTCTCGATTTCGAAACTTTGAATTCATATCCTAGTATAGAATTAAAGACGTAGTCCAACGTCAGAATCATTTTCAACATAAAATGTCTTGAAAATAAATGTCATGTTAAAATTTTCTACAGAGTACAATACTCCCCCTTGGTTCACCGTGACTGGTTCGCGCTGACATAAGGGTGATCACAACAAACGCGAGCTGGCTCCTCTCTCTCAGGTTTTCACTACTGAAAGATGTAAATAAATAACATGTTATATATAAAATTGCGCAGAATTGAATTTCTTACAAACTCATCGCAATCAAATAATCTTTTATGATTATAACATTGTAATTTATGGAAAGAACTACAAACCTACCATAAGCTCACATGGCAAAATTTAAAACCATCATCACTTTCACCGCAGCGCCGCCTAGGTGTAGATTTGTACGTTAGATCGCCAATAGCACGCACGCGATGGGCTCCAATGAATCGCTTTCCCATCGCACCGCATCGCGTTTACTATGTCCTCGGCCTGAGACAGTACATGGAAACAGTGTGAAATGTTTCATAAGCCCACAAGACATATTCGCACGCGGAAAATTATACACATGAATTAAATCGTACCCGGAAAAACCATACAAATAAAAATGAGCACATTTAATTTATCATATTAATTCACTTTAAACAAAAACAAATGCACAGAGGGGGTATAGACTGAGTCCACGTGCACATGAAGATTTTTTTTAATACAACCACCTATATATTCAAAAAATGTTTCTATGGTGGTTGAACACTCCACCCCCCTTTCTAAGAGGGGGGTTGCCATACAAATGAAACACAAATTTCTGCATTATTCGAGAATTAATCAAGCAAACGAAACCAAATTTGGCACGTGGAGGTTTTAGGGTTCAATAAATGTTTCTACGGTGGTTAGACACCCCACCCCTCTCTTAAGGGGACCGCCATACAAATGAAACACATATTTCTGCATTATTCGAGAACTAATCAAGCAAATGTAGCCAATTTGAGATGTGAGGGTTTTTGGGTACGAGAAATGTTTCTATGATGGTATAACACCCCTCCATATTTTCTGTATCAAACATTTATTCCATGTAACGAAGAATTTAATAGGATTAATTTTTTTTATCAATTGATAAAAATCTTGTCTAATAAACCACTTCAAAAAATTATGGGACAAATTGACCGAGGATTTAATTTTTTTTGTGGAAGGTAAACGTGGAAGTTCTACGTCCATTAGCAGTATACTGTAATACTCAAATTGCAGGTCGGTCTCGAAGGCTACTGGAAGCCGTGGCAATCAACCATTGCAATGGCTACAGCGGCTATTTTGAGGCTCCAAAATACTCTCATAGAAGAGGGATATAGTGAAGTGTGCACATCCGTTCTAACTCAAGACTGCCTCGAAAGCCTTTTTGGAGTAGTTAGGACAAAACAGCGACGCCCAACGCCATTGCAGTTCAAAAACCATTTACGTACTATCGCCATCTCGCAACATATGCAGCCAATAAAAAATTCATCTTATGAGATGGATGACCAAAAATACCTCACAGGTTTCATGGAGTATTTAAATACTCAAAAACCAGGTGAACGTTCACTTTCCAATACTGCGAATGGTTTTGACGATGCTGACCAGCCCGATGTTCCCGATCTATCAAATATGGATATATCTGCTGTAGCTGAACTGTATTTAAGATCCAGAAAAAAATCCGAAGCCAATGCAGTGTACCACGTTTCCGGTTATATTTTGGGCAGTATTAGTAGAACAAGTAATACTTGCTCAAATTGTTTGAACCAGTGTGTCTCGGCAGTTCCTTTCGACAAAAAGTATGGAAAATACTCAAGTCTTCTAGCTACAGCACGTCAAAAGCCATTCGTGTTTGTTACACGCACCTTTTTTTATTTTTTTATTTGTATGGAAAAAATAATCAACCATTACTTTGGAAGTCATTCTCAACTAACGAAAAAAGATATTTTTACCCTTCAAAAAAGTTTGAAAACTTTGCCTTTGAGGGTTTCGAATTGTCATAATTTAAAACATAAAATAATTAAGAGATTTGTGAAATTTAAAACATGTTCCAATAGTTCGAAAAAAACCGGAAGCGTAAATATGATAGCCGAAGTATGCTTAATTAAAACGATTGATAAATAAAATATTGTTATATATATTTAAAATACCAACATGTCTTTTAGTTCAAATCCAATACTTTTGTAAGCTATATACAGTCAACTCTTCCTTACTCAATATTCAGTATCTCGATCCTCTCTTTAAATAGACCTGTGCGCCGCCGCCGCTGATCCTTTTTCATACGCTGCCGCGATCGGATATTTTGGACCGGCGCACCGCCGAGTCAATTTTGTCACGCCGATGACGATTTTTCGATATTTTCTATTCTATTTTTCATGCATTTGCTATGGAAATCCATATTACTTTGACCACTTTTTCTATACACATTTCTGAAATTTACCTCCTTAACTCTATGGTCCAGAGAAACCAGTACTATCGTTAGAAAATTCCCACCAATGAAGAAAATCAATAGATTGCTTTCAAAGCAATTTTAAGCCATTGAAACAAGTTTTTGGATCAATAAGTAACAAGCATAAAACGCGTAGACATTTTATTTTTTGAATGAAGCGATTATCATACCATTTCGTTTATCAGACAAAGAGGTTTTAACGCTCAAAATCAAGTTCCTCCAATGTGATTCTCTCGATTTCGAAACTTTGAATTCATATCCTAGTATAGAATTAAAGACGTAGTCCAACGTCAGAATCATTTTCAACATAAAATGTCTTGAAAATAAATGTCATGTTAAAATTTTCTACAGAGTACAATACTCCCCCTTGGTTCACCGTGACTGGTTCGCGCTGACATAAGGGTGATCACAACAAACGCGAGCTGGCTCCTCTCTCTCAGGTTTTCACTACTGAAAGATGTAAATAAATAACATGTTATATATAAAATTGCGCAGAATTGAATTTCTTACAAACTCATCGCAATCAAATAATCTTTTATGATTATAACATTGTAATTTATGGAAAGAACTACAAACCTACCATAAGCTCACATGGCAAAATTTAAAACCATCATCACTTTCACCGCAGCGCCGCCTAGGTGTAGATTTGTACGTTAGATCGCCAATAGCACGCACGCGATGGGCTCCAATGAATCGCTTTCCCATCGCACCGCATCGCGTTTACTATGTCCTCGGCCTGAGACAGTACATGGAAACAGTGTGAAATGTTTCATAAGCCCTGTTTACGCCAGTACTTCTGGCTATGCCGAATTTCACTTTCCGACGGAGAAAACGTTAACCGGACAGCTTATAATTTCCTTCTTCCGAATTTAAATTTGCAAAAGATAGCGAGACTTTACTCTACGATGGTTTATTAACGAATGAAGCTCTGTACATTACGTGCCCTATTTATATGATACACGCTCTAGTGAATACTATTGTGGATGGTATCTTTGCTCGGGTTGTTCTAGAATGTTCGCTATAAACAATAGACCTTATATTATAGCAATAGAAATTTTCTATCCCTGTCTGATACCTTTCTAGAAAAGTCAGTTTGTTCTCTGGTGAATTGTTATTGTTTGGACATCGCTTTTGAGGTAAGTTGATTGTTTGATAATAATACCTTTGATTTACAATTTACTTTTCAGGTAATTGTGTACCATTTGGAGCTCTTGGACAAAACTGAGGTAAGTAACAATTCATTTAAATAGCTAATCCTTATTGTTGTTTTTTTTTCAGATGAGCTGTGTTTTGTGTTTAGTTTAGTGTTTTCAAGTGTAATTATTTTGTTGTGAATAAAGTGTGAAAAATTAACTTGTGTTTTTTTTCTGATTTGAGTTCCGCCTTGGCTCGGGCCGGAACATTCCGCCCACTAAAATTGGGTCAATTTTCCTGTTGAAGTGGTAGCTTACTGAGATTGTGGACTGATTGAACGATTTCGCTGTCTCTCATCTTTAGCGTAACCAGTCGCGGCTTTCCATCTGGTGCGTGTTTCAGCTGCAGAACTCTTCCGAGTGCCCACTGCTGTGTGGGTAGTTTCTGCCGTCGAACGAGAACCAAATCACCTATTTGCAGATTGTTACTTGGTTGATGCCACTTATTTTTGCGTTGCAATTCGGGAAGGTATTCGCGACTCCAGCGATCCCAAAAGTGTTTCCGTAGCTCATGCAAATATTTGTAGCGTACTTCGTAGCTTTTATCGGCTGTTGGGATGTACTCGCTATGATTGGGTGCTGTGAGTGGTCGTCCAATGATGAAGTGTGCGGGCGTCAATGGTTGCAGGTCATTTGGATCGCTCGATGCTGGTGATATGGGACGTGAGTTTAAAATGGCTTCGATGTCCGCTAACAATGTGCTGAATTCTTCGAACGTTAGTTTTGCGTTACCGGTAATGATTTTTAGGTATCGTTTCGCTGATTTTATCGCTGCCTCCCAAAGACCACCCATGTGTGGGGATGCTGGCGCGTTGAAATGCCATTGCGTACCACCCATCGATAGATAGTTGGCGACCTGAGTGTTGTGTTCGTCCGAAGCTCTTCTTTTGTACCATTCTCGAATTTCTCTCGCAGCACCCACAAAGTTTGTTCCGTTGTCACTGTGGATGTGTCCACAGTGACCTCTGCGAGCGATGAATCGCCGAAGCGCAGCCAAGAAAGCTCTTGTAGATAAGCTGCTTACAGCTTCTAAGTGGACTGCTCGCGTCGTAAAGCATACAAAAACGCAGATGTAGCCTTTGGTTGTTGGTGAGCCAGGTCCACGTCTCTGAATCAGGGTGATGGGTCCACCGTAGTCCAATCCGCATATGTAGAATGGCGGGGCAGCTTCCAGACGTTGTGGTGGGAGCTGACCCATTATTTGTTCCAGCATTCCCCGATTAGGATTAGCCTTGAAACAAGGAATGCATTTCCATACAACATTCCGTGCTGCTCTTCGTCCTTGTGGAATCCAAAAGCACCTTCGAATGCTTGCTAACAGTGCTTCCGGTCCAAGATGGTGATTGCTGAGATGTTCGTGCCGCAGGATCAGTTCGGTCAAAGTACTTTTTGCTGGCAAAAGTATTGGATGCTTACAGTCGTAATTGATGTTTGACCGTGCCAGCCTGCCGCCCACCCTGAGAAGGCTGCCATCTAGGAATGGAGTTAGCGGCCATAGTTTGCTGCTATTTGGAAGTGCTTTTCCAGCTGTTAATGCTGCAATTTCGCCTGGGTAGTATTGATGCTGGACATGGCGAACAAGTATATCTCGCGCTGTGTGCAATTCAGTTGGCTGCAGTGGCCCGATTCTCCTGTCTGTTCGGTTTCGTTGGCAGTTGGTGCCAAAGCGAAGAATCCAGGCAGTTACTCGTATCAGCCGTATGTAGGAAGAGTACCGGCTGAGCATTCCGTCTAGCAATGAATTGAACTCGATGACGTGCGTTGAAGTCACTGCTGACTGTCTCCTTTCCTTGTCGATGAGGCGCTGCACTGTTGAGGGCAGATTGTCTGGCTGGAGTTCGAATGTGTCCTCGGGCCTCCAAGTAGGACCACTCCACCATAAAGGAGTGCTCGCTAGTGACATAGGGGTGGCCCCACGGCTCAGTAGATCGGCCGGATTTTCGTCCGTGGGAATGTGTCTCCAGTTCACTGCGGATAATGTCGAGTTGATCTCTGCTACGCGGTTGGCCACAAATGTCTTCCATCTGGCTGGGTCTCCTGCTATCCACGCTAAAGTTGTCATGGAGTCACTCCAGGCTGTCGTCTGATGGATGGTCATTCGTAACGTTGACTTTACCGTTTTGATGAGTCGTGCTAGTAGCGTAGCTGCGCAGAGTTCTAACCTCGGTATTGTTGGGCGATTGATAGGTGTCACCTTTGATTTGGAGCAAAGCAGGCGCGAGCTGACGTTGCCCACTTCGTCCACGGCTCTCAGGTATAACACTGCACCATATGCTGTCTCCGATGCGTCGCAGTATCCATGAAGGTACACCCGCCGTAGAAAATCGATGGATAGGCAGCGACGAGGGATTTTAATGTGCCATGTCTCTTGCAGATGTGCCAGGTAAGAACGCCAACGGACATTGTATAGTTCTGGTAATGGATCCGACCAGTCGATGTCGAGTTTCCAGAGCTCCTGCATGAAGGTTTTGGCAACGATTACAATAGGTCCAATCAGACCTAGCGGGTCGAATATTTTCGCGATAGTCGACAGCACTTCACGTTTCATGTAGTGTGTTTGAGTTGCGTTGCAGTTTACGGAGAAAGAAAATAGATCTTCGCTGACGTGCCATCTCACTCCAAGAGTCTTCAGCGATGCTTCTGGGGCGAAGTGATGCGTAGACAACGAAGCTCGTTCTGCAACCGGGATGTCTTTGAGTACTGTCGGATCATTTGTCGCCCATTTTCGCATAGTAAAACCACCTCGTCTCAACAAATGTGTCATCTGTCTGCGCGTCTCGATAGCTTCTCGGACAGAGGATGCACCAGACAGAAGATCATCGACGTAAAAATCGCTGATTCCCTTCTTGGCCAGTGGAAACGAGTCGCCGTAGTCCACCGCAAGTTGTTTCAATGCTCTAGTTGCCAAGAACGGTGCGCAAGACAAGCCGAAAATTACCGTTCGCATCCCGAACTCTGTCATAGGGCGACCTGGTTCTTGCCACAGCATCCGGATGAGCTGAGAGTCCTCTTCTGTTACACGAACTTGGAGATACATTTTCTCGATATCTCCAATAAGTGCAATTCGATGTAGACGGAAGTTCAGCAGGATGTTGTACAGACTTTCTTGTACCACTGGACCTGTCATTAGCAAGTCGTTCAGGGTGAAACCGTTCGATGACTTGAGTGACCCGTTGAATACCACTCGAAGCTTTGTCGTACTGCTTTCTTCCTTCAACACTGCGTGGTGAGGCAAAAATATGGTAGGCTTGTGACTCGGCCCCGCTGGCATTGGTTCGATGTGTCGAGCAGCAATGAGTTCCCCGACGTAGGCTTCATACAGCTGTTGATGTTCTGGATTGTTGTTCAGTCTCCTTTTCAATGCGTGATATTGTCGCAACGCCGAATATCTAGTGTCGCCTATGTTGGATGGATCCTTGCGAAATGGCAGCTTCACCACGTAGCGTCCACTTGAGTCTCGCGTAGTATATGCTTGGAAGTGATCTTCACACAACTGCTCTTCGACGGTCAAGCGTGTGGTCGGCTTGAAATCCTCCAGCTCCCAGAATTTGGCGACTAGCTGATTAAGATTTCCAGGTTCTTCTTGCGCTTCTACTCGTGTAGAAAAGTTTGAAGAGGTAGGATTTAGTCTTTCCTCTGGTATATGAAATCCTGCTACGATCCAGCCTAGTTTGGTTCTTTGCAGGATTGGTTGTGATGGTCCCAGTGAAATCTGTTCCGGTTCAAGCAGGTGGTAATACATGCTGGCACCAATGAGTAGGTCGATGTTACCGGGAATGTGGAATCGCTCGTCCGCAAGCGCGAGATCTGCTAGACTACCCCATTGAGTGATGTTCACCGCTTGATGTGGGATAGGTTCGGAGATTTTGTCGAGGATAGCACACTCCGTCTGCTGCCGGAAGTCGGAATTACGTGACTGGATTGTCACCGATACGGCTTCGTGGATTCTGGTCGCTAGACCAGAGATTCCTCTAAGTGGTAGATTGATGTGACGTCTGTCCAGACCCAACTTCTTGGACAAGTCGGTGGTTATGAAGCACGCTTGTGAACCGGAATCCAGTAGAGCCCTGGCTGGACAGAGATTTCCTGAAGCATCCAGCACATTCACGATAGCGGTTGAGAGGAATACAGAACAGAATGCGTCGTTGTACGATAGATGGTTCCTCACTTCACCGGGAATTTGTGCTGGTGTATGTCTTCGATCCTCATGGAGGAGTGTATGATGTCGCTGATTGCACTGCTTACATGTACCGTATGAGCAGCCGGTAGTCCCGTGACCTTCACGAGGGCAGTTCTCACATCGACCAAGACGTTTAACCCAATCAATGCGATCGGCCACGGATAAGTTGTTGAATCGTCTGCAGCAGAAAAGTCTATGTTGACCCTCGCCGCAAACTGCACAAATGGGTTTCGCCACCCTGTTCGTCGCAGCAAGACTGGTACTGCGAGGTGAGGTTCGTGATGCTGACCGATTTGCAGGTTGAGATGATGAGCCACGAGAGGTTTCCAGCGTATAAACTCGTTGTTCCACGAATTCTAGGAAAGCCGTCAGCGTCGGAATAGTTTCCATCATGGTCGCTCGAGTGTGCCACTGGTGACGGGTGTCAGTGTCCAGCTTCGCTTGTAGCAAGTGCACCAACCAGCAGTCCCGATCCTCTCGTTGTATGGCTTGAAGAGCACGTCGGACGTCGTCTGCTGTATCGTGCAAGCGTGCCAGGTTGCTTGCAGAAACAACGGTGAAAGAAGGAATATCGAGGAATCGTTGAATGTGATGACTTATAATTTGATCTTGCCGATCGAAACGCCTTTTCAAAACCTCCAACGCTCCTTCGTAGTTGCGGTCTTCGATCTTGATGTGTCTCAAGAGAGCGGCTGCTCGCCCGGAAGTGTACGTCTTCAGATACACCAACTTCTGTGCCTTTGTGAGCCGCGTGTTTTGGTCAACAGAACTCTTGAAGAGATCAAAGAACGATGTCCATTCGCCATAGTCGCCCGAAAAGATGGGTAGAATGCCCTTTGGTAGTTGCAATTCGGGAACCACGGGAGTTATCGATGATTCTTGAGATGATGTATTGGTGTTCGATGTAGCCGTAGACGCTTCGTTTCGATTGTTGATCAGACGCTTGAACTGGAGAAGTGTTGCTCTCGTCCGGTTGTAGCTTGTCTCGATCGACCTTTCGTATTCCAGATGTTCTTCTAAGTCTTCGTCCACGCAATGTTCGAGAATTTTGTCGTGAACTGTCCTGAAGTCCTGCCAGAGCTCTCGTAGGCTATCCAGTTCTACGTCTAGATCTTCCACACAAGCCGTTGCAATTTGCATTGCTTGGACTCGAGAAGTGACGTAGCCTAGACGTCCTTCGATAGCTGAACGCCGCAGTTGCAGTTTCTCCATCTTCGTGTTGTCCTCAGTGTCCACGTATCCTGTCTACAGCGCCAAATGTTTACGCCAGTACTTCTGGCTATGCCGAATTTCACTTTCCGACGGAGAAAACGTTAACCGGACAGCTTATAATTTCCTTCTTCCGAATTTAAATTTGCAAAAGATAGCGAGACTTTACTCTACGATGGTTTATTAACGAATGAAGCTCTGTACATTACGTGCCCTATTTATATGATACACGCTCTAGTGAATACTATTGTGGATGGTATCTTTGCTCGGGTTGTTCTAGAATGTTCGCTATAAACAATAGACCTTATATTATAGCAATAGAAATTTTCTATCCCTGTCTGATACCTTTCTAGAAAAGTCAGTTTGTTCTCTGGTGAATTGTTATTGTTTGGACATCGCTTTTGAGGTAAGTTGATTGTTTGATAATAATACCTTTGATTTACAATTTACTTTTCAGGTAATTGTGTACCATTTGGAGCTCTTGGACAAAACTGAGGTAAGTAACAATTCATTTAAATAGCTAATCCTTATTGTTGTTTTTTTTTCAGATGAGCTGTGTTTTGTGTTTAGTTTAGTGTTTTCAAGTGTAATTATTTTGTTGTGAATAAAGTGTGAAAAATTAACTTGTGTTTTTTTTCTGATTTGAGTTCCGCCTTGGCTCGGGCCGGAACAAGCCCACAAGACATATTCGCACGCGGAAAATTATACACATGAATTAAATCGTACCCGGAAAAACCATACAAATAAAAATGAGCACATTTAATTTATCATATTAATTCACTTTAAACAAAAACAAATGCACAGAGGGGGTATAGACTGAGTCCACGTGCACAGGAAGATTTTTTTTAATACAACCACCTATATATTCAAAAAATGTTTCTATGGTGGTTGAACACTCCACCCCCCCTTTCTAAGAGGGGGGTTGCCATACAAATGAAACACAAATTTCTGCATTATTCGAGAATTAATCAAGCAAACGAAACCAAATTTGGCACGTGGAGGTTTTAGGGTTCAATAAATGTTTCTACGGTGGTTAGACACCCCACCCCTCTCTTAAGGGGACCGCCATACAAATGAAACACATATTTCTGCATTATTCGAGAACTAATCAAGCAAATGTAGCCAATTTGAGATGTGAGGGTTTTTGGGTACGAGAAATGTTTCTATGATGGTATAACACCCCTCCATATTTTCTGTATCAAACATTTATTCCATGTAACGAAGAAACATGATATTTGCAAGTGGTTGAAAAATCTTGAACGAGGATTGTGTCTGGAAATAATCTGATAATACTAGGTAATTTTACAGTTAAAGGCAATATTAAAGATTTTTAGAAGATCAATCAATGAACTGTTCTGCGATTGGACCCATGAACGTGCGCTTAGTAAGAAAACGTAGATGTGATAACAAAAAATAAATTACAGTTACAGTTAGTCTTAGGATAACAATACCTTTTTATTTTTTCATACAGAATTGCGTGTGATTTTTCCAAAGTATTTTTATGAATCAATATTTACATTTGCACGAGATTGTCCTTGCATCACTAGTCATCAAACTTAAAACAATTGAGCTAGTATTCTGATGAAAATGATAGTGATAAGTGATAGAGGATCATATAAGATGGAAAAATCCTACGCATATGGTGAATTCTCAACTAGGACCGAGATGTTGAACTTTTCTTGAGTCTAATCTTTATGTCTTGAACTGACTCTAATTTAGAAAATATGTAACGTTTTGGGCGTCTGGATCAGACGCTTTAGCTCACGCATGCATGCAGCACACCCCTGCATAATCGCACCCACCACAACTGTCACGACGACAGCATTGGACTGTCACAGAAGAAACAAAAGAGAAAAGAAAAAAGCTGTCTGGGGGATACCGTTCGTCGTCCGAGACGAACGTGTCTTTTTTTTGGTTAAGCGCTGGTGCGCATAACTGGTTCTTCGGGGGGCGCTACGTCGCCCGGAACGGACGTAAATTTTCTTGGCGCTAGTGCGTCTAGTGTTTGTGTTTCTCCGCCATTACCGTCCGAACGGACAGGAGGAAGTTTTTTTTGGGGTGCTGGCTGATGCACACGGTGATTGCTGGATCCCGCGGAGGCCGTGTAACGTGACGTGAGGTTCTGTGGAGTGCAGCTGCGGCTTGAGATTTACCGTCCGATCGGACGGGCTTTTTTGCACGGGTGTGCGCGACAGAGCGGGTAAGCTTTCCCGTAGGAGAGAGGACGCGACGAAGCTAGTTGGAGCCAACCAACACCGACTGGAAACTGGAGGTAGCCTCGCCGGGACGTAAGTGGTCGGATGATGACAACTCGAGTGACGGATGCGCTGAAGGAAGAACTCGGTGAGTGCGGGGGTGACCCTCTTATTTCTGTATTCGCATGCATGTTCATGGCGCGAAAAGCGCACGTCTGTAGATCCTATCATTACAAATACACTACTTAGAATAATTATGCTGTTCATTTGAAAGATAAGAAAATGTTGCGTAGAATGCAGTAGTAAAATATTTAAATTAATGGAACCGAATAACTTTTAGAGGTAAATAATTGCGCTGACGACTAAAGGTGAATCGAGTGTGTAAACCGACATTTCCTGTGACCGATCGCATTCCGGAGTGGGCAAAAAACTCTGTTATAAAATAATGCCTTCGTCAAAGCAATAACTGGACTTGGTATAGAATATTTTCAAGTTTGCAGTGGGCAGATTTGACCATCGATTTTCTGTTCATTTTTTTAATAAAATATTCTTAATTCAAAATTAAAGGATGATTTTTCATTCGATAGAAGATACCTCTGTACACATATACACATCAAATTAAAAATATGTACGTAGATATCCCTAAACTAGAGATTTGTAACTTGAAAATGCTGTGTATTTTATCTTCATAATACCATTTATATCGAAGCTACAGGCGTTCCGAAATCGCTTGAATATTTCAACCTTTTAATCTTCAATCCTTTGTCAAGTGAACATCTATAGATATCAGTGCATGCTTCCTACTTCATCTTTTTTTTTGAAATTATTTTTAATTGATAAAAAATAATCTATGCATATAAAATTGTTCTGTTCATTTTTGTGCGCTTCAAAAACTCGAAAAGTTCGGCACTAATGGAGCTCATATCATACACAATACACAATCCACTTCAAGGATTGTTGTTGTTGTTGGAATAGCAACACTTTTGAAATAAAGCTGTGAACGTAAATTAACTTTTCAGTATTGAGTATGTATTCTATGTTATAGCTACACATTTCTTTGCAAGTGTTTAAAAAATTGTGAACTAAAATTGTATCTGTCGGTGATTTTGAATCCATTTTTAAACATTTATATCCCACTCCCACTGAAAGTATATTGAATAAAATCTATTTTTACAAACATAAATATTCTCATTTATAGAAATGGTGATTCGTGAGGTTATAAATGAAATTATAACCTTACAAACATTTTCCGACATTTGTTTTTCTATGTTATATCGAATGGCTTTAAGTGACGAACCAGCCAGAAGTGTTGGAAGTCACTATAATACAGGAAAAAAAATGGGTGGGTTATATCTATGATATAATCGCAAGGTTGACGTGGGACTTCCTTGGCTTAGCAATCATTTGTTTGTATTGATTAAATTTTTGATTGAATGAAATAATTTCCGAATTCAATGTGTTGGGGAAACACATTTCAGCCGGAACAAAAATGCTCCCGACTTACATGTGTTTGCAATGACAATTTCCCTACGCTCCTTGTATTTATAGTCTGTGTTAGGGAAACATATTTCAATCGAAACAAAAATACCCCCTTGCATGTATTTGCAATGCCAATTTCCCCACGCTCCATGAATTTGAAGTCTATGTTACGGGAACATATTTCAGTCGGAACAAAAATGCTCCGACTTACATGTATTTGCAATGCCAATTTCCCCACGCTCCATGGATTTGAAGTCTATGTTAGGGAAACACATTACAGTCTGAAAAAATACCCCCGACTTTCATGTATTTGCAATGCGATTCCTCAAACGCTGCTTGGTTTGGAAGTCTGTGTTAGGGAACACATATCGGTGAGAACAAAAGTCCCCATACTTTCATGTATTTGGAATGCAGATTTCCCCAAGGCTGCTTGGTTTTGATGGCTGTATTGGGGAATCCGTAAATCGGGCCAATCTAAACGAGGCAGTTAGGGCGTTTAGATAACGCTTAACATTTTACAGTTATTCAATTGTTTATCTAATGAAAAACATTTTATGAATTGCAATAGAAGCGTAGAAATATTCCCTATCAATTGATGCAAACATCTTCCAGATCCAGTAAGAAATGTTCGAGTTATAAGCATTCGGAATCATCCATTTTTTCCTGCATGTTCTGTGTTTAGGTTTTCATTTTACCCCCCATATACTCCGGTTAGACGTAGTCCCACGTCAAAAAATCTATCGAATTAATACCTACTCATTACCAAACAGCAAACAAATCGTTGTAAAATAAAAGTTTTATAAAAACGCTATGAACTTATTCCCCAACACAATAGTTATATACCGCCTAAAATTTGGGACATATGATGATGTATATGCTCTAGTTCAGTGGTGGCCAGGTATGCGGGTCGAATTAGAATTTTCATTATAGCCGCGGGCCGCAATGATTTTTCTCATAAATTATCTAAATGAAATGTAAAATATACGTTAAACACGTATATACTGATACTTTTTCTGACTCTCTTTTTATTTTAAATTAGAAAGCATTCAGTTCTATATACGATTTCACTGACAGAATTATGGCTATACTTGATAATGTGAATACGGTATCACCATTAAATTGGACGTTCTTCAAAAGTCTCATGTTTCAAAAGTTTCTACAATATTTTTTGGTTGTTTTAATATAGAAAATCCTTAAATACAAGCAAACTCCAACACCGTTTCGAATCTCATTCGAACTACTATACTTGAGCCATTTTATCTAAATATATATCTTGAATGTAACAGATAGCGATGCGAAGCGTGCTTTTTAAATGACTGTCAATGATTTTGTTCCTTTCTTTGATTTCACTTCTTTCATAACTGTGACAATTACTCTCAAATATTTGTAGATTCAAACTAAGAGGTAATAATGTGAGCATGTTTTATTAGTTCTGGAAATCACGCTTCTGGAACAAATCTGGAGTAGAAATGCAGGACAACATGGTTTTCAAATTTGGCACGCAGCTCTAAATCACACTGCGTTTCAATGAGTTTCGCCTGCATGTTTTCATCGGCATGGACATCATCGAAACTGAATCGGGTAAAGAAAATTGGAGAATTCTTTCATGTGCTTTGAAGTGCCAAAATTTGTGAGAAAAATCAGCATTAATCGACTGGAGTGCTTCAACATTTTTCCTAGTTGTCGACACTTCATAGATTCTCAATGTTAGAAAATGGGTAAAATGAAAATTTCACATTTGTTGTTTGAACTTGGGTTTGTTTTCGAGTGAAAAAAAGAAAAGAAGAAAAGAAGCTTGGCACCCACGATGATCCAATGCATGCGAGCTGATTGATGATTTGGGCGATATCCTTCAAAACTTCCTCGAATCCTACATTCATAGGAAAAAGGCAAGCCAATTTCTCGATAACTTCGAAATCCTTCTCTCATCTACCACTGAATGAAATACATAGTCGGCAGCTCGTTCTTTCAAACTTTAAAACAAACATTTTTCCTCCTCCTAAGCTGCTAACTCAGTCAATTTTCCAGCATAGGATGTGGCAACAAACTTGTCCATTTTTGACGCATTTTTGGGCTCAAACTTTCGTTTCAGATTGAACCTTCAAAACAGCAGCAGCTTCATTACAAATAAACTAAACTATTTTATGATTCATCTTCTTCTTCTTCTTCTTATATGGCACTAACGTTCCTAGAGGAACTACGCCGTCTCAACGTAGTATTACTTGCGTCATTTTCATTAGTACTTAGTTGAGATTTCTATGCCAAATAACACGCCTTGAATGCATTCTGAGTGGCAAAATCTAGAATACGCGTGACCACAGTGCTAGTCAGAGGAAATTTCTTTGAAGAAAAATTTCCCCGACCAGAACGGGAATCGAACCCGAACCCCCGGCATGTTAGGTTTGACGCTAACCACTCGGGGAGCACACATTTTATGATTCATACACTTTTCCATTTTGCTTCAATTTACACAACACACGCCACAGCGATGAATAGCGGTTGCCAATAGACACTGAAATTGTGAATGAACTCGACTGCCCTCTAATTGCAAAATCGAATGAATTTTCTCCCAAACTCCGTTCTCCCCATACATCTCGTTCTCTCTCATAAGACTCTTGAAAAAGTTTCCAGAAGTTAAGCCCAGTTTATACGTTGTCAGTCACTCGGTTGCGAGTAAGGCCTTCTACATATTGGGCAACCGCAACCCGTTCTGTGTTGGCAATGTCAATCGCATCTCCAAATCAGATCTGCACATTGAGGCAACTCAAACGCGATGAAATCGTTAAGTTTTCATCAGTCGTCATGCATCACACGTCATCACGCTGGCTGAAATGTCATTTCTTCAATAACCACGGGAAATCATATAGAGAGCGAACTATTAAACAACAGTTTTAAAAAAATCTCGCAATCCATCATCAACTACAAATCCATCATCACTACAAATTTTGTAATTGCATAAAAAGACAAGAAAATATGACGTATTGCCGATAGGCAGGCCACTTTAATAAGATTCCACATCAAACTGGAACAACTGAAAAAATGTAAAGTAATAATAAACATTCATGTTGAACATTCTATCATTAGCGAGTTTTAATGTTTGTTCAATTCTCGCAGTAGTGTCGCACTGCTCTCATCATGCATCACCTCCGACATAATCTCGGCAGTAGTTAAAGCAGCATCCATTGAATTATCACTAGGACTGTGCTCATCGGTCATTCCGTTCTCTCTCCCTCTATTTCATTCGTATATCCGGTGTTACTAGAAGATGCATCATTCCAATTTATTTTGGATCGTGTCATACGGGACTTGGACGCAAGAAAATTGCGTTTCATTTTATGAAATAATGTTTTTACCGGAGTGCTCTCTCGTAATTCACAAATCGGAATTTCCATTATTTATAAAGTTCAGACTCCCCCAAATCCATACATACACACGAATGTATGAAGAACGACTGTCACTACAACTGCGTCTTGCTTCGGAATATCTTCACCTGAAAACAATAAAAACAATATATGAAATTGAGTATCAAATTAGTAAAATCCTTACATTCCATTCGTGCTTCTGTAAACTAGGCTAATCTTGAAAACATTGTTTGTTATTACAACTGACAAATGCTGATACTTAACAAACGCAGAAATCAAAAAGTCAACATAAATTGAACTAAAAAGTTGCCGACACAAATCGCGCGCGACTCGACATGCTAGCTTGAATCGGAAAAGTTGGTCCGACCCAATATGTGGAGTTAACAGGTGGCTCGTAATTTACACTATTTAGAAAAGACGTTTGAGGAATGGCAAGACGAAAAGTTTGGATTTGTTTATGTTATTACTTACATTGGTTACATTTGATTTCGTCGAAAATATTTGAAGCAGTATAATAAATAAACAGTTGTCGTTGAAAATAGTAACCTAGTAACCTTTATGCATATGCTTCCGCCAGCTGGCTCGGCTAATGTGATTCAGGGAGTGCTTTGATCGTGGTACCGCCACTGGCGCATAATTTGCAGCTTTGTTTTTTGTGCTGGTTCATAACCTCAATCAACCGTGCCGGCGAAACTGTAGTCAATGTTTAGTGTTGTTTGGATACCATCTATGTAAATAAGTTCAAACTTACGGGATACGTCCGAACGGCAATTCTGACATTACGTTTTACCTTCCACTTCACTTTCCTTGGTCCGACCAAGATGCTGAACTATAGGTGTTTCGTTCTTGACACTTTCAGGACATGACGTGAGACGAGTAGCGAGACGTAACTTTCAGAATTATTTACTTTTTGTTTGGGTGTGTGGTTATGATTTCAATGTCAACTCGCTAAGGAAAATAATTGAAGGAAAAAATAAGCAAATATATATTCGTGGAATATAGTGCATAACCTCCTTTTGCTCTAGCCAATTACCGTTACAAGCCCTTTCCGGATCTCCTTCCCGGTATATGCACAGCATTCTCCTCCTCCCTGAGCGAAATCAGTGGAGCCACAATCAGCGTTATTGTTTGTCACCATCGCCGTAAGCTGATAGTACTCTTTTCCCCGCCGATGGGAGCCAAACAGAAGTACATATTGCTTGGAAAGAAAGGCGAAAAGATATACTAGAACATCCTTCTGCACTGTTATGATTCGGCAATAAAGCGCGAGCAGCTATTTTGCCAACGAATGCATTTGTCACCAAAAGATACGACTTGTTTTGTAAACAAATTTGTTTTTTCACGAGCAATGGCCGAACAGCAATTTTGACATTGCGGTCCACCTATAATACAACGCCTTGGGTCCGACCTAAGTTGCCAGTTGCCTACACTGAGAGAAATAATTAGTAAATATAACGAATTTTTTGGTAAATACTACCAATCTATAGTCATTTTCGACCGTCAAGCATAATAACATAATAAACACATATGTCAAGCAGAACCATAATTCGGAAGCCCAATATCGGCTACATTTTCTCGCCGAAAATGCACGTATCAGAATTATATCCTTATTATACCTCCGTATTGCCTTATGGGAACAATGAAAATGGTTAATACGCGCTTTTCTCACCAATTTTCAGATATGACAATATCCAAGCTTACTAATGTTATCGAGTAAAATATACTAAACTCTGGTAGGGATGCGGGTTTGTTGACAATATGTACAAAAAATTTGTACATTCTACTAATTTTGCATTACCAAATGTATTTAGTAGTTTTCGACCGAGGATTTTTCTAAGGGTAGTGTGTATGCACGATAGATACAATACGGTAGCGCAACTTATGAAAAAAGCCTTTCAGCCATCTTGGATTTTGTATGTAAACAATCTGCAATATTTTGCAATATCTTTTTTTTGCTCTTTGTGTGTGGAATTGTTTTGGTGGCAATAAGAGCATTGAGAAGTTGAAAGGTAAGTCTTTTACGATTAAAGTTAGGTTTGCAATATACTCTGTCTTATTTTTTGTTTCAGATCAAGAGAATAAATCGTCTCTCGGTGTCGGTTGGTGATGGAGATATTTTTCCCGCGTTTTGCAGTTAGAGACGTCGGTTAATCGTTCGATTAATCCAAATAATCGAAAATCTGCATCAGTAATTTTATATCGAATGATGAAAAATCAAAGTATGAATACATCGAATAATTATCAAAGTAATCGCGATTAATGAAAAAGGGAACCATTTTTTTTCAAAAAATACAGTGCAAAATTTGTTTAACCGTCGGTGTTTCGTCGAAATTCATCGAATATGCTAAACCATTTACGGTTGAAGCATAAAAATGATTCCCTGCTGGTGGAGGATACTGGGATGAAGAATTCAGGATCTGCAGAAGTAACATGCGGACTTGAAAAAGGTGGTCTCAACTCATGTTCTAAAATAGTAGTATTCAAACTCCGGGTGCCAAGGAAAATATACCATACTAGTGGTCAATGATTCTATAAATATACTTTTTTTGAACTAGTAGTTATAGGGAAAAAGCAGAAAAATACACACAAATAAGATATTTCAACAACATTCGAAGAATAGGTAATTTTGAACAGAAAACATTTTATGTTGGTATAATAAAAATATTGTGCATCATTTTCGTGGTGTGCTCTCTTTTCAATCGTCCTCAAAAAATCATGAAATGGCAAATTTATCAATATACTAAAATACCTTTTCAGTACACCATATTTATTTCAAAATTATATTTAATGTAACTATTAAAATTATGACATCATTTTTTTATTATAAATGACTGTTCGTTTTGGTTACAAGAAACAAATATTCGCTCGATTAATCGAATACTGAAAGACAATTAAAAATTTAAATTTAATAATGACCCCACGACTAATCGAATAAACGAAACATTTAGACATCTCTATTTGCAGTTAAATCCCTCTCCACAGTCCTCTGTATATTTATGCCGTTTCCCCTCGCGCACTTATTGACGACACGGTCACACCTTTATTCCACACATCTTGGTGTGTATGCTCCCATTTGACTACACATGCTTTCAACTTTTTTGACATATTCGTTATGGCAGATTTACATTAGGGAGATCTATAGCTATAGATGGATTTATTCACGTGAAAATAGGTGTAAACGGGTGAGAATAAATATGATACACTTATACGAGGTAATATAACTTGAATAAACTTAGCATATGTAAACACTTGTGATTTTCTCACTGGTGAGAAATCACTAAAGTTGGATGCAGTTCTACTTTAGGTGAATAAATTCACCGAAAATATGAATATATTCATTATAGAAGTTCACGCTAGTGTAAACGGTTGATGCGATTTCTATAAATCTCATCATATTTCTTCACATGAATATATCACTAGTCTAAACCCACCCTTAGGTTGCTTTCCAACTTAGGTTACCTAGTGTGCAGATGGCCTAAACGCCAAACGATTCGAAGAATTACGAACGTACACATATTATGAATTTTAACATTTGATTTGCATGTATGGGGTTACTCCCACCGAACTACTTCAAAGTTTTTTGACTACTCGAATCAAAAACGTGAAAAAGTCCTGTGAGTACTGTAAGAACAATATTCAAAAGGTTAAGATAGCATGGAAAAAACGGAAAATAAAACAGAAAATGATAAGTTTGGATACACATGATTAACTAGAATTACTCGCAAAGTTATTTTTATTCAATTGTATGGAAGAATTTGGCTATATTCAGCAGGTTGGCCACCACTGCTCTAGTTACACGATTGCTGGGTATGTCTGACAACATATCACAATATATACGTGTCTGATACGTTACTTACTGAATGGATAATATGCAACCATCTTAGCACAGTAATAAATCCATACTATCAACTCTCCCACTGTACTCCAAAACGAACAGTGGACCAAGAGAAACATGCACTGTGTAAACTATAGACACTAAAGTTCATCGCGAGTTTTGAATAAAAAATAATTCCATGTGACGTCATCATTAGGCTGCCATACCTTGCTTCATTAATATCTTGAGCAATGATGTCAGTTTACCACTACTCATAAAACACTCCTAAATTCAAAACCTTACGCGATTCGTTAGGTAAGCAATCTTTTGTCACATTTCTTAAGCTTTTTCATGTCTGTCAGCAAAATTTTATTGTCGAGCATTTTCTTAGTTTCATGTTGTGAGCTAAAAATTGTGTATTTCCATGTCGATCGGAGTTAATTTACGCGTTACTTATCATACCTCGATAGGAGGTCGCAAGTATCAAGAGGATTTTTTCTCCGTTGCCTACCAGGAAACCGAACACGATGGAAGTTTACAATTCGCATTTTTTGGGATTTACGACGGACATGGTGGAGCTGAGGCTTCGCTCTACGCAAAGGAACACTTGATGGATACAATCGTTAGCCAGAAATTGTTCTGGTCGGAAAACGATGACGATGTTTTGAGAGCGATTCGCGAGGGCTACATTCAGACCCATTATTCGATGTGGCGTGAGCAAGGTAAGCGCGCAGTGACGTATTTGTTTTCTCGGAAAAGATTGCATTTCGACATTTTCTTTTTTTTATAATGCTTTGATCGTTCACCAATACCACGGAGAATGTGTTTGCGCGTTCGCTGAGTTGTATGCATTCAATGTTTTCATAATCACTTGTAATAAACGAGTGTTCCAAGCAAATGTGATTCGTTTGTTTTTGTTTGGATTTATATTACTCAAACGGTTTCTATACATATAGGATTAAATACTGTCCTGGTCAGTTATAGTTAAGGGTTTTTTGACGTAGGACTACGTCTTTCATTTCTATACTGGGGTGTAAGTTCAAAGTTTCGAAAACAAAAGCGTTACGCCGGAGAACGAGATTTTGAGCGTTAATAGCTCCTAAGCAATTGAACTAAATGGTATGATAACCACTTCATTCGAAAGATAAAATGTCTACGTGTTATATGCTTGTTACTTTTTGATCCAAAAACTTGTTTCAATAGCCTAAAATTGCTTTCAAAACAGGCTATTCAAATTACACCAATCGGTATATAAGCGAGTGCTGCTCGGAAATCCACTCAGTTATGATTGTGCAACGATTGAGGTACGATCGCTGGAATGGATGGATGTTTCCCTAACACAGACTTCAAAACCATGGCGCCTATGGTAATCCGCATAGCAAATTAGATGCAAGCAGCAAGAACATTTGTACTCGTTTGCGTTTTTGCAAATTGGAATGTGGAATCATGAAGCCTGGGGAAATTGGCATTGCAAAATAGATGCGAGCAGCGGGTACATTTGTGCTCGTTTACGCTTCTTCAAATTGGAATGTTTTTCTAACACAGACTTCAGAATCATGAAGCCTGGGGAAATTTTTTTTTTTATCCAAAATATATATTTTTATTGAGGCTCATATGGCGTCAGCCTAACGGGGCCGGGAGTTCAATATTTCGACAATGTTTGCTTACAACTATGTTAGTAATATGTAACCGATTAGCCTGGGGAAATTGGCATTGCAAAATAGATGCAAGCTGCGGTTACTTTTGTACTCGCTTGCGTTTCTGCAAATTGAAATGTGTTTTCGCAATGCAGATTCCCAAACCAGGAAGTTTGGAAAATCGGCATAGTAGATACATTCAAGTCTGCAATACTTCTATACTCCCATGTATTTTTACACTCCGGAATTCGTTTTGATAACACGGTCTACAAAAACGGGTACAAATGCAACGCTTTGGCTCAATTCTTCAAGACTTCAAGACATTCAAGACAACGGCCATATCGTACCCAATGAGGAACATCCGAGGTGGGATTATTGCTAATTATACTATTGATTATTGATACTATTGAAATACTATTGATTACTAAGTCAACGGCAGTCCTACGTCAACCTTGCGGTTATATCATAGGTATAACCCACCCTTAGTTTTTTCATTCAATAACATTAAAATTTGTATTGCACAAATCAATTTTGAATAGCCAGGGTCCTGCTACCGCCTATCTTTCACTATGTGTTCGGATGATTCTAACATTTCCCGCGTAACTTTTGAAAATGTCCTAAGTAACAAATGTAGACAAATCGAGTTAATGGATGCACACTATTAGTTCTCAATAAGTGAATGCATTGAGAAAACAGACGTTCAAGTATCTATCCTTTTCACTCACATAGTTAATGAAGATTCATTTGACCAGTACAAAATACCGGGTTATAAAGTTGCTTTTTGCTTGTCCCACTCCAATCACGTCACAATCACAATTTGATCACGTCTTTTCAAATTTTGCTACTGTTCATTCATCGACAGAGGAAAAGAGACAAAAAGTTTGTAAGAACTAATTTATGGAATATGTACACTTTGGCGCGAAACATATATTCACAGGCCTTGATAAAGACTAGATGTGAATATATATAGAGGAAAATCGATGAACATCAAAATAATAGCAAAGGACTATGGAAAATATTAAAAACAGGAAGTGGGTTATATCTATGGTATAACCGCAAGGGTGACGTAGGACTACCGTTGATTTAGAGATCATTTGTTTGAAGTTGAATCTGAATTCATTCTGAATGAATGAATATTTGGGGGACTTCGAAAACGAGAGCGTTACGTTGGAGGCACAAGGTTTTATGCATCCAATATTGGATACGGAAACATCATACTGATGGGGAAGAATAATCTTCAGAAGCTATCCTGTTAATTGCGATTGATTGAAAAATCACAAAACCAAATGTATTTGTTCAGTGTTACATGGATAGAAAACATTCAAATAAACTCTTTCACATGAATGTATTTTTAAATTCCCAGAAGAACTGGCAGATTATTTTCAGTAACGATTAGATATTTCCACATTTTCCTCGATACTGGAAGCCCACCAGTGGTTTATGCTAACTCGATAACCATCTGTTAATAGCACTTGATTGAAACATATTTGGTCACAGTGTTACATGGATAGAAAACATCCAAATAAACTTTCACATGAATGTATTTTTAAATTCCCAGAAGAACTGGCCGATTATTTTCAGTAACGATTAGATATTTGCACATTTTCCTCGATACTGGAAGCCCACCAGTGGTTATTGCTAACTCGATAACCATCTGTTAATAGCACTTGATTGAAACATATTTGGTCACAGTGTTACATGGATAGAAAACATCAAAATAAACTCTTTCACATGAATGTATTTTTGAATTCCCAGAGGTACTGGCAGATTATTTTCCGGATCTTTCTCGATGCTGAATGGCATCCAAACGGAAAGAATTCCGTGCGTGTATGTGTGTGTGTAGCGGCTGCTTCGATGGTCACCTTCTCTTCTCCTGAAGGATCGGCTTCTCTGTGCTTCCTCACAGGTTCAAACAAACTGCTTGCGTTTCAGGGCAGATCTCGATCCTTCGCCGTCCAGCACCCTCAGCAACGATGTTGTCTTGTCGATGTTCTCACGAAAAATGAGTGCGTCTCACCACCAGAATATCGCTTAAGTATGCTTTTTGTTCGTGATTGAATCAAGAGCAGGCGTGGTTTACGATGGCAATTTGGAAGGCAAACTAGAGGGGAATGAACTCTCTGAACTCGGAACTTTCGGCGACTGAGCAATAATCGATTACGGGTGCATACAATATTGGATACGGAAATATCCTACTGATGGGGAAGAATAATCTTCAGAAGCTATCCTGTTAATTGCGATTGATTGAAAAATCACAAAACCAAATGTATTTGGTCACAGTGATACATGGATAGAAAACATTAAAATAAACTCTTTCACATGAATGTAATTTTAAATTCCCAGAGGAACTGGCAGATTATTTTCAGTAACGATTAGATATTTCCACATTTTCCTCGATACTGGAAGCCCACCAGTGGTTAATGCTAACTCGATAACCATCTGTTAATAGCACTTGATTGAAACATATTTGGTCACAGTGTTACATGGATAGAAAACATCCAAATAAACTCTTTCACATGAATGTATTTTTAAATACCCAGAAGAACTGGCAGATTATTTTCAGTAACGATTAGATATTTCCACATTTTCCTCGATACTGGGAGCCCACCAGTGGTTTATGCTAACTCGATAACCATCTGTTAATAGCACTTGAATGAAACATATTTGGTCACAGTGTTACATGGATATAAAACATTCAAATAAACTCTTTCACATGAATGTATTTTTGAATTCCCAGAGGAACTGGCAGATTATTTTTCGGATCTTTCTCGATGCTGAATGGCATCCAAATGGAAAGAATTCCGTGCGTGTATATGTGTGTGTGTAGCGGCTGCTTCGTGATCTTCCCGGGGAACCGTTTGTGGCGTCACTCTCCTCCTGATGGATTCCCTTCTGGCCTAAGGTGCACAAACAGGCTCTTGGTGACACCGTTCATTCGCGCTTTCATGATAAACGAAGAGCTTCATCACAACAGCGACAACATGCTCCAATCGCTGTTCAATTAGAACTGAGTGGATTTCTTTTTTTTCACTTAAATTCTTTTTATTTTTTAATTTGGTTTACATTATAATATAATACTACATTTCAAGTGATCAACCTAGGGTTCTACATCTTTAAGTTGCAATGTCAAGTTCTGTAATGATTTTCATCATACACATTATCCGATTGTTTCATATTCCTATTGTAAAACCATGCCTAAACTATTCTAAATCTAACTTATAATATACCCTCCCCAAATTATTTACATTGTCCCAACTTAAACTACTTATCTAACTGGAAATAAATATATCTACCCTAATCCAAAGCCGTTACCTTGAAAGGTAACGACTAGAAAGTCAGGTAGCATAATCATACAGATTTTGTATTATTCCGTGTATTGAGAGAGCGCAACTCTGTTCAAATTTCATACAATTACTATTGATAATTTCATCCAAGGTTTTAATCCCGGCCAGCTGATGTATCTCCGAATTTCGCGTTCTGGGTGGAGAGTTTAGAATTATACGAAGAATTTTGTTTTGTATGCGTTGAAGTTTTAATTTGTGAGTCGGAGCACAGCACTCCCAAATGGGCATCGCATATGCGGTAACTGGAAATATTATTTGTTTGTATACTGCAAGTTTATTCGTTAGAGATAATCGAGAGTATCTATTGATCAGGGGATACAATGACCTGATTGAAATGTTGCATCTTGTGTCTGTTTTATCAATGTGTGCTCTGAAGGTAAGCTTTCGATCGATAGTTAGACCCAGATACACTACTTCTGAAGACCATTCAATACTATTGCCATTAAGACTGACTGTCATATTTAGAGGAGGAACAAGCTTTGGAGTGTTCTTGTGGGGAAACAATATAACTTGTGTCTTTGCGGCATTTATGCATATTTTCCAATTATTGAAATATCCAGACAAAGCGTCTAACCCTCTTTGAAGTTTAGATCATAGTTCAGTGATACTTCTGCCCTTGTAAATGATAGCAGTGTCATCTGCAAATAGTGACAGTTTCCCATCAGATGGGAGTGCGGGAATATCTGAAGTGTAGATATTGAAAAGAATTGGTCCCAAGATGGATCCTTGAGGAACACCTGCATTCACAATGAATTTCTCTGATGAAATATTGTTTATAGAAACATTGAACGCTCTATCAGAAAGATAATTTTTGATAATTTTTATCAAGTATGTAGGAAAACCAAAGTTCTGAAGCTTGTAAATGAGACCATTATGCCAAACATTATCAAATGCTTTTTCAACATCAAGAAGTGCCATGGCAGATGATTTTGAAACTGACTTGTTTCGTCTAATTATATTGTATACTCTACGAAGCTGGTGAATGGTAGAGTGGCCTTTTCGGAATCCAAACTGCTCATCCAAAAATATATTGTGCTCGTCTGCAAAAGCAAGAATGCGCGTTAATATAATTTTTTCGAATACTTTCGAAAATGCTGGGAGAAGGCTAATTGGTCGATAGCTCTTTGAAGAAGAAGGATCTTTTCCGGGTTTTAGTATCGGGATCACTTTTGCCAACTTCCAACTCGAGGGGAAGTAGCCAAGTGATAGACATCTGTTGAAGACAGAAGTCATAATTTCATACAAGTTGTTACTAAGATGTTTCAACTCAATGTTAAATATACTATCGAAGCCGGGGGCCTTCATATTCTTCAACGAGCGTATAACCGAGATAACCTCTGCAGTCGAGATGATTTCATTCTCTTGAGGTACAGAATGAATATTGTCAATAGCCCTTACAGTATCATTCGCCGAAGCTTCAAATGGACTTGTAATGTTCTGGCCAAGATTGTGTGAACTAGCGAAATGGTTGCCAATTGCATTAGCCTTTTCGGCACGTGTTATCAATCGTTCTGAATTGTCAGGTTGAAGAAGAGGAGGAATAGGATTAGACTTGGTCTTGAGAATTTTAGCGAGCCTCCAAAATGGCTTGGAGTTATTCGGAAGTTTACTAATATCTTTTGCGAATTTTTTGTTACGGAGACCAATCATTCTGGCCTGGATAACCTTGGTTAACTGATTATACTGTTGTTTCCTCTCTCGAATACCAGTACGTTGGTACTGCCTTCGATAGAGGTTTCGAAGTCCAATCAAATGTTTAGTAATTGGATCAATTTGAACAGAGTCACTCACCTGAATCGTTTCTGGGATGTGGTTTTGGCGAGCCTGAATAACTGCAGTTTGAATAGAGCTGACTGTTGCTTCGATATCTTCGGGAGATTCAAGAGGCTGATCGAAATCAATGTTGTTGTCAATAAGCTGCTGGAATTCCACCCAATTCGCACGATGATAGTCCCGTCTACATTGTGGCCTCCTGACTACGACATTCACTCCCAATTCAACCATCACTGGGAAGTGATCCGAACTCAACTCGTTAAGGGCAATAGGATCACCGATGTGGCGATCCATGTTGGTAATGAAGAAATCAATGATGGAATGTACTCCAGAAGGAGAAATTCGAGTGGGGGTTGCTGGACTAAGAATCCTGTAGTGCCCACACTGTAGATCATCGTTTAGAGTCACTCCATTTTGATTCCTCCTTTGGTTTCCCCAGTATTAATGTCCCCGCCGATAACGTATTTCGACTGCCTTCGTGTTAGCTTGATGATATCGTTTTTAAGAAGCAACGCCGAGCCATCTCTGATTGACGTCTGCTTGGGATAGTAGACCGCAATCACGATAATAGGCCCAATCGATGTTGTGATTTCCGCTCCTATAGCTTCGATGATGTTGAGTTTCAGGCACGGCAAAAGTCGATATCTGATGTTATTTCTGATGGCTAGGGCAACACCTCCTCCACCAGAACTAGTACGATCCATTCTCAATTGACGATAATTCGGAACCCGAAGGTTAACATTCGGTTTAAGATGCGTCTCGGTAATGATAGCTACGTCGATGCTGTTTGTCACTAAGAAGTCAGTGAATTCGATGACCTTACTCTTGAGAGAGCAGGCATTCCAATTAATTAGCCTGAGAGATGACCGATCCATGGTTATAATAAAAGTGTAGCATGACTTGCACTTGTTCCTGTTGGTTGCGACAACTTCTAGTCTGTCGATCTAGTTCAAGAAACAGGGTTGCAAGTTCCTGCATGCTATAAAGCTCCTCAGTAGAAGAGGATTGAGGTGAAGGTTTTGGTGTAGGTGGTAAACCAATAGCTGCAACCTTACTATAGCTCGGTTGCTCCTCTTTTGGCTTTTCGCTAGAAGAGGCCGTTTGGGGACGACCTGCAGGAAGTGGAAGAGGAGGAAGAACAGGAATCGTGCGAGAAACCATTGGAGGGAACTCCTTGTCAGTAAGTTCTGGAACCTTCTTCCTATTCTGTGTTTTATCAGTAGCTTGCTTCCGGATACGTTTAAAATCCGCACGTTTTGTGCAGCTACGGCTGGTGGCTTGGTGATTTTCGCCACAGTTAACGCACTTGCGAGGTTCTTTTTCTGGAAGGCTGCAAGTGCTTGTTAAGTGGTCAGCAGCACACTTGCCACAACGAGTTTTCATGTGACAGTTTCTTGTTCCGTGTCCGAAAGCGTTACATCCCGATGTTGAGGTTTGTATCGATCCCATTGTACCGAGATGTTGAAGATCTTACTGATTTCTCTTAGGCGAGTTATGTTGGCTGATCCTTTCTTGAAGTGGATTAGGTACAAAACATTGGAATACCCATTGTCTGGTGTCTTATGCCGAGTCATCCGATATACAGCCAACGGCTGAATATTGTATGATTGTTCCAGATCTTTTTTAATATCCTCCAACTCAATAGCAGGAAGACCTCGCAACACCACCTTAAGGTGAAGGTGGAAGCTAGCCACAAATGGCTGCCACAATGGCGCTTATTTCTTTCATCTCCCTCCCTCACCCTTCGCCCGAAAATCAATAATTTTGCGAAACAGTGTGGAGAAAATGATCATTTTCGCACACTTCCCATGAAGTAATATCAGCCAAACTCTAATCGATTACTCACAAGATATTAAATTTTCATCTGCTGTCGCACTGTATAGTGAACAACATCGGAAAACTCGAGCAAGTGCTCTGAAAGTTAAATTTTCATTTTTCAATCTTCGACAATGGTTTTGTTTGTATTGGTGAAAGCATCGTTATTTTTTCGACACTGATGCCAGACAACATCATCGAAACATCTATCAAAACCACTCAATAAAATGTTATTCCTGAGTCATAGCGTTTCATATCATGAAAATCAATAGAATAAAATTGTGTTGATATCAATACAATCATTATTTTTACGTTTAATGGGTCTATAATGTAAGTTTTAGCAACTTCAACATTGGGTAAGAAAATTGTATTGCAGAGCTCGGAACACTGCCACGGCTGCCTATGCTTTCAAAAACAATAAACGGAAAAGTACTACATTCAATCAAAATTTCTCGGCCAACGAAGAGAAGAGTTAAGGCTCTCCAACGTGAATATGTGAAAACAATACGACCAACGAAGGAAAATATGAAGGAATTATCAGCATGCGGAAGAACTTGTTAATATCAAAAGAGGCCCAATTCGCATGTGTTATAAATTTGCTCATGTTACGCTCGCGTATAATCAGTATTGTCAGTGTCAATGAAGCGCCACACAGTCTGATAAGTGAATTGATCTATTTACATGTGCTTCGCTCTTCTCTCACAAACACTATTACCCCATTTTTACACGTGGGTTTACCTATACTACTACAATGGCTAGCTTCCACCTTCACCTTAAATGGTTTTTCAGACGGCGTATCGTGAGTGTAAAACTCATGATTTTTTGATTTCAGGTATGATCCAATTATTTTATATTGCTCCAGGTTGGGAATAGTGATTTTAATCCCGATGCTGCATATTTTTGAAAAACTGGCTGCAATTTCAGCGCCAGCAGTTCAGACCTCAAAGTTCCTATATCTCTCGGTGTTGTAAAATAAGGTGGTACTTTCACTTTTTTCTCAACATTTACTTTCCTGGTAGTTGGTTCCTCCTCGGTATGGCCATCCAATAAAGCATAGCGGTTCCTTTCTAATATTGGCTCCTTGCCGGTGTCCGATCGATGTCGTTTGTTGGTGCCATGTGGTATGCCTGGGTCGGTTGACCGGGTTTTCCCCATTGTTGTAGTCCTCAAGGGCAGACAGGTAGTTGATGAATCGCAGGTAGACAATCTGAAAAGAGAAATTAATAGCTTTTTTAAAAATCAGGTAATGAATGGAGCTCCAAACACGTCCGTATCTGTCGACGGTCGGAGTGGAATGATTGAGTGGATTTCCGAGCGGCGCTCGCTTATATACCGATTGGTGATTTCAATAGCCTGTTTTGAAAGCAATTTTAAGACTATTGAAACAAGTTTTTGGATCAGAAAGTAACAAGTATAGAACGCGAAGACATTTTATCTTTCGAATGAAGTGTTTATCATACCATTTCGTTCAGTTGTTTAGGAGCTATTAACGCTCAAAATCTCGGTCTCCGGCGTAACGCTTTCGTTTTCGAAACTTTGATTTTACACCCCGGTATAGAAATGAAAGACGTAGTCCTACGTCAAAATTAGATATCTGCCCAGTTCGGAATCAAATGTTCTTACGGAGGATCCTTGTATGCAAGTAGTGACATCGGAAGAACTTTCGACAAGTTTATAGAATTTTGAAAAAATAGAGATGGATAATTAATGCTGACATCAGTTGGGATTGGTGCTTTAAACCCATCCGGCGTTAAACTGAGAGAAACATGGACTGATGTAAATTGATGTTGATTTACACAAATGTAACTACTTCTCGGTTCAATGCAGCAGTTCTTGCCGTTACATTTCACCACTTGCAAAAGGCCCTCGGATGTCCTTACGTGATGAGCAAACCAATCGACTTAACATCGTACTAATTCCACTTAATCGATTTTAGAGTTTGCGAGCTCAATACATTCTGCTTTGAGGGAATATCTGTCGATCGCTAGATTATTCCACACATCAGCTAACGATTCCCCTGCATACTTAAAATGTTTCGTTTCCAGTTGAGATCCCTCACAATCATAAGGAAGTATTGAACCTATTAACTCCCGGAGAAGAGAAGCCATCCGACGTTCAACGATTGAAAGCTCTGCGTCTTGGAGCATTTGTAGTAAAGCGTATTGGATCAAGATTCAATTGATTGAAATGATAAATCAAAAATATCTATGACCTTTTTAAAACGAGGGTTCTCGTCTGAGCAGACGGAATAAGCTCTTGTTTAGCAGCCATGACAAAATCAAGATCTGTGTTTTTGGTCTGTAAAAATCTTTTTGACGTAGGACTACGTCTTTCATTTCTATACCGGGGTGTAAAATCAAAGTTCCAAAAACGAAAGCGTTACGCCGGAGACCGAGATTTTGAGCGTTAATAGCTCCTAAACAACTGAACGAAATGGTATGATAAACACTTCATTCGAAAAAAATAAAATAAAATGTCTACGCGTTCTATACTTGTTACTTTTTGATCCAAAAACTTGTTTCAATAGTCTTAAAATTGCTTTCAAAACAGACTATTGAAATCACCAATCGGTATATAAGCGAGCGCCGCTCGGAAATCCACTCAGTTCTAATTGAACAGCGATTGAAGCATGTTGTCGCTGTTGTGGTGAAGCTCTTCGTTTATCATGAAAGCGCGGATGAACGATGTCACCAAGAGCCTATTTGTGCACCTTAGGCCAGACATGAATCCATCAGGAGGATAGTGATGCCACAAACGGTTCCTCGGGAAGATCTTGAAGCAGCCGCTACACACACATACACGCACGGAATTCTTTCCGTTTGGATGCCATTCAGCATCGAGGAAGATCCGGAAAATAATCTGCCAGTTCCTCTGGGAATTTAAAAATACATTCATGTGAAAGAGTTTATTTTGATGTTTTCTATCCATGTAACACTGTGACAAATATGTTTCAATCAAGTGCTATTAACAGATGGTTATCGAGTTAGCAATAACCACTGGTGGGCTTCCAGTATCGAGGAAAATGTGCAAATATCTAATCGTTACTGAAAATAATCGGCCAGTTCCTCTGGGAATTTAAAATTACATTCATGTGAAAGAGCTTATTTGAATGTTTTCTATCCATGTAACACTGTGACCAAATATTTTTCAATCAAGTGCTATTAACAGGTGGTTATCGAATTAGCATTAACCACTGGTGGGCTTCCAGTATCGAGGAAAATGTGGAAATATCTAATCGTTCCTCTGGGAATTTAAAATTACATTCATGTGAAAGAGTTTATTTGAATGTTTTCTATCCATGTAAAACTGTGACCAAATACATTTGGTTTTGTGATTTTTGTGGATAGCTTCTGAAAATTATTCTTCCCCATCAGTAGGATATTTTCGTATCCAATATTGGATGCATATAACCTTGTACCTCCAACGTAACGCTCTCGTTTTCGAAGTCCCCCAAATATTCATTTATTCATTCATTCAGCATGGATTCAGATTAAACTTCAAACAAAGGATCACTGAATCAACGATAGTCCTACGTCACCATTGCGGTTATACCATAGATATAACCCACTTTTTGTTTTATCTTAACTTTTTCTCAAGAAATTAGACAATTTTGATGGTATCTACGTAATGCCAGGAAACATATACACTGTAGTAAAAATACATTGCTTAATGAGGTGCAATGAGAATTTATTCAGTTACCAGGGGATGCTTGTTCACATTGGGAAACGTAAATACCTTCATTATAATATATTTGAGGTACACACAAAAATGTAATGGTAGTAATGAATTAAAATAAATAGCATAATAAAGCCAAACTGGAGAACTGTCAACGATTTAGAAGGGCACATAAAGTTACTATATAGCAATGCTTAAGATATGGCCAGGACAGAAATTTTTCATTCTAAAGGAATTTATCGGGTATGTTTTTATTTAAATTTTTATTTTTTACTCAAACTTTAGTTCTAGAGGCGAATGATCTGAAAAGTTTAAAGCCTCTTTAATTCAACATCATCATCATCAAACTTAAGTCGTTCAACCATTTGATGGTTCAGCAGCTAAAAGCTATTGTTTTGTTCTAGTCCGGTGCAGTAGTTTCTGTTTCCATATCTTCAACGTAGATATCTTCAGACGCTTTTCTAAATCTCCAAAGTCTGGTCATGGAACATCTGATTTGATGTGTCCGAATTAATCTTAGTGAATTCAGGTGTTTCAGTTTGTTCTGTTCAATTCAAACAATCAATAGCGAAACGTAGTTTAAAAAACAGTAAAATACGATTTCGGTCGTATTTGAATCCTTCTAGGTTATGTTTAACGACGGATACCATTGAGAGCGGGCGAATTCAACATTTTCAATGGTTCGAGCTTCAATGTTTCCTATTTTTTTCAATATGAAATCTGTAAATTCTGTATGTGACCTAAAACATTTGTAATTTGTATCTACAAATTCTTGGTTTAAAAGTTTTTAGGTAGAAATACAGATTATTATGTAGATATGGTAACCCTGTTCGATATGCATCTACAATGAGAGAAATAATTAGTAAATATAACGAATTTTTTGGTAAATACTACCAATCTATAGTCATTTTCGACCGTACTAATAAACACATATGTCAAGCAGAACCATGATTCGGAAGCCCAATATCGGCTACATTTTCTCGCCGAAAATGCACGTATCAGAATTATATCCTTATTATACCTCCGTATTGCCTTATGGGAACAATGAAAATGGTTAATACGCGCTTTTCTCACCAATTTTCAGATATGACAATATCCAAGCTTACTAATGTTATCGAGTAAAATATACTAATCTCTGGTAGGGATGCGGGTTTGTTGACAATATGTACAAAAAATTTGTACATTCTACTAATTTTGCATTACCAAATGTATTTAGTAGTTTTCGACCGAGGATTTTTCTAAGGGTATCGGTGCTTGCTTACTGGCTACTGTCAAACCCATGTGCTTCATCATCTTGGCTCAGAAACACACCTCATTCGGTCCCAGAATCGAAGCTAGCTGCTCAAGTATATAGCGGGCCGCACCTATGTCACATTAAGTAACGAAATCTCGACCCCATTCCCCTCCTACTCGCGGTACGTAATCTGTGCACACCGCCTTATTACAATCTGTGATTTTGTGTCCGAGTTCTACACATTCGAAACAACGCAGAATGTTAAAGGCCTCAGCAACTGAACTGTACTTTACGAATACTCATCAGACATCCATAAGTGTCATGATCAGTTTGTCATCGTTATTATTTTTTTGAACAGATGAACTTTTCAAATCCTTCAAATGTTGAGAAATACTGATTTCAATACTTCCTATCTTCTGGACTAGTAGTAGTTCATCGGAAGATCTGTTCAGTTTCTCTATTTCTCTTTCCATTGCAACTTTTATTTGGTCATCGATGTTTCTATGGACCTCGTTTAAAGAAAGTGAGAGAGAAGAGATTTTTTCTACTCTTTCTTCGCATCTACGAAGTCCAGAATACTGTGTCTGATCACGAACGTCACTTCACAGTGAAAACGAAATGAAGAGCATATAACCTTGCATACAAATCATTTTGTTTTCACCGTAGAGTGACGTTCGTGATCAGGCTCACTATCTCGCGCAAAATAACCATATCCGGAGATCCCCCCAACCTCTGCTATTTTCCAATTAGCACTGATATTCTAATGAATCTCGAAATTACATATTGATGCGTATAATCTTGTATTGTACTGTCGTTTTCACAGTCGTTTGTGTTTGTTTCATTACTCAATATATTTTCCTATTTTAGAAAAATGGCCGAAGACTTCTTCTGGTTTGCCGAGCACAGCTGGAACTACGGCCAGTATTGCATTTATCAGACGGGGTAAGATCTACGTAGGCCACGTAGGCGACTCGGCGATCGTGCTAGGTTACCAAAAAGAAAAGAAACCAATTTGTGAGGAGGATAGCAGCAAATGGGGCGCAACACTTTTGACGGTGGACCACAAACCTGAGACCTATGCGGAAAAGATGCGAATCATGAGTTGCGGAGGTAAAGTTATCACCAAATCTGGTGTACCGAGAGTGGTTTGGAATCGGCCCAGGATTGGCCATAAAGGCCCTGTCCGGAGAAGTACACCTATCGACGAAATACCATTTCTAGCAGTAGCCCGCAGTTTGGGGGACCTGTGGAGTTATAACTCGGTGATGAACGAATTTGTCGTTAGTCCTGATCCTGATGTGTCAGTAATTGAGATTGATCCTAAGAAGTACAGGTAATTAAATCACATGATCACAGCTTTTATGTCGTAAAAAAACTGGTTATATTTCCAGGTGTCTCATATTTGGTACGGACGGTCTGTGGAACGTTATGTCACCAAAAAACGCAGTGGAAATCGTACAAGCTACTGAGATGGAGAACGTTCGTATTGCCTTAGAGGGTGGCCGTGATTGGAAGAATCCCAGCAAACTTCTAGTAGACGAAGCTCTACAACGATGGAGTAAGAGCAATATGAAGGCGGATAACACATCAGTAGTGATCATTATGCTTGATCCTCCCGGACCTAGAAAACTAGACATGACATGCTCGATGAGAACGTCAACACAACCAGTTGAGTGTGAAGTCATATGTACGCAACCTAATGTGTCTTTATTTGACCATGCGAGTCGCGAGTTAATTGATATCTCACAGGTAACATGTCAAGCTTCGTCAAATCATAATAATGAAAATCTACAGCATCACTCATATTTCGAATCTGCGACACCTGCTTCATATCAAGACATTACGTATACGGAAGGATTCGATGAATCGTATAACTCATTTCTCAATATAAGTTTTAACAATGAGCATTCGTACACCAACTATGCGAGTGCAAATGGTACACAGCAATACACCATGCAACAGTACCATAATCGCCAACCACAACAACATGACGATGTTGAAGGCTGTACAACGATTCGTTCAGACGAAAATGATGAGCACAATCGAACAAACTTTGAAGATACTTATTCATTGACAAATCTTCGGACTAAATCTGAACGAGTTCTTTCCGATTCGATGCAAGCGTCTGCATCATCGTTATCATCTCCTTTGTACGCACAACAGGAGCATACAGGGAATGTTATATTAATCGAAAACTTTCATGGTTACTCACTGACACATATGTCACCCCGTCCCAACCAACAATCGTATGTCAACAGTCAGTATCACCACACTTCCTATCATCAAAGGTACGACGAACCGATAGACCGATATGATTACTATAATCATCACTACGAAGAACAAATTGGCTGCAGTTACAGTCAAAGCTATTCGTCGCGTAATTTATCAGAACATAACTATCAACGTAATGCTGACGAATATCCATATCTTGAAAAAGAAACTGATTCACCCGTTGTTGTGGAAACTATTGGTGTGGCAGAATCCGTTGAAAACGTGTGTTACGTTACGTCCCCCGCCGTAGAAAACGTTACAGTCGATCCACCGGAAGTATCGTGCGGTGAGTCCCAGCAACAGCAACATCATAGTTGGCCGGTAAACCGTTCCGAAAATCGAGATGAACAAGATGGGGCAGGTATCCAAATCAATGAGATATCATCCTCCGATCTGAACACGTTATCTACGACGCATAAAACCATATCGCAAAGCAGCATCAATCGAATAGAGGGCGACATCGAACTGGAAGCAACATCTTCAAATGTTATTTGTATGTCTGCCGAAGTTTGTTCCACTGCGAGTAACACTGCCCGAATAGAGCGAAAAAAAAGAAAATCCGGTAAATCTTTCAAAAATATGGTGAAAATCGTTTACGAAACCCGCAGCAATCAGAGGTCCCATCGAACGAAAGCCCAACAGGAGAACTTCAACAGTAAAACGATCCGAAAGAAGTTTACCAAGTTTCTACGGAAAAACGCAACGGTTCGGAGTGTTCTCGGTTTCAAAAAATCTAGCAAATCCGGCAACTTCAGTTCTATGGATAACAGTGGCGCCGATGCCAGTAGTAACAGTATAAATACAAAAGGTGCCAGAGAGCAAACCTGCGTGGAGAAACGTGTATTACGGTCCATGGACCAGATTAAAGTTCGGACGTGTCGAACAGTCGAAAGTACCAGTCCGATTGACGTGAGAAATCACGCCGCCATTCAGCAAAAATCGAATCAACCCGCAACCGAAACTGTGCGTAAAATATCCAAACGACAGATTTTACTGCGAAAAGTTACATTGGATGCGAAACGGGTAAGACGCTGATGATGATGACGATGATGATGGTAACGATCCAAAGAATGGGCTATGAAAAGGTCGTTATTATCTTCAATAGCTACATTTGAAAACGACTGAAATGTAATAAGTTTGGAAGGTATATGTATATTGTGTGTGTGTGCTTTAAGAGGACCTTTTCTCCCCGCGGACTAGAACACACCAAAAAGGCCATGAAATTCTGCACCAGGCAGGGCGTGTACAGACTTCAAAATGGGAAATTTCCATCTTTTATCGCATGTGATAGCTATATGACAACTGTTATTCTTCAAATGAAATCCACGGACCTTTTCGAATCCACTGGGTGTATTTCAAAAACCCAACAAACTGCCTGCGAGGAAAAGAGTTGTTTTAAATGTATTGTTTTCTTTTAATGATTCGTACAAATTTCATCCACTGATCATCACCACGGACAGATCAATGTTCCACATATGTATAAAAAATGTCTCGCGTAGCAAAAGTGTTGCATATATACTTATATAGTTAGGGCTTACCGTTTCGATCTTACATTTAGTCTATAGTATGTGCGTGTGTGTAATTTTCTCTCTCCGGAACATTAGTAGGTTTTCCGTTTCAATATAAGCGGTGTAATTTCGGTATATAAATTAAATTAATTAGAAAATGCACCTTTCTATCGTAGTTTGTGACGAATAAGAGCAAATTTACTTTGAAAAGTGCCTATAAGACATGTAACAATGTCTTTCACAAGTTATCCAGTTTTTTTTGCAGATTGTATGATTTATTGGATGCATCTACTTCGTGATAGATTATATTATGTATGATGTAAGTAGCATAATTGTGTATCTGTCTAGGGTCAGTGTGGATGTAAATAGAAGAGTTTGCTTATAAATAACGTATAGTAATGAACGTTAAAAATACCTAGAAGAAACTCGATTGCATGTACAAATGATGTGAAATGTAGTATATATTTTTGAAACAATAAAGCATATTGCTCACAAAAGATGTTCTTAAGGTTGAAAGAGTTATCCTGATCGAGGCTTATATCACTTTTGCCCATCACTTCACTTATATCACTTTTGCCCAGTATTCCCATCATGCTGCGAGCCTATGTACTGGAATCAGTAAAAGCTCAATTTTCAAACTGCGGACCCATAACGCTCTAGCAGCTCTAACCAGGCATCGGAACACTCGCATCCAGCGATGCCAATGTTCCAGTTTAAACTGGATTATTCCAGTTTTTTTTTCCTCGGTCCAGTTTTACAGTTGAACCCTGAAATCTTCCAGTTTTTTAAAAATATTGTCCAGTTTCATCCAGTTTTTTCATATGGTTGGTTCCTTTTTCTGAGTTTCTGTAAAATATATTCATTATGCATAAACATTATCCCTCCCTCACCCTTCCTATTCCTTGGCCAATTTTGTTTTTTGACACTTTTCGTTCGATCGATCCAAAGTGTATCTTTTCTTTTCTTACGCACTCTCAGTGTTATTTTTCTCCTGCTTAAACATCCGAAAATCAATACGGTTAACGCGCAGTGCGTGTGGTTCCTTACCAAGCAGCAACGTGCTACAATATCTTTGAGTTTATATAAATATTAGATGTTCTAGGTCCTCCAAAACATTCTGATGTTCAGACCAATTGATCTACAATGTCCATAACAAAAAAAAAAGAATACCCAAAAATGGTTCATAGAGCCCGCGTGCTGTGCTGGCTTTGAGTTTATATAACGTCTTAACATCAGACGTGATAGGTCCTCCAAATCATTCTAAAAGTCAGAAGATCATAGTGTCAATGTGCTCCATGTTTTTAATTGATATGAATATGAAAACCAAGTAATCTTCCTTCCGTTTACATCCGTTTACATCAATCGACCATTTGACGAAATGAAAATCCGAAAATCTCATGTGTTACAACATACGGGTGCTTCGACAACTCGCAAGCAGATCGGTCGAACCTATATTTGATCCGATACAGGTGTTGTTAGGTTTAGTAAAATTGAAATATGCCTGTACTAGATTATCTTGGTTTTCTATAATTCTCATGGTATAAAACGGCAACCGTTAAAGCTCTACTACTTTGTTTATCGCTTTGTTATAAAACTTTCTTGGTAAATTCTTATTATATTGAATATATTATAGTTTCCGGAAATTTGAGCACGTTCCTCTCAATTCGCGAGTTTGGTGTTTTATTAAGAGTAAATCCCCATTTTTATCCCGTCAATTTGTTCAACACAACGTATTCGGGTCCTATACCGCAGTTTAAGTGGATGAGTAGCAACTATCATCATTGTATACTTGTCGTTCCCACGCTCCCACGTCATCCCGATATTCGCTGAACGGACTTCCGATTACCTGCAATTTGGATAGCGTCAAATCCCCATCCCCTGTGTCGATACCCCGGAGGCTGTATCCAACATTACTGGTGCCGTGACCAGGATCCCCATCGGAAAGTCCCAGCGTATTTTTGGTTCACATGTGGAACATAACCCCAACCAATTAAGAGCATCGCTATTTTGTATACATCCCGTCGGACGACTATCGTCGTATACTGCTGTTCCCGCTTGTTTAATTTATACAAGGCCTCCTGAAATCGGAGGTACAAGGTTAGTACCGTTCCAAACACTTAAATCCCTCTTTTGCGGTACTTCTGGGTCTTCCTTCGACCGTTTCAGCTCGACATTGGAATCTAACCTCGAATCGCGTACGAGTGTGAACACTCAGCTCGCGAGAAGCAGCGATACCTACGGAAGGCATAAGAAGCCTCGTGAGAGTGGAGGTACCAGCTCATTGGAATCGATCCCACTGTATTCGTCGTCATGGCCGATAAGAAACTGAAAGCCAAAGAATTAAAGCGAAAAAACGTCGTAGAAGGATTGAAGCGCATAGAGGATTTCTTGAAGAAGTATGATCCAACCCAGCATGCCCGGGAAGTCGGTTTGAGATTGGAACGATTGGAGAAACTGATGGAAGTCTTCGAAGCAGTTCAATCTGAATATGAGCTGCTCGATGAAACGGAAGAATTCATGAAGGGGAACTTGGAGTGTCGTGCTAAGATCGAGGAACAATATTTCCGCGTAAAGGCTGGTTTGTTGACGAGAATGCCCGAGGTTGCCACACCGTTATCGTCCGCTGTATCCTCTATGAATGTACAACCGCCCACTTCGTCTCCGCTATCTAATGTGAAGTTGCCCACGATCACGTTACCGGAATTTACCGGCGATTTTAATGATTGGCTTACCTTTCATGACACATTTGTGTCGATGATTCATACGTCGAACGAGATTTCATGCGTGCAGAAATTCCACTATCTCAGGGCCGCATTGAAAGGAGAGGCTGCGAATTTAATTCAATCGATCACAATCACCGCCAATAACTACGCTGTAGCTTGGGAAACGCTAGTACAACGATATTCCAACAAGATTTTGTTGCGGAAGAAACATATTCGGGCGCTTTTGAAGTATCCCAAGATACCCAATCATTCCGTCGAAGCTTTACACAAAATAGTGGATGAATTTCAGAGGCACACGAAGGTGTTAGAGCAGCTAGGCGAACCTATCGCCCAGTACAGTTCCATATTAATGGAAATTCTGGAGGACAAGTTGGACGACGCCTCTCTAGCGGCTTGGGAGGAATCCATTTCATCGGATCAGCAGCCAACCTATGAAAAAATGATAGAATACCTGCAGAAAAGAGCTCGTGTATTGGAGACCATTCTCATTAATCGACCGAATCCGTCGTCGTTATTATCGAAGCCCGCAGCTGGAAGTTCAGGAAGTAAGAAGCACTATCATCCCCGCCTGAATATTAACGCTGCAGTAACGGACGGAGCATCTGGAAAAATATTTCCAATGTGCCCTGCTTGCGAGAAGCAAAAACATCCGCTCGTGGATTGCGCTGTGTTCAATGGAATGAATGTGGCAGCTCGATTGAAGGTGGTGTATGATAAACGACTCTGTAGTAATTGCTTCCGGAATGACCATTATGCGAGACGCTGCCGCTCCAAGTTCAGCTGTAAGCATTGCTCCAAGCGGCATCATTCGATGATTCACCCAGGACCGGCCGAGAATCGTCAAGCTGATGCAGACATAAGAAACCAGATGACAATGCCCTCCTGTGAAAATCAACAGCCGAGTCCAAATCCAATGGTATCTGCTGTTGCTGCCGCAGTACCTACTATTGATACGTACACTAGCTTAGTGCTAGCGAATCCCGCAGTGAAGGTGACTCACACGAATGTATTATTGTCAACGGTTGTTCTATTGGTCGTCGATCCATACGGACAAGAACACGTCGCCCGAGCGTTGCTGGATTCTGGCTCGCAGCCGAATGCCATCAGCGAGCGTTTATGTCAGCAGTTACACCTAGCCCGCAGACCAATCAACATCCCAATATCTGGCATAGATGGTACAGTCACGAATGCCAAGCATCAAGTGCAGGCAGAAATACGTTCCCGAGTTTTCCCATTCCAGCAAACACTAGACTTCTTAGTCCTACGTAGAGTAACATGTGATACACCTCCCGTTTCATTCAATACGTCGTGCTGGAAAATTCCAGAAACTCTACCGTTGGCTGACCCCGAATTCAACGTGACTCATCGTATAGATATGATACTTGGAGCAGCACAATTCTTCGATTTTATCCGTGAAGGAAAAGTTCGTTTGGCGGTCAATCTCCCCATGCTGATAGAAACCGTATTCGGTTGGATAGTGTCTGGTATCGTAAAGGAAACGAACGAAGCGGAACGAATCCCGGTAGCTTGTCATGTGGCGACAGTTACACCCGTGGACCAATTGCTCGAACGGTTTTGGAGAGTAGAGGAGATTAACGGATCAAATTTTTCGCTCGATGAGCAACGATGCGAGGAACTATTCAGAGAAACTGTATCCAGAGATGCCGATGGTCGATACATCGTTAAAATGCCGAAGCAACCACAGTACGAGAAAATGATTGGCGCTTCGAAAACGAGCGCTTTCCAACGGTTTCGCTGGTTGGAGCGAATGTTGGAGAAGAAGAAGGAATTAAAGTCACAATACCACGACTTCATGAGAGAGTATCTCGCATTAGGCCACATGCGCGAGGTTCCAGTGGATGATGATTGCCGTCTTCTTGAATGTTACCTCCCGCACCATCCCGTCGTAAAGGAATCGAGCTCCACGACGAAAGTGCGAGTAGTGTTTGATGGTTCTGCTAAGACGAGCACTGGGAAATCCCTAAATGATTCTCTTCTCGTGGGTCCAGTTGTCCAAGACGACATCGTTACAATTATCGTGAGGTTTCGACAGTTTCCAGTTGCCCTAGTGGCAGACGCCGAAAAAATGTATCGCCAAGTGTGGATGAACCCTATAGACCGGCGACTGCAGAGAATCGTATTCCGCTTCGACATAAGCCAACCCATCAAGATCTACGAGCTAGCTACAGTCACATACGGTCTAGCCCCATCATCGTTTCTAGCTACGCGTACATTATTGCAACTGGTGAACGACGAAGGTGCAGCCTACCCAAATGCAAGCAAGGCAGTCAAGAAGAACATTTATATGGATGACTACATAGGTGGTGAATTTTCTATCGAAGCTGCAATTCAACTTCAATCGGAGCTAATGCAGTTGATGCAGAAAGGTGGATTCCGTCTACGCAAGTGGGTTTCAAATTCACCGGATGTGTTGGCCAAAATACCTCAGGAGCTTCTCGGCACTCAGTCTGCTCTCAAGTTCGATCAGGACGAAACGATAAAAACTCTCGGAATACTCTGGGAACCGGAGGCTGACGTATTTCGATTTAACGTATCCGTTTCTTTGGAGTCTCGAGAGGCAACGAAGCGCAGCATATTGTCGGCCATTGCACAACTCTTCGATCCACTGGGTCTGGTGTCCCCGGTCATTGTACAGGCGAAAATAATGATGCAGCACCTGTGGCTTTTGTCGTTGAATTGGGATGACCAGGTGACGCCGGAGATGCAACGAAAATGGGACCGTTTTTGTCAGCAACTACCACAACTTTCCGATTTTCGCATTGATCGATGCGCTTTCATGTCCCATTTAAACAATGTAGAAATACACACGTTCGCGGACGCCTCAGATGCAGCATACGGGGCATGCGTGTACGTGCGTTCCGAAGCTACGGATGGTAGTATCAAAGTGAGCTTGCTAGCATCCAAATCGAGGGTTGCCCCTCTTAAATGTTTGAGTATCCCCCGGCTTGAATTATGTGCTGCACTTGTCGGTGCCCGTTTGTATGAGAAATTGATCCTCGCCCTAGATGTTCCTATAAAAGCTAGCCACTTTTGGAGTGATTCGACGGTTGTTTTGCAATGGATGAAATCCCCCCCTCGAACATGGAGGACATTTGTGGCAAATCGTATTTCTGAGATTCAGTCCACTACTCATGGTTCGAAATGGATGCACGTTGCTGGGGAGGAGAACCCAGCAGACTTAGTATCACGAGGAGTGTCAGCAAACGAGCTAGTAACCAGCGACAAGTGGAAATATGGTCCTAGCTGGCTTCGCAAGCCTAAATCCTCATGGCCTTCGCAAGTGTATGAAGCAATTGATTTCCCTGTGGAGGAACTCGAGCAGAAAAAGACGGCTATACTGGCAACGATCACAGCATCACCCAATTCTCTATTTCTACGATATTCACGCTATCTTCGATTATTGAACTTGGTCGGATTCGTTCTTCGTTTTGCAAGGAATGCGCGATGTAAACCCGAAAATCGATACCGTGGCAAAGTGTTAGACGCTGCAGAGATTATGGCTGCGAAACTCGTGTTGTCCAAGCTTGTACAAAAGGAATCGTTTCCCGACGAACTTAAACTGCTTCAACTAGGCAAGCGTGTATCCAGTAAATCGAAGCTGCGTTTGATGAATCCCTACCTGGATGCCGATGGCCTTATACGCGTTGGTGGCCGGCTGCAGCGTTCGAGGGAAGCTTTCGACGTACTGCATCCTATTGTCCTACCTGGTTTTCATCCCTTTACGAGACTGGTCATCAAGCATCATCATGAAAAGCTGGTTCATAGCGGAATTTCGACAACACTAGCCGTCGTAAGAGATGAATTTTGGCCCCTCAGTGGCCGAAGAGCTGTGACAAGCGTACTTCGTAAATGCTTTCGATGCTGCAGAGCAACTCCTCATCCGATTGAGCAGCCAATTGGCCAACTGCCAGCCGCTCGTGTTACAGCGGGTGAAGCTTTTGAATGCACCGGCGTCGATTATTGCGGGCCAATTTATCTGAAGCCCGCGCAACGAAAAGCTCCATCGAGAAAAGCTTATATATGTGTATTAATTTGCCTAAGTACGAAGGCAGTTCATTTGGAGCTGGTAGGTGATCTTTCTACTACTACGTTCCTAATGGCTCTGAATCGTTTCATTTGGAGAAGGAATAAGCCAAAACACATCTACTCCGATAACGGGACAAATTTTATTGGAGCGAAAAATGCCCTACATCAACTATATTGTATGCTCCAGCCAGGCTCTGCACAAGACAACATCAAACAGAATCTTGCGCAGGACGGTATCCAGTGGCATCTAATCCCTCCCCGGGCACCAAACTTCGGCGGACTATGGGAAGCCGCGGTGAAGGTGGCCAAGAAACAGCTTGTGAGACAACTCGGCGACGCATTGCTGACCTACGAAGAATTGGTTACCGTGCTCGTGTCCATAGAAGGAAGTATGAATTCTCGTCCTCTAATGCCGTTGTCGGATGATCCCAACGATTGCCGCGCATTAACACCATCACACTTTCTGGTCCGGAATATGATCCGACCGCTTCCCGAACCTGATGTTCGCAACATTCCACTGAATCGTTTGGGACAGTATGAGCGACTCCAATCCTATTCGCAAAGGTTCTGGCATCAGTGGAGAAGCGAATACTTGAAGGAATTGCAGGTGCTGTACAAAACCAATCCCAAGCAGTTTAAAATCGACGTTGGCAGCATAGTTATCTTGAAGGACGACGCTCTACCCCCAGCTAGATGGCCTCTAGCTCGGGTCGTTGACACGCATCCTGGACCAGATGGTATTACACGTGTGGTAACTCTGAGGACATCCGGAGGAGAATTTAAGCGCGCTGTTTCGAAAATTTGTGGACTACCATGTGCTGAAGATTAATTAGGTTTTTGAAATATGTAATTATTAGTATTAGTAAGCAAAATAAGTTAAATGTTTGAAATGAATTTCAAAAGGTGGCCGGTATGTTAGGTTTAGTAAAATTGAAATATGCCTGTACTAGATTATCTTGGTTTTCTATAATTCTCATGGTATAAAACGGCAACCGTTAAAGCTCTACTACTTTGTTTATCGCTTTGTTATAAAACTTTCTTGGTAAATTCTTATTATATTGAATATATTATAGTTTCCGGAAATTTGAGCACGTTCCTCTCAATTCGCGAGTTTGGTGTTTTATTAAGAGTAAATCCCCATTTTTATCCCGTCAATTTGTTCAACACAACGTATTCGGGTCCTATACCGCAGTTTAAGTGGATGAGTAGCAACTATCATCATTGTATACTTGTCGTTCCCACGCTCCCACGTCATCCCGATATTCGCTGAACGGACTTCCGATTACCTGCAATTTGGATAGCGTCAAATCCCCATCCCCTGTGTCGATACCCCGGAGGCTGTATCCAACAGGTGTTTTTTCTACATCCGTTTCTAGTGTGTATTTTTTCATCTGGTGCGCTGCGAGCGAGTAAAGCTCATAAAAAGTGGTGCGCCATCGAGACAATCCGGCAGCAAGTCACATCATCACACACGCTACACAGCAGCGGGGCAAGTAGAAGTTTATTTTCCTCTTACCTCTTCCATCATTCTGTATAGCTTCTGTGCTCGATTTATACCATTGTTTATCATTGTGTTTATCATATCGGCAAGCGTTGGCATTAGGGGTGTTCATTTCTTACATCACCGTTGAACTTTTATTGGAACTTTTTTCATTTTCAAATTAAACATAATAACAAAAATTGAAATAAATAAAATTTTCAACAATAACTTATATAGAAATATAATTTCTTTTACTAATTTATATTTTCCAAATTATTATATTCTGTTCATATCGAACAGTTGTCTACTTCTTCGTTTTTATTAATATGGCAGAGGGCGGGGAGGATCCCCCACCCACGCCAAAGAATATATCAGATAATGAACCTCCTCCTGAAGAGCAGGAGGATGAAACAGAAGATGAGGAGGAAAATTCTGTATACGAAATAGAAAGCTCTGAAGATGAGGAAAAAGACGAGAAGCAGGATTTTCGTCTAAAAGAATACCCTGATGGCGCCAAAGGCCCATTTTTCGTATACTTTAGACGAAAATCCAAACCTCTTAACGTCATTCGCATCTCAAAAGAGTTGACACAGAAATTTTCCGAAGTTACCGAGATTACTCGGATGGGGCCAGACAAATTACGAGTTGTTGTCTCCAGCAGAACCCAAGCGAATGAAATAACGCGCTGTGATCTCTTTGCGATCGAGTATCGCGTATACGTACCCTGTTGCAACGTTGAAATAGACGGTGTAATAAACGAAAAAGGTTTGACTCGAAAAGAGATACTCGATGGTGTCGGTCGCTTCAAGAACTCTTCACTTAAAAGTGTGAAGATTCTTGCATGCGATCGACTGAAATCTGTGTCACTTAAAAATGACAAAAGAGTTCTCAATCGGACAAACTCTTTTCGTGTGACATTTGAGGGTTCCGCCCTTCCAAACTACGTTGCAATAGGTGCACTTCGTTTACCTGTTCGGTTGTTTGTACCCCGGGTAATGAAATGCAACAAATGTATGCAACTCGGTCACACGGCCGCCTATTGTTGCAACAAAAAACGTTCCGCAGATTGTGGAGAGAGCCATGATGAGAATCCTTGCCCGAAAGAGCGCAAGTGTCTTCATTGCGGCGGGACTCCTCATGATCTTACTCAATGCCCGGTGTACATACAACGAGGGGAAAAAATCAAGCGTTCCTTAAAAGAACGTTCCAAGCGGACTTATGCAGAAATGCTTAAGAGTCCCGTTCCAACGACTCAGGACAATCCCTACTCCATTCTGCAGAACGACGAGCCTGTTGCTGACGCTCCCAATGCAGGAAGTTCCGGTACATCGCAGGGTGCCATCAGGAAAAGAAAAATTACTTCTTTTCCATCACTCCCCAGAAAGAAAACCGAAACTTCCCAAGTTGGAATGAAAACTCGAATCGAACGTGCTGAGAATAGACCGAAGCAAGTACCTCCTGGTTTAAGCGGTTCTTCTACGCACCAGGGGTCCTCAGCACTTCCCGGAGCAGCACCCAACACGTCTGCTCCTTTTTCGCGGTCGAGGCAACAGCCACAATCTGGCTTGCTTGCGCTTTCTGACCTGGTGGACAACATTTTAAATGCTTTAAATATAAATGACCCTCTTAAAAGCATAGTATTATGTTTGCTTTCGATTGTGAGAACATTTTTGAAAGAAAAATGTGGTTTTTTGGCAGCGTTCATTTCCCTCGATGCCTGATTCAGGGCAAGAGGTCAAGGATTTGACCACTGTAATACAGTGGAATTGCAGAAGCATCATTCCTAAACTAGATCAGTTTAAATTTTTAATGTATTTTCTCTCTGTGAAACATGGCTTTCTTCAGCCGATGAGCTGAATTTCCACGATTTCAACATTATTCGCCTCGATCGAAATGACTCGTTTGGTGGCGTACTATTGGGGATTAAAAAATGTCACTCCTTCTATAGAGTCACTCTCCCATCGATGACAGGCATTGAAGTTGTTGCTTGCCAGACACAAATCAATGGCAAAGACCTCTGCATTGCTTCGATATATATCCCTCCCAGAACTACGGTAGGCGGCCATCAGTTCTTTGATACTATCGAGGCAATGCCGGAGCCGCGGTTAATCTTAGGTGATTTCAACTCCCATGGAACAGCATGGGGATCACTCTACGATGACAACCGTGCCACTTTGATTTATGATCTGTGCGACAACTTCAAATTAACAGTTTTGAATACTGGGGAAGCAACTAGAATAGCCAACCCTCCTGCACGGGCAAGCATGCTAGACATATCTCTATGCTCTTCTTCGTTATCCCTGGATTGCATGTGGAAGGTAATCCAAGATCCCCACGGTAGTGATCACCTACCAATAATTTTATCGATCGCTAATGAATCAAGCTTTCGTGAGTCAGTCAATATTTCGTATGACCTCACGAAGAATATTGACTGGAGAACATTTGCGGAAATAATATCTGAAGCAATTGTTTCAATGCATGAACTTCCTCCACTCGAAGAGTATAACTTTATATCGAGTTTGATTTACGAAAGCGCACTTCAAGCTCAAAAGAAACGTGTACCGGCTACCACTTTCCGACGTCATCCTCCATCACTTTGGTGGGACAAGGAATGTTCAAAGGTCTACCTTGAAAAATCATCCGCTTTCAAAAAATTCAGGAAAACTGGATTAGTGGAATGGTTCCTAAAGTACCAAGCTCTAGAAGCCAAACTAAAAGGTTTGATTAAAGCAAAAAAGCGTGGATATTGGCGGAAGTTCGTCAATGGTTTGTCAAGGGAGACCGCTATGAGCACTCTTTGGAATACGGCTAGGAAAATGCGTGGCTGGAACCATACAAACGAAAGTGAGGAATACTCTGACCGTTGTATTTTTAACTTTGCAAGGAAGGTTTGCCCCGACACCGCTCCTGCACAATACGTCGTACGCGACATTCCACTTCAAAGCGATTATGAGAATTTTTCGATGGTGGAATTCTCAATTGCCCTTCTCTCATGTAACAATTCAGCTCCGGGGTCGGACAAGATTAAATTCAACTTGTTGAAGAATCTTCCCGACTTGGCAAAACAGCGTTTGCTGAACTTGTTTAACAAGTTTCTGGAGCTGAATATTGTCCCGCATGACTGGAGACAAGTGAGAGTGATAGCCATACGGAAACCCAACAAGCCGGCTTGCGATCACAACTCGTATAGGCCGATTGCAATGTTATCCTGTATTCGTAAATTGTTAGAGAAAATGATTCTACTTCGTTTGGACAAGTGGGTCGAAACGAACAATTTGCTGTCAAATACGCAGTTTGGCTTCCGCCGAGGTAAAGGGACAAATGATTGTCTCGCGCTGCTATCTTCTGAAATCCAAATCGCATTTGCTCGCAAAGAACAAATGGCTTCCGTTTTTCTCGATATCAAAGAAGCATTTGATTCAGTTTCCATGGAAATTCTCTCAGAGAAGCTTCATAATCGTGGACTTTCACCAATTCTCAATAATTTCCTGTACAATTTACTGTCAGAAAAGCACATGATTTTCTCTCATGGCAGCTCGAAATCTTCTCGTTACAGTTTTATGGGCCTACCACAAGGCTCCTGCCTAAGCCCCCTCTTGTACAGTTTTTACGTCAATGATATGGATGATTGTCTAACAAGAGACTGCGCGTTGAGACAACTTGCAGACGATGGAGTTATTTCCATCACGGGTACTAATCCCGTCGTTCTGCAAAAGTCGTTGCAAGATACCCTGAACAATCTGTTCACGTGGGCCCTCAAGCTGGGTATCGAATTCTCTACGGAGAAAACTGAAATGGTCGTTTTTTCTAGGAAGCACGAACCCGCCCAATTCCAGCTTCACCTATCCGATAAAACGATCCAACACTCTATGTTTTTCAAATACCTGGGTGTATATTTTGATTCTAAGTGTACCTGGGGGAGACACATTGCGTATTTGAAACAGAAATGCCAGCAAAGAATCAATTTTCTCCAAACAATTACCGGAACATGGTGGGGTGCCCATCCAGGAGACCTCATCCAGTTGTACAAAACAACGATATTATCAGTGTTAGAATATGGCAGTTTTTGCGTCCGATCAGCTGTCAGGATTCATATTCTCAAGCTGGAGAGGATACAATATCGTTGCTTGCGTATAGCCATGGGGTGTTTGCATTCGACACATACGATGAGTCTCGAAGTTTTGGCAGGAGTACCCCCACTTACTCTTCGGTTCACAGAATTATCCTCCAGATTTCTCATCCGTTGCAAGATCATGAATCCATTGGTGATTGATAACTTCGAAAATCTACTCCAACTGACTCCTCAGTCAAGTTTTATGTCTTTATACCATGAGTACCTTACCCACGACGTGCACCCTTCACCAGGCATCTCCAACCAAGATTGCTTCCCATACTTTTGCAATTCCTCTGTCATTTTTTATCTGTCCATGCGACAAAAAATCCATGGAATCCCAGATCACCTACGCTCCGATTCTATTCCGCCGATATTTTCGGCAGAATATGGGAAAGTTAGATCTGATAAAATGTTCTTTACTGACGGTTCATTCATAAACGGGTCCACTGGCTTCGGCATCTTCAATGAAAATTCCAGTGCCTCTTTCAAACTCAAAGATCCTTGTTCCGTGTATGTCGCTGAACTGGGTGCGATATATTACGCATTAGGGATCATTGAAACATTGCCCATCGATCACTATTTTATTTTTTCAGACAGTCTCAGCTCAATAGAGGCAATCCGCTCAATGAAAGTTGATAAATGCTCATCTTATTTCCTAACAAGAATAAGACAACTATTGAGTGTTTTGGTCGAAAATTTATTCAAGATTACCTTAGCATGGGTTCCCTCTCATTGCTCGATTCCGGGGAATGAGAAAGCGGACTCGCTAGCTAAGGTGGGCGCTTTAGAAGGCACACTTTTTGAAAGGCAAATTGCTTATAATGAATTTTTCCACATTCCTCGTCAGCACACGCTCGTAAGTTGGCAGCGCATGTGGAGTGAAGATGAGTTCGGTCGTTGGTTACACACGATTATCCCTAAGGTCTCGACGAGTGCATGGTTCAAGGGATTGAATGTAGGTCGTGATTTCATTTGCGTGATATCTCGGCTTATGTCCAATCACTACAACCTAAACGCGCATCTCTATCGTATTGGGCTCGCAGCAAACAATCTTTGTGATTGTGGCGATGGCTACCACGACATCGAGCATGTTGTCTGGTCGTGTATCCGGTTCCATGCTGCTCGCTCTCAGCTCTCTAGAGCACTGAGCACAAGGCAGACAATCGGATATCCCCGTCCAGGATATCTTAGGTAGCCGTGATCCTGATCTTCTGCTTCATCTATACCTGTTCCTCAGAAACGCCGATGTCAACGTTTAATGATGTTTCCTTCGTTGTGTCCCCGTTTCATATCCCTCCTATCCAAACGATAAACTTTTACTTAGTCGCGGCAATACATACACACACTCTTTACAGATACACGGGCCAAAGGTTGTGCAGTCCACTGATCATTCAACAAGAGCCAAAGGTTTTACCGCTTATGACAACTCTACACGAGCTGATGATTGCGCCGGCTAGTGACCATTCTACCCTGGATTCCTCGAGTGAAGAAAGACGCACCACGCTAGATATGGGGTACAGACTAGGCGGGCGTTGCTGATTAATGGTCAGCTGCATCCCAATAGGAGGTATCCCGTGTCGGCACACGTACAGAGCATCGAAGACTGCAACATACCAATTATGAGAACACTTGTAATACTAACCTCGAGCCAACCGCGAGTAATCGGTTACATATTACTAACATAGTTGTAAGCAAGCATTGTCGAAATATTGAACTCCCGACCCCGTTAGGCTGACGTCATATGAGCCTTAATAAAAATATATATTTTGGATAAAAAAAACATACGGGTGTGACATGTGCATTCCACATGTCATTTTCATGCTTCTAAATTTTACATCTACAGCAAAGTGCACCAGTGGGCATTGAACCTTCAGTTCAATTGCCTGCACAAAAATTGTCAGCGTTTACAGCGACGAACGAAAGTGTCGCATTTCATCTTTACTGAACCTCGCTGTTACCATGTGTACAGTCATGGTTTTTTCGAGGTTTCTATCTTTGTCTCTTTCACATGCACATCGATCCCGATTGGTGATCGTGTACATAGCATTTACATAAATCGGTGCTTCAGGCGTCTCAATCGGGACTCTTGTAAAAAACTTCCAGGAACAATAAAGGCATTCCAGTTTAACCGAGCAACGGACGTAGTCGTGATTCGCTATAAGATATCACAGCACTAAAACCGTAGTCGACGCGATGTTGCTACATGGCGACCCGCGAACAGGGTCTTACCTGCAAATAATCGTGAAAAGTATCTCAAGCGATTTCGAATAGTAATCGTTCAGCTCTAACCCCATAGTGAAATCTAAGTTCTTCGGTCAAGTGAAAAGTGGAAAATTGGGCAAATCAAGCTCGAAACATGCACAAAATACGGGTGACCCTCAGGTCAACATCCTCAACCGGTTAGATGTGCATGAAGAATTATACCAAGACCATGACTTTAAATTGATAGTGATTTTGTGCATCGTGGGGTTGAATCTAGCTATCACCCTATACGAAATGTATAAAAAACATACTCGCAATCAGGCGCTGAAAGTTGCCAAGTCCATTGCCAACCTACAAAGTGTGTAAGGTGTGATACCGATATTCTGCACTATACCAACAAGTGTTATCACAGTCCAAACAAAAAGACTAAAGTAAAGTGACGTGAAGAAGACTAAACAAACATTAATGCGCCCTGCATCGCAAATAAAATAATGCAAACAGTGTTATACGAGAAAATAAAATCGAAAAAAACGGTGACAGAAGGAGAGCACATCCACCGTTCAAAGAGCTACCGGCAACAAGGAGCGGCTCCAACAAAGGGCTACCAGCAACTTGGAGCGGCCCCACCAAAGAGACAATCCTCATTTTGTTTCATGCAACCGCAACCCGCAACCTGGATCGTCCCTAACGACGACCACCGCAGCTCATACTTAAGCGCACTGCGAAGGAAAAACAGTTAAGCGGACAACCAATACGACAACGATGTAAGTTAAAACAAACGAATAATAATAATAAAATAGTGTTAAGTCGCTAGACAAAATTTTTAAATATATGGACCTAGTAGATGCACTGCTAGCAAGCCTAAAGAAAACCTTAGTAAATTTAAAGAAAAGCCCAAACAGACGATATAGGAGATTAACATTATTAAAAAAGTTAAATAACAGCAGACAAGTTTATGACGAGATATTAAATATAATTGAACTGTTTGAGGAAAGTAGACAAATTTTTCTCGTAAAGGCAGCACGAATATTATTCGGCGAAATAAAGACTTTTATAGATGCTAGACTCGACCAAAATCATTTAATTTCGTTCAAAACATTAGGGAAAGTTGTGTTGTGGTTCATAAAATTATATAAAAACAATATGACCACAAACACGGAAATTATAAAAATAGCATCGACCCTGATCCCACAATACAATGGGTCAGTCGACAAACTACCGGCGGTACTTTCCGCACTATCTGCGTTAAAAACACTTGTTTCAGATACGAACAAAGTTGCGGCAATCCAAGTTGTGCTTTCACGCCTTGAAGGCAAAGCACGAGTGGCGGTGGGAGACAATCCCGCCACTGTAGATCTATCCATGTAACACTGTTATTATTATTAAATCGTTTATTTTTACAGGCTCAGTTACATAAATTTAAAGGAGCCAAACTCCTGACTTTATTGGTACAAGTATATATAAACATTTTTCCTTAATTCTAATGTTAATGGTGTAGAAAACCGATTACTCGCGGTCTACTCGAGTTTAGAAGGGTGACATATTTTCTTCAGGAAAAGGAAAGGATAAAAGGATATGTTGACAATGTTCACTCTCACATTCACACACACATTAATTACACTCAATTCTTAAGCCTATCTTATATCTAATATGTATTTACATTTCTCCTTATTCTATTGTTAATAAGAAGGGATTTGATTTCTCGCGAAGGAAAAGGAAAAGGAGAATATAAGGATATAAGGACAATCAGACACGAAGATCGATAACTTTTAGGAAGACATATATTTGGGACATGTAATCAAGGTCTAAACCAGCCAACACATCTCTCACCGGCACATTGGGCTGCCTTCCTCTAGCCCGAAGAGAGTTTTCTAAATTCGATCTGGCAACAAGATACTCCTCGCACGACCAAACAACGTGTTCGATGTCGTGGTAACCTTGGCCACAGGCACAGATATTGCTGTCGGCAAGATCAAAACGAAAGAGTAGCGCGTTTAACGAACAGTGATTGGACATGAGTCGGGAGAAGGTGCGAATAAAGTCCCGACTCAAGTCCAGACTTTTGAACCATGGTTTAAGGCTAACCTTGGGGATAATTGAGTGGAGCCACCGGCCCAATTCATCTTCGTTCCATTTGCGTTGCCAGTTAACGATGGTATTTTTACGAACTAAAGAATAAAATTCATTGAAGGCGATTTGACGCTGATAAATTTCGCCTTCAATTGCACCTACCTTTGCCAATGAGTCAGCCCTCTCATTACCCAGAATTGAGCAATGTGAAGGGACCCAGACAAAGGTAATGACATAACAGCGTCTGGTTAAAGCACTCAAAATTTCTCGTATTCTCTCAAGGAAGTACGGCGAGTGCTTTTCCGGCCTCACTGAACGGATAGCTTCGAAAGAGCTAAGACTATCCGTTACAATGTAATAGTGTTCAACAGGTCGTGAGGCGACGCTGTCCAGCGCCCAGTGTATTGCTGCCAATTCAGCAATATATACTGAGCAAGGATACTGAAGACTGTGTGAGGTGCTAAAAAATACGTTGAACACTCCAAATCCTATGGACTCATTCATAGAGGACCCATCAGTAAAATACATATTATCACAATTGATACGCCCATACTTTGCATTGAAGATCGTAGGAACGATCCCCGATAGAAGGTAATCTGGAATATCATGGATTTTCTCCTTCATGAACAGATCAAAATGTACAGAGGAATTGATGTAGTCAGGGAAACAAACACGGTTGGGAATATACGAAGAAGGATCAACCTGCATGGAGATGAATTCATGATATGAGCTCATAAATCCAGAATGAAAATTTAGCTCGCTCAGTTGCTCAAAATTTCCGATCACCAATGGGTTCATAAATTGAAAAATTGAAGCGATCTTTTAGTGGGAGTACGCCTGCCAAAACCTCGAGGCTCATGGTATGCGTTGAGGGCATACATCCCAACGCAATACGGAGACAAAGATACTGAATTCGCTCGAGTTTAATGAGGTGTGTTTTGGCAGCTGATTGAAAACAGAAACTGCCATACTCCATCACTGAGAGAATAGTTGTTCGATACAACATTATAAGATCTTCGGGATGGGCTCCCCACCAGGTGCCGGTAATTGTACGGAGAAAGTTTATTCTTTGTTGACATTTTTTACTCAGATACCTAATATGGGCCCCCCAAGTACATTTGGAGTCGAACCAGACCCCAAGATACTTGAATGACATAGCATGAGTGATCGGTTTACCCAAAAGTTGAAGCTTTGGTTTTGCTGGTCTATGCTTCCTAGAAAAAACCACCATCTCTGTTTTCTCCGTGGAGAATTCGATCCCTAGCCCAATGGCCCAGGTTGAAAAATTGTTCAAAGTATCTTGTAAGGGTCCTTGCAGGTCGGATTCGTTTGATCCTACGACAGACACCACCCCATCATCTGCAAGTTGTCTTAGGTTGCAATTTTGTGTAAGGCAATTGTCGATGTCGCTTACATAGAAGTTGTACAAAAGGGGGCTTAAACATGAGCCCTGGGGGACTCCCATGTAGGAGATCCGACTTACTGTCGAATCCCCATGAGAAAAATTCAAATGTTTCTCACAAAGCAAGTTATATAACATATTATTCAATAGAGGCGGTAGACCCCGAGAGTGTAATTTGTCTGACAAAACCTCTATTGAAACAGAATCAAAGGCCCCCTTTATGTCCAAGAATACTGAAGCCATTTGTTTTTTTTCGGCGTAAGCCAATTGAATTTCTGAAGAAAGCAACGCAAGACAATCATTCGTCCCCTTGCCCCTACGGAACTCATATTGTGTATCTGAGAGTAGGCCATTCGTTTCAACCCATCGATCAAGGCGAAACAAGATCATTTTCTCCAACAATTTCCGTATACAAGACAGCATTGCTATTGGGCGGTACGAATTGAAGTCGGACGCGGGTTTTCCGGGTTTTTGAATAGCTATAACTCTTACTTGTCTCCAATTATCTGGAACAATATTATGTTCCAGAAACCGATTGAATAAATTCAACAAGCGATGTTTCGCCACATCAGGGAGGTTTTTCAACAAGTTGAACTTAATTCTATCCGTTCCCGGAGCCGAATTGTTACAAGAAAGGAGAGCAAGAGAGAATTCTACCATCGAAAACTCGGAATCAAGATCGCACCTATCTTGTGGTATATCTCGAACAATTTTTTGCACAGGAGCGGAATCAGGACAAACCTTCCGTGCAAAATTGAAAATCCATCGATGTGAATATTCTTCGCTTTCATTCGTTGAAGAGCGATTTCTCATGTTTCGAGCCACTTTCCATAATTTTTTCATTGACGTTTCTCGTGACAAACCTCCCACGAAATTTAGCCAATAGGCACGTTTTTTCCCTTTAATCAAGTTTTTAAATTGATTTTCAAGGTCCAAATACGATTGAAAATTTTCAATGGTTCCACGTTTCCGAAAAGCTTTGAATGCGTTCGATTTATCCTGATAAAGCTTGGAACATTGGCTATCCCACCATGGATTGGGAGGCCTTCGACGAATAGTGGAGCCTGGGATGGGTTTCGTTTGAGCGCGAACCGCGCTGTCATAGATCAAACGAGAAATGGTGCGCTGCGAGCGAGTAAAGCTCATAAAAAGTGGTGCGCCATCGAGACAATCCGGCAGCAAGTCACATCATCACACACGCTACACAGCAGCGGGGCAAGTAGAAGTTTATTTTCCTCTTACCTCTTCCATCATTCTGTATAGCTTCTGTGCTCGATTTATACCATTGTTTATCATTGTGTTTATCATATCGGCAAGCGTTGGCATTAGGGGTGTTCATTTCTTACATCACCGTTGAACTTTTATTGGAACTTTTTTCATTTTCAAATTAAACATAATAACAAAAATTGAAATAAATAAAATTTTCAACAATAACTTATATAGAAATATAATTTCTTTTACTAATTTATATTTTCCAAATTATTATATTCTGTTCATATCGAACAGTTGTCTACTTCTTCGTTTTTATTAATATGGCAGAGGGCGGGGAGGATCCCCCACCCACGCCAAAGAATATATCAGATAATGAACCTCCTCCTGAAGAGCAGGAGGATGAAACAGAAGATGAGGAGGAAAATTCTGTATACGAAATAGAAAGCTCTGAAGATGAGGAAAAAGACGAGAAGCAGGATTTTCGTCTAAAAGAATACCCTGATGGCGCCAAAGGCCCATTTTTCGTATACTTTAGACGAAAATCCAAACCTCTTAACGTCATTCGCATCTCAAAAGAGTTGACACAGAAATTTTCCGAAGTTACCGAGATTACTCGGATGGGGCCAGACAAATTACGAGTTGTTGTCTCCAGCAGAACCCAAGCGAATGAAATAACGCGCTGTGATCTCTTTGCGATCGAGTATCGCGTATACGTACCCTGTTGCAACGTTGAAATAGACGGTGTAATAAACGAAAAGGGTTTGACTCGAAAAGAGATACTCGATGGTGTCGGTCGCTTCAAGAACTCTTCACTTAAAAGTGTGAAGATTCTTGCATGCGATCGACTGAAATCTGTGTCACTTAAAAATGACAAAAGAGTTCTCAATCGGACAAACTCTTTTCGTGTGACATTTGAGGGTTCCGCCCTTCCAAACTACGTTGCAATAGGTGCACTTCGTTTACCTGTTCGGTTGTTTGTACCCCGGGTAATGAAATGCAACAAATGTATGCAACTCGGTCACACGGCCGCCTATTGTTGCAACAAAAAACGTTGCGCAGATTGTGGAGAGAGCCATGATGAGAATCCTTGCCCGAAAGAGCGCAAGTGTCTTCATTGCGGCGGGACTCCTCATGATCTTACTCAATGCCCGGTGTACATACAACGAGGGGAAAAAATCAAGCGTTCCTTAAAAGAACGTTCCAAGCGGACTTATGCAGAAATGCTTAAGAGTCCCGTTCCAACGACTCAGGACAATCCCTACTCCATTCTGCAGAACGACGAGCCTGTTGCTGACGCTCCCAATGCAGGAAGTTCCGGTACATCGCAGGGTGCCATCAGGAAAAGAAAAATTACTTCTTTTCCATCACTCCCCAGAAAGAAAACCGAAACTTCCCAAGTTGGAATGAAAACTCGAATCGAACGTGCTGAGAATAGGCCGAAGCAAGTACCTCCTGGTTTAAGCGGTTCTTCTACGCACCAGGGGTCCTCAGCACTTCCCGGAGCAGCACCCAACACGTCTGCTCCTTTTTCGCGGTCGAGGCAACAGCCACAATCTGGCTTGCTTGCGCTTTCTGACCTGGTGGACAACATTTTAAATGCTTTAAATATAAATGACCCTCTTAAAAGCATAGTATTATGTTTGCTTCCGATTGTGAGAACATTTTTAAAAGAAAAATGTGGTTTTTTGGCAGCGTTCATTTCCCTCGATGCCTGATTCAGGGCAAGAGGTCAAGGATTTGACCACTGTAATACAGTGGAATTGCAGAAGCATCATTCCTAAACTAGATCAGTTTAAATTTTTAATGTATTTTCTCTCTGTGAAACATGGCTTTCTTCAGCCGATGAGCTGAATTTCCACGATTTCAACATTATTCGCCTCGATCGAAATGACTCGTTTGGTGGCGTACTATTGGGGATTAAAAAATGTCACTCCTTCTATAGAGTCACTCTCCCATCGATGACAGGCATTGAAGTTGTTGCTTGCCAGACACAAATCAATGGCAAAGACCTCTGCATTGCTTCGATATATATCCCTCCCAGAACTACGGTAGGCGGCCATCAGTTCTTTGATACTATCGAGGCAATGCCGGAGCCGCGGTTAATCTTAGGTGATTTCAACTCCCATGGAACAGCATGGGGATCACTCTACGATGACAACCGTGCCACTTTGATTTATGATCTGTGCGACAACTTCAAATTAACAGTTTTGAATACTGGGGAAGCAACTAGAATAGCCAACCCTCCTGCACGGGCAAGCATGCTAGACATATCTCTATGCTCTTCTTCGTTATCCCTGGATTGCATGTGGAAGGTAATCCAAGATCCCCACGGTAGTGATCACCTACCAATAATTTTATCGATCGCTAATGAATCAAGCTTTCGTGAGTCAGTCAATATTTCGTATGACCTCACGAAGAATATTGACTGGAGAACATTTGCGGAAATAATATCTGAAGCAATTGTTTCAATGCATGAACTTCCTCCACTCGAAGAGTATAACTTTATATCGAGTTTGATTTACGAAAGCGCACTTCAAGCTCAAAAGAAACGTGTACCGGCTACCACTTTCCGACGTCATCCTCCATCACTTTGGGACAAGGAATGTTCAAAGGTCTACCTTGAAAAATCATCCGCTTTCAAAAAATTCAGGAAAACTGGATTAGTGGAATGGTTTCTAAAGTACCAAGCTCTAGAAGCCAAACTAAAAGGTTTGATTAAAGCAAAAAAGCGTGGATATTGGCGGAAGTTCGTCAATGGTTTGTCAAGGGAGACCGCTATGAGCACTCTTTGGAATACGGCTAGGAAAATGCGTGGCTGGAACCATACAAACGAAAGTGAGGAATACTCTGACCGTTGTATTTTTAACTTTGCAAGGAAGGTTTGCCCCGACACCGCTCCTGCACAATACGTCGTACGCGACATTCCACTTCAAAGCGATTATGAGAATTTTTCGATGGTGGAATTCTCAATTGCCCTTCTCTCATGTAACAATTCAGCTCCGGGGTCGGACAAGATTAAATTCAACTTGTTGAAGAATCTTCCCGACTTGGCAAAACAGCGTTTGCTGAACTTGTTTAACAAGTTTCTGGAGCTGAATATTGTCCCGCTTGACTGGAGACAAGTGAGAGTGATAGCCATACGGAAACCCAACAAGCCGGCTTGCGATCACAACTCGTATAGGCCGATTGCAATGTTATCCTGTATTCGTAAATTGTTAGAGAAAATGATTCTACTTCGTTTGGACAAGTGGGTCGAAACGAACAATTTGCTGTCAAATACGCAGTTTGGCTTCCGCCGAGGTAAAGGGACAAATGATTGTCTCGCGCTGCTATCTTCTGAAATCCAAATCGCATTTGCTCGCAAAGAACAAATGGCTTCCGTTTTTCTCGATATCAAAGAAGCATTTGATTCAGTTTCCATGGAAATTCTCTCAGAGAAGCTTCATAATCGTGGACTTTCACCAATTCTCAATAATTTCCTGTACAATTTACTGTCAGAAAAGCACATGATTTTCTCTCATGGCAGCTCGAAATCTTCTCGTTACAGTTTTATGGGCCTACCACAAGGCTCCTGCCTAAGCCCCCTCTTGTACAGTTTTTACGTCAATGATATGGATGATTGTCTAACAAGAGACTGCGCGTTGAGACAACTTGCAGACGATGGAGTTATTTCCATCACGGGTACTAATCCCGTCGTTCTGCAAAAGTCGTTGCAAGATACCCTGAACAATCTGTTCACGTGGGCCCTCAAGCTGGGTATCGAATTCTCTACGGAGAAAACTGAAATGGTCGTTTTTTCTAGGAAGCACGAACCCGCCCAATTCCAGCTTCACCTATCCGATAAAACGATCCAACACTCTATGTTTTTCAAATACCTGGGTGTATATTTTGATTCTAAGTGTACCTGGGGGAGACACATTGCGTATTTGAAACAGAAATGCCAGCAAAGAATCAATTTTCTCCAAACAATTACCGGAACATGGTGGGGTGCCCATCCAGGAGACCTCATCCAGTTGTACAAAACAACGATATTATCAGTGTTAGAATATGGCAGTTTTTGCGTCCGATCAGCTGTCAGGATTCATATTCTCAAGCTGGAGAGGATACAATATCGTTGCTTGCGTATAGCCATGGGGTGTTTGCATTCGACACATACGATGAGTCTCGAAGTTTTGGCAGGAGTACCCCCGCTTACTCTTCGGTTCACAGAATTATCCTCCAGATTTCTCATCCGTTGCAAGATCATGAATCCATTGGTGATTGATAACTTCGAAAATCTACTCCAACTGACTCCTCAGTCAAGTTTTATGTCTTTATACCATGAGTACCTTACCCACGACGTGCACCCTTCACCAGGCATCTCCAACCAAGATTGCTTCCCATACTTTTGCAATTCCTCTGTCATTTTTTATCTGTCCATGCGACAAAAAATCCATGGAATCCCAGATCACCTACGCTCCGATTCTATTCCGCCGATATTTTCGGCAGAATATGGGAAAGTTAGATCTGATAAAATGTTCTTTACTGACGGTTCATTCATAAACGGGTCCACTGGCTTCGGCATCTTCAATGAAAATTCCAGTGCCTCTTTCAAACTCAAAGATCCTTGTTCCGTGTATGTCGCTGAACTGGGTGCGATATATTACGCATTAGGGATCATTGAAACATTGCCCATCGATCACTATTTTATTTTTTCAGACAGTCTCAGCTCAATAGAGGCAATCCGCTCAATGAAAGTTGATAAATGCTCATCTTATTTCCTAACAAGAATAAGACAACTATTGAGTGTTTTGGTCGAAAATTTATTCAAGATTACCTTAGCATGGGTTCCCTCTCATTGCTCGATTCCGGGGAATGAGAAAGCGGACTCGCTAGCTAAGGTGGGCGCTTTAGAAGGCACACTTTTTGAAAGGCAAATTGCTTATAATGAATTTTTCCACATTCCTCGTCAGCACACGCTCGTAAGTTGGCAGCGCATGTGGAGTGAAGATGAGTTCGGTCGTTGGTTACACACGATTATCCCTAAGGTCTCGACGAGTGCATGGTTCAAGGGATTGAATGTAGGTCGTGATTTCATTTGCGTAATATCTCGGCTTATGTCCAATCACTACAACCTAAACGCGCATCTCTATCGTATTGGGCTCGCAGCAAACAATCTTTGTGATTGTGGCGATGGCTACCACGACATCGAGCATGTTGTCTGGTCGTGTATCCGGTTCCATGCTGCTCGCTCTCAGCTCTCTAGAGCACTGAGCACAAGGCAGACAATCGGATATCCCCGTCCAGGATATCTTAGGTAGCCGTGATCCTGATCTTCTGCTTCATCTATACCTGTTCCTCAGAAACGCCGATGTCAACGTTTAATGATGTTTCCTTCGTTGTGTCCCCGTTTCATATCCCTCCTATCCAAACGATAAACTTTTACTTAGTCGCGGCAATACATACACACACTCTTTACAGATACACGGGCCAAAGGTTGTGCAGTCCACTGATCATTCAACAAGAGCCAAAGGTTTTACCGCTTATGACAACTCTACACGAGCTGATGATTGCGCCGGCTAGTGACCATTCTACCCTGGATTCCTCGAGTGAAGAAAGACGCACCACGCTAGATATGGGGTACAGACTAGGCGGGCGTTGCTGATTAATGGTCAGCTGCATCCCAATAGGAGGTATCCCGTGTCGGCACACGTACAGAGCATCGAAGACTGCAACATACCAATTATGAGAACACTTGTAATACTAACCTCGAGCCAACCGCGAGTAATCGGTTACATATTACTAACATAGTTGTAAGCAAGCATTGTCGAAATATTGAACTCCCGACCCCGTTAGGCTGACGCCATATGAGCCTTAATAAAAATATATATTTTGGATAAAAAAAACATACGGGTGTGACATGTGCATTCCACATGTCATTTTCATGCTTCTAAATTTTACATCTACAGCAAAGTGCACCAGTGGGCATTGAACCTTCAGTTCAATTGCCTGCACAAAAATTGTCAGCGTTTACAGCGACGAACGAAAGTGTCGCATTTCATCTTTACTGAACCTCGCTGTTACCATGTGTACAGTCATGGTTTTTTCGAGGTTTCTATCTTTGTCTCTTTCACATGCACATCGATCCCGATTGGTGATCGTGTACATAGCATTTACATAAATCGGTGCTTCAGGCGTCTCAATCGGGACTCTTGTAAAAAACTTCCAGGAACAATAAAGGCATTCCAGTTTAACCGAGCAACGGACGTAGTCGTGATTCGCTATAAGATATCACAGCACTAAAACCGTAGTCGACGCGATGTTGCTACATGGCGACCCGCGAACAGGGTCTTACCTGCAAATAATCATGAAAAGTATCTCAAGCGATTTCGAATAGTAATCGTTCAGCTCTAACCCCATAGTGAAATCTAAGTTCTTCGGTCAAGTGAAAAGTGGAAAATTGGGCAAATCAAGCTCGAAACATGCACAAAATACGGGTGACCCTCAGGTCAACATCCTCAACCGGTTAGATGTGCATGAAGAATTATACCAAGACCATGACTTTAAATTGATAGTGATTTTGTGCATCGTGGGGTTGAATCTAGCTATCACCCTATACGAAATGTATAAAAAACATACTCGCAATCAGGCGCTGAAAGTTGCCAAGTCCATTGCCAACCTACAAAGTGTGTAATGTGTGATACCGATATTCTGCACTATACCAACAAGTGTTATCACAGTCCAAACAAAAAGACTAAAGTAAAGTGACGTGAAGAAGACTAAACAAACATTAATGCGCCCTGCATCGCAAATAAAATAATGCAAACAGTGTTATACGAGAAAATAAAATCGAAAAAAACGGTGACAGAAGAAGAGCACATCCACCGTTCAAAGAGCTACCGGCAACAAGGAGCGGCTCCAACAAAGGGCTACCAGCAACTTGGAGCGGCCCCACCAAAGAGACAATCCTCATTTTGTTTCATGCAACCGCAACCCGCAACCTGGATCGTCCCTAACGACGACCACCGCAGCTCATACTTAAGCGCACTGCGAAGGAAAAACAGTTAAGCGGACAACCAATACGACAACGATGTAAGTTAAAACAAACGAATAATAATAATAAAATAGTGTTAAGTCGCTAGACAAAATTTTTAAATATATGGACCTAGTAGATGCACTGCTAGCAAGCCTAAAGAAAACCTTAGTAAATTTAAAGAAAAGCCCAAACAGACGATATAGGAGATTAACATTATTAAAAAAGTTAAATAACAGCAGACAAGTTTATGACGAGATATTAAATATAATTGAACTGTTTGAGGAAAGTAGACAAATTTTTCTCGTAAAGGCAGCACGAATATTATTCGGCGAAATAAAGACTTGTATAGATGCTAGACTCGACCAAAATCATTTAATTTCGTTCAAAACATTAGGGAAAGTTGTGTTGTGGTTCATAAAATTATATAAAAACAATATGACCACAAACACGGAAATTATAAAAATAGCATCGACCCTGATCCCACAATACAATGGGTCAGTCGACAAACTACCGGCGGTACTTTCCGCACTATCTGCGTGAAAAACACTTGTTTCAGATACGAACAAAGTTGCGGCAATCCAAGTTGTGCTTTCACGCCTTGAAGGCAAAGCACGAGTGGCGGTGGGAGACAATCCCGCCACTGTAGATCTATCCATGTAACACTGTTATTATTATTAAATCGTTTATTTTTACAGGCTCAGTTACATAAATTTAAAGGAGCCAAACTCCTGACTTTATTGGTACAAGTATATATAAACATTTTTCCTTAATTCTAATGTTAATGGTGTAGAAAACCGATTACTCGCGGTCTACTCGAGTTTAGAAGGGTGACATATTTTCTTCAGGAAAAGGAAAGGATAAAAGGATATGTTGACAATGTTCACTCTCACATTCACACACACATTAATTACACTCAATTCTTAAGCCTATCTTATATCTAATATGTATTTACATTTCTCCTTATTCTATTGTTAATAAGAAGGGATTTGATTTCTCGCGAAGGAAAAGGAAAAGGAGAATATAAGGATATAAGAACAATCAGACACGAAGATCGATAACTTTTAGGAAGACATATATTTGGGACATGTAATCAAGGTCTAAACCAGCCAACACATCTCTCACCGGCACATTGGGCTGCCTTCCTCTAGCCCGAAGAGAGTTTTCTAAATTCGATCTGGCAACACTCCTCGCACGACCAAACAACGTGTTCGATGTCGTGGTAACCTTGGCCACAGGCACAGATATTGCTGTCGGCAAGATCAAAACGAAAGAGTAGCGCGTTTAACGAACAGTGATTGGACATGAGTCGGGAGAAGGTGCGAATAAAGTCCCGACTCAAGTCCAGACTTTTGAACCATGGTTTAAGGCTAACCTTGGGGATAATTGAGTGGAGCCACCGGCCCAATTCATCTTCGTTCCATTTGCGTTGCCAGTTAACGATGGTATTTTTACGAACTAAAGAATAAAATTCATTGAAGGCGATTTGACGCTGATAAATTTCGCCTTCAATTGCACCTACCTTTGCCAATGAGTCAGCCCTCTCATTACCCAGAATTGAGCAATGTGAAGGGACCCAGACAAAGGTAATGACATAACAGCGTCTGGTTAAAGCACTCAAAATTTCTCGTATTCTCTCAAGGAAGTACGGCGAGTGCTTTTCCGGCCTCACTGAACGGATAGCTTCGAAAGAGCTAAGACTATCCGTTACAATGTAATAGTGTTCAACAGGTCGTGAGGCGACTAGAAAAAACCACCATCTCTGTTTTCTCCGTGGAGAATTCGATCCCTAGCCCAATGGCCCAGGTTGAAAAATTGTTCAAAGTATCTTGTAAGGGTCCTTGCAGGTCGGATTCGTTTGATCCTACGACAGACACCACCCCATCATCTGCAAGTTGTCTTAGGTTGCAATTTTGTGTAAGGCAATTGTCGATGTCGCTTACATAGAAGTTGTACAAAAGGGGGCTTAAACATGAGCCCTGGGGGACTCCCATGTAGGAGATCCGACTTACTGTCGAATCCCCATGAGAAAAATTCAAATGTTTCTCACAAAGCAAGTTATATAACATATTATTCAATAGAGGCGGTAGACCCCGAGAGTGTAATTTGTCTGACAAAACCTCTATTGAAACAGAATCAAAGGCCCCCTTTATGTCCAAGAATACTGAAGCCATTTGTTTTTTTTCGGCGTAAGCCACTTGAATTTCTGAAGAAAGCAACGCAAGACAATCATTCGTCCCCTTGCCCCTACGGAACTCATATTGTGTATCTGAGAGTAGGCCATTCGTTTCAACCCATCGATCAAGGCGAAACAAGATCATTTTCTCCAACAATTTCCGTATACAAGACAGCATTGCTATTGGGCGGTACGAATTGAAGTCGGACGCGGGTTTTCCGGGTTTTTGAATAGCTATAACTCTTACTTGTCTTCAATTATCTGGAACAATATTATGTTCCAGAAACCGATTGAATAAATTCAACAAGCGATGTTTCGCCACATCAGGGAGGTTTTTCAACAAGTTGAACTTAATTCTATCCGTTCCCGGAGCCGAATTGTTACAAGAAAGGAGAGCAAGAGAGAATTCTACCATCGAAAACTCGGAATCAAGATCGCACCTATCTTGTGGTATATCTCGAACAATTTTTTGCACAGGAGCGGAATCAGGACAAACCTTCCGTGCAAAATTGAAAATCCATCGATGTGAATATTCTTCGCTTTCATTCGTTGAAGAGCGATTTCTCATGTTTCGAGCCACTTTCCATAATTTTTTCATTGACGTTTCTCGTGACAAACCTCCCACGAAATTTCGCCAATAGGCACGTTTTTTCCCTTTAATCAAGTTTTTAAATTGATTTTCAAGGTCCAAATACGATTGAAAATTTTCAATGGTTCCACGTTTCCGAAAAGCTTTGAATGCGTTCGATTTATCCTGATAAAGCTTGGAACATTGGCTATCCCACCATGGATTGGGAGGCCTTCGACGAATAGTGGAGCCTGGGATGGGTTTCGTTTGAGCGCGAACCGCGCTGTCATAGATCAAACGAGAAATGAAGTTATACTCCTCCAATGGAGGCAAACAATTTCTGGAATTGATGGCTAGAGCAATCGCGTCCGAATATTTTTTCCAGTCAATGTGTCTTGTGAGGTCATATGCCATGTTTATAGATTCAGAAGAATTCGACCCAATGGTGATGGAAATTTTGATTGGCAAGTGATCACTACCGTTGGGGTCCTGGATTACATTCCATTTGCAATCTAACGATAGTGAATTCGAGCAAAGCGAGAGGTCAAGAGCACTTGGTTTAGCAGGAGGTTTAGGAACACGTGTTGTTTCCCCAGTATTCAAAACGGTCATATTGAAGCTGTTACAAAGGTCATATATCAACGATGAACGATTGTCGTCGTACTGTTCCCCCCAGGCAGTTCCGTGAGAGTTGAAGTCTCCCAAGATCAATCGTGGCTCAGGAAGAAGTGAGCACATGTCAACAAGTTGCTTTCGGCTAACCGCAGCTCTCGGAGGCCAATACAAGCTGACAATACAGAGGTCTTTTCCTCTGATGTTTGCATGACAAGCAACAGCTTCTATCCCTCCAATAGGTGGAAGGTCAATTCGAAAAAATGAGTGGCACTTATTGATCCCCAATAGCACCCCTCCGTATCTGACATCACGGTCCAAGCGTATAATATTGAAATCATGGAAAGAGAGATCATCTCGCGAAGAAAGCCAAGTTTCGGACAGAGCAAAAACATCACAATTGAACTTATGAATTAAAAATTTGAATGTATCCAATTTAGGGATAAGACTACGACAATTCCACTGTAAAACAGTGATATCTCCGACCTCTCTATTTGAATTAGACATCAAGAGAGATAATCATTGCAAGGAGGGGCCATGTTTGCATCAATTGTTGCAAAATTGTCTTTAATACTGGAAGCATTGAGATGACAATGGTTCTGATGGAGTCGGAAACATTAAAACACTTGAAGATTTGATCCAAAAGGTCAGACAACTTTATAAATCCCGATTGGGAAGTTGAACTGGACGGAAAAATAGGGACAGTTGGGGTTTTTGATGTCCCCTCGAGTGCTGGGTCGTTCGAAGGTGAACTATTGCCACGGAAGCCAGGAGGAACCTGATTTTGCTTGTCCGCTGCACTCGATTTTTTAGGCAAGCTAACAGGGGGTATCACCGGAGGGACTTGTCCTTGAACTTTGGGAGTGGTCACATTTTTGCGCCGGGGATTCCCTTGGAAAATGAACGGTGTGCCCCCGTTAGCTGTGTCCGCTTCCATTTCGTCAACGGGCAACGTGGCGAAGGCATTTTGTGTGTTGATTGGTTGTTGTTCTTGAGCCGGTGGAGAAGCGCCCTTCAAAATTTCCGCAAAAGTGCGCTTCGAGCGTTCCTTCAAAGAGCGCTTCTGTTTATCCCAGCGACTCTTATAATTTTCACAAGCTGAGAGCTCGTGTGGGGATCCCCCGCAATATGGACATTTATGCTCAGTCGCACTGCAGGATTTCCCCTCATGTTGCTCTCCGCAAGTGGCACAGCGCTCCTTGTTGGCGCAATAGTCTGCTGTATGACCAACTGACTTGCATTTGTTGCAAGTCATGGGCTTTGGCACGAAGAGTCGCACTGGAAGCCTTAATTTATCCACCATAACGTAGTCAGGGAGGGCGGAACCAGCAAAAGTTACTCGAAATGAGTCGGACGGCGTGAACTTTTTTTCTTCCCCATTCTGGGAAACTTTTCCTAGTTGATCGCAGTCCAAAATTTTAATTTGTTTCAAAGGGAGCTGTTTAAATCTGCCATCTCCCTTTTTTATTATTTCGCTCGTCAGACCCGTTTCCGTAATCACCCCCGAAATTTCTACGTTATGGCAGGGCACATAGGCGCGATATTCTATAACAAACCTATTGTCGACAATAATATCGTTAGCGTGCTTCCGATTAGCCACGACAACACGCAGTTTGTTCGGTCTAACCTTGGAAATTTCAACCACGGAAGAGTAATATCTTGCCAGATCTTTCGAAATTTGGATGACATTGAGGGATTTTCCCTTTGGTTTGGGCCGGAAGAAAACAATCCATGGGCCAGATCCAGGTGCATCTTCTGGATAGACCTTGACACGGGGAGAGGAAGCAACTGCGGGGGAGGACGAGGATCGGGATCAGTAGGGCTGGGAGGCTAGTTCGGGAGTTGAGCGGAAGCGGGAGATTGAGGGGGTGAAGAGGAAAGGTTTGCAATTTTTTTTGAGGGGGGCTTGTTCAGGTGGATTAACTTTTCCTCTAAAGAGATATCTTCCGAGGGGGGAACGCGTTTAAGCGATTTTCCAGCTCCCGTAGGGGGGTAGACAGTGGATTCAATCTCCATGTCAACGGTTCCTCCTTCATCTGCCATTTAAAGTGGCAGATGTACTTTTTTACTTATCTTTTCAATTTTTTTTTTATTTTTTCTTAACCTAATAACCTTAACCTAATGAAATTAATAATACTTATTTTGCACCCAGTGCGGATCCAATGGTTTCCAACTCGAATTGTGTGTCAATCGTTCAGTACAGCTGAACCGGTGTATCGCAACACAGCACGATGATGGTGTCGATCACGAGAGGCGACAAATTCACCAGCACACAGCGCCCGCGGTGCAGGCCTTCTTCTTCCCGCTTGTTGTGATTGCTTCGATACAATCCACTCGCAATATAGGGAATCCCGTTAGGATGCGATGATCACTTCACCAGCCACGAGAATAACGGTATCACTTCCTTGCTCGATAACGATATATATATGCGTCCGGCGGCTTCGAACTTAGGAAGACGAATGCGCCACTGTAGATGTTATAATAAATAAATTAAAAGAAAAATGTGAAAAACGACCGCACCCAGAAACAATAGTGGCGAAATTAGATGCTACGAAGCAAACTAGCAGCATTGGGCAATTCGCTCAACAAATCGAGACACTTACTCTCGAGTTGGAGAGATGCTACCTTGCAGAAAACATCCCCGTTGAAGCGGCGGCAAGTTTAACTACAAGAGCTGGCGTAAAAGCTCTCACTGCCGGTATACGTAGCACAGAATCAAAAATGATTCTAAAAGCGGGGCAATTTAACTCGTTGGATGCAGCAGTCGCAAAGGCGATTGAAAACGAACCAACGAGCAATAATCAAAACACCCAAGTGTTGTTCGCTAGAAGAGGTAATTTCCAAAACCAACATGGAAATTTTCAAGCTTACCGTGGAAATGGAAGAGGCCGCGGAAGAGGAAATTTCAACGGTAGACCTAACTACCGAAATTTCCAAAACCATCATGGAAATTTCCAAAACTATCATGGAAATTCCCAAAATCAACATGGAAATGTCCAAGCTTACCGTGGAAACGGAAGAGGCCGTGGAAGAGGCATGAACCATTCCACTTATTATGCACACTCACAACAGAACTCTCAAGAAGTGGATTCGCGGCATCAACAAATGCCCATGCATCAAGTACCGTCAACACAACAATATGTACAGCAACCACCAATATCAAACAATGGAAATATCCACCCTTTAGGGGTACCTCTCAGGCAACATATACCATAAATGTGTCTGCCACTAATTATATCAAACTCATGATCGAAATGACAGATACGCCAAATCTTTTCATTGTAGATTGCGGATCTGACATATCGGTCATGAAATCAAATAAAATAAAAAGCTCGCAAATTTATTATCCCTCTGAAAATTGCAGTATTACTGGAATAGGCCATGGTAATATTAGTACCATAGGAACTTCAAGTACTGACATACTACTAAATGGTTTAAAAATTCCACATAAATTTCACATAGAGGAAAATTTCCCTATCCCTACCGATGGAATTATTGGTAGAGATTTTCTAGTTAATTACAAATGTAAAATCGATTACGAGTCTTGGTTACTCAAAATAAACATTGACTTTGAAACACTCGAAATTCCTATAATAAATAATTGCGAAGGACAAATTGTAATACCAGCACGGTGTGAAACCATCAAAAAACTTATAAATACAAACGTAACAGAAGACAGTGTCGTCTTTTCAAAAGAAGTTGCACCAGGAATTTTCTGTGCAAACTCAATTGTGAGCAAAGATAATGTTTTTGTCAAATTTATAAATACCACTGACAATGATTTTAAATTATCTAAAACATTCAAACCAAACCATGCTTCACTAAATACGTATGGTTGTTATCCAATCAACGGAAACTCAGATAACCCCGAACGAAAACAAAAGTTAAAAGAGGAAATAAATACACAAGGCTTAGAACCTCACGTTAAAGGTCGTTTGGAATCTTTATGTCTAGAATTTAACGACATCTTCTCTTTACAAAACGATGTTTTAACTCATAATAATTTTTATGAGCAAAATATACAACTAGATAATCAAAAACCTGTATATATAAAAAATTATAGAACACCCGAATCTCAAAAACCAGAAATAGATGCACAAGTCAGTAAAATGCTAAATGAAGGTATCGTTAACCACTCGACAGCTCCATTCAACTCACCTATCCTACTAGTGCCCAAGAAATCCTCAACAGACGAAAAGAAATGGCGTTTAGTAGTTGATTTTAAGCAATTAAATAAACAAATTATCCCTGACAAATTTCCACTTCCCCGCATAGATGAAACCATTTAGGTCGAGCGAAGTAATTTACAACAGGAATTAGATTTTTCCCAGTATCGGGTGAATTCTCTTCTGTTAAAACTCAACTCCATATCTGGCATAATGAGTATAACACAAGAGTCGAGACGCGTGAACTTTGTCTGGTATATTGATCGAAAACAGCATGAACGAATTTCGAAAAGCCTGCATTCAGGCACTTTCGTTACTGTCAATAATTTCAGGTGATTATCACGAACGTTAAGTTGATCTTCATCACTTGCAGTGAATTTTTATTAAAAACGTGTTACCCATTGCACATGTAAATGGTGGTGTGTGTCATTTCCGGGCAATCGTGAGTAGATTCATAAAACGTAGCCAGAGTTATTCTATACATTCCATTGCCGAAGTCGCCAAAAACAAGAATTTTGTGTGATGAATTGCCATCCTTTATCATTAATCGGTTTCACTCTCAATTGGTGACGCTGAATTTTATGCTTTGATTTTCACTAACACGCAATGATCTTCATATTCGACCTTACGCATACCATGACGAAAAAGAAGATGCAAATGAAAAATGAACTTCATGGCAAGCTGATGTTGATGTTCATTCCACTGGGGTTCATTGATAGTGTTGTTCCATATTTATCGACTCTCGCTTGAGCAGTAGGTTATCAATACAAGGAAGGCAGAAATTCGCAGAATTTGAATGTCGCGGATGTGAATATTTTCAGCACTGTTTACAACACTCGACCTTATGTCAGGATTTCATCAAATTCCATTAGATGAAACATCAAAGCGATATACAGCCTTCTCCACCGAAAAGGGTCATTTTGAATTCAATAGACTCCCTTTCGGATTAAACATTAGCCCAAATTCATTCCAACGAATGACGTCAATCGCGTTAAGTGGCTTACCGCCACATTGCGCATTTCTTTACATAGACGACATCATCGTTGTAGGATGTTCCATAACCCACCACATCGAAAACTTACGCAAAGTGTTTTTACAATTACGAAAATTCAATTTAAAATTGAACCCATCAAAATGCCATTTCTTCAAGAATGAAGTGACCTATTTGGGTCATCACATCTCGGAAGATGGCATACAACCTGACAAAAATAAGTACTCGGCAATAGCAAATTATCCAGTGCCGAAAAATGTTGATGAAGTTAGACGATTTGTTGCTTTTTGCAATTATTATCGTCGCTTTATTCGAAATTTTGCTGACATAACTAGTCCATTGAATAAACTACTCCGCAAGGAAACAGTATTCAATTGGGATAGTGAATGTCAAAAAGCATTCGAACATTTGAAAAACAAATTACTATCCCCGCAAATTTTACAATTCCCTGACTACCAAAAAGATTTCATCATAATCACGGACGCATCAAAAGTAGCTTGCCATTATACGTACGGACCACCGACCATTGATTTACCTATTTTCATTAAAAAATCCTTCCTCTAAATTAACCCGTATGAGATGGGATTTAGAAGAATACAATTTCGAAGTGGAATATATCAAAGGCAAGTCAAACGTGTTGTCAGATGCTTTGTCGAGAATACAAGTGACATCTGAAACACTGAGACAAATGTATATAGTAACTAGATCTATGGCAAAGAAAAATCCTTCTACACCAATTGCCAGCCAGACACAGAAGCCTGATCAACTTCACGTGTACGAAGCTGTCAGTGGTTTAGAGGCATTCGACTTACCAAAATTAACATTTTCATATAGTAATAATAAAATAAATATGATAATATACGACAAAAAATTCCGTAAGAGCCTAACCCCAACGTTAGCACTCGTAATAGAAAATCCGGAAAATTTTAAATTTGAATTAGAAAAATTCTTTAAAATAATCGATGGCAGGCCTGCCGATAATACAACTGTTGAAGGAAAATTTCCAAGAAAGCTAGCAATAAAAACAAATGACATTTTATTCAAACACATTGATTTAAATTCATTCAAAAATTTCGGTAATGCTGTTCTTAGGAACGCTACCATAATAATTTACCAGAAACCCGTGGAAATAAAAAAGTCACAGGAGGGTTGTGTCCGAGACACGACCGCATAGTTGACGTAGGATTCCGTTAGACTATCTGTTGATTTTGGATATGTTTTAAGAATTACATCGTTAAACTCTTTGTTAATGATATGGTGGCCCTGAAAAGGGCCGTTTTGTTTGGTTGTTGGGTATTGTATGTTAACTCCACCAGTGTTTATCGAGTGATGATGGCAGAAGGATGGTAAACAGTCGTTGGATGGTGCGTATCAGATGAAAGATACCGAAGTGGAACGATATATGATGAAAACCGCCCTCTGTGATCCTAGACGAGATGCCTCCTGTGATATGTATGCATGAAATAAAGAAAAAAAACTCACCAATGTAATATAAGACAATTACCAATACCGAACACAATTATAGTTTTTCCTCATCAGTAAAAACATGTTACTTTAATATAGAGAAAACATATTTGAAATGGAAAAGGTATTCTTTTTTTATAATTTTTACTTTCTGAGTGTTTATTCAACCCAATTCAATTTTAATTGGACTAACAACATCTAATACTATATATAGAGGATATGGGAAATCACTTTTTCGAATATTTCTTCACTATTCCAATTTTTCTCGCCGTATAAACCTCCCTCGGGTGGCCGTTCTCGAACAGGAACACCTTGGTTTTTAATTTAAGGAAATTAAAATAAATCGTTTCATATATCAAGTCATTCTTAGCACAACTGCTACCATATACAATTTTACACTTACACTTGTGCTAAATTTTTCACAATAAACGATCGGTCATTGATATGAAATTTCATGGAGCAACCCCCGACTTGCATATATTTGCAATGCCGATTTCCCCGAGCACCTTGATTTTGATGTCTCTGTTAGAGAACACATTTCGATAGGAACAAAAGATCCCCCTACTTTAATATATTTGCAATACCGATTTCCCCCAGGCAGCTTGGTTTTGATGTCTCTGTTAGGGACTCGCCGCATGTGTCGTCAATTTCGGCCAGTCAGAAGAGGGTATTTCCGTTAGGATAGGGGATGAGATTATTTTCTTCAATATAAAAAATTGTTATGGAGTACCGAAATCGATTGACGCAAAAATGTCATCAATCCATCATGAAATGACTGAGCAATAAGCATTTGAAATTGGACAATTTTCACGATGTAATCGATTTTCGATTTTCAATTTGTACCCCAATATGTTCCCGAAAGACGTAATCCAACGTCAAAAAATCTTATATGAAAATTGCACATGAAAAAAAATGTGTTTGAATTATGTGTTTTGGTAGAAACATCAGGCAATATGCCTTCGGGCCTTCTAGTTCGATCCCTAAAAGAATATTGCTCATGGCGCGCTTGGTGCCACCGAAAGCAGACTCGTTTGCTGAGGAGTGCTGAGCGACAATGAAAATGTCTTTCTAAAGATAGGTCGAGAAAGAGTATGAACTAGTTTTCTTCGCAAGGGCCCTTCTCAGGGCTAGAGACGAATGAACGTAAAGTTTAAAGTCTCTATAATTCAAAAAAAGAAAAATATTGCTACCAGATGTCACGAGCTTCGACATTTTTTGCTACTATGGTGCTACTCGCCCGTGTAGTTGGCGCAAAGGCACCGCAAAAATATTATTTTATAGAATTCCTTCATGCATTTTTCTGATACGGGCTGTGTATCGTTCGTTCTTGTTTTTGAAGGGACTTTAACCCAAAGGTCATTCGTCCCTAACGGGCTGTGTATGACTGGAGCGTTCCGTTATATACATGCATGCATATGTCCTTCGCTTCTTTTGCCAAATCCAGTAAAAGGTGGTTGATGAAACGTATGTTTTTGACGTGATACGTTCCATGTTAGTTGTTAGTAGAAAATGTAAAAATAAACAGTATTTTTGATCGGTTTTATATAGTTTTTGTGGTAAGTGGAAAACAGTAAAATAAACTCTTTTGTTTCAAAACAAATTGATAGTCCTGAGAAGGACTGGAATGGTTTAATGGGTTGTACGGAATCTGCTGCGTTTCAGTCGGATGTAGCAGTTTAGTTCTGGGAGCGGTAGCTTTTATGGATTCGCTGATGCTTTCCTTGACTTTGGCGCCATCGGCTTCTGTGCGTCGATTTGCGAGGGTTTGATTGGCACCACCACGACGAGCTAAACGACGGATAGCGGGTGTGATACGATGCGATGCAATGCACTTCGCTCCTCTGCCTCCTTTGCCGCATCCAATTGTTGATGTGAAGAGGAGCGCACCAGCAATGCACACTAGATTTAATTCGATGCTCTCCGCTGCTTCCTCTTCTTTGCTCCCTTTGCCGCACCGCATCCATCGTTGGTTGCCGATGGCTTCCTCTCCTTTGCCGCACCGTATGGTGTTGGTTGATTTGTAGAACACTGCACACTAGAAGCCCAGATGTTTGCCGATCTGAGCGTTGAACGAGAATGAGATCCAAAAATGCTACCGTCCTTTTATATCAGTTGGTATGTGAGAAATAGGCGCCCCCCACTCGCTCGCCATGCAAATATTTGACTTATCGGGGAACGAAAGAAGCGAAGCAGGCGAAAAAGAAATGACGTCAATTTCGACCAATCAGTACCGTTTGGATAAGGGTTGAGATTTTTCAATTGTTCGATAGTTAATTACATGATATATATTATTTTATTCAAGATCGAAAATTGTTATAGAGTGCCGCAATGTTTTGATGTAAAAATCTCATCAATCCGTCATGAAATGACTGAACAATAAGCGTTTGAAATTGGACATTTTTCACGATGCGATCGATATTCGTTTTTCAATTTGTACCCCAATATGTTCCCGAAAGACGTAATCCTACGTCAAAAACAGCGGCAGAAATTAAAAACATTTTGCAACACCATCATGACTCTCCGACGGGAGGTCATCCGGGTATAAATAGATTATATAAAAAACTAAAGTCACTATACTCTTGGCCAAACATGAAACAAACTGTTTCAGACTATATCAAGGTATTTGAACTTTGTAAAATAAACAAACATGCGATATCAGCAAAAAAAAAAAAGATGACGGCGCCAGTGGTTGTGTGGTTAGCGTAACAGCTTCACAATCCGATCGGCCTGGGTTCAATCCCAGCTGGCGTCGTTGGGATTTTCTGAGGCGAAAAATCTCTGGTTACGTCTTCCTTCGGACGGGAAGTAAAAGAAGTTGGCCCGGCTCATGAGTTGTTGAGTCTGATAGGTAGGAACAGGTGGAGTCGCCTCCCTGATGTCGGTGATTGGCACTAAAGTGGCGGAAATATGCCGACGTAAAAACAAGCGAAGATAAAAAAAAAAAAAAAATCAGCAAAAACGCCAGTTATCGTTACAACTACACCCAATAAAACCTTCGATGTTGTGTCAATTGACACCATCGGACCGTTTCCTCTCACTGAGAAAGGAAACCGCTATGCAGTAACATTGCAATGCGATCTTTCCAAGTATGTGATTGCAGTCCCCATTCCGGACAAATCAGCTGTTACATTAGCAAAAGCAGTCGTAGAAAAATGCATCCTTACATACGGTCCAATGAGATGTATCAAAACAGATCAAGGAACCGAATACAAAGGAGTTTTTGATGAAATCTGCAGTTTACTACAACTAAACCACACTTGTTCGACAGCGTACCATCCACAAACGATTAGCGCTTTAGTACGTAACCACAAATGCTTGAATGAATACTTACGAATATTCACAAATGAACGAAAAAACGATTGGGACGACTGGCTACCATTTTACTGTTTCTGTTACAATACAACACCTAACATACAACACGACTTCACGCCATTCGAATTAATTTTTGGAAAAACATGTAATACCTTTGATTTTTGTAACAACAACGTAGATCCTTTATATAACTTAGACTCTTACCAGAAAGAACTCAAATTTAGACTACAAGTCACTCACAACAATGTCAGGCAAACTCTAGTCAAAGAAAAATGCAAAAGAAAAACACAACCAATAATAACATAAATATAACTGATATAAAAATCGGCGATAGTGTTTTAAAAAAAACCAAAATAGACACAAATTAGATCCCGTTTACAATGGACCTTTCGTAATTTCAAAATTAAGCATACCAAACGTAACGATATCAGATGCATATAATAAGCAGCAGGAAGTTCACATTTCAAGACTAATCAAATAGGCAGATAAACCGCCTCCTTTTCCATTAGGGGGAAGGGGTGCATTATACAGAAAAATAAAATAATAATTAAGTAAGTACTATTATACAAACATCAAATCGAATACAAAACATTAGATGAAATCAATTAAAATTGTAAGAGGCACTTGAAGCAAATCCGAATAAGCTACCTTTCAATTTTGGCCCGTAGGGGGATGGTGTGACATGTGCATTCCACATGTCATTTTCATGCTTCTAAATTTTACATCTACAGCAAAGTGCACCAGTGGGCATTGAACCTTCAGTTCAATTGCCTGCACAAAAATTGTCAGCGTTTACAGCGACGAACGGAAGTGTCGCATTTCATCTTTACTGAACCTCGCTGTTACCATGTGTACAGTCATGGTTTTTTCGAGGTTTCTATCTTTGTCTCTTTCGCATGCACATCGATCCCGATTGGTGATCGTGTACATAGCATTTACATAAATCGGTGCTTCAGGCGTCTCAATCGGGACTCTTGTAAAAAACTTCCAGGAACAATAAAGGCATTCCAGTTTAACCGAGCAACGGACGTAGTCGTGATTCGCTATAAGATATCACAGCACTAAAACCGTAGTCGACGCGATGTTGCTACACGGGAAAGATTATTTCTAGGTAACCTGAAAAGGAAAACCTGTACAATTAATTGGATCGGGTATACATTCTATTATTTATCGCATCTTTTCCCATCGAAATCCAAACGCAACGATGGAGAATTACCTGTGGGAAACTTGTGAAGGTAACTGAGAGAACTTCTCGAAAATCAATCATCCCGGTGTTATTCATAGCGTATACACTTTAAATAACTCCATTCGCGACGGCGGAGAATTATTATTAGGAAACCTGTAAAGATAACCAGAAACTAATCGGACCGGCGATATATCGAACTCTAATCTGGAAGGGGAGAGTTATCTTTTGGAAACCTGAGAATCCCAGAGAACTCCTCTAGAAACCTGAAGAGGGGCGCGTACGCTTTATAGGAATCTCATCGGGACGGAGGAGAGTTATTTTTTGATAACCTGAGAACTCCTCTAAATCCAATATTCCCGGCAATATGTTCCGTTATCAATCGCGCGTACTCTGCATCGAACTTCACTCGCAACGGTGGAGAGTTATCTTTCTCTAGGTAGTAGTCACGAATAGCAACTTACAACCGTTCTCCTTATGGGCTTTGGGATGTTCTTTTCGGACTTGCTACTATAGAGATCCGTCATTCGCAGATGAAGTTTTTTATTTCGTATTCTTCGTGAGTGCGAAGAAGATAGCTACGAAGATTAGAGATGGGCAAATCAGCTCATCATGGTGAGCGGCTCAGAGCCGTTCAGCTCATACAAGAGAGCTGCTCATTTGGAACAGCTCTTCAGTTGAATTTTGCGGTTGTCCACACAATTGCATAACTATCATGGGACATTTTATAGTGTGCATTTTCATAATGGACGGAAAGCAGAAAAATAAACGAATTTAATATATAATTGTACACAAACAAAAACTAATATGAATTCTAATAATATGATATAAAACAAAAATTGAATGCAGCAATCCAACATAGAAGATGCTTAGGATATGCTGAACTTAAACTTAAACAACAGAAAAACCAGCAGTAGCCAAATAAAATACCTTCAGAAATATTGGCCGACACAACGTCTTTTGATAAAACTTCCGAGATATTTTTTGCATCCATTATATAAAAATAAATCCACTAATAGGCGCAACGAGAAATAATTCTTCGTGATGACAAAAATAACAAAAAGACCATTATAAATCATTAGCATTTATACCGGGTTGTTTCTGAATTGTTTTGATTCAGCACGCGGAAATAAGTTTATGTGTTTCAACAGTCATGTTTAAATAACAATATAATATAGAAAAGGGTGTGTCACATCAAATTGCATCACGGAAAAAACGCTGTAGAAATTCGCCCAGTAGACCGATCCTTTTGAAAATTTTAGACAGTAAAATAAAAACTATTAAACAACTTTTGGCATTTTCTTTTTATTCATACTTCGAGCCCAAGCCCGTATGCTCGCACCTTCCTCTTTACCCCGTCCATAAGGTTCTGTACAACGTCAGGTTGAAACCCATTTTCTCTTGAAGTCCGCAACTTTTGGGTTCTTCCGGAGGGCCCGCTTCATAATCGCCCAATATTTCTCTATTGTGCGAAGCCCCCCCGCGTTGGGAGGGTTCATTTCCTTTGGCACGAAGGTGACCCCGTTGGCTTCGTACCACTCCAACACGTCCTTTGAATAGTGGCACGAAGCGAGATCCGACCAGAAGGTGGTCGGGCCCTCGTGCTGCTTCAATAGTGGTAGTAAGCGCTTCTGTAGGCCCTCCTTAAGGTAAACCTGCCCGTTTACCGTGCCGGTCATCACGAAGGGGGCGCTCCGCTTTCCGCAAGAGCAGATCGCTTGCCACACCATGTACTTTTTGGCAAACTTGGATAGTTTCTGCTTGCGAATCTCCTCCGGAACGCTGAATTTGTCCTCTGCGGAGAAGAACAACAGGCCCGGCAGCTGACGAAAGTCCGCTTTGACGTAGGTTTCGTCGTCCATTACCAGGCAATGCGGCTTCGTCAGCATTTCGGTGTACAGCTTCCGGGCTCGCGTCTTCCCCACCATGTTTTGCCTTTCGTCGCGGTTAGGAGCCTTCTGAACCTTGTATGTACGCAGGCCCTCCCGCTGCTTGGTCCGCTGGACGAATGAACTTGACAAATTCAGCTTATTGGCGACATCCCGGACCGAACTTCTCGGATCACGTCTAAACTGCTTAACTACGCGCTTGTGATCTTTTTCACTGACGGAGCATCCATTTTTACCGTTCTTCACCTTCCGGTCGATGGTTAGGTTCTCGAAGTATCGTTTTAGTACTCTGCTGACCGTGGATTGGACGATTCCCAGCATCTCACCGATGTCCCGATGTGACAACTCCGGATTCTCGAAATGAGTGCACAAGATTAATTCACGACGCTCTTTTTCGTTCGACGACATTTTTCCAAATTTACGAAAAACTGAAAAAAATATATTTCTACAGCGTTTTTTCCGTGATGCAATTTGATGTGACACACCCTTTAATTTCATTTACAAGCATATAATAATGTTTATTATTTTGTTTGGTAACGAACGATTGAATATCTTCAAAACAAAAACCTTTTTCCTATCTGGCATCTCTGCTAAAGCTAAAGAAGAAGAGGGATACACGAAAACAAACTGATGTCATATCATAAAACGCGGTGTTGGTATCGCTACATCGACAGACAGGCATTACGCCCTTTATACAACCAGCCTGCGCTGACCACACCCGATGATCTGACAGGGGATTGTTGATTATTCAACAAAGCCAGGAAAAAACAAAAGAAGTTGAACAATTCACAAAGGTCCGTTTTGTTAAAAGAAAACCACCAGCAGAGTGATCATTACAATTTATTGAATTATATACTAATTTGTGCTTAAATATAATAATATAACTTAAATTAATCATAATAAGCTATAGGTATAGAATTTGTTAAAATATTAAATGAAAAATCCTAATAGTAATTATGTTTCAGCTGAATCCTAAATTTTGTTAGATAAAACACAGGAAAACACTATTTCTAGGGAACATTCGCGATAAAGTAACAAAAATATTATGATACTAAATATTAAAACTATTTACACTTTCTGTCACTATTGAAGGATCTACAAAAAAAACTAAGTTGTACTAAATTTCGTTGTACGATAGCTAGAAGAGCCATTAACAGTATTTACTTCTGAAGTTAATCTATGTTTAAGACTAAATTTGTTTCCTTGTAGGAATTTTGTAATCTCTTCTAAATAAAGCGATTTACGGAATCTTCGCGTTACTACTATCGAACAACAATTTACAAAATTCTGTTATCGAGTCTACCGAGGTTGAACGATGTCCAACAGCCGTCGCAACTGTAGCGGGAAACAACCAGTCCGCGCCGTTACTTATGAGGATGGTGAACATGAAGAAGTTGTCGATGGTATTGAAACTCGAGCAGATAACACCCCCAATTCTGATCAACAGATGGGAAGACAGATGGTAGGTTCCCGTACTGGAACGATTCCCAAGAATTATGTGGATAACAATAGAGATGATCCGCACCCTATTGTCAATATCGGAAATGAACCTGTAGTTAGGAGGAATCCACCAAGACGTGCACGCCCTGATTACGTCAGTTCTTGCAGTTTATGTCAACACCCGGATAACAGTAGAATGGTACAATGCGATAACTGTGATCGTTGGTACCATTTCAAATGCGTCAATGTATCCGAAAGCATAGTTGAAGTGAATTGGCAGTGTCCGAACTGTGTATCGAAAGAGCGCGAGCACACTGATCAATACAGAAGGCAAAATAACGCCGCGAAATCAACAGGAACTAGAAGCACACGCAGTGAAGCCAAACGCAGAGTGGAGTTATTGTTGCAGAAACTCGAAGAGAAGAAGCTTTTCGTGCAGCAATACCTGGACGAAAAGTACTCATTGCTTGAATCGCTGAATGACGTTAGCGGTTCAAACTCAGGTTCTGAAAAGGAATTCTTATCAGTAACCGGTAATATATCGGAAATTGAGCAGTGGCTAGCAGACACTAACCGCTGCGGAGTAGAAAACACTGGTCTTGAAGTGGAAGAGATAAGTAACGAACCTTCCATTGATGAATCAATCCGGATCCGTGACGTCCAACAAGCTGCAACACCCTCACTTTTTCCACGAGTAAGACAGCTGCCTCGTGATGCAGCAAATTTGATTCAGCAGAGGCCTCAACATCGTTCGGCAAGGACAAGACCCTCAGGGCACCATGGACCAGGTTCTATGTCTCGTTCGTCGGTGAACCATTGTACTGACGCACTTGGGCGACAGTCGATCGCATTACGAGAGGGCTCAGCGCGAGGTGGTTATAGACCAATAGTAAATGACCCTTTCGTTCCTGGTGAACGATCCACACCAGCGCGACAGCGTTTCCATCAACCACAACGTCAAGAAAATCGAAGTGATGAAGCAATACATATGCTAAATCAGAGTCAGATAGCAGCACGCCAGGCTGTTTCAAAAGAGCTGCCAGAATTCTACGGTGATCCGGAAGATTGGCCGCTCTTTTTTTCCTTGTTCAATTCATCGACTTCTATGTGTGGATTTTCCAACGAGGAAAACATGTTGAGATTGAGAAAGTGCTTGAAAGGAAAAGCTTTAGACGCAGTAAAATGTCGATTACTTCACCCGTCAAACGTTTCGGGAGTGCTTGCAACTCTGAAGATGTTATATGGTCGACCAGAAATGATCATCCAAGCAACGATCAAAAAAGTTAGATCGTTACCGTCCCCAACAATAGAGAAGTTGGACACATTGGTAGGATTCGCTCTTGCCGTTTAAAATTTAGTTGCAACCGTTCAAGCATGCGAGGTCAACGATTTTATATACAACGCGTCTCTGAAGTACGAGTTGGTAGAAAGGCTACCACCTGCACTGAAGCCTGATTGGGCGAAATACACCAGGAACAACGTTTTTCCGAACTTATTAGACTTTAGTGAATGGTTGCGTTCCATGGCTGAAGACGCAACTGCAGTATCTACGTCGTTGGCTAGCGAATACCGTCCACGCAGTGGGAAAAAGAACAGTTTTCTGAACATTCACTCGGAATATGAGGACAATCATCTTCCACAGGTCTCACAGGAGAATCAACGGTATTCTGTTGAGTATAATAACATCAGAGAATGCATCGTATGCAAAGGTGAATGTCTCTCAATTGCAAAGTGCAAACGATTCTTGGAGTTCGACTTCGAGTCTAGGTGGGCTATTGTAAAAGAGCGCAAAATGTGTAGAAAATGTCTTCGAAAGCACAATGGATCATGTAGACTGAAGAATACATGCGGAATCAATGGATGTTCATATTTTCATCATCCACTTCTTCACAACGGAGTTAATGATCGAGTTCCTATTCCAAATGATCACAGTAGCGGAACCAGTTGTAATATTCATCAAAGCCAATCCGAGATACTTTTCCGTATTGTTCCCGTAACCCTGTATAGTCCAACGAAAGCCATTCACACATATGCATTTATCGATGATGGATCAGAATTGACATTGATTGAGCAGAGCCTCGCAGAAGAATTAGGTGTAGAGGGACCCCAGCAGTCTTTATGTCTGAGATGGACAGGAGGGACAAAAAGAACAGAGACGTCCAGGATAGTTGACTTGAAAATCTCTGGATCAAACAACCCAAACAAGAAATACAACCTTTCTGGAATACATACAATCAGAGATCTTCAACTTCGTTCGCAAACCCTTATTGTTCCTGAGATCGAAAAGAAGTATCCTCATCTTTCCGGACTCCCATTGCAATCATATCAGGATGTATGTCCTCGAATACTGAATGGTTTAGATTATGCTACGTTAGGTAATGCCATGAAAAGTCGAGAAGGGAATCCATTCGAACCAATCGCCATCAAGACACGATTAGGATGGGTAGTCTATGGAAATTGTTCCAATAGGTTGAACGCGGATCATTACATCAACTATCATAGTCTACAAGTATGTAGATGCAATGTTTCCGGTGAAGCTGATCTTCATCAGATGATGAAGCAGTATTTTCACATCGATAGTCTTGGAATATCTCAACCTGAAAAGATGTTGCTATCCAGAGACGAGGAGCAAGCGCAAAACAAGTTGGCAACCTTAACTGTACCAATTAATGGTCGTTTTAGATGCGGGTTGCTTTGGCGGTATGAAAACGCGAGACTTCCAGAGAGCAGGTCAATGGCCTTGAAAAGATGGGAGTGTCTGGAACGGCGGATGAGAAAAGATTGCAGCTTTGCAGGAATGTTGCGACAAAAAATGGCTGACTATGTAGCCAAGGGATACGTTCGTAAACTAACGAAAGAGGAGCTACAGCAACCACATAAACGAGTTTGGTATCTTCCCGTTTTTCCCGTGCGAAATCCAAACAAACCAAGCAAACTGCGATTGGTTTGGGATGCTGCAGCTACTTCTCACGGAGTCTCACTCAACGATTTGCTGCTGAAAGGGCCAGACCAATTAGCATCACTTCTTTCTATATTGATCCATTTTCGTGAGTTCAAGGTGGCAGTCTGCGGTGACATCCGCGAGATGTACTTACAAGTACTTGTCATGGAAGGTGACCAGCAATGTTTAAGGTTCCTTTGGAAAGACCTGGATGAGGATGAAGAAGTCAGCGTGTATATCCTTCTTGTTATGCCGTTCGGAGTTTGCTGTTCCCCAAGCATAGCCCAATATGTAAAAAACACAAATGCGAAACGTTTCGAGCAAGATTATCCTAATGCAGTTCATGCTATCATCAACAAGCATTATGTTGATGATATGCTTGTAAGCGTGGAAACTGAGGAAGAAGCCATTATATTGGCCAAAAATGTCAAAAGAATTCACAAAGCCGGTGGCTTTGAAATGCGCAACTGGCTATCGAATTCGCCGAAGGTTGTAACAGCGCTCCACGAAACCGATACTACAGAAAAAAATCTCAGTATTGGGAACAAAGTGACCACAGAAAAGGTCTTGGGCATGTGGTTGGATACAGCCAAGGACTGTTTCACATATAAGTTGTCATCTCGTTTTGACACAAGTCTGTTGTCTGGCTCAAAACGTCCCACAAAGCGTGAGGTCCTTCGTCTACTCATGATGATTTTCGATCCGATTGGGCTTATTTCACATTTTTTTAATGTATCTCAAAGTCTTATTACAAGATATATGGAGGTCTTCAATAGGATGGGACGATGAAATCTTGGAACCAGAATACTTAAAATGGTCGGAGTGGTTTGAAGTTCTTCCTAATGTGACAACTCTGCGAATTCTTCGCTGCTATCGCATGTCAATATCAATTGACGAAAATAATGAAGTCCAGCTGCACACATTCGTTGATGCCAGTGAAAATGGATTCGCCGCAGTAGTCTACCTCAGATTCCATGAAGGCAGCACAATCAAATGCGCCTTAGTAGGAGCAAAAACACGTGTCGCACCATTGCGATTCCTGTCGATACCACGATCTGAACTGCAAGCTGCTGTTATAGGCACAAGACTAGCGCATAACGTCATGCAAGCACTATCCATGAAGACTATGAAGAGATTTTTTTGGTGTGATTCTAAAGACGTCTTGTGGTGGCTAAATTCAGATCACCGTCGCTACAGTCAGTTCGTGGCTGTTCGAGTAAGCGAAATTCTGGAGCTCACTAATGTAGACGAATGGCAATATGTCCCATCCAAACTTAATGTAGCGGACGATGGAACCAAATGGAAACGAAAACCTGAATTGAATGCATCCAGCCGTTGGTTTCACGGTCCTGAGTTTTTGTGGAATACTGAAGAGAAGTGGCCGTCGAGTTCACCACCTGCACGAACGAGCGACGAAGAATTGCGACCTCAATTTCTTCTGCATTTCATCCAAACCAATCCTGTTATTGAGATGCAGAATTTTTCACGTTGGAAACCTCTATTACACAGAATGGCATACGTATTTCGCGCTATCGATAACTTCCGAAATGGTGTTTCGAAACAAACATGTTCACGAGGCCCACTAACACAAAACGAGATGATCAAAGCCGAAAGTTATTTGTATCGTGTAGCGCAAAACAGCAAATTTTCCGACGAGATTGCAATCCTGGCGTCGAACAATGTTCCTGATAAACCGAAGCAACAAATCCGTAAGAGCAGCCCCTTATTCCATCTCTGTCCGTATCTCGATAGCAATGGGCTATTACGAGTTAGAGGGCGAACAAAAGCTTGCGAGTTCATCGATTTTCATACAGCCAATCCAATCATCCTTCCTCGCGATCACTATCTGACCAAGCTAGTAGTTGCGAGCATTCATGAGGAATATAAACATCAAAATCATGAAACGACGATGAATGAGATCCGACAGCGCTTTTACATTTCCCGTTTAAAATCGATGTACCGATCGATGCGAAATGATTGTCAGCGTTGCAAAATTGATCGAGCTTCCCCTCAACCCCCACTGATGAGTGATTTGCCGGTAGCAAGACTTGCTGCATTTAGTCGTCCGTTTACACATATGGGTGTGGACTATTTCGGTCCAATGCTGGTGTTAGTTGGACGGCGAACCGAAAAACGTTGGGGAGTACTGGCAACGTGCCTTACAACCCGCGCCATCCATTTGGAAGTTGCCTGTTCGCTGACGACCGACTCGTGCATTCTATCTATCCGCAACATCATGGCTCGCAGAGGAACTCCATCGGCTATTTATAGTGATAGAGAAACAAATTTTCAAGGAGCCAGCAAAGACCTGAAAGAAGCGATGAAGAAACTGGACCAAGATAAGTTGACGGCCGAATTCACCACTCCAAGAACCCAATGGAGATTCATCACACCAGCCTCTCCTCATATGGGAGGAGCCTGGGAAAGGCTAGTGAGAACAGTCAAACAGAACTTAATGAAGTTGAAGACTAACAGGTTACCCACAGATGAGGTGTTACGAAACTTATTTATCGAAGTCGAAAACATAGTCAATTCACGACCTCTTACAGCAATCCCACTGGATGATGATGAATCTCCAGTATTAACTCCAAATCACTTTTTAATTGGATCTTCAAACGGCTTGCGATCCTGGGTCCCCTTCGATGACAATCCATCCTCGTTAAAACAGAACTGGCGACTTTCTCAAGAAATAGCTAATGCGTTTTGGAAATCATGGCTTCGTGACTACCTTCCTGAATTGACAAGAAGAACTAAATGGTTCACTGAAACCAAACCACTGGAAGTCAATGACATCGTAGTGATTTCTGATAATAATCTTCCGCGCAACTGTTGGCCCAAGGGACGAATAATTTCAACGAAGGTAGCAGCTGACGGTCAAGTCAGACAGGCAACAGTTCAAACCAGCACAGGAATATATGAGAGACCCGCAGTTAAACTTGCAGTTATCGACGTACGCGTAGGAAGTAATACGTCTCCGTAAATCGTCAGCGCATTAAGGAGGGGAGTGTTGGTATCGCTACATCGACAGACAGGCATTACGCCCTTTATACAACCAGCCTGCGCTGACCACACCCGATGATCTGACAGGGGATTGTTGATTATTCAACAAAGCCAGGAAAAAACAAAAGAAGTTGAACAATTCACAAAGGTCCGTTTTGTTAAAAGAAAACCACCAGCAGAGTGATCATTACAATTTATTGAATTATATACTAATTTGTGCTTAAATATAATAATATAACTTAAATTAATCATAATAAGCTATAGGTATAGAATGTAGTTAAAATATTAAATGAAAAATCCTAATAGTAATTATGTTTCAGCTGAATCCTAAATTTTGTTAGATAAAACACAGGAAAACACTATTTCTAGGGAACATTCGCGATAAAGTAACAAAAATATTATGATACTAAATATTAAAACTATTTACACTTTCTGTCACTATTGAAGGATCTACAAAAAAAAACTAAGTTGTACTAAATTTCGTTGTACGTTGATGAGCTTAACAGCTCATCAGCTCAACAGCTCATTAGCTCAACAGCTCATCAGCTCATCAGCTCATTAGCTCAACAGCTCCGTAATGAGCTGATGAGCTGCGTTGTGCTGTTCATTCGAATCGCTTCATCATAGTGAGCGGATTCGGATCGGCTCGCAATCAAAAAAACGCAGCTCATCAGCTCATTACGGAGCTGGAGCTGATGAGCTGTTGAGCTGTTGAGCTGCTGAGTTGATGAGCTGTTGAGCTGTTGAGCTGATGAGCTGTTGAGCTGTTGAGCTGATGAGCTGTTGAGCTGTTGAGCTGATGAGCTGCTGAGCTGTTGAGCTGACGAGCAGCTGAGCTGATGAGCAGCAGAGCGGATGAGCAGCTGAGCGGATTGAGCTGCATAGCTGTGGAGCGCAAAAGCTGCAGAGAGTGAATTGCGAGACGCGAAAGGATTTTTCGTCTCCCGCGCTTCATGGCATGACGTCAGTTTGTTTTCGTGTATCCCTCTTCGTACTTTAGCTTTAGCAGAGATGCCAGATAGGAAAAAAGGTTTTTGTTTTGAAGATATTCAATCGTTCGTTACATCATTAAATTTTTCTTATATGGCCAAACAAAATAATAAACATTATTATGTGCTTGTAAATAAATTTTATATATTACATTGTTATTTAAACATTACTGTGGAAACACATACATTTATTCCCGCGTGCTGAATCAAAACAATTCAGAAAACCACCCGGCATAAATGTTGATGATTGATACTGGTCCTTTGGTTACCTTTGTGAACGTGAATAATTATTTCTCGTTGCACCTATTAGTGGATTTATTTTTATATCCTCGGATGCAAAAAAAAATCTCGATGGTTTTTTCAAAAAACGTTGTCTCGGCCAATATTCCTGGAGGCATTTTATTTTGCTGCTGCTGGTTTTTCTGTTGTTTAAGTTCAGCATATCCTAAGCATCTTCTATGTTGGATTTCAGCATTCAGTATTTTTTTTTTATTAATTCGTTTATTTTTACAGGCTCAGTTACTTAATTTTAAAGGAGCCGAATTCTTAAATATAATTTTAAAACTATATATATAAACAATTTTCTTAGATCTATGGTTAGTAAGGTGGAAAACCGATTACTCGCGGTGTACTCGAGTTTAGGAGGATGACATATTTTTAGGAGAAGGATGGGATATATGGAAATTGTAACAATGTTGATGAACACTCATTTCTTAAATCTATTCGTATATTTATAGTGTATTTACATTTCAACTTATTCTACTATTTATAACAAGGGGACGAATTACCCGCAAAGGAAGGAAAGGAGGGTATAAGGATGTAGGGACAATCACACACGAAGATCTATAGCTTTAAGGAAAACATATATATGGGACAAGTAATCAAGGTCTAACCGAGCCAACACATCTCTCATCGGCACATTGGGCTGCCTTCCTCTAGCCCGAAGGGAGTTTTCTAAATTCGATCTGGCAACAAGATACACCTCACACGACCAAACAACGTGTTCGATGTCGTGGTAACCTCGGCCACAAATGCAGAGATTGCTACCGGCCAGATTGAAACGAAAGAGTAACGCGTCTAACGAACAGTGATTGGACATGAGTCGGGAGAAGGTGCGAATAAAGTCCCGACTGAAGTCTAGACTTTTGAACCACGGTTTGAGGCTAACCTTAGGGATAATCGAGTGAAACCACCGGCCCAATTCATCTTCATTCCACTTGCGTTGCCAGTTAGCGATGGTATTTTTGCGGACTAAAGAATAAAATTCAATGAAGGCGATTTGACGCTGATAAATATCGCCTTCAATTGCACCTACCTTTGCTAATGAGTCAGCCCTCTAATTACCCGGAATGGAGCAATGTGAAGGGACCCAGATAAAGGTAATGACATAACAGCGTCTGGATAAAGCACCAAAATTTCTCGTATTCTCTCAAGGAAGTACGGCGAGTGCTTTTCCGGCCTCACTGAACGGATAGCTTCGACAGAGCTAAGACTATCCATTACAATGTAATAGTGTTCAACAGGTCGTGAGGCGACGCTGTCCAGCGCCCAATGAATTGCTGCCAATTCAGCAATATACACTGAGCAAGGATTCTGAAGACTGTGTGAGGTGCTAAAAAATTCGTTGAACACTCCAAACCCTGTGGACTCGTTTTTAGTGGACCCATCAGTAAAGTACATATTATCACAATTGATACACCCATACTTTTCATCGAAGATCGTTGGAGCGATCCTCGATCGTTGGTAATCTGAATATCCATGGATATCTTGCTTCATGGACAGATCAAAATGTACAGAGGAATTGATGTAGTCAGGAAAACAAACACGGTTGGGAATATACGAAGAAGGATCAACCTGCATGGAGATGAATTCATGATATGAACTCATGAATCCGGAGTGAAAATTTAGCTCGATCAGCTGCTCAAAATTTCCGATCACCAATGGGTTCATAACCTTACACCGGATGAAGAACCGAAGAGATAGTAAATTGAAGCGATCTTTTAGTGGGAGTAGGCCAAAACCTCGAGACTCATGGTATGCGTTGAGGGCATACATCCCAACGCGATACGGAGACAAAGATACTGAATTCGCTCGAGTTTAATGAGGTGTGTTTTGGCAGGTGCCGGTAATTGTACGGAGAAAGTTTATTCTTTGTTGGCATTTTTTACTCAGATACCTAATATAGGCCCCCAAGTACATTTGGAGTCGAACCAGACCCCAAGATACTTGAATGACATAGCATGAGTGATCGGTTTACCCAAAAGTTGAAGCTTTGGTTTTGCTGGTCTATGCTTCCTAGAAAAAACCACCATCTCTGTTTTCTCCGTGGAGAATTCGATCCCTAGCCCAATGGCCCAGGTTGAAAAATTGTTCAAAGTATCTTGTAAGGGTCCTTGCAGGTCGGATTCGTTTGATCCTACGACAGACACCACTCCATCATCTGCAAGTTGTCTTAGGCTGCAATTTTGTGTAAGGCAATTGTCGATGTCGCTTACATAGAAGTTGTACAAAAGGGGGCTTAAACATGAGCCCTGGGGGAGGCCCATGTAAGAGACCCGACTTACTGCCGAATCTCCGTGAGAAAAGTTCAAATGTTTCTCACAAAGCAAGTTATATAACATATTATTCAATAGAGGCGGCAGACCCCGAGAGTGTAATTTGTCCGACAAAACCTCTATTGAAACAGAATCGAAAGCCCCCTTTATGTCCAAGAATACTGAACCCATTTGTTTTTTTTCGGCGTAAGCCATTTGAATTTCTGAAGAAAGCAACGCAAGACAATCATTCGTCCCCTTGCCCCTGCGGAACTCATATTGTGTATCTGAGAGTAGGCCATTCGTTTCAACCCATCGATCAAGGCGAAACAAGATCATTTTCTCCAACAATTTCCGTATACAAAACATCATTGCTATTGGGCGGTACGAATTGAAGCCGGACGCGGGTTTTCCGGGTTTTTGAATAGCTATAACTCGTACTTGTCTCCAATCATCTGGAACAATATTATTCTCCAGAAACCGATTGAATAAATTCAACAAGCGATGTTTCGCCACATCAGGGAGGTTTTTCAGCAAGTTGAACTTAATTCTATCCGATCCCGGAGCAGAATTGTTACATGAAAGCAGAGCAAGAGAGAATTCTACCATCGAAAACTCGGAATCAAGATCGCACCTACCTTGTGGTATATCTCGAACAATTTTTTGCACAGGAGCGGAATCAGGACAAACCTTCCGTGCAAAATTAAAAATTCATCGATGTGAATATTCTTCGCTTTCATTCGTTGAAGAGCGATTTCTCATGTTTCGAGCCACTTTCCATAATTTTTTCATTGACGTTTCTCGTGACAAACCTCCCACGAAATTTCACCAATAAGCACGTTTTTTCTCTTTGATTAAGTTTTTAAATTGATCTTCAATGGCTAAATACGTTTGAAAATTTTCAGGGGTTCCACGTTTCCGAAAAGCTTTAAATGCATTCGATTTTTCTACATAAAGCTTGGAACACTGGCTATCCCACCATAGATTGGGAGGCCTTCGGCGAATAGTGGAACCTGGGATGGGTTTCGTTTGAGCGCGAACTGCGCTGTCATAGATCAAACGAGAAAGGAAGTTACACTCCTCCAATGGAGGTAAGCCATCTCTGGAATTGATGGCTAGAGCAATCGCGTCCGCATATTTTTTCCAGTCAATGTGTCTTGTGAGGTCATATGCCATGTTTATAGATTCAGAAGAATTCGACCCAATGGTGATTCTTATTATCTATGTTAGTAATATGTAACCGATTACTCGCGGTTGGCTTGAGGTTAGTATTACAAGTGTTTTCGTAATTCGGATGTTGCTGTCTCCAATGCTCTGTACGTGTGCCCGACACGGGATACTTCCTATTGGGATGCAGCTGACCCTTAATCAGCAACGCCCCCCCTAGTCTGTACCTCATATCTAGCGTGGTGCGTCTTTCTCGACTCGAGGAATCCAGGATAGAATGGTCATGGAAATTTTGATTGGCAAGTGATCACTACCGTTGGGGTCCTGGATTACATTCCACTTGCAATCTAACGATAGTGAATTCGAGCAAAGCGAGAGGTCAAGAGCACTTGGGTTAGCAGGAGGTTTAGGCACACGTGTTGTTTCCCCAGTGTTCAAAACGGTCATATTGAAGTTGTTACAAAGGTCATATATCAACAATGAACGATTGTCGTCGTACTGTTCCCCCCAGGCAGTTCCGTGAGAGTTGAAGTCTCCCAAGATCAATCGTGGCTCAGGAAGGAGTGAGCACATGTCAACAAGTTGCTTTCGGCTAACCGCAGCTCTCGGAGGCCAATACAAGCTGACAATACAGAGGTCTTTGCCTCTGATGTTTGCATGACAAGCAACAGCTTCGATCCCTCCAATAGGTGGAAGGTCAATTCGAAAAAATGAGTGGTACTTATTGATCCCCAACAGCACCCCTCCGTATCTGCCATCACGGTCCAAGCGTATAATATTAAAATCGTGGAAAGAGAGATCATCTCGCGAAGAAAGCCAAGTTTCGGACAGTGAAAAAACATCACAATTGGAGTTATGAATTAAAAATTTGAATGTATCCAATTTAGGGATAAGACTACGACAATTCCACTGTAAAACAGTGATATCTCCGACCTCTCTATTTGAATTAGACATCAAGAGAGATAATCATTGCAAGGAGGGGCCATGTTTGCATCAATTGTTGCAAAATTGTCTTTAATACTGGAAGCATTGAGATAACAATGGTTCTGATGGAGTCGGAAACATTAAAACACGTGAAGATTTGATCCACAAGGTCAGTCAACTTTATAAATCCCGATTGGGAAGTTGAACTGGACGGAAAAACAGGGACAGTTGGGGTTTTTGATGTCCCCTCGAGTGCTGGGTCGTTCAAAGATGAACTATTCCCACGGAAGCCAGGAGGAACCTGATTTTGCTTGTCCGCTGCACTCGATTTTTTAGGCAAGCTAACAGGGGGTATCACCGGGGGGACTTGTTCTTGAATTTTGGGAGTGGTCACATTTTTGCGCCGGGGATTCCCTTTGAAAATAAGCGGTGTGTCCCCGCTAGCTGTGTCCGCTTCCATTTCATCAACTGGCAACGTAGAGAAAACATTGTGTGTGAAGATTGGTTGTTGTTGTTGCTGGGCCAGTGGAGAAGCGCCCTTTAAAATTTCCGCAAATGTGCGTTTCGAGCGTTCCTTTAAAGAGCGCTTCTGTTTCTCCCAGCGACTCTTGTAAGTTTCACAAGCTGAGAGTACATGTGGAGCTCCTCCGCAATATGGACACTTATGCTCAGTCGCACTGCAGGATTCGCCCACATGTTGCTCTCCGCAAGTGGCACAGCGCTCCTTGTTGGCACAATAAGCTGAAGTGTGACCAACTGACTTGCATTTTTGGCAAGTCATGGACTTTGGCACGAAGAGTCGCATAGGCAGCCTCAATTTATCCACCATGACGTAGTCAGGGAGGGCGGAACCAGCAAAAGTTACTCGAAACGAGTCGGACTGGGTGAATTTAGTCTCTCCCCCTTCTTGAGAGACTTTCCCTAGTTGGCGGCAGTCCAAGATTTTAACACTCACCAAAGGGAGTTTTTTAAATTTTCCAAATCCTTCTTTTATCATTTTACACGTCAGACCCGTTTCAGTTACCACCCCCGAGATTTCTACGTCATGGGACGGCACGTAGACACGATACTCTAGGGTGAACCTCTGGTCGATCACAATACCGTTTGCATGTTTCCGGTCACTCACGATAACACGCAGTTTGTTCGGTCTAACTTTTAAAACTTCGATCACGGAGGAGTAGTATCTTGTCAGATATTTCGTGATCTGAATAACATTCAGCGCTTTTCCGTTTGGTTTGGGCCGGAAGAAAACAACCCAGGGACCAGTTCCAGGTGCATCTTCTGGATAAACCTTGACACGGGGAGAGGATACAACAGAAGAGGAAGACGAGGACGAGGTTTGAACTGGCTCGGAATCAGAAGAAGGAAGTGAAATCGATGGTGGGAGAGAAGTGGGAGTTTTAGGGAGTTCAGGGAGGAGGGAGGAGGCAATTTTTTGACGTAGGACTACGTCTTTCATTTCTATACCGGGGTGTAAAACCAAAGTTTCGAGAACGAAAGCGTTACGCTGGAGACCGAGATTTTGAGCGTTAATAGCTCTTAAACAACTGAACGAAATGGTATGATAAACACTTCATTTGAAAGATAAAATGTCTACGCGTCATATACTTGTTACTTTTTCATCCAAAAACTTGTTTCAATAGTCTTAAAATTGCTTTCAAAACAGGCTATTGAAATCAAAAATCGGTATATAAGCGAGCGGCGCTCGTTAACCCACTCAGTTATGATTGAACAGCGATTGGAGCATGTTGTCGCTGTTGTTGTGAAGCTAATTTCGTTTATCATGAATGCGCTGATGAACGGTGTCACCAAGAGCCTGTTTGTGCACCTAAGGCCAAAAGGGAATCCATCAGGAGGAGAGTGATGCCACGGTTCCGCTTGAAACATCGGAGCAGCCGCCACACATACACACACACACATACACGCGTGGAATTCTCGTTGCTATCATCGTTGCTGAAAAATAATCTGCCAGTTCCCCTGGGAATTGAAAAATACATTCATGCGAAATAGTTTATTTTAATGTTTTCTATCCATATAACACTGCAACCAAATACATTTGGTTTTGTTATTTTTCAATCAATCGCAATTAACAGGAAAGCTTCTGAATATTTTTTTCCCCATCAGTGGAAATTTTCGTATCCAATATTGGATGCATAACATGAAAAACGGAAAATGTTTCACATCGCGAAAATCAAGTCATTTTCGAGCGATTATTTGCTTTCTACTCATATAATGCTTCGACCAAATACATTTCGTTTTGGATTTTTTCAATCAAGTGCGATCAACGTAAGACCACGTCTTTCGGCAATTTATTAGAGGTGCAATGAATCTTTAGGAATTCCCGCTCTACGCGCACTAGCAAACAATGTTTACTCAACAATTTCTCAAACTAGAAATGGGTGTTGTGAGAGAGGATTAGCGAACGCGAAAACGACAAACGGGAGAAAGATACGTTTGGAGGTTGAAGGAAATTGGCAGAAACTTCTTCATTCTATCATTCAAATAATGTGATTCATACCACATCGTTTTGCCAGAAAGAGATTATTAATGCTCAAAGGATGAATCGAGTCCTCCGAGGAAATTACCCAGCGCAAATTAGAGTCGACTATCGATTGCGGCATTCGTACACAAATAATTTTATAATGCAGTTTCACCAAAGTGATTTCTTCGGATATATTCACTACATCATGTCATGTATTTCATATTCTTCATAAGGAAATCCATATCCATGGCACCTATCGGTAACGAATTATTATCGAAACCACGATTTTCGCTAAATGCTCCTTTCAGTTCGGCCTGTAAAAAACTTTTCTGTACTCTAATCCATCAAATTTGGAGCCCTGAAAAGGGCCGTTGATTATATGCTAAGCTAATATAGCACGCTCTCCTCGGATACGATGGGCCAGCTGGATGTCCTTGGGCATGATGTGACGCGTTTTGCATGGATAGCACACAAATTGGTATCTTCGAATAAGCCTCCTGCAGCGTCATAACCGCGGAACTTTGGAAGCGCAAGTCGGTTTTGAAGTCCTGAGCAATTCCACGAACCAAATGCTGCAAAGGTAGCTTACGGATCAGCAATTCGGTCGACTTCCGATAGCGATGAATTTCACGCAAAGTTCCCGGTCGATAGCGATGTGGCTTCTCCACCTATCCTGCTACTGGTGCGCTTATCCGAGCTGACTTCGTGTGTCTTACCACTGAATGACTAACGAGCTGTCTGCGAAAGACTAACGAGCTCGAGTCCTCACGGTGCGAGAGTAGAGTAAGAAATGAACGAAAGCAAAGGAAGTGTCATTTTATAAACCATAAAAGTATAGAATCTAAATCCCACCCTTATTATATTCGTGAGTATACAGTAAGCTTATACAATAAAGAGGGTGGGGTTTACATTCGATTCTTTTATGTTTTATAAAATGACACTTCCCTTGCTTTCGTTCAATTCTTACTCTACTCTCGCACCGTGAGGACTCGTTTCATCGGGACTAAGCAGACAGCTCGTTAATCTTTCGGTGGTAAGGCACCACGAAAGCAGCTCGGATAAGCGCATCAGCCGCAGGAAGCGTGAAGAAGCCACATCGCTACCGACCGGGAACTTCGCATGAAATTCGTCGCTATCAGAAGTCGACCGAATTGCTGATCCGCAAGCTACCTTTGCAGCATTTGGTTCGTGGAATTGCTCAGGACTTCAAAACCGACTTGCGCTTCCAAAGTTCCGCGGTTATGACGCTGCAGGAGGCTTATTAGAAGATACCAATGTGTGTGCTATCCATGCAAAACGCGTCACATCATGCCCAAGGACATCCAGCTGGCCCATCGTATCCGAGGAGAGCGTGCTATATTAGCTTAGCATATAATCAACGGCCCTTTTCAGGGCTCCAAATTTGATGGATTAGAGTTCAGAAAAGTTTTTTACAGGCCGAACTGACAGGAGCATTTAGCGAAAATCGTGGTGTCGATGATAATTCGATACCGATAGGTGCCATGGATATGGATTTCATAATGAAAAATATGAAATATATGACATGATGTAGTGAATATATCCCCATATCGAAGAAATCACTTTGATGAAACTGTTTATCGTTTGTCGTTTTTAATTGTTGGGAAAGGGCATTATTTCTGCTGACTAAATTCCAAGAAAAAATCCATTCCTTCTTTAAGCGTGATTCATTCTGCTTCGGATCAACGGAACAGTATGATAATCATTTCATACAAAAGATAAAATGTCCAAGAGTTATATGATTGCTATTTATTGAGTCGAAAAATTGTTTCAATAGCTTAATGATAGCTTCGAAAACAGGTTATTGAAATCATTCGTATCCGTATGTAGCGCGCCCACTTGGAAACCCATTAATCTTATTGGAATGTGAGATGGGGAAGCTCATACTTACGTCTATGCATTATGCTGTACACTACAGACTTTTTTTCTCCGTACTGATTAAGAAGCCGACCGAACTATCGGTCGACAAGTCAGTCTGCAGTCGGCGGGGGCTCTTAATTTCGTTTTTGCAGGTCGAACCGAAAAAATTTCAGTCGAGTTAACTCTTTTTTACAGTAATGCTTTTGAATCCGGACACTTTGCATTACATTCAATATCATACCACAGCCATAACATTTTTTTCATGTTGAATTTATGCGATTAATAGTTGCTAATATAGTTACTGATAGTTTCTTGATAGTTACTTATCAATCGCATTAATTCAACATGCAGAAAATGTTGTGGCTGCGGTATGGTATTAAATGTAACGTAAAGTGTCCGGATTCAAATACATTACTGTATACTTACTTCGATGTTATTCGTTTCTCTCTCAGGGTAAGCAACGAATATAATAAGGGTGGGGTTTAGATTCTATACATTTATGGTTTATAAAATGACGCTTCCTTTGCTTTCGTTCATTTCTTACTCTACTCTCGCACCGTGACGACTCGTTTGTTTGGGACCAAGTAGATAGATAGTTAGTCATTCATTCTTTGTGTGGACACCGACTGGATAACATCGTTGCTGGACGGGCTGGACGGCGAGGGATCGAGTGCCTTTCTCAAGGCAAGAGGGCGGAGGTGGTAACGCTGGAGTAAAATAGAGTAGTGTTTTCAAAGGGCCTTTCTCAAGGCTAGAGACGAATGAACTGAAAAAGTTTAAAGTCTCTATAATACAATACCATACCATTACCAGATAGTTAGTCTTTCAGTGGTAAGGCACACGAAAGCAGCTCGGATAAGCGCACCAGCCGCAGGATAGGTGAAGAAGCCACATCGCTATCGACCGGGAACTTTGCGTGAAATTCATCGCTATCGGAAGTCGACCGAATTGCTGATCCGCAAGCTACCTTTGCAGCTTTTGGATCGTGGAATTGCTCAGGACTTCAAAACCGACTTGCGCTTCCAAAGTTCCGCGGTTATGACGCTGCAGGAGGCTTATTCGAAGATACAAATTTGTGTGCTATCCACGCAAAACGCGTCACATCATGCCCAAGGACATTCAGCTGGCCCATCGAATCCAAGGAGAGGGTGCTATATTAGCTTAGCATATAATCATCGGCCCTTTTCAGGGCTCCAAATTTGATGGATTAGAGTTTAGAAAAGTTTTTTGCAGGCCAAACTGAAACGAGAATTTTCGTTTGGATGCCATACAGCATCGAGAAAATTCCGGAAAGATCTAATCGTTGCTGAAAAATAATCTGCCAGTTCCCTGGGAATTGAAGAATACATCCATGCGAAAGAGTTTATTTTAATGTTTTCTAATTATATGGCGAACACAGCGACCAAATACATTTGATTTCGTAATTTTTCAATCAAGTGTAATTAGCTGGAAAGCTTCTGAAGATTATTCTTTCCCATCAGTAGGATATTTTCGTATCCAATATTGGATGCATAACATGAAAAACGGAAAATGTTTCGTATCGCGAAAATTATATAATTTTCAATCGATTATTGCTCAGTCGCCGAAATTTTCATACTCAGAGAGTTCATTCTCCTCTAGTTTGCCTTCCAAATTGCCATCGTAAACCACACCTTCTCTCGATTCAATCACGCACGAAAAGCATACTGAAATGATATTCTGGTGGTGAAACCGATTCATTTTTCGTGAGGCATCGTGCACAAATTACGTAACGCGATAAGGGGGGAGGGGGTAGATGTTGCGTTACTTTCTGCTTATTAGAGATAGGAAATTGCGTTACGAAAGGGGGGGGGGGGGGAGAGGCGGTTCAAAATTCGGATTTTTAGCGTTACGTAATTTGTGCACGACGCCTGAGGACATCGACAAGACAACATCGTTACTGAACGAGCTGAACGGCGAGGGATCGAGGGATTCATTACCTGGCCTGACCTGACCTGAAATGCAATCAGTTTGTTTTAACTGTGAGGGAGCGCAGAAAAGCCGATGCTGATACTCTCGTGACCAAGAGAGTATCAGCATCGAAATACGGTTCCTCGGGAAGACATAGAAGCAGCCGCCACACACACACATACACGCGCGCAACTCTTTTCGTTTGCTGGTTATCGAGAGGAAACCTGGAAAGAAATGATCGTTGCTGAAAAATAATCTGCCAGTTCCCCTTGGAATTGAGAATTACATTCAAGCGAGTTTATTTTAATGTTTTCTATCCATATAATACTGCTACCACATACATTTGGTTTTGTGATTTGTCAATCAAGTGCAGTTAGCAGGAAAGCTTCTGAAGATTATTCTTCAGAACAAGGTTTTTTGTATCCAATATTGGATGCATAAAACCTTGAGTCTCCAACGTAACACTCTCGTTTTTGAAGTCACCCAAATATTTATTTATTCATTCATTCAGGATGGATTTAGATTCAACTTCAAACAAATGATCTCTAAATCAACGATAGTCCTACGTCGCCCTTGCGGTTATACCATAGATATAACCCACTTCCTGTTTTTTCGAGGGGGGCTTGGTAGGATGAGCAGATTCGTCCCCAGACGAACTACATTCTGTAGGAGGGACTCGTTTATGTTTTTTCCCATTTACTTTTTTTGAATTGGTTTCAGAGTCGGAGGTCTCCATTTCTGGAGATCCCTCATCATTCTCCATTATATTAAATGTTCTAACTAATTTTATTATCTTATATCTATATTTATTTTATATGTACCTCGTTGCACCAAATCAAACGGCAGACCACGTTGATACAGACGAGATGGTGTATCGGCCAATAATGCGATGAATCGGTATACCTCGGTGATAATACGGCAATGCAAGAAAATCAACGCCGATAATCCGACACCAGCAAAAGGTCACAGCGTCCGCTGTAGCAGCCTTTGTTCTCCGCTGATTGTGGCACTGGTATTCCGCTTCTCCACAGCACGGATCACACGCGACATTCACAAACCCGCTTGGGTGAAAACAAAAGCACTCCACCAGTCACGAAGCCAATAACGGTATTGTTGTAACGGTACAACAGACGCAAACAACTCTACGTCTGGATGCCTCGGCAGCTGGTTAACGAATGAGCATTCAGTATTTGTTGTATATTATATTATTAGAATTCATATCAGTTCTAGTTTTTGTACAATTACAAATTAAATTCGTTTATTTTTTGATTTCCGTCTATTAAGAAAATGCACACTATGCAATGTCCCATGGTGATTACGTTTCATATGCAGTTGTGTGGACAACTGCAAAATTCAACTGAGCTCAAGAGCTGTTCCAAATGAACAGCTCACTTGTATGAGCTGAACGGCTCTGAGCCGCTCACCATGATGAGCTGATTTGCCCATCTCTAAACCATACTGCAAGAGCAAATTTCGATTCAACTCATACTGCCCGGTAACCGTCATATTTATAGTTCGCTCGGGTTTTTCGAGCGGTAACGACCGGAACGATCGTTTTTACGACCGATCATGGTCATCAGCGATCAAAGTTCGGCAGCGATCAGAAACTCGTTGCTTCGGCAGGTAGATCGTTTGCTAACGTTCATGAATTTTTTTCTTTTTCTACCCGCTCGTAAGCAGGGCGATCGCTACCGAGGGGAGCGCCTTTGTTATTCGCTCATGTGAGTGCGGGTAGTTAATGATTTTTGCTGAAGGATATTCAGCGGCGTTCTGAGCGGTGAGCGATTTTTTCCGTCCCTGGCTATAACTGACCTTCTCGTTTATTTTATTTATTTATTTACAGTAATTAACAGGGTAAATTACAAATCTACACAATTATATTAATCTATCTTGTAGAAGGTTACGCAACAGCGGTTGGTTTTTCATTTCCCTTGTAACATTAAAGTCAATGTGTTCTTCAACGAGTCCAACATTTTCGAAAACATGAAAATTAATTTTCCTCCCAGTTGCTTCCTTTCAAGCAGATACGTTTCCATATAAGATAAATGATTTTGGTTTGTCCAGTCGAAAATATGATCGTGGTTTGTCCACTTTTTTGAATGCTCTGATTTAGCGCACCTATGTCAAATCAGGTATTCGAATATTTAAAAACATATAAATAAAATAATCTTTTTCATGATTTACAGTAGTTTTATAGTATACCCGGCAAACTTCGTCCCGCCCAAAATTTGTTTTTTGTTATCAATACCTTCAAACATTCACGTTTTCTTACTAAGCGCAAGTTCATGAGTCCAATCGCAGAACTGTAATAAACGTACGTGGTACGTTTATTACAATATAAACGTATAAACGTACCACTGTTCATTGATTGATCTTCTAATCGACTTCGTTGAATTTACGTTTTACTAAAAAATTCCTAGTACTTCTCCGGAATTCATAATTTTTTTTTTAATTCTTTATTTGAGAGGTTTTTAGCCTCCTGGGCTGGTTCGCCTAAGAATTCTGTAACCGCGATTCTTCGGGTTTTGCGAAATAGGAAATAAGTACTCTAGATTAGCGTTGCGAAAATACTTAGCTTTATTGCTCCGCCGAGTATAAGTATGTACTACGATATTCGGTGTGATGCGTATGCGAATTTATTGACCACTAAGATGTCGACTACTGTGCAGTTTGGCTTTATATAGTAATGCGGGAAAACTACTACACAGGCAATTATTGAAACATCCGGCGATACAATATCGATAACAATTATTTGGAGCAGTAGTAGTTCCATAAATTACGTAACGCGTTAACATGCCGGCCACCGTTAAAAAGGCGTCTTTTTAACAATTCAATTCTAAATAATTTATCTGTCTAAATTCACGGTATACTTCAGTTCCACTTAATTCATTTCTAGTAACTGAGTGTAAACGTTTCTTTTAAAATTCTGCTTCTCCTCCTTTCTTCGTATTCTGGTTACTGCTTGCAAGTGATTTCGGGTTCCATCGGTTCATCGTCTTCTGGGTTTGACTCCTTCTTCAAATCGTGTGTCTCCTGGGTGTAGTTCCTTCTCCGAACACTCGGTTGCCTATGAATTGACCTTGGCAGTTTGGTTAGCGGGATTCATCAAGCGGTGGATTTTCTTCGTCCTGGGCCATTAACGCTGGGTCCTTGGTACCGTCGCTCGTCGTTGCTGGATTATACTGGAATAAAACATGGGCGGCTTTTTAAACAATCATGAAGAATTAAAACAACACTTAACTGGATGGAGACAACCGGCCTCCACGGGTCCTAAACCTTAGGACGATGATCCTGATTTGTGCGAATGAAGATTGAGTGTATCTGCTCCAGTTTACTCTGATGATATTGATTGATCCTTTCAGCAACAGTTCCACCTCAGCAGGGCAGCACCTTATTGCCTGGTTCTCAATTGGGGGGTTGCTCTTGGTTGTGGGTTGTGGGATGGAACATTCTATTAGTTTTTTCATAATTCATTAAATTAACAAGACTTACACGGATGGGAGGCCCTCAGACCTCCCAGCGTTGCGCAGTGGTATCCTGCGATCGTTGACGTTTTATATTTCTGCGTCTGATTCAGTGGCCTTGCCTACTCGATGACTGCGTAGGCTGTTGTATAGGTAAGATGCAGATCTTGGAGATGCTTCGGCGAAATTCACCATCCTTCGTGCGTACTGTTACAACATGCACATTGTTGTCCGTTCCCTTGAAAACATGTAGAACTCGTCCATATCTCCATTTGAGTGGAGGAAGATTGTCGTCCTTCAGCAATACCATAGTGTTTTGCGCAATGTTGTTACGTTGACGTGTCCATCGCGTTCGTGGTTGTAACCCGGATAAATATTCCGCCTGCCACTGCTTCCATATTCTGCGAACATACTCTTGTGTTTGTTGCCACCGGTCTAGTCGATTTGATGGTTCGGTCTCAAGACTAGGTTCTTGTATGGCTGTCAGATTGCAATGTACTAAAAAATGCCCAGGAGTAAGGACTTCCAAGTCATTTGGATCTGTAGTGAGCTGTGTAAGTGGCCGAGAATTGAGGCAACTCTCAATTTGAGCAAGTATGGTAAGCAATTCGTCCATTGAGAGAATTATGTTGCCTATAGTACTTCGAAGATGTTTTTCAGGGATTTCACAGTCGCTTCCCAGATCCCACCAAAATTTGGCGATCTAGGAGAAATTAATTTAAAATTTATATTGTCGTTTACGCAACTAATGGTAGTATGATCTTGAAGAAGTTAATCGGTAAACCGTCCATTCCCACGGCGTTCGATTTGATGTCCCAGATGGCGTTCACGACTTCCCAGTAGCGCACAGGTCGAAATGAGAAACTGTACAACGATGGTGGTGCTAGTCTCAAAGGTACAGCTTCTCGATGAGTATTTCTCGTAAAATTTGCAGCGAATGTAGAATTTCGTGTTCCAAAACATGCGCATTAAAATTTGCGTAGTCTCGATAAGTACGTGGAGTGGAAGGCCGTAAGACGTCGAAGTCAACTGACGCATAAATTAAATCGTGCTGAGAAAGCCCGGGAAAGCTGACCTGTCCAAATCGCAAAACCTTTTCGTTGTTGTTGGTTAGGAAGAGATCAAGCTGTGAGCACCCTCCACCATGAAAGAACGTTGGTTCGTCGCTCACGGATGACAGAGAAAAAGTACGGAGCGTTGATTCGAATAACGTACGTTTGTTACTAGATCGCATTAAGTCAGTATTAAAATCTCCCAGTAGAAAAATGTTTTCATAGCATGCGGCGTAATTGGCCAACTTCTCCGCCAAAAAAAGACGAGCAGTCGTTTTCCGGAGGATTGTAGATGACCATAATCAAGATTCTGATACCTTCTACTCGAAATTCCAACGCCAGACATTCAGTCTTGTCCGTCGAATCTTCTGTGAGAGTCGTGCCGAAAACCCTAGAACAGTTTAAATGATCCCTATAGTAAACTGCAATGCCTCCGCCGCGCTTATATATTCTGTCATTCCTCACGACGGTGTAACCAGAGACGCTGATAATACGATCGCTGACCTTATGACTTAGCCATGATTCCGTGAAACACGCAATTTCGACTTTTGAGTTCAGCAAAAAGTTTCGAATCTCATCAAGCTTACTGCAATTACGCGCGCAAAGACTTTGGGAATTTCCATGGCAAATATTCAGCTTCCCAGAAAGTAGAGCAGCATTCAGCACCGCCCCCGGAATGTTCGTGTAGGTGTGGTTGTGTGACGATAGCATTATGTGTAGTAAGGGAAGCAATTTTTCGAGGGCTGCATAATTACGGAGGAGCGGAAAACAAATATTTTTAACATACAATATTTAAATCAAGTCACAGTAAAATAAACTACTACATATCAACATTACTTCAAAAGTGTACGAGAAAACACAGAATTACTAACAGATTTACAAACAATTATCCAGTTCATTCTCCGACCGTATAGCTATGGGTGGTCCGCCAACTGCAACCTTCACATAGACGATTCCTTCCTTGGTGAAAACCGATGCCAATTTGCCCGCCTTCTTCTTATGTAATGCAGCCGATTTAAGCTTACGCGCTTCGATGGAGAGGTTCTCGTTAACATACACGCGCCGATCAGAATCCAGTCCAATATGCCGTAGTGTAAGATCTCGTTTCCGCAAATATGCACTGTGAAACGCATCTCGCGTAGCCTTCAATGCAAACTCCGCAACAATGAGGCCGTCACCGTCCAAATTTCCGCCAGATTTCATGAGCCTAGTTTGCGCCATCAAGGTGGTCGTGTCGTTCATCGCTAAGTGTTTTCCCATTTCCATGAACATCGATTGTAAATTTTCGCCGTTCCTGAAAGGGATGCCGCTTATGATGAGTTCGTTGCGGTTTTGCATAACTCCGACTGTCTGGAACATATCATCCACCCTCGAATTCAGCAAATCAAGAGCAGTGTCGTGGTGTTGGAATTTCGCAGCACATTCTTCTTTCACCGATTTAATTTCATTCTTTAGTTCTGTTTTAACGGAGTCAATTTTACAGTTTACGTTTAGTATTTCAGTTCGTACCGTGTCGATAAGCTGTTTCGTTTCAGAGAATTGCTGCATCATCGTCCGTAACATTTCTTCCATCGTGGTCGGATGGTCATTCTTATCATGTTCGGCCGAAAACATCTTAAAACAGTTATTGTCATCAGTTCGCAGTCGCTTGTTTGTTAATATTGTATTTTTGCTGGCTTCAGCTGCAGGCGGAGTACGTTGAGTGCTCATAGTGTGTCGAAAAGGAACGGAAAAAAAAGAAACAACACTGGTTGGATGCGTGTGTGTTTGGTTCAATGGGAATCGAGTGTTGATGACTATCTAGCGACACAATAGCAGTATACAACACACAATCGGCAGATGCAAATTCTGGTTCGATAATAAATAGCCAACTAAATATCGTATGAACTGGATAACACGTACATATGTAATTCGGACACACAGGATCGCGATGTACTGGTCAACGATGATTTAAAACGGGTGAAACAACACTTTCGGAGTAATTTAATACGCGGCTGTTATCGACACATACCGGTCTTTTGTTGTGGCCGTTTCGTCGTGTCATCGTTATGAATAAATCTTTGCAACAATGCAATCACACGTGTCAATTTTGTGAACGACGAATACAACGAAAAAATCTCATTTGGAGGTTTCGTTTGGGCGTAAAGAAATACACATCGTTCCTCCAATTCATTTGGAGGGAAGTTGTCTCCAGTTTGACGAGTGAGAGGAGGCCAAAAACGAGGCGATTGTGAAAGCCATGGAGGACCGTTCCACCAAATAGTGAATTCCTTCAATTGTTCAGGTGACATTCCGCGGGAAATTACGTCCGCAGGGTTTTCTATGCCTGGCACGTGTGCCCAAACACTGTTGACGGTAATTCGCTGGATTTCGGAAACACGATTGCCAACAAATGTTTTCCAGCGAGATGGACTGCCGGATATCCAATGGAGGACTATTGTTGAATCCGTCCAGAAGAAGGTCTTGACCTTCATTTTTATGCAAGATTGGACCTTTTCGTAAAGGTGACTAAGTAGAAGGGCTGCGCAAAGCTCAAGACGAGGAAGACATACAGTTGTGTCCTTCTTAGTTTTTCCAATTGGGGCGACCTTGGACTTCGCAGTCAATAAGCGTACATATATGGAACCGTCTGACGAAATTGTGCGAACGTAGATACATGCACCATACGCTCGCTCTGATGCATCACAAAATCCATGATATTTCGTGCTCTCGTTGGTAAATGACGTCATCATCCAACGTGGAATTTCTAGCTTCGCTGGATCACTAAGATTGTTGCGGAAGTTTATCCATCGAAGATGGTAATTATCATTCAGTGAATCGTCCCAGTCTTTCCCTTCCTTCCAAAGTTCTTGCATGAATAATTTAGCTTGAATAACTACTGGGCCTACTAGCCCCAGAGGGTCGAACAGTCGTGCAATGTCCGAGAGAACAACACGTTTTGTAAGTGGCAAATTTCGACTGTGCTTTGGAATCTCGAAAAGAAATTTGTCTGATAATATGTCCCATTTTAGACCAAGGGTCTTTATCGATGCGCATGAAGAATCAAGTTCAAAAAGAGTGCGTTCATCCCTCAGGTGTATTGGGACTGATTCTAATATTTCGTGGCTATTGGAAGCCCATTTGCGAAACTGAAGACCAGCAGAATTTGCCAGTTCAATTAGTTGACTGCACAGTTCTTTCCCCTTGTTGATGCTATCTGCACCGCTCAGCAAATCATCCATATATACATCGTTGCGAATTATCACTGCGGCTTCTGGATAAATTATTGATCCATCTTCTCCTAATTTTTGCAGACATTTTGTTGCAAGATATGGAGCTGCAGAGGTACCATAAGTGACCGTTGTCAATTGATACGTTTGAAGCGGCTGAGTTGGCGAATCTCTCCACTCATGGATAAACTTCGAATAAGCTTCCTTCAGTTCGGGATTGGAGAGGAGACGGCGTTCAAGAGACATAAAGCGACGACTGGCAATATTCTTGGAATTTCCAATGCGGGAGATAACATCTTCCTTCTTGGGTAAAGCTACGACGAAACGACCAGAAGAGTCTCGTGCTGTCGTTTTGGCGAAGTGTTCTTCGCAGAGAGATTCTTCTCTAGATAACACACTCTTCGTTTGACACGATTCGATTTCCCAAAATCGTACCAATTGTTGTTCGATAAACGGAATACTCTCATGAGCAACATTCGCTATAGATGGCTGTATGTGTTGACTACTAACCCTTCCAGAAACAATCCAACCTAAAGCGGTGTTCTGCAGCAGAGGTTGGTTTGGACCAAATTTAATTTGACCATCTCGTAATAGGTCATAAAATATTTCTACTCCAATAATCAAATCGATTTTACTCGTTTCGTTGAATAAAGAATCAGCGAGAATAATATCAGTTGGAATATCAAGATGAGAAATATCAATCTTTTGATGTGGAAATTCCATCGTAATTTTAGGTAAGATGTTAAACTTCCAGGTAGCATCCACGTCTGCTCGATGCGATTGAACTCGAACGATTGTTGAGTATTTGGATGCGGTAGACGATAAACCAATACCACTGATTGGCACGAATTCCTTGATTCGCTTTACGTGCAGTTTCCGAATTAATTGTTCCGAAATGAAATTCTATTGTGATCCTGAATCCAGGAGAGCGCGTGCCATCACGAAATATCCTGAAGGGTCAAGAACCTTGACGAGTGCCGTCGATAGTATTACGGTTGAGTTAATTGGACGCTGTTTATTATCAAAAGGCATCGAAAGATAACTTGTCGAAGTAGTTGGTTGTGTAGGAATGGCGGGTGTTGTGGGGGTTTGGTTCTCAGTACGCGACTGCGGATTGTACAATTGCAAAGGTTGTAAGTTTCTATTCTGAATTACTGTATCAGAAGTAATATATTTCGAAGGTTGAGATTTATTCGATTGGTTTGGCGGTATAGGTGAACGTTGGTAGTGTAACATTGTATGATGTTTTTGGTTGCATATCCGACATGCTCCGCTAGTGCAGTTTTTGACGATATGTGACGATGAGAGGCAGTTTATGCAAAGAGCATTTTTCTTGGTGGCTTCAAACCGCTGCGTTTGATACATTTTTCGAAATAGTTCGCATTGGAATGGAGAATGTGGCGATTGCTTGCAAAACGGACATGATTTGTGTAGGGTAGTGACTGCTGAATTAACCGATGATGGTTTCATAATTGTTGTAGTACTAAAACGGGACGTAGTACAAGAGCGACACGTATCAGTTGATCGCGCCTTCGAGGTAGCGACAGACTGAAGAACTAGGATGTGGTCGTGTAAAAAATCGATAAGTTCCGTATAGATTGGAACGCTAGATGATTTTCTATGTGTCTCCCAGTAACGCAATGTAGCGGAATCGATGCGAGAGGAGAGCATAAATACTAACAGTGTACTCCACTCAACTGGAGATTCCCCTGCCTTCTCAAGCATTCTGAGATTTCTTTCGTAATCATCGACGAGACGATTCAGGGACTCATGGCATTCCCTTCGCAAAGGCTTCACAGCGAAAAGAGATTCTACATATGATTTAACAATCAGATATTTATTTTCATACCGACGTTGCAATAGCTCCCATGCTATTGAATAGTTGTCTGAGGTTATTTCTATAGCCTCAACCACACGCTTTGCATCTCTAGACAATGAGGATATCAGGTATGAAAATTTGTCGATGTTAGTAAGATGATTATTTGAGTCGATAAGGGATATAAATTCGTCTCTGAATGTCGTCCATTCTTTTACTAAACCATCAAAATGAGGCAGCTTAATCTCGGGAAATTTGACGCGAGATTGTAATGAAACAGACGTATGATTAATTTGATTGTTGGCTCTTTGTTCGTCACAGTATTTGATCCTTCCAATTTCAGAAACAAGAAAACTCTTCAATTTCAAATAACTGAGCTCGAATTCCGCACGTGCATTCTGTTTTAAAACATCTAACCCTTTCGTTTGTTCTTGCTCGTCTTCATCATCTTCTTCCAAAAGCTCTAATTCAAGTTTAATTTCTACTTTCAAACTGCTGGAAAATATTTTCTGATCTTTCCTTCCAAACTTCAAGCTTGTCCTTATCGGTATCTATCGAATAATTTTGTATCACGCGGTCAAGCAATAAAAGTGAATCTGAACAAAAACGCTCTTGTTTTGTAAGCCTTCTCAAATCGGAAGCCATTGCTTTTATCGAACAATAGAGTTCACTACAACAATATCGCTGGAACAATGAATTTCAATACAATACACTAGAACAATAGATTCCACTGCAACAATAGCGCTAGAACAATAGACTCCACGTGTCTGTCAAATGCCAACCAAACTATGCAACCTTTTCAGAAAAATCTCACCTTAATTTTATCATTCGTCATGCAAAAATCAATGATCCAGCCTGTTGGTTAGTATTCAGTAATTCCTTAAAAAATCATGCAATTGTACCTACAGTCTCGCAGATTATCGCGTCGAACCAAACCGCACCACGCTACGGTATTGAGCACGCTGTCCAGCCACGCTGTCCAGCCACGCTACCCAAGCCAAGCCGTTCGGGTGTAACAATAGATGGGAAATGATGATACACACGCCTGTTGCACGACAATTTTTGCAATACAGATGGAACGCGCCACTCCGTAATTTTGAGGATTCTCCGCAACACACAACCACGGGTACAGTTTACAGTTTGCTGGTTGAACACTTCGTTTTAACTGTACAATTTTCAAGTTCACTTTTTCAATTTTTTCTTTCTACTTCTATCACTTTAGTCTTTTTAAGACAGTTCTTCAGACAGTCGATATTTGATCACACATGTGATCCACAGAACAGATTTATCACTATATCACTCCGAACCGACCGATAGCTAATCACGAGTACTATTTCCAACAGAGTCTTTTATCCGCCTCGAAGGACCAAAAACTAATGTAACCGCGATTCTTCGGATTTTGCGAAATAGGAAATAAGTACTCTAGATTAGCGTTGCGAAAATACTTAGCTTTATTGCTCCGCCGAGTATAAGTATGTACTACGATATTCGGTGTGATGCGTATGCGAATTTATTCACCACTAAGAGGTCGACTACTGTGCAGTTTGGCTTTTTATAGTAATGCGGGAAAACTACTACACAGGCAATTATTGAAACATCCGGCGATACAATATCGATAACAATGATTTCGAGCAGTAGTAGTTCCATAAATTACGTAACGCGTTAACAAATTCATCATTATAATAACAGATTATTTCCAGACACAATTCTCGTTCAAGATTTTTCAACCACTTGCAAATAACATGTTTCTCCGTTACATGGAAGAAATGTTTGATACAGGAAATATGATAGAATAAAGACAGACCCCTCCCCTCTTCTCCCATCAAAGAGGGGGGAGGAGTGTCTATTCACCATAGAAACGTTTCGTGCCCCCTAAAATCTTCACATGCCAAATATGGCTCCATTTGTTGATTAGTTTCGAGTTATGCAAAAATATGTTTTTCATTTGTATGGGAGACCCCCTTGGAGCGGGGGGAGGAGTGTCTAACCACCGTGAAAACATTTATTGCGCCCTAAAACCTCCATATACCTAATTTGGTCTCGTTTGCTTGATTAATTCTCAGTAATGTAGAAATTTGTGTTTCATTTGTATGGCAGCCCCCTCTTAGAGAGGAGGGTGGAGTGTCTAACCACTGTAAAACATTCATTGCGCCCTAAAGCCTCCATATATCTAATTTGGCTCCGTTTGCTTGATTAATTCTCGGATAATGCAGAAATTTGGGTTTCATTTGTATGGCAGCCCCCCCTTAGAAAGGAGGGTGGAGTGTTTAACCACCATAGAAACATTTATTGCACCCTAAAACCTTCACATGTCAAATTTCGTTTCATATGCTTGATTGATTCTCGAGTAATGCAGAAATTTGTGTTTCATTTGTATGCCAGCCCCCCTTAGAGAGGGGGGAGGGGTCTCAAACTATCATGAAAACCTTCCCCGGCCCCAAAAACCTCTACACACCAATTTTCATGTAGATCGGTTCAGTAGTTTCCGAGTCCATAAGAATCAGACAGACAGACAGACAGACAGAAATCTATTTTTATGTATATAGATTTTTACGGATTCACACGTTTTGAAGGATTATAAAATCCACCTTCTATTGGTGTCAATGCGCCCCTCATTTGAGCTAACTTTCAATCAATCACCAGATGATTATTTGGTACGTATGGTAAATATTGTAAACATCATGCTTGTACACTATTGGTATCGGATTTACATAGCTAAACCATGTAATTAACGCATTTAGATGACCTCAATTCGGATCATGAGTTGTCCGATTCACTAATGTTGTTTTGTCCACATGATTTCTATGGCAACCGCTTAGCGCGCTGCAGTTGGTTTATTCACGTCATCGAAGGTACGGTGTCGCCACCTATGAAAGTTTCGCGTGTGAGTGAAAAATATGTAAACAAACCGTTGCATATTTTCTTTGTAATTAATATACTGATTTCTCGAAAACTTGTACCGTGTTTATCTTACAATTAGTGGGAATTGTTGAAAAATAGTTTTTCTTAGCTGTTTCGATGCTCCGAACCAAAATTTATTGTCATTTAGTAGTGATGTTTCTTTGTTTTTAAGAGGCTTTAAACTTTGCAGTTCATTCGCCTCCAACACAGTAGTGAAAAAAAGCCGTTGAAATACACCCTCTGTCTATCTACCTGCGAGAGAGCTAAACCGAATTAATAAATTTGATATAAAAATATCCACTTAGTGTTCATAAAATACCTAAAATACAAAGATCTGGCTTCTATTCAATCAGTGCTCTAATATTTTTCAAAATATTTTACTCAGAACGTGTGAAATATGGACGTCAAAAGCTGCGCAAATTGCCCGGAGAACATGCAAGTCGGACGAAATTTGCTTGAAGCTGACTCCGAACAATCTGCAAAATTCAAAAGCCGTATTGTTTGTGTCGTCCCCGGATGTAAGCAGAGATATCGCCCCGGAATTTCTTTTCATGCCTTCCCTCCGAAAACGGACAAATCGCGGTATCTAGACTGGATCCAACGACTACGGCTAAAGATAGAACCTACAAAAACCTCCCGTATTCGTAGCCTCCATTTCACCGTGTCGAACTACTCTCCAAGTATTCACATTCACATTTTCGCACTTTTGAAAAAGTGTGAAACAGTCCAACTTGGTGCAAAATGTGCAATAATAAAGAAATAAAATAAAACATACTTAAGCAAATGATTCAAAACAGCCATGACGTGTTTGCACTTTCCTTTGCCAGCTTTACAGGAACACGAAAACAACCATTTGGAGAAGGAGATTTTCGTAAGAATTTTTATTGTATGGGGTTCCGAGCTTGGAGATGATGACTGGAGGCAGGACGAGAAAATACTGAAGCCTTCATCGTGAACTTCTTCAACACCAACTATTAAATGATGTCCAGCTTTGAATACTCTTTCGCCTTCGACGACTAAACGGCTTCCACCCGCAGCGTAATCGAGCACATCCGCAAACTCCACAGCCACGTAGCAGGTTTCATTTTCTCCGACTGATGGCTGCTGATAAAGCATGAAACAAGGTCACAGAAAAACACTTATAAGTTAAATTCAGCTTAAGCTACGGCAAAGTTTTTTTCACTGCATAAGGAAAACTCATTTTCCAAACGTTTGGAAGATAAATTTTGCACACAATTATTAATTTTTATTAAAATTTAGTATCCTGAAAGTTTGTTTACTTTTCCACAAGTAAAGATAGTGTCCTTCGGATGCGGTAAGAAAACGTTTTCCCCTGCAGTAAATTTATGTGATTTAACTAAATTAGCATCCTAGAGGATAGTTCTTTCGATACATACTCACCATTACGAAAATTTCTGCAAAAAACGTTAAAAACGGTGCGTTTAAAAATCACATTCTTTTTGCAATTCTTTGTTGACATTCGCTTCACGCACACATGCTGTCAAATTCAGCTTCGTAGTCGCGAATTGGGTTTATTGTGTCCTTCGCATAGCAGAAATAAAGTTTCTCTGTGGTTCTCTCTGTCAGGTTTGTCAAGTTGTGCTTTTCATCAAACTTTACCATGACTAAGAGAAGTATTAGTAGGAATGGTTTTGTTCTAATACAATATATAAGTATATGTCAATACATGCAACACCAAAGGGCTCTGTCTTCATGTAGTTGCCAGTTTCCAGTTGAAAAATCTAAGGAAAATGTAATCTGTGTTACATTCCTAGATCAAACAACATAGCCCAACTGTTGAAGTTCAAAAATTATGATGATTTTTTGATAAACCTATTTTGGTGGAGATAATTAAAGCCTAAAACTATTGTTAGATAGATTAACTTGTTATAAATAGAAAACTTGAACTAACAGTAATAGTTCAAGTTTCATATTATTACCTAATAAGATACGTAACGTTTAATCAAAACATTATGACATGAAAAGTTTTATAAACTTCACGTTTAAGCCTTGTAGTTTGCTGTAAATTAAATAAATGCGAAACCAGAAAAATGTTTCAATTCAATTCTCCTCCCGTGCATCCAAGACTCGTCTACAGCCCGCTAAGAGAGCACAAGTGCCTGTATTAAGTTAACAGTTGTGAGTGGATGACGTCCACAAGTAGGTATCATAACGAATAGAAGCAAGAATGAGCTTAGAATGCTCAAGCTCCTCGTTTAAAATTCAAGCTTCGAATGCTGATGGTTCACCGATGTCGATGGCAGTGAATCAAGGCAATTCGCCTGGCACCGCAGTGTTGGATGGTTCAAAGGGAGCCCCGTTCATGAATGGGAATACGAATGAAGGGCATTGGCTCATATTCATGTCTAAGCATTCATGTTGGCTCATTCAAAATCTAAGCACTGAAAACTATTAATGTAAATTTAATCACCCCTCGTAAAAAGCCGAATAGGAAGCTGAAATGTCCTCAGAATCCAACAGTCAAGTAAATTCACAATATATTCTGTGTTGCCTGTCTGACTTTTCAATTGATTTATGTAATGTCGAACTCGTATACCTCCCTCTAACATGATGAGATTTTTTTAATGAGCTTTAGTTCCTCATGCACTCATTTTGCAGTGATTGATCAAACGATCGCTTAGCATTTTGCGTTTCTTTTATTACCCATATTCGTATTTAATTGATTTTCTGTTCATTTTCCATGTTGATGTTCTCTTAGAATGAGCCACGTCACTCCGCCACTTCGTAGCGTCCTTTCCTTTGATAAACTTATGTTTTCGATAGAATATTATTATGGTTCAATTATAGGCTTACCAAACTTACCGATTTGTACTGTTTTAGAGCCCCCGCACACTACAGACATTTTTTCAGCCGACAGTTTGGTCGGATCGGCCTACTGGTACAAAAACCGACCCAACTGAATCGGTGTAATGTGCGCACATGCATACCTCTCCGTGCTGATTAAGAAACCGACCGAACTATCGGTCGACAAGTCAGTCTGCGGTCTGCGGGGGCTCTTACTGTTTTTTCGATCGGTTTTGATTTGTTTTCCCTTTATTGATTTAATTAGGCTCAAGTGGATAAAGAGCCACCATCAAGCAAAACATTTTAAAACTATTTGAATATATTATAACTACATAATTATTAACTTAAGTCTAATTAGCTAAAACTACAGTGCAACTACAGTGCAATATAAAAAAATATAATTTATTCCTTCGTTGCCTCGTCGGTATTATCCTTGTCTGGAACAGTGCCTGTGGTGGGTCGTAACAACTACATCGCCAGTTGATGTAGCAACTGTATCCTTTGGTAGTGAGTGCCTCCTTGTTATGTTAATAGCTCCTGTAATGATCTTATCTCAACGGGTACTAAGTTCTGCTTGTGTAATAGGAAAGGAAGAGAGAATGGACAGTGGGAGTATGAGATGCGACCTAAATAATAACATTAGCGCTTCTTAGGAAAACATATATGGGGAACATAAAATTAGGGTCGCGAGTAGTCGGTTTTGATTGTCCAGTCTTTTTATCAATTTTATGAAAGATGAACAAGATTTTTTTATTTTTATGTAAACTTCGGATAAATATTTACTAATCATTGTGTTTTAATGTGTTGTTTTTTCATATAAAAAAATGTGTGTTATAATTCGTATGATTTCGATCGAAAAATTCCTCAAATGCAGTTCAGGTGTTAACATGTATCACTAGAATAATTAGTTTGGCGTCTTTCGCCTTTTATTTTTCTTTTTGAACATATAGAATAATGCTCTTTGCCGCAATACATGGAGTTTTACAATAAGCGTTTCCTCAAGTATGGTTTACAACTTTTGTTTATACTGAGTACCGGAGATGTACTTCACGTCGGAACTTAACTCCTTAGTGGAGGACGTAAAGCAGCCCGTTCCCTGCCAGTTGTTGCTATCTAACGTTAAATTCGTCTCGTCGTCACAGCAGGCAGTTCCGACAAGGCCGATCTCGACTTACGTTTTCGCATGGTCGATGTTCATCTTCGCTAGGTATTTTTTCACTATTTGGGCTATTGCTTCGACTTCCCGGCCCAAAGTCCGGAACGATGTAGTCACTCCGTTTTCTGCTTCAGCTGCAGTTTACGGTCACGTAGCACCGTCGGACGATCGGAACAAGGCTTCGTTCAATGCTCTCATTTTTATCCAGAAGCGTAGGGATATTATAGATATCGGAGAGGGCGTGTCGGTACTGAAAGTATTTGACGATGTCCACTTTCTTCGCAATGGAGCTTATATATATATATATATATATATATATATATATATATATATATATATATATATATATATATATATATATATATATATATATATATATATATATATATATATATATATATATATATATATATATATATATATATATATATAAAGCTTATGGAGCAATGGAGCAATGGAGCAATGGAGCTCCATTATATATATAAGCAATATATATATATAAGCAATGGAGCTTATATATATATATATATATATATATATATCACGACTCAACATAGCAACACAGAACAGAACTTTTATTTGGAATGTGACAAATTTTTTGCGAAAATTTTCAACAATCATATTTATCTAAATATTTCTTCGTTTTAGAGAATAAAGCAGGTACATATAGAATTGATTGTTTGGTTTCATTCTCGCTTTCATTCACTCAATAAAATTCTTCAAAAAATTGTTTTTTGGTTTTTTGGGACACGTAACGTTTTTATTCCGGAACTATTTGGTCAGTCTATTCAATTACCATGTTTTTCCAAAGCAGATTAATACGGGATAAACGATGCGAAATTGAACGGAAGATGAGACTGTGTGACTGTGCGTGTCTGTGTGATATTGAAGAACAATCGCAAAAGTTGTAACAGAGAATTTTTTTATTGTGACGATTCATATAAAATAGATACACATGATAGCGTTATTAGTGAATGAACTACATTCCTAAATGACTCAATATATTACAGTTAAATATTCTTTTCAGCTACATTAATTACTTCGAAGGGTCACAACTTTAGTTATATCTTTATCATTGTAATAAAGGATTCCAAATTTTTTCATTACTAAAATCAACAATTAAAACTAGTTATTTTTTAAATCACCTGCAAAACCTAATATTTGGATGTAAAATATCAGGTACTAATATGAAAATCATTTTGTTTTTGAAAAACTGTAAAGGTTTATCAAAATATATTGATAAGAAGAATTTCACATTTCACGTATATTTCACTAAAATATGTGCTTAGAAAATTTACGTTTACTAGTGATGCACACAATTGTTTTTTTTAATAACTAGATTCATTACACTTAGGTTTGTTTCTGACGTAACTGCTACGATTTCAGTCCGTAACCGTAAACGTTAAATTGTTGATCAATAAATTACTGATAAATTTCGATTATTACAAGGCGTATGAAATTCTAATGCATATCGCGGATTCCCACCATGAATTTCATACATAGTTTCAGACATGTGATGGTTTTTCTCTTGAATTACTTGCAGCACTTTATTGGTTTACTCTAATCAATTAATAACTCGGTGCTATATTATATTCCTACGAATTGTGTTCAATTACAGTTACACATGCTATATAATTCAATACAGTGCCGTATTGTGGTGATCTTAGAGGGACTATATTAACTATTATTGTGCACATGCTAATGTTGCAGAGAACAGTCATAATAACAAATAGAAAATGAAAATAATAGTTGATATCAATCGCAATCGCGTCACTCACTGATCATCTACGACTAATGTTGGGAATGCCGGAGAGGCGAATGAACTTCAAAGTTTAAAGCCTCTTAAAAACAAAGAAAGAAAGAATGGGAGTGCCACGCGTTGTGCGTCATGTCGCTTTGACAGTTTATTTTGAAGGTGTTTGTTTCCATCTAGACGCACACGCAGACGCGTCACGTTGATGCTGAACTTTGCATTTCATGGTAAAAAATGTACATAACATGGATTGAATTTACAGATTCAAGAGCTGAACGGCGTTTTATTTCCGTTTTATTTTACACAAGAAGCGGCTTCGTGTGCGCTAGATTGTGATCATTACTCGACAGACTGTGTCAGTCGGGTGCTATGATTGGTGCTAGGAGCTTTAGCAAAATCTCAAGCAGATCTGTCAGTGGCTAGAGGCGAATGAACTGAAAAGTTTAAACCCTCTTAAAGCCAAAAAGAAGAAGAAGAAGAACTGTCAGTGGGATACCCAATTCATGTGAAAACAAATGGAAAATGTCAGTGGGATACTCGATATGTTGACTATTGTCAGTTCAATAGGAGTTCTCTAAAGACGTCACCCAGGTGGTCTGGCGTGATAGAACACGGCATTATGATCCCAACTCGATACTTGGCTCATAACGATGCGCTGGTCAACGCTGGCCAAAACGTTCGTCTCGCCGCTTTTTTACGTAAACGATAAAAAATCTGTGTGTATCATGCGCTTTAATTACTTGGACTCTCAAAATGGAATAACCTTGGAGGAGCCTCCAGATCAGGTAAATCTCAAATGATTCTATCTCATGTCTACGGGTAAATCATACGAAATCCTTTGCTCGGGCGAAAATATCTGATTCTGTCACCTCAACCTGACTCTATGGATGGGTTGTGGTTGCATGAGGAGTTTATATTTTATCAGCGCGCGCTTTTAACAATCACGTATTCTCTCTTGGTACGAAGTGTACCAAACTCATAAACATGAGAGCGCAGAATGAACACGGCGCAGGATATAGAAACAAAGCATCGCTTTCAACTTGTGCGATGTGCGCCTCATTTTACACACACACACACGTCAAATCCTAGCATCTGCTTTGTCTTCGCTCGTTCTAAGCAAAGTATAAAAACAACAGCGCGCCTCCATACCAACTGTATACGCTTGTGCGAAGAAAAATAACTCAACAGAGAAAGTACAAAATAACTTTCAAGAAAGTTACAAAATAACTTTCAACACAACATTGACGCAACGCGACGGACAACGCGGCTTTATTAAGTGCGATTCAAATACAACATTCACGTCACGTTCACGTCCCGTTACGTCACGTTACGTCAGTTATTCTACCATGCAGTTCTTATAAAAACATTCACGTACATCGGCAATGTAACGACCCGTCAGCTTACGTTCGATGGAAACGACCGGCAGGATTTGTAGAAAAGAGATTTCACGGAGAGGGACGGTTCGTTGGGTTTTTGTCTGGGCTTTGTGTCTCGGCTTTTATTTTGATTTTGTTGTATTTTTTATACCAACATATCTCTTAGTTCCAAAATTCAGAGTCAAAATCATACCCGAGTAGCTGAGAAAAATAGTCTATATATTATTATTGTTAAATACGGGTCGGGACTACTGGGCTTAAGCATTCAAATAATATAATTCAATGATTTCCATTGAGATTTTCTATATTTAGAACTGATTCTAAGCATGCTGATTCGAAAGAGGGCGTTGCAATTTTAAACTATTGTAGGTGGCGACACCATGAATAACATTAAATAAATCATTCGTTTGACATTTGACGTGACGGTGCTGGTGCTAGCATTGACTGCATATGTGAATTGGTGGAGGCGTTGACGGAACATGGACGTTCTTTTCCGTAACGTTCTATGTTAAGTGCGCTACACATACCTCGTCCCGTCACCGTGAAGTCAACGTAAAGGACTGAAATGTCAAATATTCTCCCATGGAGATCGTATGGTTGCATTCACATACACCATCATCGGCAACTTTGACGTCGGCAAAATAAGTCCAAGAGAATAGTTGACGGAACGGTGACGGGACGTTGTATGTGTAGAGCACTTTAATCGCACATTATCTAGCTTTGAGACTGACGGAGGGCATCGTACGCGGTTAGTGTTTAATCCATTTATTCTCTGAAGCGTTAGTTGTGTACTTCGCATTCGAATCCAACTGGATTGATTTTCCTTTTTTTAGTTTATAGTGATGATTATTTGAATTTTTCTCTATGTCTGTTCTCTGCTCGTTTTTTTTGTAATACTAGTATTGGAAAATGGTGTGTAACAAGTTTTAGTTTTATCTTAATACAAATGCAACATGTACGTGCATATTTAGTAACTTACCAATTTGTACTGCTCAATAAAAAACGATATGATTCCAACTTCTTTATCCCTACTACATATTGGGTTGATGAGAAAGTATTGTAGGTTTTTTTTTCAAATTCATAAAGTAATCCATGAACTAACAGCAAACAGCAGAATAGCAGAGACCGTCATCGTGTACGAACAAACTCGACAAAACGTGAAATAATCCAAAGTGGGACAGTAAACTCAGAAGCAGAAGCAGCTGTATTGTTCTGAAGAATTGTGGAGGCTAAACGTCTTTCACAAAGACTTCTTGTCACGAGTTGAAGCATACGCCAGCAAGAGAGAAGACATCTTGACAAACGACCAAACAACGATGAACCCCTGAATTGCACGCATAAAGGAGACCAAATGGAGAGACCTCGCGAAGGATTTAAGATGATGACATGGATGGTTCTCCGAGAAGCTGTTGTAGGTCAACACTCCAGTGCTTGTGCCATCCGATGTCTGAACGTCGCCGACAATTGTCCATAACACTTTCCGTTCGAAAACGTCAAGGTATGACTGGTTCTCTAAAAGTCCACGGTTCATGTTCGTATAGGACAATTGGTTGTATCAGCGTTAGAGTCGTACGGTGACGAACTTGATTCGATCGTAGAATTCTCTCCTCCATACTTCAAAGGCTCGCCTGGCAACTGGTTATTGCTAGTTCGGTTGTGTTTCAATCCATTTCCGAATCTTCTGCAATTCAGATGCTGGGATCGTGCCATCGGGTGTGACAATGCTGCAGCACTCTCTCCCATGCTGCCTTCTCCTTTTCCCTTTTACTATCTAGTGCAGCTTCCCCAAAACTGCAGACTGCACTGCGAATTCTGTCTCACCAATCATTTAGTGAAGTTGCGCAGAAATTAGGGTAAATGATCTTGGTTTGTCCGATTTGGGGTGTTTTTACGCTACTAGTAAATGCAAATCGATTTTTCTTCATGAAAATCACACATAATCGACACGAGTTTGGGTTTGTTGAAAAGCCCCAAGTCTCTAGTTGCTAATACTACCATAAAGTGTTGAAATTATTCAAATTTTTATGTTTTTTAACGATTTTTCTTAAAGAGGAATTATGATCATGGTTTGACCACCTCTGATCATGGTTTGCCCAAAAATTGATCATGGTTTGTCCGGTTTTAGAAATCACCATTTTTTAATGAAAACATTCGAATTCACAAGTAGATGTTGCATTTATCATTGCTTGAGTTTACTGTCATCATATTGATCCATTCATAATTTAGGCTTTCTTCAGAATATTACCTTTTCTTGGGCATTCAACAAAGAGAAACTTTATTTCTGCTATCCGCGAAGGACACAATAAACAAACTGCAGCGCGCCAAGCGGCTACCATAGGAATCATGTGGACAAAATAACATTATTGAATTGTTCAACTCATGATCGGAATTGAGTTCATCACAATGCGTTAATTTAATGGTTTAGCTATGTAAATCTGATACAAATGGTGTGCAAGCATGATGTTTACAGTATTTGTAAGTGTTATAATCCAGAAAAGGTCTGAATATGTGCGAAATAATCATCTGGTGATCGATGCAAAGTTAGTTCGAATGAGGGGCGCATTGACACAAATAGAAGGTGTATTTTATAATCCTTCAAAACATGTGATTCCGTAAAAATATACTATAAAACTACTGTAAATCATGAAAAAGACAATTTTATTTATATGTTTTGAAACATTCGAATACCTTATTTGACACAGGAGCGCTGAATTAGAGCATTCAAAAAAGTGGGCAAACCATGATCATATTTTCGACTGGACAAACCAAAATCATTTACCTTATATAGTAAAAATCGTTTTTTTTGGCGTTTTTGCAATGGCTCAGGGAGACTGTCTAGCTATACCAACCGTATGCGTTTGTGTGAAGAAAAATAACTAAACATAGCAAGCAAACCAGATTCGAGCGCGTTGATAAAGAGATATAGAAATACGGTGCAAAGGCGGCGCACAACACAGTGCAAAACTCGGTGCTGACAACAAAACATTTGATCTGCGTTTCGAAGCGTGCTCATTCGCCGAGCGCATGTATATACAAGGATTGAGACCTCAACTGAGTACAAATAACGTGTTTCAACATCAGTTACCTAACATCATGTATATAATACTAGAAGAATCAAAAGTTCGTCGACTTCCGAGAATTAAGTATTATTTCACCATGCTAGAAAAACCGCCGATCAGTAAGTTCTGTCTACGCCAAATTAACTGGCCGCTTTACACAATTTAAGAATCCTTCGTTTAACATGCATGATCCTTTACTATCAATGGAAAAAGCTCGATCGTTCACAATTACCTTCAATTAAGTCTATTCAGTGAAAATAACATCAACGACGTGGAAAAAATATAGCTGTTCGACCGCTCCCAGATATCTAAAGCCTTTTATTGTTAAATACAAAGTACTTAGATTGAAAGGAAAGTGTGAAATTTCTTGAAAATGCAGAATAGATTTAATTTTCATACAGATGTGATGCATTCTTCTTAAATATTTATTTAACGTGTCCATGTGGATGTTATTCCCTCCCCTCTCACGGTGGACAAGCGTGAACATTTCCGTAATCCCTACCTTCCCTAAAGTTGTCCACGTGGTATGCGGTTAGAGGCTGAAAGATTTTTTTTGGCTGTGTACATACCGCAATCAATATTTTGCTCTATCCAAACAGATGCCATCCATGATTTGAATGGTTATATAACTGTACGAAATTACAAAAGATCATTGAAAGGAATAGAAAATGTTTGACTGTTTGTTGTGTGAAAAAATATTCCTGATAAAAAAAGTTACTTCCATGTCATATTAATTCAGTTTAGAATATTGTAAACATATATCTTGTTTGCTTCTTATTGAGTGTACAAGTAAGTTTTCAAGAATTTTGTTTTGAAATTAACACTTTATTTAGCCCATTGCCTTCAGATTAGAGATGTGCCATCCGCTCATGAGCTGTTCATTCGAATCGCTTCATCATAGTGAGCGGATTCGGATCGGCTCACAATCAAAACAACGCAGCTCATCAGCTCATTACGGAGCTAGAGAGCTGCTGAGCTGCTGAGCTGCTGAGCTGTTGAGCTGATGAGCTGCTGAGCTGTTGAGCTGATGAGCTGCTGAGCTGTTGAGCTGATGAGCTGCTGAGCTGCTGAGCTGTTGAGCTGATGAGCTGCTGAGCTGTTGAATTGAAGAGCTGCATAGCTGTGGAGCGCAAAAGCTGCAGAGAGTGTGAATTGTGAGACGCGAAAGAATTTTTCGTCTCCCGCGCTTTATGATATGACGTCAGTTTGTTTTCGTGTGTCCCTCTTCGTTCTTTAGCTTTAGCAGGGAAGCCAGATAGGAAAAAGGTTTATGTTTTGAAGATATTCAATCGTTCGTTACTTCATTAAATTTTTCTTACCTCGCCGAACAAGATAATAAAATTATTATATGCTTGCAAATGACATTACTATATTATATTGTTATTTAAACATGATTGTGGAAACACATACATTTATTTCCGCGTGCTGAATAAAAAAAATTCAGAAAACCACCCGGCATAAATTCTGATGATTGATAATGGTCCTTTTGTTACCTTTGTCATCCCGAAGAATTATTTCTCATTGCACCTATTAGTGGATTTATTTTTATATCCTTGGATGCAAAAATAATATCTCGGTAGTTTTATCAAAAAACTTTTTTTTTTATCTTCGCTTATTTTTCGTCGGCCTATTTCCGCCACTTCAGTGCCAATCACCGACATCAGGGAGGCGACTCCACCTGTTCCTACCTATCAGACTCAACAACTCATGAGCCGAGCCAACTTATTTTACTTCCCCTCCGAAGGAAGACGTAACCAGAGATTTTTCGCCTCAGAAAATCCCAACGACGTCAACTGGGATTGAACCCAGGCCGATCGGATTGTGAGGCTGTTACGCTAACCACACAACCACTGGCGCCGTCATCAAAAAACGTTGTCTCGGCCAATTATTCTGAAGGCATTTTATTTGGCTACTGCTGGTTCTTCTGTTTTTTAAATTCAGCATATTCTAAGCATCTTCTATGTTGGATTTCAGCATTCAATATTTGTTGTATATTATATTATTAGAATTAATATTAGTTTTAGTTTGTGTACAATTACAAATTAAATTCGTTTATTTTTCTGCTTTCCGTCTATTCAGAAAATGCACACTATAAAATGTCCCATGGTAGTTATGCAATTGTGTGGACAACTGCAAAATCAATTGAGCTGAAGAGCTGTTCCAAATGAGCAGCTCACTTGTATGAGCTAAACGGCTCTGAGCCGCTCACCATGATGAGCTGATTTGCCCATCTCTACTTCAGATGTTGAGCCATGGCATGTTTCGATCAAAAAAGAAAAGTTGTTTACATTTCCGAAACAAAAAAAGAATCCCGAAAACAAAACAAATTAAAATATTGTCCGACACGTCTCAGTGCCACTAACACCATTGGTTGAAAATCCATTCAAACAAACTTGTACATCCAACATAGTTTTTAAGTACCGCGAAGTTCCCTTATACCAGCTGTACAGAATTTCGCTTATGAAAATGTCCATGCTTGTCCACGGTGAGGGGGGAGGGGGTAAAGATAATGTCCTCGTGGACAAGTAAATACATAGGGCCTGATCACGAACGTCACTTCACGGTAAAACGAAATGAATTGTATGCAATTTATTTATTTATTTAACATCGTCTTCGATTACTCGCACAGACTGAACTTATAAACTAAGTATAATTCTTAATCCTATTTTTAAAATTTTGTTTCGTTAAATTAAAGTCGAATTCATCACACATGGCATTGAACTGTCGAATACACGAGTCAAGAGGGTTATTGTAGCCGTAGTTAGTCCTATGACACGGGACTGCTAACAAAAATGAGTTCCGATAACGACGCGGAATCTGTGCGAGAAGTTCTGACTGTCCTGTCCTTGAATTATGTCAAAAATGAACATTCGCTGCATTGTAGTGCGCCTGGAACTTAATGATTCCAATCCTAATAGCTTACATCGGACGGAATACGGAGGAAGATTGGCTGGATCGTTCCATGGAAGTCGTTTCAGAGCAAACCGTAAAAAGTTTTTCTGCACCCGTTCGATTGACAAAACGTGAACTACGTAATGGGGGGACCAAATTGGAGCAGCATACTCAAGAATAACACGAACTAACGTGCAGTACAAAATCTTCAAAGCATGAATATCAGTGAACTCGTACGCATGACGGCGAATGGATCCTAATACACAGAAAGCTTTAGCGGTCATAACGCCCACGTGCTCGTTAATCTGAGCTGAGTATCAATCATGACTCCGAGATCACAGATTGACGATGTTCGTTCCAGTATTGACGATTCCATCCTGTATTGATGCAACACGAGGTTTTTGGAGCGACCAAAGGAAATGATCCTGCCTTTTTTGTCGTTGACATGCGTTTCATTATCGCCACACCATATGAGCATTGTAGTAATGTCCTCTTGAAGAGCAAAGCAATCCGAAAGCGATGAAGTCACCCTGTAAATTTTCAGGTCATCGGTGAATGCAAGCTTAAATGATGAAAGCAGTAAGCTCAGATTGATAAAGATGATGAACAATAGTGGTCCAAGAACTCTTCCTTGTGGTACTCCAGAAGTGATACTGAAACTGCGAGATCTACATGAATTGACCAATTGTATGCATTTCATTCCGTTTTCATCGTGACGTTCGTAATCAGGCCCATAATTTGAAAAAAATAACATCTTTTTTCAGCAGTAAATGAAATTTATCCTGTATTTCCATGAAATTTATCAGTATTTATCAATGAAAAGATTGAGCTGGCTGATAGTGCTTACCGGACGAAAATCCATATTTTTCATATCGTTAAACTTTTTCTCTAAAATGTGTATCCTGATAGTAACGCACACCAACCGAGAGTAATCGATTCATTTTCATTGGTTTATAAGGAAAAGGATGACAGGATGAAGACCCTTTCAAAGCATGTTAGAATGTTGTAATATTAGAAAACACGACATTGTTTTCCTACATTAAATTTTTGGTTCAACATTCGCTCTTGATGTAAAAACCGTTTAGATTTCATTTTTTGAAAACTGCCAAGACGAAAATGGAATACAAACAACAACTCTTTTATGGATGCACGAACTGTATCTCTCGAGAAGAGTTCTTAGCAGCGATGCTCTTCTTCGTTCTGGAAGACGCTTCTATTGGTTCTATTGGTCGGACTCGATTATATACAGACTCGATTATATGTGATTCGATTATATACAATACTAGCTGACTCGGCAAACTTCGTCCCGCCTAAAATTTGTTTTTTGTTATCAATACCTTCAAACATTCACGTTTTCTTGCTATGGGTCCAATCGCAGAACTGTTCATTGATTGATCTTCTAATCGACCCCGTTGAATTTACCTTTTACTATGAAATTCCTAGTATTTCTACCAAAACTCATCATTATAATATCAGATTATTTTCAGACACAATTTTCGTTCAAGATTTTTCCACCACTTGCAAATAACATGTTTCTCCGTTATATAAATATAAATGTTTTATACAGAAAATATGATAGAATAAAGACAGCCCTAAATCGGACAATTTTTCCTCGAGTTCTGCTCTTATCAACATATTCGACGATACTTTTTTATTAGTATAGATAGAAGAAGATATAGGAGTGCGTTTCATCACATTAAAATCCATTTCCAGTTTCGAACAAAGATCAATTTCGCTAACGCAAACATCAAATGAACTAAAAGCACTTGTCACTATGTAATTGTGAAATACATGAGAATTTAATTTTCCGAATTTTCCCTTTTTCCTTCAGAGAAAATTTTCAATTGGCATGTTTGGTTGAAATATGTGTATTTTGTATTTTTATGGGTCCCCCTGTCCATTCCAGAGGAGGGAGGGGTGTCATACCATCATAAAAACATTTCTCATACACAAAAACCCTCACACCCCAAATTTGACTCCATTCGCTTGATTAGTTCTCGAGTTATGCAGAAGTTTGTGTTTGTGTGCCCCCTGTAATTTGTGTTTCATTTGTATAGCAGCTCCCCCTTAGAGAGGAGGAGGAGTATCTAACCACCATAGAATCATTTATTGCACCATGAAACCTCCACATGCCAAATTTGGTTCCATTTGCCTGACTAATTATCGAGTAATACAGAAATTTGAGTTCAATTTGTATGACAGCCCCCCCTTAGAGAGGGGGGTGAAGAGTCTAACCACCATAGAAACATTTATTGCACCCTAAAACCTCCATATGCCTCATTTGGTTTCATTTGCTTGTTTAATTCTCGAGTAATGCAAAAAATTGTGTTTCATTTGTATGGCAGCCCCCCCTTAGAGAGGGGTGTGGAGAGTCTAACCATCATAGAAACATTTATTGCACCCTAAAAACTCAATATGCCTAATTCGGTTTCATTTGCTTGATTAATTTTCGTGTAATGCAGAAATTTGTGTTTCATTTGTATGGCAGCCCCCCTTAGAGAGGGGGGGGGGGGTGTAAAGTCTAATACTTATGACAGACATACAGCTGTACTTGCGTTGTACTTCGAAAATTGTATGTCTGTCACCATGTACAGCGCTAGAACCATGCAAGCAACTCGGTACAATCGCTGTACCTGTACCGACCTATTTTTCCGCTGTACATGGCTACAGTTGTACTGTGCGTAGCGCCATAGACGGTTAGTGGTGGGTAGCATGAACAAAACGAATCAAAACATTTGGTATACATTCTTTTCATTGACTTTCTCTTGAGTTAATAACTCAGATTGGAAACATATTTGTTGTGTTCGATAGTTTAGACGCTAAATAAAAACCTTTTTCATTGAAATATTGGTGAAAATACAATGCAATAAATTCAAACTTCTGATTGTCAGTCTGACATGCGGTACAATGTACAACCAAAGTATGTGTGTCATGCTATCGTGGTACCTGTACAACGCTGTACACGTACAGCGCTAGTACAGCTGTATGTCTGTCCATGGTATAACCATCATAGAAACATTTATTGCACCCTAAAACCTGTACATGCCAAATTTTGTTTCATTTGCTTGATTAATTCTCGAGTAATGTAGAAATTTGTGTTTCATTCGTATGCCAGGAACTGTTTATGTCGATATTGCAGCTGAATTAAGAAAGATAGAAGTTGGTGGTCACGGAATAAATTGAAATAATCAAGAAATAATCAAGTTTAATATGAATTTTCAGAATAAACTTAATAACAACACATTAAAAATTACTAACTTTTAAGTTTTCACTTCTAAAATGTTATTAAAATTCATTAATTTAAATGTTTTATTTCAATATCCTGTACTCAATCTTTCAAATGGAAGCAAAAGAATCGTTTTCCGTAGCTAACTTTTTAATGTAGAGCCAGTTTGAGGTAACTGAGTCCGAAATAAAAAAAAAAGTTCTATAACTCTGTCATTGCTGAAATTCTAACATATGCGTAGAAGGATATTTTTTATCAAATATGATCGTCTATCACCTCCTGAGAGATTCTGGATAAATTTATTTTTTTCATGTAAAAAAGGTATTTTCTGACTTTAAGGGGATGAATCAAAAAATAAACTCTTCTTTAATATCACAAAATGGTTAAATATATGCACAAAAAACGAATTAAAAAAATATTTCTTTGTTGACTCGATTATATACAGGATTCGCTTATATACAGTGAAAAGATATCGGAGACTGTATATAATCGAGTCCGCGCTGTAATGATGATCAAATCGAGACGCTGATCACGCATGATCATGAATTAGAAGCTTCTTTACAAATACAGTAGAACTCCGATTATCCGATAAATTCGCAACTATATGCGGAAAGTGCACAACCATACATAACCTTACAAAAAACAAAACCTTATAAATTTCAAATATATGTAAACTTTTATTTAGTATTACTTTGATAAAAGATCACACATCACACAAAAACATTGGACTGAACCTCCAACAGGAAAAAATGTAGGATTTAGCCAATGTTTTTGTTTGACGGTTTTCTGATTTTTTGTTATTTTTTGAAAAACGAAAGAACGGAAAAAATAATCCTCAAAAATTGGGGTTTCTGTAACGCGAATAATCAAAATCACACCAATGGTTTTTGTTAAAAAAATGATTATTACAGCTTGGTCGTTAATATGATCCATCTGTAAGGTCGTGCCGAAAGAAAAGAGTGCCTAGCTCGCACTGATAAATCGGATCATCCACTCGCGGAAAATCGGGGTTGTACAGTATATATGCTAATGACAGCTGGTGAAGTCTGGTCACGTAAAACGCTACAATGTATGAGTTCTGCACTATTTTACCAAAAAACATTCAATGGATCGTATTTCCATCAGCTCGTATTTAAAACTCAAAGTTTTCAAGCAAATCGAGACTGGTGATTCAAAATATAGGCATTCACAACAATGTTGAGTGAAAAAAAATCTTTGGGTCAGTCAAATGACCTCCATTAGGTATCCTCAGAGCCTGTCTCCACCAGGAGATAGTCATTCTTTGTGTCTGAGTGACTGGCAAGCAATTCTGTATTATGATTTCCAGAATAATGTCAAACCTCATGTCTCTTTGACAGCCCGGAAGAATTCTCGGAGTTTGGCTGCGATGGGCATGTTCACCTACCGCATTTCCCAGATATTGCATCTTCAGATTATGACTTGGTGGGAAAAATAATTAAATGACAAGAATTTCAACTCATTAGATATTATGAAAGGCACGTTGCGCAGTTTTTGACAAAAAAAAAAACAAATAAGTTCTGCGATGATTGGATTTCAAAGTTGCGTGAAGGATTGCATCAGATATTAGGCACTGACTAACGTCTATTGGTTTGAACAATTTAAGTGTTGATCAAATCAAAACTACATAACACCCCACAACGTTTCAATATCTTGAACAGCGTAATGATATCCATATCGGTTTTTTTATACCACTGAGGTCTTATTTCGCCTCAGCTTTTCTTCTATGACAAATTCCACTAACGAAGCCCTTGATTTTATTGTTTGATTTTCTTCAAAACTTAAGCAGCTCAGCTAGTTTACATTAGTTTACGCTACAAAATGTCCGAGGTATGATTCACAAGTGATGCTTTGATATAACGTAAATATAATGTAATATAACGTAATAACAACGTAAATACAATTTGAACGCAATTAAGAAGTTATACAAATTACTTCACGGGCAATGTTGGGAAACAAATAAAAAGTGAGTACAAACTTTTTTATCAATTTAAAAACATAGCATAGAAAATAGAAACAAACTAGAAATTGAATTTACACGCAATTCTAATACTTTCCCGATTTGTTAAAAAAATGGAGAAATGTCCACGTGGACAACAGAGGTAGGGGTATAGAGAATGTTCATGCTTGTCCACGGAGGGGGAGAGGGGTGTCTAGAATCGTGCTTTTTATGTCCACGTGGTATGTGGACAGCGCCTTATCTGCTTCGCCGATGACATGGACATAATCGGACGAACACATGCGACGGTAGCCGACTTGTATACCCGTTTGAAACACGAAGCAGGGCTGATTGGGCTTGGGATCAATGCGCCTAAGACTAAATACATGCTAGCAGGAGGGAATGATCGCAACAGAATTTTTCTTGATAGTAGTGTTTTGCTCGACGGTAACGAGCTCCAGGTGACAGAGTAATTTGTCTACCTTGGTTCGTTGATAACAACTGATAACAACAACAGCCGTGAAATACAAATACGCATAGTCACTGGAAGTCGTGAAGTCGTACTATGGGCTCCGCAAATTCTCAAGGTCCAACAAACTCCGACCCCGTACGAAGTGTACCATGTACAAATCCCTAATTCGACTGGCACAGGGCACGAAGCATGTACAATTCTTGAAGAGGTCTCACAAGCACTTGGTGTTTTCGAACGAAGAGTGCTCAGAACAATATACGGTGGTGTACAGGTAGTATTCATGGCGAATGAACCACGAACTGGCGCAACTCTACGGCGAACCACGGCGAACTACGGCATCCAGAAAGTCACCAAGGCTAGACGAATGCGATGAACAGGGCATGTTGCAAGATTGTCGTACAACAGCCCTGTAAAGATGGTGTTTGCATCGAATCCGGATGTAACAAGAAGGAGAGGAGCCCAGCGAGCGAGGTGGTTGGACCAGGTGGAGCAGGACTTGGCAAAAGTCGGTGCGGTCGGGAGTTGGAGAACTGCAGCCATGGATCGGATTTATTGGCGAAACATTGTGAAGAAGATCTAATCTCTCAATGGGATGTAGCCATTCCATGTCAAACCGATATCTTCTTCTTCTTCTTCAATGGCACTAACGTTCCTAGAGGAACTTCGCCGTCTCAACGTAGTATTACTTGCGTCATTTTTTATTAGTACTTAGTTGAGATTTATATGCCAAATAACACGCCTTGAATGCATTCTGAGTGGCAAGTTCTAGAATACGCGTGATCACAGTGCAAGTCGGAGGAAATTTCTTTGACGAAAAATTCCCCCGACCAGAACGGGAATCGAACCCGAACACCCGGCATGTTAGTTATGACGCTAACCACTCGGCCACGGGAGCACATCACCGATATAGTGGTTCTCAGATTTCCATGGAAAATGGTAGTTTTGTTCTTTATCGCAAAATATTAGACCCGTATTTTTCCATTTTTTCGTTAGGGTGTCCATTTCCATTTTAGGGTGCCGAAAAATAATTTTTTTCCACTTTTTCCCAAAAATTTACTAATTTCAAAAATTCATAACTTTTGAACCACTGAACCGATTTAGATGATCGACATATCAAATTGTAGCCAATGAACAGCAATGAGATTTTATGGAAAAATATCGAACTTGTAAAAAAAATGGATTTTATTTTCGTTATTATTGTTTGTAGTCGTTTTTTGTTGTTCTCATAACCTTGGACTTGAGGGCGCTATATTTTTAAAAAAAAATTTTATGCAAAGCTAAGGACTTTTTACATAACATATCTTGAAATCAGAGAGGCTATTTTTTTTGTTTTTGAGATATGATTTTTCAAAGTTAACCGGTGTTTCGAAAAATCATTTTTCCCTCTTTATCCAGAAATTACTTTTTGCAAAAATTCATAACATTCGAACTACTGAATCGATTTAGGTGATCGATATATTAAATTAAAGCCAACAAGCGGGAAGATTGGATTCTAGTTGCACAAGTCTAGTCTAATCACATGGGAATATTGAACGAAGACATAAAACATATCAAATTTGCAAAATAATGACTCGGTTCAGTGGCTTAAAAGCTATGAATTTTTGAGAAAAGTCATTTTTGGGGAAAAGTGGAAGAAAATTATTTTTGAAAAATGAAATGAAAATGGGCACCCTAATGAAAAAATAAAAAATACGGGTCTAATGTTTTGCGATAAAGAACAAAATTACCACTTTTAACGAAAATCTGAGAACCACTATATCGGACATGGAATGGCTGTATAAATAAATAACCCAACATATTTTTTTAAAGAAGTTGACATGGTTTTTGAGTTGCAATATTCAGCAAAGGAGCTGTCCACATACTACGTGGACAGAAAAATCACGATTTTAGACACCCCCCTCTCCCTCAGTGGACATGCGTGGACATTATCTATACTCTTCCTTCTGTTGTCCACGTGGACATTTATCCATTTTTTGACAAAAAATTCGGAGAATAATTAAATTGCACTTAAAATCCGTTTTAAATTCTAGTTTTATTTTCTATTCTATGGCTTGGTATTGCTGGAATTGATAGCTTTATAAATAGTAGCGGTTTGTTCTCAATTTCGCCTTCGATATGGGGCCTTTAATTATGTTGTGGTTATGAGGCCTTTAATTTTCTGGACCGCTTCAAGCGCTTCAATGGACAATTTTCTTGAAATAAATTCGACTAAAGTTTGCTTCAGGCCCACCGATCTCGTCCCAACTCGGAAGTTGTTTCTGATGGTATTTTCCTCTCGAACCACCAGCCTCTGCATTGCCCCAAACCAAAGTTGTTCAGTTATCGGTTGGAGTGTGTCACCTGTTGTAAGTTTTTTTTTGTAAAAACAATCAGGTGCCTCCCTCACCTCCGCTGGTTCTGGAGATTTTCGTCGCGTCCACTAAGTTGTCTAACGTGAGTTCCCTTACTTCAGCGCATACCTAAACTGTTGGCATTGATGTTAGCACCCGTAAACGGATCGTAATAACTGGATGAGGTTTGGTAATGGCCTAAAACAAATTAAAACGGGAGGCACAGTTCTTGCTCTTCTCGTCGACACGGTGCTGAAATTCAGGTTGCAGTTCACCTCCACTCTCAGTCTTTTCAACTTTCTACGGCGGGGGATGCGCTCGTTGTTCATTTTGATTCCTGAACGCTTCCCCGTTGTAAATTTTGTCCACAATGTAACCACTCTTTCAGCCACTAGAGTCCGAAACCTCGTTTGATAGCCGATTAACGATAGCATTTGTAACTGCCTAGATATTGATGCTTGATGCCCTATGCATGTTCCCCAGCACTACTAAAAGGTTGTCATACGCAAAGATGAATACGAACACTAAGATGGAATCTTGAGGTACACCAGTTTTAAACTAGTGTATCCAACTTTAACCTCCAAGGTCGGATTTGACGCGAAGTTTTTCACAAAGTGCAGCAGATTGCCGTTTATCTCCCAGTCTGTCGATATCTTCAGAACTAGTGGAATCCAGGTTCGGTTGTACGTCTTCTCCAGTCCTCCGAGTGAGGATCGGCATTGGAGATAGCTAATAGAGGTTCATTCTGCTTGCCCCAAAGATTTTTTTCGTTCGATGCCATTATCGTAAATGATCAAACTTTTCATCGCCCATCACAATTTGCTTGAAGACTGCGAGCTTTCATTGCGTTTTTGAAGCAAGTGGCTTATGGAGACACGATCCATTGAATATATTGCGGTGAAAGAATTTAGAACCATACATTGCAGCCCTTTACATAACCAAGGTTTACCAGGTTCCGGGTTCACTCATGAATATTGATATTTGTAATGAATCTGCTATTTCATGTGTCGTGTTCTGAGAATTATTCTTTATCTGCGTCTCGATTTGATTATCATCAGTGGTGGCGCAAACTTCTCGAACAAACCAATAGAAGTGTATTCCAGAAAATAGTCCATTTCAACGAAGTCCATTGTCTTCGTTACAAGAACAATTATCCAGTGATAGGGTCTGTGCACCTATGAAAAAAAATTATTGTTCGCACTCCATTTTCGCGAAACTTATGAGTTGTAAAAAACAGAAACGAAGTTATGTTTACGGCGTCTTTATCTTTTATTTTTATCAATGACTCTCTAACACAAATAAAATGAAATCGATCGCTCACAGTTCATATACATTATTCTGAGAATACACATTTAGGAGTGAAAAAAAGGATATTCAATTGTCAGACAGCCCAACTTTTTATTGATAACTATGGCTTTTCTTGGAAATTCGGAATAGATTTCACGTATTGTTGAATACAGAAGTGACTGTTTTTTTTAAAATATTCATTTAACGTGTCCACGTGGACATTATTTAAACCCTCTTCCCCCTTACCATGGACAAGCGTGGACATTTTCGTAATCCCTACCCCCCTTAAGTTGTTCACGCTGTATGTGGGTAGCCCCAAAGAATATGGTGGAAATATGGGGAATTTTCACGTGAAACGTCATAGAATGGAAACAAACGTATAATAGTATTCTATGAAATAACTATTTCAATGTTGGATGATACAATGGTGCATGCGTTAGGGATGTAAACTGAAAACAGTTGTTGACTGTCAGTAATCAAAATTCAAAACATAACGCCGAATTAGATTGAAGAAAAATGAATCCATAATTTTCATGCAAGCAACTGGATCAACCCAAGATAAGTTAACTTCACCATCTTGGATCAACCGATGTCTACATGATTTCTACAGCTGTCACTTTTTGCGCTTGTTCCTTCAATACGGTCCAATTGTGTACAGTACAGGACCGAATTAAGGGTTTGGCCATAGGTTTTTAGGGCTCACTATTTTACTATAGTAAGCGAGCAACTGAACGTGAACTTTATCGACTACATCAATGATGTTCCATTTATATCTGATAAAAAGTACATTGAAACAACTAAGCCTAGCCACAACCGTTTAGAAAAAAAAGAACTAATTAATGATTGAACATGCAGTGCAGGAATAATAACTAAAATAAATATCCTACTAAAAAGCAAAGAATAAGGAACGAGTAAAGCAATATCGAAAATTCTGAAATATAAAATCAAGAAAAAAATCTTCACGTTCATATATTCAACAAATATTTGTAAAATCAAATATCTTACTCGTAGCATGGAAACATCTTTGTGAATAAAAATTTTAGAGACTACATTGCTACGTTGGCTACATTAGAGATAATGTTCTATGTAATATGGAAATATTAATTGATCTCGAGTAACCATACTATATTCGCTTCTACAGATGTTCGTTTGTTTTTCTTTAGAAATAAATTCTGGTTCGTTGACCTTCAATTATTCTATATGGTTGTATTATGGTTTGAACATATTGATCCAGAATGTACATGCGCTTACAACTTCTACAATGACAAGCTTATTATTCGTCTTAATTAGTGTTGCTTACAACAGAAACAAATAGAATACATTTATTCGGTATACAAGCTAAAAGATGCATATACGCAAGATTTATGAATGTTCACAGTAAGCTAATACTCGTTGGGTCGAATCAGTAAACTAAGAGCAGGTGGAGAGCACCTTTTGGAATCTGTCACTGTCTTATTATGAGGTTTTATTCCGTTGTGATACGCACATCGCCAGCAATCGGTAAAACTACTTTAAAATATAAACTTAACTTTTTATGCACTAAAATGTCGTTCAAAGGTAACGATTTGATGATGGGTAGACCGTCCTGTAAGGTCTCGCCTTGTCAGTTACGGCAATTTCAGCGCGGATGATTGTGATCAATTTGTTGATGAAGTGCACGAAACACCGATACATGACTATATAGCTAAAGGCCAAAGAATTAAACACACGCATTGGCTCGGCAAGAACAGTATCCAACTTAGTTAAAATACTAATGAGTAAGAATAGTTGAGAATCACAGTGGAAAACACGCGAATCAAGGATCAATTCTTGTTTTGTTTGTTTAGTTTTATAGTGTTTTCTGAGCTGTTTTGTTTGTTGGAAGACGAAGGTGGCGGAAGTGAAGTTAGGGGCAAATTATTTGCCTCGATCTTTTTCTTTAAAACATGAAATGTTTGTGTCATCGTTCGTAATTGATACCTTAATGAACAGGTCATCTCTTTCTGTAGTTGTTGGACTTCTTGAAGATCTTTCTGCAGATTTTGATATTCATTTTTTACTTCGGTTACTGATTCTAGCAATTCCATCATTCCACTTTCCAATTCCTCCATGTCGTTTCCATCGAGATTTCTCTCCACATCTGTTATCTTTAGTGCTAAAGTATCTAATTGTGTTCCTGCCGTATCGACCTTTAACGAAGCGTTTTATTGTAAGTAAAACCTGGGTTGGTGTGAAGAAGTTTACCAACGTTACTTACACATTTCTCTAGATCACCTAAAGCATCGGATATCATTTTGCAGGAATCACTGAATCTTGTCAGATTAAAAGCAACAGTTTTATGTAAGAAAACACAACTATTTCATGCATAAATTTAATCCTCGAATTCAGCTATTCAGGTTTGTTTTTTTGTTTATCTACATGACATCAATATGACGTCACTTCGTGAATCCTTTTTGCGAAGGTGTATACACTCTCAGAAAAAAAGGTATATACGACGAATCTTCTGGTAAATACTACACTCTCAGGAAAACTTGGTATATATGACGAATTTTTTGGTAAATACTGGGGTCATGCGGAGTCAATGAAGTATTTTTTTGACGTAGGACTACGTCTTTCATTTCTATACCGGGGTGTAAAATCAAAGTTTCGAAAACGAAAGCGTTACGCCGGAGACCGAGATTTTGAGTGTTAATAGCTCCTAAACAACTGAACGAAATGGTATGATAAACACTTCATTCGAAAGATAAAATGTCTACGCGTTCTATACTTGTTACTTTCTGATCCAAAAACTTGTTTCAATAGTCTTAAATTTGCTTTCGAAATAGGCTATTAAAATCACCAATCGGTATATAAGCGAGCGCCGCTCGGAAATCCACTCAGTTCTAATTGAACAGCGATTGGAGCATGTTGTCGCTGTTGTGGTGAGGCTCTTCATTTATCATGAAAGCGCGGATGAACGGTGTCACCAAGAGCCTGTTTGTGCACCTTAGGCCAGAAGGGAATCCATCAGGAGGAGAGTGATGCTACAAACGGTTCCCCGGGAAGATCTCGAAGCAGCCGCTACACACATACACGCACGGAATTCTTTCCGTTTGGATCGAGAAAGATCCGGAAAATAATCTACCAGTTCCTCTAGGAATTTAAAAATACATTCATGTGAAAGAGTTTATTTGAATGTTTTCTATCCATGTAACACTGTGACCAAATATGTTTCAATCAAGTGCTATTAACAGATGGTTATCGAGTTAGCATTAACCACTGGTGGGCTTCCAGTATCGAGGAAAATGTGGAAATATCTAATCGTTACTGAAAATAAGATTATTTTCAGTAACGATAAGATATTTCCCAGTTCCTCTGGGAATTTAAAATTACATTCATATGAAAGAGTTTATTTTAATATTTTCTATCCATGTAACACTGTGACCAAATACATTAGGTTTTGTGATTTTTCAATCAATCGCAATCAACAGGATAGCTTCTGAATATTATTCTTCCCCATCAGTAGGATATTTCCGTATCCAATATTGGATGCATAAAACCTTGTGCCTCCAACGTAACGCTCTCGTTTTCGAAGTTCTCCAAATATTCATTCATTCAGAATGAATTCAGATTCAACTTCATACAAATGATCTCTAAATCAACGATAGTCCTACGTCACCCTTGCGGTTATACCATAGATATAACCCACTTCCTGTTTTTTCAAGTGCATTTTGTATGAAAAAAAGAAGGTTATCTTGGAACTCTTACTATCTGTCAAATGTTTCTCCGACCAAAGAAACAAACGTTTTCGTGGCTCATATTTAGGCAAGGCGCAATTTGAGAAGCGTATAGCACTCGTGAGCTAACGCGAGACTATCAACACGACTCATATGTGCTACACACGTCGCGAGGTACTGCGCACATTGAGTCGCAGTTTGGTGTAAATAACGTGTCACGTGCATACAATGTGTGACCCACACATAGATGCGCGATATATTAATTTACTAACACAACCACCCCACCGGCACAAACATTCAATGTCAGACTTATGGTGGGTTTACATTAGGGAGAGCTATAGCTATAGATGGATTTATTCACCCTAAAATAGATGAAAACGGGTGAGAATATATATGATACACTTCTTCGAGGTATATATATATATATAAAATGTATAGAATAAATTCAGGCATATGTAAACGCTGGTGAATTTCTCACTGGTGAGAAATCACTAATGTTGGATGTAGTTTTACTGCAGGTGAATAAATTCACTGAAAATATGAATATATTCATTATATAAGTTCGCGCTAGTGTAAACGGTTGATGCGATTTCTTTAAATCTCATCATATTTCTTCACACGAATATATCACTAGTCTAAACCCACCCTTAGGCTAGGCGCAAATTGGGAAGCGTATAGCGCTCGTAAGCGAACACGAGACTACCAACACGAATCATACGTGCCACAAACGCAGCGTGGTGGAGCGCATATTGAGTCGCAGTTTGGTGTAAATAACGTGCCACTCGTCTACAATATCTGATTCACACTGAGTTGCGCGATATATTTATTTACTAATACAACCACCCGACCGGTTTATGATTGTTCACCAACACAACCTCCACAACTGGCACGACCAGCACGAGAAACTGTGGTTCAGCCACAGCGTCACGCGAATCGTGTCTCACGAGCGCTCTACCACCTCGCGTCATCTAGCCAATTTTCGCCGTTCTATCTATTTTCATTAGCCACAAAAACAGGCGCTAGATCGCGCCTAGATGCTCGCGCTATACGCGTCTCAATTTGCGCTTGCTTTACAGCACTTCATAAATAGACGCGAATCGCGTCTTACGAGCGCCGCAACATCGCGCGTCACCTGGCCAATTTGCGCTATTGTATTTGTTTTCATTAGCTACAAGAACAAGCGCTATGCCGCGCCAAGTTACTTGCGCTATACGCGTCTCAATTTGCACCTACACTGAGAGGAAAATTTAGTAAATATGACGAATTTTTTGGTACATGCTACCAATTCTCTAGTCATTTTCTACCCTACTAATCATTGGTACATGTTACGAAAGAAAAATGGTAGAAAAAAATGTCAAACAAACTGCGATTTGTTGGTCCAGCATTGGTTGAATATCAGTGAAAATGTTGCTTCTCATTTGTGATGAATACCTATCAGGGATTATGAAAATATTATTTTTAATTCAAAAAATGTATTTGATTACATTTAACTCCACATACTTAGAATACATTATACTAATAACATATAACTTATTCTATAAACAGTATCAATTATTCTACAATATAAAAATTATCATTGTGAATAATAATAACAGTACTTATTAACATCAATTATTCTATGAGCAGCGTACAAGGGGAAAATTACTATCGCAGCCTCAACCACATCAATTTCATATGCATTTCCAAAGTCTCGAGCACTCGAAAAAGTTTCCGTTCCTCTTCCTGCTGTATCGCTCTGATTTGCATTATTTAGGGACGGAGATAGCTGATTAACAAAGTGTCGGTAGCACAGCGTTTCATCCGTATTTTGTTCTCTCGTGTCCCCATGAACAAAGGAAAAACATATGTTAATAATATTAAATATGTATACATGTAATGAAACATAACATCAACAAAATGCTCACCTCCGAATATCTATCTTCGTCTCCAAAAGAGAAATGGCAATTGCAAAGTGCGCGCTTCACAGATGTTAGGTATGACAACACAAACAAGGTTACTAATGGTATGAAGTAACATATACGAATCCTTGGTAAGAACGTTCATTGCTTCTGACACCACTTTTACGCAATTTTGGTAATATTTACAAAAAATATGTATATTTTACCAATGTTTTGGCTACTAAAGATTTGGTAGCTGCTTTTACTAAACTATTTCTTCAGTGTAGCCTTAGGTTGATACCAGAGTGAACGCGACACACGATGCGATGCGATTCTACGAGACTTTTGACAAAAAATCGCGAACAAGATGCGTTCATTTGGCTCTTGCAAAAAACTGCCGCATATGCCAGAGTAAACGCGATGCGATGCGACAAGTGAATTTCTGCGCGACACAAAATCAACCTCGACGTGTTTCTGTGATCGTAAGCGGTTATATTTCAGAGAAATGCACTTAGGAATCAGCGAACTCTAAACTACAGATAGTTCCGGGTTCTGGTCAATAAGTGTTGGAAAGATGTTTCGGATGAAATAATTATTTGTATGGAAGTTCGAATATTCATTGAAAAGGGTTTTGTTTTCAATTTCAGACTATGCTGCTAAAGGAAAATGGCAAATTTTATGTGACTCTTCTGGACGTGAACTGCGGAAGTTACCGGAGTCGAGATCTGGGAATATTGATTACGACAGTATTTCCACTAACTGACCATACTTCGGCAGTCTATTGTTTTTGAAGCAACAAATGAAGTGCGGTGACAACATCATTCGTAACCGACAACGAGAGTACGAAATTATACACATGCATCGACGTTTTGGAAGATTTTTTCGAAATTCCACCGAGCCAATTTGAAACGTTCCAGGTAGCCGAAACATCCGCCGTACAGACATCAAGTGCCTGAGTTCCGACTCCTACAAAATGAAATTATAGAACAGAATTGGGAAAAAAATGCTTCTGGAATGAGTTCAGTGACAAATTGGTTTTAGTTCCAGGGACTTTTTTTCAGAATGGATTTAGTTCGTACTTTTTATAAGGTGGTCGGTAATCTTCCTATTTTAAATTGGCTATGTTAGCTGAATAAGAAATACTACTTTAATTAGTTCATACTGCTCAACATACAACATATATTCATACTATTCAACTAATTATTAGTTCATACAATGCATTTTTATTTCTCCGACTTGTCGACAAACGACAAACTTATTTCGAATTGGAATTTCCGTGTCTGTGGAGTATGTGAAATGGTTGATTTATTATAAACTAATGGTGTTGCAAAGTTTTCAGTTTTCAACAGAAACACGTTGTTCCGGTTCAACCGGAAAGGGAACCTGGTGAAACTTCGAAACGCCTTTCCAACAATTAGGCTGATTGCTGAGCAAGAGGACGTGCATCACCAACATGTAGGGCAGATTGTTTTGCCGTTATATTCATAACTATTCATAATTTCATCCCAGAGGATCTTAATCCATAGAGTGACGACAACACCGCGGAATCTGAAATATCAAAACACCAGAATGTTGGGCCAAATATCGAAGGTAGTTTTTCTGTTTGTATGATACAATCTTAATTCATACATTGGGCCTGATCACGAACGTCACTTCATGATGAAAACAAAATGAATTGTATGCGATTTGTATGCATTTCATTCCGTTTTCACCGTGAAGTGATGTTCGTGAGTAGGTCAATTCAGAATATTCTAATCACATTCCACGGAATGTGGCGACAGAAAGCTCGGTATTGGAAATCGAAATTCAATCAGCTGAGCAAGCAGCTCGAAGTAAAGTGTTCAATGAAGACCAGATTCAGGTGGCACGATAGCTTAACTATGTTAATTTAAGTATTATTCATTGATCCTGATTTTTTCGCCTTTTGTATGGACTCGAATGAAATGAATGTTGCAATTTGTGTAATTTGTATTTTTGTTTTAATGAAAGATAAATGTTTTATAACGTCCAAAAGCACATAAAAATAATAAATTTTAATGGGAAGTAAAACTGAATTATAGTTAGTTTAAATTATCTCAATAGTTTTTAGATCTTTCTGATTTTGAACGCTAACATTAATTGATGTAAAAAGGTAGTTTGTTCATTTTTATTAATTTTGACTTATTTTGCTTTTGATAACAATACTTTATCTATGCAGTGGGTTATTATAAGAAAAGTAACACTTTTTCCCCTTCCTGTTTATTGGATCTCTTTTGGCATTTTCTGTTGGATTCTTTTTGATAACCAATTTGATTCTATACGCATGAACCAGCTACCAATTATTAGTCATTTATCTCGTACGAATTATTCATACATATTACGCAATAAAAATAGTAAACAAATGTGAAAACGGGAGTATAAGCCGTCGGTTCAAAGTCGGATTAACATATACCCAAAACATGATTGAAAATAATTCACCTTTATTGTTTGGTGCTATCCGCAGGTAACTAATACCATGTAACAACAGTGCATAGGAATGAGTATTGCAACTGACATTCATTTTACATACGGTTGGTAATATGTACAAAAAATATGTATATTCTACTAAAGATGATCGTACACTGTTTGCCCGGAGGTCAAATATTTGATACTTTTCGACAGATAAAGTTTGGTTTGATATTTGTACAAACACTATTTTGTTTGCCACTCTTCTATTTTCAACAGTGGCAAACAATGTCAAACATCGAACATGGTAACCTAACCATGTACCGATAGCTTCGAAGAACAAATAGAATAAATATCGTAGGTATCCAATAATCGAATATATGTGATGTTCTGTATCAAAAATATTTGATCAGTACACGTTGATCAAATTTTATCTGTTAAAAAGAGTGAAATATTTGGCTTTGATCAAACAGTGTATGAGCATTACCAAAGGTATAAAGTATTCTTTCACCAAGTATTTTCTAGGTGTACAGAGGACTTGAATAATCTTACACTTATATTTATATAAATAATATTGACCACGAAAAATGCCGTAGTCGGTACATTTTCGATTTTTGTTATTTGCGGTGACCTTATTTCGCGGATGATTGGGGTTCTACTGTTCTGCTAATGGCGAGAGTAATGCCGCGGTGACATTCTCCCTTATTCTCATTTACGGCCGTATCCGTATATTGATTCGTCGGATACGATACGTCGTCAAAGAAAAAGCTATCCTCATTTACGGCCGTATTTCTGTGTACTAGATTTCTTTGGGTGACCTGTTTTATCGATGACAGTTGTTTTTTATTTTCACACTTGTTTTGTTTTGATTTGAGATTCGATCAGGAACAAGTGAATCATTAGGTTTTCTTTGCAAAGTAACGCCGCGTGTGATATTTTCCCGTTCACAGGTTGATACATAGAGCGTTCCGCCGAGGTAAGTTTGCTGCTCCGTATGCTTTTTCAGACTCCCATAAAACATTGGGGTTTTTGCATGATCTGAAAAAATCAAGCAGAGAAGCAGCTGTAGGATTTAGCTTGAGACGATCGGGAAAATATTCAACGGTCTTTGCAGCGCTTTTCAAAACAAGTATACAGTGCTGGAACTGCTGCTACATTCGGCGTACTATCTAGGCGGCTAGAGAACTTCTGATGAATCGGCTAACTAGAAGTGCTTTGCATTTGTACTTCGGCAGATGCAAATTGAGACATTGTTAGTTGCTAGTTGCTTTATCGGGTAACGATTCCAGATAGTTCGGTCTATTTGAGGAGTGATACGGACAATTGCAGAGTTCGGAATACTGAAGACATATGCTAGGAATCACAAGTGTGAGGTGATGAAAATGCTTAACAAAATAATTTTTTGATGTAGTGTCAGGACTTAACTTAAAAATCAACATCAGCTGCGATGTCTTATTGAATTATCTCAATTGAAGTCGATGGTTTGTTTCAAAGAATTGAAATACATGATAAAGAAATTTTTACAGAGTGTTCAACTGTACTCCAGACAAATACATCGGGTTGTGACCACCAGGACCATTGCAAATGGATGCAGCTTCTCAAGGAAGGATTGAAGTTAGATGAGGATGAGAGGATCGCCTTGCAAAGCGTAGGATAGGAAATTCGGGAGAGATATTTCCGTTGATTAGCAAACGAGAACTTGGCGAGGACATTATCTTCCCGATTAGTAACACAAATTCCGGAATCAAACGTATGTTCCGCATCACGCCGAGAAGGAAATTCTGCTGAGAAGATTTCGCTTATTAACTGAATGTTGCTCACAGAGTAATCTGGAATGACGTAATTGGTCGGGAATTCATAGTTTCCTGCCAAAGTATCTGCAGTGTGAAGTTTTTCAACATAATCGGATACGTATCTCTCCATATAACCGGTGTGTGTGAATTACCGGTTGTCGAGTTCTATTTCGGTAATGGTAGTATTATTTTTTGTACTCTTTCACCAACTCGAAAAGAAGAAAAAAATTTCCACAGGTCAATCAGTCATTCAAGTGCTCATGCAGGTGTGCTTTGGTGCTCAGAATTTGTGCTTTGGCTTTGTTTAGTCGCAGTCTTCAATTTGGGTTGTTGTTAATATCGTCGTTGGTTCCTGGCATGAAAAATCGAAACGTTTGATCATTTTTCCATCGGAAAAAAAACTTCTAATTCTAGGTTTTGAAAAATTTGTCCACCATGTCAACCAGTTATTGCAGTTCCGTTTCTTCGAAAGCCAATAGTTCCACTTGCGGCTGAATCATTCAAGGATTACGGTATTCAAGACATATTCTCGAATGGGCCGAAAACCTCGCTATACCTTGCAAACTTTATGATGCGAAAAGGACGTAACAAAATTTCCAGCGAAGATGCGGAACAATAACCTGCGAAACATAAAGTCGATCGAGACGCGACACTGCATTTAGTCGAATATAACTGTATTCAATTGGGTTCGATTCAATGTATCCCAAGCATCACAAGGACCAAAATTATCAATGAGACGCTTAAGAGATTGGTTTCAGTGGCATCGCTGCTAGTAATAACGCTATTAAATCATGTGACCGAGTGGTTAGTGTCACACTTAACATGCTGAAGGTTCTGGTAAGGGGGATTGTTCGTTGAAAAAAATTCCTCCGACTTGCACTGTGGTCACGCGTATTTTAGAGCTTTGCCACTCAGAATGCATTCAAGGCGTGTTATTTGGCATAAAAATCTCAACAATGTACTAATAAGAATAAAGCAAGTAATACTACATTGAGACGGCGAAGTTCCTCAAGGAACGTGTCATTTAAGAAGAACACTTACCAACAAGAATCAAATAGTGAGCACTGTTTTGAAGGTAGAAGGGGAGGGGATTATTGACAAGATTTTCTGGAGCAAACTTGAATGTGCGTCGGCCTTACATGTGACCGAGTCGTTGATTTATCCTGTTAAAATGCAAATATCTACGTTGCGAAAGGGGATGTGAGGCTGCGTTTGTATTAAGAGTACCAATATTGTAGCTGACAGATCATTGAATTATCCATATGGTTATACAGGATAAGGAGTGAGGTTTTGCGTTTAGTAAGTTTAGTAAGGAGGTAAAAAAATGGAGAAGAGGTAGCACTTATGGGCACTTGAGGAAGTTGGACAAATCCACTTTGGAGGTGTTCTCACAGAAACGCACAGTAGTTACTTTTAACTATGATAGCTGTTGAAAACCTGATGTTGTGTCAGTGAGCAATCGCAACCATTATTTTTTTTCCGAAGTGTTGGCACGCGAAATACTATTTGAAAAGAAAAAGTGATGAATTTGAATGAAAAGTAATGACGCTATGTCATTCCATCCGGATCATAATATTGATCGTTTGAATCATCAAACGGTTGTTGATCATATTTTCCACGTTTTCATCCGGATTATCAGCGTATTGCTGAAATTGTTAAATAATTGAATGGTGAATCACTCTGCGCTGCGGAATGTAGACTTGCTGAATCATTGTATTAATTTCTGCTGCTTGAATTTTTAGATAAGCTTTAATGAAATCACTGGAATACTGAAGTTTCAACTTCTGTTCTTCTTTATCAATGAATGAGACTTTTCAGTTCATACGTTTCTATTCAACTTCTGTTGTTCCAGTTCACATTAAAACGTCGAAGGATGGATACCATAATGCTGGGTTATAGTGCTATGATGGAGTCCAACGCTTCATCGTCAAGAAGAAGGAGAAGTGAAATTAGAAAGAAAAATGCTATCATGAATTTATCAGAAACAGAGTAAGTTGAACTTTTTTTTTAAATAGCTTGAGGTTTATATGCATTTCGGTTCTTCAGGAGATCCGAGAAGAGTTTCCTTGCCAAAAACACCATGGGCTATCGGTAGAGGATAAGCTTGCTGCCTGCCTACGTTTTTTTTTGCAGAAGGAGGCTACCAAAATTGAACTAGCAAGGACCATGATGTGGCAATAGCTCAGTCAACGTTCTCGAAGGTGCTTGACGAGATGCTGATTGTCCTCGAAACGAAAATTTGTCCAAAGTGGATAAATTTTACGATGACGCAAAATGAAATTAGAAATGCAAAACGATTTTTTACGTAAAGTCAGAAATTCCAGGCATCATTATGTGTGTGGATGGTACACACATCAAAATAATTCCCCCAACTACAAATAGAAACTTGTACTATAATAGGAAAGGATTCTATAGCCTCAATACTATGATTTGTTGAGAAGAGATTTTTTGTTGATGTATGCCACCTTTATTGATAAATTTAACGACAGGATAGGTACTGATGAACTGAAATTTAATTCAAAAATGGAAGCTTTATTAATTATGAAAATATGTTCATCAAACGCACATTATATAAATAAACGTATTATAATGAACAAAGTTTCAACAATCGAAAATTGTTTAAGATTTCGCGCGAGCCTGGTTTGCTCAGTTGCTATTTTTTCTATTTTTCTACTATAAATTTGGATTTCAGAGTGCAGATTCATTACATTCAATTCAGTTTGCGTTACTACATAGTACATACCGCTCGAGGAAGGGTCCAGAATACCAAAAAAATGTTTAGCGATTGCAGTCTCAAAAAATAACAAAACGAAAAGAATGAACATTTGTTTTTTAATTTACAATCCTCTTATACTAATAAACTTGATGGAAAAACCAAACGACAAAATAATCGATGCAATTTTGCAAAAATTCATATAGTGAGAATATATGAAAATGACAATGATGAAACGAAGCACATTACTATATGAAGTAATAAAAAAAAGGAACAACCACAAACATATAAAAATGTGATCATGAACAAGGGTAATATATAGTAGAAAACAGCATTAAATTTGAATGTTGCAACATATAACAATTTCTGTACTGGTAAATGCATTGTAGGAATCCAGTTCTCTCGTGACATGTAAGAATTAACATGTAGAATTCGATACATTCTAAGAATTTCTAGCGCTCATGGGACCACCACGTTTCTGTTGATACAATTTTTGCGTGACGGAGGGTAGCTGCCCTGCAGAATCGGCTTTGCAAAGAAATATGGTAATATAGGTCAACGACTGGGAACAGTTAATTGAAGGGATTGCAACTGTTAGCAGTTTGACCAAGAACCGGAAGAATTCGCTGCATGTATGGAAAAACCGATTGTAGGAATGGCTACACAGCTACATTTGGTTCGCCGTTGTTAATCACGGCGGCAACGGCAGCAATTCGACTGTTCTGATCACAAAGCACCTTGCGTTAATCCAGCAATTTTTTACGGAGCAAAGCGTTCTGCATTTTGTATTGGGTATGGACAGAAGCTCACGCGGCTGTTGGGTTGATTGCATGTTGCATGTCTAGTAAATCAGTTGCATTCTCAACGTTATTTTTCATGAGCATTCGACGCAAATTATCGGTATGTTGGTTTTTGCTGAACATTTGCATTAAAAATTGCTGAACAATTATGCATTTGTTGACATGATTTTGTGCTAGAATGTCGATTGAAGGTAGTATTCGGCTCAGCTGCGAAATGATGATTAGTCAGTCCACTGTAATCAGTCTGCAAACTTGGGTTAGAAAACTGTTGGTAGTTCTACGGTGTTTGGTTGCGATCGACGCCGTTCGTCATTATTTGAACTGAACGACTGATTGCACGCATTTCATCTACTGAACCACTTGCTAAAGTGCGATCCTGGAAAGCTGTTATTTTTTGCTTTATCCGCCTCTAGCAGCGAATCAAGCTTTATGAATTCCTCAAAGTTGTTCATATTCAGACTAGCTTGTCTCGGTTGCTAATGAAATTTAAAGCTAGAATCTTTAACTTTTTCACTGGTCATTTAGTTGTAACAGAGGACAGTTTTTGTCGGGGTCGGCGGTTGCTTAGAAGGGATTTTCTCAATGCCAACAGCTGACTAGTTGTATAGCGGATAAGTCGGGTATACACGGACTGCATGTCCCATAGTGTGATAGTCGGCAATCCGCAATTTAGAATAGCCGGGTCCGGTTTTGACGTAGGACTACGTCTTTCATTTCTATACCGGGGTGTAAAACCAAAGTTTCGAGAACGAAAGCGTTACGCTGGAGACCGAGATTTTGAGCGTTAATAGCTCTTAAACAACTGAACGAAATGGTATGATAAACACTTCATTTGAAAGATGAAATGTCTACGCGTCATATACTTGTTACTTTTTCATCCAAAAACTTGTTTCAATAGTCTTAAAATTGCTTTCAAAACAGGCTATTGAAATCAAAAATCGGTATATAAGCGAGCGCCGCTCGTAAACCCACTCAGTTATGATTGAACAGCGATTGGAGCATGTTGTCGCTGTTGTTGTGAAGCTAATTTCGTTTATCATGAAAGCGCTGATGAACGGTATCACCAAGAGCCTGTTTGTGCACCTAAGGCCAAAAGGGAATCCATCAGGAGGAGAGTGATGCCACGGTTCCGCTTGAAACATCGGAGCAGCCGCCACACACACACACACACACACATACACGCGCGGAATTCTCGTTGCTATCATCGTTGCTGAAAAATAATCTGCCAGTTCCCCTGGGAATTGAAAAATACATTCATGCGAAATAGTTTATTTTAATGTTTTCTATCCATATAACACTGCAACCAAATACATTTGGTTTTGTTTTTTTTCAATCAATCGCAATTAACAGGAAAGCTTCTGAATATTTTTTTCCCCATCAGTGGAAATTTTCGTATCCAATATTGGATGCATAACATGAAAAACGGAAAATGTTTCACATCGCGAAAATCAAGTCATTTTCGAGCGATTATTTGTTTTCTACTCATATAATGCTTCGACCAAATACATTTCGTTTTGGATTTTTTCAATCAAGTGCGATCAACGTAAGACCACGTCTTTCGGCAATTTATTAGATGTGCAATGAATCTTTAGGAATTCCCGCTCTACGCGCACTGGCAAACAATGTTTACTCAACAATTTCTCAAACTAGAAATGGGTGTTGTGAGAAAGGATTAGCGAACGCGAAAACGACAAACGGGAGAAAGATACGTTTGGAGGTTGAAGGAAATTGGCAGAAAACTTCTTCATTCTATCATTCAAATAATGTGATTCATAGCACATCGTTTTGCCAGAAAGAGATTATTAATGCTCAAAGGAGGAATCGAGTCCTCCGAGGAAATTACCCAGCGCAAATTAGAGTCGACTATCGATTGCGGCATTCGTACACAAATAATTTTATAATGCAGTTTCACCAAAGTGATTTCTTCGGATATATTCACTACATCATGTCATGTATTTCATATTCTTCATAAGGAAATCCATATCCATGGCACCTATCGGTAACGAATTATTATCGAAACCACGATTTTCGCTAAATGCTCCTTTCAGTTCGGCCTTTAAAAAACTTTTCTGTACTCTAATCCATCAAATTTGGAGCCCTGAAAAGGGCTGTTGATTATATGCTAAGCTAATATAGCACGCTCTCCTCGGATACGATGGGCCTGCTGGATGTCCTTGGGCATGATGTGACGCGTTTTGCATGGATAGCACACAAATTGGTATCTTCAAATAAGCCTCCTGCAGCGTCATAACCGCGGAACTTTGGAAGCGCAAGTCGGTTTTGAAGTCCAGAGCAATTCCACGAACCAAATGCTGCAAAGGTAGCTTGCGGATCAGCAATTCGGTCGATATCTGATAGCGACGAATTTCATGCGAAGTTCCCGGTCGATAGCGATGTGGCTTCTCCACCTATCCTGCTACTGGTGCGCTTATCCGAGCTGACTTCGTGTGCCTTACCACCGAATGACTAACGAGCTGTCTGCGAAAGACTAACGAGCTCGAGTCCTCATGGTGCGAGAGTAGAGTAAGAAATGAACGAAAGCAAAGGAAGCGTCATTTTATAAACCATAAAAGTATAGAATCTGAATCCCACCCTTATTATATTCGTGAGTATACAGTAAACTTATACAATAAAGAGGGTGGGGTTTACATTCGATTCTTTTATGTTTTATAAAATGACACTTCCCTTGCTTTCGTTCATTTCTTACTCTACTCTCGCACCGTGAGGACTCGTTTCATCGGGACTAAGCAGACAGCTCGTTAGTCTTTCGGTGGTAAGGCACCACGAAAGCAGCTCGGATAAGCGCATCAGCCGCAGGAAGCGTGAAGAAGCCACATCGCTATCGACCGGGAACTTTGCGTGAAATTCATCGCTATCGGAAGTCGACCGAATTGCTGATCCGCAAGCTACCTTTGCAGCTTTTGGATCGTGGAATTGCTCAGGACTTCAAAACCGACTTGCGCTTCCAAAGTTCCGCGGTTATGACGCTGCAGGAGGCTTATTCGAAGATACAAATTTGTGTGCTATCCAAGCAAAACGCGTCACATCATGCCCAAGGACATTCAGCTGGCCCATCGAATCCAAGGAGAGGGTGCTATATTAGCTTAGCATATAATCATCGGCCCTTTTCAGGGCTCCAAATTTGATGGATTAGAGTTTAGAAAAGTTTTTTGCAGGCCAAACTGAAACGAGAATTTTCGTTTGGATGCCATACAGCATCGAGAAAATTCCGGAAAGATCTAATCGTTGCTGAAAAATAATCTGCCAGTTCCCTGGGAATTGAAGAATACATCCATGCGAAAGAGTTTATTTTACTGTTTTCTAATTATATGGCGAAAACAGCGACCAACTACATTTGATTTCGTAATTTTTCAATCAAGTGTAATTAGCTGGAAAGCTTCTGAAGATTATTCTTTCCCATCAGTAGGATATTTTCGTATCCAATATTGGATGCATAACATGAAAAACGGAAAATGTTTCGTATCGCGATAATTATATAATTTTCAATCGATTATTGCTCAGTCGCCGAAATTTTCATACTCAGAGAGTTCATTCTCCTCTAGTTTGCCTTCCAAATTGCCATCGTAAACCACACCTTCTCTCGATTCAATCACGCACGAAAAGCATACTGAAATGATATTCTGGTGGTGAAACCGATTCATTTTTCGTGAGGCGTCGTGCACAAATTACGTAACGCGATAAGGGGGGAGGGGGTAGATGTTGCGTTACTTTCTGTTTATTAGAGATAGGAAATTGCGTTACGAAAGGGGGGGGGAGAGGTGGTTCAAAATTCGGATTTTTAGCGTTACGTAATTTGTGCACGACGCCTGAGGACATCGACAAGACAACATCGTTACTGAACGAACTGAACGGCGAGGGATCGAGGGATTCATTACCTGGCCTGACCTGACCTGAAATGCAATCAGTTTGTTTTAACTGTGAGGGAGCGCAGAAAAGCCGATGCTGATACTCTCGTGACCAAGAGAGTATCAGCATCGAAATACGGTTCCTCGGGAAGACATAGAAGCAGCCGCCACACACACACATACACGCGCGCAACTCTTTTCGTTTGCTGGTTATCGAGAGGAAACCTGGAAAGAAATGATCGTTGCTGAAAAATAATCTGCCAGTTCCCCTTGGAATTGAAAATTACATTCAAGCGAGTTTATTTTAATGTTTTCTATCCATATAATACTGCGACCACATACATTTGGTTTTGTGATTTGTCAATCAAGTGCAGTTAGCAGGAAAGCTTCTGAAGATTATTCTTCAGAACAAGGTTTTTTGTATCCAATATTGGATGCATAAAACCTTGAGTCTCCAACGTAACACTCTCGTTTTTGAAGTCACCCAAATATTTATTTATTCATTCATTCAGGATAGATTTAGATTCAACTTCAAACAAATGATCTCTAAATCAACGATAGTCCTACGTCACCCTTGCGGTTATACCATAGATATAACCTACTTCCTGTTTTTTTTCTAGCGGAAGATTACCTTCGTTTAACTATTTCGAAAATCATATTGTTCAGTATACAAACATTTCCTATTTGTCCGAACAAGTCTCACCAGTTGTATATCTCGTTTGTTATAAAGCAGCACAAATAAAAACCACAAAAATAAACTCCAATGTTCAGATAACTGTATCATAAATTTAATGCTTTCGATACGTAAAACACATCCTATCTGTCAACGATGTCGATAATGTAGTACACCAAAAACTTGATCTAGTACGACTGTAAATTGAAAATACGACGAATGGCTCGTACGAAAACAAGGATGGGATTTGCGTACGTATCCTATTCGTTCGAAAACTATGATAAGGGTGATTATTTCTACAAACATAAATACTCATATATAAAAATGGCGATTCGTGAGGCTATACACCCTTATCATAGTTTTCGAACGAATAGGATACGTACGCAAATCCCATCCTTGTTTTCGTACGAGTCATTCGTCGTATTTTCAATTTACAGTCGTACTAGATCAAGTTATTGGTGTACTACATTATCGACATCGTTGACAGTCAGGAGGTGTTTACGTTTACAATGTTAAATGCAAATTCTTAGGCAAAACCAACAGACCGGTATTTTGCGCCGAATGCTGATGAAAATCAACGTTGAGAATGCAACTGATCCACCACAAATGCAACAACAGCAACGATCAACCCAACAGCCGCACTATCCATCCTAACGTGAGCTTCAGTTCCTTACCCAATCCATAATGCAGAACGCTTTGCTCCGTACAAAAACTGCAGGAGCAACGCAAGGTGCTTTGTGATCAGAACAGTCGAATTGCTGCCGCTGTGATTAACAACGGTGAACCAAATGCAGCCGTGCAGCAATTCGTACAATCGATTTGTCTAAACATTCAGCGAAGTCATTTGGTTCTTAGTCAAACTGCTAACCGACCGGTGACAAATATCCTAATGGTACATATTTCTCTGCAAAGCCGTCTGCAGGAGCAACTATTCTCTGTCACGCAAAAATTGTGTCAACAGAAACGTGGTGGTCCCATGAGTACTAGAAGTTCTTAGAAAGCATCGAATTCTACAGATCACTTCTTACATGTTACGATAGAACTGGATTCTTACAATGCATTTACCAGTGCAGAAATGGTTATCTCTTGCAACATTCAAATTTAATGTTGTTTTGTACTATATATTACCGTTCCTCGTGATCATATTTCATATGTTGTGGTTGTTCTTTTTCTTTTATTACTATTTATAATAACGTGCTTCGTTTCATCATTGTCATATTTTTTTGGGCAAGCGAAATCTTGATACAAATTCTCACTGCCTGGTTTATGTTTTGCAAAATTGCATCGATTGATTTGTCGTTAAGTTCTCCCATCAAGTTTAGTAGTATAAGACGATTGTAAATTATAGGAACGAATGTTCGTTCTTTTCTCTTTGTTATTTTTTTTAGACTGCAATCGCTAAATATTTTCTGGAAAAGCCGTTGTTTAACCTCACCACCAGCAAGCGTCAGCATCTCATATATTGCCTAAAAACTGTTTCAATTATTCTCATGTGAAACTTTTACCCCTAGCTTTGCTCGAGTCTCGTGTTCAAGTATCTAGAAACAGCGGCAGCCAAAAAGGAGAAATCGACTACTACTACTACTACGGAGGTCGGCGCTCTCGTCGAAAAATTCCTCCGGAAGGCTGTTGGATGGTACCCAGAGCCAACGAGGTCACTTCGATTCTGGATACAACACAAGCGATGGAAGTTTCGATTGTAAGCGATGGTCCCAGGAGGATCCGCACGATAGTATTGGTCCCTATTCGCCCAAATGTTCGCCCATTCCAATGCATACAGGCTTCAGTGGGAAACCACCACCACCTTCAGTTGCACCAACAGCAGCAAGAGCTACAGCTGGTCGTTCTAATGTAGGTTCGCTTGGGGAGCACGCACCCCGCTGCAGGATCAGCACGAACGAAAGAAGCAGTCGAATAAGTAATATGATCGCATTCGGAAGAGTTCGAAGTCAACTAACCTATTCGTTCATTCACAGGGCCGACATTTCTCCAGAAGGTGATTTGACACTTGGTAGTGTTCGATGGAGAGATGTGAACGTTAGGAAATATCCAACCTTATAGGTATACCACTACATTTCATTCAAATTGTATATCATAACATCTTTCATTACTCCAATTACAGCACCAACACTAACATCCCCCTACGCATGTCGCGTTACACCTGAATATTCCATGCTTCTTATTCAAAAAGTAATAAAGTTTTGATAAAACTCTTAAATAGTTTTGAGAAATACGCCGTGCATGACTATTCGAATCAAAATAACGAGATGTTGTACGAACTTTGTACATTCACTGGTGTTTCTTTATTATCCAACAAACATGAAATAATTTTTCGCGAGGAATGTTGAAATTCTTGATCTTAGCTCGATCTGGTTCTATTGTCAATCACTCTCTCTTAATGAGTTGAATTATTAATAAACTTTGTTAGAAAAATGTGTATTATCTCGCTTTCCCAGCATTTGTGTCAGAAAACAACTGATAGCATCAATTGAATAATAATGATCAACACTGGACATCTTAATGTATTCTTGTTAGGTCTTCTACAATATTGATTATATCACCTTCGGCCACTTCCTTCTTAGTTTCATCCACGTCGATCTGCAATACAAATGCATCGTACATTTTTTCCCGACTAAAATCTAAAAGCAAGGTCTCCATCAATAAATCCCCCGCAACGTTCCGTTTTCATTTTGGTATGATAACTATGCCAATACGAATAATCAATCTTACCAACAGATTTGATTGTGTCAGTCAAACTTTCTTGTATCTTTCGAAGAAATTCATAATTCATAATCAGGTGGTATTCGTGTGACCAGACCGATAACTGACCAAAATAACAAACAGCCCGTTGTCGGCGTCGTACGCTCACCAATGTTTTGCATCACGAGCGAACCGTGGCGGAATATATTCATCATATTACCGAGATGGAATTGAGCATTTGCTGTCGTACGTCGTCCGTTGTTGTGGCCCTTCAAATTAATACAAAAATTGTTCGTATGATAAACAGAGCTACGGAAACCCTATTTACTACTAGCAAACAAATAGATTGTTCTGATATCCTCCCGAGGAAGGCATTGTCATCTAATATTTCTACTGCTGGAATCCAATTTGGTTGATAGTCGTGAGCGATCTCCTCAAAATTATCTAGCGTGACAGATCGAATCAAATCACCCACCAAAATGAAATCGCCTGTTAAAAAAAACTGTTACTCTGAGGAATCCAAGTGATTGCATTAATCTAGTTTATCCTTGGTTTTACAATATAATCCATCACGTTATTGAAATGGTTACATTCAAGTCGCAAATCCTTATCATCAGTCCACTCATACAATCGTTCGGTTGAATTGATGCTAGCCAATACACGGCCATTGAACTTAATGAAAGAATAGCACGCGCTCTTGAATTCCCTTCTCGCTAACTTGAGTGAGGGCTCCATCCGCGTAGTGATAGATGATAATCCTTCCTACTTTGTGTTCCGGTTCCGCTTGATACACCAGTGCTGTGACGACGATGCATTCGAGTCGTTACCCAACTTCTCCGAAATCAATGACATAGTATACTCCGTTTGCATGAATTGATGTGCAATTTCAACTTCTTGACCAAACTCGGCACTGCGATCCGAACAGGTAAATACCGATACGTTTTCAGAATTGTCGGCTGGCTTCCAATTGTTACTTTTTTTGTGTGTTGGTCTGTATTTTTCTTCATGACGAAGTAAAACATATAACCGTCTCCGAGGACACACAATTCCGAACGGCTGGAGCTTTCGTCCAAGGGAGAGATGTTCAGACATGTTACATCATAATCTAGTGTGGCAATGTTAAGGGAAAATAATGTTATTATTGTGAACATGGGCAATTGGTCGTTCCATACCTTTTGTGCACCAACTTGCCTGCTTCAATCGTCATCGTGGTATACTACCGATTCTTATCCAATAACAATTAGTCCCCCAAGTGGAGTTGGCATCGGGATCAACATCGTTGCTTCTATCTCAACGTTATACTGTTTCCAGGCGATTTTAAGAAAGTTTTATCCTTCAAATTTATTTCGTGAGTTTTGATGTGTCGTCCCTTCAGATCTTGGTGAATAGCACAATAAGTCGCGACACGCGAGTGCATTTGCGTTAATTTAAAAAACACCTTATGATTCACTTGAAAACTTGATAACTGCGAATCTCAAATCAAAACAGAACAGAAGTGTAAACAAGAAAAATATCTGCCGTCGATAAAACAGTTTACCAAAATAAAATCTAGTACACAGAAATACGGCCGTAAATGAGGATAGCTTTTTCTTTGACGACGTATCGTATCCGACGAATCAATATACGGATACGACCGTAAATGAGAATAAGGGTGATAGCCTCACGAATCGCCATTTTTATATATGAGTATTTATGTTTGTAGAAATAATAATTGTTTGATTGACTTTTGCCATACTCATATACGATTTATTACAGACATAGAAAAAAAAACAAATGACGCAAAATATTTTCGTGAAATGTTTATTATCACCCTTATTCTCATTTACGGCCGTATCCGTATATTCATTCGTCGGATGCGATACGTCGTCATAGAAAAAGCTATCCTCATTTACGGCCGTATTTCTGTGTACTAGATTTACTTGAGTAAACTGCTTTATCGACATCGATGACAGATGTTTTTTTTATTTTTACACTTGTTTTCGATTAGGAGCATTGTGTACAGTCTTTATCGGAGGAAGAAACAGAAAAAACCGAAGTTCCCGATTTCCAACAGACATTTTGTTGTGCGAATGTCGATTATAGGCAAATTTATCGTGTTACTCCAATGACAGCACGATTGATCTAATGTGATAACAAATCGATAGTATGTGAATGGAATCCGCCGGATGATAAGCGCACCTGATTATGAACTATGAATTTCTTCGAAAGTTACAAGAAAGTTTGACTGACATAAACAAATCTGTTGGCAGAATTGATTATTCGTATTAGCTTAGTTTACACATCGAAATGAGAACGGAACGTTGCGAGGGATTTATTGATGGAGACCTTGTAGAAAGTTTTCTGGATTTAATTCGGGAATAAATGTACGATGCATTAGGGTTGTGGATCGACGTGGATGGAGCTAAGGAGGAAGCGGTCGTAGAAACGAGAAATTCAACACTTTTCTAAAAAAGTTTATTAATGAATCAACTCATTAATCATGTTGTATATTTCCTAGCGTTCGCATCTTTTTATCGGACTTGCCATTATCGACCCTGCGAATGAATGAATAGGTTAGTTGACTCTTCCGAATGCGATCATATTACTCATTCTTATTCGACAGTTTCTTTCGCTCGAGCTGATCCTGCAGTGTGATGCCTTTCTTGAGCTCCGCCTCAAGAGAATCTATTATGACACCACCACCGTGGCTTTCATCACTGAGCAGACCTGAAAGACCATTTCCATCTGCAGATGACAACAGAGGAACCACATTAGAATGACCAGTTGTACCTGTTGCTGCTGTTGGTGCAACTGAAGCTGGTGGTGGTTTCCCACTGAAGCCTGTGTGCATTGGAGTGGGCGACCATTTGGGCGAATAGGTGCCGCCACTATCGTTCGGATTTTCCTAGGATCAAGCATACCATCGAAAAATCGACGTGAGCAAATCTGTTCCGGGTACCGTCCAGCTCCTGGAGGAATTTTCCGACGAGAATGCCGACCTCCGTAGGGTAGCGTGCCCATCGAGACCACTTTTCAATTTCTCCTCGAGGCCTCGAACGCGAAGCTAGGGGTAGAAGTTTCATATGAGAATAGTTGAGCCAGTTTTTAGGCAATATACGAGATGCTAATGCTTGCTGGTGGTGAGGGTAAACAACGGCTTTTCCAAAAAATATTTACCAATTGCAGTCTCAAAAAATAACAAAGCAAAAAGAATGAACATTCGTTCCTATAATTTATAAACAATCGTCTCATACTAATATACTTGATGGGAAAACCTATCGACGAATCAATCGATGCAATTTTGCAAAATATAAATCTGACAGTGAGAATTTGTATCTAAAATTCCGCTTGCATAAAAAATATGACAATGATGAAACGAAGCACGTTATTATAAAAGGTAATAAAATAAAAAGAACATCCACAAACATATAAAAATGTGATCATATAAAAAACGGTAATATATAGTACAAAACAACATTAAATTTTAATGTTGCAAGAGATAACCATTTCTGCACTGATAAATGCATTGTAAGAATCCGGTTCTCTCGTAACATGTAATAATTGATCTGTGAAATTCGATGCTTCCTAAGATGTTCTAGCGCTCATGGGACCACCACATTTCTGTTGACAAAATATGTGCGTGGCGGAAGGTAGTTGCTCTTGCAGTCGGCTTTGCCGAGAAATGTGTAGAAATATATCACCGGCCGGTTAGCAGTTTGACTAAGAACCAAAAGACTTCGCTGCATGTTTGTATGAATTGCTGCACAGCTGCATTTGGTTCACCGTTGTTAATCACAGCGGCAGCAATTCGACTGTTCTGATCACAAAGCGTCTTGCGTTGATCCTGCAGTTTTTTAAGGAGTAAAGCGTTCTGCATTATGAATTGGGTATGGAACTGAAGCTTACGTTGGGATGGATAGCGCGGCTGTTGGGTTGATCGTTGCTGTTGTTGCATTTGTGGTGGATCAGTTGCATTCTCAACGTTGATTTTCATCAGCATTCGGCGCAAAATACCGGTCTGTTGGTTTTGCCTAAGAATTTGCATTTAACATTGTAAACGTAAACACCTCCTGACTGTCAACGATGTCGATAATGTAGTACACCAATAACTTGATCTAGTACGACTGTAAATTGAAAATACGACGAATGACTCGTACGAAAACAAGGATGGGATTTGCGTACGTATCCTATTCGTTCGAAAACTATGATAAGGATGTATAGCCTCACGAATCGCCATTTTTATATATGAGTATTTATGTTTGTAGAAATAATCACCCTTATCATAGTTTTCGAACGAATAGGATACGTACGCAAATCTCATCCTTGTTTTCGTACGAGCCATTCGTCGTATTTTCAATTTACAGTCATACTAGATCAAGTTATTGGTGTACTACATTATCGACATCGTTGACAGTCAGGAAGTGTTTACGTATCGAACGTGTTTAATTTATGATACAGAGTTATCTGAACGTTCGAGTTCGAGTTTGTAGTTTTGATTTGTGCGGCTTAATAAAAACGAAGTATAAAGCAGGTAAGATTTCTTAAAACATGTCCGGAAGATTTGTACTCTCAATAATACAATTGTTATAAATGGTTGAACGCAGATAATCTTCCGCTAGAGGAATAAGATCCGGCTGTTCTAAATTACAGATTGCCGGCTATCATACTATCGGACATGCAACCAGTGTGTCCGCTCTATTCGCTATGGACCAGTCATTGTTGGCATTGAGAAAATCCCTGCTCTGCAACCGCCGTCCTGTAGCAGCAGATGACCCTATTGTGTCAAATTTTGCAGCAAGGTTCTGTCGCAATTACGAGTTCAGCAACCGGAACCAACATGTTACCGTAAAAATCTACATAAGTGCAGATGAACAATGACAACAAGATACAGCAAACGAGGAAGAGCCAGAATGAGTTTCGGCAGGACCTACCTCTCGCCTGGACACAATCAAACTTTGTGGATTCGATGAAGATACGGCGTTGATTGAGGTATCTTTCGATTAGTCGACATGCTAGCACAAAATCAAGTCAACAGTAATATGATTGCTCAGCAACAATTTTTAATGCAAATTTTCAGCACAAAAACTAACAGACCGGTATTTTGCGCCGATTGCTCATGAAAAACAACGCTTTGCTCCGTAGAAAAACTGCAGGAGCAACGCAAGGTGCTTTGTGATCAGAACAGTCGAATTGCTGCCGCTGTGATTAACAACGGTGAACCAAATGCAGCCGTGCAGCAATTCGTACAATCGATTTGTCTAAACATTCAGCGAAGTCTTTTGGATCTTAGTCAAACTGCTAACCGGCCGGTGACAAATATCCTAATGGTACATATTTCTCTGCAAAGCCGTCTGCAGGAGCAACTACCCTCCGTCACGCAAAAATTGTATCAAGAGAAACGTGGTGGTCCCATGAGCGCTAGAAGATCTTAGAAAGCATCGAATTCTACGAATCAATTCCTACATGTTACGAGAGAACGCCCATTCCAATGCACACAGGCTTCAATAGGAAACCACCGCCAGCTTCAGTTGCACCAACAGCAGGAACAGGTACAGCTAGTCATTCTAATGTGGTTCCTCTGTTGTCATCTGCAGGCGCAAAAGGTTTTTCAGGTCTGCTCAGTGGTGGAAGCCACGATGGTGATGACATAATAGGTTCGCTTGAGGAGGAGACATCGCACTGTAGGATCAGCTCGAGCGGAAGAAGCTGTCTAATAAGAATAAGTAATATGATCGCATTCGGAGAAGTACAAAGTCAATTAACCTATTTATTCATTCGCAGTGTCGACATCCAGAAGGTGATTTGACACTTGATAGTGCCAGGTCCGATGCAAATATGCGAACGCTAGGAAATATCCAAATTTACAGGTATATCTGATCACTATATTTCACTCAATTTGTATCTCATATCATCTTTCAATACTCCTCTTACAGAGAATACAAGGAATCACTGCGTCAGCGCAATCAGGTCCATATCTACCGACCCAAAGAGCAGCAAACCTATACACGTAGCCCTATTCCAAAAGTAATAAAGTTTCGATAAAACTCTTAAATAGTTTTTAGAGACCGACCGTACATGACTATTCGAATCGAACTAATGAGATGTTGTATGAATTTTGTAGTAAACTGGAGTTTCTTTATTATCACACAAATATAAAATTTAGTTTCGCGAATAGTGCTAAAATTCATTAGCTTAGCTCGATCTATTGTTCGTGCAGCTGAATAGATTATTGATTGAGTTGTTTTCTTTATCATTTTTTTTAGGAAAAATATGTAACTTCTTGTTTTTCCAGCATTTGTGCAAGAAAACAACTGATAGCACCGATTCAACAATAATGATCAACACTAGACATTCTGATTTCTTCGTGTTAGGTTTTCTATATTTTGGTCTACTTTCTGCTTTCTACAATCTACAAATATCTGGGTTAATCTACGGCCGCTTCCTTCTTAGTTCCAATCACATCGATCTGCAATCCCAATGCAGCTTTGTACATTTTTCCCCGACTTAAATCCAGAAAACTTTCCACAAGGTCTCCATCAATAAATCCCTCGCAACGTACCGTTTTCATTTCGGTGTGAAAACTACGCCAATACGAATACTCAATCTTGCCAACATTAGAGGCGAATGAACTGAAAAGTTTTAAGGCTCTCAAAGCCAAAAAAGAAGAAAAAGAATCTTGCCAACAGATTTGATTGTGTCAGTAAATTTTTCCTGTAACTTTCGAAGAAATTCACAATTCATAAGAATCGGGTGGTATTTGTGTGACCAGACCTATAGCCATGCCAAATAGCACACAACCCGTTGTCGCCGTCGTACGCTCACCAATGTTTTGCATTACGATTGAACCTTGGCAGAATACATTCACCATATCACCGAGATGGAATTGAGCTACCTCTGGCATTTGCTGTTGTTCGTCGTCCGTTGTTGCGGCCCTTCAAATAAATAGAAAAATTGTTCGTATGATAAACCGAGCTACGGAAACCCTACTTACCCATCTTTTAGGTAAACAAATAGATTTTGGTTGCTATCCGCCCCAAGGAAGGCATCGTTATCTAATATTTCTACTGCTGTCATCCAATTTAGTTGTTAGTCGCGAGCGATCTCCTCAAAACTACCTTCCATTTGCTTGTACTGCAGCAGCGTGATAGATCGCACTAAATATCCAACCAAAATGAAGTTGCCTGTTCAAAAACAACTGACTGTTGAACTCAACGAGGGAATAGCAGGCGCCCTTGATTTCCTTTTCGCTAACTCGAGTGAGGGCTCCATTCATCCTACATTGGGTCTCTGGATTTACCAGTGCTGTGCCGACGATGTGATAAGTATTCGAATCATTACCCAACTCTGTCGAAATCAGTGGCATAATGTACTCAGTTTGCATGAATTGATGTGCATGTAGCACCTCGAAAGTAATCTGATCGATGATAAGTAGATTGTGAATCTCAGCTCTTGGCCAAACTCGGCATTGCTGGGTCCTGGCTTAAGCAGACCCATCTTGCTCAAGGAAGTTACATTTGTCGTCAGAGAAGACGCGCTTTGTCTCGATAGAGTCAGGCCACTGGAGTCCTGAAGATCGTTACCGTTCGAAGTGCATCTTTTGAATCTCATCAATTGTACCAAGAATAACCGAATGTTGGGTGCAAGAGCCAAACTGTCCTGATAAACATCGACATTAAGTGAGCACATAAGATTTACTTCCTTCATTTGAGGAAACCAGCTTGTGGTTAGAGCGGTATATCACGGTTGGGCGATCCGAACAGGCGAACACGTTTGTTAATCTGTTAATCTGTTAGTATATTTCTCCATGAGGAAGTAAAACGTTGACCGCCTGCGAGCGCACACATTAAATAAAAGATACCTTCAAATAGAGCAAAATTGTCCTTATCCTCCAAATTTAATCCACATTTCACAATATTTTACACGAAGACTGCGAATCCCAAATCAAAAAACATTGGTAATGAAAAACATCTGTCAAGGATGTCGATAAAACAGTTTACCAAACAAATCTAGTACACAGAAATACGGCCGTAAATGAGGATAGCTTTTTCTTTGACGACGTATCGTATCCGACGAATCAATATACGGATACGGCCGTAAATGAAAATGAGGGTGCATCAGCATTTTATTGACATTTCAATATGATGTAATATGTTCTTTATTAGGACCTAATATGATTACTGTTTCATGACTTTCTTCAGCATGCAACACGATTTACTACAGTACTGAATCGATTAAAATTATACGCTTATACGACACATAAACTGCATCAGCGTAATATACGCATATGTTGCGGATTAAATATATTTTACGACAATATACATCATAAAGTTGATGTTTATTATACCGAATTGCGACTTAATTTGATAATGGTATATAAAATCGAGTTTTTACATTTTATGCGATTATGATTTATTCGGATTTCTTGTAAAACTTGGCACGTGCAAAATTATACGATTTAATGTTTGCTGGAGTGCTCCTGGTATGCCACATTTCAACACGGCCGTATGTACTCTCCAAAGGAACGCAAATTTGAGAAGACTCGTAATTGCTGTAGCAGCTGTATTGGTGTGTTGCAAAAGTTTTGGAAAGGATGGATCAATACTTATGCACTGCTTTCGGGGCCACATGTATATATTAAACAGTGGTCGGTAAATGGCTGAATACAGCGAACATATAACTCATTATGATGATCCATTTATGATGGTAGCCTATGATTCAGCAACTCCTATCTCTACCTCCCCGTGGTACCGACTGGGATACGAGCAACCTTCGGAAAGATCGAGTAACCAACCTTGGTGGGACCTTAGGTCGTATGCAGACAGAGAAGGGGGCACTCGGGCCCCAAAGCTTAAGGTGTGTATACGATCCGTGCCGATAGTTGAATGGTGGAAGGGGCGATACAAATATGAAGCCGCGAACGGACCCTGTGGGGTACCGGGGCAAACCTCACAGTAATGTTGCCCTTGCTGTGGTATTGCAGGGTAGTCCACAGTCGACCATATATTTTCCCTAGCGACTCGTGGGAACCACATGAAAAGCAAAACCAACCCAATGCGAAGATCGAAGCGTTTTCATCACCCTAAGAAGTGTCCTTGTTGTGTGAACTCAGTGGCATCGTCGTCCTCATCGTCATCATCGTCCTTATCATCATCGTCCTCGTCCTCGTCCTCGTCCTCGTCCTCGTCCTCGTCCTCATCGCTATCCCCTTCTCCGGTTATAGATATAAATCCGGATGAAGAATCGAAGAGCGAGCAGCAGTGGTCTGACCACCCATTAGCACCGTCATCGCCATCCGAAATGACACAAGACCCACTGTACGAAGAATCGAAGAGCGAGCAGCAATGGTCTGACCACCCATTAGCATCGCCATCGTCATCCGAAATGACACAAGACCCACTACACGTGGAATCGAATAGTGAGCAGCAATGGTCTGACCACCCCTTAGCAACGCCACCCTTATCAGTATCATGGGAACCACTAGCATCGTCATCCAGAGTGATGCTAGAGCAACTACCCCAGTCCCCTTCTGTAGACATAGAGTCGTTTGATACACAGCAGACGATCCAATTAGACTCTCCGAAAGAACTCAGAGTTGTCCTAGAGCCGATAGATGCTAGTCAATATGATATACAAACCATAAGACTATCTAGAACTGAAACAAGAATGTTCATCTTGCACCACTACGACATGGGTGATTCAGTGTCGGACACCCTCTTGGCATTGAATTCCACATATGGACAAACTGTTACTCGTAGAACGGTTACGATGTGGTACAAAAGGTTCGATACCGACAGGAACTGCGCGGATCGTCCACGCAAAGGCCGTCCGAAGGCAATCGATAACACAGCAACACTGCTTGCTGATGTGAAACAAAACAGCCAGCAATCTACGAGGTCTATGGCCCAGAAATACAACTGTTCGGCAGCGACTGTTATGCGAACGTTGCATAAACTAAACTATGTGCCAAAAAGAATGGGATACCACCCACACAAGCTAGACCCAGTCAACCTTGCAAAGCGGGTGAAACTAGCCCAACGACTACTCAGACAAAGTGAACGAGACCAGGGTATGCTCGATAATTTGGTCACTTGTGATGAATCTAAGATACCCATGTTTGCGCCTCACAGAGGCATACATTGGATCGTAAAAGGCGCCATGCCGAAGACAATCGCCAAAGACAGGATGAATCGCAAGTGGAACATGCTCTGTGTGTTTTGGGATCGACGAGGCATTATACACTGGGAATTGCTAGACAAGGGTGTATCTGTTAACCGTAAACGATATCAGAAGCAGCTGGAAAAGGTGGCTGGTATACTGGGAGTGAGTAAACATAGGCCGGTACCCCTACTACACGATAACGCTCCGTGCCATAGGGCACATGAAACGATAGATAAGGCGAGGAGCCTGGGATTTAACATATTGAACCATCCTCCTTACTCACCAGACATCAGTCCATCGGACTACCATTTATTCAGGTCATTGAGTAATAAGCTTAGGAATAAACTCTTCAGGACTAAGGATGAGATGAGCGCATTCCTAAAAGAGTTCTTCGATAGCAAGCCTCCTACGTTCTATGCCAGAGGCATAGATTCCCTACCTGCGAGGTGGAAGCGGGTCATAAAATACGGTGGTAAATACTGCTTCTAGGTCAGTGTTATGTCATGTATGTTATGTGTTGTGTATCGTCCAATAAAAAAGAGAGAAGCCCCCCTAAATGTGTGGGGCTTCTCTCTTTTTTATTAAATTCCCCTGCGCCTTAATCTATGCAACACGCATTACATCTGGTTCTACGGCTAAGTCCCAGAAACGAGGTCATAAGTCGAAAAAATTCTAAGTCCGAACAATATTCTAAGTCCAAGAAATATGTTCCCGGATCACCCCCCATCGGAATCCGACCCACACCCGGCACTGGTACTGATTACGGTGTCCCAAGTTGCCCCGATCGAACGAGGTGTCTCTGCTAGCGGTATAAGCTGTGCACCATGTCCTGGAATGCAAAGTAGCATGTTTTGGAAAAGTCCCCCCCCCAGCACAGCACAGCACAACAGTTTGTTCAATTTCTCACTGCGCGACCCAGCACGCAGTACGTGTAACAATGCCCCATCAGCATCGGCGCGGCACAGTAGCTTGTGCAGTATTGCCCTTGCGATGCGCTATGTGATGGGCGGGTGCGTCGTGTCCCGTAAGAGAGAAGTCCCACCGTGGTCGCTTAGTGCTGCCCGCGCTGGCGGCTTCTCTCTTTTTTCATTAAATCGCATTGCGCCTGGTAGTATGCAATCGTGCGTATGTGTGAAATCATCCCATGGCCGGGAATAACAACTGTCAAGTGTTGTCCCCCAGCACAACACAGCACACAACAGTCTGCGCGAGCCAACGCCCGCAGTACGCAGCATCGGCGATAAGTACGATAATGCTATAACACCAAGTGCGTGTGTGAAGCCATTCCCCTCGCTGGATATTACTTTACTTTTTTTTTATTTCATCCTGCGCCTGGTAGTATGCAACCGCGTGTGTGTGTGAAACCATTCCATGTCCTGGAATGACAAGTCTCAAGTGCACAACACCCGCACACCAGCACCCGCAGTACGCAATGTGTAAAACACTGCCCCGCCGACAATAACACTAAGTCCCAGAACGCGTCCACGTCCCGGAATGCAAAGTGTCAAGTGTTGGAAAAGTCCCCCGCACAGCGCACACAACACAATAGCGCAACAGTTTGTTTAATTTGTCACTGCGCAAGCCAGCACTCGCAGTACGCAGTATGTGCATCGGTCCGGCACTGGTATTAAGCCCAATTCGATAACACAATAACACCAAGGCAACATCGAGGGTAAGAATGCGCGTGTCAAGTGTGATGAAAAGTCTCCCCCACACAGCGCACACAACACAACAGCGCAACAGTTTGTTTAATTTCTCACTGCGCGAGCCAGCACTCGCAGTACGCAGTGTGTGCATCGGCCCGGCACTGGTATTAAGTCCAATTCGATAATACAATAACACCAAGCCAACATCAAGCACAGCACAGCACAACAGTTTGTTTTATTTCTCACCCGCAGTATTACATCGACAACGGCGCGTACATGACTATTGAAAAAAAAAACAACACATTCACACATTGGTCACACATCATCATCTTTACCTACGGGAAAACTGAAACTGTTGGAAAAAAGTTCAACTATTGAAAAAATGTCAACTATTGAAACAAGTAACCAACTATTGAAACAACCAACACCTTAGGCACGGCCCAAGTACAAGTACGAGTTCAATAGTAGGGTTACCCCCCATCGGAATATGACCGACACCCGGCACTGGTACCGATTGCGGTGCGTGAACATTTCCCGACCCAGCATGGTGTCTCGGCTAGCGGTACAAGTCTATCCAAGGCACTCCTATAACGATGCCCCCAGTGTGGTATATACCCATGCCGAGGCAACGTTGGTATGACCATGTTTACACTATTGTGGGGAAAGTTGGTGAGTGAAAAGTTTGAGGCATAACTTGCGAAGCTTGTATGGATGTTCGGTAGTACGATGCCGTACGGGTGGGGTCAAGTTACTGTCGGTAGGGTCGAACGTCTATCGAATCCAGTGAGTCTGGTCGGCACCCGGAAGGGTAAACCTTTTGAGCTTGTATCGAATTCAGTGAGTTTCGTGTGTCGAACCCCTACCCTCACTACGTGGTGAGACGTACGTACTCCAGTGTGTGGTGTCGTGTCGTGCGTTGAACGTCGAAGGGGCATAAGGCGATTGTGGCTTTCTCGTGTGCCATGCGAACCCTGTGCAGTACGGTGTGTCGAACATTGAAATACCTCCCATGTAAGACGCATCGCATCAGTGCAGCTAGTAGCACCACACGGGTAGTTACCGCTCTCTCGCTCCGAGTTTTTTTTCTCCCTTGTTATGCCTCCTCAGCGTATGCTGTAGGTATGCAGTAGGGGAAAAAAAGCGTGCGCTCGCTCGCTCGTCTGTGTGTGTTGGGTCGTTTACATCAATGTGGTGCAGCTACCTCGTGATAAGCGAGCGTGGACATGTGCACAATACCCCCTCTCACGCTTTTATGCGTGCTAGTAATTGTGTATGGGAATCTTTTGGCTAGTGTATGGCTATCGTGTATGCGAACGAGGAACGAATTTACCGAGGATGAACGTTGTGGTGATGTTGTGCGAAGTTAATATACACCCCTATCGAATTGTTTGCGGGCCGGCGTGCCGCGCATCCATCAGTAGATAGTGATAGTGAATTCTGGTTGATCCTACCAGTAATATACGCTTGTCTCAAAGGTTAAGCCATGCATGTCTAAGTACAAACAGATTTAATGTGAAACCGCATAAGGCTCAGTATAACAGCTATAATTTACAAGATCATACAACTAGTTACTTGGATAACTGTGGAAAATCTAGAGCTAATACATGCAAAATGCAGGGACCTCGCGGAACCTGTGCAATTATTAGGCAAACCAATCGTCCCCCTTCACAGGGCCGTGACGCTTGAGTTGAAATCTGGATAATTCCGCTGATCGTACGGTCTCGCGCCGACGACGGATCTTTCAAATATCTGCCCTATCAACTATTGATGGTAGTATAGAGGACTACCATGGTTGCAACGGGTAACGGGGAATCAGGGTTCGATTCCGGAGAGGGAGCCTGAGAAATGGCTACCACATCCAAGGAAGGCAGCAGGCGCGTAAATTACCCAATCCCGGCACGGGGAGGTAGTGACGAGAAATAACAATATGAGACTCTTGAATGATGTCTCATAATTGGAACGAGTTGAGCATAAATCCTTCAACAAGGATCCAGTGGAGGGCAAGTCTGGTGCCAGCAGCCGCGGTAATTCCAGCTCCACTAGCGTATATTAAAATTGTTGCGGTTAAAACGTTCGAAGTTCATTCTTGTCCAGCACGGGTGCTACTCCTAATGTTGGCAGTAGATCACTGGTATTGCTGCGACTATAAGACTGGGTGCACATACACGGTGGCACTTTGTGCCCTTTATCGGGTGCGGTGTTTCCACCTGCCCAGCTGCGATTACCTTGAACAAATTAGAGTGCTCTAAGCAGGCCACACAACGGCCGAGAATAATCTTGCATGGAATAATGGAATATGACCTCGGTCCTGGGGGCTGGTAAAGCCAGGGTACAGCGCAATCCAGTGCCAATTATTGGCCCTTCAGCTTCCGCCCTGGAACTCCTATCCTTACCTCCCCGAGGTACCGGCTGGGGTATGAGCAACTTAGGAAAGATCGGGTAACCAACCCCGGTGGGACCTTTGGTCGTACGCAGACAAGGAAGGGGGAAAACGGGCCCCAAAAGTTAAGGTGTGATGCGACCCGTGCCGAGAGCTGAGTGGTGGAAGGGGCGATATAAATGAGAAGCCGTTAACGGAGCCTGTGGGGCACCGGGGCGCACCCCACAGTATGCAGCCCTTACCGTGTTACAGCAGGGCACTGACGCGGAGGACCCCACCTTTCCCTAGCGACTCGTGGGAATCACATGGAGAACAATAAACAAAACCAACCAAAACAAAAAACTGTATCGACGATGAGCGGAGTAGGAGGTAAAACTTACCTCAGCCTTACGGCAGAAAAAACCGATGGAAAGATAACAAGAAACCCCTTCTTGATATCAAAAACGCTATCCAAACTAACGAAAGACATATTAGAAATAAAGTACATAAAAAGAGACACAAGCTTTCTGATTGTTCTAGAGAACAACAGAAACGCGGAAAAGCTACTAATGCTTAAAAGCTTAGTAAACGGAGAAAAGATAAAAGTAGAATACCACAAGAACCTGAACATCTCAAAATGTGTGGTCTACAGCGAAGAAATGATGGAAATGGAAACGAAAGAGATACAAGTTGAGCTAGCAGACCAAGGTGTGCTAAACGTACACAGAATCACTAGGAAAAACGAAAAGAGAGAAACGGTTAACACGCCTCTTCTTATCATTACGATCAATAGATCAGAGCCTCCGGAGCATCTGAAATGTGGTCTACTAAGACTTAAAACTAGACACTATTTCCCGAAACCAATGCAATGCTTTAAATGCTACAAATATGGGCATACACAGAAGAAATGCCAAAGAGAAGAAGCAAGGTGCAAAAAATGCTCGAAAGACCATATCAACGCATCTTGTGAAGAACCACCATATTGCATCAATTGCAAAGGGAATCATGGGCCTGGCGACAGAAACTGCCCATTTTACAAACGAGAGAACGATATACTAAAAATTAAAGTATCAAGAAACATACCATATGGGGAAGCAAAAAGAACGTACGTAAACACACAAAGACAAACAAAAAGTTACGCTGATGTAGCCAAAAGCCAAGTTCAGCAAAGATTGGTGGTAAACAATGAGGTCATAAACGAGAATAACGCTCTTAAGGCCCAGATCCAAGAACTGAAGCAACAGATAGAAGAATTGAAATCAATCATTACAGAGATGCAGAAGAACAACATGATAAACAAAATTGTTCAAAACGAAGCCGATCTGATAAAACCTTCAACCAGCCATAGCGCTCATGAGGGCATGAGAACGAGCAAACCTAATAACAAAGCAAACAAAAAACAAAAAAAGAGGAAAGAGAAAAGATCCTCTGACTCCTCGCCTCCGTCAAGGAAAAACAAGAAAAGCGGAAACTTTTCCGATTCCGAAATGTCACAAAGTGACACAACGGAGCTATAGTGAAACTTGTTACTGAACTTTTTTTGTCCATTGATTACAATGAGATCTAGCTCATAGATTCAGGGTCGTTTCGGATGTGAGGCGTTCTAAATCACGACAACTAGTTTTTAGACTAAACTAACCTTAACATTTATTGTTCACATACATTTTCTTTGTCTCCGGATCCATCCAAGCCACCACGCCACGTCTCCTGCTGCTGCTGCTGTTGCCGGTTCCCGATGTCCTGGATGACTCCTCTTCATGAACTGCCGGTATTCCGGCGGGAAAATCTCTGCTGTCACGCAATGCTGCGCGTGATGACGTAACAAGGTGTACGCTCTCTCAAATAACTCCCCAATTCTTGGGGGTAGGCCGTGGCCGTGGCAAACTGTCACACGGCTTTCCGTTCACTTGCACGAACGTTTTCTGGGATTTTTCCTCAGGAATTTCGATCCCTACTTTCTCACTCGAGTTACACCGTTGATGCGTGATATAATCACCGGCGAATCACTTCCACAGAACGTGTGGTTCAACTACGTGTTGCCTCTTAGACTCTCGAGGGCCGAATCCTCCTCTTACACGTCATTCGACGTCCTTTTATTATCTCTCCCATTCCTATTGACCAGGCATGGCGGGAACCGGATCCTTGGCTGTGGTGAATATGGCATGGTAGCTTGGGTGACAGGTGGCAGGCTTGTGTGGCGGTTGGTTGAAGTTTTACATTATATAAATGATATTTCGAGTTTACAATTGTATTTTAGTATAAGGTATCGATTGTATTTTTACTACAAATAAAACAGAAATTCTATTTCACACGAAAAACATTAGTTTGTTTCAAGCGTTACGAGTGGTGAATACAATAATGAGCCGACTTCATACACAGTAAATACATATGTTACCGCGCACTGGTAACAAACTTTTAATATTCCATAATGAGCTATCACAAATTCACAAACGAAACACTAATACTACAATGGAACATCTTTGGCTTCCGAGGCAGACTACACGAGCTACAGCTACTAGTAAACGAACATTATCCATCCATCATTGCACTTCAAGAAACAATGGTACCCAAAATACCGCAAAATGTACTAGGTGGTCAATATGACATGAAAATATACAACGATCACAGTCACCCAAACAAAAACGGGGTTGCATTGGGAGTACTCCACGACGCACCCCATAAGTGGATAGATGTAAGTGGGATCGATAAGGTGCAAGTCGTAGCAGTAACTATACACCTCCCACTAAAACTTACGATCGCAAACATATACATATCGCCACACTATACAAACATCGAATATGAAAGGGCCATAATTGCAGAAATAACACACATTGCGAGACAACTCCCACAACCGTACATACTAGTGGGCGATTTCAATGCCCACAACGAAAATTGGGGATCATACAAAAACGATACAAGAGGCAATCTCCTCCTTGAGGAGACAGATAAACATCGATGGAAAATACTAAACGAAGGTAATCCAACTAGGATGCACCCAACCTCTGGTAAACCATCGGCAATAGACCTGATGATAGCCTCGCATAATTTGCCCAACAGCTATTTATGGAGAACTGATGAAGACACAAGAGGAAGCGACCACTTCCCTATTTTACTACAAAAACATGGCCAAACAATAGTACTTCCTACAAGAAGGAAAAGATGGGTAACAGAAGCAGCTAACTGGAACAAATATGAGAGTGAAATCGAACGTGCCTTAACAGGTATAGAAAGTATAGACCCCATGGGACTAACAGATATCATAACAACTGCGGCTAGCAAAAGCATGAGGAAAACAACCGGCTACAAGCCAAAGAGAGAGGTCCCATGGTGGATCAGCGAAGTACACCAAGCCATAAAAAACCGTAAAAAGGCACTCAGGAAGTTGAAGAACTCCAACCCTTCCTCACCTGAATACCAGGAAAACGCGAAAAAGTTCAGAATAGAGAGAGCAAAAGCAAGAACCATAATAAAGGCGGCAAGAAAAAAGAGCTGGGAGGAATACCTAGCAGGGATCTCCCCAAACACAAGCAGCTCCAGCATGTGGGCTAAAGTTAGAGCATGTAAAGGAGAATACAAATGTGAGAGAATAATAATGAATATTGACCAAAAAATAACAGATGACAATAACATCATAACAGAAGAACTTGCCAAGCACTTCACTAAAGTATCGTCAGATGAGGTCTACGAGACCTCCTTCAGAAACTTCAAAGAGAACGAGGAGAAAACAGTGGATATAAAAATAAGTGAAAATAATGAAATTTACAACAGAAGCTTCGACGTGAAAGAACTCCTATGGGCACTGAACAGTGCCACAGGAAAATCTCCAGGTGAAGATAATATAACCTATCCACTACTACAAAATCTTCCAATTAAGGGTAAAGCTATACTACTAAAAACACTTAACGAAGTATGGCATACCGGCAAAATACCAAGAAAATGGAAAGAAGGTATTATCATACCCATTCCCAAAGTAGGTAGCAACACCATGAACCCAGATGGATATAGACCTATAACCCTCCTTAGTTGTGTGGGAAAAACATTAGAAAGAATGGTCAACAGAAGACTCATTGATGAGCTAGAGTACAGAAACCTGTTAGACGAAAGACAACATGCTTTTAGAAGAGGCAAAAGTACAACCACCTACCTAGCACACGTCGAGAGTATAATTAATACAGCCACAAGGCAAAATGCCCACCTAGACATGGTCTCGCTGGACCTGTCCAAAGCTTTCGATAGGACGTGGAGACTACCAATCTTAAAGCAAATGAAAGTATGGGGTTTTGACGGTCGCATTCTGAGCTTCGTTAAAGACTTCCTGACCGATAGGAAAATTAAAGTGTTTTGCAAAGGAGCATTGAGCTCATCTAGAACCCTACAAAACGGCATACCGCAAGGTTCAGTCATGTCAACAACGCTATTTTTAATAGCTATGGAGTCCCTCTTCGAAAGGGTACCAAATAACGTATCTCTGGTGGTATACGCAGATGACATTACACTTATTAACTACGGTGAAACGCCAGGCTGGAATAGAAGGAAAACTCAAAGAGCGATCAACCACATACAATGTTGGGCCGATAGTACATATATGCAGAAGACGACACCATAGAAAGGCCCCCTCGCTCCATCTGGGAGAATGCATAATCCCCCAAGATAGAAAAATGAAAGTACTGGGAGTAACAATAGATTCAAAATTAACCTTCAGACAACACTTCGAAGACGTTAAGAGAACAACACAAGGTTATATAAGAGTAATGAAAATAATAGCAGGAAGGTTCAAACCTAGCAACAGATGTACCCTAATAAAGGTAGTAAACGCTACAATATTAGCCAAAATATTACATGGAGCTGAGCTGTACTCAAGAGTAGGCGATAAAGCTACTAAAGCTCTAGAATCTGTATACAACGAAGGAATCAGAATAGCATCAGGTGCTTTTTGCACCAGCCCAGTACTATCAATTTATGCCGAATGTGGAGAGCTCCCTCTCAAATACCAAATCACTAGAAACATTTGTACAAAAGCATATCAACTGAAAGACAGGCTTACATCAGACCAATGGGAAACCCTCCCTCTATTGGAAAGAGCAAACTTCAGCTTTAAACAGCTTACAAATCAAGATCTACCTCAAACCGTAACAAGTGTACCAACCAAACAAAGAACATGGGTACACCAATGTCCAATTATTGATTGGACAATAAAAGCCAATACTAAGGCAGGATGCCCAAATAACGTCGCAAAAACGAATTTCAGAATGTACACATACAATAACCCAGGAAGAAGCCTAATATACACTGATGGTTCGAAAACAAAAAATGATGTGGGGTATGGTATAACGATCCCCAACACAAACGTGTGCATAAACGGTAGACTACCAAAACAGTGTAGCATATTCTCCGCTGAGGCATATGCTCTCCATAAGGCAACCCAGGCTGCCAGAGAAGGTTCAATAATATTCACGGACTCGGCAAGTTGTCTGGCTGGGCTAGAAAGCGGAAACTGCGACCACCCATGGCTGAAGCAGGCCAAAGCAACAGCTTGGGAAAAAGGTATAAGGTTTACATGGATTCCCGGCCATACTGGGATTGAAGGCAACGAGAAAGCTGACGTTTTGGCCAACGAAGGTCGATCCAAGCCACTTGAAGACAGAACCATACCTAAGGAAGATGCCATCAGGTGGATCAAAGAAGCAATAAAGGACGAATGGAACAAAACCTGGTTCCACTGCAGAGAACAGAAACTCAGGAAAATTAAATGCAGCGTAGAAAAATGGACCGAAGCAGACAACCCTAGAGACCAGAAGTTGCTTACTAGGCTCAGGATAGGCCACACCTGGATGACGCACAGCTCAATCATGAGCCAGAGACACCAAGATGGACCCACGTGCGAAACTTGTGGAACAGCTTTAACAGTAGAACATATCCTTGTGGAGTGTAGAAAGTACGACACTGAAAGACGGAAACATGGACTAGGAGACAACATCCAAATAATTCTGAAAAATAGCACTGAGAACATAAAAAGAACGTGTGATTTCATAAGAGACTGTAATTTGACTAATATGATCTAAGTTAGGGACTAGAGATAGGCCCACCATATCACGAATACTCAAAAAATGAAAAAGAGTGAACAGAGCAAAAAACGCCCGCTCAAAGTGATGGTGAACAGGAGTATAGGGAATATAGGGAATAATGTAAAAGAGATAAACTTAGGCGAATGACAGAGCAGCTAGTTACTGTAGAACAAATGTTAAAGCCTAATAAACAAGATATACACACACACCTCGGTCCTGGGGCTGGTAAAGCCAGGGTACAGCGCAATCCAGTGCCAATTATTGGCCCTTCAGCTTCCGCCCTGGAACTCCTATCCTTACCTCCCCGAGGTACCGGCTGGGGTATGAACAACCTTAGGAAAGATCGGGTAACCAACCCCGGTGGGACCTTTGGTCGTACGCAGACAAGGAAGGGGGAAAACGGGCCCCAAAAGTTAAGGTGTGATGCGACCCGTGCCGAGAGCTGAGTGGTGGAAGGGGCGATATAAATGAGAAGCCGTTAACGGAGCCTGTGGGGCACCGGGGCGCACCCCACAGTATGCAGCCCTTACCGTGTTACAGCAGGGCACTGACGCGGAGGACCCCACCTCTCCCTAGCGACTCGTGGGAATCACATGGAGAACAATAAACAAAACCAACCAAAACAAAAAACTGTATCGACGATGAGCGGAGTAGGAGGTAAAACTTACCTCAGCCTTACGGCAGAAAAAACCGATGGAAAGATAACAAGAAACCCCTTCTTGATATCGAAAACACTATCAAAACTAACAAAAGACATATTAGAAATAAAGTACATAAAAAGAGACACAAGCTTTCTGATTGTTCTAGAGAACAACAGAAACGCGGAAAAGCTACTAATGCTTAAAAGCTTAGTAAACGGAGAAAAGATAAAAGTAGAATACCACAAGAACCTGAACATTTCAAAATGTGTGGTCTACAGCGAAGAAATGATGGAAATGGAAACGAAAGAGATACAAGTTGAGCTAGCAGACCAAGGTGTGCTAAACGTACACAGAATCACTAGGAAAAACGAAAAGAGAGAAACGGTTAACACGCCTCTTCTTATCATTACGATCAATAGATCAGAGCCTCCGGAGCATCTGAAATGTGGTCTACTAAGACTTAAAACTAGACACTATTTCCCGAAACCAATGCAATGCTTTAAATGCTACAAATATGGGCATACACAGAAGAAATGCCAAAGAGAAGAAGCAAGGTGCAAAAAATGCTCGAAAGACCATATCAACGCATCTTGTGAAGAACCACCATATTGCATCAATTGCAAAGGGAATCATGGGCCTGGCGACAGAAACTGCCCATTTTACAAACGAGAGAACGATATACTAAAAATTAAAGTATCAAGAAACATACCATATGGGGAAGCAAAAAGAACGTACGTAAACACACAAAGCCAAACAAAAAGTTACGCTGATGTAGCCAAAAGCCAAGTTCAGCAAAGATTGGTGGTAAACAATGAGGTCATAAACGAGAATAACGCTCTTAAGGCCCAGATCCAAGAACTGAAGCAACAGATAGAAGAATTGAAATCAATCATTACAGAGATGCAGAAGAACAACATGATAAACAAAATTGTTCAAAACGAAGCCGATCTGATAAAACCTTCAACCAGCCATAGCGCTCATAAGGGCATGAGAACGAGCGAACCTAATAACAAAGCAAACAAAAAACAAAAAAAGAGGAAAGAGAAAAGATCCTCTGACTCCTCGCCTCCGTCAAGGAAAAACAAGAAAAGCGGAAACTTTTCCGATTCCGAAATGTCACAAAGTGACACAACGGAGCTATAGTGAAACTTTTAATATTCCATAATGAGCTATCACAAATTCACAAACGAAACACTAATACTACAATGGAACATCTTTGGCTTCCGATTCACGGACTCGGCAAGCTGTCTGGCTGGGCTAGAAAGCGGAAACTGCGACCACCCATGGCTGAAGCAGGCCAAAGCAACAGCTTGGGAAAAAGGTATAAGATTTACATGGATTCCCGGCCATACTGGGATTGAAGGCAACGAGAAAGCTGACGTTTTAGCCAACGAAGGTCGATCCAAGCCACTTGAAGACAGAACCATACCTAAGGAAGATGCCATCAGGTGGATCAAAGAAGCAATAAAGGACGAATGGAACAAAACCTGGTTCCACTGCAGAGAACAGAAACTCAGGAAAATTAAATGCAGCGTAGAAAAATGGACCGAAGCAGACAACCCTAGGGACCAGAAGTTGCTTACTAGGCTCAGGATAGGCCACACCTGAATGACGCACAGCTCAATCATGAGCCAGAGACACCAAGATGGACCCACGTGCGAAACTTGTGAAACAGCTTTAACAGTAGAACATATCCTTGTGGAGTGTAGAAAGTACGACACTGAAAGAAGGAAACATGGACTAGGAGACAACATCCAAATAATTCTGAAAAATAGCACTGAGAACATAAAAAGAACGTGTGATTTCATAAGAGACTGTAATTTGACTAATATGATCTAAGTTGGGGACCTCTAGGCCCACCATATCACGAATACTCAAAAAAATGAAAAAGAGTGAACAGAGCAAAAAACGCCCGCTCAAAGTGATGGTGAACAGGAGTATAGGGAATATAGGGAATAATGTAAAAGAGATAAACTTAGGCGAATGACAGAGCAGCTAGTTACTGTAGAACAAATGTTAAAGCCTAATAAACAAGATATACACACACACACACACCTCGGTCCTAATGGCTGGTAAAGCCAGGGTACAGCGCAATCCAGTGCCAATTATTGGCCCTTCAGCTTCCGCCCTGGAACTCCTATCCTTACCTCCCCGAGGTACCGGCTGGGGTATGAGCAACCTTAGGAAAGATCGGGTAACCAACCCCGGTGGGACCTTTGGTCGTACGCAGACAAGGAAGGGGGAAAACGGGCCCCAAAAGTTAAGGTGTGATGCGACCCGTGCCGAGAGCTGAGTGGTGGAAGGGGCGATATAAATGAGAAGCCGTTAACGGAGCCTGTGGGGCACCGGGGCGCACCCCACAGTATGCAGCCCTTACCGTGTTACAGCAGGGCACTGACGCGGAAGACCCCACCTTTCCCTAGCGACTCGTGGGAATCACATGGAGAACAATAAACAAAACCAACCAAAACAAAAAACTGTATCGACGATGAGCGGAGTAGGAGGTAAAACTTACCTCAGCCTTACGGCAGAAAAAACCGATGGAAAGATAACAAGAAACCCCTTCTTGATATCGAAAACACTATCAAAACTAACAAAAGACATATTAGAAATAAAGTACATAAAAAGAGACACAAGCTTTCTGATTGTTCTAGAGAACAACAGAAACGCGGAAAAGCTACTAATGCTTAAAAGCTTAGTAAACGGAGAAAAGATAAAAGTAGAATACCACAAGAACCTGAACATTTCAAAATGTGTGGTCTACAGCGAAGAAATGATGGAAATGGAAACGAAAGAGATACAAGTTGAGCTAGCAGACCAAGGTGTGCTAAACGTACACAGAATCACTAGGAAAAACGAAAAGAGAGAAACGGTTAACACGCCTCTTCTTATCATTACGATCAATAGATCAGAGCCTCCGGAGCATCTGAAATGTGGTCTACTAAGACTTAAAACTAGACACTATTTCCCGAAACCAATGCAATGCTTTAAATGCTACAAATATGGGCATACACAGAAGAAATGCCAAAGAGAAGAAGCAAGGTGCAAAAAATGCTCGAAAGACCATATCAACGCATCTTGTGAAGAACCACCATATTGCATCAATTGCAAAGGGAATCATGGGCCTGGCGACAGAAACTGCCCATTTTACAAACGAGAGAACGATATACTAAAAATTAAAGTATCAAGAAACATACCATATGGGGAAGCAAAAAGAACGTACGTAAACACACAAAGCCAAACAAAAAGTTACGCTGATGTAGCCAAAAGCCAAGTTCAGCAAAGATTGGTGGTAAACAATGAGGTCATAAACGAGAATAACGCTCTTAAGGCCCAGATCCAAGAACTGAAGCAACAGATAGAAGAATTGAAATCAATCATTACAGAGATGCAGAAGAACAACATGATAAACAAAATTGTTCAAAACGAAGCCGATCTGATAAAACCTTCAACCAGCCATAGCGCTCATAAGGGCATGAGAACGAGCGAACCTAATAACAAAGCAAACAAAAAACAAAAAAAGAGGAAAGAGAAAAGATCCTCTGACTCCTCGCCTCCGTCAAGGAAAAACAAGAAAAGCGGAAACTTTTCCGATTCCGAAATGTCACAAAGTGACACAACGGAGCTATAGTGAAACTTTTAATATTCCATAATGAGCTATCACAAATTCACAAACGAAACACTAATACTACAATGGAACATCTTTGGCTTCCGATTCACGGACTCGGCAAGCTGTCTGGCTGGGCTAGAAAGCGGAAACTGCGACCACCCATGGCTGAAGCAGGCCAAAGCAACAGCTTGGGAAAAAGGTATAAGATTTACATGGATTCCCGGCCATACTGGGATTGAAGGCAACGAGAAAGCTGACGTTTTAGCCAACGAAGGTCGATCCAAGCCACTTGAAGACAGAACCATACCTAAGGAAGATGCCATCAGGTGGATCAAAGAAGCAATAAAGGACGAATGGAACAAAACCTGGTTCCACTGCAGAGAACAGAAACTCAGGAAAATTAAATGCAGCGTAGAAAAATGGACCGAAGCAGACAACCCTAGGGACCAGAAGTTGCTTACTAGGCTCAGGATAGGCCACACCTGAATGACGCACAGCTCAATCATGAGCCAGAGACACCAAGATGGACCCACGTGCGAAACTTGTGAAACAGCTTTAACAGTAGAACATATCCTTGTGGAGTGTAGAAAGTACGACACTGAAAGACGGAAACATGGACTAGGAGACAACATCCAAATAATTCTGAAAAATAGCACTGAGAACATAAAAAGAACGTGTGATTTCATAAGAGACTGTAATTTGACTAATATGATCTAAGTTGGGGACTAGAGATAGGCCCACCATATCACGAATACTCAAAAAAATGAAAAAGAGTGAACAGAGCAAAAAACGCCCGCTCAAAGTGATGGTGAACAGGAGTATAGGGAATATAGGGAATAATGTAAAAGAGATAAACTTAGGCGAATGACAGAGCAGCTAGTTACTGTAGAACAAATGTTAAAGCCTAATAAACAAGATATACACATACACACCTCGGTCCTAATATTCATTGGTTTGTAACCGGATCCGGAGGTAATGATTAACAGAAGTAGTTGGGGACATTAGTATTACGGCGCGAGAGGTGAAATTCGTAGACCGTCGTAAGACTAACTAAAGCGAAAGCATTTGCCATGGATGCTTTCATTAATCAAGAACGAAAGTTAGAGGATCGAAGGCGATTAGATACCGCCCTAGTTCTAACCGTAAACTATGCCAATTAGCAATTGGGAGACGCTACTGTATGGTGCTCTCAGTGGCTTCCGGGAAACCAAAATCAGGTTCCGGGGGAAGTATGGTTGCAAAGTTGAAACTTAAAGGAATTGACGGAAGGGCACCACCAGGAGTGGAGCCTGCGGCTTAATTTGACTCAACACGGGAAAACTTACCAGGTCCGAACTTATTGAGGTAAGACAGATTAATAGCTCTTTCTCTAAACTAAGGGTAGTGGTTCATGGCCGTTCTTAGTTCGTAGATTGATTTGTCTGGTTAATTCCGATAACGAACGTGACTCAATCAAATTAACTAGAACGCTATCAGCAGTCAGACTTAGAAGCTGTCGTCCGGTTGTGATGTGTGCGTGTGGGGTTGGCTTTCGGGTCGGCTTCCGCGCGCGATCGCTGGCGCAGTGTAGTATGACCTGATGACACGTCAACTCATCGAGGTTGACTTCTGCTTAATGGAACAACTTGTGTTAAGCAAGGTGAGATTGAGCGATAACAGGTCCGTGATGCCCTAAGATGTTCTGGACTGCACGCGCGCTACAATGTGGGCAGCAGCGTGTACCCTATTCCGAGAGGAACGGGAAATCACTGAAATGCCCACGTAGTCGGGATTATGGACTGAAACGGTCCATATGAACTTGGAATTCCCAGTAAGTGCTGGTCACTAGCCAGCGTTGATTACGTCCCTGCCCTTTGTACACACCGCCCGTCGCTACTACCGATGGATTATTTAGTGAGGTCTTTGAAGGTGAACATTTGCTGGCCCCCTCGCTGGGGCTACATTTGACTCGCTGAAGTTGACCGAACTTGATGATTTAGAGGAAGTAAAAGTCGTAACAAGGTTTCCGTAGGTGAACCTGCGGAAGGATCGTTATCGTATCCCCATGGTGATCTGATTTGGAGGAGACCGAACGCATTGGGGTCTTGCTGAACAAAAATAAACATGCGTTACCCAGTGGTTGTTTTGCGAGGACTAGGAGTTGCGCCGTATCTGTGTGTGTGGTGTTGTACGAACGTACGTTTAATATGCTCTCCTGGCGAGTCCGTTATGTTTCAATTCATACAACAAACCCTTTCATCTCGGTCTTCAGATCGATAAAAGGATTTACACTCCCTTACTGCACTAAAGGTATTACTGCTTGGATGAAGGGCCGGGGCCTTCGAACTTTCATCCTATTGTAGGGGCCATACCTTGCAGTGTGTGCGCGGCTCGAAACTACTAGACCCGGCGTTATAGATCTCATCTGTTAGACTAGGTGCGGTGTCTCGTACTTCGCATGTGCGCATATGAACGTACAGATGCCCCCTGGCGAGTCCCCATACTAGTGAGGTGGAAATGGAAGGAAAGGGTTGATCGTCTCGGTCTTTGGATCGATGATGGGATTCCCATTCCTTACTGCACTAAAGGTATTACTACTTGGATGAAGGGCCGGGGCCTTCAAACTTTCATCCTATTGTAGGGGCCATACCTTGCAGTGTGTGCGCGGCTCGAAACTACTAGACCCGGCGTTATAGAAGGTCTCACAATGAACGCCATCCTCTCATCTGTTGGACTAGGTGCGGTGTCTCGTACTTCGCATGTGCGCATATGAACGTACAGATGCCCCCTGGCGAGTCCCCATACTAGTGAGGTGGAAATGGAAGGAAAGGGTTGATCGTCTCGGTCTTTGGATCGATGATGGGATTCCCATTCCTTACTGCACTAAAGGTATTACTACTTGGATGAAGGGCCGGGGCCTTCGAACTTTCATCCTATTGTAGGGGCCATACCTTGCAGTGTGTGCGCGGCTCGAAACTACTAGACCCGGCGTTATAGATCTCATCTGTTGGACTAGGTGCGGTGTCTCGTACTTCGCATGTGCGCATATGAACGTACAGATGCCCCCTGGCGAGTCCCCATACTAGTGAGCTAAAGGTTAAGCCGATCACACGGTCTTTGGACGAATGATGACAAAAATACGTCCCAAGTGATGAAATCCGGCGTGATGTTCATTCTGCAAGTGCGATGGGTTCTAAGAACCCAGGAGTGGCCTGTACATCGTATGTTTACATGCGAACGTACTCTCCAAGTGTGTGTTTCAAATTTCAACCCGTGTTTCAATTTCAGAATGTGAACTGCAGGACACATGAACACCGACAAGTTGAACGCATATTGCACATCGTACAATCATTGTGCGATGTACACATTTTTGAGTGCCTATATATACCAATTTAACTATATGCGCTGCTTAGGTAGCGCATATGCGTAATGGTGTTTTTCGGCCTTCAGTGGTGGAAAAACATTGAAGATAGTCAAACGTGCGAAGGCCCCGGCGCACGGCTTGATGAACACACGTCCCAAGATGAAAGTCTTTGTGTGTTCCATCTTCTCCATACATGAGATTGTTCTTATAGGCCTCAAATGATGTGTGACTACACTCGGCTCGTGGATCGATGAAGACCGCAGCAAATTGCGCGTCAGAATGTGAACTGCAGGACACATGAACACCGACAAGTTGAACGCATATTGCACATCGTACAATCATTGTGCGATGTACACATTTTTGAGTGCCGCCTATATTTACCAATTTAACTATATGCGCTGCTTAGGTAGCGCATATGCGTAATGGTGTTTTTCGGCCTTCGGTGGTGGAAAAACATTGAAGATAGTCAAACGTGCGAAGGCCCCGGCGCACGGCTTGATGAACACACGTCCCAAGATGAAAGTCTTTGTGTGTTCCATCTTCTCCATACATGAGATAGTTCTTATAGGCCTCAAATGATGTGTGACTGGATTCCCTGAGTAGCTGCGAGCGAAAAGGGATGAGCCCAGCACGTAGAGGTGGTGCGCGTTTGCGTGTCCACCGTGTTGCGTGGCATCTGGACACCTGAGACCTCCTACAAACGATAGGTTTACAGGCTGGGAGTTGCGAGTTGCAGAGAGGTGTACACTTCGATCCTCTCAGACTACCCATGCTTGGAGGTTGGCCTTGTACGTGTACGGTTGTTGTGTTTAAAAGAGAAGTCCTACTGTAGCTTAGTGCTGCATGTGGTGACTTCTCTTTTTTTTATTTAAACATTTTCGGGCCTTCAAGGTCCATGCCGAGTATCGGAGATAGGCATGTGGATGGGGTACGTGTACGGTTGTTGTGGTTAGAAGAGAAGTCCTGCTGCAGCTTAGTGCTGCATGTGGTGACTTCTCTTTTTTTTATTAAAACATTTTCGGATGCCTGAAGGCATGTGGATGGGTCACATTCGACTGCAACGTGGTGCGTGAGCGATGATATGTGCGGGTAGTCACACTGATCGCGCATAGGATGGCTTCTATTGATTTGTTTCAAAAGAACCTTCCTCGAGGTGCACGAACTTTTTCAACACTTGAGATGCCTTATGCTAGACATAAGATAGGCATGTGGATGGGTCACATTCGATTGCAACGTGGTGCGTGAGCGATGATATGTGCGGGTAGTCACACTGATCGCGCATAGGATGGCTTCTATTGATTTGTTTCAAAAGAACCTTCCTCGAGGTGCACGAACTTTCTCAACACTTGAGATGCCTTATGCTAGACATAAGATAGGCATGTGGATGGGTCGTATTCGACTGTAACACGGTGCGTGAGCGATGATAGGTATGGGTGGACATATCATTCGCGTGTAGGATAGTAGATGCTGAGCAAATCATAAACTTTTGAAACAGCCCAATAGTTTCAAGGTTTTCCGCATGCAGTCGGCGGCATGCAGCAGGAGTATTTGCAGCTATGTTTACCCGTCAATTCACTATATAAATCATATAAATAAATGCACGTATGTGTATGTGAGAGATGCACGCTTTTGTGTAGCATGAGATCTCTTTCACATTGTTATCCGGTTATCCGTCCAACCCCAGTGGCGCTTTTTGAAACCGGTCCGGCTGAAACCGGATAATGTGTAATCGCCCTAAAACGGACTGGATTGTAATATTATTGAAACTAGTGATGTCTGAATTTTTCATTTATTCGATTATCGATTAATCGTTGGAGCATTTTTCAATATTCGATTCATTCGAATGATTATCTTTCAATATTCGATTGATCGAGCGAATATTTATTTCTTGTAATAATCACGTATCACGTTGTCATTCTGGTCGCGTGGTCTATCGGGTTGTCGATGTTAGATGGTTGGATAAAAAAATGTTGGATAAAATAATTATATAGCCTAATTCTTAACCTAAAAATGCGTTAACCTTAAGAAAGATTCCTTCTTTCGTTAATCGCGATTACAGTGACAATTATTCAATGTATTCATCTTTTGATTTTAAATTATTCGATACATAATTACTCGATTCTAGCTTCAGATATTCGATTATTTAAATTAATCGAACCATTAACCGACGTCTCTCGCAGGCGATCTGGCGTAGTGGTAACATCCATACCTCTCACGCAGAGATCACGAGTTCAATTCTCACTCCCGACATTCTTCCAAAAATGGAAGTAAAAGTGACGAACCAGCCGAAATGTGCTGAAAATCACTATAATAGAGAAAAAAAAACCGACGTCTCTAATTGAAACGTCCGCTTCGCATTGCATCGCGTTTACCATGTCCTCGGTCTAATATTTACGTTGAGACGGCATAATTTCCTCTGGGAACGTTGGTGCCATCGAAAAAAGAAAATGAATAAGTAGACGATTGTGTAATGGCTTTTCGATATTTCTTGCTCTAGTGTAGAATCTCGTATAAATTTTGCCCCCGATTTTTATACATATCGTGGGCGAAAACTGGTATAATTCACATGTTTATATGAACTGTGGGTTCCTTCAATCAATTGATATATAGCTGTCGTGTTAATCAAAAAAGCAGAAAAAGCAGTGTGCGAAATGGCGGAGGATAGTGGTAGCAAGAAAATCACGATTACCGTGAAAACTCCAAAAGATAAGAAATCCGTTGAAATTGGAGAAGATGCAGAAATTAAAGAGGTGAAATTTTTTTCTCAATGTTCCTGTTGATATGCACGATGCTTTGAAAACGTTTTGAAATTTCAATGAAAACATGAACATTCGAATGGAAATCAGACTGATGCAACTGTGTACATTTCAATGGTTGAAAAAAAAACGCTAGAAGCTGATTTTTTTCAAAATTGTAATATGTCATACCATTTGTTATTTATACTTGCAGCTTAGAGCAATGGTCGCGGAGAAGTTTGAAGCCGACCCTGACTTGGTATGTTTGATATTTGCTGGAAAAATAATGAAAGATACAGATACCTTGAAAGGTCATAACATCAAAGAAGGTCTTACGGTGCATCTAGTTATCAAGGCGGCTCCAAGAAACGAGCCGGAAGGTCCACGTCGTCCTCCGGCGGATGTGAATCAAACGCCATTTGGGTTAAATCAATTAGGAGGTCTCAGTACCCTTGGAGCCCTAGGAGGAAATCAACCTAACTTTATGGATTTGCAGTCACGGATGCAGCATGAGCTGTTGGGTAATCCGGAATTGATGAGAACTGTTTTGGACAACCCGTTGGTTCAACAGATGATGAACAATCCTGACACAATGCGTCAGATTATAACATCCAATCCACAAATGCAAGATTTGATGCAGCGTAATCCTGAGATTTCACATATGTTGAACAATCCGGAACTTTTACGCCAGACAATGGAATTGGCTCGTAATCCTTCAATGCTGCAAGAACTGATGAGATCGCACGATCGTGCCATGTCCAATTTGGAGAGTGTACCCGGAGGATACAGTGCGCTGCAACGTATTTATCGGGATATTCAGGAACCGATGTTGAACGCGACATCCAGAAATCCTTATTCTGGTACCTCGGATGCTGGCAGTTCAGGTAGGCTGAATCATAACTCTTTTTTATTTTTCCCATCTTTGGTTGGTTTTCTAGCCATCGTCGTGTGTAGCGTTGCCTAGTGGTCTAGGCAACTGACTTTTCTTTCCTACATACAACCAAAACACGATCTTAACGTGTAACTCCCGACTCTTTATTTTGATCCTACTAAATATAATTCAACCTAACACTATACATACTTAATCCTACAAGCTAGCTCCACATACAAATTCCTACAGGAGGTGCTTGGAGTCGCTTTTAGAGAGGGAGAAAAAATTGACCAATTGCAATCGAATTGGCTAAATATAATGGTAAACAATAATTTGGTTACGCGGAATTTTCGTCGCGCAGATAATGAACAGCCGCCACGAGCCACACATAAACGTGAGCTTATTTTTAATATTGGCGGTACTGGAGTTCGTGTCGGTAGAAAAATTAAAACTGGTCAGCTACACTGGCTGACGAATAAAACTATAATATGAGACATTTCAACGAGGTTGATGTACTCGCGGGCTTGAAATTAGCTCGCGCTTGAGAAATAATAAAAAATGTAAGAAATGTATCCTCCAAGTACCCTTACAGAATATTTCAAAATTAGGGGCGCTTCACGTGTTGACAAAATAACCTTGTGTGATGTACATTTTTTTTTCTGTTGCTGGATGAATCATTTTAGAAAACGTTTCTCACGTAGTTTCAATTTTGAATTCTTTTTTCATCAATGGCATCAAACTTTACTTTTTCTCAGATTTCTTCTCAGAAATTCCTTACAAATTACCTAACACCTTGTACAAAGGGCTCATGAATATTGAATAATATGAGTATGTAAAGTATGAATCGGAATAGTTGCGTTTCCTGCCCGCGGCGCACATTATGTCATTTCCTAGATGATTCATTGGCCGACCAATCACATCCAACCACGAGAAATCATAAGCATACGCAAAGCGATGCGTGTATAAATATATTATGTGAACATTTTTAAGAGATATCGAAAGTCGTAGTTGGCTGGAAGATTTTTGAGTTGATTTTCTCAATCATTATCAGAGTTTTCGAGGTGTTTTTCTCGACGTCTCGGTTTATGAAAGACTTTAATTTAAAGGTCATTCGACCATGGTGTTTCTGAGCGCTTATTCTGAATAATCTTCTGGTTGTTTGTACAATGTGAAATTGATATATGAGATTTGTTTGCAGTAACACTCCTCACGTGTGCGATGGAACAGTCTTAATTCAAATATATTGACCTCAAATGGTTTTAATTTCATTTGCAATTATTTGCCTAATGTAACAGAGACAAGGAAAAGTATTCCACGAAACCTGTGTAGCAATTTGCACAACAAAAAAAAAGTAACGAACGATACACAAAAAAAAACAATCTAAGCGTACTAATCGTCATAGACCCAGGTGATGATCGGCGCCGATTGAAACAAGCAGACGAACTCAATGAAGTTGCTCTTGAGGACTGTTGGTACATGATTGAAACAGCCATCAACAGCGTACCGGAGAACATCCTAGGACACGTGTAACGAAGACGACAAATTTAATTTCTTTCGTTGCTAACATTTTGATATTTCGTTTCCCGGATCATGATTTTTTTTTATTTATTTATTTTTGATTCAACACCATCCGACTATAGGTCATAATGGTAAAATATACTTAGATTGGGAAAAGCCACCTTGAGCAATCGTTAAATTTTAACTCAAAGTGGCATAAAAACCCAATATCCTTTCACAAAAAAATATTCAAATGAAAATAACATTAAAATAGAGCAAGAAACAAAAATAAAGAACAATGATAAAGATAGTATCCTAAGCATACATTGCACAGTTGCACACAAAACAGTCTGAAAGGACATGAAATTTCCACAACGATTGTATTCCAACGCCATCTGCCGAATAGGTTTATGAAGTCCATGATTAGTGCGGTGCGTATCAACCCGTAACAATTGTTGATTCCATTGACGCCGCGACAGAACAGCAGGGCAATCGAAATATCCTGACAGAATTTTATGAACAGTCTTTGCAGTTATATCCTTGCGTCGCTGCTCGAGAGGAGATATAACAACTAGCGAGCAAAGTTCCTCATAAGGCAACATGCGGCAAATTTTACGAATGGAGCATTTTTGTATCCGTTCGAGACGAAGTATCCAATAGTTATAATGCGGATTCCAAACAACACAGCTAAACTCAAGGATGGAACGTACTGGAGAGCAATAGAGAGTTCGTAGAGTGCCAGGACACAGAATTCTCTGCCAATCCGAGAGATAGTTCCAAGCTGACGATACGCTTTGTTGGTGATATAGATGTAGTGTTGTCTAAACGACATTGGGCTCTCCAAAATAACACCGAGATCCGTGATGATGTTACTGCGCTGGAATAACGATGCATGTTTGCTCGTTGCTCGTTTTTTACGGGTTGATAGCAGTGCATTTCAGAATGCTGATAGTCATGTGATTCATGCTGCATCACTCCGCGAATAAGTCAATCAAGTTTTGGAGTTGCAGATAGTCTGAGGCGATCTCAATTGGCAGATAAATTTTCACATCGTCAGCGTAGCATAACCTTGTTCCATGAGGCAATAGTCGGGTGATGTCGTTAACGAACAGCGAGAATAGCTAAGGTCCTAAAATGCTACCTTGCAGTACTCCGGAACTATTCTGGAACCACCTCGATTGGGAAGAACCCACTTTCACGGAAATTTGGCAATTGAGTAGATATGTGCGTAGCCACGAAAACAGGCCAGATGGTACTCCTAGTTTGTTGAGTTTAGCCAGCAAGATTCCATGGTCTACACGATCGAATGCCGCTTTCAAATCAGTGTAAATTGTGTCGATCTGATTACCCTGTTCCATAGTACGCAAGCATAGCGATGTGAATTCCAATAAATTAGTTGAAACTGATCGGTAAAAACCGTGTTATGCAGTAGAGATGTAACTTTTTACCCGAAACAGAAAATGTTCATAAACAAAGGCCTCAAACACCTTAGAGCAAGCGCACAGAGAAGTGATTCCGCGATAGTTCTCTACATTGTGCTTGTTGCCCTTCTTGAACACAGGAAACATGAATGAAGATTTTCATTTTCATCAGGAAACCTTTGCCTTCGTAGAGATGTTGAATATTGAAGCGATTGGAGATTTCAGTGTTTCACAACATTTTTTCAATAAAGCAGCAGGAATACCATCAGACCCTGGGCAATAAGATTGTTTCATTTTATATACTGCGTTATGAACGTCCTCTCAAGAACGGAAAAAGTACCAACTGAAAAACTGTCACTTGCAACGAAACGCAAAGCATTAGTTGTATTATCTGGTGATATAGATTCATCGCTGCACTCGTGAAGTATTTTGCAAACAAAGCACATTTACTACTGGTGGAAGTCGCCACCTCATGATAAAGAAACATAGTCGACGGATGGCCATTCCCTTCACGTTTACTATTAACATATCGCCAAAAGTTCTTCGGGTGCCTCGAAGTTTACGTTCCGTCTTACACACATAGTTGAAATATAATACTCTGTTCAATGTTTTGTATTCCCGGCTTGCCAACTTAAAAAGATTACAGTTGCGAGCACTTTTGAGTGAGTGATAAGCGCGAAGGCAGGCATTTTTGCGGCGTTTGAGACGGCTAAGTTCCTGATTTCCCCATACCGGTTTACGGCGTGGACGAACCCGAGGGACATGTCCAATCGGCATTGCAAAGTGCAGCATTGATTGCATCATAATCGCCTCGCCGGAAGTCAAACGCATTGGGATCAAAATTATCTTCAAGTAAAGCACCGATAGGCTTGTCAAATCTAACCATGATGGGCGGATGATGAGAGTCTATATTGCATAGCATGTCAAGTGCAGTAGACTTGGTAACCATCGCGGTCCGTGTGAGTTTAGAAAACTATGTGGTAAGAACGGCTGTCAGTATAAACATCATCTGCACAACGAAGCTAAAAATAAACAAGCGATCAGTTCAAACAAGCACGGTCATCAGCAAGACACCGGATCATGCAACACACATCGAGGAGGAAATAAATCCGTTCTGTTTCAGTACATTCCAGTTATTTTGTATCATAAAGGAATTGCGTTGCGTACATATGCATTCCTGAATAGTGGTTCTTCTTTGTCATTAATGGAAGAGAGCTTACCAGAAGAATTAAACCAGCAGGGTGAGAAGAACCTAATCTGTCTGCGCTGGACGGCAGATACTTGTTGATATGAAAAAAATGCCACGATCTGGCTGGCTTCTTACTCTTCTTCGTTGTACAAAAACGAAGCCATGACATGAAGATGCCAGAGTTAAGGCTGATTTAGACGATGCCAGTCAGCGCTCTAGTTGAAGTATCCAGTGAATAGAGAACAGACACTCTGTTTAAGTTAGAAGCCAATTACTTGTTCGATACTGGTGCAAGTAACTTGAACAGAGTGTCTGTTCTCTATTCACTGGATACTTCAACTAGAGCGCTGACTGGCATCGTCTAAATCAGCCTTTAGGGTGGGTTTAGACTAGTGATATATTCATGTGAAGAAATATGATGAGATTTATAGAAATCGCATCAACCGTTTACACTAGCGTGAACTTCTATAATGTATATATTCATATTTTCGGTGAATTTATTCACCTGAAGTAGAACTGCATCCAACGTTAGTGATTTCTTACCAGTGAGAAATTCACAAGCGTTTACATATGCTGAATTTATTCAGGTTATATAAGTTACCAACGGATCCACCAGCATGACCCCAGTTGGCAACGATACCGAGCAATCGTCAAACATCATACATTCATTATTTGGACCCCGTCAGCAGTTAACACTTTATTGACACCGGAAAAACGGGCATTACCCTCAAGCAGCATCAGCAGAATTCCACCGATGGACAACAACGTTAACTAGGTCACGCAATTCAGCAATAAACATTCGGGCAACGACAACGACGGCGAACGACTCTTGGACTGGCATCGACAGGTATCATATTGATAGGTCAGCAGATTCATTTAGGAAGTGTAGGGTACAATTAAGTATCGGAAAATAAAGACGATCATTATTGGTCTGAAAGTTGAACAGTGAAGTTCGTTTTCATTTTTTTAAAAACTCGGCCGTAGTCCGCGATTCGTTAACTTATATACCTCGAATAAGTGTATCATATTCATTCTCACCCGTTTACACCTATTTTCACGTGAATAAATCCATCTATAGCTATAGATCTCCCTAATGTAAACTCGCCATTATATTATAAAATTTCGGATTTTTTGACGTAGGATTACGTCTTTCGGGAACATATTGGGGTACAAATTGCTAAATCGAACGTTTAACGATGTAATTCTTCAAACATACCCATAATCAACAGCTAGCCTAACGGAATCCTACGTCAACTATGCGGTCGTGTCTCGGACACAACCCTCCTGTGACTTTTTAATCTCTTTTTTCATGAATCGTAACATTTGATTGGTGCGAATTTGATGATTTTGCATATTTTCAGTAAGGCAATCTCAAAAAGGATAAAGGATAAAATAAGTCTTTAAAATACCCATAACTATAATATAATAATGATATCCATAACAAATCGTCCAAGATTGTCGGTGTATATTAGGGTGTCAATGAAAATGGTCATCTTGAATTTCAAAAAGTTACCACAAAAAAAATGTTCACCACCTTGAAAAAACATTCTATGCTAAATATCAGCTTAATCGGACTTGAGAGAGAGTGGCGCAAAGCGGTCAAAGTTTGTAAAGTAAATCGGGGTTTTCGAAAAAAAAATTTGATGCCAAATGTCATAAAAAAATGTCATGTCAAAAAAAAATCAGTGAATAGAGATTCACCGGAATACATGGCGAAAAACTAAAAATCACCGAAAATCTAGATTTAAAAAAAATATTTTCGACGCCAAATGTTTTAAAATTACTGTTCGCACGATCACAGCACCGGCAATCCGGCCCACAGCGCCTTCACTGCAACCGACTTATCGAAGATTGGTTCGCTCCATCAACGGTAGGTTCGCTATCGTTGATGAAGCGAACCAATGCAACAACAATAGAGCAATACATCAATTGATCATCTGCCCACGGGAAAAATATATTGTTTTTGATAGAGATATTATGCAAATTTGAAATTGTGACTTAATTTACCTTAAATCTATACTTGTAAGTAGCTTATGTGACTATGTGAATTAAATTAAGTAACTACTTATATCCTATTCTTAAACTACAGCTTAAATTAAATTATATCTAGCTAAAACAGTGAATTGAACTACGAATAAGAAATTTGAACTTCGGGTAGGTTAGAAAACCATTGTAATGATTCCTACAATTGGATAACCTAAATTAAAATAACCGAATTTCTACAGAACAGGATTCTAATTGAAACTGGATGCTAAAGCATACAGGATTGATCGATCGATTAATCGACGGATAAAAAAGCTGTCTAATTGCACTATAAAATGTAAGTGAATCAAGTGAATTTACAGCAACCAATATTTATGTTTCAAATAATTTTAGCTTTAAGCAATTACAGATAAAGTTGCTCTAAAGAGTAGTGCTCGTTTGTTGATCGCAACAATTACTTTACTTGGCACTTGGTCGTTTTTTCGCCTGAAAAATCGATTTTTGACAAATTTTTTTTTAGATAACTGTAAATCTCGACGTGTCATGCAATTTCAAGACATTTGGCACCAATTTTTTTTTTGAAAATCTTTTTTTCCGGGGATTTTTCTGTTTTCAAAAAACTCAAAATTTTACGTCTGCGACACCAGTAAATGAAGTACGAATGAACTAATATTTATATCATCGTGCAAATCAACATTTCACAGCATGTTCCGAATGAAGAATCGAGATAACTAATTTCATTGGCACCCGAAACCGTACATTTCGTCTCGTAATCCAAAAAAAAGTCCCAGAGTGTCGATTTTTTACAAAATTTTTTTTTTCGAGATGACGCTAGATCTCGACGTTTCATCTCAATTTTAAGACATATGGTATCAAAAATTTTATTTCGAAAACCCTGATTTTCTTTACCTCCCCCTTTGGTGATTTTTCGACTTTCAAAAAACTCAAACTTTGACCACTTTGCGCCACTCTCCCTTAAGGCGTCGTGCACAAATTACGTGCAAACGCCATAAGGGGGAGGGAGGTCGAGGTTGCGTTACTTTCTGTGTAAGAGATAGGAAATTGCGTTATGTAGGGGGGGTGGGGGAGGTGGTCCAAAATCCGGATTTTTAGCGTTACGTAATTTGTGCACGGCGCCTTAAGTCCGATTGAGCTGAAATTTGGCATAGAGTGTTTTTTCGAGGTGGTAAACATTTTGTATAGAGTAACTTTTGAAAATTTTAGGGTCGATTTTTTCCCATACATTTGTTGGCACCCTAATAAACATCCTATAGAATATTCACGGCAAAAGGCAAAAACTGTGAGCGCTTTGAGGCACCCCTGAATCAAGTCCGAGTGAGCTGAAACTTTGCAAATATAATTTTTTATGTGACAATAAACAAAATGTACATGGTCGTTTTTTGAAACTTAACATGACCATTTACGCTGCCACCCTAGTATACTTGCATGGAGTTTGAGCAACGCCATCAGTTAAAAAACAGCGAGAATTCATGATTGGATTTATGCTTGTTGGCATCAATATAGCGATAATATGGATTTGCTATTATAAAAATAAATAAATGAATTTCCTTTCTATTACAGAGAATCCACAACAAGGAACGGAGAATCGCAACCCTTTGCCTAATCCCTGGGGTGGCAATCAAAGCGAAAATAATCGAACAACAACAGCAACTGATAATCCGCCAGCTAACATCTTGAACACACCAAGTATGCAGAGTTTGTTACAACAAATTGGTGATAATCCATCATTGATGTCCAATATGATGAATGCTCCATACACCAGAAATATGTTGGAAGCATTGTCTGCCGATCCCAATCTGGCCTCGAATGTAAGCAATCATTTTCGTTCAATTCTAGTTCTATTTTTTTCATTGTAATATTTTACAGCTGATGAGTCAAAACCCACTCTTGGCCAACAATCCAGCGTTACAGGACCAGATGCGCACCATGATGCCACAGTTTATACAACAGCTTCAAAATCCGGACGTCCAAAACATGATGTCGAATCCACAAGCAATAAATGCAATACTTCAAATCCAGCAGGGAATGGAACAGTTGCGTTCGGTAGCCCCTGGTTTGGTAAATTCGATGGGCATTCCACCACCAGCTCCTGGAGCTTCAACAACAACATCTGCTAGTGCAGCGAGCACCACAACTACATCAAATACTACGGCTCAGCAGCCGAATCCAGCCCTGTTCTCAGATTTCATGTCACGCATGATCAATGGAATGGCAACGGGTGCCAATCCGAACGTACCCCCGGAGGAACGTTATCGGTCACAATTGGAGCAACTCGCATCAATGGGTTTCGTCAACAGGGAGGCCAACCTTCAAGGTAAGCAATTTAATGAGAGATTGCAACAGTTGCATTTAATGTTCATCTTTATTTTTGTTACAGCTTTGATTGCATCTTTCGGTGATATCAATGGTGCGGTGGAAAGGCTTCTGGCTCTGGGTCAACTTTCGTTGAGTTAACGTGTTTGCAGTTCATATGGCGATAAAATAAAACATATATTTTTAACATTGTTCTATTTCTGACGGTAAAAAGCAACGTATAGGAATTTGAATATATAACCAATTGTAAAAACGGCAGTAGATGCTGTCTTTGTGAAAAAAAACTGTTTAATCCAGCGTATGAGAATCGCTTTCCTTAAATTTTTGAATTTATCTAATAGTGTGAACACAGGTGATACGAATCAACAGCAGAAGACCGTAGAAATAAAACCAAGTAGATGAACACGCTCGCCCGAGAAGTAGTTGCGCATGTCGCTACATATTTAGTTTCCATCGACGCGTGTTCTCAGCAACATAGAAGGATTTGATGTCTGGTTTGGATTGATTGTGGCTCAGTTTACTATTAACAAGCATCTAGTTACTGATGATTCTTTAAATTTATTGATCGGAAATGAATAATCATTTCATCTGCTATATGCAAACAGACAACTGAATAATGGTGTACACTGAAACAATAAAACATAAATCCTGGAGCTCTTTTTTCTATTATTTTTCGTTTCAGCTGCGTGGTGATGGTGTAGAAGGTCACACCAAAAAATACTTTCTTCATGTAACCCCCACTAGTTTAATTTTTGTTGACAATCTTAACATACGATTATAAATACGAAACTTCAGAGTTTTGTTCTAATGAACCACAATTCCCAATTACAATTTCCGTGTTGCGTTTCAATTACTTCATTCTTGAACACAAAAGACAGCGTATGCTACAAAGAAGCGTCGCGAAGTACAACGTGACATTTTGATCTCAGCTCAAATCCACAAACGCTGTGTTGCGCTTCGAAGGTTGCATAGTGTCGGACAAAATTCGATATTGCATACATTCTGGAAATTCTCTCACACTTCTTCATGCTTTCCAGAATAAATTTGATTTTTGGATACAATAGAGCCTTCTTTTTCATTTGACTACAATAAAAGTGATTTTCAAATACATATTCATGGTGCAAAACTAAGAATATGTTTTATCACTTTTGTTTCAAATTCTGAACACCATTTTTGTCATTGACTCATATTCCGAACACTTTTGTCTCAAATTCCGAACAGCAAAAATGCATTTTTTTAAATCATAACTTTTAAACTACTGGACCGATTCATATGATCGATATATCAAATCAAGGTCAATTAGCTAGTCTTTTTGGAATGCTCGCTAAAAAAAATATTGGATTTCTCTTTTGTTATTGTTTCTCATAGTTTACATGGTTTTGGGACCAAGGGCGCCGTATCGGTATCGATAACTGTAAATGATGCTAAAATGAAGTCTATAACCCAAAAAAATAATGTCAGGGGTTTTGAATTTTAAATTGTTTATAACATAAATGTTCAGTAAACTCACATTTGAAAATGAAGTGTTCGCAATTTGAATCATGCGTAGAAACTAGATTCATATTCCAAACACTAATTTTAATGAAGATTTCTGCATAAAATATCATTTCATTTCATCCATTTATTGTAGATTCTTACCATTTCTAGCAATTAACATGAAAACAACAAACAAAATAGTTGAAAAAACTACAAAAACTGAAAAATTAAAATTTTTCAATTTTGACTGTCACTTTTTTGCAAATATTATTATAAATTATTATTATTATAATAAATATTATAAATTATAGGCTGTAAATGATGTCAAAATGAAGGCAATACCTCAAAGAATGTCTGTGTTTTCATTATTCAATTATTTATAACATAAAAGTTTAGTAACTATACTCGCGCATAGGTCTGTGAGACCGAGTAATCAATAATTCGTTCATTTCTCAGAGAATATTAGGCTGTCAAAAAAGTCCTGCGGTATTTCCGCGAGGTGTCGTTGTAAGCGCGTAGTTCTAGTTGTATTCATTGTATCGAGTCATACTATAGCTTGTTGGAAAGGTATTACAATATAGTCCTTGACAGTGTTTTGTTTGGTTAAGTCGTTCGTGAGTACTACTATGACAAAGGCAAAAATGCATCTCAAGCTGCCAATAAAATTTGTGCAGTTTATGGACCCGATACAGTTTCCATTTCCACCGCACAACGATGGTTTCAACGTTTTCGTTCTGGTGTAGAGGTCGTCGAAGATGCGCCACGCTCCGGAAGGCCTGTCGTCGAAAATTGCGACAAAATCGCTGAATTAGCCGAGAAAGACCGGCATAGTAGCAGCCGTTGCATCGGCCAAGAGCTGGGTATAAGTCATCAAACCGTTATTAACCATTTGAAGAAGCTTGGATTCACAAAGAAGCTCGATGTATGGGTGCCACACACGTTGACGCAAAAAAACATCTTTGACCGTATCGACGCATGTGAATAGCAACAAAATCGACCCGTTTCTGAAGCGGATGGTGACTGGCGATGAAAAGTTGGTCACTTACGACAACGTGAAGCGCAAACGGTCGTGGTCGAAGCCCGCTGAAGCGGCTCAGACGGTGGCCAAGCCCTCATTAACCTCTTTGGTGACGCGCCAGAAGCTCCGGGAGCTCGGATGGGAGGTTCTTTTGCATCCGCCGTATAGTCCGGACCTTGCACCAAGTGACTACCACCTGTTTTTGTCCATGGCGAACGAGCTAGGTAGTCAGAAGTTAGCCACAAAAGAGGCCTGTGAAAATTGGCTATCCGAGTTTTTTGCCAATAAGGAAGCGAACTTCTATAACGGGGGTATTATGAAGTTGGTATCTCGCTGGGAACAAGTCATCGAACAAAACGGCGCATTTTTGACTTAAAACAGATGATTGTAACTAATTTTATGAACAAATGAAAATTCAAAAAAAAAATACCGCAGGACTTTTTTGACAGCCTAATATATACACCAAGGCGCCTAGAAGTATATCCTAAGGTGGGCCAACTTTCTAAAACCACTCTTGGAAGTCTACTGTGCTTTGTTTGTAAACAAAACACAATACGCTAGTGCCGAAGCTCACTCCTGATCAGTCTGTCTCTTTCACGCTTCAAGCAAATAATTCCCCTTCTGCTTTCTTCCGTACTGTTTTCATATACCGCTCCCCTAACCAACATAATGACGAAACGGCCTCACCTTAGGATATACTTCTAGGCGCTTTGATATACACTAAGGGTGGGTTTAGACTAGTGATATATTCATGTGAAGAAATATGATGAGATTTATAGAAATCGCATCAACCGTTTACACTAGCGTGAACTTCTATAATGAATATTTTCATATTTTCGGTGAATTTATTCACCTAAAGTAGAACTGCATCCCAGTTTAGTGATTTCTCACCAGTGAGAAATTCACAAGAGTTTACATATGCTGAATTTATTCAAGTTATATATACCTCGAATAAGTGTATCATATTTATTCTCACCCGTTTACACCTATTTTCACGTGAATAAATCCATCTATAGCTATAGATCTCCCTAATGTAAACCCGCTATTAGGTATACTGGTACTCCGGCACCAATCCGTTGATGCGATGTGATGTGAAACGATGCAATACAACCACACTGGTTTACGGTTTGAAAGAAAATGAGATATTCACCCTTATTCTCATTTACGGCCGTATCCGTATATTCATTCGTCGGATGCGATACGTCGTCATAGAAAAAGCTATCCTCATTTACGGCCGTATTTCAGTGTACTAGATTTACTTGAGCAAACTGCTTCATCGACATCGATGACAGATGTTTTTTTTTATTTTTACACTTTTGTTTTCGATTAGGAGCATTGTGTACAGTCTTTATCAGAAGAAGAAACAGAAATAAAACCGAAGTTTCCGATTTCCTACAGACATTTTGTTGTGCGAATGTCGATTATAGGCAAATTTGTCGTGTTACTCCAATGACAGCACAATTGATCTAATGTGATAACAAATCAATAGTATGTGAATGGAATCCGCCGGATGATAAGCGCATTGGCGTAGTCGCGTCAAATTCATGCCAGCTTGTGTGGAACTGCCTACGACATTACATCGCAATTAAAGCAGACAAGTTGGTGCAAAAGAGGTATGAAACGGCTAATTGCACATGTTCACAATAATAACGTTCTTTTCCATCAGCACTATCACACTCACCCATGAATGAAAGCTCCAGCCGTTCGAAACTGGTTGCAGTAGGTTTTTGGACCGATATCTATGTTTGCATCCTTCGCATACCTAATCTTGAATTTGTTCGCACTGAGAAACTCGGAGGAGGTATGATTATGAGAAACATCTCGGAAAAAAATGGATTTATTGTTTGTTTTTTTATTTTAGAACCAATTCTTCGCTCTATTTTGATGGATTACTTTGAGGGTATCTCTTATTTATTGTGCGCACTCGAAGATGGTTCAATGTTCTACTTCGTCATGGAGAAAAATACCAACAGAGTAATAGACAAAAGAAAGTTACGCTTGGAATCCAGCTGACTTCTGAAAATTTTCCGGTCACTTTCGAAAACAAACGTGTTCACCTGTTCTGATTGCCTAACCGATATTTACAGTTCTAACAACAAGTTGGTTTTCTCGAATGTCAACGTGAAAGAAGAATATGTGCTCACTAAATGCCGATCAGACTCTTGCAATCAAAAATTCTGTTATTTTTGGTATAATTGATGAGGTTCAAAAGTTGCACATTCGAACGGTACCAATGGGTGAGTCGGTACGTCGTTTCGGTGTTATAACGGTGCGAATGGATCTTCAGGACTCGAGTGGACTGACTCCTTCGAGACAGAGCGCGCCAACTCTGACGACAAATGTAACTTCCTCAAACAACATGGGTCTGCTTAATCCAGGAGCCAGCAATGCCAAGTTCGGCTAAGAAGCTGAAATTCAAATCTACATATCAACGAGCAGAATACGTTCGAGGTGCTACATGCAACTCAATTCATGCAAACGGAGTATACTATGTCACTGATTTCGGTGTAGTTGTGTAACGATTCGAATACTTTTACATTGTCGGCACAGCATTGGTCAATCCAGAGGAACTAGAACCCAAAGTAAGAAGGATTATCATCTATCACTAGCGAGAAGTTAGCGAGAAGGACATCAAGGGTGCGTGCTATTCCCTCGTTGAGTTCAACGGCCGAGTATTGGCTAGCCTCAAATAAAAAGTACTATTGCATGAATGGACTGATGATAAGGATTTGCGACTTGAATGTAGCCATTTCAATAATGTGTTGGCATTATATTGTAAAATTTGGGGTAAGCTAGATTAATGCAATCACTTGTCCTCCTCAAAGTAACGTTCTTTCTGAACAGACGGTGCCTTCCTCGGGGCGGATAACAGCAACAATGTATTCGTTTGCCTAAAAGATGGGTAAGTAGGATTTCCGTAGCTCGGTTTATCATCTGAACAATTTTTGTATTTATTTGAAGGGGCGCAACGACAGCAAATACCAGAGGTAGCTTAATCCCATCTCAGTGATATGATGAATATATTCCGCCACGGTTCGCTCGTGATGCACAACATCGGTGAGCGAACGACGCCGACAACGGCCTGTGTGCTATTTGGCATAATCAGCGGTGCAATTGATCTGGTCACACGAATACCACCTGATTATGAACTATAAATTTCTTCGAATGTTACAAGAAAGTTTGACTGACATAAACAAATCTGTTTTTTTTTTTATTAAATTCGTTTATTTTTACAGGCTCAGTTACATAAGTTTAAAGGAGCCGAATTCTTAATTATATTTTTATTACTATACATAAACATTTTCTAAATCTAAGGTAAGTAAGGTAGAAAACCGATTACTCGCGGTCTACTCGAGTTTAGTAGGGTGACATATTTGTTCAGGAAAAGGATGGGATATCAAACGAATCTGTTGGCAGAATTGATTATTCGTATTTGCTTAGTTTCCACACCGAAATAAGAACGGAACGTTGCGAGGGATTTCTTGATGGAGACCTTGTAGTAAGTTTTCTGGATTTAATTCGGGAATAAATGTACGATGCATTAGGGTTGCGGATCGACGTGGATGGAACTAAGAAGGAAGCGGTCGTAGAAATGAGAAATTAAACACTTTTCTAAAAAAGTTTATTAATGAATCAACTCATTAATCATGTTGGATATTTCCTAGCGTTCGCATCTTTTTATCGGACTTGCCATTATCGACCCTGCGAATGAATGAATAGGTTAGTTGACTCTTCCGAATGCGATCATATTACTCATTCTTATTCGACAGTTTCTTTCGCTCGAGCTGATCCTGCAGTGTGATGCCTTTCTTGAGCTCCGCCTCAAGCGAATCTATTATGACACCTCCACCGTAGCTTTCATCACTTAGCAGACCTGAAAGACCATTTCCATCTGCAGATGACAACAGAGGAACCTCATTAGAATGACCAGCTGTACCTGTTGCTGCTGTTGGTGCAACTGAAGTTGGTGGTGGTTCCCAACTGAAGCCAGTGTGCATTGGAGTGGGCGACCATTTGGGCGAATATGTGCCGCCACTATCGTCCGGATCTTCCTAAGATCAAGCATACCATCGAAAAATCGACGTGAGCAAATCTGTTCCGGGTGCCGTCCAACTCCTGGAGAAATTTTCCGACGAATATGCCGACCTCCGTAGGGTAGCGTGCCCATCGAGACCACTTTTCGATTTCTCCTCGAGATCTCGAACGCGAAGCTAAGGGTAAAAGCTTCATATGAAAATAGTTGAGCCAGTTTTTAGGCAATATACGAGATGCTAACGCTTGCTGGTGGTGAGGGTAAACAACGGCTTTTCCGAAAAATATTTACCAATTGCAATCTTAAAAAATAACAAAGCGAAAAAAAGAATAAACATTCGTTCCTATAATTTATAAACAATCGTCTCATACTAAAGGGTGTGTCACATCAAATTGCATCACGGAAAAAACGCTGTAGAAATTTAATTTTTAGGAATTATATCTTCAGCTTTCGCTTTAAAATCAGATAAGAGTGTATAGATCACGTTGGCCATGCTTCACTGTCAATTTTTCGTAAATTTGGAAAAATGTCGTCGAACGAAAAAGAGCGTCGTGAATTAATCCTGTGCACTCATTTCGAGAATCCGGAGTTGTCACATCGGGACATCGGTAAGATGCTGGGAATCGTCCAATCCACGGTCAGCAGAGTACTAAAACGATACTTCGAGAACCTAACCATCGACCGGAAGGTGAAGAACGGCAAAAATGGATGCTCCGTCAGTGAAAAAGATCACAAGCGCGTAGTTAAGCAGTTTAGACGTGATCCGAGAAGTTCGGTCCGGGATGTCGCCAATAAGCTGAATTTGTCAAGTTCATTCGTCCAGCGAACCAAGCAGCGGGAGGGCCTGCGTACATACAAGGTTCAGAAGGCTCCAAACCGCGACGAAAGGCAAAACATGGTGGGGAAGACGCGAGCCCGGAAGCTGTACACCGAAATGCTGACGAAGCCGCATTGCCTGGTAATGGACGACGAAACCTACGTCAAAGCGGACTTTCGTCAGCTGCCGGGCCTGTTGTTCTTCTCCGCAGAGGACAAATTCAGCGTTCCGGAGGAGATTCGCATACAGAAACTATCCAAGTTTGCCAAAAAGTACATGGTGTGGCAAGCGATCTGCTCTTGCGGAAAGCGGAGCGCCCCCTTCGTGATGACCGGCACGGTAAACGGGTAGGTTTACCTTAAGGAGTGCCTACAGAAGCGCTTACTACCACTATTGAAGCAGCACGAGGGCTCGACCATCTTCTGGCCGGATCTCGCTTCGTGCCACTATTCAAAGGACGTGTTGGAGTGGTACGAAGCCAACGGGGTCACATTCGTGCCAAAGGAAATGAACCCGCCCAACGCGCCGGAGCTTTGCCCAATAGAGAAATATTGGGCGATTATGAAGCAGGCCCTCCGGAAGAACCCAAAAGTTGTCAAATCGGAGGCGGACTTCAAGAGAAAATGGTTTTCTGTTAAAAAAAAACTACAACCTGACGTTGTACAGAACCTTATGGACGGGGTAAAGAGGAAGGTACGAGCATACGGGCTTGGGCTCGAAGTATGAAAAATGGAAAATACCAAAAGTTGGTTAATAGTTTTTATTTTACTGTCTAAAAATTTCAAAAGGATCGGTCTACTGGGCGAATTTCTACAGCGTTTTTTCCGTGATGCAATTTGATGTGACACACCCTTTAATATACCTGATGGGAAAACCTATCAACAAATCCATCGATGCAATTTTGCAAAATATAAATCTGACAGTGAGAATTTGTATCTAAAATTCCGCTTGCATTAAACATATGACAATGATGAAACGAAGCACGTTATTATAAAAGGTAATAAAAGAAAAAGCATCCACATCCACAAACATATAAAAATGTGATCATATAAATAACGGCAATATATAGTACAAAACAACATTAAATTTGAATGTTGCAAGAGATAACCTTTTCTGCACTGGTAAATGCATTGTAAGAATCCGGTTCTCTCGTAACATGTAATAATTGATCTGTGAAATTCGATGCTTCCTAAGATGTTCTAGCGCTCATGGGACCACCACATTTCTGTTGACAAAATTTGTGCGTGACGGAAGGTAGTTGCTCCTGCAGTCGGCTTTGCCGAGAAATGTGTAGAAATATATCACCGGCCGGTTAGCAGTTTGACTAAGAACCAAAAGACTTCGCTGCATGTTTGTATGAATTGCTGCACAGCTGCATTTGGTTCACCGTTGTTAATCACAGCGGCAGCAATTCGACTGTTCTGATCACAAAGCGTTTTGCGTTGATCCTGCAGTTTTTTAAGGAGTGAAGCGTTCTGCATTATGAATTGGGTATGGAACTGAAGCTTACGTTGGAATGAATAGCGCGGCTGTTGGGTTGATCGTTGCTGTTGTTGCATTTGTGGTGGATCAGTTGCATTCTCAACGTTGTTTTTCATCAGGTTACCGGTCTGTTGGTTTTTCCTGAGAATTTGCATTTGACATTGTAAACGTAAACACCTAGTGACTGTCAACGATGTCGATAAAGTAGTAAACCAATAACTTGATCTAGTACGACTGTAAATTGAAAATACGACGAATGACTCGTACGAAAACAAGGATGGGATTTGCGTACGTATCCTATTCGTTCGAAAACTATGATAAGGGTGATTTTTTTTGGGGTCCGCGCGTTTTGCTCTCTAGCGATACACGCTCACAGGATAAAGACAAATCGGCAGACTCAGCCAAAGGGGCGAGTCCAACGAGACGAACGAATGAGCGTTAAAAGGCAGCGATGGCAAAAAAATACATTCATTACGATTTGTTCGCTCGTTGGATTCACATGCAGGCTAAGAAGGGTCCTTTTCAGAATCACAAAATTATCTTTAATCTAAAGAGTTTATTGTTTTGTTATCACTCGATATCCCCATTTTGTTCGGCTAAAGCTTCCTGTTTAGCGATTGCGTTTGCCACTCGCCACAGGTTTCACAGTTGGAAAATTTCTTCTCATCCAGCTTGTGACATGTTGTACAGTAAATTACATTTAACGCGACGTGCCGAAGTACCACTCAGTGTCGCATTGGAGGCTATTTTAACCTGTAATTGAACATTTGCGATGACAGTGGTACAGTGTCGACTTTCAATGTGGGGTCATAATTTGGACCCCGCACACTATGTTTACAAAAATGTCCAACTAAATATGTCGCATTATTGGTCCGTCAAATTAGCTAAATGTCGAGCTAAATGTGAATTACTGTACTTTCAATCTAGGAGCAATTTAAGAATTGATGAAAATTAAATAGTCGGGAAAGTCCCCAACCATCAATAAGCTCAGAACATCTGCCAAATTCACATACTCATCATATCCTGGCAAACAAATTATGAAAAAATCAATTTGTGTTTTATTATTATTTTGGATATTATTTTAGAATGCATTAAACTGTATTTCGTAAACTCTTTTATGGAAGGTTTAATGGCCCTGATAAGCGCCGTGTTGTATGGAATGGTTCCAATTTAGAAAACTTAGTACTCGTGGTTTTGAAAAAAAAAACGTTTCGAACGCCCTCGATGCCGCCTTGTTTTGGATTTTCCACCAAACAGATTGTATAAAGAACAAACTTTTTTCTTCTGCTACCTGCTGCCGTTTTGTGATTGCGTTTGCCACTCGCCACTCGCTGCAACTGTCTGTTGTTGTTTTGATGTCCACCGAACCGAATGTGTTCTGTTCTGAATGCGGTTTTCTTATCGTCGCGAGCAGCTTTGCCAACCAACTCGATCACTTCGGCGGCCGAAACTATATAACGCCGACTAGGTGGACTGGTGCACTGGTACTAACGCGCTCGGTCTAGCTACCCTTGCGGGGAACTCCAGACCAACACGGTTCGAGCAGGATTTTGCCTTTCCCTTCACTTTTCCTCCTTTGTCATATCCAACCATGGTTGCTTGTGTTGGTTTGTTGATGTGATGTGATGCGAAACGATGTGGTGTACGGTTTGGAATGACCGTTACGGCAGCGGAGCGGGGATTTTTAAGCTGACTGGCTGGCTCGAGAATTACGCATGTGTGAGACTGCGACCAATGTTTCGTTCATTTTTTTTCTTTTTCCTTCTCAATCGTGCTTCATTGTATTTCGCTGCTACTCTGGTTGCCCGTTTTGGTCGGTACGATTTGAGGAGCACAAAATGGACCAATCAAAAATGGGCACATAGTGCATTTGGACAATGCTTGATATTTCACAATTATTCATTTATTTATCTCAAGAAAAATGAAATATTATTCGTTATGATAGATGCGTAGATATATTTACTATCAATTGATGCAAACATCTTTGCGATCTATTGAGAAATGCTCGAGTTATAAGCGTTCCAAATCTTGCATTTTTTCCAACTTGTTCAGTGCCTAGATTTTCATTTCACCCCTCATATCTTCCGTTTAGACGTAGTCCTACGTCAAAATTGTCTTTTTTCTTATTTTAGAATATTGTTTAATGAAATGTATTAATTAATGTGGCGTGAAATATTTATTGAATTAATGCATAAGATCACTACCGGACTATTCTTGCTTGATTTTAGTCCTTTTTGTCACTGGATTGAACGGATTCACATATTATTCGATGATATATTCGTCGTTAAATCCATACGTGCAATAGGAAAATACAAATGTTTGACTTTCGCATAGTTATTCACTAAATACAGTGTTCACACATATACACACTTGTGAAAGAATTGCACTTGTAGAAGAATTGTAAACTGATATAAACTAATCGGTGGCTTATGGTTATTTGTTATAGTTGCAGTTTCGCGGATATTTTTTATAATAGACGAGCTGAACAATATCGACGAGGAAACAAGTCGCAGGAAGTTCCTAGAAATCCATTTATGTCATACCAAAAAAACACGCTTCTTCAAATAAATACCAATAAAGCCTAAAAAATACACAATTTTTATTTATTTACAATGATGTTACATCCCTTGAAGAGAATGGATCTGATTCATAACATTGTTCCTCCAATGCGGTCCATAACTGCAGTTCTCCAATTTTAGCCTGCACCGATTCTTGCCAAGTTCTGTTCCACCTGGTCCACCTCGCTCGCTGGCTTCCTCTCCTTTTTGTTTCTACCGAATTCGACTTTCTGGATGTTGGGTTCGCCGTAGAATTGCGCCAGTTCGTGGCTTATTCTCTTTCTCCATACTCCGACTGTCCATGACCAACAACCGGTCGAATTAGGGATTTGTACATGGTACACTTTGTACGAAGTCGGAGTTTGTTGGACCTTGATGATTTGCGATAATAGTCGCCCATAATAGGTGCGACTTCCATTAATTAAGCGTCTTTGAATTTCTTGGCTGTTGTTGTTGTCAGTTGTTATCTACGAGCCAGGGTAGTCAAATTCCTTGTCGCCGTCGATTACAACACTATGATACACCGTTTGTTGTTGCCTCAATCAGTCTTGTCAGCTTTCGGGGAAAGCTGTGTTCGCACATGATTCTCCATAGCTGTCGTCGGTCGATTGTGTCGTATGCGGCCTTGAAATCGACCACGTCCTTTCACTTCTCCGGTAGTTGTTCTGAGTCTCAGATCCTGACTATCAAACGGTGCATACACTCTACAAGTTTGCCCGGACCTCCCTTGAAGAGCTCTGCTACGAGGCCATCCTTACCAGCTGCTTTGTGGTTATTTAGCTGATTAGTGGTCTCCTTAACTTCACCCAACGTCTGGGGTGATACGTCGTCGTTGTTCACTGCACCGGTGTAGTCCGCCCCAACGCCGTCTTGGTCTCCTGTCTGTGCGTTGTTCAGGTGTTCATCGTAGTGCTGCCTCCACCTTTCGATCATCTCGCTTTCGTTCGTTAAGATGCTTCCTTCCTTGTTTCTGCACATTCTGCCCACGGCACAAAGCCTTTGTGCGAGGCGTTTAGTTTCTTGAAGAACTTCTGCGACTCTCGATCTTGATTTCCTCACACTCTTTCTCTTACAGGCGGCGCTTTTTTCCCGAAAGAGATGTGCATCCAATTCGTCTACCCTCGATAACGCAGGTAGTATATTGCAGCAATATTCGCCTCCTGCAGTCGTCGTAGGTGGTGCCGTGGTGAGCGCTGATGTCTTATGTTATTGACGACTGACAGTTTAGAACGCAGTTTGACCACCACCAGGTAGTGGTTTGATTCGATGTTAGCGCCACGATAGGTTCTGACGTCGATGATATCCGAGAAGTGCCGACCGTTGATCAAAACGTGATCAATTTGTGTTTCTGTTTGGTGTGGTTATCTCCAGGTGTAACGGTATTGGAGGCTGTGCTGGAAGAAGGTGCTACGTATGGCCTATTCTTGGAGGCAGAGAAGTTGATAAGTCTTAGGCCGTTTTCATTGGTTCTCTGATGGGCACTGAACCTACCAATTACCGGTCTGCTTCTCTTGGGCGACCTGAGCGTTCAAATCACCGTTGACGATTTTGATGTCGTATTTTGGGCAGCGATTGTATTTACGCTCTAGCTGCGCGTAGAATTCTTCCTTATCGTCATCGGTGTTAGCTAGATGGGGGCTCTAGACGTTAATAATGCTGATATTGAAGAGGTGGCCTCGCATCCTCAACCTGCTCACTCTTTCATTGATCGGCCACCAGCCAATCACCCGTTTCTGCATCTCCCCCATCTCGATGAAAGCTGTACCCAGCTCGTGTGTGTTGCCGCGATTGTGTTACATTTACCCGAAACCCACTCACCCTAAAGACAGTTACCCGATAGACATTCACCCGAATTCCACTCACCCGAATGTAACAAATACCCGAATGCGACAGCTACCCGAATGTAACATCTACCCGAGTTGACACTTACCCGAATGCGACATTTACCCGAATGCAACAATTACCCGAATGTAACAATTACCCGAATGTAACTTCTACCCGAATGCGAGACTTAGCTGTTACAGGCAAACCTGTTTTTGTGCGGTCCCTTTTCTCGTGATTCCTGGTTTGTGCGATTTCATTATGACATCGGGTCTTGAATCACACAAACTAATCGCACAAATAATAATATCGCACCTGAACAGTCACACAAAAGAGAAATCGCACAAAAACAGGTTTTCCTGTATTCGAATAATACGCTAATTTTATAATTAGGAAGTATTTGTATATTAAATTATGTTTTCTGATGAGTGATCATATTTGTCTTGTACGTTCATTTCCATCCAAAAAGTTCGTATTTTTCGTGGGTAGTGCAATTTGAGAAATAGCGACGTTGGATAAAATCCTTTTCAAAATAATAAAAAGTGATAGAATGCAGTTTTTATTACGTATTATGAAATTTATCTATTCAAATGGCTGACGCAGCCCGTTCACTTAAAAGAAAGTTGACAATGTTGGTACATACGTATTACGGCACTGAAGTGCAATTTTTAATGTAAATTTATTTTTTCGTAATAAAATTTATTCTGAGATCACTGTAATGGGGGCGAAGTCCCCACCTAACGAGGATGAGGAACCGAGGCGGCCTCATGCCGACAGGGTGATGCAATCTGAATTGGCCGCCGACCGTAATGAGCCAGATGAACGTATGCCGTCATAACTAAAGGATCGTCTCCTATGTTTCAAACAAACCGGGCAATCGGTGGAAAACTCGGCGGCTTGGTACCGCCTCGGTTCCTTATCCTCGTTAAATGAGGACTTCGCCCCCATTACGTTGACTTCAGAATAAATTTCAGCTCGAAATAATAAATTCATGATAAAAATTGTGCTGCGGTGATAAATAGGTAAGAACCATTTTTATATCAATTCTTTTCACATAGTCATGGCATTTATGCTTTATATTTTTTATGTTAACCTTTTCACTGTGGCCCAGTCTCGGAGAAATCCATCAGCAGGTACAGAGCGTTCGTCGTTGTCGGTCGTTGTGTTGCGTCAGACCAGTGACTAGTGAGTAGTACCCGGAGTTTTGATACCATTTTTAGGATTTAAAAATAATAATTGCAAATAAATTTCGGGTAAATGTCCATTCGGGTATTTGTCGCATTCGGGTAAATGTACCATATACAATTTTACCAATACACTATTGCTAAACGTTTTACAAGGCATGATCGGTCATTGATATGAAATCTTGCGAAGCAACCAACACTAAAGTTCCAATTTTTTACGTTCTTTGCTAGAATTAATCGCACCACTCACCTTACATGCAATACAAAAATGCCCCCGACTTACATATATTTGCAATTCTTCTTCTTCTTTTTTTTCTTTGTTCACGGAGACTTTAAATCTTTTAAAATTTCATTCTTTAAATTTTTTCATTCAGTTCTGTTCTGCTTCAATTAAATTGTTTTCTTGTGTTACTCAGTATGTCTCTTCAGTTCTGTCCAATATTATATCTAATTCTAGCGTCCTTTGTATGTTAGCAATCCAGTAGTAGATGATACAGATATAGATACAGAAATGGGGGCCTCATTGCAAGAGCAATGTGATTTTTCTTTCCTTTGAAAAAGATTAGTATGAGTGACCTTGGTGTGGTCGATTCAAAAACGGGTGAGAAGCTATCTTTCCTTACTGTTATTTTTGTCATGTCACAGAAGAATGGTGTTTTTATTTTTCGAAGAAAAGATGTTCTACTGTTTCTTCAGGCTATGCCCCAACTTTGGCGAATCTGCTGTTTTACCCAAAGTTTAGCATCAGAGCAAGTAATGGGCATATTAGGGGGTTATAGGGCAGAATTTCCAGGAATTCTGGTATGACCGGGGACCTAGCAGAGGGTGATATCTTGTAGGATTTGTAGAACTTGTTGTGGATTCGATGACCCCTCCAAAGCGTGAGATGAAGTGTCAAGCGACAGCATTGCCAACCCCAACTTATCGCATTGGGCTTGCAACAAACAATCTTTGTGATTCTGGCGATGGCTACTACGACATCGAGCATATTGTCTGGTCGTGTATCCGGTTCCATGCTGCTCGCTCTCAGCTCTCTAGAGCAATGAGAGCACAAGGCAGACAATTGGATATCCCCGTCCGGGATATCTTAGGTAGCCGTGATCCTGATCTTCTGCTTCATCTATACATGTTCCTCAGAAACGCCGATGCCAACGTTTAATGATGTTTCCTTCGTTGTGTCCCTGTTTCATATCCCTCCTATCCGATCTATAAACTTTTACTTAGTCGCGGCAATACATACACACTCTCTTTACAGATACACGGGCCGAAGGTTGTGCAGTCCACTGATCATTCAACAAGAGCCAAAGGTTGTACCGCTCATGACAACTCTACACGAGCTGATGATTGTGCCGGTTTGTGACCATTCTATTATGGATTCCTCGAGTCGAGAAGACGCAACACGCTAGATATGGAGGAAAGCGTTGCTGATTAATGGTCAGCTGCATCCCAATAGGAAGTTTCCCGTGTCGGGACACGTACAGAGCATTGGAGACAGCAACATTACGAAAACAATTGTAATACTAACCTCGAGCCAACCGCGAGTAATCGGTTACATATTAACAACATAGATAATAAGAAAAGCATTGCCAACGATGACGAACACAACACAGCATCAAAACGAAAATTGAGTGAACGAAAGCAGAACAAATTATTATACGCTACGTGAAATTTATTGAAATCTTTTATCTACGAAATACACATATTGTAAGTACCTACAGTTTATCGCAAAATTGAGTGTGCAAATGCTACTTGACGATACTTTCCATTTATTTGGTGTGAAATATTTTGAATAACGGGTGTTAAATAAAAAATGAGATATTTTTCAATACCTTTCAGTAACTCAAATAAAGAGCGTAAATTTTTCTTTCTCCAAGAAAATTGCTCTTTGGGCTCCCTAGAAACAGTAGGCGTGTTTGGTTTTGCTAGTTTGAATTTAGTCAAAGCAAAGATGGCGTCGAAACAGCACGTGCTCCGCGAACGCATTGTACGGTTCTACGAAACGCATTTCCAGCAAGGAAAAAAGTTCATGGTGGCACATTTTAAGGAAGAAAATGTACCTGTCAGTACGGTATATCGTATCCTGGGTTCCCTGAACGTAGAGCGGAAGGTCGGAAGTGGTCGTCCGGTGACGATAATGACGAAGCAGAGGAAGACATCGTTAAAGAAGCTGTTTGACAACAAGGACGCAACCAGCCTGCGTGACGGCGGTCGGAAATATGGCTGCTCCCACGTATTGATCCATCGGACCTAAGATGGAAGGAATCGTCTGCGGGAAGAAGACGAGGTCGCCGGAGTACACGGAGGAGCAGATTGAGACGGTTAAACAGTGTCACACACAGTGTTGGTGAATGACCAAAAAATAACGCGGGACGTCTTTCGTTCTGGACGACGAAAGCTATTTTCCGCTGTCCAAAACGCATATTCCAGGAAATGATAATTACTACTCCAGCGACAAGTCATCCACACCGCCTGAAGTGAAATACTAGTTCAAGCACAAGTTTGAAAAAAAGGTTATGTTGTACATCGCCATTTCCGACTGGGGCATTTTAAAGCCTTGGTTTAAACCGAGCGGTCTGGCAATCAACCAACAAATCTATCGAGAAGAGTGCCTCGATAAAATCCTGCTGCCGTTCTTGAACGAGCATCACGCGGATGGGAAGTACGTCTTCTGGCCGGACAAGGCGTCTTCCCATTACGCCAAGAAGACGCTGGCGTATTTTGAGGAGAAAAAGATACCGTTCGTGCCGAAAGATCGTAACCCAACAAACTTGCCCCAGTGCCGCCCAATAGAGGATTTCTTTGGCTCACTCAGTGCCCTCGTGTATAAAAACAATTGGAGGGCCAAGGACACGAAGCAACTGACTACAAGAATCCGGAATTGTATCCGGAAAATGGACGTAAGTGCCGTACAACGTTCTTGTGAGAGCATCGCGACAAAGTTGCGTCGAACAGCAGACCACGGCCCTTACTCAAACATTCACTGACATTTTTCTGAAGAAAATACATTATGTTATTAATAAAAAATACTGAAATCGATGAAAAAAAAACATTTTTTTTATATGTGATTGAAAAAATTCTCATATTTTATTTAACACCCGTTACATTGATTCTTTTGATGCATATTTATTACTCACACATTGACCTAGCTGTACGTGCAATAAAATTCCGAGAAAAGTTTTCTGCTAATTGTTTATTCCTAAAAATTGAAAGCAATCTCTATTCTAGGCATCGCAAAATTGAGTGTACACCATAAATTTCTCCGAACAAATTAGTCTTGTAAGTAAGTATCTTTGCGAATTAGCGTACTTTTTTCATCAGTGTTTGGTGTCAACACTTAACTATTGCTTGGGCAGTGTTGGTTTTTATTTTTTATTGATGTTTGCATTTTTTTTATCAAAATGGCAAGTTAGAGGAAATAAATAGATATTGTTACACGTACAATGATAATAAATATGAACTGTCGTGGAAATACATTGCAGTAAATAGCAGATACAGTCGGAAGAACTCACGTTTCAGCAAATAAAATCATAAACAAGTGGAAATACGAAGGAACCATGGAAAATCTCCCGAGTAGAAGACACAAACGTATAATATAAAAATCCAGGGTACAAAGCAGAATAAAATCCAGGGGACAAAGCGGAACTCAAAACGACGATTACGGAAATGTGGGAGGCACTTCCGTCGACAGTGTTCAGAAATCTCTACACGGCGTTTGTTAACATTTCTGAATTGATTTTAATTTTCTTTTTAAGGAAAAATTAAACTGTACACTCAATTCTGCCACGTCTTAGACGAAGATTTTTTGTTTGTATATGAAATATGAAGTAGAAATATGACAATTTTAATTTTTTTCTTATCACTACATGAAATTAAAATGGATCAATTTTACGATGAATTATTCACTTTTTAATCCCGAAAAACTCAAAAATCAAAGTAAAGCCGCATGAGGTGTATACTTAATTTTTCGATAGACTGTACATCGAAATGAGAAAAGGTTTAGTAAAAGTTGAATTGAGGCTAACAAAATAATTATATATTTAGGCTGATTATCGAATTATTTCGCTGGGAACAGATCCTCTTGGGGAGTGTGAGGTTACGAACAAATGTAAGAAGCCTTCCATTGTAAAATTTATTAAATTTAATAATAACAAGCTCTTTAGCTTTCAGCGACTCGTTAACAAATATCCGGCTGATTATTCGCCAGTAAGCGCTCGAAAGACGTCCGAAAACTCCGCAACATTCATAGTAAATGCACTGATGGCTGATGGCTGGTTCAATGGTTTTTAGATGTTTAGCGCCACCTCGGCCAAAGATGCAGAGGAGGATTTTTGGAATTAACCATGCATTTACTATCCGTAATAGAGACTTCCTATATCCGGAAGCTAGCTTACCAGAAATTGCCTTTAATAGATTAATTCTATTGCGGGCATCTTTTTTGACTGCATGAGCATGTGATATGAAACTAAGTTTCTTGTCAAAGGTTACTCCAAATATTTTGAGAGTTTTGACTGAGAGGATTAGGGTTTCGAAAATTTTGTGGTTGGAAGCTTTGAAGTGAGCTTTGGGATTACATATATGAAGAAGTTTATAGAAAATATTTTGAAAACAATATTTTGGGCCCAGTTTAGAACGGAATAAATTGCTTTCTGAAGTCTTTACTTTGTTGATAACTGAAACTAGCACAATGTCATCTGTATAAGCAAGGAATTTTGCATTGTTAGGATTTTTTTGCAAAAATAATCATTTTGCCTAATAAAGAAGAGGAGAGTTGGTGATATAACTGAGCCTTGGGGAATTCCACTTTTTTGGACTTTAACACGTTCCCGCCGCGCTATAACTCCATCGCGCCATCTGACGGTTGCGCTCTTTCGGACGGAAACTATTCCAGGTAGTATTTGCCGAGTGGACGTTTTTTCTGAATAATTAACTTTAGTTTATTCAAATATGATCTTGCAGAAGGCATTTCCTCCAGTGGCATTCGTTTATTGTTACATGCTACAAATCATGACACAATGACAAAATAACGATGAGGCAGTCTAGTGCAAGCCACTGGTGGTACACGCCGGCGGGAACGTGTTAACGAAGATTTGGTATTGTTGACTATTGTTCTGAAGGTTTTATTTTCTAGAAAACTGTATACATTGAAGCCTAGTCGACCACAAATCCCTCAGTGGTTTCGAAGTCCGTGTCAGGGAACAACAATTCGGTGAAAAAAAAATCTCGCCTAACTTGCATGTATTTGCAATGCCGATTTCCCCGGGCACCTTGGTTTTGATTTCGATTGCGAATCGACCAATCAGTACGCGTGATTTTTACCGGGATAATGCTTGATATATTTCTATTGTTCGATAGTTAGTTTCATAAAGTATTATATTCTATTCAATTAAAAAAACATATTATGAACCTGAATCGATTGATGCAAAAATCTAATAAATTCACCAAGAAATTACTGTGCAATAATTGTAAGTGCAGCAGATAGCTTGTATCTTCAAATTCGACCAATTAGAACGCTATAATTCCTTATGGATAGCGGTAGAGATTTTTCAATTGTTAGATAGTTTGTTTCATGAAATATATTATTTCATTCTATTTAAAAAAACTATCGAGTGCCGAAATCGCATGACGCAAAAATCTTATCAATCCATCATGAAATGACTGAGCAATAAGCGTTTGAAATTGGACATTTTTCACGATGCTACCATTTTTCGTTTTTCAATATGTTCCCGAAAGACGTAATCTTGCGTCGAAAAGATATGTCGAATATAACCATTTGCAGTTGTAAAAATATATATCGTAGAGTTGAGACTTTTTTATCTAACCACTTCTTCTTCTTCAACGTTCCTAGAGGAACTTCGCCGTCTCAACGTAGTATTACTTGCATCATTTTTATTAGTACTTAGTTGAGATTTCTATGCCAAATAACACGCCTTGAATGCATTCTGAGTGGCAAGCTCTAGAATACGCGTGATCACAGTGCAAGTCGGAGGAAATTTCTTTGACGAAAAATTCCCCCGACCAGAACGGGAATCGAACCCGAACACCCGGCATGTTAGTTATGACGCTAACCACTCGGCCACGGGAGCACTTTTATCTAACCACTCGTACGTCAAAACCTCCAACACATTAAAAATGTTGAGTTTTGCTGAAATGTCCATAGATTTATTCAGGGTGGATCTTTTTTGTGTCAGTCACTGTAGATTGTCCATTATGAAAATAGTTTCATATATTGTTCGGTACAATACTTCAGGCAGCCATTGACAGATGGTGCTGACAGAATTGCTTTGAAATTTTATTCAGATCAAAAAGTGAAAAAGAATTATGGAACCATTATTGATCAAGAGTCTTTTGAATTATCAAAAATATGCACATAAAAGTTCAGTGAGAGTAATATCCACGTTTCCCGGTTCTTGGGGGTATTTGTTATGCATTTTGATCTCCATACCTTTTGATTCGTTTATGCTTCATATTCACCTTCTCTTGTGGTGGTTTCCAGGTATAACCAACAGAAAACAGCGTCAGTTAGTTGCGTGCTTGCCATCGTCGGGTTAACGTCGTGTCCAATTTTAGTTTTTTTTCCCGTGATGTAGTTTTGTTTGAATGTTTTTGAGGAGGCAGCGTTTTTTGTACCATGAGAAATTAAGACGAGTAAGCAGTGACTCGATATGTTCGTGAATTTTAAGTAGATGGATATGCAGCTGTTCAATTTATAGAAAATATCTCGAAAAATAATCGATGATCCTGAAGCAGGTGTGTCCGCCCGCTTACTGTCTCGTATAATTATATATGTCGGTTTGAACACAAAAGTGCGCCCTGTTGGGTATGGTAATTGAAACGACATTTGATTTAAGTCGCGTGTGTTGCAGCAGCCTAATATGGAACTGGCCTGACTTTGGCCAAATTCTTTCTATTCCTCAAATTCAATTCGACGTATTGGTGTGAATGTACAATAAAATCGAGGTGGTTCCAGCTAGTGTGTAATTACGCTCGGTCGTTCGGTAAAATATTACTGTTTCATTAATAATAACTTCGAGTGAATGTTTCAAAGCTGTACCAGTGACCAAGAGGGTCTGACAGTGCATCAGCTTAAGCTCACTCTGGATACGATATGGGATATCATCAAGCCAACAGGGTCTAGTTTGGGGAGAAATGTGACCTACCGTCCTTGTTTGAATACAAGCGAAGCCTGTTATTTAGCATCGAGTGGAACAAATGGTCAATTAAAGACGATGTAGTTATACTGTGGAAAAGAAAGTCCGCTACAAAATGTAGTTATCTTACGTTAAAAGGTACTTATTTTAAAAATAGAGATGACATACAATATAATTTGGTAATTCCAAATTATGGCAGTAAATGTGGTTAAAATGGTCCATTCGTTTTATTACGATAAAAATCATTGCAAATTTATATTTACCTAAAACCTTGATATTGAGTTTAATTATACAGTCATTCCATGCCAAACCGATATAGTGGTTCTCAGATTTTCGTGAAATGTGGTAGACTTGCTCTTGATCGCAAACAATTAAACCCGTTTTTTATTTTTTCGTTAGGGTGACCATTTCCGTTTTAGGGTGGTCCGAAAAATCACTTTTTTTTCACTTTTTTCCTAAAATGACTTTGGACCGATTCTAATAATCGACATATTAAATTAAAGTAAATATTGTCCTTGTCTTTTGAGGAAAAATAATTCTAATATTCAGATATAAAAAAAAACAGATACAATCAATAATCACGAAAACAAAATTATTTTTTTTCGCAAATGTTATGGAATAGCTGTATATGGATATATTCATTATAAAATGGTACGAAACCGATATAAAGGTATCAAATCGATTTTTGTGAATACATAAAAAATAGTTCTTATTTTGATCATACATATACATTGTGGTCTACATTTTGAATACGCCCTTTTAAAAAATATGTCGACATTAAAAATTCATTCCATTAAAAATGGTCATATCATATGATCATGAAAATTGTGGTAGTTTCCAGCATAAGCAACAATTTTCAAAAGAATCGGAGAGGGTTGGGTCAGCGGCCGTCTGATTTAGCGCGGAATTGCTCTATGTCCAAAACCGTTTTTCAAATACAGGGTCTTATTAATACTTAGTTGAGATTTCTTAAGCCAAATAACACGCCTTGATCAGCTCCGAAATCAATTCATTACAGAGCTTTTTTATAATCACTAGAACTGATATGTCTTGATTCATATAATGTTGATCATGTCGAATTATCAGTCGGTAGAGTATAGCAGTTTTCGATAACAACACAGTTTTCTCCCCGTTTTATATCCCAAATATTTTTAAAACCTTTCGAATGGAATGTTTTCATGATTAACTATATTATATTAGGCTGTCAAAAAAGTCCTGCGGTATTTCCGCGAGGTGTCGTTGTAAGCGCGTAGTTCTAGTTGTATTCATTGTATCGAGTCATACTATAGCTTGTTGGAAAGGTATTACAATATAGTCCTTGACAGTGTTTTGTTTGGTTAAGTCGTTCGTGAGTTATAGTGTCGCAAATATGGAGCAAAATAAAGAGAAAATCCGACATATTTTACAGTACTACTATGACAAAGGCAAGAATGCATCTCAAGCTGCCAATAAAATTTGTGCAGTTTATGGACCCGATACAGTTTCCATTTCCTGCGCACAACGATGGTTTCAACGTTTTCGTTCTGGTGTAAAGGTCGTCGAAGATGCGCCACGCTCCGGAAGGCCTGTCGTCGAAAATTGCGACAAAATCGCTGAATTAGCCGAGAAAGGCCGGCATAGTAGCAGCCGTAGCATCGGCCAAGAGCTGGGGATAAGTCATCAAACCGTTATTAACCATTTGAAGAAGCTTGGATTCACAAAGAAGCTCGATGTATGGGTGCCACACACGTTGACGCAAAAAAACATCTTTGACCGTATCGACGCATGTGAATCGCTGCTGAATCGCAACAAAATCGACCCGTTTCTGAAGCGGAAGGTGACTGACGATGAAAAGTGGGTCACTTACGACAACGTGAAGCGCAAACGGTCGTGGTCGAAGCCCGCTGAAGCGGCTCAGACGGTGGCCAAGCCCTCATTAACGGCCAGGAAGGTTCTGCTGTGTGTTTGGTGGGATTGTCAAGGAATAATCTATTATGAGCTGCTTCCCTATGGCCAAACGCTCAATTCGGACCTGTACTGCCAACAACTAGACAGCTTGAAGGTAGCACTCATGAAGAAGAGGCCATCTTTGATAAACAGAGGCCGCATTGTCTTCCATCAGGACAACGCCAGGCCACACACTTCTTTGGTGACGCGCCAGAAGCTCCGGGAGCTCGGATGGGAGGTTCTTTTGCATCCGCCGTATAGTCCGGACCTTGCACCAAGTGACTACCACCTGTTTTTGTCCATGGCGAACGAGCTAGGTAGTCAGAAGTTAGCCACAATAGAGGCCTGTGAAAATTGGGTATCCGAATTTTTGCCAATAAGGAAGCGAACTTCTATAACGGGGGTATTATGAAGTTGGTATCTCGCTGGGAACAAGTCATCGAACAAAACGGCGCATTTTTGACTTAAAACAGATGATTGTAACTAATTTTATGAACAAATGAAAATTCAAAAAAAAAATACCGCAGGAATTTTTGACAGCCTAATATTAATCGAATAATTTCATTCGATACCCATATGCGGGAGTTGCATGACAAAGGAATTGGCCATTTTGGAGTTGGATTTATCATGAATAACTGTGCTCTACAAGTCAAGCACTTCCATTTGATACCCATATTGATGGGCGCGGAATTGCTCTATGCCCAAAACAGTTTTTCAAATACAGGGTCTTTCAGTTTAAATGCCCACGCAAAAAAAAAGAATAGCTCCTCATTTTTTTTTTTCGCTTCGTCGATGGTAACACTACATTCCCCACGTCGGGACGATACTATTCGGCTACTCGTTCAATCTGATTGGATGGTTTTTAGTGTCAAGATGTACAATTTACAAGAACGTGTATTTTTAGTGAAATCGTATTACTCGAGCAACCGAAGCCATAATGAAACTTTGTCCTCTTATGGTAAGAATTTCAACATTTCTCGTCGTCGATTACTTCCTCTGGGGATACGTGAAGGACCGTTGCTATGTTAATAAGTCACAAAATTTGGAGGAACTTAAAAAAGAAATAACCCGGATTTTCAACAGCATCGAAGTCGTAATGTTAGAATTGTGCGTGATGAATTTTGTTCACGGCAGTGTGCTCCGCCGGAGTGCTAACGCTGAACGCGTTAATGTGATCGATGTGCAGTATGACCCTGATGTCGTCTAAAGACGACGCTGGTACACACAGCTCATCGCGCGGATGTTGCCTATAGACGATGCTCGTAACGAAAGGGTTAAATAACGTTATCGAAAAAAAGGGTGGTCACCAAGTATGGAAAAGTTCTTCTGGGGGTATCTGCTTGAAATAATCATGGTGAAGAGAATGCAGCAAACAATCATGAGATTGCACGATGCATCATTTTTCACTCTCCGACCATCTTCATTCGGGACTGAAAGTGAACATAACAAAACAAAGAGTGGAAAACAACCTTCGATGCATGAGTACTCCTTTGGAAGGATCACACGAACAAAATAACTAGTGAGTCAAAATAGACTCAATCTGCGTGTATGTATGATTTTATTTTCCCTTCTACTCTCTTCCTTGTCAGCATTTAAATGCATTTGTTATCGGCAATGCACATGAATATACCTTCCCGCTCACCAATAACTTGCGTTATCATGGTCTATTGCGTTGGCTTAGATCGTTTCATACTACACCCAAAATTGATTTTTAGCTCATGTTTTGTCATCCCGATTTATGACATTAAATGAGACATAACATAACAGAAAATGTCATGACTCACAAATACTGGTATAATATATGGTACAGCAATATAAGATTAATACGAGCGAGCGAAACAAAAGACCAATAAGCTTTCCGCATACTTCGCCACATACACGGCCCAGACCGAGATAGATATTGTTTTCTTCATGCGCTCCTTTTTTATTCTTAGAAAACACTTTCCAACTTCATTATATAATCAGGTGAAATATTATCACGTATTTGCTGAACAACTGCTGAAACATCATTAGCCATGTGGGTAGCGTGGTCGTGTAAAACAGCTTTGTATTCCAGCCGGCCTTGGTTCGATCCCTATTGACGTCGTATGGCCTTTTTTTTTTGACACAATCCCAAATGGAATGAGAAAAGAAAACAGAAAGAGATGTCTGCACGCATACATACAAACCATTTTTAAGCTTTTAAAACAGCTCATTATTCCCGCATTTGACTCTCCAGCTCACAAAATGGCATCATTTCTGCCAAAGATGAAATGTTTTCTGCTAAAGCTATTTTGAGTGTAGAAACAAAAAAATTTCATTGCAACAGTACACAGAAAACAACACGATTTGAACTATCTATCTATATTTTACTGCCGCGCTCGAGGCTTCAATGATTGCTATTTGAGTGAAGAACAAAAGTGAAGAACAAGCAAAAGTTTTTTTTTCACAAAAACTAACGTCAGTATTCGAGACAGAATTTTTCCGTTCAACTCGAGAATGAACTTTGCGAAAATGATCAAAATGATGTAAAGTGATCACTTACTGGGGACAAAGTGGTCACTCGCACATATCAAGCTAAATAGGATAGATTAATGCGTTTTATTGATGATTTCAAATTATTCCTTCCTGTGAATTTCACTGTAAACGCCGAGTTTCTTCAACAACAGTTGGATATTTTCGCCGAATGGTGTTTAAATAACAGAATGAGTCTAAATCCATCGAAGTGTTCTGTAAAATCGTTTTCCCTCAAGCGCTCTACAATAATTTTCGATTATTAGCTGCATGGTGTAATATTGGAACGTGTCAACACCATCAAAGACCTTGGCGTCATGTTGGACTCCAAGCTGACATTTCGTGCCCATATTTCCTACATCACGTCTAAAGCATCCAAATCGCTTGACTTTATTTTCCGCGTTTCAAAGCAATTTAAAGATGTACATCGCATTAAGGCACTCTACTGCACACTGGCACGGTCAATTCTTTAGTACGCTTGTGTAGTATGGTCACCATACTACCAAAATAGCATTCAGCGAATTGAATCATTTCAACGAAAATTTGTCCGATTCGCCTTGCGCAATTTGCCGTGGAATGATCCTCTCAATCTTCCCAGCTATGAGGACCGATGTAGACTGATTGGGCTGGACTTATTACGCTCTCGAAGAGGTGTTGCCAAGGCCCTATTTACGTCAGATTTGATTTCATCAAAAATTGATTGTCCTGAACTTCTTCGGTTAATAAATTTCAACATTAGCCGACGTTATTTGCGTACCAATAATTTCTTGTTCCTCCCATAATCACGCACTAATTACGGTTATAATGAACCCGTTTCTAGTATGTGTCGTGTATTTAATCGATGTAGTTCCTGTTTCGATTGTCATCTTTCTCGTTCGTCCCTTGAAGCGATGTACTCTGTAGTCCTCACATAGATTTAGTTTACAAACAAGTTAGTTTTAAAAAGTATTTGTTGGTTAGTAGTAAGGTTCGATCGTTAGGGCACTCATGTAAAGCCTGTTGACATTTTGTGGATAAATGTAAATGTAAATGTAAAGAAACAATCGAACAGATAGTGGCTCTTCATCTCCAATCTTTCCCAAGATTCCCGGATCCCTCGCCATCATTGTATGGACAACATTCAGGTCCATTTTTTTGGCACGGGATTTGAGTTGTTGTGCTGTGGTGGCTCTCCAACCATTTTCGTACACCAACTGGGCCAGTATGGGCCAATACGACTCGATAGACCGTGCTTGGAGTGTGTTTAGGATATTGTATGTTATGGACGGTCGACCAATCCAGAGTGGCCTTTTGCGTAATGGCACGAAGCTAGCCTGCCAGAACATAATATCTTCATCCTTATGGTGTACAAAAATAACCATTTTAGGAGAAACAGTTCTTTGTGCAGTCACTTCCGATTTCGGATACTGTAAAAAGTCGCGCTCTCAGAGATAACTCCTTCAATGTTAACAAAAAAAAGCACACTTAATTCAAAAATGTCGAACGAATTTTTTTTAATTTCATTGAAAGAAAAATATTTTTAAAATTAAATTTCATTTTTCTCAAAAATATGTTTTTTTAAAATTCCCTTACAATTTCCAACCAGTCACCCATACATCGGAAGATGGGCACTTCTACAGGAAAAAAGTTTTTCCAACAACAAATTTTCATGTTTTTTTAGTTACTATTGAACTCGTAGCGTTTTCTGATGTATTAACTCTCGCGATTTACATGTTATGCTAACTTTTTTCTATTTAGTAACATGTCAAGTACATATCAAACGCGAGAATTTACACACAAAAATGTTATGAGTAAAACATTACTTTTTCAGGAGTCTCCATAAAAAATGCCATGTATTCTAGAAACTATAAAAAATAGAAAGTTGATGTCTTCGACAATAGTTCATGTTTTATAAGATCTAAAACTTCGTCAAATACGCTATATCATTATTTGACTTTAAACAAAAAATAGGCATTGATGGAGACCGTATATCAGCGATTACGATTTTTTTCGAATGTTGTTTCCCAAGACGTAAATAGTCAGCGGCATAGACAAGAGTCTTCACACTGTTCCACAAAAAATAATCCAACCTTAAATGCCAGTTCACGGGTCCATTCTCAATTGTGGTATAACTATATCGGTGATCATGGTCCTGCAGCGGTAACCATCAAAATGGTTCCACCGGCCTGCGGACACCAATATCACTTAGTTGTATGACTATAAGATATGACAGAATGCGTTCATATCAAACGAAGTGTGCTACAGAAAGAATAATTTTTGTTGAGGTTACTCTGGTCTGGCTTTCTTCAGCCGACGAACTGAATTTCCACGATTTCAACATTATTCGCCTCGATCGAAATGACTCGTTTGGTGGCGTACTATTGGGGATCAAAAAATGCCACTCCTTCTATAGAGTCACTCTCCCATCGATGACAGGCATTGAAGTTGTCGCTTGCCAGACACAAATTAATGGCAAAGACCTCTGCATTGCCTCGATATATATTCCTCCAAGAACTATGGTTGGCCGCCATCAGTTTTTTGATATCATCGAGGCACTGCCGGAGCCGCGGCTAATCTTAGGTGACCTCAACTCCCATGGAACAGCATGGGGTTCGATCTACGATGACAACCGTGCCACTTTGATTTATGATCTGTGTGACAACTTCAAATTGACAGTTTTGAATACTGGGGAAGCAACTAGAATAGCCAACCCTCCTGCACGGGCAAGCATGCTAGACATATCACTTTGCTCTTCTTCGTTATCCCTGGATTGCACGTGGAAGGTAATCCAAGATCCCCACGGTAGTGACCACCTGCCAATAATTTTATCGATCGCCAATGAATCAGGTTCTCGTGAGTCAGTCGATATTGCGTATGACCTCACGAAAAATATTGACTGGAGAAAATTTGCAGAAATAATATCTGAAGCACTTGTTTCAATGCATGAACTTCCTCCACTCGAAAAGTATAATTTTATATCGAGTTTGATTTACGAAAGCGCACTTCAAGCTCAAAAGAAACGTGTTCCTGCTACCACTTTACGACGTCGTCCTCCATCACTTTGGTGGGACAAGGAGTGTTCAAAGGTCTACCTTTAAAAATCATTCGCTTTCAAAAAATTCCGGAAAACTGGACTAGTGGAATGGTTTCGATAGCACCAAGCTCTAGAAGCCAAACTAAAAGGTCTGATTAAAGCAAAAAAGCGTGGATATTGGCGAAAGTTCGTCAATGGTTTGTCAAGGGAGACCGCTATGAGCACTCTTTGGAATACGGCTAGAAGAATGCGTGGCTGGAACCATACAAATGAAAGTGAGGAATACTCTGACCGTTGGATTTTCAAATTTGCAAGAAAGGTTTGTCCCGATTCCGTTCCTGCACAAAGCGTCGTACGCGACATTCCGCTCCAATGCGACTATGAGAATTTTTCGATGGTGGAATTCTCAATTGCCCTCCTCTCATGTAACAATTCAGCTCCGGGGTCGGACAAGATTAAATTCAACTTGTTGAAGAATCTTCCCGACTTGGCAAAACAGCGTTTGCTGAACTTGTTTAACAAGTTTCTGGAGCTGAATATTGTCCCGCATGACTGGAGACAAGTGAGAGTGATAGCCATACGGAAACCCAACAAGCCGGCTTGCGATCACAACTCGTATAGGCCGATTGCAATGTTATCCTGTATTCGTAAATTGTTAGAGAAAATGATTCTACTTCGTTTGGACAAGTGGGTTGAAGCGAACAATTTGCTGTCAAATACGCAGTTTGGCTTCCGCCGAGGTAAAGGGACACATGATTGTCTCGCGCTGCTATCTTCTGAAATCCAAATCGCATTTGCTCGCAAAGAACAAATGGCTTCCGTTTTTCTCGATATCAAAGGGGCATTTGATTCAGTTTCCATGGAAATTCTCTCAGAGAAACTTCATAATCGTGGACTTTCACCAATTCTGAATAATTTCCTGTACAATTTACTGTCAGAAAAGCACATGTTTTTCAATCATGGCAGCTTGAAATCTTCTCGATACAGTTTTATGGGCCTACCACAAGGCTCCTGCCTAAGCCCCCTCTTGTACAGTTTTTACGTCAATGATATAGATGATTGTCTAACTAGAGACTGCACGCTGAGACAACTTGCAGACGATGGAGTTATTTCCATCACGGGTACTAATCCCGCCGTTCTGCAAAAATCTTTGCAAGATACCCTGAACAATCTGTTCACGTGGGCTCTCAAGCTGGGTATCGAATTCTCTACGGAGAAAACTAAATGGTCGTTTTTTCTAGGAAGCATGAACCCGCCCAATTCCAGCTTCACCTATCCTGCAAAACGATCAAGCACTCGATGTTTTTCAAATACCTTGGAGTATATTTTGACTCTAAATGTACCTGGGGAATACACATTGCGTATTTGAAACAGAAATGCCAGCAAAGAATCAATTTTCTCCAAACCAATAACCGGAACATGGTGGGGTGCCCATCCAGGAGACCTCATTCAGTTATACAAAACAACGATATTATCAGTGTTAGAATATGGCAGTTTTTGCTTCCGATCAGCTGCCAGGATTCATATTCTCAAGCTGGAGAGATATATCGTTGCAATATCGTTGCTTGCGTATAGCAATGGGGTGTTTGCATTCGACACATACGATGAGTCTCGAAGTTTTGGCAGGAGTACCCCCGCTTACTCTTCGGTTCACATAATTATCCTACAGATTTCTCATCCGTTGCAAGATCATGAATCCATTGGTGATTGATAACTTCGAAAATCTACTCCAACTGATTCCTCAGTCAAGTTTTATGTCTTTATACCATGAGTACCTTACCCACGACGTGCACCCTTCACCAGGCATCTCCAACCAAGTTTGCTTCCCATACTTTTGCAATTCCTCTGTCATTTTTGATCTGTCCATGCGACAAAAAATCCATGGAATCCCAGATCATCTACGCTCAGATTCTATTCCGCCGATATTTTCGGCAGAATATGGGGGCATAGTTAGATCTGATAAAATGTTCTTTACTGACGGTTCATTCATAAACGGGTCCACTGGCTTTGGCATCTTCAATGAAAATTCCAGTGCCTCTTTCAAACTCAAAGATCCTTGTTCCGTGTATGTTGCTGAACTGGGTGCGATATACTACGCACTGGGGATCATTGAAACATTGCCCATCGACCACTATTTTATTTTTTCAGACAGTCTCAGCTCAATAGAGGCAATCCGCTCAATGAAGGTTGATAAACGCTCATCTTATTTCCTAACAAGAATAAGACAACTATTGAGTGTTTTGGTCGAAAAATTATTCAAGATTACCTTAGCATGGATTCCCTCTCATTGTTCGATTCCGGGGAATGAGAAAGCGGACTCGCTAGCTAAGGTGGGCGCTTTAGAAGGCACTCTTTTTGAAAGGCAAATTGCTTATAATGAATTTTTTTACATTCCTCGTCAGTACACGCTCGTAAGTTGGCAACGCATGTGGAGTGGAGATGAGTTCGGTCGTTGGTTACACACGATTATCCCTAAGGTCTCGACGAGGGCATGGTTCAAGGGATTGAATGTAGGTCGTGATTTCATTCGCGTGATATCTCGGCTTATGTCCAATCACTACAACCTAAACGGGCATCTCTATCGCATTGGGCTCGCAGCAAACAATCTTTGTGATTGTGGCGATGGCTACCACGACATCGAGCATGTTGTCTGGTCGTGTATCCGGTTCCATACTGCTCGCTCTCAGCTCTCTAGAGCACTGAGAGCACAAGGCAGACAATCGGAGATCCCCGTCCGGGATATCTTAGGTAGCCGTGATCTTGATCTTCTGCTTCATCTATACCTGTTCCTCAGAAACGCCGATGTCAACGTTTAATGATGCTTCCTTCGTTGTGTCCCCGTTTCATATCCCTCCTATCCAATCGATAAACTTTTACTTAGTCGCGGCAATACATACACACACTCTTTACAGACACACGGGCCAAAGGTTGTGCAGTCCACTGATGATTCAACAAGAGCCAAAGGTTGTACCGCTCATGACAACTCTACACGAACTGATGATTGCGCCGGCTAGTGACCATTCTATCCTGGATTCCTCGAGTCGAGAAAGACGCACCACGCTAGATATGAGGTACAGACTAGGGGGGCGTTGCTGATTAATGGTCAGCTGCATCCCAATAGGAAGTATCCCGTGTCGGGCACACGTACAGAGCATTGGAGACAGCAACATCCCAATTACGAAAACACTTGTAATACTAACCTCGAGCCAACCGCGAGGTTAGTATTACAACCGCGGTTACATATTACTAACATAGATAATAAGAAAAATTGTATTGAACTCCCGGCCCCGTGAGGCTAACGCCATATGAGCCTTTATAAAAATATATATTTTGGAAAAAAAAAATTAATATCAAGATTACATACACACAAGCTATGAAAGCGTCACAGTTGTATCAAATTGATTCAACTGATTTTGGGTTACGATTTGAATGGTGCACTCGACCAATTCCTAAATTTTCATACATGAGAATGTTAAATGTTACACAATGACATTCGTTGTAACGAATCGGTTGCAAACGTTTTCCGTACTATCGGATCTATGCTGAACTCCTATATTTTATCCAACGCTATTCGTAAATTTAAATGTTTGGCAACACTAGTTGACTGAACGTACGGTTTTTTGTTGTTCATTTTTGTTTACCGTTTTTTGAAATACTTCTATTGTTTTTAATTCATACTAACGCGTAATTCACTTTGTGAACAATTTTTATCCGTTGGTGTAGTGCAGTTTGTTTGTTTTTGTCCCGAATTCATTAATATTCGGCAGTGTAGTGTAGTGATTGTTTTTGGTGTATTGAAAAGAACCTCGCTCTATCACCTCTCCACGCAAAATTTTTCTCCCGGAGCGACATCTGCTGGTCAGCAGCGATACTGAAAATTACGTACAATTTCAACTTTTACCACACAAGATTACCTACCTTAAGGGTTGCATAACTGTTGGCGTAATTTTCCCGCATTAAGCTTTATGATGGAATCCAGCTGCCTTCAGTGCTCTGAGCCGGTGAAAACGTTGAAGTTCATCAAATGTCAGGGATTTTGCGAAAAAATTGCGCACTTGGATTGCGTTTCATTCACTAGAGCGAACATGGATTTCATCAACGATCAACCCAATCTGTTTTGGTTTTGCAACAATTGCACTGCGATCATGAAGTCAAAGCATGTTCGTGATGCGTTCGCCACTCTGAATGATGCATTTCACAAGCTGAGCGAAACACATCGTACTGCATTGGAAGGAATCCAATCAGAGTTGGTGAAGAACCGGGAGCAAGTGGAATTATTAGCAACCAAAGTCTCCACTGCTCCTACAACTCCCAAACCGTGGCCGAGCCTTAAACGACCAACTATTAAAAGATCCGTTGATGCTGCGGAACTAGAATCTCCAAAGCTACCTACAATGTCGTGCGGTAGGAGAAAAACAAAAACCACCATCCCTGTTGTTGCCCCAGAGCCTGAAAACTGCTGGGTATACATGTCCCGAATCGATCCAAAAGCCTCTGAAGATGACATACTTTCGCTAGTCACCGAGTGCATTCCGTGCGACGAACCCATAGTTGTCAAAAAGCTGGTAAAAAAGGACGCTGACCTGAATTCGATGCGTTTCGTCTCGTTCAAAATTGGAATTGACGAAAAATATCGGGAAGTGGCTCTATGTGCTGACACGTGGCCTGATGGAGTATACTTTCGTGAATTCATCGACTATCAAGATCGGAAAACTCAGTCGGGGTTCTCCAAAACGCCCCGTCTGAAGTAGAAAAGCAGATTGGACGAGGAGAACGAGGAGAATATGTACCCAGCGAGTCACATCAGCAGCAATCATCAAAATTTGTACAACCGGGATGCAATAAACAATGTACCATGGGAGCTCTCAACTACTCCGACCCAGTCGTGCCACACGCCGGACTTCATCCACCTCGGATTGACCCTTGCCGTTCAAGTCATCCCGGTCCTGTGGTCGGATGTTGGGGGAGAGTCTTCCAACCTGACTCTTCAGGCAAGTATGCATTTTATGATCGCTCGTATCTGCCTGACTTCGTTCAAATTTCCAGCCAATTTATATGGACTGATCAGCTCGATGATGAGCTTCGATTACTGGGACGCACGATTAACGGCATCATGGAAGCCCCTAACCCGTCCAACTCAGTCGAGCCTTGTAGCCAGCGTCAGATTAGCCGTCCCGGTCCTGTTGTTGAGTCTGGGGAAGGGGTCTTCCAACGTGCCACTCTAGGCGAGTACGATTCAATCGAGCACCATTCGCAACCTGATCTGCCTCTCATTTCTAGGGGCAACGACACGACTTCCAATGTTATGTGGCTGTATTATCAGAATGTACGCGGCCTGAGGACGAAAATTGACGATCTCTATGTAGCAGTATGCGATTGTAATTACGACGTCATCATGTTTACTGAATCCGGACTTGACGACAGCATCAACTCCATACAGCTATTCGGAGCTGAATTTAACGTTTTCCGTTGTGACCGTAGTCCTTCCAACAGTTCCAAGTCCAGATTTGGTGGTGTCCTTATCGCAGTAGCTTGTCACTTCTCTGCTGTATCGGTTCAAACGAGGAATGGAAACTCTTTGGAACAGATTTGTGTCTCCACTACCATACGTGGGAAAAGGATATTACTTTGCGCAGTATACATTCCTCCCGACCGCAGTCGTGACGTGGGGGTTTATGATTCCCATTTGGCTTCTGTGCGTGAGCTGTGTGACCGTGCGTCTTCTGATGACACCGTACTGGTATGTGGCGATTACATTCAGCCTCATATTGCATGGGAATTACATGCTAACTCTGTTGTTGATCTGAATCCGTCTTTGACCTCTGCGGCGAGTGCTGTTCTATTGGATGGAATCACCTTTCTCGGTCTCCAGCAGCGCAACTTCATTCGTAATTTTCGTGGCCGAACACTGGATCTGGTTTTTTGTGCTCCCGATATTAACATCGCTATCAACGAATCTGTATCGCCACTGCTAGCGGTGGATTTGCACCATCCTCCGTTAGTATTATCGTTATCGGATACAAGAGGAGCAGTGTTGGCCGTTGAGGATCGGAACGAAGGCGAACAAGCGTTGAATTACGCAAACATTTATTTCGCTGCATTTAACGAGTTTCTGAGTAGCTACAATTGGAACGCTCTTGGTCAGGACGTTAACGACATGGCGACGCGTTTTTGCGAAATCGTTTGCAGCTGGCTCGTGACGAATACCTCACGAAGGAAACCTCCAATGTCTCCAGCTTGGAGCACTCCACTTCTTCGCATTCTACGGCGCGACAAAAATTCTTGCCAACGTAAATTACGCCGTCGACGAACTGTTGAAACCATACACAACTTTCAACTCGCTAGCAGTGTATACCGACGCCTTAACCGTGCCCTCTACAAATCATACGTGCTTCGTGTCCAGACAAACCTGCGTAGAAATCCAAAGAGCTTCTGGAAGTTTGTCAATTCCAAGCGAAAAACAGCAGATATCCCGTCTAAGGTGTTCTCGGGCGCTCAGGAATCGTCCTCCGTTTCTGAAATGTGCGATTTATTTTCAAAACACTTTGCATCGGTGTTTGTAGCTGAGGCAGCCACCCCGTCAGAAGCCGATAGAGCTGCAGCTAACATTCCAGAGAGTTTAATAGACTTGGGACCATTCGTCGTTACCCCACAGATGGTTGAGAAGGGCGTAAAAAATTGAAACGTTCAACAGTTCCTGACCCAGATGGCGTTCCAGCTATAGTTTTTTGCCGCTGTGCTACATCTTTGGCTTCACCGCTCTCCCGTATTTACACAGCTTCGCTGAGTCAAGGGGTTTTTCCAGATGTGTGGAAGCATTCCTTTATGTTTCCCGTGTTTAAGAAAGGTGATAAGTGTAACGTGGCTAACTATCGTGGCATAACCAGTTTATCTGCCGCCTCCAAGCTTTTTGAGTTGATCGTGAACGATGCTGTCTTTTTCAAAGTTAAGCGTTATATCTCACCAGTACAACATGGCTTTATGCCAGGACGCTCGGTTAGCACCAATCAACCGTCTGTATCAACCGTCTAGAGGAACGCGCTCAAGTTGATGCTATCTACACCGACATAAAAGCCGCTTTCGATCGAATTGACCATCGCATCCTACTGAGAAAACTATCCCGTCTTGGTGCTTCCGACGAATTCATCAACTGGCTGAGATCATACCTGTCTGGAAGAACGCTCCGTGTCAAGCTCCTGTCTCACACTTCATCTCCGTTTGCTGTTTCTTCGGGTGTTCCGCAAAGCAGCAATCTTGGACCACTGCTGTTCGCGATCTTCTATAACGATGTGTCGCTTATTCTAGCATGTGACTGTGTGTCGATATATGCAGACGACTTGAAAATCTATCTAGCCATCGAAACCCTCGAGGATTGCCGACGGTTACAGAGCCTGCTTGACCAGTTTGTGAGTTGGTGTCGCCTGAACAAACTAACTATCAGTATAAATAAATGTGTCATCATGAGTTTCCATCGAAAAAGACAACCAACTATATTCGACTACACGATCGATGATATTATCTTGGAGAGAGTCAGTCAGGTCAATGACTTGGGCGTAACTCTCGACCCTAAGCTCACTTTCGACGCACACCGATCTGCATTGATATCCAAGGCCAATCGTCAGCTTGGGTTTATTTCGAGAATCTCTAGGGACTTTACTGATCCCTACTGCCTGAAATCTCTCTTCTGCTCGCTTGTTCGGCCGATTCTTGAAACCGCATCTGTAGTATGGAGCCCGTACCAACACATGTGGATCGTCAGGATTGAACGGATTCAAAAATGGTTCATCCGTAGAGCGCTTGGGAATCTGCCTTGGCGTGACCCGCGGAACCTGCCGTCATATACAGCTAGATGTCGCTTACTGAACTTGAATACTCTTGAGCGTCGTAGGCGTATTCAACAAGCCACCTTCGTTGCCAAACTTCTTTGTGGTGAAATCGATGCGCCTAACTTGCTCGAGAAGATGAACTTTCGCGCTCCCAGTAGAATTCTACGATCCTCGTTTTTGCTGCAACCGCTTGCACATCATTCATCGTATGGTCAACATGAGCCGGTCACGGAAATGATCAGAACCTTTTCATCCGTAGAGCAGTTTTATGACTTTGGAGAATCATCACTACGCTTCAGAAACCGAATTGAGAATCCCGATGTGTTTAATGTTATGTTTTTGTTCGACTATTATACTAATTTTTGTTCATTAAGACGATTTTGTCAGATGAATGTTATATCTAAACAAATAAACAAATAAACAAATAAACAAATTATTCTTTTATCAACAAAATTCGTTGCACTTGTATATTTGTTTATTACGCAAAATCAAACCTCGGTCATTGCATTCCGTGCGCTCTGTGCGCAAGTAATCGAAACATTAACATTTCCAGTTTGCAAATGACATTGCGCACCAGCACAGCCATGGCCAAAGAAGTTATTTTTACAACGACAACGATAAGAGAAGTCGCTCTGAATTTGCGGTACCTGGGAGATTCTCTGGCATCGAAAGGCGACGGGAAAAATATGCGCTAGAATGTCAGAGATATAAGAAAATAATAAGAAACACAGTCTCTTTTACGGTGCTTCGTTTCAATTTTTACACAAGCAAATGCTTCGTAACGCGTTAAGATCAACCTAAATCGGGTTCCACGGGTCGTTCCATCCGCACACACCTAGCTCCGTCGAAGTGTGGGTTCGCTCGAGATGAGCTTCATCTTCTCTGCCTGGAGCCCTATCAGTTAATTTTACTTTACTGAAACAGGTTCACACGGCAAGAGCTCGTCTTTTCGCCTACAGAATATTTAGGGGAAATGGGGGTATGACGGATATGTTAAGAAGAACTTCAATTGTATCTTTGGAAACTCATGTTTTTCAAAACATAGAAGCAGTTTCTTACAGTTTAATATACTGGTTTTCGAGTAGAACATTTTCATCGATGCGGATATAATGGACATGTAGTGGGGGGAATATGGACAGGTTCATAATATACGAAGAGTACAAGTTTATCGCTCGCGAGAGGAATAATTTCGCTCTCCCTCAGTATTGTGCGTCCAGTAACTGAAATAGAACAAACAGAGAAAGCAATATAAAAAAGAGATGAATATTCTTCCCTTTACTTTCCATCATGCATTGGATGTGATCTTGGATGTGACTGTGCATTTCAACCCCACCAGTGCAATTATTTTAATAATTTAAATTTACCACTTACGAAAGAATTTACTTTTCCGTACATACCTAATATCTCTGTCAACTCGCAAACCGAAATATAACCATCAGCGAATTCAATTTTGCAATAAAACCACTAAAAATGCTTAATATCGAAGCCGGAAAAATTATATCCACACGCGGAATCATGTTTGATTTTCGGTTTTTGTTTTCCTATTCTACTTTTGATCAGTATTCATTGTCATAGGATGGTTTAAATATTATAGAATAGCATGTAGAAGAGGTTCCCATCAACAGAAATTAGAAATTCATAATGCAACTATACAAATCAACTACCTGTCCATTATACCCCCACTGTCAATCTTACCCGCGGTTCCCCTATGTATAAATTGTATGAATTGTTGTGGAATTTTGCAGTCATTTTTCTCGCGTGGTAACTTTTTATATTAGAGGAGATGTGTCTAAAACGCGCCTGACGGGCAATTTGACCCACCTTATTTTCTCGTAAACCAGCAAGAATAGAAATGCAATGGATATAGGCAAACGTGCTAGTCAATGATAGAATCCTACCTTGAAAGTTTTACATTTGTACCATGCTTAAAAAAAAAAGAAAAATAATTTTCTTTGGAAGCGATTTTCGATGTAATTTTCTACATCACTTCTATAAGGTTTTTGTTGCTTAAACCCGATTCAGAGGCGATAACTGTGGGTCATATCTATTGAGTCGTGTTCCCAGTGAATATCTCAGGTGAAGAAAATGGTAAGAAAGGATTCTTTTCTGCCTCAATTTGATATTTTCCGCATCAGCTTACCATCGGGCAGTATGGCATACCCTCGATCGGGGCAATTTGCTCGCATCCAGCCGTAAACGTTCTCACGAGAGAAATAGCTTGTATGTGAGGAATGCCAGATGATTTTTTCAAATATCATTGCATGGTACGTGTTGAAAATAAATTTCAACGGGAAGTTTCCGAAGTTATAATTCTCGTCCGGAAGCGAATAAAAGACGTTTAATCCGGTTATAGCGAGAATATAATTTCCTAAGAAATAAATAATTTACTAAATACAATTTGTTCACAGTTTCAAAGGTAAACAATAGGTTTAGAACTTACGTTTAGTTTCCCTTTTTATAGTGTATGATATTCTAAGCGTGATGTCGTCGGTATATCTAGTTGTAGATTCTAGTTTAGACAATTATAAGTCCTAGTTCTAGTCTAGATAGTTGTAGTCCATAGTCGTAGCCGTAGTCATAAATATTTAATAAGTTGTAGCCCTAGTTTAGATAGTTTCTAGTCAGCAAGTACTAGTTTAGAATTTATATATAAATATTTAACCTCTTACCAATACTGGATGCTTTTGACTATTAAATTTAAGTTATAGTTTTACGTACAAAGAATATAAGAATATAGAATATAAGTAGATAACAATTATTTAAATTTCCATGGTTTTGTGTGTTATTGTTCTTTTCATTATAGTCACTCAGTGACATGTCGATCTACTTGTCGCTGTCTGTATGTGTTGACCAAGACGTGATAAAAATGAAGGTGCGTTGAGGCAAGTGTTGCCAACAGTACGAATAAATGTCTTCAAATGTAATCATAATGAACAAAAACGAGCAAACCATCACGATATTTCTAAATCATGTTCGATAAATCACACAAACAATTGTTTTCATATACTTTGAAATGACCTCAGTATGTTTTCACAAAATTGAATGTCTTGACAACGAAAACATGTCTTCACATCTGGCATCTATATTATGTGCTCAGAGAATGCAGGAAAACAAGAGCGCGGACTGGAGAATTAATGCACGAATACTGGGAGAACATGCTCACCGGAGGAACGGTTTCTTCTCTTCGCTGGTGGGCATGAAGGAGATAGATTGATCGAATCTCTCATTCATACAAGCTGTTTCTCTGAGCTTTATATAGTCTCTGAGAGAAACAACTCATGGGCATATTATACTTCTGCTGGGCCATTTAACACCGTATGATTGGAAATTTAGAATTTGAGCGCCTTACAAAATAAAATTCATAGCACTTTTGTTATTTAGTATCTAAAATACAGAACGAGTACAGATGACTAAGGGTTAACTGATCAACGTACGACATTATTGTTACCTTAAATTTTTTTTGTCAAGATAAATCCATTCTCGCTTAGGGGGTGCGTATTACACACTTCTCCTATACTATGAAGACATCTGATATTAGGCAGTATGAATAAAAACAAAATTCACCTTTACTTTACTTCATTCGAGCAGTCGAGCAGTGAGATTAAGTTTTTACTACGTTTGGTATGAATAAAAGAAACAACAAAGTATTTACTTTTCGAAAATGGATGTTTAGCTGATTTCGTATGAATAAAACAGCATTCATCAAGTATTTACTTCGTTATTATCAAGTATGCTCATGAGCATACTTTGGATCTGAAAACACTATCATTCGTTTTGATGTCATATCCGATTTATGTTTAATGCTGCTATCTTGCGCTTGAAGTTAAACAAGTTAACGATCCGCATTGATGGCATTGAGCTTCACTAGTTCAGGGGAGCGTAAAAAAATTGATTGATTTTCAGGCGGAATGAACACGTTTTTAAAATTTAAATTATGAATAAAAAATAACCTTTCCGTACCAATATGGCATTCTGTTCAAATGAAAAACACTTTTGTTTGCAGGTGGTGAAAAACTCTTGTACGATATTGTTTTTGAAGACAACTTTATATTATAATGAAAAGTTTCAGTAGTTATGTTGGAAATGTAAAGGGTTAAATAAAAGTCGGAAAAAAGTGTTTTAAGTGATTAAATAAAAAGATGTAAACATTTTCAATCAAGTTTTAACATTTGAAAACTGGCTTCGCGTCTTCTAATATGATACGGTATTACACTAACGAGATAGGGACCTATTCCTTTTTCATCGCGAATTCACGCTTTGTCCAAACAAGACGGGTGGGTAATGTCGGGGACAAAACCGGAGTGACGTAGGACTATACAAAGGGGACAGCTTTTGTTAAATATATATTTTAAATATATTGTTTTATTTTCTTCTCCTACGTGAATACCTACCTATCTACCTGAAAAATGGATTAGTTTACTGTTTACTCTTTATGAATATGTTGATGGTTCTCAAAAGAACCTTTGGTGTTGTGTTTTTGTTATCACTCGATATTCCCATCTTGTTCGGTTAAACCTTCCTGTTTAGCTATTGCGTTTGCCACTCGCCACAGCTTTCACAGTTGGAAAATTTCTTCCCATCCAGCTTGTGACATATTGTTCAGTAAATTACATTTAATGCGACTTTGCCACTCACTGAAACTAATTGTTGCCTTGCCGAACCGAAGCTGATCTGTTCTTGATGCGTGTTTTCTGATTGTCATGAGCAGCTTTGCAAGCCAACTCGAGCACTCCGACGGCCGAAACTCTATAATCTACTCTATCTGGTGCTCCGGCACCAATCCGTTCGGCCTAGTTACCCTTGCGGAGCAATCAGTGAATGCGGCCAACAGGGAACTGGAGATCTGCACGGTTCGAGTGAGACTTTGCCTTTCCCTTAACTTGTCCTCCTTTGTTACGTCCACGATGCCGATGCCGTACAACCACACGGGTTTACGGTTTGAAAGAAAATAAGATATTTTTTTGGGGTCCGCGTGTTTTATACTCTAGCGCAATTTAAGAATTGGTGAAAATCAATAAGCTCAGAACAACTGCCAAATTCACATACTCATCATATCCTGGCAAACAAATTATGAAAAAATCAATTTGTGTTTTATTATTATTTTGGATAATGTTTTAGAAAGCATTGAACTGTATTTCCTAAACTCTTATTTGGAAGGTTTAATGGCCCTGAAAAGCGCCTTGTTTTATGGAATGGTTCCAATTTAGAAAACTTAGTACTCGTGGTTTTGAAAAAAACCATTTCGAACGCCCTCGATGCCGCCTTGTTCTGGATTTGCCACCAAAGCAGTTTGTATAAAGAACACACTTTTTTCTTCTGCTACCTGATGCCGTTTTGCGATTGCGTTTGCCACTCGCCACTCGCTGCAACTGCCTGTTGTCTTGATGTCCACCGAACCGAATGTGTTCTGTTCCGAATGCGGGTTTTCTTATCGTCGCGAGCAGCGAGCACTTCGGCGGCCGAAACTATATAACGCCGGCTAGGTGGACTGGTGCACTGGTACTAACGCGCTCGGCCTAGCTACCCTTGCGGGGAACTCCAGATCAACACGGTTCGAGCGGGATTTTGCCTTTCCCTTCACTTTTCCTCCTTTACCATGTCCAGACATGGCTGCTTGGGTTGGTTTGTTGATGTGTTGTGATGCGAACCGATGTGGTGTACGGTTTGAATGCGAATGATCGTTACGGAAGGAAGGTATTGTATTATAGAGACTTTAAACTTTTGCAGTTCATTCGTCTCTAGCGTTGAGAAAGGCCCTTTGAAAACTCTACTCTACTCTACTCCAGCGCTACCACCTCCGCCCTCTTGCCTTGAGAAAGGCACTCGATCCCTCGCCGTCCAGCTCGTCCAGCAACGATGTTGTCCAGTCGGTGTCCACACAAAGAATGATCGTTACGGCAGCGGAGCGGGGATTTTTAAGCTGACTGGCTGGCTCGAGAATTACGCATGTGTGAGACTGCGACCAATGTTTCGTTCATTTTTTCTTTTTCCTTTCCAATCGTGCTTCATTCTATTTCGCTGCTGCTCTGGTTGCCCGTTTTGGTCGGTACGATATGAGGAGCACAAAATGGACCAATCAAAAATGGGCACATAGTGCATTTTGACAATGCTTGATATTTGACAATTATTCAATTATTTATCTCAAGAAAAATGAAATGTTATTCGTTATGATAGATGCGTAGATATATTTCCTATCAATTGATGCAAAAACCTTTGCGATCTATTGAGAAATGCTCGAGTTATAAGCGTTCCAAATCTTGCATTTTTTCCTACTTGTTCAGTGCCTAGATTTCCATTTCACCCCCTATATCTTCCGGTTAGACGTAGTCCTACGTCAAAAAACGTTTTGAAACGAAACCTAAACAAGCAGTTCATAGATGTTTGACAAAGTAAAAACTATGTTCGAATTCGAAAATCAAATTAGTAAAGTAAACTGTAAATTCAAGTAAATACTAGGAAAGTTTACTTTACTTGGAAACGGGCAGAATAAGTAAATACTTTGTTTTATTCATACGACCTATTATGGGTAAGGGTTTTGGTTTTTGTCAATTTAACGAGTGATAAAAGTGATATGGTATATTGGTGGGAATATGAGAATGTGAATGTTCCCAATCAAAAATCTATAAATGTACTTTATTTATCAATATGACTACACAAATTTAATTTGTTCGACTTTTGTCTAATAGTTTTCGTCAAACACCTTAATCGCCCCGTCATCCAGATTTGGGTGACGGGTGTATTTCCTGGGAGGCCCGATACCCAGATGTGGGTGACACTTTTCTCGTTCAATTTGAATAGGATTTTTAAACGGAATTTGATAGAATGGGCACTCAAATGTAAATATGGGTTATGGAGAACAATAAAAAAATCAAAAACATAAAAATATAGTTTTTATGTCATACTTTTAAACGGTTTTATGTAGCATTAGCTACTGTAAATATGTTTGTATGTTCACCACATCAATAGAAATTTAACCTGTTTCCTGTTGACCGATTCATCTGAAATTTGGAGCACGCCTTTATCTCTGCTGTCGTCATAAAACTGCGTATTCTATGATCTTGAAAATCCAAAATGGCGGCCGCTACAAAATGGCGTACTACACATTTTATCAAAACCCTATCAATATGGGTATCAAATGAAAAGGGTTGACTAGCAGAACACAATTATTTATGAAAAATGTAAATCCAAAATGACCACCATCACAAAATGGGACATTTTTTTCAATTCATCAATATGGGTATCAAAGGAAATGGCTTGACTAGTAGAACACACTTATTTGTGAAAAATCACATTTTAAATGTACTATTGAAAAATCAATATCCCATTTGTTTATTTTCGACTCATTAGCATTTAGCTGTAACAGAGCTGAATTTTATTCGTGTACATGTCACATGTTTATCGTATCTATAAATAGAACATTACACAGTTTGCCACGCCGAAAGGCGTTATAGTATTCCTTCTATACAATTGCATATGGTACATTTACACAGTAGCCATTTAGGCGTAAGAGTATTCCTTTTGTTTTTCCATTATCCAGTTAGACCACCGAACAGCGGAGACAGTTGATATGATCATTGTTGAGTTATTAATAGAACAGCAGCCCGATGTTTCTTGCAGAGCAGAGCAGTTGTATGGATGAATCGATCTTATTTCGACCGTGGATCGATCTCCATCGCTGATGATTGTTGCGTGGATGTAGTTATTCTGTAACAACACAAAGATGGTCAATGAAGGCCCTGAGTTTTGAACTCACGATCGATCGCTTACTAAGCGAACGCGCCACCAATATGGCTACGAAGACCCCCTGACAATATCATTTTGTCGTCTATAGTAAGTTCATTTAGTCTCCAGGTCCAGGTCTTCTCTTGCGTATAATTCCTCAATATCCTAATCGGAACTCGATGAAATAATACTCGAAACTTTTCTTCTAACGCTTCGCACTATTTTGTCGTTACTACTTTCCTCGCTTTCAGATTTACTAATACGCCGTGCGGTGAACATTTGAAGGATGAAAAAACAAATGTGTGTCTAATATACAAAATACAAAATAGACATATTGTTTTTTAGAATAAACAGGGGCTTCTGCGCAATTATTATTCTCATTCTCAGAAAAAATCTTGCAACTTGATTCTTCTTTTAACTTTTTAACTACCAAGCGTAAAGAACGATGAAAACGAATTACGTGAAAAATCGGAGTTGCCAAATGTGATATAGTTTATGACGATTATTTTCCCACAAATGGACATGTGTTCTCAGTATGATACGAGAGTCGTTCAAAAAACAAGTTTCAGAAATCGCCCCTAGTTACTATCACCTATTCCCGGTGATGAAACAGTTATCAGTTACAGTTAATGTTATCAGTGTCAGATCAAAAAGTACACCTTTTTTTTGATGCGGGTAATATGGACGTATAGTGGGGGGAATATGGACAGGTTTGTAATATACGAAGCGTAGAGGTTTATTTTTCGTAAACTCATCACGAATGTCCATTCAATGACGAAAAAATTGAATTAATTCACCTAGAAGAGGTATTCTGTTTTTCTGCATTATAAACGGACAGACCCTCAACTATTTTACTTTTAGTTCCAGTCGGCTTCTAGTGAGTCCATCATTGGCGATTTGATTTCCGTTTATAGACGGGCATTCTGTAGGAATAGATTAAACGGACTTTTCACAGTCCATCTCACTCCCACTGGCAACTGGATTGTATAGGGGTGCATGTATTGGCAATCTGGTTTCCATCGATGGTGTAATAGATCAGAATATCATCATATCAGATCACTTGAATATTCAAGAAACAACAAGAACAAGAAAATATGAGGCAAATTATCAACGAAAAGAGATTGAATGTAGGATTCAAGCATTACCGAAACAATGACAAAATGCACAAGGTACGTTAAAAGTTATTGATACTCTTCCTTAATCTCCAACCCCCGTACTAATATGAGTGTGAGCCAATTTTCATACTTTCGCCATTCTTACAGTAATAAGAACCATTGTTCTGAAAACAGATAGCAAATCTCTCAAATAGCTCTCATAAGACACTGTGACTTTATCTGAATAGAATGTTCCGAAAGTTTATTTTCGACTTTCGAAAGAAGGGAAATGAGAAACGAGTGTGTATCACTGTATGAATGAGATGCCATATACTGAACAAATACATTGAATATAATTGGATTGTCATGTACTTCTAACAGAATTTAATCAAAATGTTTAAAGAATCAAATAATAATGCTGCCCATTTCACGATTGAGCAGTTTGACAGACAAACTTCCAAAAAAGCAGAAAAAAAAATCCCTTTAGAAGTTTTTCTACAAAAGGATGATCAAAGCTGAAAAATAAATAATGATAGTGCTTTTTCTAGGTTTACCCGATGTGAAATTAACGGTGACCGGAATAAATCGCCACAGTAAACAACTGCAACAGAAACAACCGCTTAGAAAAAGTGTAGTAGGCTAGAAATATTTGGCGCGGGAAAAACATCATGTGCCTCACATTTCTATTATAAATTTATTCTCTTGTTCTCGTTTTTCGAAATTTATTCTGAGGACAATGTAATGGGGACGAAGTCCCCATTTGGCGAGGATAAGGAATCGAGGCGGCCCATGCCGCCAAGATGACGCAATCCGAGTCCACCGCCGACCCGCCGTCGGAAGCGGCGGTGTCTCGCACGCAAACCTGGGATCCACTGATTGCCCGGTTAGTTTGAAACATAGGATACGATCCTTTAGCAATGTCCGACCGAGCTCTAGCGAGCGTCGGACGGTATACGTCTGCCCGGGGCGTTACGTTTGCCTGGGGCGATACGTTTGCCCGGTTAATTCTTGTTTTGAAATACAATACCGCGCCACAATATTTATAGCCTACTACACATTTTATAAGCGGTGGTTTCTGTTGCAGTCGTTTTCTGTGGCGATTTATTCCGGGAACCGAAATTAACAATAAGCATTATTATTAGCATACATTTACAGTGAATCCCAAAATTGAGTATACACCTCGTGCTGCTTTGTTATTTTTGAGTTTTTCGTGGTTGAAAAGTAAATAATTGGTAAAAAATTATTTTTGGCCCCCTGGTATGGTGTTTTGGGTTGATTGGGGCATTATAGAGCAATTGTTCCCGCACGATGAGGTCAGTTCGCTTCGGGACATTATACTGTTGAAAGTAGTAATCACGAGAGAGACTCAATTTCTGATCGGGAGACTGCAGGTTACGTTTCAGGAAGATCAATTGAGTCAACTCGTCCATCGCCGAATCGATAAACTCCATGGTTCCAGATCCAGAAACCGCCAATGTACCATACATCAACTGACTACCGCCGTCGTGTTTCATTGTGGGAACCAAATGCTGAACCTGGAGCACCGATCCTGGTTTCCTCCACACCATCTGTCTTCCACCCCATTCAAAGAGATTGGTTTCCGGCTCAACCGTATGAAACACCTTGTTCCAGGTCCTCCTTAGGTCTGTTTACTTATGCCTTAGCAAACTGTAGTCGTTTTTTTTTCATATTCAACTTTGAGATGTAATACTTTTCACGGCCAACACGACCTCTCAGGTTGGTCCTGTAAGCTGCTCTCCGGACAGTGTCTGCGCTGAAAGGTCTTCTAATGATGCCGGCTGCTTCAGTAGTCAAATTAGGAATGTTTGTTTTAGGATTCTTTCGCAATGTTCGCACAATTAGGGGTAGTGGGGGCACATTGGAAATTTGGTAGTACATTTGGTAGTAAAGAGTTCTCAATCGGACAAACTCTTTTCGTGTGACATTTGAGGGTTCCGCCCTTCCAAACTACGTTGCAATAGGTGCACTTCGTTTACCTGTTCGGTTGTTTGTATCCCGGGTAATGAAATGCAACAAATGTATGCAAATCGGTCACACGGCCGCCTATTGTTGCAACAAAAAACGTTGCGCAGATTGTGGAGAGAGCCATGATGAGAATCCTTGCCCGAAAGAGCGCAAGTGTCTTCATTGCGGCGGGACTCCTCATGATCTTATTCAATGCCCGGTGTACATACAACGAGGGGAAAAAATCAAGCGTTCCTTAAAAGAACGTTCCAAGCGGACTTATGCAGAAATGCTTAAGAGTCCCGTTCCAACGACTCAGGACAATCCCTACTCCATTCTGCAGAACGACGAGCCTGTTGCTGACGCTCCCAATGCAGGAAGTTCCGGTACATCGCAGGGTGCCATCAGGAAAAGAAAAATTACTTCTTTTCCATCACTCCCCAGAAAGAAAACCGAAACTTCCCAAGTTGGAATGAAAACTCGAATCGAACGTGCTGAGAATAGACCGAAGTAAGTACCTCCTGGTTTAAGCGGTTCTTCTACGCACCAGGGGTCCTCAGCACTTCCCGGAGCAGCACCCAACACGTCTGCTCCTTTTTCGCGGTCGAGGCAACAGCCACAATCTGGCTTGCTTGCGCTTTCTGACCTGGTGGACAACATTTTAAATGCTTTAAATATAAATGACCCTCTTAAAAGCATAGTATTATGTTTGCTTCCGATTGTGAGAACATTTTTGAAAGAAAAATGTGGTTTTTTGGCAGCGTTCATTTCCCTCGATGCCTGATTCAGGGCAAGAGGTCAAGGATTTGACCACTGTAATACAGTGGAATTGCAGAAGCATCATTCCTAAACTAGATCAGTTTAAATTTTTAGTTCACAGCTCTAACTGTGATGTATTTTCTCTCTGTGAAACATGGATTTCTTCAGCCAATGAGCTGAATTTCCACGATTTCAACATTATTCGCCTCGATCGAAATGACTCGTTTGGTGGCGTACTATTGGGGATTAAAAAATGTCACTCCTTCTATAGAGTCACTCTCCCATCGATGACAGGCATTGAAGTTGTTGCTTGCCAGACACAAATCAATGGCAAAGACCTCTGCATTGCTTCGATATATATCCCTCCCAGAACTACGGTAGGCCGCCATCAGTTCTTTGATACTATCGAGGCAATGCCGGAGCCGCGGTTAATCTTAGGTGATTTCAACTCCCATGGAACAGCATGAGGATCACTCTACGATGACAACCGTGCCACTTTGATTTATGATCTGTGCGACAACTTCAAATTGACAGTTTTGAATACTGGGGAAGCAACCAGAATAGCCAACCCTCCTGCACGGGCAAGCATGCTAGACATATCTCTATGCTCTTCTTCGTTATCCCTGGATTGCATGTGGAAGGTAATCCAAGATCCCCACGGTAGTGATCACCTACCAATAATTTTATCGATCGCTAATGAATCAAGCTTTCGTGAGTCAGTCAATATTTCGTATGACCTCACGAAGAATATTGACTGGAGAACATTTGCGGAAATAATATCTGAAGCAATTGTTTCAATGCATGAACTTCCTCCACTCGAAGAGTATAACTTTATATCGAGTTTGATTCACGAAAGCGCACTTCAAGCTCAAAAGAAACGCGTACCGGCTACCACTTTCCGACGTCGTCCTCCATCACTTTGGTGGGACAAGGAGTGTTCAAAGGTCTACCTTGAAAAATCATCCGCTTTCAAAAAATTCAGGAAAACTGGATTAGTGGAATGGTTTCTAAAGTACCAAGCTCTAGAAGCCAAACTAAAAGGTTTGATTAAAGCAAAAAAGCGTGGATATTGGCGGAAGTTCGTCAATGGTTTGTCAAGGGAGACCGCTATGAGCACTCTTTGGAATACGGCTAGGAAAATGCGTGGCTGGAACCATACAAACGAAAGTGAGGAATACTCTGACCGTTGGATTTTTAACTTTGCAAGGAAGGTTTGCCCCGACACCGTTCCTGCACAAAACGTCGAACGCGACATTCCACTTCAAAGCGATTATGAGAATTTTTCGATGGTGGAATTCTCAATGTAATTGCTCTTCTCTCATGTAACAATTCAGCTCCGGGGTCGGACAAGATTAAATTCAACTTGTTGAAGAATCTTCCCGACTTGGCAAAACAGCGTTTGCTGAACTTGTTCAACAAGTTTCTGGAGCTGAATATTGTCCCGCATGACTGGAGACAAGTGAGAGTGATAGCCATACGGAAACCCAACAAGCCAGCTTGCGATCACAACTCATATAGGCCGATTGCAATGTTATCCTGTATTCGTAAATTGTTAGAGAAAATGATTCTACTTCGTTTGGACAAGTGGGTCGAAACGAACAATTTGCTGTCAAATACGCAGTTTGGCTTCCGCCGAGGTAAAGGGACAAATGGTTGTCTCGCGCTGCTATCTTCTGAAATCCAAATCGCATTTGCTCGCAAAGAACAAGCCGTTTTTCTCGATATCAAAGGGGCATTTGATTCAGTTTCCATGGAAATTCTCTCAGAGAAGCTTCATAATCGTGGACTTTCACCAATTCTCAATAATTTCCTGTACAATTTACTGTCAGAAAAGCACATGATTTTCTCTCATGGCAGCTCGAAATCTTCTCGATACAGTTTTATGGGCCTACCACAAGGCTCCTGCCTAAGCCCCCTCTTGTACAGTTTTTACGTCAATGATATAGATGATTGTCTAACTAGAGACTGCACGCTGAGACAACTTGCAGACGATGGAGTTATTTCCATCACGGGTACTAATCCCGTCGTTCTGCAAAAGTCGTTGCAAGATACCCTGAACAATCTGTTCACGTGGGCCCTCAAGCTGGGTATCGAATTCTCTACGGAGAAAACTGAAATTGTCGTTTTTTCTAGGAAGCACGAACCCGCCCAATTCCAGCTTCACCTATCCGGCAAAACGATCCAACACTCTATGTTTTTCAAATACCTGGGTGTATATTTTGATTCTAAGTGTACCTGGGGGAGACACATTGCGTATTTGAAACAGAAATGCCAGCAAAGAATCAATTTTCTCCAAACAATTACCGGAACATGGTGGGGTGCCCATCCAGGAGACCTCATTCAGTTGTACAAAACAACGATATTATCAGTGTTAGAATATGGCAGTTTTTGCTTCCGATCAGCTGCCAGGATTCATATTCTCAAGCTGGAGAGAATACAATATCGTTGCTTGCGTATAGCCATGGGGTGTTTGCATTCGACACATACGATGAGTCTCGAAGTTTTGGCAGGAGTACCCCCGCTTACTCTTCGGTTCACAGAATTATCCTACAGATTTCTCATCCGTTGCAAGATCATGAATCCATTGGTGATTGATAACTTCGAAAATCTACTCCAACTGACTCCTCAGTCAAGTTTTATGCCTTTATACCATGAGTACCTTACCCACGACGTGCACCCTTCACCAGGCATCTCCAACCAAGTTTGCTTCCCATACTTCTGCAATTCCTCTGTCATTTTTGATCTGTCCATGCGACAAAAAATCCATGGAATCCCAGATCACCTACGCTCCGATTCTATTCCGCCGATATTTTCGGCAGAATATGGGAAAGTTAGATCTGATAAAATGTTCTTTACCGACGGTTCATTCATAAACGGGTCCACTGGCTTCGGCATCTTCAATGAAAATTCCAGTGCCTCTTTCAAACTCAAAGATCCTTGTTCCGTGTATGTCGCTGAACTGGGTGCGATATATTACGCATTAGGGATCATTGAAACATTGCCCATCGACCACTATTTTATTTTTTCAGACAGTCTCAGCTCAATAGAGGCAATCCGCTCAATGAAAGTTGATAAATGCTCATCTTATTTCCTAACAAGAATAAGACAACTATTGAGTGTTTTGGTCGAAAAATTATTCAAGATTACCTTAGCATGGGTTCCCTCTCATTGCTCGATTCCGGGGAATGAGAAAGCGGACTCGCTAGCTAAGGTGGGCGCTTTAGAAGGCACACTTTTTGAAAGGCAAATTGCTTATAATGAATTTTTCCACATTCCTCGTCAGTATACGCTCGTAAGTTGGCAGCGCATGTGGAGTGTTGATGAGTTCGGTCGTTGGTTACACACGATTATCCCTAAGGTCTCGACGAGTGCATGGTTCAAGGGATTGAATGTAGGTCGTGATTTCATTCGCGTGATATCTCGGCTTATGTCCAATCACTACAAACGCGCATCTCTATCGCATTGGGCTCGCAGCAAACAATCTTTGTGATTGTGGCGATGGCTACCACGACATCGAGCATATTGTCTGGTCGTGTATCCGGTTCCATGCTGCTCGCTCTCAGCTCTCTAGAGCACTGAGAGCACAAGGCAGACAATCGGAGATCCCCGTCCGGGATATCTTAGGTAGCTGTGATCCTGATCTTCTGCTTCATCTATACCTGTTCCTCAGAAACGCCGATGTCAACGTTTAATGATGTTTCCTTCGTTGTGTCCCCGTTTCATATCCCTCCTATCCAAACGATAAACTAGCCGGCTAGTGACCATTCTATCCTGGATTCCTCGAGTCGAGAAAGACGCACCACGCTAGATATGGGGTACAGACTAGGGGGGCGTTGCTGATTAATGGTCAGCTGCATCCCAATAGGAGGTATCCCATGTCGGGCACACGTACAGAGCATCGAAGACTGCAACATACCAATTATGAGAACACTTGTAATACTAACCTCGAGCCAACCGCGAGTAATCGGTTACATATTACTAACATAGTTGTAAGCAAACATTGTCGAAATATTGAACTCCCGGCCCCGTTAGGCTGACGCCATATTAGCCTTAATAAAAATATATATTTTGGATAAAAAAAAAAAAAACTATTGACTATAGATGCCGTATTGATAGTCACCTTATATTTGAAGAATTTGATGACTTTTGAGTCACCCTGCACTTCAGTGAAGCTGTCGCATGTCAAAATATGAATAAAAACAGAAATTGCTCTCTCGATAGCCATTAGGCCGTAGTTCTGTACACATGGTATCTAAGGAATTTCTAGTGAAATTTTGTTTATTCAATCTGATATATTGGACAAATCATCAGTTTAGACGACTGATCACATATTCTAGGAGAGGTGAACACATCTTTTGTTTAATCTCAGCGATTAATTAGCATAGAAATTACTTTGATGTTTGGGGGCAAAGTGGTCATAGGTGAATAACGACTTACAATGTTCTGTTCACTAAAGCTGATAAACCGCATCACATTCTGCTCTTGAAGAGGATCTTTTTGTGGCTTGGACCCTGGATAAATATGCCACTCTAACTTAACTAAGCCTCATTATGCGGAACGTTTCTTACTACGTTTTTGTATGCATGAGAAAATTTGAATTGAGAATTGAGTCAGGGATTCTCAAACGACCCCTTTTCCAGGATGAAATCATACCTCAGACCCCTATAGCCAAATTCCATTGAAAATCCTATCTTTAGATTTTTTTCTTATTAAATAATTATTAATTTATGGACATTGCAGTTAGTTCAATTAGTGAACTTCACATTATTTTCTCATCACATTCAACAAAATAGAAAGAAATTCAAATCGCAAACCATTCTATCCGCAAATACCAAAATATCAAAATACGATTCAACTTTGGATAGTTAGAGGATTAAATCTCATTGCGTTCATTGATTTTCAAATGGTCCTATCGGTTTCGGGTTATTTGTAACCACACTGAAGCCTTTTTCGACATGATATCATGATGGAAAAATGAGAGGATATTGTTCAGGAATGTCCCACAACACAGGATACTGTGTTTCAATGTTGCGTTGCGTTGTTTCAATGTTGCGTTGTAACCAGAACTTATGACAACCTTGGTTGTACTCCTGCGTGAGCTCCTCATCTGTGCTGATGATGATCAACTTTACTTGCTTTGTTATCCCTTGAGGAATTCTAAAATATTGAAAGTCCCAAAACATTTTAGTAAAATCCTTATGTAATGCGTCCAAGTGAGTAACATATGATAATAAATAACATGATCTTGAAGATTTTGGGATAATTTTGACAAATGTGAACACAGTGAATATTCTTTTCTTCTCAAGTTTTGTTTTTGAAGTTTTGTCAGAAAGGCCGATATTATTGATATTGTTTCGATCATGTTGAAATCGTCACCCTGCAGCTGAAACACAAATTCAAAAAAGTTTCACCCGTTTCACCTCACCAGTACATTTTTTTCGATAATTTGAATTTTTCACTCACAAGTGAATTTATTTTTACATACATACCTAATATCGCTTCTTTGTTAACTCACAAACAGAAATGTACTCATCAGCGAATTGCATTTTGATATTAGGTTGTCAAAAAAGTCCTGCGATATTTTTTTTGAATTTTCATTTGTTCATAAAATTAGTTACAATCATCTGTTTTAAGTCAAATATGCGCCGTTTTGTTCGATGACTTTTTCCCAACGAGATGCCATCTTCATAATACCCCTGTTATAGAAGCCAATTTTCACAGGCCTCTTTTGTGGCTAACTCCTGACTACCTAGCTCGTTCGCCATGGACAAAAACAGGTGGTAGTCACTTGGTGCAAGGTCCGGACTATACGGCGGATGCAAAAGAACCTCCCATCCGAGCTCCCGGAGCTTCTGGCGCGTCACCAAAGAAGTGTGTGGCCTGGCGTTGTCCTGATGGAAGACAATGCGGCCTCTGTTTATCAAAGATGGCCTCTTCTTCGTGAGTGCTACCTTCAAGCTGTCTAGTTGTTGGCAGTACAAGTCCGAATTGAGCGTTTGGTCATAGGGAAGCAGCTCATAATAGATTATTCCTTGACAATCCCACCAAACACACAGCAGAAACTTCCTGGCCGTTAATGAGGGCTTGGCCACCGTCTGAGCCGCTTCAGCGGGCTTCGACCACGACAAGTTACTCACGCTATACGCGTCTCAACTTGCGCCTGGCCTTACAAGTACTCACTGGTGTAGTTTGTCGTGTCAGGACCCGCCGCTGGTTCTGCCGCGCGCCTGCGTTGCCTCGGCTTTCGGTGTAGATTCTGTCCGCCGCTGATCGTCTCTCGTTCCGGCGTTAGTTCTCCCGTTTGGCGTAGATTCGGATCTTCACTGCCTTGTCCTCTCGTTCGTCGTTCAGGATGCCGGTACTAATCCTCAGCCACGCTACGCGCCACACCGCGCTCTGAGGTTTTGACGATAATGCCAACTAATCACGACTTAAACTCTTCGACACCACTGTGCGCCACTGTACGCGACCGCCACAAACCGCTAGTTTGGTTTAGGTTTGTGCGGAATGATACTTCCTTCTTTGTGAAAGGACTTCGTAGAAACTACAATTCCACCGAATCGTCGCGGATTTACTTTCCGTTGGTAGTTGAGGACACGTCTAGTCTCTATCGCGTGGATCAGACAAGTCCCGACTCGCCCCAACCGGAACCTCTACGATCCGCTGAATCCGGGTTTGGTTTTCATCGCTTCCAGCACTGCCAACCGCAGCGATGTTTGAATGTGTCGTGTAATGTTGTTTGTGCTGTATATAATCCTTAATTCGTGTTGTGTATGACTATGTGCCGTCTTTCTTTTAACCCTAAATAGCTATTTTTTAAATCTGTCGTGTGTTAATTTTATTTTAGGTTTTATTTATTGAAATATAGTTCAAAGAATAGGTATATGTTTTTTAATTTTATGCCAAGGACCCTATTTAGCTATTTTTTCCATAAATGTGTGTTTTCTCCTTTTTTTTGTTCTTAATAAACACCATGGGCGGGATAAACTTCAACAGACAGCAAGACCCAACATGTGACTTGTCACACGTACCCGATATCTCTAGTACTACTGAACCAATTTATGTTGAATTTATATAAACACAATCTGTATGCATCTCTCTATCGCATGAACCAATAAAACATTTTTTTTTAAATTTTACTTTTTTGCTATCTGTGCTGCCAACTCCTAAGACGATTTGGCATGAAATCCGTCATTGGAAACTACGATAGGTTAAAACATAGACGAAGATGTTATCAAACATTCTCGTTGGCACGGGAACATCCAACAGCGAAAATGTAGACTCAAATTTGATCACTAAACTATGCACAGCCTGCCGGCTGGGACGATTAAGGTGCCGCATACAAATTACGTAACGCTAAAAATGCAATTTTTGGAACCCACCACCCCCCCCCCCCTTCTATGTAACAAAGTAACGCAAGACAAACCCCGCTCCCCCTTAAGTTACGTAACACTAATTTGTACAAAGTCAAAGTCGTTTAAATTTTTTTTTAAATTTTTTAATCATTGAGAATATCAACACAATCAAATATCTGCCCAGGTCGGAATCAAATGAAGGAAGTTTCCCATATGCAAGTAGTGACTTCGGCAGAACTTCCGACAAGTACATAGAACCTCGAACAGATCACTACAGTAAAATGCTGAGAAATAAATATTCAGAATTTCTTTGAATTCATCGTCCATACTTTGGATTGAATCTTTGCTTATTAAACGAGGAAAGCAGGTAGACAGTGGATGAATTGTTGATTTTTCAAAAATTTTGATATCAATCAACTCAATTGATTATAGATAACTTTACTGTGGTAACACTCTTTAAGATGACTCTACTTTAATCTGATTTGACGAGCGAATGTTATAAAAAATCCTATTACACTGACTATGAATTCAATTCGTATCTACACATCATACAAGGTAATGTGTATGTCGCTGAACTGGGTGCGATATACTACGCACTAGGGATCATTGAAACATTGCCCATCGACCATTATTTTATTTTTTCAGACAGTCTCAGCTCAATAGAGGCAATTCGTTCAATGAAGGTTGATAAACGCTCATCTTATTTCCTAACAAGAATAAGACATCTATTGAGTGTTTTGGTCGAAAAATTATTCAAGATTACCTTAGCATGGGTTCCCTCTCATTGCTCGATTCCGGGGAATGAGAAAGCGGACTCGCTAGCTAAGGTGGGCGCTTCAGAAGGCACACTTTTTGAAAGGCAAATTGCCTATAATGAATTTTTTCACATTTCTCGTCAGGACACACTCGTTAGTTGGCAGCGCATGTGGAGTGAAGATGAGTTCGGTCGCTGGTTACACACGATTATTCCTAAGGTTTCGACGAAAGCTTGGTTTAAGGGATTGAATGTAGGTCGTGATTTCATTCGCCTGATATCTCGGCTTATGTCCAATCACTACAACCTAAATGCGCATCTCTATCGCATTGGGCTCGCAGCAAACAATCTTTGTGATTGTGGCGATGGCTACCACGACATCGAGCATATTGTCTGGTCGTGTATCCGGTTCCATGCTGCTCGCTCTCAGCTCTCTAGAGCACTGAGAGCAAAAGGCAGACAATCGGATATCCCCGTCCGGGATATCTTAGGTAGCCGTGATCCTGATCTTCTCCTTCATCTATACCTGTTCCTCAGAAACGCCGATGTCAACGTTTAATGATGCTTCCTTCGTTGTGTCCCCGTTTCATATCCCTCCTATCCGATCTATAAACTTTTACTTAGTCGCGGCAATACATACACACACTCTTTACAGATACACGGGCCAAAGGTTGTGCAGTCCACTGATCATTCAACAAGAGCCAAAGGTTGTACCACTCATGACAACTCTACACGAGCTGATGTTTGCGCCGGCTAGTGACCATTCTATCCTGGATTCCTCGAGTCGAGAAGACGCACCACGCTAGATATGGGGTACAGACTAGGGGGCGTTGCTGATTAATGGTCAGCTGCATCCCAAAAGGAAGTATCCCGTGTCGGGCACAGGTACAGAGCATTGGAGACAGCAACATCACAATTACGAAAACACTTGTAATACTAACCTCGAGCCAACCGCGAGTAATCGGTTACATATTACTAACATAGTTATAAGGCAAACATTGTCGAAATATTGAACTCCCGGCCCCGTCAGGTTGACGCCATTTGAGCCTTAATAAAAATATATATTTTGGATAAAAAAAAAAAAAGGTAATGTTGTACCTCGTACATAGTCTCATTATTATTTCTTAGATTTGTCAAATTTTCTGGTTACATGAAATTATATAGCACTGTTTTGAAAAGCCTTGAAATATTTGTGCGCTGTGAAAATAATTCGGAACTTGATTTCTGAAAAATCTAAAAAGTAATCGGCTGGATAGATTTGCAACGATCGAACATATTAAAAAATAAGTTTGGTAGTTTGTATTAGGAGATTACTTTAATTTAATGTAAGCAATATACATGTGCAGACTTGAGGTCCATTATGCCATTTCTCATTTCGAGCCAGGAAAACTTTGACAGGGATTTTACGGATAATTTTTATTCTGATGAAGTAAAAAGTACAAAAATCAGGAGAAATCAGGACCATTTCTTAAAAATTAGGCAAAATTTAGTGTTTGTCAGGATATCCGGAAACGTGCCAAAAATTCTGGGAAATTCTGAAAAATCAGGAAGGTTGGCATATCTGCTCACATCTGTTAGAATTTGTGCTTTCAAAACATCTAGTGTTTAGCTGAAGGAAACATGGGCTGGTATAAATTGATGTTGATTTACACAAAAGTAACTAATCTTTCGTTTAATGCAGCAGTTCCTGTCGTTACTTTTCACTTTTTGCAAAAGGTCTTGAGATGTCCTTAGGTGATGAACAAACCACTCGGCTTAATATCGGACCCCTGCATACTAAAAATGTTTTGTTTCCAGTTCCGGGTCTCTTGTTTTGAGTTTTCCATCCAAGTGAGATCCCTCATGATCATGAGGATGTATTGAACCTGCTAACTCTCGGGAAAGAGGGGCAATCCGACATTCAAATCAGTCGAAACTGCTGCGTGCTGGAGCATGTGTAGGAACTTATATTGCATCAATATTCAACTGATCAAAATGATAATCGAAAATAGCTATGGCCTTTTCAAAACGATGGTTCCCGTCTGGTCCTCCATCTAGATTAATTCTAATTACTGGTTTGATTATTTCTTGAAGGAATACGTACGTACATTGGACCACTGTATTGAACTGCTTCAGCATTACCGAGGTGCCCTAGCTTTATTTTGAATCCTGCGATAACAGCCGGAATAAGTTTGTGTTTAACTATCAAGACAAAATTATTAATTATATTTATTTATTTGTTGTTTCGTCTTCGATAAAACTCGCACAGACTACTCTATCTAATATTTTTAATACTATTTTTAAAAGTAGGTTTGCTAGTCGTAAAATCAAAGTGAGCACTGATTTCATTGAATGCACGTAGGCATGAGTCCAATGGATTGTTGAAGCCGTAGCCGGTTCGGTGTACAGGTACAGAGATGAGCTGTGTGAATCTTAACTGCCGTGAAGGAACGTGAAAAGGAACATTTTCTAAGAGTTGGGGACAGTCGATGTTGTTGCGCAGTAGGTCGAAGATCATCAGTTGCAGAATGTGAGTGCGCCTCGCACGTAGTGCTTCCATACCGATCAACATACAGCGTGCGGAATAATCGGGCAGGTTAGAGGGGTCGTTCCAAGGGAGATTCCGCAAGGCAAATCGAATGAAACACTTCTGAATGCGTTCGATTCTGATGATCAGCGATGTGTGGTAAGGTGGCCACACAGGTGCAGCGTATTCCAGAATGCTTCGGACTAAAGCGCAAAACAAAGTTTTTTGGGCGTAGATATCGGTGAACTGACAGGTAGATCGTCGTATGAATCCAAGTACCGTATAAGCCTTAGCAGTGATAAGCGCAACATGTTCGTTGAATCTCAACTTGGAGTCAATAGTAACTCCAAGATCGCATATTGTATAAACACGTTCCAGTGGCACAGACCCAATGTGGTACTGATGTTTTACGGCGGCGATCCTACGGGTGAATGAAATCACCTTGCATTTTTTCACGTTTACTCTCATGCCGTTTACGTTGCACCACAATAACGTTTCGTCAATGTCTTTTTGGAGTACGAGGCAGTCGAGCGTTGTCCTGACTACTCGATACATTTTCAGGTCATCAGCGAACATTTGTTTGTATGATGAAATACGGGGGCACAGGTCGTTGACGAACAGAACAAATAACATTGGCCCTAGCACGCTTCCTTGCGGAACTCCTGAAGTAGTTGAGAAGATTACTGAGTGAGCCGCATTGATCGTCACGAAGGATTGGCGACCGGTCAAGTAGGAAAAGGTCCAATCAACCACCCAACTTGGAAATCCCATAGCGCTGAATTTTTTACATGCATACATGTGCGGCACGGTGTCGAAAGCTTTTGAAAAATCAACGTAGATGGAGTCGACCTGCCGACGAGCTTCGACTTCACGAAACAATGTATTTGTGTAGCAAAGCAGATTCGTTGTTGTGGACCGATGCTGGACGAAACCATGCTGGAACTCCGATATGAGTGGATGCACCACATTGTACAAGGCGTTGTGCACTAACTTTTCGAAGACTTTACTGAAGCAGCAGAGAAGTGATATTCCACGGTAGTTCTTCACGTGATTCCGATTACCCGCTTTGTGAATTGGTACTATTGAGGCCTTTTTCCAAACGGTGGGAAAAATTCTTTCCCTCAACGAGCGGTTGAATATGCAAGAGACGGGAAAAGCGAGTGAGTGAGCACAGTGTTTCAGCAGAGATGGAGGAATGCCATCGACTCCAGGCCCTTTTGATGCATCTAGATCACGCAAGGCTTTCAAGACTTCATCCGGAGAGAAATTGAACGTTGGCATATTCAGATTGTGCTCCTGTATGCGATCGAAGCTTGCACCGTGCAGAGGCGGTGAAGTTGAATTGTACACTGTCTGGAAGAAGCTCGCAAACAGATTAGCGATGTTAATGGGCTACCGTGTTCGACAGTTGTGTAGACTGAGGTGTGCGAGCATCGGATGGAGTGAGCGGGTCTAGACGAGGCAGTTTTGTCGTGCTCGGCATCCGAAAAACCTGGGAACGACGAACATCCTCGAACTCCCTGAAGAATATTCCAGCTGGCCAGGTAGAAGGGTCCATTGCCGTGTCCTTCAGGTTCGGATTGATTCCAATTTTGAATGACACAAACTGAAGTTTTGTCAGGTCGGTTTCCTTCTTCTTCTTAGCAACGACGGTATCTGAGCATACTAAGCAGTCCTGAACCAACATGGCAACGTCCTCTTCAGAGACTTGCGGGTCAATCCGTGATAGATAAATCCAGAATTTGTCAGCAGGCTTGGGTACAGTTGCGATAGTCTTGGCAGTGGGTGCTGATGACTTAGTCCCTATTCGCAGAGCTGCTGTTGGCTTTCTTGTAGGCGTTACATTCAATTCAGCGCGAGGCCGTTTTATATTGGGCCAGACTGTTGATGCGACTGTGCTGGGAAGTTGAGCTTGGGCAATAGATGTTTTAATTTCACCAAGCTCGGTTAAAATAGGTTTTAACGAGTCGTCGAGCTTTTTCGCTAGCACGTCTTGTACGGCTGGGACGGTACCGTTAGTTTTCACGCAGTCGAGTATTTTCATGCAGTCATTGCAGAACCATAGCAAATTATCGTTTTGGGTGAGAAACTCCAGGTTTGCACGCTTCCAACCAATACATTTCATATGAGTCAAATGTTGGCAGAAACCGTTGCATTTGACGAACTCTAGTCCTCTTACCGGCGCAGAGCACTGGCAGCAAGTTGACTCCATCGTTAGACAGGTGGCAGTAGTGGATCAAAATAAAATTGCAGGTATTGAGCTTTATGGCATTAGCTTCAACGGCGGTTCGACAGACGGCGCTGCACACGGCAAGATGAACTGATGACGTCAGCACTGCCGATACTATTGAATGCAGTAACAGGAGCTGTTCACTCGCTGGTATCGTCACGAAATATCATTGTGGCACGTAAAAACACACACGATTTCAAAACTTTTCAAGCGACGCGACAATCACACCCACAAAGAAACTCACGAAAACGAAAAACAGTTTGGTTATCAGTATGGAAACAAATAAAAAATGTAGAGTACAAGTGAAAACAAAACAACTAACGCGGTGCGTTTAGCGGTTAGTGATTAATTAAGAATAAAATTATGTTGTTTTGGTAGATTGGGGCGATATTCGAAATGCATTAATCGGTGCCTGCATAATGTTCATTACAACACGTACTTCATCATTTCTCAGGCTCAGGAAACACACCTCTTTCGGTCCCAGAATCGAAGCTAGCTGCTCAAACATATAGGGGCGCGTAATTTCTTTAAGAGTAAAAATGGAATCTTTCCTCTATGTCACATTAAGTAACGAAATGTTAGTAATATGTAACCGATTACTCGCGGTTGGCTCGAGGTTAGTATTATAAGTGTTCTCATAATTGGGATGTTGCAGTCTGCAATGCTCTCTACGTGCGTCCGACACAGGATACTTCCTATTGGGATGTAGCTGACCATTAATCAGCAACACCCCCTAGTCTGTAACCCATATCTAGCGTGGTGCGTCTTTCTCGACTCGAGGAATCCAGGATAGAATGGTCACTAGCCGGCGCAATCATCAGCTCGTGTAGAATTGTCATGAGCGGTACCTTCGGCACGTGTATCTGTAAAGAGTGTGTGTATGTATTGCCGCGACTAAGTACAAGTTTATAGATCGGATAGGAGGGATATGAAACAGGGACACAACGAAGGAAACATCATTAAACATTGACATCGGCGTTTCTGAGGAACAGGTATAGATGAAGCAGAAGATCAGGATCACGGCTACCTAAGATATCCCGGACGGGGATATCCGATTGTCTGCCTTGTGCCCTCAATGCTCTGGAGAGCTGAGAGCGGGCAGCATGGAACCGGATACACGACCAGACAACATGCTCGATGTCGTGGTAGCCATCGCCACAATCATAAAGATTGTTTGCTGCGAGCCCAATGCGATAGAGATGCGTGTTTAGGTTGTAGTGATTGGACATAAGCCGAGATATCACACGAATGAAATCACGACCTACATTCAATCCCTTGAACCATGCACTCGTTGAGACCTTACGGATAATCGTGTGTAACCAACGACCGAACTCATCTTCACTCCCCATGCGCTGCCAACTCACGAGTGTGTGCTGACGAGGAATGTGTAAAAATTTATTATAAGCAATTTGCCTTTCAAAAAGTGTGCCTTCTGAAGCGCTCACCTTAGCTAGCGAGTCCGCTTTCTCATTCCCCGGAATCGAGCAATGAGAGGGAACCCATGCTAAGGTAATCTTTAATAATTTTTCGACCAAAAAATAAAAATAAAATAATGGTCGATGATTCAATGATCTCTAGAGCATAGTATATCGCACCCAGCTCAGCGACATACACGGAACAAGGTTTAAAAGAGGCACTGGAATTTTCATTGAAGATGCCGAAGCCAGTGGACCCGTTTATGAATGAACCGTCAGTAAAGAACATTTTATCAGAACTAAATTCTGCCGAAAATATCGGTGGAGTAAAATCGGAGCGTAGATGATCTGGGATTTCATGGATTTTTTGTCCCATGGACAGATCAGAAATAACAGGGAAATTGCAAAAGTATGGGAAGCAAACTTGGTTGGAGATGCCTTGTGAAGGGTTCACGTCGTGGGTAAGGTACTCATGGTATAAAGACATAAAACTTGACTTAGGAGTCAGTCGGAGTAGATTTTCGAAGTTATCAATCACCAATGGATACATCATCTTGCAACGGATGAGAAATTTGTGAGATATTTTTGTGAACCGAAGAGTAAGTGGAGATACTCCTGCCAAGACTTCGAGGCTCATCGTGTATGTCGAATGCAAACACCCCATGGCTATACGCAAGCAACGATATTGTATCCTCTATTGTATCATCCATATCATTGGCGTAAAAACTGCACAAGAGGGGGCCTAGGCAGAAGCTTTGCGGTAGGCCTATAAAACTGTAACGAGAAGATTTTAAGCTGCCATGAGAGAAATTCGTGTGCTGACAGTAAAATGTCCAGGAAATTAATCAGAATTGGTGAAAGTCCACGATTATGAAGCTTCTCTGAGAGAATTTCCATGGAAACTGAATCAAATGCCCCTTTGATACCAAGAAAAATAGAAGCCATTTGTTCTTTTCGAGCAAATGCAATTTGAATTTCAGAAGATAGCAGCGCGAGACAATCATTCGTCCCTTTACTCCGGCGGAAGCCAAACTGCGTATCTGACAGCAAATTGTTCGTTTCGACCCACTTGTCCAAACGAAGTAGAATCATTCTCTCTAACAATTTACGAATACAGGATAACATTGCAATCGGCCTGTACGAGTTGTGATCGCAAGCCGGCTTGTTGGGTTTTCGTTGATTGTTGGGTTACTATGATCTTATCGGTCCGAAATATTCTGTTCCAATAATAAATTTGTAAATTTGAAGAATGCTAATTTTTGTCACGATTTCTTTTCGTTCGCTTTCGGTTCTGAAAACTTTTGCCAGCTGAGTTTATTTGATGCGCAAAATAGTCGAATTTTATATAATCTTCAGGTCTACAAACTCGAGTTTGTACCCCACCATACAGATCTCTCACTTTTCCCTTTTTTTGAAAGTCGAAAATAAGCTTTCGGAACATTCTATTTAGATAAAGTCATTTTGTCTTCTGAGAGTGAAAAGGTTTGTTATCTGTTTTCAGAATAATAGTTTTTATTTCTCTAAGAATGGCGAATGTACAGTCAATCGCAAAATTTAATATACAACTCGTGCTGATTTCTTATTTTTGAGTTTTTCGGGGTTAAAGTAAATAAATAAATGCGACTTATATTCATTCTGTGATAAGAAAAAATTAAAACGGTCACATTTCTGCTTCATATTTCAAATACAAACAAAAAATCAAAATCAAGTTTTTCTTGGAAGGAAAATTGAAATCAGTTCCGAAATGTTAACAGATAACAACTGGCATTTGGTGTGGCCCCCTTTGGCGTCCAGAACTTCCTGCAAGCACCGAGGCGAGATTTCTGGTCACTGTAGACGGAAGTGCCTCCTAGATCTCCGTATCGTCGTTTTGAGTAGCGATCCGTTCCCTGGATTTTGATGGATTGGTGGTTCTTGATTTCCCACCACATAGATACTCAATACTGTGCAAGTTCGGTGATTTCGAAGGTGTTTAGAGTTGATTGGGACATTATAGAGCAGGCATTCCCGCCCCACGAAGTCAGTTTGCTTCGGGTCGGGTCATTATTCTGTTGAAAGTAGTAATCACGAAAGAGAGCCAATTTCTGAACGGAAGATTGCAGGTTGCGTTTCAGGAAGATCAATTAGGTCATCTTGTCCATCGCCGAGTCGATAAACACCATGGTTCCAGTTCCAGAAGCCGTCAATGTACCTTACATAAACTGATTACCGCCGCCGTGTTTAACTGTGGTAATTAAATGCTGAATCTGAAGCACCGATCCTGGTTTCCTCCACGCCATCTGTCTTCCATTCGATTCAAAGATATTGGTTTTCGGCTCATCAGTATAAAAGACCTTGTTCCAGAACTACTTAGGTCTGTTTACATATGCCTTAAAGGGTGTGTCACATCAAATTGCATCACGGAAAAAACTCTGTAGAAATTCGCCCAGTAGACCGATCCTTTTGAAAATTTTAGACAGTAAAATAAAAACTATTAAACAACTTTTGGCATTTTCTTTTTATTCATACTTCGAGCCCAAGCCCGTATGCTCGCACCTTCCTCTTTACCCCGTCCATAAGGTTCTGTACAACGTCAGGTTGTAGTTTTTGACGTAGGACTACGTCTAACCGGAAGATATAGGGGGTGAAATGGAAAGCCAGGCACTGAACAAGTAGGAAAAAATGCAAGATTTGGAACGCTTATAACTCGAGCATTTCTCAATAGATCGCAAAGGTTTTTGCATCAACTGATAGGAAATATATCTACGCATCTATCATAACGAATAACATTTCATTTTTCTTGAGATAAATAATTGAATAATTGTCAAATATCAAGCATTGTCAAAATGCACTATGTGCCCATTTTTGATTGGTCCATTTTGTGCTTCTCAAATCGTACCGACCAAAACGGGCAACCAGAGCAGCAGCGAAATAGAATGAAGCACGATTGGAAAGGAAAAAGAAAAAAATGAACGAAACATTGGTCGCAGTCTCACACATGCGTAACTCTCGAGCCAGCCAGTCAGCTCAAAAATCCCCGCTCCGCTGCCGTAACGATCATTCTTTGTGTGGACACCGACTGGACAACATCGTTGCTGGACGGGCTGGACGGCGAGGGATCGAGTGCCTTTCTCAAGGCAAGAGGGCGGAGGTGGTAGCGCTGGAGTAAAGTAGAGTAGAGTTTTCAAAGGGCCTTTCTCAAGGCTAGAGACGAATGAACTGCAAAAGTTTAAAGTCTCTATAATACAATACCTTCCTTCCGTAACGATCATTCCACATCGGTTCGCATCACAACAAATCAACAAACCAACCCAAGCAGCCATGTCTGGACATGGTAAAGGAGGAAAAGTGAAGGGAAAGGCAAAATCCCGCTCGAACCGTGTTGATCTGGAGTTCCCCGCAAGGATAGCTAGGCCGAGCGCGTTAGTACCAGTGCACCAATCCACCTAGTCGGCGTTATATAGTTTCGGCCGCCGAAGTGATCGAGTTGGCTGGTAGAGCTGCTCGCGACGATAAGAAAAACCGCATTCAGAACAGAACACATCAAGACAACAACAGGCAGTTGCAGCGAGTGGCGAGTGGCAAACGCAATCGCAAAACGGCATCAGGTAGCAGAAGAAAAAAGTTTGTTCTTTATACAAACTGCTTTGGTGGCAAATCCAGAACAAGGCGGCATCGAGGGCGTTCGAAATGGTTTTTTTCAAAACCACGAGTACTAAGTTTTCTAAATTGGAACCATTCCATAAAACAAGGCGCTTTTCAGGGCCATTAAACCTTCCAAAAAAAGAGTTTAGGAGATACAGTTCAATGCTTTCTAAAACATCATCCAAAATAATAATAAAACACAAATTGATTTTTTCATAATATGTTTGCCAGGATCTGATGAGTATGTGAATTTGGCAGTTGTTCTGAGCTTATTGATAGTTGGGGACTTTCCTGATTATTCAATTTTCACCAATTCTTAAATTGTTTCCAGATTGAAAGTACAGTAATTTACAATTAGTTCGACATTTAGCTAATTGGACGGACATGTAATGCGACTTATTTAGTTGGACATTTTTGTGAACATAGAGATCCAAATTTGTGAACATAGAGATCCAAATTAGATCACACATTGAAAGTCGACACTGTACCACTGTCATCGTAAATGTTCAATTACAGGTTAAAATCGCCTCCAATGCGACATTGAGTGGTGCTTCGGCACGTCGCATTGAATGTAATTTTCTGTAAAATATGTCACAAGCTGGATGGGAAGAAATTTTCCAACTGTGAAAGCTGTGGCGAGTGGCAAATGCAATCGCTAAACAGAAAGGTTTAGCCGAACAAGATGGGGATATCGAGTGATAACAAAACAATAAACTCTTTAGATTGAAGATAATTTTGTGATCTTGAAAAGGACCCTTTTTAGCCTGCATGTGAATCCAACGAGCGAACAAATCGTAATGAATGTATTTTTTTGCCATCGCTCCCTTTTAACGCTCATTCGTTCGTCTCGTTGGACTCGCCCCTCTGGCTGAGTCTGCCGATTTGTCTCTATCCTGTGAGTGTGTACCGCTAGAGTATAAAACACGCGGACCCCAAAAAAATATCTTATTTTCTTTCAAACCGTAAACCCTTGTGGTTGTACGGCATCGGCATCGTGGACGTAACAAAGGAGGACAAGTTAAGGGAAAGGCAAAGTCTCACTCGAACCGTGCAGGTCTCCAGTTCCCTGTTGGTCGCATTGGCCGGAGCACCAGTATACCTACTAGCTATTATAGAGTTTCGGCCGTCGGAGTGCTCGAGTTGGCTTGCAAAGCTGCTCACGACAATCAGAAAACCCGCATCAAGAATAGAGCAGCTTCGGTTCGGCGCTCATCAAGGCAACAATTAGTTTCAGTGAGAAGCAAAGTGTTTCTCCGGGACGTCGCATTAAATGTAATTTACTGAACAACATGTCACAAGCTGGATGGGAAGAAATTTTCCAACTGTGAAAGCTGTGGCGAGTGGCAAACGCAATAGCTAAAGAGGAAGGTTTAACCGAACAAGATGGGAATATCGAGTGATAACAAAAACACAACACCAAAGGTTTTTTTCAGAACCATCAACATATTCATAAAGAGTAAACAGTAAACTAATCCATTTTTCAGGTAGATAGGTAGGTATTCACGTATTCAAAATAAAACAATATATTTAAAATATATATTTAACAAAAGCTGTCCCCTTTGTATAGTCCTACGTCACTCCGGTTATGTCCCCGACATTACCCACCCGTCTTTTTTTGAACAGAAATCCATTTTCTTTTGAAGTCCGCCTCCGATTTGACAACTTTTGGGTTCTTCTGGAGGGCCTGCTTCATAATCGCGTTGGGCGGGTTCATTTCCTTTGGCACGAAGGTGAGCCCGTTGGCTTCGTACCACTCCAACACGTCCTTTGAATAGTGGCACGAAGCGAGATCCGGCCAGAAGATGGTCGGGCCCTCGTGCTGTTCCATAGTGGTAGTAAGCGCTTCTGTAGGCACTCCTTAAGGTAAACCTGCCCGTTTACCGTGCCGGCCACACCATGTACTTTTTGGCAAACTTGGATAGTTTCTGCTTGCGAATCTCTTCCGGAACGCTGAATTTATCCTCTGCGGAGAAGAACAACAGGCCCGGCAGCTGACGAAAGTCCGCTTTGACGTAGGTTTCGTCGTCCATTACCAGGCAATGCGGCTTCGTCAGCATTTCGGTGTACAGCTTCCGGGCTCGCGTCTTCCCCACCATGTTTTGCCTTTCGTCGCGGTTAGGAGCCTTCTGAACCTTGTATGTAAGCAGGCCCTCCCGCTGCTTGGTCCGCTGGACGAATGAACTTGACAAATTCAGTTTATTGGCGACATCCCGGACCGAACTTCTCGGATCACGTCTAAACTGCTTAACTACGCGCTTGTGATCTTTTTCACTGACGGAGCATCCATTTTTGCCGTTCTTCACCTTCCGGTCGGTGGTTAGGTTCTCGAAGTATCGTTTTAGTACTCTGCTGACCGTGGATTGGACGATTCCCAGCATCTTACCGATGTCCCGATGTGACAACTCCGGATTCTCGAAATGAGTGCGCAGGATTAATTCACGACGCTCTTTTTCGTTCGACATTTTTCCAAATTTACGAAAAATTGACAGTGAAGCATGGCCAACGTGATCTATACACTCTTATCTGATTATGAGCGAAAGCTGAAGATATAATTCCTAAAAATTAAATTTCTACAGCGTTTTTTCCGTGATGCAATTTGATGTGACACACCCTTTAGCAAACTGTAGTCATTTTTTCATATTCACCTTTGCGATGAAATACTTTTCACGGCCAACACGACCTCTCAGATTATTCCTGTTTGCTGCTCTCCGGACAGTGTGTGCGCAGACTTGTCTCTCAATGATGCCGGCTACTTCGGAAATCAATTATGGAATGTTTGTTTTAGGGTTCTTTCGCAATGTTCGAACAATTACCCGTTCATCATCAGAAAATATGATCCGTTTGCGTTCTCTACCGGGAGATTTTCAATGGTTGCTTCGTATTTCCACTTGTTTTTGATTTTCTTTACTGTAGAGTGGGTTCTTCCGAGCTGCTATTTCCCGCAATGTCTTTCCTCGACAAGTCTTACTTATTATCATGGCACGCGTAACAATATCTATTTCGTTCCTCTTACTTGCCATTTTGATAAAAACTTTTTTAAATATCTACGAAAAACAAGAACCAACACTGCCCAAGCAGTGGTTTGGTGTTATCGTCACAAACTGATGAAAAAAAAAACTTAAATCCTAGGTACAATCACTTTTTGTTGATACTTTCATATTTTCCTTCATGATGTTCAAGTAAACATTCTGATCAATTACACTATCGATAAAAACCAAATTGCTGATACCTTCAGCAAACATGTACCCTTATACTAGCATTTCTACCTCCACCATGTTTAAAACTTGCTTTCAGATTTTTTACGTTTAGTTCATCGCTTGGTTTCCTCCATACAACACGTCAACCATCGGAGCCAAAGATGTTGAATTTGGACTCATCTGCGAAGATAACATCTTCCAAGAAAATGAGATCTGCATGGTGGGGTACGAACTCGAGTTTGTATCACTGTATACAACCATTAGTTTTTTTGACGTAGGACTACGTCTAACCGGAAGATATAGGGGGTGAAATGGAAATCTAGGCACTGAACAAGTAGGAAAAAATGCAAGATTTGTAACGCTTATAACTCGAGCATTTCTCAATAGATCGCAAAGGTTTTTTCATCAATTGATAGGAAATATATCTACGCATCTATCATAACGAATAACATTTCATTTTTCTTGAGATAAATAATTGAATAATTGTGAAATATCAAGCATTGTCCAAATGCACTATGTGCCCATTTTTGATTGGTCCATTTTGTGCTCCTCAAATCGTACGGACCAAAACGGGCAACCACAGCAGCAGCGAAATACAATGAAGCACGATTGGAAAGGAAAAAGAAAAAAATGAACGAAACATTGGTCGCAGTCTCACACATGCGTAATTCTCGAGCCAGCCAGTCAGCTTAAAAATCCCCGCTCCGCTGCCGTAACGATCATTCTTTGTGTGGACACCGACTGGACAACATCGTTGCTGGACTAGCTGGACGGCGAGGGATCGAGTGCCTTTCTCCAGGCAAGAGGGCGGAGGTGGTAGCGCTGGAGTAGAGTAATAGAGTAGAGTAGAGTTTTCAAAGGGCCTTTCTCAAGGCTAGAGACGAATGAACTGCAAAAGTATAAAGTCTCTATAATACAATACCTTCCTTCCTTCCTTCCGTAACGATAATTCTCATTCAAACCGTACACCACATCGTTTCGCATCACATCACATCATCAAACTAACACAAGCAGCCATGTCTGGACATGGCAAAGGAGGAAAAGTGAAAGGAAAGGCAAAATCCCGCTCGAACCGTGTTGGACTGCAGTTTCCCGTAGGTGTATTCGCCAATTGCTCCGCAAAGGTAGCTAGGCCGAGCGCGTTAGTATCAGTGCACCAGTCCACCTAGCAGCCGTTATAGAGTTTCGGCTGCCGAAGTGATCGAGTTGGCTAGCAAAACTGCTCGCGCTTTGGTTCGGTGGACATCAAGACCTCAACAGGCAGACGCAGAAGAAAAAAAGTTTGTTGATTATACAAACTGCTTTGGTGGCAAATCCAGAACAAGGCGGCATCGAGGGTGTTCGAAATGGCTTTTTTTCAAAACCACGAGTACTAAGTTTTCTAAATTGGAACCATTCCATAAAACACGGCGCTTATCAGGGCCATTAAACCTTTCAAAAAAGAGTTTACGAAATACAGTTCAATGCTTTCTCAAATAATATCCCAAATAATAATAAAACACAAATTGATTTTTTCATAATTTGTTGACCAGGATCTGATGAGTATGTGAATTTGGCAGTTGTTCTGAGCTTATTGATAGTTGGGGACTTTCCTGATTATTCAATTTTCACCAATTCTTAAATTGTGTACAGTAATTTACAATTAGTTCGACATTTAGCTAATTGGACGGACATGTAATGCGACATATTTAGTTGGACATTTTTGTATACATAGAGATCCAAATTATGACCCCACATTGAAAGTCGACACTGTACCACTGTTCACAAAGCTGGATGGGAAGAAATTTTCCAACTGTAAAAGCTGTGGCGAGTGGCAACAAATCGCTAAACAGGAAGGTTCAGCCGAAGAAGATGGGGATATCGAGTGTTAACAAAACAATAAACTCTTTAGATTGAACATAATTTTGTGATCCTGAAAAGGACCCTTTTTAGTCTGCATGTGAATCCAACGAGCGAACAAATCGTAATGAATGTATTTTATTGCCATCGCTGCCTTTTAACGCTCATTCGTTCGTCTCGTTGGACTCGCCCCTTTGGCTAAGTCTGCCGATTTGTCTCTATCCTGTGAGTGTGTACAGCTAGAGTATAAAACACGCGGACCCCAAAAAAATATCTTATTTTCTTTCAAACCGTAAACCCTTGTGGTTGTCCGCCTTGTTTAACATCGCATCGCATCACATCATAAAAAGAAAACAAGCAGCAACGTGGACGTAACAAAGGAGGACAAGTTAAGGGAAAGGCAAAGTCCCACTCGAACCGTGCAGGTGTGCAATTCCCCGTAGGTGTATCCGCCAATTGCTCCGCAAGGGTAGCTAGGCCGAGCGCGTTAGTACCAGTGCACCAGTCCACCTAGCCGGCGTTATATAGTTTCGGCCGCCGAAGTGATCGAGTTAGCTGGCAAAACTGCTCGCGCTTTGGTTCGGTGGACATCAAGACCTCAACAGGCAGACGCAGAAGAAAAAAAGTTTGTTGTTTATAAAAACTGCTTTGGTGGCAAATCCAGAACAAGGCGGCATCGAGGGTGTTCAAAATGGCTTTTTTCAAAACCACGAGTACTAAGTTTTCTAAATTGGAACCATTCCATAAAACACGGCGCTTATCAGGGCCATTAAACCTTTCAAAAAAGAGTTTACGAAATACAGTTCAATGCTTTCTAAAACAATATCCACAATAATAATAAAACACAAACTGATTTTTCAATAATTTGTTTGCCAGGATATATTGAGTATGTGAATTTGGCAGTTGTTCTGAGCTTATTGATTTTCTCCCAATTCTTAAATTGCTTCTAGATTGAAAGTACAGTAATTTACACTTATCTCGACATTTAGCTAATTGGACGGACCTGTAATGCGACATATTTAGTTGGACATTTTTGTAAACATAGAGTTCGGGGTCCAAATTATGACCCCACATTGAAAGTCGACACTGTACCACTGTCATCGCAGATGTTCAATTACAGGTTAAAATTACCTCCAATCCGATACTGAGTGGTGGTAATGCGACGTGCCATTGAATGTAATTTACTGTAAAATATGTCACAAGCTGGATGGGAAGAAATTTTCCAACTGTGAAAGCTGTGGCGAGTGGCAAATGCAATCGCTAAACAGAAAGGTTTAGCCGAACAAGATGGGGATATCGAGTGATAACAAATCAATAAACTCTTTAGATTGAAAATAATTTTGTGATCCTGAAAAGGACCCTGTTTAGCCTGCATGTGAATCCAACGAGCGAACAAATCGTAATGAATGTATTTTTCTTTCTTTCTTTGTTTTTAAGAGGCTTTAAACTTTGAAGTTCATTCGCCTCTAATGTATTTTTTTGCCTTCGCTCCCTTTTAACGCTCATTCGTTCGTCTCGTTGGACTCGCCCCTCTGGCTGAGTCTGCCGATTTGTCTCTATCCTGTGAGTGTGTACCGCTTGAGTATAAAACACGCGGACCCCAAAAAAATATCTTATTTTCTTTCAAACCGTAAACCCGTGTGGTTGTACGGCATCGGCATCGTGGACGTAACAAAGGAGGACAAGTTAAGGGAAAGGCAAAGTCTCACTCGAACCGTGCAGGTCTCCAGTTCCCTGTTGGTCGCATTAACTGATTGCTCCGCAAGGGTAACTAGGCCGAACGGATTGGTCCCGGAGCACCAGTATACCTAACAGCGATTATAGAGCTTCGGCCGTCGGAGTGCTCGAGTTGGCTTGCAAAGCTGCTCACGACAATCAGAAAACCCGCATCAAGAACAGAGCAGCTTCGGTTCGGCGCTCATCAAGGCAACAATTAGTTTCAGTGAGTGGCAAAGTGTTTCTCCGGCACGTCGCATTAAATGTAATTTACTGAACAACATGTCACAAGCTGGATGGGTAGAAATTTTCCAACTGTGAAAGCTGTAGCGAGTGGCAAACGCAATAGCTAAACAGGAAGGTTTAACCGAACAAGATGGGAATATCGAGTGATAACAAAAACACAACACCAAAGGTTCTTTTCAGAACCATCAACATATTCATAAAGAGTAAACAGTAAACTAATCCATTTTTCAGGTAGATAGGTAGGTATTCACGTAGGAGAAGAAGGAAAATATATATTTAACAAAAGCTGTCCCCTTTGCATAGTCCTACGTCACTCCGGTTATGTCCCCGACATTACCCACCCGTCTTTTTTTTCCCGTAATTTGAGATACAAATATTTTTCTCTCACTATCGTTTCACGCATACCTTCTGTACAATGACAATATCTTTCGTACGTTGCGCACATTTCACATTATATTTTTGGTTTCCTTTTGTTCCTTTTTGACCTAGGAATCATTCATATTTCCGTACGTCATGCCATGCCCTGGTTAGCAGGTTGTAGTCTTATTTATGATGAAGTAACATTGTTTGGGAATCGCATTATCAATAATGGGTACAACATATGCTATCTCATATCCCGTCGGATCCTTTTTATGGAAGGGATGCAACACAACGGCGTACGCGCCTGATTTCCGCTTCAATGCTCACTCGAAAATAATGCTTCGAAAAGGAGGGTCCTGTTACATATTTATGTACATGCAAGCACGAGCTATAGTGCAGGTGATAGCGTTGTGTATGTACGACTCTAGCTGAAAGAGCTGGATGGGTGTGAGAAACAGCGCTCTGAAGTGAAAGAACGAGACAGGCGGTGTGTAACAAAACGCACTTGTAAATCCTGTTGGAACAAGCTAGTCCTGTTGCACTCACTCACATCTGGCTTAAGACGATATTCTCGATTTCCATCGATATTTTTTATGCTTTATTAAACTGGGAATTCGGTTTGGTGATTGATAACCAAAGTGGTGAAAGGCTATCATTTTATGGTCCACCTAGAATTCGTGATTCTAGTGATTTAATGTAAGAAAAATGTTAAGTAGTCAATCTCTTCGGCTAAATTCATATGAGTTTAGCTGAACAAATCAAAATCTTGGGATGGCAGCTGATCTTCACTGTTACGGTGTTCTCTAACATTCGCAACGATTGTTTCGTGCTATCATTGAGTATCGGAGATCGGCCATATCGTGCTACCATTGAAGCTCCTCCCGGCTGTAGTGGAGCTTGCCAAATCCAGCTAGAACTTCACTTGGCTATTATGCGATTGAATAAACGGTAGGGTGCACTTTGACTTGGTTGCTTGTACACCCTCGGGTCCTTTTTGCTCTACTTATGAAAAAGTTTCTTTTTTCCTCCATACCACAATTTTCTTGTCAGAACATTAGATTCAATGCCAATTTATCGCCTCAAAAACCGACCACTACCTTATTTTTGTGGAACAAAGCAGAAAAAATCATTGGGAAACGTGCTGCAAAAATTTCAAGTTATTTACATGAATGAGAAATATGACGATGAATAAACGAATGTACGATTTAGTGGCTGCTGGAGTCGTCAGGAAATGTCGTGCTTTGGAACGGAGCCACTAATTGTTTCAATGCTCCTCATTGTGTGATTCGTCGTGTCGTAGTTGGTGGGCGGTTACAACCTGTGGCGGCCATAGTTGCGGCGGTTCTGACCACGGATCAAGCGCTTCCGTTTCATGGAACAGTGTTGAGTGCCTCCAGTTTGTGCAATGTTAGTGTAAGCTTTAATTCCATAGTCATCTATGTAATTTGCATTTAGTTTTCTCAAATGTTACTGTTAATAAAATTCCTATGAGACTATAAATGGTCTGAAAAATGGTCACCATATTTACTCGAAAAACTGATTATCTAAATCTTTTCAAAAATAGAGTCTCGGCGCAATCCAAGTGAATTGTGTCCGAGATACGAAATAATTTTATTCAATTTTATTCAATTACCTTATGTATCACTTCGGGTATTATTTTCAAATTTTAGGACTAACTCTTTAGTTTTCTTGGTGGTCCAACCTTTATAGAAGCAGGTGAAGATGGTCGATTCGTGATTCATTCTTGCCCTCAAGAGGACATTTCACAAGCTGGCTATATGTCACAAATTGTTTCTTGATGTCAATGCATTACACTGAGTATACAACGAAAACGCTATCCTGGCGGTCTTTTTCGCGTTTGACACACACTCGCCCACAGGCAATCAGATATTTTTTCCACCGTACCATTATTCCACATCACTCGGCTACTTAAATTTATCAATGTGTTAAAGGACAAAGCATGAAAACATCAACCATGGCAATACTTGCAAATATCGAGTATTATATTACATGTTGATTAGTATAGTCTCAGTAAGATAGCACCTAGCATAGGACACTGTCCGAGTAAATAGCATCTTAAAAACATAGGTTTAGCACTAGATCACATTTGTCGCTTCTGTGATGCTGAAAGCGAAACCTCGGAACATTTACTCTGTAACTGCGGAGCTCTAACAAGACGCAGACTTCAACACCTTGATGAAGCTATTCTGAAGCCCAAGGAAATTTGGTCTGTGTCGCCGATCAGGATTATAAATTTTATCAAACAAATTATTCCTGATTGGCACCTATCTCGCTATAGCTTTCAGTCTTCTCCTTCATCAATAAGCAGTAGATAAGCTTGAAGTGTAGTATAAAAAATGGGTATACCACAATACACTCTTTCCAACTTCTATAAGACCAGGTTGATCAATTAATCTGGAAAATGCCGAAGGGAAAAGTGCTCACGGAGAGAAAAGAAAGACAAATCGAAACATTTCACCAAGAAAATGTTGGTATTAGAGGTAAAAAAAAAAAATAAAAAAAAAAAATTGATTATGCAAATAAAGAAATATTTGAATTTAAATGTTATTCGGGTGACAATTCGTCAAGTTTTGGTAAAAAAAAACTCACATAAAGAAGGCTTAAAAGGTTCAAGCTCCTCATTTTAAACCATCTCACATCGGAAGATGTCTGAGTTTTGCCAAAGCTCACATGAACCGACAGTGGGACATGGTATGTTGTGACAAAGAATGTTTCCAAAAGAATACATCTTGTTATATAGCATAACGAAAAGTTCTTCAATGTATAGGTTATCTTCACTGACGAAAAAATTTTTAACTAGGATGGTCCTGATGGTTTCAACGGGTACTGGCGTGATTTACGGAAGAAGGAACAATATTTTTCAACCAGCAATTTTAGTGGACTCGTGCATGGTTTGGGCGGAAATCTGTGCAACCGGAAAGTCCAAGATAGCTTTCATATCATTCAAGGATTACACACATGTTCTGGAATCCTCTCTCCCACCGTTTTTGCGTGGATATCGTCACGAAAAAATCACATATCATATCATATTCATATCAGCAAGGAAGCTAAGCAATGGAATAAGGACCAAAAACTTAATTGTTTGGACTGGTCGGCTCACTCTCCAGACTCGAATCCTGTTGAAAATCTTAGGGGATCCTTGTACGCAGAATTTACTCTGAGAGAAAACGGTACACGATTGAAGAGCTCAAGGTCGCACTTTCGGAAACATGGAAAAAATATCGAGAAATTCGTTCAGCAGAATTTGGTAAATAGTATTTCAACACGAATTTTCCAGGTTATTAACCGAAATGGAAAGATTGCCAATTATTGACATGTAAATCAGCCGATCGTTTTGAATTTTTCATTGATAATACTTATGAATTTTGAAGTGGTCTTATAGAAACTGAACAGCTGAAATTATCATATTTAAGCACAATAAATAAACACGAAATTCACGTTGAATATATTTTATTCTAATTGTTTGGGTTGCAACGAAATAGAATCAGGGTGGTCTTATAGGAGTTCGACAGAGTGTAGTTCAAAATAATGGACGCAGTGGTTCACACCCAACAGGGAAAGATAGCACTTAGAAATCGTTCGTACAACGTAAACTCACATGCACCAAACAAGCGAATACTAAAATACGCAAGCTGAGCTATACACTGGTTCACACCGACAAAAAATGAAGCATCAAAAGAATGATCAGCAATGAGAAATCCATCAACCGCAACCGCATTATGTCCTTAATCTAGAAATTAGCATAGATTTCATTCTTAGGTGGAGTTAGCTTCGGCACGCGAAATCAAATCAAATAGAAAACAGTTATTAATGCTCATATTATTTCATAGAAAAGCATTACGCTGAAAAGGTTAGAAAATCATCATCTTACATTGTTTCATTCATAACATATAACGAATGATTCGGTACAAGTGTTTAATTTTCATTTTCTCACTAGGCAAATGATGAGTGGCATTTGTTGCGCTTCAATTATTGCAGATCCTTCTCGTATCGGCCGAAAGGAATTCTTTGAATAGTCAATTATATCAACAAACTTAATATGATATCGATATCGTTGTGTTCAGGCACGAAAAATTCAAAAGACTAACATTCCAGTGTTTCATAACTATAGAACCAGATGGAAAAACTCTCACTCCTATACGAAATTAACGTCAATTTCACACGAATTACAATAAGTTACTAATTTGGCATCAATTCATAAAATCTGATGTAGCTTTGCATAAATTCGTCAATTCGTCAATGCACAATTATGAAACATTTTTATGAAATGAAACCTGAACAGTATTTTCCATTTTTTAAATACTCTTTATAAGAAACTTCATACCGAAAACATAACTGAAACATTGATGAAAATCATACAAATATTGTTTTTTTTTTGCAATTCATTTGCAGTTGGCTTGTGGTGAATGGGGAGGTAAACTTTATTTCGCAAACTGGTGAGATGGAGATAAAAGGAGATTAGTGGTTTCAGCTTCATCGTGTAGGGATGATTTCATTGTGATGGTCGCTATTGTAGTAGAACAGCAAATAGCAATTAAACTTGTAGTGATATGTAGAAAGCAAGACACAATTGAGATATTGGAAAACACAGCTAACAAATTATCATACGTGGATATGCATGGACTTGTATAAGAATTGGATTGATTCGTCGCTGCCAAATCTTCAATGTTTGTGTGCGCCTTCCCATCTCGAGATAACTGTAGTTGTATATTGACATTTTCTTCGCCCATCTCAGTTCTCTTTTTTTCATTCCTTTCAATTCCAGTTTTACATCGTGAAAACAAGATTTCAACCGCATTCTTCAGTTGCTAGAACCGGCGAACGATCATCTCAGCCAGTGTCTGTTGCACAGTGGGTAGACGGGGCATCGGAAACTAATATCGGAGTCAGCCGCAATTTCGTAGCATCGCATAACATGCTGAGAACAGGCGCGAAAAGTGTGGAAATGTAGACGAATATAATTGACCCTGAAACGGTTAACTTTTTCCCGCGCCCGGAACTGGAAAATGCAAATCCACGTTAACAAAAAAGTGCATTTTGTGATATCGGAAGTATAATCATGCTGCGCAAAAGAAGTGTTAACTTACGCTGATGATGATACCGTTGGTTGAAGCGAGTGGTGGTGTGAGATAACGTTGAACATGTCGATTTTTATACGTGTGAAGTGAAAAAAACCGGTTGAATTGTCATAAACGATTTAAAAACAACTATTCAATTACACGAGAGTTAATTCAAATGTGTTCTTCAGCTAAGATGAAAATGTCTAATATGAACATTCCAATTGTGTTAGTCAAAACCAAGCAGTACTTGCAGAATCAGCACGCCAGAGGCCATTATTGCGAAAATGTAATTCATTGGGAAATAGGACACGATAAATGCTGAAACATATTCATTCTGGCCCCGTGTCTGGGCAAAATCGGTCAGCACGGGGTCTTAATCGGTCGGGTCAACCACTAAACGTGTCGACAGTATCGGCTACGTCAGCAACACCATCCTGTACGAAACATATGAACGGAGGGCCTCCAAGATTGTTGTCTTCATTCATCAGACCACTGCCTTCATTGTCGTCGAATAGCAATAACAATCACAACCTGACCAACAATAACTCAACTACGAATAACAACATCCTGAGTAGTACTGCTGTTAATGTAAATAAAAATAGATTAGGCGCACGGGAAGCTTTAACGAGCTTAGGATTACTTTGTTTAGGTGAGTGTGTTTTTCTACTGAAGATTGCGTTATAAATGTTTGATTGAGTAAATAGGTCATAGTGTAGATCAGGGATTCTAAAACTATTTCTGGGAAGAGACTCCTTTCCAGAATGAAGTGATACCATTGACCCCTACAGCCAAACTTTTTTAAACATTTTATCTTTAACTTATTCATACAAAATATCTACTGATTCAAAAACATTGGTTAAGTGAGTAACTTGTATCATATTCTCATCAATAAATAGACATGAAATTCAGTAAGCATCAAGTGTAATTAAAAATTTATAATACAGAGGAGCTTTGATATAACATACCCTTGATATAACGTACAAATTTTCAATTTGAAAAAAATATTTTCGGAATAGGTACTGAGAATTTCTTGAAAATCTCACGGTTCTGATAGCAAATTGTTTGGAAAATCTGTATCTTTCGATAGTGAAAATTTCACGTTGATCCGTTCCGTTTGGAAAAAGATGTGCAGGATGGATGCCGAGAGAAGAAATTTCATTTCGAACGCCCACGGTAAAAATTCGTCGTGTTCAGGTACTCAAATCACGAAATCGCTGAAGGTGGCTAAATCGACAGTGTATGGTGTACTGAAACGTTTTCGTGAACGTGCAAGTGTTGTTCCGGGGTTGCCATAATAAAATCTGTGTTTTTGGTCTCAAAAAATTTTTTTTCTGTGTTTTTTCTCAGAAAATCTGTATCGAAATATGTATTAACACTTTGCGGTCGTTTATCTGCTCTCAGTCACCACAGCAAAGAAGTATACTAATATTATAATTTATGCAATAATGTATCAGTTCACAATTTTTCTAAATGAATTTTGATCTGTTGTGAACATATTCACGAACCAAAACGGTGATACTATGAATAATAGATAACGGTACTCAGTATAAACCAAAGTTGTCAGGTGCTTGAGCAGTCAGAAATATAAAAGGCGAAAGACGGCAAACTATTTATTTTTGTGATACATGCGAAAGATATCACATAGAGAAGAATTATTGCAAATATTTTTTAAACATAATCATAAAAACATTCTTCAGTAAATTCTTATCAGAAGTTAACAACAAATAAAAGAATCTTGCTCATCTTTCATGATCTCACAAAGCTATACATCACTGCTTTTTCAAGTAAAAATAATTGCGACCAGTACAAAACACATGTCGAAATTTAATACGACGGCAAAGGGTTAAATTTATAAGTTCAATTTTGAAGCATAATCTTAGCTTTAGTATCATTGATTGGCATAGTTATTATGACGATTATTTGACGATGTTGATGGTATCCACGTAAAAATTCACATTCACTTAGTAGAAAAAGATTAACATTGTCACTAATTGTTTTATCGTAATTTTGAAAAATCTGTAAATCTGTATGAAAACTTAAAAAATCTGTAATCTGTGTGTACAGATTCTTGGTTTCAAGAAGTCAGAAAAATCTGTATAAATACATTCTCGTACCACTTCGTTCGTCGGGTAATTTGAGGAAAGTAGTCTGATTCAGTGCTTCTAAACAGACTACATAGGCTGAAAGTGTCGGGATTTTTAATGAACACAATCGTGTCATGGACAAAGCTGTATATCTTCCTCAACACTTCGTATAGCGAGATTCCAACATTTCGATTCCCTTTCTGTAGTGCGAAACGTCTAAGTCTCCGAAATATGCCTCAGTGCCACTCTGCAGACTGCCTGTCCGACTCAGGAGTGTGGTAATGGAACCATCCATTCATCCATTGTCACAAAAGCTCGATTACGCTCCAACAACGCCAAACCGGCTGTTGAATCATTAATATCACACATGTTCTTTTGAAATGCCTACGGCCTCAGCTAACTCGCGTAACATCACTTTACGATCGTTCCAAACGAGTCGATGCACTTGTTTTACGGTTTCAGGATTCTTAACCTCTTTTGGCCTTCCAGAGCGAGGTGCATCTGTGGTGCATGTACGGCCCATTCTTAATTCACTAAACCAATAAACTGTTGTTCTCTTAACCCTTTAACGGATATCGGCATCTATCTTCTTCTTCTTCAATGGCACTAACGTTCCTATGGGAACTTCGCCGTCTCAACGTAGTATTACTTGCGTCATTTTTATTAGTACTTAGTTGAGATTTCTATGCCAAATAACACGCCTTGAATGCATTCTGAGTGGCAAGCTCTAGAATACGCGTGATCACAGTGCAAGTCGGAGGAAATTTCTTTGACGAAAAATTCCCCCGACCAGAACGGGAATCGAACCCGAACACCCGGCATGTTAGTTATGATGCTAACCACTCGGCCACGGGTGCACGATCGGCATCTATACTGCCACCAACGATTGTGACGTAGAACTACGTCTTTCTGGAACGGTGACAAATCAGAAAACAGGTCACGTTTTTATGAAATAAAGTTAACGTTAATAACTATTTTCACTGTGAACGAATTCTCATGGTTGGCATACCAATCGAATCGGAAATTCTCTAAGATTTGTTTGATATGCTATACATTACAATTCGCTAATCTCTAAACGGTTAAAATTCATGAAAACTGGATGAACTTCCTTTTTTCCAATACATTTGTTTTGCCGATTTGTGTGCTAACCCCACCCGTATTTCGAATGCTTACAACTCCAACATTTCTTAACAGATCGGAAAGATGTTTGCATCAATTGATAGGAAATATTTCTACGCGTCTATCACAATTAATAAAATATTATTTTTCATGAGATGAACAATTGAATAACTGTAAAATATCAAGCGTTATCTAGACGCCCTAACTGCCAAGTTTTTGTTGGGCCGATTTACGGTTTACCCAACACAGACATAACTATACGACATAACTAACATTAATTTATACATTTCATTCAACAATATTCTGGTATATGAAAAAAGACACTTGTCTTGCGTCGGTGTGCAGACCTAAAGTGTTAAAAAAGTGACACACGTCCCCTTTGTACCAACACATGCGATACGCTAAACGATGATGAACGACGAATAACGAAGCTAGAGAGAATCGCAAAGTTGTAGTGTTGATATTTTCTGCGAAATGAACGAATTATTGATTTCTCGGTCTGACAGACCAATGCGCGAGTATAGGAGTGTTAATTAAGGTACACCGGGGCAAGTTGAAACGTTTTTTTTAATTCGACTTGTAAATTATCATAAAAAATCCCATAATCACTTAATGGCTGTCCACATATCACGTGGACAGAAAAAGCACAATTTTAGACTCCCCCTTCCCCTTTGTGGACAAACCAGGACATTTTCGTACCCCTCAACCTGTTGTTCACGTGGAGATTTTTCCGCATTTTATTAGAATAATTGAGGAAATAACTGAATTGCGCATAAATTAAATTTTTGATTCCATTTGAGTTTATTTTGTTTCAAATTTTACTAGTTGTACCCTGTCACGCTTTGTTATGACACATTGAGGTATGAATATATTCATAATAATTATCAGATACAATTTTTCCTGCTTTAATTTTTTTTTCACATTGTGTTGGGTTTGTTGATATGTCCAATTAGAGGCAAATCACTATATAAATTTCTAGTTGAAGGATATCGTACGTACATATTTTTAGTTTGATGTGTATATGCGTTGCAGACAAAAAATATTACAAGAAAAAATAAAGCGGTTTGCTTTCAAAGTTTATATAGACTTCAAAATATATTCCCAATAATAATCCATTCAATTCTCACTCCCGACATTCTTCCTTAATGGAAGGTAAAAGAGACGAATCAGCCAAAAGTGTTGAAAGTCACTATAATACAGAAAAAATATCCATTTAATCTGATTATTTCATTTCAATTAGATTCATAGAAAGGGTCAGTAGTACCACTTACTACAGAGGTGTTCTCTATCGAATTGAAAATTATCCTTTAATTTTGAATTAAGAATATTTCATGAAATAATAAGCGCACAGCAAATCGATGGCAAAACTGCACACTGCCCACTGCAAAAATATTCTATACAAGGTTCAGTTAAATTCGCTTAAATCCGTATCAAAATATTATATATGAAATACGAACAGTTTACTAGAAGCAATTTAATGCCAAATTAATCATCCGTTGCCCCGATCTTCCTCATCTTTGAATAAAATATCGAAAAAAATTATATCTCGTAACACTGTTTAGAATATTGTTATACAGATTTTCGTGAAAAGTGATAGATTTGTTCTTTATCGCAAAATATTAGACCCGTATATTTTATTCTTTCATTAGGGTGCCCATTTTAGGGTGGTCTGAAAACATAATTTTTTTCGCCCTTTTTCCCAAACATGATTTTTTTCGAAGTTCATAACGTTTCAACTACTGGACCCATTCAGATGATCGACATATCAAATTGAAGTTGGTATTTTTAGAAAAATATTACATTTGCAAAAAAAATTAGATTTTGTTTGCGTAATTCTTGATTGTATTTGTTTTTGCTGTTTTCATGCCTTTGGGCTAGAGGGCGCTATATTTTTTATATTTTTTTCTGGAAAGCTGATATTTTTTACAGAACATATAAAAAATAAGAGATGGGTTTTTTTAAGTTTTAAGATATTATTTTTCGAAGTCAACCGATGGTCCGAAAAATCATTTTTTGTCTTCCAAAATCTTCCAAAAATGACTTTTTTAAAAAAACTTTAAAACTTCTGAACTACTGGACCGATTCAGATAATCGACATATTAAATTGAAGCCAACCGTTTGCGTGCTTGTATTTGCGTCTGTGTTTTTGTGTGTGTGCATGTGCCTGTGCGTAGACGTTTGTGTTTGTGTGTTGACCGTTGATCTTGTTCCGTTTTCGTTTTCATATCTGTTTTCCGTTTCCATGTCCGTTCTCAGTTCCTTAGGGTCGTTTTCAATGAATCAGAAGTCGCAATTGTCGATTCCGAAATTGCGTCAGGGTACGATATTCGACTTCCGCTGTTATTCACCCAATACCCATATGTAGGGTTTATCCATTGTTCCGGGTCTTTAAGAGCAAACCAGATCATATTCGTTTCCGCTTCTCAGTTATTTTCTCTATAATTGAGAGTGTATATCATTCAACGCTGCTGTCCCTTCAAATATATAGATTCATATATACCGCATAGTTTCACTAGCAACACCGCTCCAGTGAGACACAAAAACTCTATCGTTTTAGCTCTTTTCCAATTCGCTGCTCTCCGCATTGCTTTGCACTTGTCTGTGCAGTGGTTTTCGCTGTAGTAGAACGGGACGATATATGCGGTTCAAACTTGTATGCAGACTTCGAAAATGGTGTGCGATGTTTGGTACAGTTAGAATATGCAAACAACAGTATCCGTTCCTCTCTCGGTTTAATCATTTAGTGTAACACAAGAGATTACTGCAATTCATACAAGTATCTGAATATATATTAGGTTATATGTTCGTGAGAGGTTTCTTGCATGACACATTGTGTATCATTCGATATTGATCGAAATCCAAACACTGATTTTAAGCCCCTCAATTGCAATTTGGGAGCCGGGTCAGGACCACCTTCCCCTTCCTCTATTTGATTTGCTTCCACCGTACTTTCCTTTGCAATGAGATAGTGCAATGAAAAATACTGCCAATTATGTTTATTTGAAATAAAATTCGCTATTTTCTATGCGTTAATATCACATGCTTCAACTCTATGTCACAAACTGCGTTTAAAAGCTAACACGGATTTCTTTCGATCACAACTATGGATCAATGAATGTGGGGGTCTCCGTAGCGAACCATTATTTGTTCGCATTGATATCGTTTCCTTGTCGAATAAATTCCTGGATCAAACAAGATAATCGATGTTCTTGACTATGCTCAAATCAAACGATGAAGAGATACATTAAAATACACATTTTTAAACGCTTTATTAATTATTTCATTTGCTCAGAGAAATCACTCGTTTGATAATCTTAGAAGTACAAATTTATAATTGATGGCATATGCGCTTGGTTTGTTCGCTATAATGTATGATTACTCATTATCATTGATTTTCTTTCTTTCTTTCAGTTTCTCTTTTGCTAGCTTTGTTATCGTTAATATTTTTGTTGAAAATATCCCCTGGAGGACGGGAACCTCCTCCGCCAACCGTTGGACCGGCAATTCTAGAAGACTATGCGATCGTTTACGATGTCACCCTAGCGTTGTGTGCCCTCTCGCTGTCACTCAACTTGTGCTGTCTGCTGGTGTGTGCAATCCAATTCCTGTTTGCCGTTAAATTAGTACGCGCACCTGCAACCACCGGAAGGTAAGTTACCGAAACAAAACAAAAATACAATGAAAAGAATCGGCGTCCCTTTCGATACAGATAATAGCTCTTATGAAATGAATTTCGCAAGCTTCGGTATCGCCTATACAGAACAGCCTTGTAACGAAACATAAATATAAACAAAAAAAAACACTTATTATTTTTACCAATACACAGTATGGTGCAACTCCAAATGAAATCGAACTAAAAACGCCGGTTTTGAAAACTTGTATTTTTGATTCGAACGAAAGTTTGTATTCCGTCTGGGTTGGAGGAAATATGGATTTCCACAGCATTTGGGAATTTTTTGACTCAAGTGTAACTTTTGAAAAGAGCGTATCGATTTTAGGGAGAGAAATTTCTTGATAATTTATATCTAAGAAATTATTTTTTTTTAATTCGTTAATTTTTACAGGCTCAGTTACTTAAGTTTAAAGGAGCCGAATTCTTAAATATAATTTTAAAACTATATATATAAACAATTTTCTTACATCTATGGTTAGTAAGGTGGAAAACCGATTACTCGCGGTGTACTCGAGTTTAGGAGGGTGACATATTTTTAGGAGAAGGATGGGATATAAGGAAATTGTAACAATGTTGATGAACACTCAATTTATAAATCTATTCGTATATCTATAGTGTATTTACATTTCAACTTATTCTACTATTTATAGCAAGGGGACGAATTACCCGCAAAGGAAGGAAAGGAGGGTATAAGGATGTAGGGGCAATCACACACGTAGATCTATAGCTTTAAGGAAAACATATATATGGGACATGTAATCAAGGTCTAACCGAGCCAACACATCTCTCACCGGGCTGTCTTCCTCGGGCCCGAAGGGAGTTTTTTAAATTCGATCTGGCGACGTGATAACCTTGGCCACAAACGCAGAGATTGCTGCTGGCAAGATTGAAACGGAAGAGTAGTGCATCTAACGAACAGTGATTGGACATGAGTCGGGAGAAGGTGCGAATAAAGTCCCGACTCAAGTCCAGACTTTTGAACCACGGTTTGAGGCTAACCTTAGGGATAATCGAGTGAAACCACCGGCCCAATTCATCTTCATTCCACTTGCGTTGCCAGTTAGCGATGGTGTTTTTGCGGACTAAAGAATAAAATTCATTGAAGGCGATTTGACTCTGATAAATATCGCCTTCAATTGCACCTACCTTTGCTAATGAGTCAGCCCTCTCATTACCCGGAATGGAGCAATGTGAAGGGACCCAGATAAAGGTAATGACATAAAAGCGTCTGGGTAAAGCACTCAAAATTTCTCGTATTCTCTCAAGGAAGTACGGCGAGTGCTTTTCCGGCCTCACTGAACGGATAGCTTCGACAGAGCTAAGACTATCCGTTACAATGTAATAGTGTTCAACAGGTCGTGAGGCGACGCTGTCCAGCGCCCAATGAATTGCTGCCAATTCAGCAATATACACTGAGCAAGGATTCTGAAGACTGTGTGAGGTGCTAAAAAATTCGTTGAACACTCCAAATCCTGTGGACTCGTTTATAGTGGACCCATCAGTAAAGTACATATTATCACAATTGATACCCCCATACTTTTCATCGAAGATCGTTGAAGCGATCCTCGATCGTTGGTAATCTGAATATCCATGGATATCTTGCTTCATGGACAGATCAAAATGCACAGAGGAATTGATGTAGTCGGGGAAACAAACACGGTTGGGAATATACGAAGAAGGATCAACCTGCATGGAGATGAATTCATGATATGAAGTCATGAATCTGGAGTGAAAATTTAGCTCGATTCATGACCTTACACCGGATGAAGAACCGAAGAGATAATAAATTGAAGCGATCTTTTAGTGGGAGTAGGCTTGCCAAAACCTCGAGACTCATGGTATGCGTTGAGGGCATACATCCCAACGCGATACGGAGACAAAGATACTGAATTCGCTCGAGTTTAATGAGGTGTGTTTTGGCAGCTGATTGAAAACAGAAACTGCCATACTCCATCACTGAGAGAATAGTTGTTCGATACAACATTATAAGATCTTCTGGGTGGGCTCCCCACCAGTTGCCGGTAATTGTACGGAGAAAGTTTATTCTTTGTTGGCATTTTTTACTCAGATACCTAATATGGGCCCCCCAAGTACATTTGGAGTCGAACCAGACCCCAAGATACTTGAATGACATAGCATGAGTGATCGGTTTACCCAAAAGTTGAAGCTTTGGTTTTGCTGGTCTATGCTTCCTAGAAAAAACCACCATCTCTGTTTTCTCCGTGGAGAATTCGATCCCTAGCCCAATGGCCCAGGTTGAAAAATTGTTCAAAGTATCTTGTAAGGGTCCTTGCAGGTCGGATTCGTTTGATCCTACGACAGACACCACTCCATCATCTGCAAGTTGTCTTAGGCTGCAATTTTGTGTAAGGCAATTGTCGATGTCGCTTACATAGAAGTTGTACAAAAGGGGGCTTAAACATGAGCCCTGGGGGAGGCCCATGTAAGAGACCCGACTTACTGCCGAATCTCCGTGAGAAAAGTTCAAATGTTTCTCACAAAGCAAGTTATATAACATATTATTCAATAGAGGCGGCAGACCCCGAGAGTGTAATTTGTCCGACAAAACCTCTATTGAAACAGAATCGAAGGCCCCCTTTATGTCAAAGAATACTGAAGCCATTTGTTTTTTTTCGGCGTAAGCCATTTGAATTTCTGAAGAAAGCAACGCAAGACAATCATTCGTTCCCTTGCCCCTGCGGAACCCATATTGTGTATCTGAGAGCAGGCCATTCGTTTCAACCCATCGATCAAGGCGAAACAAGATCATTTTCTCCAACAATTTCCGTATACAAGACAGCATTGCTATTGGGCGGTACGAATTGAAGTCGGACGCGGGTTTTCCGGGTTTTTGAATAGCTATAACTCGTACTTGTCTCCAATCATCTGGAACAATATTATTCTCCAGAAACCGATTGAATAAATTCAACAAGCGATGTTTCGCCACATCAGGGAGGTTTTTCAGCAAGTTGAACTTAATTCTATCCGATCCCGGAGCAGAATTGTTACATGAGAGCAGAGCAAGAGAGAATTCTACCATCGAAAACTCGGAATCAAGATCGCATCTACCTTGTGGTATCGAACAATTTTTTGCACAGGAGCGGAATCAGGACAAACCTTCCGTGCAAAATTAAAAATCCATCGATGTGAATATTCTTCGCTTTCATTCGTTGAAGAGCGATTTCTCATGTTTCGAGTCACTTTCCATAATTTTTTCATTGACGTTTCTCGTGACAAACCTCCCACGAAATTTCGCCAATAAGCACGTTTTTTCCCTTTGATTAAGTTTTTAAATTGATCTTCAAGGGCTAAATACGTTTGAAAATTTTCAGGGGTTCCACGTTTCCGAAAAGCTTTAAATGCATTCGATTTTTCTACATAAAGCTTGGAACATTGGCTATCCCACCATAGATTGGGAGGCCTTCGGGAAATTGTGGAACCTGGGATGGGTTTCCGCGCTGTCATAGATCAAACGAGAAAGGAAATTATACTCCTCCAATGGAGGTAAACCATCTCTGGAATTGATGGCTAGAGCAATCGCGTCCGCATATTTTTTCCAATCAATGTGTCTTGTGAGGTCATATGCCATGTTTATAGATTCAGAAGAATTCGACCCAATGGTGATGGAAATTTTGATTGGCAAGTGATCACTACCGTTGGGGTTCTGGATTACATTCCACTTGCAATCTAACGATAGTGAATTCGAGCAAAGCGAGAGGTCAAGAGCACTTGGGTTAGCAGGAGGTTTAGGTACACGTGTTGTTTCCCCAGTGTTCAAAACGGTCATATTGAAGCTGTTACAAAGGTCATATATCAACAATGAACGATTGTCGTCGTACTGTTCCCCCCAGGCAGTTCCGTGAGAGTTGAAGTCTCCCAAGATCAATCGTGGCTCAGGAAGGAGTGAGCACATGTCATCAAGTTGTTTGCGGCCTTCAATAGGTGGAAGGTCAATTCTAAAAAATGAGTGGCACTTATTGATCCCCAAAAGCACCCCTCCGTATCTATCATCACGGTCCAAGCGTATAATATTAAAATCGTGGAAAGAGATATCATCTCGCGAAGAAAGCCAAGTTTCGGACAGAGCAAAAACATCACAATTGAAGTTATGAATTAAAAATTTGAATGTATCCAATTTAGGGATAAGACTACGACAATTCCACTGTAAAACAGTGATATCTCCGACCTCTCTATTTGAATTAGACATCAAGAGAGATAATCATTGCAAGGAGGGGCCATGTTTGCATCAATTGTTGCAAAATTGTCTTTAATACTGGAAGCATTGAGATGACAAGGGTTCTGATGGAGTCGGAAACATTAAAACACGTGAAAATTTGATCCAAAAGGTCAGACAACTTTATAAATCCCGATTGGGAAGTTGAGCTTGACAGCGAAACAGGGACAGTTGGGGTTTTTGATGTCCCCTCGAGTACTGGGTCGTTCGAAGATGAAATATTCCCACGGAAGCCAGGAGGAACCTGGTTTTGTTTGTCCGCTGCACTCGATTTTTAAGGCAAGCTAACAGAGGATATAACCGTGGGGACTTGTTCTTGAACTTTGGGAGTGGTCACATTTTTGCGCCGGGATTCCCTTTGAAAATAAACGGTGTGCCCCCGCTAGCTGCGTCCGCTTCCATTTCATCAACTGGCAACGTGGAAAAGGTATTGTGTGTTGAGATTGGTCGTTCTTGTTGTTGGGTCAGTAGCGAAGCGCCCTTCAAAATTTCCGCAAATGTGCGCTTCGAGTGTTCCTTTAAAGAGCGCTTCTGTTTCTCCCAGCGACTCTTGTAATTTTCACAAACTGAGAGCTCGTGTGGGGATCCCCCGCAATATGGACATTTATGCTCAGTCGCACTGCAGGATTTCCCCTCATGTTGCTCTCCGAAAGTGGCACAGCGCTCCTTGTTGGCACAATAATCCGAAGTGGGACCAACTGACTTGCATTTGTTGCAAGTCATGGGCTTTGGCACGAAGAGTCGCACAGGTAGTCTCAATTTGTCCACCATAACGTAGTCAGGGAGGGCGGCACCAGCAAAGGTGACTCGAAAAGAGTCGGACGGCGTAAATTTAGTTTGGTCCCCATCATGGGAAAGTTTCCCGAGTTGGCGACAGTCCAAGATTTTCACTTCCATTGAGGGAAGCTTCTTGAACTTGCCTTTTCCTTCTGCTTTTATTTGTTCGCTCGTCAGACCCGTTTCAGTTATCACCCCCTCATTTCTACGTTATGGGAGGGTATAAATGTTCGATATTCGAGAGTGAAATGTTGATCAGCAACAATCTCGTTTGCGTGTTTCCGTTCATTCACGACAACTCGCAATTTGTTCGGTCTAACCTTGCGAATTTCAGATACAGAAGTGTATCTGGCCAGATCTTTCATGATCTGAATCACGTTAAGGTTTTTTCCTTTCGGTTTTGGCCGGAGGAAAACAACCCAAGGGCCAGTTCCAGGTGCATCTTCTGGATAAACTCTGACACGTGGAGCGGAAGCAACAGAGGGGGAAGACGAGGACGAGGACGAGGACGAGGATGACGATGAGGACGAGGATTGGGTTGGATCGGAAGCATCAGAAGGGGGAAGCGAAATCGATGATGGGAGAGGTGGAGTGGAAGTAACAGTGGGTTGAGAAGGGAGGCTTGCAATTTTCTTAGAGGGGGGCTTGGTAGGATGAGCGGATTCGTCCCCAGAAGAATTATCTTCCTTATGAGGGACTCGTTTATGTTTTTTCCCAGATCTTGTATGAGATTCATTATCGGAGATCTCCATCTCTGGAGATCCTCCACTATTCTCCATTTTACAAAAATTTCTGTCTTATTTCTAAATTATTATTGATTTTAACAATAATCTTAAAAAAAATAGCAAAAAAAAATTATGATAATAATATTAAACAATGAACAAATGAATTGAATAATAATATTAATAATAAATATTTGTACCTTAATATATAAGTTGTTCCAATAATGCGCTCTACTCCGATTCTATTCCGCCGATATTTTCGGCAGAATATGGGAAAGTTAGATCTGATAAAATGTTCTTTACTGACGGTTCATTCATAAACGGGTCCACTGGCTTTGGCATCTTCAATGACAATTCCAGTGCCTCTTTCAAACTCAAAGATCCTTGTTCCGTGTATGTTGCTGAACTGGGTGCGATATACTACGCACTGGGGATCATTGAAACATAGCCCATCGACCACTATTTTATTTTTTCAGACAGTCTCAGCTCATTAGAGGCAATCCGCTCAATGAAGGTTGATAAACGCTCATCTTATTTCCTAACAAGAATAAGACAACTATTGAGTGTTTTGGTCGAAAAATTATTCAAGATTACCTTAGCATGGGTTCCCTTTCATTGCTCGATTCCGGGGAATGAGAAAGCGGACTCGCTAGCTAAGGTGGGCGCTTTAGAAGGCACTCTTTTTGAAAGGCAAATTGCTTATAATGAATTTTTCCACATTCCTCGTCAGTATACGCTCGTAAGTTGGCAGCGCATGTGGAGTGGAGATGAGTTCGGTCGTTGGTTACACACGATTATCCCTAAGGTTTCGACGAGGGCATGGTTCAAGGGATTGAACATAGGTCGTGATTTCATTCGCGTGATATCTCGGCTTATGTCCAATCACTACAACCTAAACGCGCATCTCTATCGCATTGGGCTCGCAGCAAACAATCTTTGTGATTGTGGCGATGGCTACCACGACATCGAGCATGTTGTCTGGTCGTGTATCCGGTTCCATGCTGCTCGCTTTCAGCTCTCTAGAGCACTAAGAGCACAAGGCAGACAATCGGATATCCCCGTCCGGGATATCTTAGGTAGCCGTGATCCTGATCTTCTGCTTCATCTATACCTGTTCCTCAGAAACGCCGATGTCAACGTTTAATGATGTTTCCTTCGTTGTGTCCCCGTTTCATATCCCTCCTGTTCGATCGATAAACTTTTACTTAGTCGCGGCAATACATACACACACTCTTTACAGACACACGGGCAAAAGGTTGTGCAGTCCACTGATCATTCAACAAGAGCCAAAGGTTGTACCGATCATGACAACTCTACACGAACTGATGATTGCGCCGGCTAGTGACCATTCTATCCTGGATTCCTCGAGTCGAGAAAGACGCACCACGCTAGATATGAGGTACAGACTAGGGGGGCGTTGCTGATTAATGGTCAGCTGCATCCCAATAGGAAGTATCCCGTGTCGGGCACACGTACAGAGCATTGGAGACAGCAACATCCCAATTACGAAAACACTTGTAATACTAACCTCGAGCCAACCGATTACTCGCGAATCGGTTACATATTACTAACATAGATAATAAGAAAAATTGTATTGAACTCCCGGCCCCGTGAGGCTAACGCCATATGAGCCTTTATAAAAATATATATTTTGGAAAAAAAAAATGCGCTCTACTGCCCTAATCAGGGAGAGACCGAGGCTACGCGCTACGGAGACAACACAATAGCGCAAGAGTAGCTTACGCAGCCACGTGATGATGAATCCCGTTTGCGACAGTCACGCGATGGCGATCCCGTTATGCCGGCTGCAAGAGCGCTGCTTCCTTTGTTCCTTCGTTCCACTTCACAAAAGGTCAGGTCGAAAGCGGACAGCAATGACCTTCACTCGTACACGATTCACTCGTACCAATAGCACAATAGCAAAAGTGGCAACGCACAATACCGACACTGAACTTTACTCGTCAAGAGTTGGATAGCGGTCCAAGAAATTATGAGTCGTATCGAAATAGTGTCTTAGAAAGAGTTAAGTGCGATTCACATACAACATCCACGTCACGTTCACGTCACGTTACGTCAATTATTCTACCATGCAATTTTTATGAAAACATTCATAAAATATAAATACGCAGTTTGGCTTCCGCCGAGGTAAAGGGACGAACGATTGTCTCGCGCTGCTATCTTCTGAAATACAAATCGCATTTGCTCGCAAAGAACAAATGGCTTCCGTTTTTCTCGATATCAAAGGGGCATTTGATTCAGTTTCCATGGAAATTCTCTCAGAGAAGCTTCATAATCGTGGACTTTCGCCAATTCTGAATAATTTCCTGTACAATTTACTCTCAGAAAAGCACATGTTTTTCAATCATGGCAGCTTGAAATCTTCTCGATACAGTTTTATGGGCCTGCCACAAGGCTCCTGCCTAAGCCCCCTCTTGTACAGTTTTTACGTCAATGATATAGATGATTGTCTAACTAGAGATTGCACGTTGAGACAACTTGCAGACGATGGAGTTATTTCCAACACGGGTACTAATCCCGCCGTTCTGCAAAAATCTTTGCAAGATACCCTGAACAACCTGTTCACGTGGGCTCTCAAGCTGGGTATCGAATTCTCTACGGAGAAAACCGGAATGGTCCTTTTTTCTAGGAAGCACGAACCCGCCCAATTCCAGCTTCACCTATCCGGCAAAGCGATCAGGCACTCGATGTTTTTCAAATACCTTGGAGTATATTTTGACTCTAAATGTACCTGGGGAATACACATTGCGTATTTGAAACAGAAATGCCAGCAAAGAATCAATTTTCTCCAAACAATAACCGGAACATGGTGGGGTGCCCATCCAGGAGACCTCATTCAGTTATACAAAACAACGATATTATCAGTGTTAGAATACGGCAGTTTTTGCTTCCGATCAGCTGCCAGGATTCATATTCTCAAGCTGGAGAGAATACAATATCGTTGCTTGCGTATAGCCATGGGGTGTTTGCATTCGACACATACGATGAGTCTCGAAGTTTTGGCAGGAGTACCCCCGCTTACTCTTCGGTTCACAGAATTATCCTACAGATTTCTCATCCGTTGCAAGATCATGAATCCATTGGTGATTGATAACTTCGAAAATCTACTCCAACTGACTCCTCAGTCAAGTTTTATGCCTTTATACCATGAGTACCTTACCCACGACGTGCACCCTTCACCAGGCATCTCCAACCAAGTTTGCTTCCCATACTTTTGCAATTCCTCTGTCAATTTTGATCTGTCCATGCGACAAAAGATCCATGGAATCCCAGATCATCTATGCTCCGATTATATTCCGGAGATATTTCCGGCAGAATATGGGAAAGTTAGATCTGATAAAATGTTCTTTACTGACGGTTCATGCATAAACGGGTCCACTGGCTTCGGCATCTTCAATGAAAATTCCAGTGCCTCTTTCAAACTCAAAGATCCTTGTTCCGTGTATGTCGCTGAACTGGGTGCGATATACTACGCTTTAGGGATCATTGAAACATTGCCCATCGACCATTATTTTATTTTTTCAGACAGTCTCAGCTCAATAGAGGCAATCCGCTCAATGAAAGTTGATAAACGCTCATCTTATTTCCTAACAAGAATAAGACATCTATTGAGTGTTTTGGTCGAAAAAGTCACAGGAGGGTTGTGTCCAAGACACGACCGCGTAGTTGACGTAGGATTCCGTTGGGCTATCTACTACACGCTGATTTTAGATATGTTTGAAGAATTACATTGTTAAACTCTTCGATAATGATTTGGGTCCGTTTTGTCTGGTTGTTAGGTATTGTTTGTTCACTCCACCAGTGTCCATAACCGAGTGATAATGATAGAAGGATGGTGATTAGTCATTAGATGGTGCGTATCACGTACCAAAGCCGCCCTCTGTGGTCCTGGACGATGGCGCCTGTGTTATGTATGGATGAAATAAAGAAAAAAAGCTCATCAAAGCAATATAAGATAATTATCATTATCGAACCCAATTTTTCTCACCAGAAAAAATGTATTACTTTAGTATAGAGAAAATATATTTGAAATGGAAAAGTAATTTCATTCATAATTTTTTATTTTCTGAGTGTATATTCAACCCATTTCCTTTTCGCTTTAAATCCAATGGAACACGATGCTACATGCCTCAATACGAATTTTAATTGGGCTGACAGCACCCAATACGATATGTAGAGCATATGTGAAATAACTTTTTCGAATATTCCTTCATTTTTCCAATTTTGCTTGTCGCATGAACACCTTGGGAGAAAAAAACAGTTTCATATTTCAAGTCATTTTAACACAATAGCTACCATACACAATTTTACACTTACAGTTGTGCTAAAAGTTTTACGAAGCAACCAACATAAAAGTTCCAAATTTAAATTAATAAGTTCTCTTCAGTTCATTGAAACATCATTCTTCAATCTAAAGATTCTTATTGGAACGAAAAAACACTTGTTCATCGCTCCCAACTTATTCACCAGCACGTATGCAATCAGCAATGCCCACGCTAGTTACAATGAGCACTATCCATTTGTGCGCGTCGTTAGTTAAACTATCGAGGGTATTTACATGCTGATTTCTCCTAGACACCATGGATTTGAAATCTCTATTAGGGAATACATGTCGGTGGGAAAAAAAAGCTCCCTCTACTTTCATGTATCTGCAATGCCAATTTCCCCTAGGCAGCTTGGTTTTGATGTCTCTGTTTGGGACCTGCTGCATATGTCGTCAATTTCGACCTATCAGAAGTGGGTATTTCCGTTAGGATATGGGTTGAGATTTTTCAATTGTTCGATAGTTAGTTTCATGACATATATTATTTTATTCAATGTAAAAAATTGTTATGGAATGCCAAAATTGATTGACGCAAAAATCTCATCAATCCATCATGAAATGACTGAGCAATAAGCATTTGAAATTGGACAATTTTCACGTTGCGCTCGATTTTCGATTTTCAATTTGTACCCCAGTATGTTCCCGAAAGACGTAATCCTACGTCAAAATTATTCAAGATTACCTTAGCATGGGTTCCCTCTCATTGCTCGATTCCGGGGAATGAGAAAGCGGACTCGCTAGCTAAGGTGGGCGCACTTTTTGAAAGGCAAATTGTTTATAACGAATTTTTTCACATTCCTCGTCAGGACACACTCGTTAGTTGGCAGCGCATGTGGAGTGAAGATGAGTTCGGTCGTTGGTTACACACGATTATCCCTAAGGTTTCGACGAAAGCTTGGTTTAAGGGATTGAATGTCGGTCGTGATTTCATTCGCGTGATATCTCGGCTTATGTCCAATCACTACAACCTAAACGCGCATCTCTATCGCATTGGGCTCGCAGCAAACAATCTTTGTGATTGTGGCGATGGCTACCACGACATCGAGCATATTGTCTGGTCGTGTATCCGGTTCCATGCTGCTCGCTCTCAGCTCTCTAGAGCACTGAGAGCAAAAGGCAGACAATCGGATATCCCCGTCCGGGATGTCTTAGGTAGCCGTGATCCTGATCTTCTGCTTCATCTATACCTGTTCCTCAGGAACGCCAATGTCAACGTTTAATGATTTTTCCTTCGTTGTGTCCCTGTTTCGTATCCCTCCAATCCGATCTATAAACTTTTACTTAGTCGCGGCAATACATACACACACTCTTTACAGATACACGGGCCAAAGGTTGTGCAGTCCACTGATGATTCAACAAAAGCCAAAGATTGACAACTCTACACGAGCTGATGATTGCGCCGGCTAGTGACCATTCTATCCTGGATTCCTCGAGAAGACGCACCACGCTAGATATGGGGTACAGACTAGGGGGGCGTTGCTGATTAATGGTCAGCTGCATCCCAATAGGAAGTATCCCGTGTCGGGCACAGGTACAGATCATTGAAGACAGCAACATCACAATTACGAAAACACTTGTAATACTAACCTCGAGTAATCGGTTACATATTACTAACATAGTTATAAGGCAAACATTGTCGAAATATTGAACTCCCGGCCCCGTCAGGTTGACGCCATATGAGCCTTTATAAAAATATATATTTTGGATAAAACAAAAAAAGATTCACATACAACGGCAACGTAACTACCCGTCAGCATACGTTCAACGAAAACGACTGGCAAGATTTGTAGAAAAGAATAATTGACGGAGGCGGACGGTTCGTTGGGTTTCTGTCTGAACTTTGTGTCTCGGCTTTTGTTTTGATTTTGGTTATATTTTTATACCAACATATCTCTTTGTTCCAAATTTCGGAGTCAAAATCATTCGCGACTAGCTGAGGAGAATAGTGTATATATTATTATTGTTGAATAAGGATCGGGACTACGAGGTTTAAGCATTGAAATAATATAATTCAATGATTGTCATTGAATCTTTAACAATTTTAGAACTGGTTCTAGGCATGCTGATTCGAAATAGGGCATTGCAATTTAATATTGCTGTAGGTGGCGACACCATGAATAACATTGAATAAATCATTTGTTTGACATTTGACGTGACGGTACTGCTGCATGCGTAGACTGCATGTGTGAATTGGTGGAGACGGTGACGGGGAACGTGGACGTTCTTTTCCGTAACGTTCTATGTGAATCGCACATTATAGAGTATTGATGATAAAACGTGAAAAATATACACCAAATAAAATTAGTACTCTTTTTTTATTTACAAAAAAGAAACTTTTATTTGTAATATCTAAAATGCATATTTTTAATTTTTTCATATAAAATAGAAGTTATGTAGTTATTTTTTTTTTATCCCATTCATTTATTCAAGGCTCATTAGCATTTTAGATGTAACAGAGCCGAATTTTTAATCGTGTACATGTCACATGGTTATCATATCTATAATTAGCACATTACACAGTTGTCATTCGCCAGTATTCCTTCTATACCATTACATATGGTACATTCACACAGTAGCCATTTAGGCGTAAGAATATTCTTTCTGTTCTTCCATTATCCAGTTGGACCACCGGACAGCGGAGACAGTTGATTGATCATTGTTGAGTTATTTATAGAACAGCAGCCCGATGTGTCTTGCAGAGCAGAGCAGTTGTATGGATGAATCGATCTTATTTCGACCGTGGATCGATCTCCATCGCTGATGATTGTTGCGTGGACGTAGTTATTCTGTAACAACACAAAGATGGTCAATGAGGGACCTGAGTTTTGAACTCACGATCGATCGCTTACTAAGCGAACGTGCAACCAATGTGGCTACGGAGACCCCCAACTTTATGTAGTTATGTTAACAATCATTTTTAGCCACAAATTATGAATTCTGATGTGATTTAAAACAAAAAAAAAAGCTCTTCATCAATCTCCTTCTAAATGCAGCCATTTTCGAGATATTTAAAAAATATATTTCAAATTTTTTGTATTTTTTTATAGTAAATAGGCTCTTTTAATATGTTTGTAGTGTTATACCGCCATGTTCAAGAAATTTTATGAATTTTGTTACACCCCGGCTATGCGCGAGAGGATACTCTTTAAGTCATGCTGCCTTTCGTCTTATGTAGGGACCAATGGAACTCTGGTAAGCAGGAACGGAAAATAAGAACAAATGCTCACTAGTCGCCAACGACACACGATTCATTAAAATCCGAATCTCTCCCTCAACGATCATACCATGTTGAAAACACCGGTTCTCGTCCGATCACCGAAGTTAAGCAACATCGGGTGCGATCAGTACTTAGATGGGAGACCGCTTGGGATCGTCGCGTGTCGTTGGCATTTTAACGACGTGCACCCTTCACCAGGCATCTCCAACCAAGTTTGCTTCCCATACTTCTGCAATTCCTCTGTCATTTTTTATCTGTCCATGCGACAAAAAATCCATGGAATCCCAGATCACCTACGCTCCGATTCTATTCCGCCGATATTTTCGGCAGAATATGGGAAAGTTAGATCTGATAAAATGTTCTTTACTGACGGTTCATTCATAAACGGGTCTACTGGCTTCGGCATCTTCAATGAAAATTCCAGTGCCTCTTTCAAACTCAAAGATCCTTGTTCCGTGTATGTCGCTGAACTGGGTGCGATATATTACGCATTAGGGATCATTGAAACATTGCCCATCGACCATTATTTTATTTTTTCAGACAGTCTCAGCTCAATAGAGGCAATCCGCTCAATGAAAGTTGATAAATGCTCATCTTATTTCCTAACAAGAATAAGACAACTATTGAGTGTTTTGATCGAAAAATTATTCAAGATTACTTTAGCATGGGTTCCTTCTCATTGCTCGATTCCGGGGAATGAGAAAGCGGACTCGCTAGCTAGGGTGGGCGCTTTAGAAGGCACACTTTTTGAAAGGCAAATTGCTTATAATGAATTTTTCCACATTCCTCGTCAGCATACGCTCGTAAGTTGGCAGCGCATGTGGAGTGAAGATGAGTTCGGTCGTTGGGTTACACACGATTATCCCTAAGGTCTCGACGAGTGCATGGTTCAAGGGATTGAATGTAGGTCGTGATTTCATTCGCGTGATATCTCGGCTTATGTCCAATCACTACAACCTAAACGCGCATCTCTATCGCATTGGGCTCGCAGCAAACAATCTTTGTGATTGTGGCGATGGCTATCACGACATCGAGCATGTTGTCTGGTCGTGTATCCGGTTCCATGCTGCTCGCTCTCAGCTCTCTAGAGCACTGAGAGCACAAGGCAGACAATCGGATATCCCCGTCGGGGATTTCTTAGGTAGCCGTGATCCTGATCTTCTGCTTCATCTATACCTGTTCCTCAGAAACGCCGATGTCAACGTTTAATGATGTTTCCTTCGTTGTGTCCCCGTTTCATATCCCTCCTATCCAAACGATAAACTTTTACTTAGTCGCGGCAATACATACACACACTCTTTACAGATACACGGGCCAAAGGTTGTGCAGTCCACTGATCATTCAACAAGAGCCAAAGGTTGTACCGCTTATGACAACTCTACACGAGCTGATGATTGCGCCGGCTAGTGACCATTCTATCCTGGATTCCTCGAGTCGAGAAAGACGCACCACGCTAGATATGGGGTACAGACTAGGGGGGCGTTGCTGATTAATGGTCAGCTGCATCCCAATAGGAGGTATCCCGTGTCGGGCACACGTACAGAGCATCGAAGAATGCAACATACCAATTATGAGAACACTTGTAATACTAACCTCGAGCCAACCGCGAGTAATCGGTTACATATTACTAACATAGTTGTAAGCAAACATTGTCGAAATATTGAACTCCCGGCCCCGTTAGGCTGACGCCATATGAGCCTTAATAAAAATATATATTTTGGATAAAAAAAAAATCCGAATCTCACTGACGGTGGCTCAAAGGTTGCTATGCTTGTAATTTTGGCCACTGTCTGCGAGCGAGGCCTTGCGGTTCCGGTCAAACCCGAGTGTCGAACAACAGGAAGATAATTGAGGGCTGTTTGTTGCGGAAATGTTCTCAAAACTGGGTATATTTGAAACAATCGTATTTATTCGTTGGGTTTGATTTGTGGGGGAGTGTGTGAGTGGTTTATTTGGTGAGTATACGGTACTTGCTGTTTTTGGGGCGCGTAATTATCAAACGGTGAACGCTGGCCAGTATTTGGCTAGAGTAGCGCCACATGCGATCGTCCCTCGTCAGGGCCTTCTTCCTGCGCGATCTGCCTCAGTTTCTCCGTGCGGGCCTATAGAAAAGAGCCAAGACCCAAAGACCCGTTGGTCGGACGTGATCAACAGCATTAGTAGCATTAGCACATGTGTATCACCGTTTTTGGGTTTTATCGGTTTTATTAATTACCTTTATGTGATGTGTTTATGTGAACTATATATCCGTTGTTCCTTTGTATTGATTCGAAACTTTTATCAACAAATCAACACTAAATTATTTTAATTGTAACATACAGGGTTTTCCATTTAGGGCTTCCGAAAGTATACAGCCCTGTGCTGACAACCGTTTGACATAGCTGTCAACGATAGCGTCATATCGTTAGTTGAATGTCTGCCAGTTTACAATATGGATCGTTTTAGCATCGCACATCGTGTTAATTTTGTTAAATTATACTATAAAAATGATGAAAAACCGGCAAATGTTTTTCGAGCATTACGGACGGATTTTGGTCGTCATGGACGGCCTACAGAGCACACAATCGCTAATGTAGTGCGTAAATTCGAACAAACTGGATCTGTTGTGGAACCTGTGCATCATCGTAATGTGCGTTCGGCCGAAAATATTGCTGCTGTTACTGCCAGTGTGGAGGATGTCCCGAATGTTTCGATTCCACGGCGTGCTTAGTAATTGGGCATGTCAAACACATCATTGTGGCGAATTTTGTATTTGGACTTGCACCTACATCCATATATCATATATCATCATCAACTCCATTCGATATGAGAGCTGATTGTTTATTTTGAGTCTACGCTGAGATTTTTGTTCTAATATACGTACTATCGTCGTTAATCGTGTTAGCTTCGTGATTGAAAGATTGTTTATTGTCCGCGTCTCATCGGAAAAGTGGAGTACAGCAGATTCTACTTCCGTATCGAGTATTTTTGCGATTTTATTGCGAAGTTAGCGATACACTCTGCAGACTCCATCGTGATAACTGAATCCCTCTAACAGTGGTCTATTGTGTGAATTCAACTGACTGCCTTCGCTATCACCTCGACAGACTGTTAGGAAAAAGTATCTAAAGTAGAAATGAATAAACAACAATGCGGTGCTTGTACATTGGAGATCAACGATCTGGAACCAGTGTGCTGTGGCCTCTGTGAAACATACTTCCACATTAGCCAGCAATGTTGTGGTATGAATCTACGGTTTTGCAAGGATATTTTCACGCAAGGAAAGGTGGTATTCATCTGTCCTGCTTGTCGGAATGTACTGAAAGGGAGAAGCGTTCGTGCCTATATAGCCGAATTGGGCTGTTCACAGCCGTCAGAAACGAATGGCATCGCTTCACAACTACAGCAAATATCCGGCTTAGTGGAAGAATTGAACAAAAAGGTTGATTCTATTTCCATTGGCCCTCCAGGCGCATTGGCGCCGATGAACATCGCAGCAAATGAGAATAGGACACCAATTTACCCAAAACTGAGTGTGAAGCGTCGCCGTGGCGAGGATGACCATACCACTCGACCAGCCGCAAACAAAGGCACAAAGGCTATGCATTTTGAAGATCTTTCCATCCCTTTCATCACACCCGCAGCTCCGCCACCAATGTTTTGGCTCTATCTGTCTGGATTTCAACCCATGATCACTGAGAATGATGTCGAAAAAATCGTTTCCCGTTGTCTGAATTCTAACGATCCAATTAAGTCATTCGACTCGTGCCTAAAGGAAGAGATATTTCAAGCATGACCTTCGTGTCGTTCAAAATTGGTGTCAACCCAGCTCTAAAGCCACAAGCCCTCAATGCTGAAAATTGGCCCGACGGTTTGCTGTTTAGGGAATTTATGGTGTAGCCAAAAAACGTGACTCGACGTGTGATCACTACAACACGAGAGACCCCTCTTGCAACCGCGCAGGACACAGCAACTCCGATAGTGATTTGAAAAGAATGCGATGTTATGTGGACGGTGGGAACCAACAGGTTCCCGCCAAAGGCGAGTATTTAGTCGAATTTGCACCCCCTCCCACTCTCAATGATTATACGTTGCAGTGCATTAACCGCGTGGATGATATTTCGATCTAATATCAAAATGTACGTGGTCTGAGGACAAAAACGGAAGAGCTGTTTCAAGAAGCAAGTGACTGTAATTTTGACGTGATCATCATGACCGAGACTGGACTGGACGATTGCATTACCTCGCAACAGCTTTTTGGTACCGCTTTCAGTGTTTTCCGTTGCGACCGAAGCCCTGCCAACAGCAATAAATCTCGTTTTGGTGGTGTCCTGATTGCTATTGCACAGCGATATGTGAGCCGAGTTGTGAACACTATGAGTGGGCAACGCCTGGAGCAAATATGTGTTTCCTCGACGATAAAGGGTAGGACGCTCTTGATATGTGCAATCTACATCCCACCGGATAGGAGTCAAGATGTCGGCGTAATTAACGACCACCTTGCCTCCATGAATGAGTTATGCAATAAATGTTCAAACGATGATGTTATCCTTGTGGGCGGACAGAGTTTTCACAGAGCGCAAGTGGATAACACGTATTTGCTTTGGAAGGATGAATTAAAACACGCGGTGCTTCACGGAAGAACAGATTTACTTTTAATGTGTGTCGATACAAAAAATGGTTGCTGTTTGAATTTATATTTACATTGATATATACAGTGCTGCCGGCCATTTGTCATTTGATAAACTTGGTGAGGGGTAATACATTGAATATCCCATCACTCCTCCTCAATGTTTAATCCTCTCCATTACTTTCGGTCGATTTCACCAATCCCAACTGTTCTGCAAACTGTTGGTGCTTTACGAAACCTAAGGGCCTCGTGAGCACATCGGCTCGCATCTGGTCCGTATGGCAGTACTGTAGCACCACCTCGCCTCTGTCGCACAGGTCCTTAACGAAATGATGTTTGGTCTCAATATGCTTGGAACGTTTGCTGGATCTTGCTGAACGTGCGAAGCTTAAACAGCCTTTGTTGTCTCCATTGACCACTGTTGCTGTCACTTGATGTTCGCCAAAATCTTCGAGTAGTCGCCTCAGCCAGATAACCTCCTGACACGTCTCAGCTAGAGCGACATACTCGGCCTCCATTGTCGACAGCGTTACACAACTCTGCCGACGACTCACCCAGCAGACTGCTCCTCCTGCGTAGTACACAACGTATCCAGTCGTTGATTTTCGCGTTCTCTTATCTCCTGCCCAATCCGAATCCGAAAATGCCACCAATGCTTCAGCATTTTTACCTCCAAGTTGCAGTTTCCATTTCTTCGTACCTTTTAGGTAACGTACTACACGTTTCGCTGCTGTCCAGTTGGCTTCCGTGGGAGCACTGAATTTCCGACCTAAAATCCCGACACTTGTCGCAATGTCCGGGCGTGCACATACCGCAATATAGAGTAGTGCACCTACAACGCTTCTGTACTTTGTACCATCTTCGAACGGTTTACTGCTAACCTCGTCTTTCAGATAACCCGGATCCATGGGTGTTTTCGCTATTTTCGCTTCGCTAAGACCTGTTCTAATAATCAGTTGTGCAATGTAATTCGTCAAGCTAACATTGAATACTCCATTTTCTCTCCGTATTTCCTGCCCGAGGAAGTACTTTACATCGCCGAGATCAACAATTTCGAAATGCTTACTCAGCTGCCTCTGAACGCGAGATATCTCCTACTCGCATTCACTTCCGACCAGAAAATCATCCATGTAAACGATCAGGTAGATTTTCTTTCCACGAACAAACACGGATCAGCGGAACATGCTTGGAAACCCAATTCATTAAGAACACCAGTTAACTTCCGGTTCCAACATCGAGCGGACTGTTTCAGTCCATATATGCTCTTACGAAGGCGACAAACGATCTCCTCCTTGCCTTGAACCTCGTAGCCAGTCGGTTGACGCATATATATCTCCTCGTCGATCTCTCCATAGAGATATGCAGTCCGGATGTCTAAATGCTTCAACGCCATTGCTTTTCTTCCAGCTAGGGACAACAGGACTCGAAGTGTAGCATGCTTGGTCACAGGGGCGAAAACTTCGTCGTAATCTACACCATAACACTGTGTGAACCCTTGCGCCACGATCCTAGCTTTGTAGCGGATCACCTCGTTCGATTCATTTCGTTTAACTTTGAACACCCAGCGGCTACCCACAACCTTCTTGCCCTTCGGAAGTGGCACCAAGTCCCACGTTTCGTTCTGCTTATGCGACTGCATTTCGCTATCAATTGCTGCCTTCCACGAAACTCGATCTGAACTGGACACTGCTTGCTGAAACGTAATCGGATCCTCGGTTTTCTGCGTTACAGCACCTACCACATAATCCGACCAACGATTCGGTAACACGCCGCGGGTACGACGGCTTTCAGATTCTACACTCACTTTATCTTCTTCGTCTTCATCGAACGATTCTTCGTCTTCACCTGTTCCAGAAAATTCACCTTCTTCTGCTGGCTTTCTCGCAATAACCTCTGGGAGAGGCCACTCAATATCCCTACAAGGCACTTCTTCATTAGATGTCGCTTGTGAATCCGATCTGTTAGATGATTCGTCGCACATCTCCAAAAACTTTGCGTCGCGGCTTATTGTTATCTTGTTAGTCAATGTATCAACAAAACGGTAACCCTTATGCACGTCAGAGTAACCGATGAACCGCAACTTGCTCGCCTTACTGTCAAACTTTCCTCGTTTAACGTCGGGGATATGAACATAAGCAGGACAACCATAGACTTTCAAATGACTAAGTACTGGTTGCCTCCCATACCACTTTTCATACGGAGTCTTGTCAATCGATCGTGACGGAAGACGGTTCTGCAAATAAGCAGCCGTTACTACAGCTTCACCCCAATAACGCTTGTCCAGATCTGCATCAAGAAGCATCGTCGTCGCCATTTCCGATTCTTCCGCTCGGCTACACCATTCTGCTGTGGTGTGTACGCTGTGGAATATTGTGCCTGAATTCTCTCCTGCGAGAAGAAATCCCGCAACTCTTTGTTGGCATACTCGCCTCCGCCATCCGAGCGAATGATATGTGGCTTTCTATTGAATAGATTTTCTACGTACCGAACATACTCCTTTATCTTCTCCGATGCATCCTTCGCGAGCAAATAGACGACTGTGAAACGACTGAAGTCGTCGATCATCGTCATCAAAAAACGCTTCCCTCCGGGCGTCGTCGTCCTCATTGGTCCACACAAGTCGGTGTGTACCAGATCCAGTACCTGCTTCGACTTCTTCTCTGCTGTCTTCGGAATCGGATTCCGAGCGAGTTTCCCTTCCAGACACGGCTCACAACATTCTCGGATACCACAATCGACAACATTCATACCTATACCGAGTTTCTCGTCACGAATTCTTCATTACTGCATTACTGCAGGATCCCTATGCCCGAAACATCGGTGCCATTGATGCTGACAGTTACGGTTATGTGTTTTACTCACAGCTTTTCTCGACAACTCCGCCAACTTCAGTTTGTACAGGCAGCCGGATCGTTCACCTACGACCGCCACCGTACCAGCAGCGTCACGGATTTCACACCACTCCTCCTTGAAAACGGCAGTGAAACCTTTTGCGGTTAATCTATCCACGGAAATGAGGCCACTTGTCAACGATGGCACATACAGGACGTCAACAAGTTTCACGTCGATCACTTCACCATCTCCGTTAATTCCGAGCACTGTACCTTCACCATATCCGGCAGTTTTCGCCACCTTGCCATCGGCCAAAAAAACACTTGGACCGACTTTCTTCGTGAGCTTCGAGAAAAAATTTTAATCGCAAGTCATGTGACAGCTTGCACCACTATCAATAAACCATGAGCTGCCCGCCTCATTTCTCACCATGAAACACACACCACTACAGTTATTTTTGACTTGCTTCGCATTTGGTTTCAAATCGGAACTCTTCCGTTCTCCGCCATCTTTGTTCTGCTTTGCTAGCAACCGACAATCTCGCTGAAAATGACCCGGTTTACCACAATGGAAACACTTCCGATCTTTTACGACACTGATCTGCTTTCCCTGCTTCGTTGCACTTTTCATCGCGTTGACGTCACCTCTCGAACCACTCTTTTCCTTTCTTCGCTCATACTCGTCGAGCAACTTCGACTTTACCAACTGCATGGTTAAATCGGCATCCGGCCGGCCTTCCAGAGCCGTCACCAGACCACTATAAGAGTCGGGTAAACTTCTGAGGATCATCGCAATTTTAAGCGATTCTTGCAGATCTTGCCCCGCGATCGTCAGCCTTTCAAAAAGTTCTTCGATTTCCAGAAGATGCTTTTCCAAATCACCACACTCGGACAAATTCAATGAACACATTTTCTTCAACAACGAAACGCGAGAAGTCATCGTTGATTTTTCGTGATACGCACGCAAAAACTCCCAAAATTCTCTCGCGTCGTTTGCATTTTTTACTAGGCTAAACTGACTGTCCTCTATACACAGTCCGATAGTCGACCGAGCCTTTTGCTCATCTTTCTTCCACTACACCGTCACCGGAATCGGTTTGGCATCCGCGATCACATACCAGATTTCTTCTCGCATCAACAACATTTCCATGTGGAATTTCCAGCTCGACCAGTTCTGGTTGTTCAATTTTGCAAACGGAAGTTTGCCAAAATCCGCCATCTTTCCACAACACAAAAGATGCTCGCGTTATGCACACAACCGAAACACAAAATAACTTTTCCCAATACTTTCACCTTCCAGAACTTTCTCTGGGCCCATGACCTGTGGGCGGACAGAGTTTTCACAGAGCGCAAGTGGATAACACGTATTTGCTTTGGAAGGATTTAAAACACGCGGTGCTTCACGGAAGAACAGATTTACTTTTAATGTGTGTCGATACAAAAAATGGTTGCTGTTTAAATTTATATTTACATTGATATATACAGTGCTGCCGGAAGGCCCATTTGTCATTTGATAAACTTGGTGAGGGGTAATACATTGAATATCCCATCAATCCTGACATGCGGTGACTACAACCAACCGCACATGCGTTGGCGTTTGATTGATAACGTTATCCAATGTGATAGTTCTCAACTACCCTCGTCCAGTAGCACACTTTTGGATGGCATGGATTATTTGTGCCAAAGAAATCTTGTGCACAATCCACTCGATCGCATTCTCGATCTGATCTTTTGTTCACCCGATATTGATATTGATGTAAATAACTGCCCGGCTCCGTTGTTGCCCCCTAGACAGACTCGCACCACCCCTCGCTTGAAATCTACCTACCCGCGAGTGTGGTATGTGTCGAAGCAATAGAAAGAAGAGTGGACCGGCCTCTAAATTTCCGTAAAATCGATTTTGCTGCTCTTTTGGCCTATCTGTCCACTGTTGATTGAGATATGATTTCTGCTATTAATGATGTCAACGAAATGGCCGAACGTTTTAATTCCATTTTGAACGATTGGCTGGTTACGAATGTTCCAAGAATCAAACCGCCAGTTTCGCCCGTCTGGAGCTCGCACCGTTTACGTACACTGAAGCGCGCGCGCAATGCTTGTCAACAGCAATTACGTCGTCATCGTACGCTTATCAACAGACAATGTTTTCAACAAGCAAGTAATGCATATAGGTCTTTGAATTCTTCTCTCTATAAATCCTACGTGTTCCGTGTGCAATCCGCTTTGAAAACAAACCCGCGTAGTTTTTGGCACTTTGTTAATTCCAAAAGGAATGATATAACAGCAACGTCGGCTACAGAATCAAGTCAGTTGTTCGCTGAGCACCTTGCGTCCGTGTTTGCAGAGAATCCCGCTTCAAGGTCTGAAATTGAAGAAGCCATCCGTGATGTTCCCGTTGATATGGTAGATCTTGGTATATTTGTTGTAAATCCGGAAATGGTCTCCCTTGCTGCAAAAAAGCTCAAACGATCGCTAACCCCTGGCCCTGACGGTTTGCCTGCAGTCGTGATTTGTCGTTGTATTGCCATTCTTGCGCGACCACTGAGTGACATATTCAATCGCTCGCTGCAGCAAGTAGAATTTCCCCGCATCTGGAAACAGTCGTTCATGACACCAGTTTTCAAACGTGGTGATCGCCATAATGTCGCTAATTACCGAGGGATCACAAGTCTCTCAGCTGTCTCGAAATTGTTTGAGACTATAGTACGGGGAGTGAATCTCGAGGCTACTAAGAACTATATATCTACTGACCAACACTGGTTCGTGCCTAGACGGTCGGTTACCACTAACTTATTGGACTTCGCGTCACGATGCATAACGAGTATGGAGCATAAAGCACAAGTGGATGTCATTTACACAGATTTGAAGGCAGCATTTGATAAAATTGACCACAACATGCTACTGCACAAGCTGATCCGTCTTGGAATTTCTTCGCAGTTGGAATCCTACCTTACGGAACGAGAACTTAGAGTGACGATTAATGGATATTTATCACGACCGTTTTCAAATAAATCCGGAGTCCCACAAGGTAGCAACCTCGGGCCTTTGCTGTTCATTTTGTTCTTCAACGATGCTGCTTCAGCTCTTGGAAAAGGATTCAAATTGGTTTTCGCTGACGATTTGAAGTTATACGTCATAGTACGCACGGAAGCGGACTGCTGGTTTCTGCAATGTTTGCTAACTTCGTTTGCCGATTGGTGTCAGAGAAACAAATTGATACTAAGCGTTGAAAAATGTCAGATTATCACGTTCCATCGCATTGTACAGCCAATCATATTTGATTACAAGATAGGTGGCAACGCTTTAACAAGAGTCACGAGCGTAACTGATCTTGGAGTTCAACTGGACTCAAAAATGACTTTCGATCTACACCGCTCTATGATCGTTTCGAAAGCATCACGTCAACTAGGGTTCATTTCGAAGATAGCGAAGGATTTTTCGGACCCATATTGCTGGAAGTCATTGTATTGCGCACTTGTCCGTCCAATTCTGGAAAGTGCATCCGTAGTATGGCACCCTCATCAGGTAACATGGTGCCTAAGGATTGAACGAATTCAACGACGTTTCATTCGCATGGCCTCACGGAACTTGCCTTGGAGAGATCCTGACAATTTACCTCCATACCCTGATAGATGCCGATTGTTGGGTTTAGACACACTGGTGCGCCGCAGAAGAATTCAGCAATCGACGCTAGTGGCCAAATTGATTAACGGAGAAGTAGATGCTCCAGATCTACTGTCAATGTTGAACTTTCATGTGCCAAATCGATCGCTTCGGAACACAACGTTGCTGCAACCAAGCTTCCATAGAACCGTTTTCGGATACAATGAACCACTGTCAAGTTGTTTTCGTGCGTTTTCGGATGTCGAAGAGTTTTTTGATTTTAATGAACTAACTAGACACTTTGTTAGTAGAATTAGACATGTATTGAATTAACTGTTATTTTACAAATTTTATTCATCAAGACTAGTGTCAAATGAATTACCACAAATAAATAAAAAAAATATAAAGTCCAACTGGTACAAAAATTAGAGCGTAGTGACCATGGAATGCGTCGGGTATACGTCGATTGGGTGAACGAACACCAGCAGCAAAATGCTGAATTTTCACATCAAATTTTCTTCAGCGATGAGGCACATTTCGAGCTCGGTGGCTATGTGAACACCCAAAATTTCCGTAAATGGAGTTCAGAAAATCCACACGTGATTGTTGAGAGGCCATTGCATCCACCAAAAGTCACTGTTTGGTGCGCATTATGGTCTGGTGGAGTCATCGGGCCATTTCATTTCTTTGAAAATGAGGACGGCGAGACGGTAACTGTGAATGGTGAGCGCTATGGCCGCATGTTAACCGATTTTTTTTTTGCCACAAATTGAAGATATGGATACGGATTACATGTGGTTTCAGCAGGACGGCGCCACGTGCCACACAACACGACCGAACATGGCCATATTGCGAACGAAATTTGAGGGACGCATAATTGGCCAATTGGCCGTCCAGATCATGCGATTTGAACCCGCTAGACTTTTTGTTGTGGGGTTATGCGAAAGACCGTGTCTATGCCAACTCTCCGCAAACTCTTGAACATTTGAAAGACAACATTCGTGAAGTTATGACCGAGATACCACCCCATATGTGCCGAAAAGTCATCGAAAATTACCTGTTCCGGATCAAGGTGTGCGAGGAAGCCCTAGGTGGACATTTGAATGATGTTGTATTTCACACACAATGGCATAAACCAAACTTTAATTTGAAATAAAAGTTTCATCGAAATTCCAATTCTAAGTGTGTTTTATTTCAATTTACTTTCGGAATTTAAATTTGGAAAACCCTGTATAACAATTAGAAATTACTTTTCACGACGCGCACTACAACTCTCGGAGACAGTCGACGACAGAATGAACGAGCACAGGACATGCCGAGAAAAAATCAAAATGTCGTGAGATCGAACATACAAATGTTCTATCGGGTTGGAAAAATGTGTGAGTTATTCAACGCACAACCTGGACGCACAACTACAAAGTTCAAACAAGGTTCTTACTAAAATCGATACGCCCTTTTCAAAAGTAACACTTTAGTCAAAAGATTTCCAAATGCTGTGGAAAATTCATATTTCCTCCAACCCAAACGGAATACAAACTTTCATTCGAATCAAAAATACTCATGTTTTGTCATTTGTTGGTTTCATTTGGAATTAGGAGATTTAAACATTATCTTAAGGCGCAAATACATTGTCCGGAAATCAAATATATGACACTTTTTGACAAATAAAATTGGATACATACAGTTAATCGCAAAATTGAGTGTACACCTTACATTTCTCAAAACAAACTAACCTTGCAAGTAAGATCTTTGCGAACTAGCGTACTAATTTACATACATGTAAATGTACGTATGTTTATGTTTCTATAAATAGTAAATTACACAGTAGTAGTAGCCATTTAGGCGTTAGGGTTTTTGTTCCATTACATTATGGTAAATTACACAGTAGTAGCCATTTAGGTGTAAGAGCATTCTTTCTGTTCTTCCATTGTTCAGCAGACCGGACAGCGGAGATAGTTGATATTGATCATTGTTGGGTTATTAATAGAACAGCAGCCCGATGTTTTTTGCAGAGCAGAGCAGTTGTATGGATGAATCGATCTTTGTTCCACCGTGGATCGATCTCTATCGCTGATGATGGTTGCGTGGACGTTGTTATTCTATAACAACACAAAGACGGTCAATTGAGGGCCCTGAGTTTGCACTCACGATCGACCGCTTAGTAAGCGAACGCGTAACCAAGTGGCTACGAAGACCCCCTAAGTAAGACTTGTCGAGGCAAGATATTGCGGGAAATAGTAGTTGCTGCCAGAAAAACTCACTCCACAATAAAGAAAATCATAAACAAGTGAAAATACGAAGGAACCACGGAAAATATTCAGGGTATAGGGCGCAAACGGATCCTGTCTTCTGATGATGAAAGGGTAATTGTGCGAACATTGCGAAAGAATCCTAAAACAAACATTCCTAAATTAACTATCGAAGTAGTCGGTACCATTGGAAGACCTGTCTGCGTAGACACTACCCCGAGAGTAGCATACAGGAACAATCTGAGAGGCCGTGTTGCCCGTAAAAAGTCTTTCATTTCAAAGATGCATATGAAAAAACGACTACAGTTTGCTGAGACATATGAAAACATCGGTGCTCCAGGTTCAGCCTTTGTTTCCACCAGTAAAACACGGCGGAGGCAGGAGGCGATCTGGCGTAGTGGTAACACCCATACCTCTTACGCTAAAGGTCACGAGATCAATTCTCACTCCCCACATTCTTCCAAAAATGGAAGTAAAAGTGACGAACTAGCCAAAATGTGTTGAAAGTCACTATAATAGAGAAAAAAAATCAGTCGATGTATGGAACAATGGCGGCTTCTGGAACTGGAACCATGGAATTTATCGATTCGGCGATGGACAAGATGGCTTAATTGAACATCCTGAAACGTAACCTGTAGTCTTCCGTGCAGAAATTGGGGTGATTACTTCTTTCAACAGGATAATGTAAAGTAATAACAATATTATGGCCAATTGAAAGGCTTCAACCGAAGTGTTGGACACTGTATCCCAACATGAGCTAGAGCACGCATTTCTCTATCACACTGTGTACATGTTTATTAATTCAGTCCTCATAAAACGTTTTAAAGTTTTTGACCTAACGTCTTTACAACATGGACTGATTCCAATTAACTCGGTTCGTTGGTATCTCTCTCCAATTCCGCGAGCACCCCGTGTTCACCAGATCCTGCTCCACTCTAATCGCCTTGCTCGATCCGAAGCGGTATTATTGTAACATATTCTGTCCAGGGTTGGCCACTGAAGTGCGTGAGCTCGTGATGCATCTTTCACCTCCATACTGGCAGATAACCGAAATCCTTGAAAAGTTCATCGCGCAACGGCTATATAATAACCTAAACTTATTGTAAAACATCCTCACTGGTAATTAAACGTAAACTAATTGAATTATCTTCTTCCTTTCCATTCCAGAGGTAACAAGTATTTACAAAAATCGAGTGTCAGCCGGGTGTGTGCCGTTGGTGGGTTCTTCATATCTATTCCAATCTTTTTGACAGGTAAAAGTTTTACTAGATTTTCTTAGTTAATCTTTTTTAATAATTCTATCATTTCGTTTTAGGAATTATTCTATACACCTTTACGCAGTTCCACTCGACCCCGGCGATAGTTACTAGCATCCTGATAGGTGTGGGTATCGTCTTCTGTGGAGGTGCAATGGTGCACAACGTTTTCGTTTGGCAACGTGAGAAAACGATAAGCGTGCGTCAAACTCCGCTTAGTTTGAACCTTACACTTTCGCCGCAGATTAGTACGATTTCGCAGCCAGCGCAATATGCTAACCAAAACGGCCATTCGACTCATTTGAGTTTACATCACTGTCACGCCAATCATAACCATACTCCAGTTACTCAGCTGACCCCCGTAACTCCTCTCTCAGGCAATCATTCGCATATCAGTTTCAACCATTCGTATCTACCCTCGTATGGGGGCATTAGAGCTGCAACCGCAACTCCACCAACTCCCAAAGTCAGTGGGTTAGTTGGGAGAGATGCGAGTGGTTCCGTTAGCCCTGGGATGCCAGCCAATCTCAATACTGCCACGCTTGATATTAGCAGCGCAACTGCCACGAACTCGCCACATGAACTGTCCACACTCGTGTAAGACTGATTTAAATTTTCAGAAAAGCAAAAGACATTTTAAAACAGGAATGTATTAAATATTCTTCCACTGTATTCTTAAAATTTGCTCTAGAAAACTGTTAAACACAATGTACAAAGTATCGTAGTAAAATATTGTTGGTAATAACACATGAATGTACAGATTGCCATGTGAAGAAGGGTACACTCACTATTTATTTATGCTAGTATAAGTATATGATGTAATTCTTGCGATTGTGTAGTAATTCTATGATCAAAGAAAAAAAAATACTGCAACTGTTTAGCAATCGGTCATCGAGGATGTTTACAAATGGAGGAATGCATGACTGGAATAAACATTGTTTTTTATTATCAATTTTATGTATTTAGTTTATTATTACTTAACTATGAACATTACCTTCGAACGTTTTCCTTCATTTTTAATTCATTACATAAATAGGGACTGTTCGCAGGGATGCCGGGTTTGAAGACATGTCTTCGTTTTTGTTGTATCCGTAACCACAGTGACAGATTGGTAGTTCGGAGTGACTAAAAACAGGTCTATTTTGCTTGGTGGTTAACTAACAAACTATATTTTAATCAAATACATAAAACTAATAGCCTTCTAAGTAAGCAAGGCCTGCTACATCTCCCCTTCTTAAAAGTAAGTAAGCCATCTTGGAAGTTTTGATTCACGAGAAGAACGTCGCAGGGTTATTTCTTCTTGATCGGATGGCTCAAGCGGTGGTGTAGCGTCGTTCTCAACTTCTTCAATAATCGGACCAGGATTCGGGCCAGATGTACCTTCTGCTGGATCCAGAACCGGTTGCATTAGAATAGGAACAGGGTCATCGGATGCAGAGGGTGCTGTGTTGACGGATGTAGAAGGTACTGCTGGATTAACTCGTGCAGGTGTTATTGGAGGTTGAAACTCATCGAGTAGGATTTCCCATGGTAGTTGCTGCGTCTCTCCCTCAAAAGTATCACAATCGTAGCGAGGGCGCATTTGGTTGATGTGCGACCTAACAAGCCTCGGTCGTCCTTTTGTGACCAGAGCAACAATGCAACAATTTACGGAACCTTTCCGTTCGATGACTCGGCCAGGAACCCAGGACTTGGCATTTCTACTATGCTGCTCAACGAAGACCAGGTCGTCACCTTCGAAAAATTGCATTTAACAGCTCCATGTCGACGATTGAACTGCTCATCTTGTTTGTGGTTCCTTGCAGCTTGATTAACGGAATCAGGTTTCCTTAGTAGGTCCAACGTGTTGCGTACTGGTCTTCCTAGGAACGCTTCAGCTGGAGACGTCGATTCCGGAGTATTTGGGTTTGGAGTAGAGCGATACACCGAAAGAAATGTGTGCAAATGCTCCAGTGTAGGTGAACTTTCTCCATAACTCAGCTTCTTGAGGCCACGCTTGAGGGAATCGACAAATCGCTCTGCTTGGCCGTTGGACTGCGGATGGTATGGAGCAGTACGGAGATGGTTGATACCATTTGCATGACAAAATTGCTGGAACCGCTCGCTGGTGAATTGCGTTCCGTTATCTGAAACCAATGATTCCGGGTTGCCAAAACGGGAAGACGTCTCACGAAGCATGTCCATAGTTGCAGTGGTGTTAATTGATCGACTGCGGAACATTTCGGGCCACTTGGAATAAGCATCCACGATGACGAAATAGTAGTATCCATCAATAGGGCCAGCGAAGTCAATATGAACACGTTGCCATGGCCGGGCTGAAATGGGCCACGACTCCAGGGTTGCTTTCGTTGGAGACTTCGCTGCTTCAGCACACGATCTGCATTGACGAACAAACTGTGCCACATCATCGTCGATATTGGGCCAGTAGATGTAGCTGCGCACCAGAGACTTCGTCCGGTCCATTACAGGGTGTCCCCGATGTAGTTGACGAATGATTCGCTTGCGAAACCTAAATGGCACGACGATCCGATCGCCGAACATAACGCATTCGTCGTCGACTTGAAGTCCATCTCGTCTGGCGAAGAACTTCTTGACATCAGGGTTGGTAATCTGCTTTGCGTTTGCTGGCCAACTGTTATTGATGAAACCAACCACTTGTTGCAGAACTGCATCCTTCATCGTTTCAGCCAAGATCATTTGGTGCGTTACTGGAAGGTTGCTGATGGTGTCGTCGAGAACTGCTTTCGCCTCAGATTCCACGTGAACGGAGGCAATCGCGTAGTCTACATCCGGTCGACGCTGCGATGACATCAGCCGGGACAGGAAGTCTGCGTTGCCGAATTTGTCCGTAGGAACATGTTGAATGTTGAAATCGTACAGCAGGAGTGTCAGGGCCCAGCACTGCAAGCGGTTTGCTGTGTAGACTGGAATACCTTTCTTTGAGCCGAAAACCTTTAGCAATGTTTGGTGATCGGTTTGCAGGAGAAAATTGCGTCCATATAGCATCTTGTGGAAGCGGGTAACAGCGAATATCAGAGCCAATGCTTCCTTTTCCACTTGTCCGTAGTTCATCAGGCATCAGTGAGCGAGAGGCATGAGCGATTGCCTTTACCTCACCGGTTTGGAAACGATGCATGATGACAGCGCCAAGACCATATATTGATGCATCTGCTGCGACGATGATCTCTTTTGACGGGTCGTAGTGGGTGAGCAGCAGATCTGACAGTAGAATCGATTTGGATTTCTCAAATGACTTCTGGCAGTCCTTGGTCCAGCACTAACGAACGTCTTTCTTGAGCAGATTTTCCAGGGCAGCCCTCAGTTGCTTCATCTGCTTGACGAATCGACCGTAATAAAGGGTGTGTTACATCAAATTGCATCACGAAAAAAACGCTGTAGAAATTTAATTTTTAGGAATTATATCTTCAGCTTTCGCTTACAATCAGATAATACAATAAATTACAATAAATTAGAGATAGATCACGTTGGCCATGCTTCACTGTCAATTTTTCGTAAATTTGGAAAAATGTCGTCGAACGAAAAAGAGCGTCGTGAATTAATCCTGCGCACTCATTTCGAGAATCCGAAGTTGTCACATCGGGACATCGGTAAGATGCAGGGAATCGTCCAATCCACGGTCAGCAGAGTACTAAAACGATACTTCGAGAACCTAACCATCGACCGGAAGGTGAAGAACGGCAAAAATGGATGCTCCGTCAGTGAAAAAGATCACAAGCGCGTAGTTAAGCAGTTTAGACGTGATCCGAGAAGTTCGGTCCGGGATGTCGTCAATAAACTGAATTTGTCAAGTACATTCGTCCAGCGGACCAAGCAGCGGGAGGGCCTGCGTACATACAAGGTTCAGAAGGCTCCTAATCGCGACGAAAGGCAAAACATGGTGGGGAAGACGCGAGCCCGGAAGCTGTACACCGAAATGCTGACGAAGCCGCATTGCCTGGTAATGGACGACGAAACCTACGTCAAAGCGGACTTTCGTCAGCTGTCGGGCCTGTTGTTCTTCTCCGCAGAGGACAATTTCAGCGTTCCGGAGGAGATTCGCAAGCAGAAACTATTCAAGTTTGCCAAAAAGTACATGGTGTGGCAAGCGATCTGCTCTTGCGGAAAGCGGAGCGCCCCCTTCGTGATGACCGGCACGGTAAACGGGCAGGTTTACCTTAAGGAGTGCCTACAGAAGCGCTTACTACCACTATTGAAGCAGCACGAGGGCCCGACCATCTTCTGGCCGGATCTCGCTTCGTGCCACTATTCAAAGGACGTGTTGGAGTGGTACGAAGCCAACGGGGTCACCTTCGTGCAAAAGGAAATGAACCCGCCCAACGCGCCGGAGGTTCGCCCAATAGAGAAATATTGGGCGATTATGAAGCAGGCCCTCCGAAAGAACCCAAAAGTTGTCAAATCGGAGGCGGACTTCAAGAGAAAATGGATTTCTGTTAAAAAAAAAAACTACAACCTGACGTTGTACAGAACCTTATGGACGGGGTAAATAGGAAGGTGCGAGCATACGGGCTTGGGCTCGAAGTATGAATAAAAAGAAAATGCCAAAAGTTGTTTAATAGTTTTTATTTTACTGTCTAAAATTTTCAAAAGGATCGGTCTACTGGGCGAATTTCTACAGCGTTTTTTCCGTGATGCAATTTGATGTGACACACCCTTTAGTTGATAGCACCAAGGTAAGAACGGAGATGCTTGACGTCCTTCGGAGGCTGCATCTTGGTAATAGCTTCAGTTTCCGAAGGGTCGGGTCGGATACCGTCTTTGTCTACGATATGCCCTAGGAACTCGATCTGAGGTAGCCCAAAACGGCATTTTTCGAGGCGTAAGTGAAAACCATACTCACGCACACGTTCGAGAACAGTGTAGAGGTTCCGATCGTTCTCCTGCCTGGTGCGACCAGCGATGAGGATGTCGTCCAAGTATGGCTTGACTCCAGGGGTGCCGGCCACCATGCTATTGATGATACGTTGGAATGCACCTGGTGCTGATTTAACTCCTGGAGGAAGTCGGTTGTTTTGGAAGAGTCCACACAATGTGTGTTCACGGTGAGCAGCTTGCGGGATTCTTCCTCAACCTCGACCTGCAGGTAGGCGTCTGACAAGTCGAGATGCGTGAAATAACGTGCACCAGCCAGTTCCGCAAAGATGTCGTCTGGGTGTGGCAGAGGATGCCGGTCACATTCCAGCGCGTTGTTCAGTCCCGTAGAATAATCTCCACACACACGGACTGATACGTTGTCTGATTTGCGTACGACGACTATTGGAGCTGCCCAGTCTGAGAATTGAACTTGAGAAATGATACCACATTTCTGGAGCCTTTCGAGTTCTGCGTCTACTTTAGGCAGTGCAGCATATGCAACGGGTCGCTTCGGACAGTAAACGGGACGTACGTTGGACTTCAGGTACAGCTTCACTTGTACTTTCGTGCACTTACCCAGCGAGCTTCGGAAAACTTCCGGGAACTGATGCTTGAATTGATTGATGAATTGTTCTTGTGTCTGCTGGATGGCGTTGACGATGACCAGGCTGCTAATTGGAACTGACCACAGATCAAACAGATCCATAGTCTCGATGCCCAGAATGTTGAGTTCATCGTTGTCCGAGATGAAGATGCGACAAGTTTTGGTGACGTCACCGATGACAATCTCGGTCTGGAACTCAGAAAGAAGATTTAGATTGCCTCCAGAAGCAGTGATTGCAGACTCCATCGTCGGTTGAGTGGGTGGTTGTCCAATGTTGATCCATGTTTCGTTCGAAATAATGGTGATGTCGGACGCCGAGTCATGTTGAAGATTGACTGTTACACCGTTGAGCTCAACCGGAACGAACTTCCGCTTGCCTCCGATGTTGTAAACCGTAAAAATGCTTATCGTCTTGTTCTCTTTGGACTTTGATTGCTTCGATGGGCCAGGCTTGCTACTGGAAAAATAGCCTTCCTTGTGTCCATGCTGCTCTCATTTTGAGCAAGTGTGCAAAGCGAACGGACACTCACGGACATAGTGCTGGTCTCCACATTTCCAACAGGGCGTTTTAGGAACTTTTTGGTGCTTTTTCGTAGCAGGATTCTTCTGTTTGCGAGTAACAATGTTGACGTTGCGTGCTTCTCTGCTCTCCACCATCAGTGTGTCCTGCTTGAGGTTGGCCACGCGATGGCATTCTTCCACAAGATTTTCCAGAGTTACTTTTCCTGCATCTTCTGCTGCGTTTTCGTCGGCTTCCAGCTTCGAAATCAATCTGGCCCGGATGTCTGCATCCCGTGGCGATTGGAGTCCACAGACAATACGGAGGGCTTTGAATTGATCCGGTGTGAGCTTGGAGAGTTGAAAAGCTTCACAGTGTTTGTTCACCATGGCAGCATACGATGTAAAATCATCGTTTTTCGAGTACTGCAGGCACCGGTAACGGCAATGGAAAACTGATTTCTGGCGACCGAACAATTTTTTCAGTTTCTTGATGGTCTCGTCCAAAGTGTAGTCCCGAGGGTGCTTGGGAAGAATCGTATTCACGTACTTCTCGTGTAACTGGGTGCTTAATTTGCGTAGAAGCAATCTCACTCGGGCGGCATCATCCAGGGCTTCATCGTCGTTCGTGAAAACGTTCTCGTATCTCGCATACCAGCCGTCGAAAAAAACTCATGCGTCCGGATCGTACTGGAAATCTTGAATGCCGTTGGCCAGGGATTCTATGATTTTCTCACTGCCGCTGCCAGCCGGATTCGCACGGTTTTCAAGGTTTTTCTATCCGCTGCTGCTGCTTAGCGATGAGATTGGTGAGCTGCAGAATCGCGTTCTTCAGATCCGCATCAGACATTTTCTTCGGATGGCTTGAAAGTTTCGAGATGCTTGAGAGACTTCGAGATTCTTCAAATTTTTCACTCGTCGCCAATTGTTGTATCCGTAACCACAGTGACAGACTGGTAGTTCAGAGTGACTAAAAACAGGTCTATTTTGCTTGGTGGTTACCTAACAAACTATATTTTAATCAAATACATAAAACTCATATTTTTCTAAGTAAGCAAGGTCTGCTACAGTTTTGAAGACATTTGATTTTGTGAAGACATTTTGAAGACATTATGAAATTCGTGAAGATATTTCAGTGTGATATTTAGGGCATGTGAATTTTTGAGAGATATTATTTCCACAAAATTCTATCTATTGGTCGAAAATATCGTCAAAAGAAGTAGGGCCTTTGTCTCAGTGTCATTCGCTCGTTTTTCATCAGTGTCACTTATTTACTTTTGTTCTTACACCCAGAAATTGAATTACTAAAATAAGTTACCAAATCTTTAGTAAAGCGAACTTTAGTAGAATGTACATATTTTCTGTAAATATTACCAACAGTATGTAAAATGAATGTCAGATGCGATACACATCCCTACCAATGATTGGTACATTACGCGGTATTCGTAACTTTAACAATCACTGGCAACCGCGAAAAAACTATTTCAATTTTCGCCGCTGATAACAACAATAAGAGGCCCCGCACACTGCAGATTTTTTTTCAGACGATAGTTTGGTCGGGTTGGGTTGCTAGTGCGCGCACCGAGCCAACCAAACAGTCGGATTTGTCAAGAGTGCGCACACTGTCGGCCGAATATTCTGAAAAGACTATATTTAATTTGTGTTTGACAACGGAGAAGAGAACGGCGAAGGAAAATCAAAAAGAGATTCCGAGAGCATTGGGCCTGATCACGAACGTCATTTCACGGTGAAAACGAAATGAACTGTATGCAATTTGCATGAGGCCAGTAATATTAACAGAAGCGTTTCTTTTGAGAATAGAGCAAAATGATGAGAAGTGTTTATATTCCTAGTAGTTTCAAGCCACCAATGTATGGCTTTGTATGCATGCTATGGCGAACGCTTGTTTGGCGCATGGTTTACGTTATACGAACGATGCCTAGAGGTACGGATACGGGACATATATGTTTTGCAAATATATGTTTTCTCTAAGATAATATCGACGGAAGAGGGACAAAATGATCAACGTGTACTGTATCAAATGGGATAGACTTCTTCGGAATATTATGCAAATTACGAGCTGAACTATCGGATCCAGAATGCAAAACGCAACGTACACATTTCTGAATGTATCTAGTCACTTTGTCCTTCATAAACGGAAACCAGTAATGCATCTTCATTTGATCAACGCATTTTTCTGTTCTCATATGACATACTTTCTCCTGGACCAGGCATATTATATTGTTCTGCATTTCACACGGGACATAAAGTAGAGGTTATTACTTCCGGGGTCAGAAGGACGTCCTGCAACACCTCGGTTCCTGGTCTGAGCCTCGGGAAACTTTGAGGTTGGGCTTTCAAGGCCTCTTTTATGTGGGCAAGCTCGAGCTTGAGGCCAATCGCTCTCACGGTCGGCTCTTCTGAAAAGTTTATTAAGGCTCGGATTGAGAGTGTAATAAAAAGTGCACATATAATTTTTGACGTAGGACTACGTCTTTCATTTCTATACCGGGGTGTAAAATCAAAGTTTCGAAAACGAAAGCGTTACGCCGGAGACCGAGATTTTGAGCGTTAATAGCTCCTAAACAACTGAACGAAATGGTATGATAAACACTTCATTCGAAAGATAAAATGTCTACGCGTTCTATACTTGTTACTTTTTGATCCAAAAACTTGTTTCAATAGTCTTAAAATTGCTTTCAAAACAGGCTATTGAAATCACCAATCGGTATATAAGCGAGCGGCGCTCGGAAATCCACTCAGTTCTAATTGAACAGCGATTGGAGCATGTTGTCGCTGTTGCGGTGAAGCTCTTTATTTATCATGAAAGCGCGGATGAACGGTGTCACCAAGAGCCTGTTTGTGCACCCTAGGCCAGAAGGGAATCTATCAGGAGGAGAGTGATGCCACAAACGGTTCCCTGGGAAGACATCGCTAAACACACATACACGCGCGGTTATTAACAGGTGGTTATCGAGTTGGCATCAACCACTGGTGGGCTTCCAGTATCGAGGAAAATGTGGAAATATCTAATCGTTATTGAAAATAATCTGCCAGTTCCTTTGGGAATTTTCAAAATATATTCATGTGAAAGAGTTTAATTGAATGTTTTCTATCCATGTAACACTGTGACCAAATATGTTTCAATCAAGTGCTATTAACAGGTGGTTATCGAGTTGGCATTAACCACTGGTGGGCTTCCAGTATCGAGGAAAATGTGGAAATATCTAATCGTTACTGAAAATAATCTGCCAGTTCCTCTGGGAATTTTCAAAATATATTCATGTGAAAGAGTTTAATTGAATGTTTTCTATCCATGTAACACTGTGACCAAAAACATTTGGTTTTGTGGTTTTTCAATCAATCGCAATTAACAGGATAGCTTCAGAAGATTATTCTTCCCCATCAGTAGGATATTTCCGTATCCAATATTGTATGCGCCCGCAATCGATTATTGCTCAGTCGCCGAAAGTTCCGAGCTCAGAGAGTTCATTCCCCTCTAGTTTGCCTTCCAAATTGCCATCGTAAACCACACCTTCTCTCGGTTCAATCACACACAAAAAGCATACTTAAGCGATATTCTGGTGGTGAGACACATTTATTTTTCGTGAGGACATCGACAAGACAACATCGTTGCCTAACGTGCTGGAGGAGGTGGACGGCGAAGGATCGACACATACACGCGCAGAACTCTTTCCGTTAGGATGCCATTCAGCATCGAGAAAGTTCCGGAAAGATCTAATCATTGCTGGAAAATAATCTGCCAGTTCCTTTGGGAATTTTCAAAATATATTCATGTGAAAGAGTTTAATTGAATGTTTTCTATCCATGTAACACTGTGACCAAATATGTTTCAATCAAGTGCTATTAACAGGTGGTTATCGAGTTGGCATTAACCACTGGTGGGCTTCCAGTATCGAGGAAAATGTGGAAATATCTAATCGTTACTGAAAATAATCTGCCAGTTCCTTTGGGAATTTTCAAAATATATTCATGTGAAAGAGTTTAATTGAATGTTTTCTATCCATGTTACACTGTGACCAAATATGTTTCAATCAAGTGCTATTAACAGGTGGTTATCGAGTTGGCATTAACCACTGGTGGGCTTCCAGTATCGAGGAAAATGTGGAAATATTTAATCGTTACTGAAAATAATCTGCCAGTTCCTTTGGGATTTTTCAAAATATATTCATGTGAAAGAGTTTAATTGAATGTTTTCTATCCATGTAACACTGTGACCAAATATGTTTCAATCAAGTGCTATTAACAGGTGGTTATCGAGTTGGCATTAACCACTGGTGGGCTTCCAGTATCGAGGAAAATGTGGAAATATCTAATCGTTACTGAAAATAATCTGCCAGTTCCTCTGGGAATTTTCAAAATATATTCATGTGAAAGAGTTTAATTGAATGTTTTCTATCCATGTAACACTGTGACCAAATATGTTTTTCAATCAAGTGCTATTAACAGGTGGTTATCGAGTTGGCATTAACCACTGGTGGGCTTCCAGTATCGAGGAAAATGTGGAAATAACTAATCGTTACTGAAAATAATCTGCCAGTTCCTCTGGGAATTTTCAAAATATATTCATGTGAAAGAGTTTAATTGAATGTTTTCTATCCATGTAACACTGTGACCAAATATGTTTCAATCAAGTGCTATTAACAGGTGGTTATCGAGTTGGCATTAACCACTGGTGGGCTTCCAGTATCGAGGAAAATGTGGAAATAACTAATCGTTACTGAAAATAATCTGCCAGTTCCTTTGGGAATTTTCAAAATATATTCATGTGAAAGAGTTTAATTGAATGTTTTCTATCCATGTAACACTGTGACCAAATATGTTTCAATCAAGTGCTATTAACAGGTGGTTATCAAGTTGGCATTAACCACTGGTGGGCTTCCAGTATCGAGGAAAATGTGGAAATATCTAATCGTTACTGAAAATAATCTGCCAGTTCCTCTGGGAATTTTCAAAATATATTCATGTGAAAGAGTTTAATTGAATGTTTTCTATCCATGTAACACTGTGACCAAATACATTTGGTTTTGTGGTTTTTCAATCAATCGCAATCAACAGGATAGCTTCTGAAGATTATTCTTCCCCATCAGTAGGATATTTCCGTATCCAATATTGGATGCATAAAACCTTGTGCCTCCAACGTAACGCTCTCGTTTTCGAAGTTCTCCAAATATTCATTCATTCAGAATGAATTCAGATTCAACTTCATACAAATGATCTCTATATCAACGAGAGTCCTACGTCACCCTTGCGGTTATACCATAGATATAACCCACTTCCTGTTTTTCGTTATTTTATTACCTATCTGGTACAAATCTGTGTGGGTGTGTGTCGGTGTCTGGTGTGTCTTCCGCTGGTCTCCTGGTTGCCGGCTGAATACGCTGTATACAACGCTGCTCGCTGAGTATTACAGGTTTATGATGACGATTGCTTCTTAAACTCAAAATCAACGGGTCCTGATAGTATAGAGAGAGAAATAATTTTCCACTTTGAGCCTCTTATAAAATTCTAATAAAAGACAAATCTGACAAATACCTGATTCTATCAGCTACCACTGGTTCTCACGGATTTATGTGTCACAGATAACAATTTAATAATTTGAGAGAATATACAACTTTTTCTCTATGTGTATTTTATGAGTGCTCAGTCGTCGTTCTGGTCGGGAAATGATCCATCATTTCAGCGATCATTTCATCTGCCTTATTCTGTCTTCACTCTCTCTTCTTCTCTTCTGTTTCTCTCTCTATCATTTCCTCTATATATTCATTATTGTTCATCTCTAACCCTATCTCTACTTCCGTTGCATCCTCTCCTTTCTCTCATTCTTGCTTCTATGTGAATGTGTACATGTTACTTAACCTAATCCCTAACAATTGTGTAAGTCTTTTATGGCATATTTTCTACAAACTTAATTCAAAATTGTTGGCCGTACAGCCCTGTTTAGTACATAATGCGCGAATACGCCCTTTTGCGTTATCCATCATCTTCGCCATCATTAACCGAAAGTGACTGTTATGTTTTGCCTTTTATTGTAACCACAAGTAGAGGTTTCTACGGTTTCTCTTCGCGTGTTATCCGATTCCCGTTAATTGTTCTGCTCTGCCCCCTCCTCCGCCAATAGGTTATGGGCCCAGAGCGATAATTGCGAAGAAAGAAAGTAATTTTTGTTGTGCCGGAAAGTAATTTTCGTTGTATCGAAAAGTTTGTCGAAACGCGCGATAGGTTAGATTCCGCGAGTGAATTTTTTTTCTCTGAACAATGGCTGAGCAGCAACGTTTCTCACTTCCCAAGCTGAACAACCAGAATTATCAGTCCTGGAAGTTTAAAATCGAAATGATGCTCATTAAGGATGAGCTATGGAACGTAATTACTGATGCGAAACCTGAACCTGTGACGACAGTATGGACAAAAGCAGACCAGAAAGCCCGAGCCACGATTTGTTTGTGCATCGATGACAGCCAAACAAGTATCGTCCGAAACTGTACCAGTGCCAAGGATACATGGAACGCACTGAAGGATTATCATGACAAAGGCTCGGAGGTATACCTTCCTAAAAAGCTAACGCGATTGGAGCTTTCAGAAGATGGCGATATGGAGCAACATCTGCAGCATTTTACAGATTTGCTACAGCGTATTGCGATGTTGCGATGTTGCTTTGCTCACTGCCTGACTCATTTGATTCCCTGACGACGGTGCTGGAGCAGCGATCAGCCGATGAATTGACTCTCGATATGGTGAAATCGAAGCTGCTCGCCGAGGCTGAGAAACGGCGAGAAAGGAGCGGATCTGCAGCAGGAGGTGGAAGTGGTGAAAAGGCTTTGCGGATGGACTTTCGGAAGCAGCGTGGTGGTTCAGGTGGCGGAAAGAAAGATCCCCCCACTTGTTTCCACTGTCACAAGACCGGCCACTTCAAGCGAAACTGTCGCGTCTGGATGAAGGAGGTTTCTGAGAATTCTGGAAACAATGATGGATCGACTGCGGGACCGAGCCAGTCGAAGAAATCTGATCACGCAAAAGCGAAGAAAGCAAGTGTTGATGATGGACCACTTGCCTGGATGGTTGGCCGCAGCGAGCCTTCGTGGTGGTATGTTGACAGTGGAGCATCTCGCCACGTTACCGGCGACAAGAAATTTTTCAAGGCATTCACTGGAACGAAAGGTGTAAGCGTGATGTTGGCAGATGGAGAACGGGCCGAATCATCCGGTATCGGCAACGGAACGATCGTTGGCATAGACAACGAGGGTGAGCCTGTCGATATTGTGGTACACGATGTGCTTTGTGTCCCGAAGTTAGCAAGCGGCCTCATATCGGTGAGTACGCTCGCAAATAAAGGTTTTAAAGTAAATTTTTCTGGTGACCGTTATGAAGTGTTAGACCAGCAGGGGAGAATCAGGGCGATTGCGTTGCGCCACGGTAGTTTGTACCGATTGTGCACCCCTGAGCACGCCTGGCTGAGTGTTCAATCACCTCATTCCGAGAACTGCCAGTACACCTGGCATCGTAGATTAGGACATCGGGATATCGATGTGATCCAGGCGATTTCAACCAACGGTTATGCAGAGGGAATGAAGTTAGTCGATTGTGGCAACAAGTCGACATGCCGTTGTTGTTTGGAAGGGAAAATGTCCCGAGTTCCGTTCCCAAAGCAGGCCAATCGTGGTGTCAAAGACAAGCTGGATCTAGTGCATACCGATCTAAGTGGGCCGTTGCCAGATACGCCTAGTGGAAATAAATACTTTCTATCTTTGATCGATGACTACACCCGTATGACGTTCGTGCACCTACTACGATGCAAATCCGAAGCAGCAGAGAAAATCAAGCAGTTTGTGCAGTTCTGCAAAACACAGATCGGAAAGACGCCCCGCAGTTTGCAGTCCGAATACACCGGAAAGGAACTGCAGGCTTTCCTCCAAGGGGAGGGAATAGTGTGTCAATTTACGGATCCGTACTCCCCCCAACAAAACGGGGTAGCGGAAAGAAAAAATCGCTACCTAAAGGAAATGATGATGTGCATGCTGTTGGAAGCCGGATTGGAACAGCGATTCTGGGGCGAAGCGGTTTTGACGGCAACCTATATCCAGAACCGTTTGCCAACCAAGTCCATCGGTATGAGTCCGTTCGAACGCTGGTACAACAAGAAGCCATCTTTGGAACATTTCCGGATCTTTGGATGCGAAGCATGGGTGCAGATTCCTGCAGCGAAAAGGAAGAAAATGGAAGTGAAATCGAGAAAAATGGTGTTCGTGGGTTACTTAAACCAGCATAAGGCGTATCGTTTTCCTGATACGAGCAGTCATCGTATTACAATCAGTCGTGATGTGAAATTTGTGGAAGACTGGCAAATGAACAAAAACGTAGACGATAAAGTGATGCGTAAGACTGTTATGGTCGAATCGAATGTGGAACTGGTACCGTTGGTGAACACCGACGAAGAGCCGGATCAAGAAAACGATATGTTGGAATATGAAAGTGCCGAAGAACTGTATTCCGGTGAAGAAAAGAATGATGAAGAAGAACCAATGGACAGAAGTGAAGTGTCGAAAAATCAACCAACGGAGGAGCATCCAAGATTGACGCGAAATGTGCTACCTGTTCGATTCAATGACTACGAAATGGGTCTCGTGGCAATGGAGCAGAACGAACCAGCTACTTTCAAGGAAAATGTTAGTGGTTTCGACTATGAAGAGATTTTCGCCCCTGTTGCCATGCAGTCGACCCTTCGCGTGTTGTTGGCTGTCGCAGGGCGACAGAAAATGAACGTTAAACATCTGGACGTGAAATCCGCATACATGCGTCAACCGCCGGGGTTTGCGAACCCGAAGAAGTCGCATCAAGTATGTAAATTGAAGAAGAGTATTTACGGCTTTAAACAGGCGGCCAGGGTTTGGCATCAGACGATAACCCAAATTCTGACGGGGCTAGGGTTCAGCCAGTGTGAAAGCGATTCATGCCTATACAGAAAACGTCTAACCAGTGGTGAATGGATCTATTTACTGTTATACGTAGATGATATCTTGGTGGCTTGTGCGCAGGAGGAGGAAATCATGAGCATCGAGAGAGCGTTGCAAGAGAAGATTCAGATCACGAGGCTGGGCAACGTATCCTGTTTTCTGGGACTCCGAGTACGAAGGGACGAGAGTGGCTTCTACAGCGTCATCCAGGAGAGTTTTATTAAGAAACTCGTTAAGCGTTACGGAAAGGAAGGAGTGAAGGGTTCCAAGTACCCAATGGATTAAGGTTATTTCAAGCTGACCAAGGACGCAAATAAGCTCAAGGACAACGAAGATTACCGCAGTCTTATCGGTTCCCTGTTATACCTCGTAACGAACAGTCGACCTGACATTGCGGCTTGCGTCGGAATTCTAATCCGTAAGATCAGCTGTCCATCTGGATTGGATTGGACGGAAAGTCAGCGGATCATACGCTATTTAGTGCATACTGTAGACTACAGGCTGAAGCTGGGGAACGTGAAGAAGAAGTTCGAGCTGGTCGGCTACTGCGACGCCGACTGGGCTGGTGATAGCAGTGATAGAAAGTCTTGCAGCAGCTATGTGTTCCGTATAGGAGGAACCACCGTCAGCTGGGCTAGTAGGAAGCAGAGTTGCGTGACACTATCAACCATGGAGGCAGAGTACGTTGCTCTCTCCGAGGCTACACACGAAGTTGTATGGCTGCGGAAGTTGCTGGAGGAGCTCAACGAAGAACAGATGAAACCAACAGTAGTATTCGAAGACAATAGGAGCTGTCTCGACTTCGTTACCCTCGATCAGCATAAGAAGAGAACGAAGCATATAGATACGCGGTACCATTATACCCGCGAGGTCGCGGCATCTGACCATCGAGTTGAGATATTGTCCGTCGGAAGAAATAGTGGCGGATATCTTAACGAAACTGCTAGGTGCTACAAAGGTTAAGCGATTTGTGATGGAGCTAGGTCTGGTAGACAAACCGGGAGAAGATGTTTAAAGCCGAATTCGCGAGGAGGAGTGTTGGCCGTACAGCCCTGTTTAGTACATAATGCGCGAATACGCCCTTTTGCGTTATCCATCATCTTCGCCATCATTAACCGAAAGTGACTGTTATGTTTTGCCTTTTATTGTAACCACAAGTAGAGAAATAAAAGCACATTGCATAACACGTTTTCTCCGGTACGGTTTCTCTTCGCGTGTTATCCGATTCCCGTTAATTGTTCTGCTCTGCCCCCTCCTCCGCCAATAAAAATACTGAACATTCAATAGAAACATTGTCGACAATACAAACGGTAACAGGGTTTATCAGCACCAGACAGTCTATACACCAATCCATCCTCTAACGTAAAGCCCTTGACCGGACCATTCTCTAACTTATCACGTAACCTAATAATATTGTCGTCCCGATTCTGAGTAATTTGCAACTGAAAAAGGATATCATCTGGGCTCACAGCGGATATTATTTGATCAGAATTCTCAAAAGTTTGGACGAAAACTGGAGGATAGCGACTCAGAGCAGACCAATCCATCCTCTAACGTAAAGCCCTTGACCGGACGATTCTCTAACTTATCACGTAACCTAATAATATTGTCGTCCCGATTCTGAGTAATTTGCAACTGAAAAAGGATATCATCTGGGCTCACAGCGGATATTATTTGATCAGAATTCTCAAAAGTTTGGACGAAAACTGAAGGATAGCATCGACGTGAGTAATTACTTAACCACTAAGATGGTGTTATGATAATTCTCTCATTCCAAAGCCCAACGGGTTATCCTAGCAATAACGCTCTTACGATTCAAAGTCATAGTTGGGGAATTACAATCAGTTATGATTCTAAATGGAATATCTTTAAGGTATATACGGATTTTACGGAGTGAGCCAAAGTTTCCAACTCAAAACTATGATAACGCGACTCAGCAGAAGAGGTACGCTTTGAAAAATACGCAACTGGGTGCCATTTCCCGTCTTCCTGTTTCTGTAGCAATATACCAATTTATCGCGGAGATACAGAAAAGCGTGCTTACACTTCTCATCGAAGACAAACTTTACACCAGGTTTGACCAAATTACGCAACGGTTTCGAAATACTTGAAAAAGACTGAACGAACCGACGGACATATGAAAACAAACCAAGGCAGTTGCTCATCTCCTTAGCGTCCGACGGAAACGGTAAACTATTAATAACCTCTAGGTGTGCATTATTGGGTCGTATACCTTTTTGACTCACCGTAACACCTAACAACTCAACCTCAGTATGACAGAACAAACACGGAATAGACTTGTCAGAAACCTTAACCTGATGGAACCCATGTTTCAAATCCAATACTGTAAAGTACTTCTTACCAAGGCGATATAATAAGGTGGAACGTTATGTCAGAATTGCTGTTCAGCCATTACTTGAGTTCGAATTGACAGCGGCCAAATGAACGGCTAGCGTTTCCGAGAAAGAGGATAACAAATGGCATGCAATGAAGAATGCATACCGCTATGTGTTTGTTTGTTTACGCTGTTGGCATCATTGTTGTGTTTCGGTGACTGCTGCAAGTTATTGTCTTCATTGCTGTTTTACGGGACGTGAGGATTGTTGCCGTTGCTGCTGGGATTGGCAATTCAGCGATTGTGGGAGCTGTGCTAGTGGGTATATGAAAGAGCCACTACCGGCGGGCTTGTACCGTACTGCTCCTAGTTCCATTCGCTTTGATCACATTAGTCGTTGACGACCCATTACGATTGAGTGAGCGCAACGGTTTGGATATCCAGGCATGTCGTTTCCCGACGACTGCTGCTTCGGCTGGAGACTCACCTGATCGTGCGGGACACAACAGCTAGTTCGATTGAAACCGGTCCAGCGTAGGTAATTGTTGGTGTGCAGAAAACGCTATGTAGCATAAAAATTGGACCTGGTTTGTTTATAAACAAAAATAGTCGCTGTCATTTTTCATCCCCTCTTGCATCTTCCATGCCTTATCCTCATACTGTCAAAAACGAACCACCTGTCAATTCCAGCTCCTTGCTTCTTACCCTCCAACCGCTCCAAGAAATCGTAAATAAGCGGAATCGGGAAACTGTCACGCACAGTTATCTTGTTCAACGACCTATAATCAATACATAACAGTTTTTCACCAGATTTCTTAGTTCTCAATATAATCGGAAATGAATAGGGAGAATCACTATGCCGTATTATGTTCTCCTTCAAGAGATAATCTACTAGGCAATCAACTTCTTTTTTGTCGGAATATGAAAAGACTTACCTTTCAACTTTTCAATGCTCTTATTGCCACCAAAACAATTCCACACAAAAAAGGTAAAAAAAAATATTGCAAAATATTGCTGATTGTTGTTTACACACACTGCGGAAAAATTCCAAGATGGCTGAAAGGCCTTTCTCATAAGTCGCGGTACAGTATTGTATTTATCGTGGGTTCGACCAAAATAATTTACACTGTAAATGTGGTCATCAATATATTTAAAATTTTATTACCCGTATAAACATTCAAAAATTTCAATCTTTTGATACAAACAGTATAAATTTTCGAAGATTTAAACACTTTTTTAAAGTTTAATGCATGTAATGCTTTGGTGCTAACGTCACATTGGCAATTTTTAGAAAAATACATCTTGGTTCACAATATTGTACTCCAAAACACCGCGGATCTGACTTGGTGAAAAAATATATATATAAATTACTAACTACACAACTATGTTTTACTGTGAAATTGGAGGCGTTCACACACACTACAGTTACTCATTATTTTAATTCTAGAGCGGATGCATTAAATCAAATGAGTTTGTCTAGTTGATATTTGATGAACGGACTTCAATTTATTCATGTAACACTCAAGTTGAGCTGTTTGGAGGACTCGGGATATTTTGTATTTTTTGGCGTCGATTGTAGCTTTTATCCATCAATAACCGGATTAGAATCTTTGTAAAAAAGTATATTTGTTTGTTCTATATTTTTGTTGAAATTTATATTGAGCTATCAATGAATTTTCTATGTGTTACACTTAGAAGTGTTATAAAACTGCCATAATCACACTATCAACTATGAATCAATAACTTGATTGCTAATCGTCAGTTGTTCGTCCAACTTTTTGAGCACGTAAGACATACTCTTCCAACTCTGCTGGCATCCTCAAAACTTGTATTCAAATCTCTGCAAGGTGGAATTTCTCATCAAACACTTGTGATTTCGATGTACTTTTCAGGGAGCTCTTTTTCGACACCTTCCACTCATAAACCATCTGCATTGGATGTGCCGTTTCCAGTTCGGGTTGTTTTGGTTTGAGGGCCATGTGGAATAAGTGAAGGGGGCTTCCCGCACCATATCACCTTCAAGCAGCCATGATGTGTCCACAAAGATAAACAAGAGAGAAAAAATAATTTTCAAATTCGGTCGATTCACCACACTCACTCAAAATGTGTCGACACTTTCTAACCTACCTTGCGGAACGCCTTTCGGAAGTTGTCGGACAGAAAAGCGTAAAGCACTGGATTGATGCATGAATTTGTATATGCAAGAACGTGTGCCACGATTTGAATGATGATGCTGAAGTGTGTGACTTCATACGCCTCGAAAGATTTTAACACAAGTATGACCTGTAAACCGATTACGAGAATTATTTGATATTATTTACTTGAAATAAAAAATGATACGCATACCATCTCAAAAGTATCTGACGAGAGTGTTAAAAATTTGGCAAATGAAGATCGTCCTTTGACCGTATGAAAGAGGTTGTTGGGATCAGCAAGGATTCTGAACATGAATAAAATTTTGAACAAGCTGAAGATGACTGCGAAAATTGCGCACAAGCCATCTAAGCTTATTCATAGCAGACTGATCTGGACTTTTTGACAAAATATGGAACTCCAGTCGTTTACCTTCCTTATTACTAGATGTCGCTCCATGCGATTTCTGCTTGTTTAAGAGATTAAAGATGCTCCTCAAAGGGTGTCGGTTTCATAATGCAGCAGAATTGATAAGAGAGAACAGATCTTCGTTATGTTCGGGAAACCCCGTTACCGTTTATCCCTTTCAAAATCTGATAGCTACCGTTAGCGTTTTCGAGAATCCAATGTAAGCAGCGCTACCCACAATCCAATCGACGAAAAAAACATCGACCTAACAACGACCGTAACGCTGTTACCTATTCACGATGATGACGATTAGGTATCGACATCTAGATACGGCATTAGTTTGTATGAGGCAAACTATTCTCTATCATACTAGTCGGCCCGAATCAGTTTATATTTGCTAAAATTTGTATGAACTATTTTTCTTGGCATAATTTTTTCTACTTAAAGTACGTTGTCATGACCCTAATTTGAATTATTTTCTATAGACGTTCAGATATTCTCAAAAAAACTTGTCATTATAATATAAAATTATCTCAAAACATATTTTTTATGACGTTTTTTCACCACTTGCAGGCAATGGTGATTTTCACTTACATAGAGTACTAATTTGATTAAGGAAAAATCATGTTCATTCATAATTTTCATTTCAAAAGTGTATTCATTCCTTCTGCAAATCCATACTGTCATGCCTATTCCCCAATATCGTCAACGCGGATAGTTCGTTAGTCGAAAATACTGAATAATTAAACAAACCAAATGGAATCACTGGTGGTTCTTTTTTTCACTCTGCTAAACTGTCATCTCAAACAAAAACAAATGGATCATACAACTGGTGAGTATGAAATATATTTCGACTTTTTAATTATTAATTATTTTATCTTGTCTTATCAGCTATGAATGCATTCGACTCATTTGCTTCCATCAATCGGTAAGTGAGAAAAATGATTTCTCCCATCACCACAGTGCGGATTTCCACTTCTATCACAGCGTCCAACAACATCCGTTTTCCTGCAGCATCAACAGCAGCAGCAGCAGAATTTGACCATGGTATGGTATTGCGAAGAACTTTCCCCATTAGAGGTTCCGTGCTTCGCGCACATTCAAAAATCCTCTTCAGACACGAAAACTCAACGACAAGGAGGTATTTATCAACTTGCTCAGCTGAATTACCACCCCGGAGGAACCCGAATGCACTGATTCCGTTGTATAGTAGAATGAAAACAGCAGAGGTAAGCGAACGTAATCGCATGATATTTTAATGTTCGCATTTTTATCCGGATCATACAACTGGTGAGTAGGGAATTCATTTCTGCTTTTCACTTACTAATCATTTTATTTTGTTTCAGCTATGAATACATCCGACTCAGTCAATCGGCGAGTGAGAAAGATGATTTCCCTCATCACCACATTGCTTATTTCCACTTCTGTCACACCAGCCAACAGCATCAGCTTTCCCGCAACAGTATCCTTTAAGACCAGGGTGCTATTCCGGGGAACAGCATCAACAGCAACAGTATCAGGACCTGGCCATCGATAGTATTTCGAGCAATTTTCCCCATCGGAGATCCCGTGCTTCACGCACATTGAGCCACATATCTGTGTCATCCAGGGCAAGGAGGTATTCATCAATGTACTCAGTCGGATTTGAATCGTCAATCCAGACAACCCGGATGCACCGATTCCATTATATACATTATTATTTTTATTATACATGGATTTTTATTATTTTTTTCAATAAAATGATTAAAATCGTTCAATATATTTCCTTTTCATTTTCAATAACAAACCAATACAAACAAGCAGCAAGCAGTGCTGGAAGCAGCGCTGCAAGCAGGTCGACGCCTTGCACATGTTGGCGAAAAAGTGGCGTCAAGTTGTTCGATGAATGCATATGAAAGGTCGATAACTCGATTGCAAGGTGGCAGCATTTGAGGTCGATTGTTCACATTTCATCGACCCGATCTTGGCAGGCAAAACGGAATGTGGGTATCATCCGCTTTCCAGAACTACAGTGATTTGTCTCTAATTGGACAGACCTGTAGTGCGAAACGAATAATTGGACATTTGATCATCTAATTAGACATTTTTAGGAGTGTTCGAACCATTTTACTAGTTTCTGTATTTTGCACACTTTTCTGATGGTTATTTGTTAGTTTAAATTTCCATACTGTACCTCAACTACATTAACCTGATTCTAGAATGTATGGAACCTGCTTATGCGAATTACTTCTATTTTTTATAAGTGTGAAAAACTATGAAGATGCCGCATTTCTTCTGAAACAGTTGACAACGTTTGCCGGTTGGTGTAAATCCAATCGTATTTAGCTCAAAGTGCTCTGACATCTCTTTCACTCCAAAACGATCAACGATATGATTCCATTATGAACTATATGGATCTACGTTGAATAGAACTACAAACATTTAGGTTCTTGGAATTATTTTGGATTCGAAGTTAACTCTTCGAGTACATTTTTCATACGTTGTTTCAGCAGCATCGAAAGCTGGTTTTACGTAGTAGTAGCGGCTAGCTCAGAGACTATCATTAACCCCTGGGTCGGCTCTTCACCAAACAAAGCAGACTCACGATACTGTCGTTATTAGAGGACAAGATTTAGCAATGGATTCCACATGTAATGAAAAGAGAAAGGTAAGTATTTTATTTATATATTAGGCTGTCAAAAAAGTCCTGCGGTATTTTTTTTTTTGAATTTTCATTTGTTCATAAAATTAGTAACAATCATCTGTTTTAAGTCAAATATGCGCCGTTTTGTTCGATGACTTGTTCCCAACGAGATGCCAACTTCATAATACCCCTGTTATAGAAGCTCGCATCCTTATTGGCAAAAAACTCGGATAGCCAATTTTCACAGGCCTATTTTGTGGCTAACTTCTGACTACCTAGCTCGTTCGCCATGGACAAAAACAGGTGGTAGTCACTTGGTGCAAGGTCCGGACTATACGGCGGATGCAAAAGAACCTCCCATCCGAGCTCCCGGAGCTTCTGGCGCGTCACCAAAGAAGTGTGTGGCCTGGCGTTGTCCTGATGGAAGACAATGTGGCCTCTGTTTATCAAAGATGGCCTCTTCTTCATGAGTGCTACCTTCAAGCGGTCCAGTTGTTGGCAGTACAGGTCCGAATTGAGCGTTTGGCCATAGGGAAGCAGCTCATAATAGATTATTCCTTGACAATCCCACCAAACACACAGCAGAACCTTCCTGGCCGTTAATGAGGGCTTGGCCACCGTCTGAGCCGCTTCAGCGGGCTTCGAACACGACCGTTTGCGCTTCACGTTGTCGTAAATGACCCACTTTTCATCGCCAGTCACCATCCGCTTCAGAAACGGGTCGATTTTGTTGCGATTCAGCAGCGATTCACATGCGTCGATACGGTCAAAGATGTTTTTTTGCGTCAACGTGTGTGGCACCCATACATTGAGCTTCTTTGTGAATCCAAGCTTCTTCAAATGGTTAATACCGGTTTGATGACTTATCCCCAGCTCTTGGCCGATGATACGGCTGCTACTATGCCGGTCTTTCTCGGCTAATTCAGCGATTTTGTCGCAATTTTCGACGACAGGCCTTCCGGAGCGTGACGCATCTTCGACGACCTCTACACCAGAACGAAAACGTTGAAACCATCGTTGTGCGCAGGAAATGGAAACTGTATCGGGTCCATAAACTGCACAAATTTTATTGGCAGCTTGAGATGCATTTTTGCCTTTGTCATAGTAGTACTGTAAAATATGTCAGATTTTCTCTTTATTTTGCTCCATATTTGCGACACTATAACTCACGAACGACTTAACCAAACAAAACACTGTCAAGGACTATTTTATAGCGCGCAAAAATACCTTTCCAACAAGCTATAGTATGACTCGATACAATGAATACAACTAGAACTACGCCCTTACAACGACACCTCGCGGAAATACCGCAGGACTTTTTTGACAGCCTAATATTTTTATTTCTTTTCAGGTGATAGCACACAATGAGGCCGAGCAAGATTCGTTGGGGCCCTTAGATCGAGGAAAGGAAGAGAGGTATGATTTTTTGTGGCTACTCACGCACGATGCTCGTAAACGGAAGTCAACCTCGTCGATTCCAGCTACTGTCAGCGGTCGCTAGGCTCAACCAGTATTCAGCGTTCGGTTGACTCACCCGTTGACTGTGGAGCAACGATGACAATAGGGCACGTTAACCACTGGCACTTTCTTGATCTGTGCGTTCTCCATCGGACCAAAGCGAGGAGGGCTGAACGTCGCACGTCCGTTGCGGTTCCCAGGAACGCGTCGTTTACCACCCTTATTTTCTCTCGCACGGAACTTCTACACGTAAAACTTCGTTTTTACTTTTCGATGCACTACCTTCGACGGTCCGGTAGCCAAGAAAAAAGTTAATCCTGGTTCGCTAGCGAACCATACAGTGCTTCAAAGTTCTGCACCGTTCTTTTATTCGCTCTATCTAGGAGTACTCATTCGTGGTTTAGGTATAACGGAAACAGCATCTGAAGAATTGAGTCCATTCAACGCAAATTTGTACGCTTCGCTTTACGTCGACTACCTTAGATGATCCTCAGAACCTCCCTAGCAAAGAGGGTCATTGCAACCTTATAGAATTGAATCTACTTAGCGAATGATGTAATAAAGCATCAATTGAAGTTTTCGATCACATCCGAGAAAATATCGATTGCCCGGAATAACTTCGACAGATTTTCTTCGCCTTCCTTCCGCTTTCCTGATTATGCTTACCATGACCCCGATGCAAGCATGGCTCGTGTATTCAATCAATATATCGAACTCATCGACATTAACCCTTTGCGGTCGGAATTATTTTCCTTTGAAAGAGTTCCTCTTATCATTCCATGCTAATAATATTTTGTTTATATCTAGTACCGTTACCTATTGTTCATAGAAACTCCGTATACATTCGTGAAAAAGTTTACTAGTCGTGGTTCGTGGTTTGAGCTCCGTATTACGGAAACAGCATCCAAAGAATTGAATCCATTCAACACAAATTTGTACGCTTCGCTTTACGTCGACTACCTTGGATGACCCTCAGAAGCTCCATAGCAACGAGGGTCGTTAGTTTCGAATTGAATCTACTCAGCGAACGATGTTATACAGCAAAAGTTCTTTTTGTTTTCGATCATATCCGAGAAAAGGTAGATGAAACAGGCGTTCGGCGGTCAATGATTCGATAACACTGAATAAAATCGTTACGCAGTTACATCGTACTTCAAAAAGTTGGACACTACGCACTTCACGCTCGGAATAGAAAAACTCGTGCCACGCTATGAAAAATGCCTCGAACGTTACGGCGATTATATAGAAAAATAGAAAATAAAACGTAGATTACGAAAATCACCTTGTTTTTTGTCCTAACTATATTTTTCCGCGATTTCTGAGGCACTGAAACATATTTTTTGAGCGACCCTCGTATATTCATAATCGAGTCGTATAGTTGATGCTTTTCGAGAGAAAGAAATGTCAATTATTCGTGTCGCACTACAGGTCTGTCCAATAAGGATATGTAGGTTATTGGACAGACTTGTAGTGCGACACGAATAATTGACATTAATAATAATAAGAGGCAAATCACTGTAGCTCTGAAAAGTGGATGATAGCGCTGCTTACATTGGATTTCTACTTCTCTAAAATGCTAACGGTAGCTTTCAGATTTTGAAAGGGAGAAACGGTAACGGGTCTCCCCCAACATAACGAAGATCTCTTCTCTCATATCATTTCTGCTAGGTATATTATGAAATCGACACCCTTTAAGTAGCATCTTCAATCTCTCAATATATGATTTTCTTTACGATTTACCCGGACTCGGGGGAATATATGAGGGATTTCGTTGAGCGAAACAATTCTAATATTACGATGCTATTAAAAACAAACGGTTACCTGAATTGGACACCAACACATTGCAAAAACGAATACCACTACAACGACCATTCTCGTTACTCGTTTTTTTCCTCGCCTGTAAAAATATAGAAATTGATATGAATATTTACAAATGCCGTTCAACATCCGTTGTGAATATATACGAATCTTTAATTTTTAAAAATATTGGGTTGGGGAAAAAGAAATGTCGTATTTCTGATCGAAATTTGACGCTTTATTTAACATACTCAAAATTACCCAATTTAAGTCAACTATGCGCCGTTTTGTTCGCAAACTTGTTGCCATTTAGAAGGAAACTTCATTATCCAACCACCCCGCACCCCTTATAAAACCCCCCTCCTTATTTGCAAAAAAACTCAGACAGCCAGTTTTCGCAAGCCTCTTTTGAGGACAACTTAGTATCACCAAGAGCGTTTTGCATGGACCGGAAGAGATGATAATCACTTGGAGCCAGGTCCGGACCATACGGTGGGTGCAATAGGACATCCCATCCGAGCTCCCGTAGCTTCTGGCGGGTCATCAAAGATGTGCGAGGCCGAGCGTTGTCCTGGTGGAAAACAACACCATTCCTATTGATCATTTCTGGCCGCTTCTGGTCAATCTCCTGCTTCAAACGGTCAAGCTGCTTACAGTAGAGAACCGAGTTGAGGGTCTTGCCATAGTTGAGCAGATCATAGTGGATGATTCCCTTCCAATCCCACCAAACACACATCAAAACCTTCCTGGCCGTCAATCCGAGCTTGGCGATGGTTTGGGCCGGCTCACCGCGCTTCGACCACGACTTGTTTCGCTTTATGTTGTTGTACGTGATCCTCTTTTTATCACCAGTCACCATCTTCTTCAAAAATGGGTCGAGTTCGTTCCGTTTCAGCAGTGCATCGCATGCGTTGATTCAGTCTAAAAGATTTGTTTGCGTCAACTCGTGTGGCACCCATACATCCAGTTTTTTTTTGGAATCCAATCTTCTGCAAATGGTTCCAAACGGTTTTATGGTCTATACCCAGTTCCTGGCCAATCGAGCGAGTGCTCACATGTGCGGTCTACTTGGATGATTTCAACGATTTTATCGGTTTCCACGACGATTGGCCTACCAGTACGGGGTGTATCTTCGACAGCCACTACACCAGAACGAAATCGATCAAACCAACGCTGCTCTGTGCGAATCATTACAGTATCGGGTCCATAAACTACACGATTTTTTTCGGCAGCCTTCGTTGCAGTTTTACCTCGCAGGTAGTAAAAACGTAAAATATGGCGAATTTCTTGCTAGGTGGACTCCATCTTTGACGCGTTATAACTTGAGACTGAAAAGGACAATCACAACACTGTCAAACGTTGTTTGTTTAAGTGTTGCCATATATTGACAATATACGACATTTCTTTTTCCCCAACCCAATATATATGAAAATAAGAAAATTAAAGAAAATATATTTCGCATACGTTCGTCAGTGAGACCGTAGCTGGAATAAGCTAAAATCGGGTTTTTCAATTAGAGCGCTACAAAAGTAAATAGAACAAAAACTATTTTGGATATCAATGAAATTCTTTATTCATGTGAAAGTACATTTGATGCCATTATGTACAGAACTAGATTTCTTTTGCATGGCCACCACGAGCACACTTGCAGGAGTCCAGACGCTGAACCCAATTTTCGACGGTTTTCAAGCATAAATCGGCCGATACTGCTGCAATTTCACGTTAGATATTCGTACGAAGTTTATCAATCGTCGCTGGCTTGTTGGCATAGACCATAGACTTGACGTAGCCCCACAAGAAATAGTCTAATGACGTTAAATCGCACCGCCGAGACGGCATTTCTTGAGATAACACGCTCACCAAACTTAGTTTTCAATAAATCGATTGTTAGATTCGCTGTGTGGCTTGTGGCGCCGTCCTGTTGAAACCACATATTGTCCAAGTCCATATCATCCAGTTTGAGCCAAAAATATTCGGTTATCATTGAGCGGTAGCGATTCTCATTTACAATAACGTGCCGGTCTTGATCATCACGGAAGAAGTTATAATAGTCCACTACATAGGAAAAGTGTTGTTATTGAAAGTAAAAATAAGCAAATGAAATGAACGAACTAGTTTGTTTTCCTAAATCAATGCTAGCGTTCAAAATTTCAGTTTCTGTTAAAATGTCGGGCCCTTAACATTTTAACAGAAACTGAAATTTTAGTATTTTTGAAGTGTTCTAAACTTAATTTCAATTCAATTTTACTTCTCGTTACGTCGACCAAAAACGTAAACGAACAATGTCAGAGTCACACAATTATTTGTTCCTTTGACGGATAAACATTTGACAGTGCATGGGAAAAAAGGTTGCAAGTGTTTATCATGTAAAATGAAATTGAAAAATAAATTTAATTGACTCCGTATGATCATTCAAAGTGTATCAAAGTAAAGTTTGTATCATTCAAAGTGACCGTTAATAAAGCTATATCCAACGTGGTCGGCGATGGTTGGTACTGGCCAGAAGGAGTTAACATTCGTGTTTTCGATCACGACCAAAAAAACGGTCATATTTCATCTCGTCAAAACTCGACTTAGAACTTGTAAAGAACGATCAACCAGCACGTAAATCTGTCAATGTGGTCAACCCGGGACGCGCACAAACAGGCTCTATGGACAGCCCTTATCCTTTCAGCACAGTCGAGCCATATTTCATCGGTTCCTGCCGCAGTCGTCCCGGCCCTGTGTTCGAACATGGTGATGGGGCTGTCCAGCCTGTCTCATCAGGCAAGTACGTTAATTCACCGATCAGTCCAACCCCTGATTCGTTGTTTGGTTTCAGTACTATTCCGTTTAATCGTCAACCCTCGAGTTTCTCTACGAAACGTGTTTCAACTCCAGGACGCAACAAACCTGCAGTTCCCGGCAACGTTATGTCCAACTGCCACGCCGGCGGATTCGATTGTTCACGTACCATGACAACAATCAGCGTCAGCAACGGAGTGCCTCAACCTGATCACAGCTCTTTATCTATATACTATCAGAACGTCAGAGGCCTTCGCACTAAAACGACACAACTAAAGCTGAAACTATCGTGCTGTGACTACGATATAATCGTGTTTACCGAAACGTGGCTCAAATCCGATATCTGCAACACAGAGCTTACATCGGACTACACCGTATTCCGGTGCGATCGCAACGAGGCTACTAGTAACCACTCGAGAGGAGGTGGCGTCCTTGTTGCTGTGAAACCGACACTGCACTGCACGGCGGTGTCCATAGTTGATTGCAATCAGCTAGAACAGGTTGCTGTAAAAATATTACTTCCTCACCGTTCGCTGTTTATCTCTGCTGTCTATATTCCTCCGGGCTCAGATGTTGGGCTATATTCAGCTCACGCCGTGACTGCTCAATATTTATTGGATCGTTCATCACCGAACGACGTTATCGTGCTTATTGGTGATTATAATCTTCCTCATCTACAATGGTGTTTCGAGGAGGACATCAACGGATACTTACAATCAAACGCGTCCAGTGAACAAGAGACAAATCTAGCTGATCCCATCTCGTCGTGTGGCTTGGTTCAAGTGAATTCGCATGTCAATTCGAACAAGAGGCTTCTGGATTTAGCCTTCACGAGTTCTCCGGATATCACTGAGGTATTTCAGCCACCACTACCACTGCTGCCCATTGACGCACATCACCCTCCATTCATCCTGCTCGTGGACTTACAAAGCTCGGTCACTTGCCACCAAATCTTCCCAGCTTCGAATGAGAACGACATGGACTTCAGGCGATGCAATTTTGATTCGCTGAACGTCGCGTTTTCGTCCATCGACTGGCAACATTTTCTTAACAAACGGTCTGTTGACGCAAATGTTTTTCTGTTCTACGACAAACTTAACGAAATTATTCGCTCAAATATCCCGCGCCGTCGTCGTAACTTAAGCAGCGTTAGCAGGAAACCTTGGTGGACAGCTGAACTGCGCAACTTGCGTAACCGACTAAGGAAAGCACGTAAACGATTCTTTGCTCTCAGATCAGATGTGAATAGAGACTGGTTGCGTCAAATTGAATCATCATACAACGAATTACACACTTCCAGTTATCAACAATATATATGCAGACTGGAATCTAACTTGAAACAAAACCCATCGATGTTCTGGAGGTACGTTAAAGGACAAAGGGCTACCAACCTCGTGCCAATCAATGTAGTCTACAATGACTCCACAGCCAGTACAGCTGACGAAACCGCCAATCTTTTTTCTGACTTGTAACTTCCTGTTCGTTACTCGTGAGTGACTATGAGTGTCTAGCTCAAAGAGCATGATGAGAAAACCACAGGGTCGTTCTCCCAGCACTCACCGGCAGCATCTAGCTGTTAATCGGGAGCTCGGGTTTAATTTCCTAAAAGTGTTATACACACGCAACAAGGGACAGAACCCTCAGCCGTTTTCCAACTTCCTCAAAGGCTGACGAGGGCACACGATTCCTACCAAACTAGAGCGGGCGAGGCCTGACAACTCCTTTTGAGTTCGGGAAAACGACAAACAGAAATACGGAAATATGTGTACAAACGAAAATTTATGTAAACCAAACTTTTAATTTCTTACACGTGTATTATGTTTGTAGTGGCGTACTATATAAATTCTATGTGTAAATACTTGTTTTACTTTTAATTTAATTCTAAACATATACTTTTCTATGTGTTTTGATATACTTTACTATTTGTGACGTCACAGTTTATGGTTTTGTATACTTGCGCAATCGTTATGTATTTGAGCAATGTGGTGTGGTCCTCAATTTGGTGTGATACGTTGTTTATCCATATCCTTGTGTGAATATGTCTTCCTGTTTCGTCCTCTGGGACACGTCTGTCCAGGTTCGATTGTCCTTCGCAATCGGTTGTAAAAGTTGCGGTTAGAGTGCTCGGTCTTGCTGTAAGCCAATCGCTTGAGTTTGTTGGTGGCTCTCTACACTTTCTGCCTAGAAAGTTGTGGTTGATGCCTATTTTGGAGAAGACATAAAAAAAGGCCCACTGTGCGGACCTGCACAGTTGAGGTTAGCACTGTATCGATCGAAGACCACCACCACTCGCCACCACATGCTCGTTTTATTTTACTTTACCTTTTTTTCAGTTTTTTTTTCTTTTTCAGGGTTTCCAGGTAAGTGTATAATTAATTATTTTTCAGGTTCCTATTTCTATAAAAAAAAAACCTATATTATGTACTTCTATCTTTCACTACTATTCTGACAAACCTTTTTTTTCACAAACTCAATTATTCTACAATTCCTTCCACTAACTGTTTCTTTTTTTCATTTATGCCTACAACAAAAATTCATGAATACACATATTACACACAAAATACAAAAATTAAATTACTACACACGACGCGCACTTCTACTCCCGTTCATAGTTTTAGGCAGAAAGACTGACCATCGCCTTTAGCCGAGTGTTCAAGCCTATTGTTGGAGGGAAGCGGAAAAAACCCAACTCCGACAATGGGTTTGTACCTTCGCTATCTGGCTGAGAGCCCTGCCTAGTGAGCGGTGTGTAGAACACTTCACATGCGGTTCTCACTACAGCTCAAACCGACGCAGCCATCTGCCTTCGATTACCAGGGGAACGACACGCTGCAGTATTCGCATTGTGCGCAGTTTTTGTGTGTGTAGTTTGTTGTGTTGTGATGTGGGTGTGTTGAAAGGTGTCAAAGACACATATGATATGGAACCTACCGGTTACATTACCTCCCCGTCCGTCTTTCAAAAGGAACTAAGTTCCTTTTGAAACTTAGAAGAAAAACAACTCCTACTCAAACATCACTTACCCGGGGATAAGAGAATTGAGGGGGTGTAAAAGGCTATATTTGGTGTCCTGATATTCTCTCACACTCGCGAGAGAAAACAGGACACAGCGAAAACGAATGAATAATCAGGGCGATGCCATACCCTTGGTGAACAATACCAAATGTCACAATTAGTTTGTTTACTAATTCAGTTCACTTCTTTAAATTCGGAGGATAGATATATTTGGAGAAACGTTTTCATTTTCCAGCATAATTCTAGACGAAGAGCGCTCATTCGATCGGATTCCCTCAGAGATCGGTTTTATTTACATTGAGTAATGTTTGGAATACGAATATGGGGATTTATTCTGGAAAGCAAGACTGTTTCTATTCATGCAGTGAATCGAGGGCAGGTAAGTAACATTCATTAATGTATTACTAAATTTTGTTTCTTTTTCAGATGCACCATTCAACTTCTGCAGCAGCTGAATGAGTACAAATACTTTGACTGGTAAGATTCAACATTGATGAGATCACGAATTACATATTTTCTTTAACTTTTTTTTTTCTTTTCAGGAAGCGGGTTTCAAATCAGCAGACGAGAAGATTCCAATGGACTTTCCTTTTTCATCGGCCAATTCATAGGAACTTGTACCGACTCGGGCGAGAACTAGGCAGGGAATATAACATGGTCCCAGTTTTGCGTTGTATTTGTTGATGGCGGAGGACTGACGAAAGTTTCTTTTTAGTACTTTTTGACCCGGATAATATACCGGAGCATACGTTCTAGATCGTAGGTTGTAATATTTGGTGTTCTTATCGTGTTGTTTTTTCAGATTCTTGTAGACTAAATCGTGAATAAAGGAATCAAGTTTGAGTTTGTTTTGAAGTCGTTGTTCCTCAGAAAGCGTTTCGGCATCTAAATCCATTTTGTGCTCGTCACCGGAACTAACGATTTCATGACCAAAAAGAATGCGATATGGTGTGAAACTTGTTGCGGAGTGTGGAGTGTTATTCAGAGTGTATTCTAACTCTGATATACGTGTATCCCAAAGGGTTTGATCTGAGCGAACATAAGTTCGAATGCACGCATTTATCGTTCTGTTCAGCCTCTCCACCGGGTTGGATTGGCTATGGTGGCGAGAGTTGGCCCAATGGGTAATTTTATATTTTTCGAGTAACTTTTTAAATTCTTTCGACAGAAATGTGGACGCATTGTCCGTAATAATGCATTCCGGTGTCGAATAGCGTCGAAACCAATTTTCTTCAACAAGATTGCAAACGAGTGAAGTGGAAATTTTTCGAACTGGAAACAACAAGCAGAATTTCGAAAACAAATCCATAATAACTAGCAAGTGGCAGTTACCTTGCTTAGATCGAGGCAGAGATTGTATGAAATCTAGAGCAATGATCTGAAATGGTTTTGAGGTGATTCGTTGTTGTCCCATTTGAGGTAATTGGGAGCGATTGCTGGGTTTACTTTGTTGGCAAATTGTACATTTCTGAATGTAATTCCTAACTTCTTTTGCCATTTGCGGCCAATAATACCTTTTTCTGACCAACGCCAGGGTTTTCTCATATCCCTGATGGAGTGCATCGTCATGTTCCTGCACTAAGATGCTTTCTTTGAGGGAAGTAGGAACACAAGTCTTCCACTCAAATCGGTAATCCAGGTTATTTTCGAAGTTGTTTACATATTTTCTTAATTTTCCATTTTCGATTCTGAAGTCTTTGTATTTTTCAGGTTGTTTCTGTACATTTTTCATCATGATTTGGTACCAATCAGATTCGTCGGAGGAAACAGAGAGCACTTCCACAGCCCGAGATAGAGCATCAGGCACAACGTTGTCTACGCCTCGTCTGTGCTTGATCTCCATATCGTGCCGTTGTAACTCGATGCTCCAGCGACACAATCTTGACGATGTACGCCAACTACTACGTAATATGTAGGATAGTGCGGATGCATCTGTGTAGACCGTAAACTTATAGCCTTCCACGTAGCATCGAAATTTTTCGATGGATTTGAGAACCGCTAGTGCTTCTTTCTCGGTTTCCGCGTACCTTTGTTGCGTGGTACCTAGCTTTTGTGAAAAATATGCTATGGGTTTATCTATTCCGTCATAGCTCTGGGTCAACACCCCCGCAATAGCCGTATTGCTAGCATCGCAGTGTATGCTGAAGCCTTTGCTAAAGTCAGGATTTGTGAGGATTGGAGCACTAATCAATAACTCCTTCACTTTAACGAATGATTTTTCCGCTAGGTCGTTCCAACGTACTGCCTTGGGTTTGCCTTTGAGAAGATCTGTAAGAGGCTGTACAACTTCACTGAAGCTTGAAATAAATCTTCGGTAATAGTTGCACATCCCTAAAAATCTTCTCAAGGCTCTCAAGGTAGATGGTCTCTCGAAGTTAACTATCGCTTCAATCCGTTCAGGATTGGGACGCAAACCAGATTTTCCGATAATATATCCCAAATAAGGCACTTCAGTCACACAGAACCGCGACTTTTCGAGATTTATGGAAAGGTTTGTTGCCCGTAATCTCAGTGCAACTTCTCGTAGTCTATCCAGATGCTCCTCGAACGTGTTGCTGGTGACAATAATATCGTCTAGATATACAAACACGTTCGGTTCCAGTTCACTACCACCCAATACTCTGTCCATCAGTCGCGACAACGTGGCCGGACTGTTGACGAGACCGAAGGGCATCCTAGTAAACTGGAACAACCCTCGCCCCAGCACGGAGAACGCCGTATATTTCTTCGACTTCGGATGTAGTGGCACCTGAAGGAACGCTTTGGACAAATCAATTGTCGAAATGTACCGGCTAGGTCCTAGTCGACTTAGAATACGGTCTGCGTGTGGGAGAGGATAGGAGTCCCGGATAGTCCGCTCGTTCAATTTACGAGCATCCAGGCACAAACGCACTGAATGGTCTGGCTTGTCGACCGGAATCAATCGTAAAGCCCAATCGCTATACGATCGTTCAATGATACCACATTGTAACAAACGGTCAAGTTCTTCATCAATTGGAGCTTGCTTCTTAGGCGACATCGGAAAAGGGTTTATTCGAACAGGGGGCAATTTTCTAGCTTCTTCTGTCAACTCTATACGGTGTTGTATCATGTTGGTAGTGTCCAACTGTCCCTCTACGGTAATTTTGAACAAGTGTTTGACGTCTTCTAATGCTTGAATTTGGTTTTCATCTAATGTTATGCCGTTGGCAGGGCATTCAATTTCCTCTACCGCGGCAGGAGCCATGGTTGGGACAATTCCAAACGCACTCCAAAAATCGGTTCCTAAAATCAATTTTCGTTTCAGCGAGGGAATCACAAGCGCTGTAATGATTTTTGTGCTTTCATTAAAGGTTACTGGTAAATTCACGTAACCTGTTACGATTAATTTTTGTCCACTCGCCGTTGACACATCAACATCTGTCGGGTGAATCCGTAATTTACTTTTCGTGATAATTTCATTGGCACCATCTCCTAGAATGGTTCGATTTGCTCCACTATCCAACAATCCGGTTATCGGAATATTCTGAATGGTGACTTTAACAAACGGTCTAGTATCTTCTGGCTGGTTGAAAAAAATTTGATTGATTTCGAAATTCGAGGTATGGATATATTCATTAGAATTTACTTTCCTATATCCCATTAAATTAAAATTGGGAAAATGTTGGTTTTGAGGATTTTTACCTTTGTTTTGACCTGCCTGCCTCCCCAGACAGTCTACTGGAAGTTTTTTGTACAATATGGACAATTATGTGTGTCCACATTGGGAAAACCGCATTTCTTGCAAAATTGATGTGGTGGACCTTCGCACTCTTCAAAGTGGTGTCCGGGTAACCGACAATTAAAACATCTCCCATTGTTAGGAGGACTATAATTTGCCAACAACGCATTCTGTCCTTTGGAAATGATGGAAGAATTTGTAATATATTCTGTTTTCTTTTTCATTGTAGGTTCATTGGTTTTCTTATTGGTTTCCTCATCGTGAGAAGAATTCTTCTGCGATCTATTAAAACTCCGGGTTTTCACAACATTGTTACGCTTTGGTTTTGCTCCCTGGTTGATTTCATCTACGTGCGAACGATTTCGCGTCGTTTGTGCCTCGTTATTCTGGCTATATCTGTACCAGTATGTAGAATCTAACTTTCGACCAAATCGTTTTAAATCCGCCAGATTATCGATATTAGCTGCGATAGCATGGCTTTTATATTCTGATCGCATATTTCTAAATACAATTTCGAACTTTTTACCTTCCGAAATCGTTCTGGTTAGTGAACCAAATATGTTCAGCATTTCGAAAAAATAATCTTGGAATTTTTCTTTCATTCCCTGTTTCCTAGATATAGCGCGTAATTCTCCTACATGATCGTGGTCTGGGGTTAAGAATTCTTTTTTTATCTCCTGAATTAATTCTTTCCAGTTTCCGAAATCTTCGTTTTCTATCCCGCTCATGAACCATGCTTTGGCTGGGCCGCTAAACAAATGAATAGCTGAATTGAACAGTTCTCTGTTAGTAAGTCCTTCTGATTTCGCTATGAACTCGACTTCTTTAATAAATTTAATTAAATTCTGACCATTATCTTTACCATCGTAGCGAAGTTTCCAATCTGATATTGGTTTACTACGACTACGGTACGAATGTTTTCGTGATCTAGATCTACGCCGATGATGCATTCTCGAATCAGAGGAATCAGACGACGAATTCAAGTCCGAATCCAGCCGATCCCTACGAGGCCATATTTCATTTTTACTTAATGGAAATCTACGGACAAATTTATCTCCATTTTCCATTGGTTTAGGTTGTGGAGTTCTCGGAAATCCGCAGTGAACCGGAGGCCCGTATGGAAATATGCTCTGCTGGTTATTGTGAAAGTTATAACATCCCGTCGACTTCAATTTTCTACGCGATTCTTGTACATTTTCGTTCTGACCGCTACATTCTGGAATTTCTTCGTCTTTTTCTTGATTGGGATCATTGTTTGCACTCACTTGAGCACTGGGCGAAACTAGTTGACCTTGGGACATTGCCAAATTTGACAAAGATTTGGAAATTTGATTTATAATCTCTGTTTGAATTTGTGAAATTGGTGAGAATGGTGAAAAATACGTATTTAGAAGACCTCTTATTGAATTAATTAGAAGATCTAAGTCATCTAGATCTTCATTTTCATCTGCATATTCCTGTAGCCTACGACTTCTCATGAAATAATGAGTTAAACGCGTTTTCAAAGTATCGCGAATTCCTTCGAAACGAGTCTTGTTTTCCAGATAGTCTCGAATTTGTTTAATATTTTCATCTATTATTTGGATTTCACTATCCACGTCTAACTGAGCACGTGCGAAATCAATATCTACATTATTCTTTTCTCGTTCCTCTCTTAAGCGATCTCTCAACCGTCTCTGAATGGCTGACCGACTCTCTGTATTCTCGAATTGGACCGCTCGAATGACCATTTCGTATTCAATCTCCTGTCTTTCCAGGTGGTGTACTAATAATGTTTTATATTGCATCTGTATTTCAGTGTCCATTGTAGAACTTTGTCTCTCTTAATGCTGACTGATTAATAATGAATCACTGCCAGATCAACGTCTGTTCCCTTATACAGACTCACTCTGCTATCCAGCTGTACTGACCCTTCTTAGTCCTGATTCGTAGGAACCAGGCTCCAGGACGGTTTTCAAACGGCCCTGTGATTCTAGGGATTTAAATCAGTCAGATTGAGAAAGATGGACGTTTCGTTCAATGCAACAACACATTTATCCCGAAATACAAATAAACGAGAATTTATAACGAAATTAATAAATAAGTGAACAATTTTTCGAATGAATACAGATAAATAATAAATATTTTTCATATACATAAACATGCAAATAACATATAACACTAAATGTATGAATGAAAATAATGTATATATTGAGAAATTATCTATGAAAACGTTTGGAGAACGATAAAGAAGAAAATGAATAATACGAAGTATTTTATTCCTCCCTCTATGGGGGGATAGTGTAACCGTTCAGTTCCTAACTTATCCGTGTTCGTGTGTATGTGTGTGTTTTTGTTGGGCGCCAATTTGTAACTTCCTGTTCGTTACTCGTGAGTGACTATGAGTGTCTAGCTCAAAGAGCATGATGAGAAAACCACAGGGTCGTTCTCCCAGCACTCACCGGCAGCATCTAGCTGTTAATCGGGAGCTCGGGTTTAATTTCCTAAAAGTGTTATACACACGCAACAAGGGACAGAACCCTCAGCCGTTTTCCAACTTCCTCAAAGGCTGACGAGGGCACACGATTCCTACCAAACTAGAGCGGGCGAGGCCTGACAACTCCTTTTGAGTTCGGGAAAACGACAAACAGAAATACGGAAATATGTGTACAAACGAAAATTTATGTAAACCAAACTTTTAATTTCTTACACGTGTATTATGTTTGTAGTGGCGTACTATATAAATTCTATGTGTAAATACTTCTTTTACTTTTAATTTAATTCTAAACATATACTTTTCTATGTGTTTTGATATACTTTACTATTTGTGACGTCACAGTTTATGGTTTTGTATACTTGCGCAATCGTTATGTATTTGAGCAATGTGGTGTGGTCCTCAATTTGGTGTGATACGTTGTTTATCCATATCCTTGTGTGAATATGTCTTCCTGTTTCGTCCTCTGGGACACGTCTGTCCAGGTTCGATTGTCCTTCGCAATCGGTTGTAAAAGTTGCGGTTAGAGTGCTCGGTCTTGCTGTAAGCCAATCGCTTGAGTTTGTTGGTGGCTCTCTACACTTTCTGCCTAGAAAGTTGTGGTTGATGCCTATTTTGGAGAAGACATAAAAAAAAGGCCCACTGTGCGGACCTGCACAGTTGAGGTTAGCACTGTATCGATCGAAGACCACCACCACTCGCCACCACATGCTCGTTTTATTTTACTTTACCTTTTTTCAGTTTTTTTTTTCTTTTTCAGGGTTTCCAGGTAAGTGTATAATTAATTATTTTTCAGGTTCCTATTTCTATAAAAAAAAAACCTATATTATGTACTTCTATCTTTCACTACTATTCTGACAAACCTTTTTTTTCACAAACTCAATTATTCTACAATTCCTTCCACTAACTGTTTCTTTTTTTCATTTATGCCTACAACAAAAATTCATGAATACACATATTACACACAAAATACAAAAATTAAATTACTACACACGACGCGCACTTCTACTCCCGTTCATAGTTTTAGGCAGAAAGACTGACCTTTAGCCGAGTGTTCAAGCCTATTGTTGGAGGGAAGCGGAAAAAACCCAACTCCGACAATGGGTTTGTACCTTCGCTATCTGGCTGAGAGCCCTGCCTAGTGAGCGGTGTGTAGAACACTTCACATGCGGTTCTCACTACAGCTCAAACCGACGCAGCCATCTGCCTTCGATTACCAGGGGAACGACACGCTGCAGTATTCGCATTGTGCGCAGTTTTTGTGTGTGTAGTTTGTTGTGTTGTGATGTGGGTGTGTTGAAAGGTGTCAAAGACACATATGATATGGAACCTACCGGTTACAGACTTCTTCCAAAGTGTGTTTTGTTCTACTTCACCTGTTCCTCGGCCGGGATGTTTCAACAACGTACCAACTCATAATACCCACCTTCCGATCTTCAGCTTTTCCAACGAAGAAGTACTCGGTGCACTGGTTAAACTGGATGCTTCAAAAGGAGCCGGGGTGGATGCTCTGCCGCCGTTGTTAGTTAAAAAATGTGCGGCATCGTTGGCGGTTCCTTTGACGATGCTATTCAACAGCTCAATTGAACAGAGATGCTTCCCGAGTTTATGGAAAACCGCTTCTATGATTCCAGTTCACAAATCTGGCAGTTTGTACAATGTCGTCAACTATCGTGGAATTTCGATTCTCAGTTGCTTGGGAAAGGTTTTTGAATCCCTGATGCATAACGTCATACTAAACGCAACACTGCCGTTTATCTCAGATCATCAACACGGATTCATACCACATCGTTCCACTGTGTCCAACTTAATGTGCTACTCCAAGTTTCTGTTTCGTGAGATCGAACGGCGAAATCAAGTAGACTCTGTTTATATCGACTTTTCGAAAGCCTTCGACACGGTACCACACGCTTACGCAGTGCATAAATTGCAACACATGGGTTTTCCGACTTGGATTGCGGACTGGCTATTGTCGTATCTAACGGATCGAAAGGCATTTGTACAGCTCAACTCATCACGATCCAGCACATTCAACATACCGTCTGGCGTACCGCAAGGGAGTGTGCTGGGCCCTTTGATATTTGTCCACTTCATCAACGATGTCTGTCTTCGTATATCCTCCGAATAGCTGCTTTTTGCCGATGACCTCAAGATTTTTCGTGTCATCGCATCTCCAATTGAATCTTTTTTATTGCAAACCGACATCAACATCGTCCTGAACTGGTGCAACGAGAATGGTATGAGTGTGAACATAAACAAATGCAAAGTGATCACTTTTAGCCGCAGTCGATCTTCATCCTCACACCAATATCGGATCGACAGTGCTTCTGTGGAACGCGTACAGTCTATTCGCGACTTGGGAGTGATAATGGATTGTAAACTTCGATCTCACGAGCACGTTTCCATTACTACGGCAAAAGCCTTCTCCGTGCTTGGTTTTATTCGCCGTAATGCTGCTCAGCTAACTGATGTGTATGCACTCAAATCGCTTTTTTGCGCATTAGTACGTAGCATCTTAGAATACGCTGTTCCGGTTTGGGCACCTTACCACGCGTACCAGATAATACGAATCGAGCGTATCCAAAAGCTGTTTTTACGATTCGCACTTCGGAACCTGCCATGGAATGATCCCTCAAACCTTCCTGATTACCAAGATCGTTGCCGTCTGATCAATCTTGAGCTCCTGTCGGTAAGAAGGTTGAGACTACAGCGGCTCTTCATATTTGACGTCCTGAAGAATAACATTGACTGTCCTGATCTTCTACAAGAAATATCATTTAACGTACCCCCGCGACAGCTGCGACACTCTGCTTTGATCGCCATTCCTAGACACAGGACTAATTATGGATTCAACAGCTCTTTCTGTTCCTGTCTTAAGGCCTTTAGTGTTGTTTGTGATCAATTCGATTTTCATATCACCCGACAATGTTTTATATGTAGACTTAAATTATTAGCTTAAGTTATGATTAGTCTGTACGAGTCCATCGAAGACTGAACACAAAATAAATAAATAAATAAATGACTTAGATTGAGACGAAAAGTTTTCCGCTTGCGTCTTAGTTTAAGACGACTGAAGTTTTCAGCTCCCTAATTGTGAAAGAAGTAATTACAATTGCTGACAAAAATCAAACTTCCATGAAGTTGCTCTAAAATCCAAACATAGTAGACATTACAATACTATTTCTGAAATCAGAGAAAAAATCAAACATTTTAGTTCGTGTTGTGTTCTGTTTTTTTTCAAAATGCGAAAAATATGATTTGTAAATCAGTAATTAGCTTCTGTATATCCTCTTTCAACGTTATTCGTTGAAACATTCAATTTCGTACCATTTGAGTAACTGACTGGTATGCTTGGTATGTGAACTTTGTATCTTCCTGGCTACTAACACAATGAAAGTTCAACACAACCAAAACCCGTGAATCTTCCCACCTTCTATTCTTCATCTCGAGTGCGCACCATGTGCATTCTGTGTATTGGTATAGGTGTCAGCTTGAGCCTCGTACGCGCGCGGTGTCGACTTGTTGTCATTTGTTGTTTGTATACCGCGCCACCGAAGAAGGAGTACCGCGAAGTCGTAGTAAAGTTGTTTGCGAGAAATGAGTGACCCGGCGGTTGGAATCCCACGAGGTGAAGCGGATTTTCATCTAAACCACCATCCGTCGGTACCGGGAGACGGGCTCGGCTAAGGACCGTGCGAGATCCGGGCGACCGCGTTCGGCGAGGACGTCAGTAACCAACAAGATTGTGAGGGAGCGGGTATATCGAAAAATGAACCGGGACTGCCCACACAATTATGGCAAAGGACCTGGGATACAAGCCGTATAATAAACGCAAGGTTCACGGTGTAACGAAGGCTACAACGAAGAAGAGGCTAGTCAGAGCCAACTGATCCTTAGAGGGGTGACATCCATGGCCATGAAATGTCTATTATATTGAAAAAAATCATGATTTTGAATAAAGGTAACCGGTTATTCTTCTTGGATAGCACTAACGTTTCCAGTGGAACTTTTGCCTTCTCAGCATAGATATTACTTGCGTCAATTTTATTAGTAGTCCTTAGTTGAGATTTCTATGCCGAATAATACGCCTTGAATGTATTCTACAGTGGCAAGCTCTAGAATACGCGTGAACACAGTGCAAGTCGGAAGAAATTTCTTTGACGAAAAATCCTCCGGCCAGAACGGGAATTGAACCTGAACTCCCAGCATTATAATGTGGGACGCTAACCACTCGGCTACGGGAGCACAACCGGTTATTACTTATGGTATTATCTAACAGAACAAGTCACTTTGGAAAAGTCCATGTTATAGAATCTTTCTTGGTTTTTTCATGTTTATTATTTTGTCATATTACATCTTTCATTTCTGTACTGGAGTGTAAATTCAAAGTTTCGAGAACGAGGAGGTTACGTTCGGAGTACAAAGTCTTGAATGTTAATACCTCTCTAACTGTTCGGATATTGAACTAATTTTTTGTAGCAGCCCGTGATTTATGGCAGCCCAACTGTAATTTTATATTTCACAATTATTCAATTTTATATAATTTTATACTCATAACTTACAAGAAGTAGTTCACTTCACCCTCTTGTGCGCTACGGTATCCTTTTCCCTATTTCCGCGATTCCTCAATTATCGTTGAGTTTTCTCGATCTACACAATTTCAATAATAATTTCTCTTTTTTCTCTATTTTCAGGTTGGAACGTTGAAGGGACTTTTCGTTGCCGGTGGACCTCTAAAGGCTTTGTGTCTTCGAACTACTACGTATATGCCACAAGATTCGGATGAGGATGAAGCGATAACCCCGAACCATTTTCTTCGTGGATCGGTAACTACAACGGACTTGGTGGTGGCACCGGAGGCTTTACGGGACACCTACAAGCGTTCTCAGTATCTGGCGGACCGCATATGGGGCAGATGGATTGAAGAATATTTGCCAACAATCAGTAGACGAACGAAATGGTTCGAAGACACAAAGCCGTTAGAGGTCCACCGGCGACGAAAAGTCCATTCAACGTTCCAACCTGAAAATAGAGAAAAAAGAGAAATTATTATTGAAATTGTGTAGATCGAGAAAACTCTATCTTTCTCGATCTACACAATTTCAATACTAACGGATGAACGAAGTGGTATAAAAATTACATATCGACCGCACCAACCATGTCAGGATCAAATCAAAGAGTTCAGTTTTTGTTGAGAAAGCAATACAAAAGCCGTGTCTATAGGGTTTATAAACAACTCTTTGTACTTATGAGGACAGCATGATTTCGCTAAAAATCTACATTGTGTGACATTATTAGAGATGTTTAATCTGTTTACTCGTTTTTCGCTGCTTTAACTGATCGCTGAGGAATGTTTCTGAGCCACACAGGTGTGTTGTTAAAAGATTGTCGCAAACTCGACGGAGTGCTCATTATACTGCTGTGAAACCAATTTATGGGGAGATCACAGCCACTGGAGTACTGTGCGACTCAAATACTGGATCAAGTGCACGGTCCCTCCTACCAGAAGTTCATCGTTTAATACTTCTGTGTTATCTGTACTTCTGATGCATTGTACCGCATACAGTAGATCTAGCGCAGAATATTTGCAAACCAGTAACGTTGTGACCAGACTCAATGCACTGGTTACTCTTCTCGCTGTTGGAAGTTCAATCAGTTCAATCGAAATGGCCATTGATTAGAAATTTGCTACTGAAAGGGGAATTCCTAAGATACTTTTAGATAACTAGATAAGATAAAATTATCAAACCAAGCGAAAGATCTTCTGGACCCGGTCCAACGATGAAAGAGGGAATGTTGGAGTGCATTGGTCATTTTCATCGGGAATTACAAGAACGATCAAAATCGTCTAAAGAAGAAACCGAAATGTTTGAAGCAATTCAAGCTCGACACATGTTATGAGCGAACAGCGAACTGAAAAAGTCGATAACAAACTACGTAGTTTCGGAAAGGCAGCTTATGCTAGAGATACCAGGACTCCGTAGTCATTCGAAGGCCGCTGGAATTAATTCTAATGATGTCATTAATGAGATTGCATTGGATATGTGACAGTTCATGATGCAGTGACTTCCACGAATTGGTTCAAAATTTTACAGTGAATTTGAAACTGTTTCTAACCGTGTACGGTTTTGTGGCATTTTGTGGAAAGGCTTATCAGAGATGAAATTGATAAAAAAAAGTCACAGGAGGGTTGTGTCCAAGACACGACCGCATAGTTGACGTAGGATTCCGTTAGGCTATCTGCTACATGCTGATTGTTGATATGTTTGAAGAATTACATTGTTAAACTCTTCGATAATGATTTGGGTCCGTTTTATCTGGTCGCAAAAATCTCATTAATCCACCATGAAATGACTGAGCAATAAGCATTTAAAATTGGACAATTTTCACGGTGCGCTTGATTTTCGATTTTCAATTTGTACCCCAATATGTTCCCGAAAGACGTAATACTACGTAAAAAATTTGGTATCAACGATGGAGCAGATATGTTTAACACGTTTAGCCCCGTATCGTTATTACTGCGCATCATTGAGCCCGCAGCAAGAGAGCGAAAGCGTACTCGAAGGGAAGCATTTGTACAATATCAGTGTCGGTATCAGCTCCCAAAGATATTTATTTGAGTCACAATTCGACATCCGAAAATTAACGCGCGAAGACTTGATTTATTGTTCGTCTTATCTAATATTATAATACCGTTCTGAATCATATTTCGGACAACATCATATTTCGGCCACTTTGTTCTAATATCTTGAAATGCTTGATGCACTGATAAAACAACTATAAACTATAAAATTAATATCACAATTGCTTCTTTAGGGTAATCCTTTGGTTTCACTATCACTTCATTTGAGAATTACGTTTGAATTATCACATAGTAGAAAATAATCCAACAGTACTACTCATTTTCGTTTGTGTTTGACGTTTGCTTAGCGTGAGCACGTAGAATTTACCCCTTCATCAATATTGAAATTTCTCTCGTGTTTCATCAGTTTTCATCATCGTTATCAGGTTACTGTGATTGCTTGGTAAGTGTTTCGCAGTTGACTAAAAAAAAAGATCAAGTGTAATGTAATGTCCGAAATTTGAATTTAATCTGTCCGAAATTTGATTTTTTTTATAAATAGTGTCCGAAGTTTGATTCTTATTCGCTTGATTTGAAAAGCATTTTATTCGATGATTTTTTTATGTTTTTAATCAAATAGGTACCAAAGTAGAAAGCTTAAAAGCATATTGAACTAATTTATTAAAAATATCAACCAAATAATACCTGTGCATAAAGTTGAGATCTGTTTTCTGCATCATATGCCTTAAGCGTCCGAAGTATGATTCAGAACGGTAAATACGTTTCATGTTTAGATAAGTTTGGAGGGGTGACACCCGGGGCGGGTCACTAGGGTGTCACCCCCCCCCCCCATGTTACGCCACTGCAACAGCCACACAATGTCCAAAATGATCGTTGATTGTTTGTTCCGTAGCAGTGTTGTAAACGGTCGACATTTCTCTCAACCATCACATACTGCCTTTGCTCAAGAGTTACGGCTCAATATGTATTGCGAATGTAACCAAGAATGCATTGCTCGGTTCTAACAGTCACATCAGAAATAAACGCACAGCCGCAAACACGACTATCAATTGAACGTTCATATGTTTTCTCTTTCTGTCGACCGTACCCAGAAGAGCGATGAAAATATGCTATTTCCATTCTACCATTCGTGCTCATAACCATCCCTCAATTCCGGCTAATATGACTGTAGTTTTAATGTCATTTGACATTAAAACTGCAGTGGTGTGCATTCTTTTTCTCCCTTTATTCTGCATTCAAGCGTAGCTGCACATATACATCCACCTGCTCACTCACACATCCATACACGATGGATGGTATTCAGACGGATTGCTATATCAAAGCAACCGTCGAACTCTCCCCTATCAATGTGCGAATGTGTTGAATGAACGTTTTCAGCGGTGAGCGTTCCCCGTGAACACTGTTGTTTAATTACGGGGCGATGGATATCTAATGTATAGAACGAAAAAAAGCCGAAATGTCATATGACATTTTTAGTTCGACGGTTGTTTGACTGTTCATTTTATGATGTTCATTAATGACACAGCACATACGTCTCCATGAACAGTCATACGATGGTGAACATTAGCAACACTGTTCCGTAGCAATAAAAACTGCCCTGCTGTGAATTCATTTCAATTATGGGTAATACGATTGAAGAAAACAGTTCCACGTTCGAAAGGCCGTAAATGAACTTCCCGTACGAACGAACACATAAAAAAGTGAAGAAGTCTAAAATCCAAAAAAATCGGCTTTATTCGAATTGTATCGATCTTCGGTACAACAAATTCATGACTACATTTACAGTTTCATTCGTGGATTTGTTGAAAAATAGAATTATTGATATTGAAGCGATGTGCAAATTCATCCATAGTATTTAAAACCTCCCCTCAAAGTTTATAGGTAGGATGCCGCAACAAAAATTGAATTTAGTAAAAACTTTTTCTTAAATGTCGACAACATTGCATAAATCATTAGTGATAATAACGTAATTTGGTAGTTTGATTTTTAATTACAAATGCGAATAACGATGAAAACCTATAGATAAAAGTATAATTTGAATTCTATGTATACGCATTGCTCTGTTCCACCATGTATACCAATAGTGATTTTTCTGAACTTACCTATATTATTGATAGAAAATATGAATACGGTTGATTCTATATCAAATATCGGAAGGTGAAAAACATGTGTTACTACCTTGATTCATCTGAGGCTCGACCTCCTGGAGCACCTTTCCATAAACGGACCAGCATTCCCATATACAGTATAGATATTAGCATCAAAGGAATCACGTACGATGACAGGAAAAATGAAACCTGTGAAAAAATGTTGCATGTAATTAGTTCTCCGATAGAAGAAGTGCTAGTGACATTAAAGGCTACCAATGATTACCCAACATCACTCATCGATGTCGGAAAAGCTTGAGAATCTGAACCAGCTTTATACTCGGATAACATCGAACAGAAAATATCATGACATGTTGGAAAAACATTTAAAAATATTCAAACTTTATAGTTGGAGTACTGACTCGTAGTCAGTCTTCCGAAAACATTTACACATGTGTACGCGATGTTTAAATTCCATGTTTTTGTTCTACATGAACATACTTTTCGCTAATATTCAATGTTTATCCCAAACACGCTCAATGATACAAAAACATAAACATGTGTTTCTCACATCATAAACCAGCACGATGTTTATAATTCAAGCACATCATGTACAAAACATACCACCCGTTGTCGCAGCATTCATTGCTCTTCGTTTAATGCACGAAGAAAAAAATCCTTCTAAAACATTTCTTTGTAGAATACTTTTTCACATAAACTAACTAGAAATTTAGTTCGTATTACAAAAATTACATGAACTCATATGCTGATCAAATAAACCATAGTTTTTTTCCCGTGAAAAGAAAACTTTCTCTGAATAGGAAAAAGCTTTCTTTGAGATTTTTTTCCGTGCAAGTTCCCAATTGAAGTGTGGAAAAAAGACTGCACAGCGGGGCGACCTCATACAAATGCTGGTAAAATAAATAAAAAATAGCCAAAAATTTGTTTTAGATGCATGTTTTCAGGAAAATTTGCATCTATCTTTGGTATTTTGATGTGGGAAACATCTCCGACAGGCTCTATTCAATTTTAGTAATCGATTATTATTTTATTTTATTTATTTTAGCTTATTTTAGCGGATATTACCTGAACTCAATTTATAAATTGATGCGTGCACTAAGTAGCACCCCTTCATGTTTGTTTGCAAACACAAAACTGCGAGAGCAGCGTGAACATTGTTCGTCTCGTATAGTATAGTTCTTGAACTATGTTTTCTACGGGTCGTCGTGATTCATGTGTGCTAAAAAAGGGAAAAGCGGTGGCCAAATCGGAAGACCTTTTTTTGTTGGTGGTCCTGAACCGACCTTCAATTTTTTTGCAGCGAATCTACTCCCATTTGGACTAACATACACACTCAATTATATAGACAATGGGTGGAAATAACAAACGAACGGAAAACGAATATAAAATAGTTTTGGCCTTCGGTTTGCTGATACTCTGCCCAAATATGCATAATTGACGTGAGCGTCAACTGTGTTTTTCAATTGAATTAAAATAACAAAAATCATAAAACCCCTCCGGCCCATTTTTGACCGGTAATATCTATTCAATAGAGGCATATTATTCTATATGAATTGTTCACAGTCATGATCATATAGCTAAAGGCAAGAAAAAAGCATTTTCCATCACTAGTTGGTGTTGGTCGTTACGTCAATTATGCATATTTGGGCAGTACTGGCGCTAAATGATCAGCAATAACCAACCCTATGATATAGGTATTGGGTGAAAGGGCATTACCAGTGGAAGTCGAATATCGCATTCTGATGTAATTTTGGAAACGAAGATGGTTACTTCCGGTTCATGAAAAACGGCCCTAAGGAACCGGGGATGGCGTTAGTGGAGTGGAGTTAGACAAAGAGAGAAGCCGATTATTAGAGCAAAACGGCGGTAGTAAAAGAGAACCACAAAAAGAAATGGAAATGGAAATGGAAATGGAAATAGAAATGGAAATGGGAATGGGAATGGGAATGGGAATGGAAATGGAAATGGAAATGGAAATGGAAATGGAAATGGAAATGGAAATGGAAATGGAAATGGAAATGGAAATGGAAATGGAAATGGAAATGGAAATGGAAATGGAAATGGAAATGGAAATGGAAATGGAAATGGAAATGGAAATGGAAATGGAAATGGAAATGGAAATGGAAATGGAAATGGAAATGGAAATGGAAATGGAAATGGAAATGGAAATGGAAATGGAAATGGAAATGGAAATGGAAATGGAAATGGAAATGGAAATGGAAATGGAAATGGAAATGGAAATGGAAATGGAAATGGAAATGGAAATGGAAATGGAAATGGAAATGGAAATGGAAATGGAAATGGAAATGGAAATGGAAATGGAAATGGAAATGGAAATGGAAATGGAAATGGAAATGGAAATGGAAATGGAAATGGAAATGGAAATGGAAATGGAAATGGAAATGGAAATGGAAATGGAAATGGAAATGGAAATGGAAATGGAAATGGAAATGGAAATGGAAATGGAAATGGGAATGAAAATGGAAATGGAAATGGAAATGGAAATGGAAATGGAAATGGAAATGGAGATGGAGATGGAAACAGAAACGGAAACGACAACGGAAACGGAAACGGAAAATTAAACGAAAACATAAACGGAAACATAAACGGAAACATAAACGGAAACATAAACGGAAACATAGACGGAAACGGGAACGGGAACGGAAACGGGAACGGAAATGGAAACGGAAAAGGAAATGGAAATGAAACGAATTCAACGCCACCGGTCAACACGGAAACACAAACGTCTACAAACAAAGAAAAAACGAAGGATCGGTTCAGGACCACCCCGACTTTTTCAAATAACGAACCTGTTGCCTGTGGGTAGCTTGTTTTGAAGAGCAGACCATACGCAATCAAAAATTATCTAGTTTTGTAATGTTTCACCCTTTACAAGAACATTTAACTCATTTTACGTACAAGTCAAAAATATATTTGTTAATTTTTTGAAGGACTAAAAACAAAAATCGCGATAAAACGTTAGAATGAAGGGAGGAGGAAAAAGGTCACCCCACAATCAAATTGTCAGCGTAGTGACACCTTTCGTTTGAAACTACTAAGAACTTGGTAAGTGTCAGGGCGGGTTAGCCCCTTTTGGAAAACAGCAGCAACGAGTGGCTGATCTGGCAGCACTGATTGCCGAGGTAGTTAGTTGAGAACAGAAGTTAATCGCGACGACATCGTTTGTGAAGCTTGTGTGTAGAAATAAAGATTGGTTATAAAGGTTGAATTTTATGCGTTATTATTTTGTCGATCCAACAGTAGGTAACGCCATTCCCGAGATGCAAGGGGTGGTCGGTTCAGGGCCACCGGTCGGATTAGGGCAACCTTCCCCTACCTTTGATTTACCTTATGGTAGAACGAATATAGACGACGACCCTACGCAACGCACGGAACAGGTTGCAAGCTAAGAGTAAACCCTCTATGTTTATAATTGTTGTGGATAAATAATTAATTTAGATTCAGAAAAGACTGAGTAACGAATGGGCAGTCCATTTTTTGAGTTATCAATCCAATAAGTAATAGAAACCACTTACATGGAACGCAATCAAGCTGTATCCCTGATTGTGGAGAAATAGGCAAGCCGTGTAATCATCTCCCCGACTGGGATAACGAAGAACTCCATGCGAGATTGCCACAGGGATTCCTGTGGTTACTATAATAAACCACGTAACCGCAATCGCTCTGTAATTCGAAACAAATTGCTCTATTATTAAAAGTGATTTGATAAATCAGTATAACTCACATTGATGCATTTTTCTCCGTTCGAACTGTCATGCTAGTAATCGGATGAACCACAGCTAGGAAACGATCTAAAGACATCAACACTAGGGTATAAGCGCTAGCATGAGCGGTTACCACTATCATGTATTGTACCTAGATCCAACATAGCATATCTGTATTGTTTCACAATTATGTACTTATCAATTATATGCTTTTGTTAATACTTACAAATTTACACCAAAGTAATCCGAATGGCCATTCGGAGAGTATATAATCGGTTGCAGTGAATGGCACACAAAATATAATGAACAAGAGATCCGCTGCAGCCAAGTTGATTATCAACAAATTTGTAGTGGAACGCATACTAGGATTAGCGGCAACAACTGAAAACGAAGAACAAGTGTAAATAAATTTTACATTTACTTTTTTATTCATTATATCAACAGGCCTTTACATTAGTGCCATAAATATTCAGGACTTCACACAGAACTTCGAAAAATCGCCATCTAAATATTATCTAGGACTATTTTTTATCTAGAAACTAAAAGTAACTACGGAATTCAAAATGAAACATGTAGCGAAAATTAAGGAGACTTCAAACGCATATCACGCAAAATCGTTATTGTGATTTTTGGCGTAAAATTCAAATATATAGTTAAACAATTGAACAGTTGAACGAATAACTTAGAGATGTTGGTGCTTACGTATTAACGCCAACGGAGCGGAGTTTTTATTATGGTTCTTTTTCGCAATAAAACTTATTCTGAGGTTTTACTATTGGGACGAAGTCCCCATATACCGAGGATAAGGAACGCTAACCCGCCGTTGAAAATATATCATTCATATTTGACCCATTCCATGAGACTATGCACCAAAGAACCAAATTTCAAAACTAGTTTCAGAGGAAAACTGAAAATGTTATTTGAATAAGCACTAGTTATACAGGCTCTTTCAGATTAAACGCTCACGCAACAAATTTTAATAACTTCTACAAAAGTGAGCCCATTTTCATTTTGAAAATCGAAAATAAAGCTTATTTTAGGACATTTTCGATGTGACCACCCCTTTTTCGATAACGCGTTTTAAACGGTGAACAATATTCTTCATGTACAACTCTAACATTACGACTTCGATGCTGTTGAAAATCCGAGTTATTTCTTCTTTAAGTTCCTCAAAATTTTGTGGCTTATTAACTTAGCAACGGTCCTTCACGTACCCCCAGAGGAAGTAATCGAGCGGACTTAAATCCGGACAATACGACGACCAATTCCATCCACAGTTAAACAGAGCAGGAAAGCGATTGGAGATGACGCTTTTTTATATTTTTTTATATTTTCAATCAAGGGGGTCTTCGTAGCCTAATTGGTTTTGGATTGTTTGGATTGGATTTATATTTTTATATTTTTTATATTTTTTTATGTTTTCAATCAAATAGGTACCAAAGTAGAAAGGTTAAAAGCATATTGAACTAATTTATTAAAAATATAAACCGAATAATACCTGTGCATAAAGTCTAGATCAGTTTTCTGCATCATTTGCATCATTTTGTTTTGCATCATTTTTTTCGTTAACTTTTTTACTATAATCACTGTTCATGTTTCAAGCAAAAAAAAAATTTGGATAAATTTCCTGGCTAATGATATTATATATAACACAACATATGTCGCAATAACCATTTTGAGTAATATGCGTTTGAAAACTCTTAATAAATAGTTACATTTTTCGTAGAGTGAAAAGTGCTATATAGAAATCAAAGACATAGTTCCATGTCAAAAGTGCATCCATGTAACTTCCTGTTCGTTACTCGTGAGTGACTATGAGTGTCCAGCTCAAAGAGCATGATGAGAAAACCACAGGGTCGTTCTCCCAGCACTCACCGGCAGCATCTAGCTGTTAATCGGGAGCTCGGGTTTAATTTCCTAAAAGTGTTATACACACGCAACAAGGGACAGAACCCTCAGCCGTTTTCCAACTTCCTCAAAGGCTGACGAGGGCACACGATTCCTACCAAACTAGAGCGGGCGAGGCCTGACAACTCCTTTTGATTTCGGAAAAACGACAAACAGAAATACGGAAATATGTGTACAAACGAAAATTTATGTAAACCAAACTTTTAATTTCTTACACGTGTATTATGTTTGTAGCGGCGTACTATATAAATTCTATTGTAAATAACTTCTTTTACTTTTAATTTAATTCTAAACATATACTTTTCTATGTGTTTTGATATACTTTACTATTTGTGACGTCACAGTTTATGGTTTTGTATACTTGCGCAATCGTTATGTATTTGAGCAATGTGGTGTGGTCCTCAACTTGGTGTGATACGTTGTTTATCCATATCCTTGTGTGAATATGTCTTCCTGTTTCGTCCTCTGGGACACGTCTGTCCAGGTTCGATTGTCCTTCGCAATCGGTTGTAAAAGTTGCGGTTAGAGTGCTCGGTCTTGCTGTAAGCAAATCGCTTGAGTTTGTTGGTGGCTCTCTACACTTTCTGCCTAGAAAGTTGTGGTTGATGCCTATTTTGGAGAAGACATAAAAAAAAGGCCCACTGTGCGGACCTGCACAGTTGAGGTTAGCACTGTATCGATCGAAGACCACCACCACTCGCCACCACATGCTCGTTTTATTTTACTTTACCTTTTTTCAGTTTTTTTTTCTGTTTCAGGGTTTCCAGGTAAGTGTATAATTAATTATTTTTCAGGTTCCTATTTCTATAAAAAAAAACCTATATTATGTACTTCTATCTTTCACTACTATTCTGACAAACCTTTTTTTTCACAAACTCAATTATTCTACAATTCCTTCCACTAACTGTTTCTTTTTTTCATTTATGCCTACAACAAAAATTCATGAATACACATATTACACACAAAATACAAAAATTAAATTACTACACACGACGCGCACTTCTACTCCCGTTCATAGTTTTAGGCAGAAAGACTGACCATCGCCTTTAGCCGAGTGTTCAAGCCTATTGTTGGAGGGAAGCGGAAAAAACCCAACTCCGACAATGGGTTTGTACCTTCGCTATCTGGCTGAGAGCCCTGCCTAGTGAGCGGTGTGTAGAACACTTCAAATGCGGTTCTCACTACAGCTCAAACCGACGCAGCCATCTGCCTTCGATTACCAGGGGAACGACACGCTGCAGTATTCGCATTGTGCGCAGTTTTTGTGTGTGTAGTTTGTTGTGTTGTGATGTGGGTGTGTTGAAAGGTGTCAAAGACACATATGATATGGAACCTACCGGTTACATCCATAAAGTCCTCGAAGCGCTGACAGCCGACCAAATGTAAATAAAAAAAGTGCACGTACAAATGCACACGCAAACGTGAACGGTCCACGGTCAAAGTCATCTTCAACACGCAAACATCACGCCCTTGAACAGGTACGCGCACATGCACACGGATGCACACATAGAATTAGTCAAAAGTTTCTGATAGCGAAATCAAATGCTTTCTCCCGGTAGTGAGTACCATTCGATGAGCCAGGCTGCCATGCAAATGAAACACAAATTTCTGCATTACTCGAGAATTAATCAAGCAAATGAAACCAGATTTGGCATGTGGAGGTTTTAGGGTGCAATAAATGATTCTATGGTGTTTAGATACTCCTCCCCCCTCTCTTAGGGGGAGACTGCCATACAAACGAAACACAAATTTTTGTATTACTCGAGAATGAATCAAGTAAATGAAACCAAATTAGAAATATGGAGGTTTAAGGATGCAATGAATGTTTTTATGGTGGTTAGACACAAATGAAACACAAGTTGCTGCATAACTCGAGAATTAATCAATCGAATTAAACCAAATTTTTAGGATGCAATAGATGTGGCTGGACACTACACCCCCCCCCCCCCCATCTCTGCCATACAAATGAAGCACAAATTACTGCATTACTCGAGAACCAATCAAGTAAATGAAACCAAATTAGGCATATGGATGTTTTAGGATGCAGTGAATATTTTAATGGTGGTTAGACGCTCCACGCTTCTCTCTAAGAGGGGCTGCCATACAAGTGAAACACAAATTGCTGCATAACTCGAGAATTAATCAATTAAATTAAACCAAATTTGACATATGAAGGTTTTAGGGTGCAATAAATGTATTTATGGTGAAATGAAGCATACATTTCTGCATAATTCAAGAACTAATCATGTGGCATGTGGAGGTTTTAGGGGGCGAAAAACATTTCTAAAGTGGTTCAACACTCCTACCACCTTTCTAAGGGGGAACTGCCATAGAAATGAAACACAAATTTCTGCATAACTCGAGAACTAATCAAGCAAATGGAACCAAATTTGGCATATGAAGGTTTTAGGGAGCAATAAATGTTTTTTATGGTGATTTGACACTCCTTTCCCTTCTCTAAAGAGGAGGGAGGGTTGTTGAACAACTTGAGAACTAATCGAACAAATGGAATCAAACTTAGCAAATAGAGGTTTTATGGATTGATAAACGTTTATATGGTAGTTCGACACTCCTCCCCCCTCTCTTAAGGGGGACTCCCATACAAATGGAAGACAAATTCTGCATAATTCGAGAACCAATCAAGCAAATTGAGCCATATTTGGCATGTGGAGGTTTTAGGGGGCACGAAACGTTTCAATGGTGGTTCGACACTCCTTCCTCCTCTGGATCGGAGAAGATGTCCCATAAAAATATTGCAGATATTTCAACCAAACATGACAATTGAAAATTCTCGGAAGATTCTGAAGGAAAATGGGAAAAATTCAATTCACATGTGTTCTACAATTAAATATTGACAAGCGTTGTTAGTTCACTTGATGTCTGCGGAAACGAAATTTTTCTTCGTTCGAAAGTGGAAATGCATTTTAATGTGGTAAAACGCACTCCTATATCGTATTCTATTTATATAAATAAAAATGAATCACCGAATGTGTTGATAAGAGTAAAACTCGAGAAAGCAATTGTCCGATTTAGGGCTGATTTTATTCTATCGTATTTTCTGTATTAAACATTTATTCCATGTAACGGAGAAACATGTTATTTGCAAGTGATTGAAAAACTTGCACAATAATTGTATCTGAAAATAATCTGGTATCATAATGTCGAGTTTTGGTAGAAGTATTGGAATTTTATAGTAAAAAATTATTTTAATGGGTAGATTAGAAGATCAATCAATGAACAGTTCTGCGATTGGACCCATGAACGTGCGCTTAGTAAGAAAACGTGGATGTGATAACGAAAAATAAATTTTGGGCGGGACGAAGTTTGCCGGGTCCGCTAGTAATTCATGAAAGTATAAAGGGCTGGAAAATAACATAAAAACGTATTAATCGATGTGAAAAACAGAACATACCATAACTGCATGCTCGAGACAAACATATTTCTTACATTCAATGCAGTTGTAGCGTGTTTTTCGGGTCTTTTTCGAAAAGAAGAATACATAACTGTGAGAAATGTGATGAGTCGGTTTAAATTGTATGAAATTTGAAGAATTATGTTCGACACCATTATTTGAAATACCTTTTGGATTTCAGTTCGGAGGATTGAAAGTGTGGATGAAATAACACACAAATATATATATTTAGATTACAGTGTAAGGAAACGCAAAATTGTATGCGATTGACGAACGCAAGTTGTTGCGTAGTATGCAAGAAAATAAAAGAATCAAGTTATTAAATCATACAGGTGCGAAAGAGAAAAAGAATCCGACAGGGCTTTGCAACAAAAAGAGAAAGAGAATTTTAATGCATTGCGTGATTGAGGTTGGTTTCTCGCGTCATTCAGTATACGATATTTGGTGCGGTAACACGCGTTGTAAAGAAGGAGTAATTAAAAAAAAAAATAAAAATGGAAATTGGAAACAAACACGACAATAACGACCTTGTAGATAGTTACCAGATGATAAAGCCTCTGGAATTTCAAGTTTTCATATTTCTAATATTATTTGTCTCTGTGTTCTTGGTAAACTAAAAATAAATGCCTGTTTTTTTATGGGGCACAAAAAAATTATATAAAAGGATTTCTAGGAACTTCCGGTGCACCCGTGGCCGAGTGGTTAGCGTCTCACATTATCATGCCGGGTGTTCGGGTTCGATTCCCGTTCTGGCCGGGGGATTTTTTCGTCAATGAAATTTCCTTCGACTTGCACTGTGTTCACGCGTATTCCAGAGCTTGCCCCTCGGAATACATTCAAGGCGTGTTATTTGGCTTAAGAAATCTCGACTAAGTATTAATGAATGACGCTAGTTAATGCGTACGTTGAGACGGCAAAAGTTCTGTGTAATTCTCCAGCCCGGGAATCCACCATTTTGCTCCTTTGCTGCGAATCACGTCTTACCTGGGCTAATGCTTGAATGCGAAAGAGCCCGATAACGGAGCTTGGTGTCGCACGACCGTAATCGTTTGTTGATGCGTTGCCAGGGGAGATGCCATAACAGGGGTGTATATACTGGGGCGGATGTCATAAAGCTATCGGTACCTTGCAGTGCTACCAGCATACATTCGAGCATCCACACATCTCCCCCCTCTCCAAAGAGAAGAGAAAACAGAAAAAAAAACCTTGTAATAAACAAAACCGAACAAATATTTTCCTTTTCCATAGGATTTATTTTGTTTTCCATAGGATTTCTTTGATTAATTCAATTCAGTTTGATCGTTTCCTCTTCTACACTATGAACGTAGTTCTCCAGGTAGGCTGGTTTACGTCCCTCCCGCGTCGGCCGCTGAATTCCGTCTGATTGCAATGTAGATCTTTGCACTGGGGACTGTTCTGTAGTAGATCCTCTACCAATACCGTCAGCTGTGCTCATCACTCCTTCTGACTTCCTCCAATCGCTCACCTTTTTTGTCCGTGATACGTGCCGGTTAAAAATTTGTCCGTTTTCGTCACATAAGACAAACATACCATTTTGTTCTTTCATTACTGTGTTTGTTTTTCAAATCGAGACTCTGCTTTCGCACGAACATGACGTTCCACAACTACTGTGTCTCCTGGTCTAACCCGGCACATACGCGCACCACGTTTAGTGTCCTCTCGTCGCTTTACTTGTATTTTGGACATTCGATCTCTTGAATTCAGTAGGTTATCGTCGAACGTAGCTTTTCCGCGACGGAGGAGAGGCAGTCCACGCTTTATTCTTCTTCCCGTCATTACCTCCTCTAGTGGTATCAGTGTGACGGAGTGTGCAGCAGCGTTGTAGGCATGGATCGCCGCTTTCAGTTCAGTTTTATAATTTGTCCCATTTGAAGCCGCCGCAGTCATTGCTTTATTTATCAGCTTCATGCAGCTCTCTGCCAGGCCGTTTTGTTGTGGGTACAGTGGTGTGGAGTAGATGGAGTGAATATCGTGCTCAAGGCAATATTATTTATATCCGTCCCCGTTGAAAAGAGGATCGTTGTCCGATTTTATGTGTTTCGGGTAACCTTCTCTGTCGAAAACTTTATCCAAAACGGATTATTTATGCTCAAAATTTGTTGATCTAACCGGTTTAGCAATCAGATATCTGGACCGGTAGTCCACTATTACCAGGATTGAAACATTATTGAACTTCGAATAGGGCCCATTGAAGTCTACGGCGACCGTCTCCCACACCGAATCAGGGGTGAAAACTCTTGCCATGGGGTTAGGCCTTTCGGGTCTTCCGTTGGTTACGCACACCGCACATGAATTCGCCCATGCCTCCGCATCCTTCGACATGCCAGGCCACCATACGCGTTGTCTCAAGATGCCTTTGAATTTTGCCGTTGATGGATGGCCTGACTGCGTTTAGGATACAATCGAAACGTAAGTCTAATGATTATCAAGCACAGTCGTCCTGAACCGTCGCCAACGAAATAAAAGTGAACAAAATGTGGTCGTCTCACGCCGCTAATAACTAAATCAAACACGGTCGTTTCGATCCGTTACTGTTCAAAGTAATCGCGGTCATCTCGATCCGCTACTAATTTGGCCAAGTGCGGTCGTATCGATCCACTACTAATTTAGCCAAGTGCGGTCGTCTCGATCCGCGACTAATTTAGCCAAGTGCGGTCGTCTCGATCCGTTTCTAATTTGGCCAAGTGCGGTCGTCTCGATCCGCTACTGATTTAGCCAAGTGCGGTCGTCTCGATCCGCTACTAATTTGGCCAAACGCGGTCGTCTCGGTCCGCTAGTAATTTGGCCAAACGCGGTCGTCTCGATCCGCTACTAATTTAGCCAAACGCGGTCTTCTCGATCCGCTACTAATTTAGCCAAGTGCGGTCGTTTCGATCCGCTTCTAATTTGGCCAAGTGCGGTCGTCTCGATCCGCTACTAATTTAGCCACACTATTGACCTTTTTAAATGGAAAATGGAAAAGAAAAAGGTAACGATTTTTCACTATTCTAGCATTTTGTATGCTAACGACGGACGATTTCACTATGGTAACCCACGGTAGGTTCACTTTAACATTTTCAAATAGCAAAGGAAAAAGTAACGATTTTCACAATTCTAACATTTTGTATGCTAACGACGGACGATTTCCACATAGCAACCCGCGGTGGGTTGCTGTAGTCCAAAAAAGAAAAGCAGGCTGCGGTTTTCACTTGTACTTCTTTTCAAATCACTACTCCGTAATATTTCGATCTGAAATATTTGTTAAAATTAATCCTCCCTACTGCGAAATGATTGATTCCCGGACAACTACAACAAAGAGATTCGTCAAGCTACTGGAAAATCCAGCCTCCTGGCAGGATCGCCAATGTGTAATTCTCCAGCCCGGGAATCCACCATTTTGCTCCTTTGCTGCGAATCACGTCTTACCTGGGCTAATGCTTGAATGCGGAAGAGCCCGATCACGGAGTTTGGTGTAGCACGACCGTAATCGTTTGATGATGCGTTGCCAGGGGAGATGCCATAACAGGGGTGTATATACTGGGGCGGATGCCATAAAGCTATCGGTACCTTGCAGTGCTACCAACATACATTCGAGCATCCACACAAGTTCCACAGGGAACGTTAACGCTATTCAAGAAAAAGAAGAAGGAACTTCCTGTGACTTGTTTTCTTATCGATATTGTTCAGCCCATACATTATAAAAAATATCCCCAAAACTATAACTGTAAATATCCATAAGCCAGCGATTAGCTTATAGTTTACAGTTTACAATTCTTTACAAATGCATTTCTTTCACAATTATGTGTATGTATGACCATTGTATTTAGCGAATGAGCGAATAACTATACGAAATTCAAACATTTCTATTTTTCTTTTGCACGTATGAATATAACAACGAATAATATATGAATCCGTTCAATCCGGTGACAAAAATGATTAAAATCAACTAAGAATAGTCCGGCAATGATCTAATGCATTATATTCAATAAATATTCTACGGAACTAACATTAATTTATACATTTCATTGAACAATATTCTCAAATAGGAAAAAAGGATCTTGTTCAAAAACAACCGAATTCAACTTTGAAATAGTCTCCAACTGATAATTTTTGTAAGAATTTTTCTCAATTTTACTTTGATATCGTTTACTATTTTGAAATCATCCGATTTATGCATGAAAACGCGGAAACACCTGTTTTAAGTCAGAGCGTTGTCACGTCACGGTGGAATGAGTCATTTAAGTGCAAAAATTAACCGGGCAAACATAATGCACCAAGTAAACGTATGCCGTCCGAACCTAATTGAAGGATTGTCTCATATCCTTCAAACTAATCGCAAAACCACAGGTTTGCTTGCGAGGTCACCGCTCCAAACGGCGGGTAGGCGGCCGACTCGGATTGCGTTACCTCGCTGACTTGGAGCCGCATCGGTTCCTTATCCTTCTGAAACGGGGATTTCTCCAGCAATCAGTTGTATTTTTTTATTTATCCTCGGGTAGTGGACGAGTTGTGTCGAATATGTAATATGATCGGCGATTTCGATGAGCACGCAGAATCACTCTGTTTACACAAACGAGAGCCAGAATAACATCGATAGATGAACTCGGTGTTTTCATAATGAATTCTACCAGATGTTTACAGTTGCTTGTTGCGTGTACAGTTGCAAGAAGCTTACATAGAATCGGTGCTTTCCCGATTCAACATGGAACAGATGAAGACAGTGTCGACCCCGATGTACTCCAGAATGAAACTGACTAAGGAGATGGCTCACTATTGTTAGATTGCAAGTGGAATGTAATCCAGGACCCCAACGGTAGTGACCAACATGCCAATCAAGATTTCTATCACCATTGGGTCGAATTCTTCTGAATCTATAAACATGGCATATGACCTCACAAGACACATTGACTGGAAAAAATATGCGGACGCGATTGCTCTAGCCATCAATTCCAGAGATGGTTTGCCTCCATTGGAGGAGTATAACTTCATTTCTCGTTTGATCTATGACAGCGCAGCTCGCGCTAAACGAAACCCAACCCAGGCTCCACTATTCATCGAAGGCTTCCCACTCCATGGTGGGATAGTCAATGTTCCAAGCTTTATCAGGATAAATCGAACGCATTTCAAGCTTTTCGGAAACGTGGAACCACTGAGAAATTTCAAACGTATTTGGACCCTGAAAATCAATTTAAAAACTTGATCAAAGGGAATAAACGTACTTATTGGCGAAATTTCGTGGGTGGTTTGTCACGAGAAACGTCAATGAAAAGATTATGGAAAGTGGCTCGAAACATGAGAAATCGCTCTTCAATGAATGAAAGCGAAGAATATTCACATCGATGGATTTTTTGCACAGAAAGTTTGTCCTGATTCCGCTCCTGTGCAAAAAATTGTTCGAGATATACCACAAGATAGGTGCGATCTTGATTTCGAGTTTTCGATGGTAGAATTCTCTCTTGCTCTCCTTTCATGTAACAATTCGGCTCCGGGATCAGATAGAATTAATCGGATAGAATTAAGTTCAAAAAACCTCCCTGATGTGGCGAAACATCGCTTGTTGAATTTATTCAATCGGTTTCTGGAGCATAATATTGTTCCAGATGTTTGGAGACAAGTACGAGTTGTAGCTATTAAAAAACCCGGAAAACCTGCGTCCGACTTGAATTCGTACCGCCCAATAGCAATGCTGTCTTGTATACGGAAATTGTTGGAAAAAATGATTCTTTTTCGCCTTGATCGTTGGATTGAAACGAATGGCTTACTCTCAGATACACAATATGGGTTCCGCAGGGGCAAGGGGACGAATGATTGTCTTGTGTTGCTTTCTTCAGAAATTGATTTGCCCTACGCAAAACCAGCAAAACCAAAGCTTAAATTTTTGAGTAAACCGATCACTCATGCTATGTCATTCAAGTATCTTGGGGTCTGGTTCGACTCCAGATGTACTTGGGGGGACCCATATTAGGTATCTGAGTAAAATATGTCAACAAAGAATAAACTTTCTCCGTACAATTACCGGCACCTGGTGGGGAGTCCATCCCGAAGATCTTATAATGTTGTATCGAACAACTACTCTCTCAGTGATGGAGTATGGCAGTTTCTGTTTTCAATCAGCTGCCAAAACACACCACATTAAACTCGAGCGAATTCAGTATCTTTGTCTCCGTACTGCGTTGAGATGTATGCCCTCAACGCATACCATGAGTCTCGAGGTTTTGGCAGGCGTACTCTCACTAAAAGATCGTTCCAATTACTAACTATTCGGTTCCTCATCCGGTGTAAGGTTATGAATCCAGTGGTGATCGGAAATTTTAAGCAGTTGATCGAGCTACATTTTCATTCTGGCTTCATGAGTTCATATCATGAATTCATCTCCATGCAGGTTGATCTTTCTTCGTATATTCCCAACCGTGTTTGTTTTCCTGACTACATCAATTCCTCTGTACATTTTGATCTGTTCATGAAGTAGAAAATCCATGGAATTCCAGATTACCATCGATCGGGGATCGTTCCTACGATCTTTAATGCAAAGTATGGGCGTATCAATTGTGATAATATGTACTTCACTGATGGGTCCTTTATGAATGAGTCCACAGGATTTGGAGTATTCAACGAATTTTTTAGCACCTCCCACAGTCTTCAGAATCCTTTCTCAGTGTATATTGCTGAATTGGCAGCAATACACTGGGCGCTGGACAGCGTCGCCTCACGACCTGTTGAACACTATTACATTGTAACCGATAGTCTTAGCTCTGTCGAAGCTATCCGTTCAGTGAGGCCGGAAAAGCACTCGCCGTACTTCCTTGAGAGAATACGAAAAATTTTGAGTGATTTATCCAGACGCTGTTATGTCATCACCTTTGTCTGGGTCCCTTCACATTGCTCGATCCCGGGTAATGAGAGGGCTGATTCATTAGCAAAGGTGGGTGCGATTGAAGGCGACATTTTTTTTTTTTTTTTTATCCAAAATATATATTTTTATTAAGGCTCATATGGCGTCAACCTGACGGGGCCGGGAGTTCAATATTTCGACAATGTTTGCCTTATAACTATGTTAGTAATATGTAACCGATTACTCGCGGTTGGCTCGAGGTTAGTATTACAAGTGTTTTCGTAATTGTGATGTTGCTGTCTCCAATGCTCTGTACCTGTGCCCGACACGGGATACTTCCTTTTGGGATGCAGCTGACCATTATTCAGCAACGCCCCCTAGTCTGTACCCCATATCTAGCGTGGTGCGTCTTCTCGACTCGGAATCCAGGAATCCAGGATAGAATGGTCACTAGCCGGCGCAAACATCAGCTCGTGTAGAGTTGTCATGAGCGGTACAACCTTTGGCTCTTGTTGAATGATCAGTGGACTGCACAACCTTTGGCCCGTGTATCTGTAAAGAGTGTGTGTATGTATTGCCGCGACTAAGTAAAAGTTTATAGATCGGATAGGAGGGATATGAAACGGGGACACAACGAAGGAAGCATCATTAAACGTTGACATCGGCGTTTCTGAGGAACAGGTATAGATGAAGGAGAAGATCAGGATCACGGCTACCTAAGATATCCCGGACGGGGATATCCGATTGTCTGCCTTTTGCTCTCAGTGCTCTAGAGAGCTGAGAGCGAGCAGCATGGAACCGGATACACGACCAGACAATATGCTCGATGTCGTGGTAGCCATCGCCACAATCACAAAGATTGTTTGCTGCGAGCCCAATGCGATAGAGATGCGCATTTAGGTTGTAGTGATTGGACATAAGCCGAGATATCACGCGAATGAAATCACGACCTACATTCAATCCCTTAAACCAAGCTTTCGTCGAAACCTTAGGGATAATCGTGTGTAACCAGCGACCGACCTCACCTTCACTCCACATGCGCTGCCAACTAATGAGTGTGTCCTGACGAGGAATGTGAAAAAATTCGTTATAAGCAATTTGCCTTTCAAAAAGTGTGCCTTCTGAAGCGCCCACCTCAGCTAGCGAGTCCGCTTTCTCATTCCCCGGAATCGAGCAATGAGAGGGAACCCATGCTAAGGTAATCTTGAATAATTTTTCGACCAAAACACTCAATAGATGTCTTATTCTTGTTAGGAAATAAGATGAGCATTTATCAACTTTCATTGAACGAATTGCCTCTATTGAGCTGAGACTGTCTGAAAAAACAAAATAATGGTCGATGGGCAATGTTTCAATGATCCCTAGTGCGTAGTATATCGCACCCAGTTCAGCGACATACACGGAACAAGGATCTTTGAGTTTGAAAGAGGCACTGGAATTTCCATTGAAGATGCCGAAGCCAGTGGACCCGTTCATGAATGAACCGTCAGTAAAGAACATTTTATCAGATCTAACTTTCCCATATTCTGCCGAGAATATCGGCGGAATAGAATCGGAGCGTAGATGATCTGGGATTCCATGGATTTTTTGTCGCATGGACAGATCAAAATTGACAGAGGAATTGCAAAAATATGGGAAGCAAACTTGGTTGGAGATGCCCGGTGAAGGGTTCACTTCATGGGTAAGGAAATCATGGTACAAAGACATAAAACTTGACTGAGGAGTCAGTTGGAGTAGATTTTCGAAGTTATCAATCACCGCGACATTTATCAGCGTCAAATCGCCTTCAATGAATTTTATTCTTTAGTCCGTAAAAATACTATCGCTAACTGGCAACGCAGATGGAACGAAGATGAGTTGGGCCGGTGGTTTCACTCAATTATCCCTAAGGTTAGCCTCAAACCGTGGTTCAAAAGTCTGGACTTGAGTCGGGACTTTATTCGCACTTTCTGCCGACTCATGTCTAATTACTGTTCGTTAGACGCGCTACTTTTTCGTTTTAATCTTGCCAACAGCAATCTCTGCGTTTGTGGCCACGGTTACCACGACATCGAACACGTTGTTTGGTCGTGCAAGTTATATCTTGTCGCCAGATCGAATTTAGGAAACTCCCTTCGGGCTCGAGGAAAGCAGCTCAATGTGCCGGTGAGAGATGTGTTGGCTCGGTTAGATCTTGATTACATGTCCCAAATATATGTTTTCCTTAAAGCTATCGATCTTCGAGTGTGAGTGTTCATACATCCTTTTCCCCTCCTTTTCGTCCTTCACGAGCTATCGGCTCCCATCCTACTAACATTAGAATAAGTTAAATTGTAAATACATATTAGATGTAAGGATAGTTTTAATAATTGAGTGTGAAGTGTCAGTGTGAATGAGAATGTGAATGTGAATGTGAGTGTGAGTGTTAACACATCTCCTTACATCACATCCTTTTCCTAATGAAAATGTGTCACCCTTCTAAGCTCGAGTCGACCGCGAGTAATCGGTTTCCTATTTTATTAACCATAGAATTAGGGAAACATGTTAATATATGCTAGTAGAAATATAGTCAGGAATATGGCTCCTTTAAACTTATGTAACTGAGCCTGTAAAACTAAACGGATTAATAAGAAAAAATAAAACGTGTGGGAGCAGCTAAAGCAGTCAAACGTAGCTGTTTATCGATGTGTCAAAGGAAGCGAAAAGGTTCTTAAAGGATATGGTAATCCCTTAACAATTCTCGGTTCTTTTGTGACGGATGTCAAAGTTGGCAAGAAATCAGTTCGCTAGGGAGCTAGGTATTTTGCTAGTTGGATTGCACATCAATCGTGCTGAATCGTTTCCTAAGATCAAGGATGTCCAGGTGCAGATTCACACAGACCCGGAAATCAAACCCGTGTTCCAGCCGATTAGGCGCATTCCTATTCCCTTAGAAGCTGCGGTAGACCAGAAACTAAATCATCTATTGGTAAAGGACATAATTGAAGTAAAACAAGGCCCTGCTTCTTGGGTTTCACCACTTGTAGTGGTTGGAAAAAGTAACGGAGAACCAAGGATTTACCTTAACCTACGACGAGTCAACAAAGCTGTGCTGCGAAAGCGCCATCCGATGCCTGTCGTTGATGAGTACCTGGCCAGGCTTGGCAAAAGCAAACTTTGGAGCAAGTTAGATATTAAAGACGCTTTCTTGCAAGTGAGTTATTGAAGTTGGGTGTGCAGGTATCTACTGGTATCTTGACGATGTAATTGTGGAAGGAAGGAACCAAAAAGAGCATGATGAACGCTTAGAGGAGGTGCTACGACGTTTGAACGACAGATCTGTGGAATTAAACTGGGAGAAGTGTGGTTTTCGGGTGGATAAGGTTGAATTCCCGGGACATACAATTTCTGCTCTTGGTATCGCACTATCTATTTCTAAAGTTGAAGCGATTTTGTCATTTCGTCAACCAGAAAGTAAATCAGAAGTTCGGAGTTTCCTGGGTTTGGCGAACTATTTAAACAAATTCCTACCTAATCTGGCCATACTAGACGAACCTTTGCGAAAACTTACGAGAAAAGATTCAGACCTTCTTTGGACGAATGAACAGCAAGTGTCTTTCGAGCGTATTAAAGCTGCAATGGTTAATGTCCAAAACTTGGGATTCTTTAATGAAATGGACCGTACAGCAATAATGACTGACGCAAGTCCAACAGGTCTCGGAGCATTATTACTACAAACCGATATGTCAGGGTGCAATAGAATTGTCCACTGTGCATCCAAATCGCTATCGGACACAGAGAAAAAATACTGCCAAACCGAAAAGGAGGCTCTGGCAATCGTTTGGGCGGTGGAACGTTACTACACATATCTTTATGGAAGTGAATTCGACATTCTCATTGATTGTAAGTCATTGGAGTATTTGTTTACCGTTCGTGCCAGAATTGAGCGATGGGTTTTGAGAATCCAGACATTTGACTATAAAATAATCTACATACCGGGTGAGAAGAATGAAGCGGATGTTGTGTCACTGCTGAGCACCCTTAAATCAGTTCCTTTTGACCCTTCTGAGGAAATCACTATTAAACAAGTAGCGATAGACGCTGCTACAACCATTCCAGAAACCATTCTGCAACTTTCTAGAATTTTCACCAGATACGGTGTACTATTGACTTTGCGTGCTGACAACGGTCCACAGCTGAATACAGTCTGTGAAGAAATCAAGGTTTTCTGTGAAGATATGGGAATAAAGTTGATAAACACAATACCCTACTGGCCACAGCAAAACGGTGAGGTTGATCGACAAAACCGTTCCATACTGAAAAGGTTAAAGATTGCTCAGGAATTGGGGCAAGATTGGAGAAGTGTTTTGTCGTACCATTCAACTCCGCATCCGACCACTGGCCGCTATCAATTTGACCTAATGTTTGAAAGGAGGGTACGCAACAAACTTCCCCAAATTCATCGCGAAGTGCACTGTGACGAAGCAGTTAGTGATTTTGACCGAACACAAAAAGAAAAAGGTAGGATCTATGCAGATCACAAACGGAAAGCTCGTAGAAGTGACATCGAGGAGGGAGATAAGGTATTAGTCAAACGGTTTAGAAAGGAAAACAAGCTTAGCACAGATTTTAGTCCTGAAGAACATATTGTTATGCGACGTAGTGGGGCTGAGGTGACATTGCGATGTCTGAAAACTGGTAAAGAGTACCGCCGCAATGTGGCACACATTAAGAAGTTACCAGATCTATCACCAGCGACTGAATCGACCAGCGAGAGTGCACCGATCCCAAGACTTTTGCTAGAGGATGTATTGCGTCTAGATTCCGAGAACGACCGACAATCGAACATTGAAGGACATACAGAGGACAATGAATCATACGATAGAAGGCAACAAGTGAAACGCAGCAGGAAGGAGCCCAACAAATTCAAGGACTATCTTCCGCACTGAAAATAAAAGTAAAAGGGGGATTGTGGTGTCGTGTCCCTCGTCGAAAGCGATGAGACAGCACAGCGCTATCTAGGTGAAACTATTGGACGATATGGCAGCACGGCGAGGAAAGGGACAGACAAGATAAGTACGTTCAAGCGTGAAGGTGAAAATTATTACGGTGAATAAACGCAGAGTTAGACCAGTAAATCGTGTTTCTTTCAAACAATTCCGAACCCTACAGTTCCTACGCACTTCCAGAGTGTCTAAGTTGATAAGCTGACAGCGGCTTTCATAGCTGGGTAGACTATGCGGATTTCGCCACGGTAGTAAACGTAGAGCGAAGCGAATAAAGGCCGTTTTATGTTATCCAGCACGTAGCGTAAACGGCACTCACCGGCACGGACAGACAAATACATGATGTATTTATATTATCAGGCATTGCAGCTTCTCAGCACGGACCGGCAGCGCAGACGGAGCGAAGAAATTTGTTTTCGGAGCGAGAGAGTAAATTCGCGTTGACGACATTGAGCTTCGTATCAAAATTTTGGGAAGCAACCATTCCTAGAATGGATTTTCAGGTGAAATGAATACACATCAAAATTAATATTATGAATGAAAAAATAACTTATATATATCGAATATATATTTTATTTACACGAAACCCACATTTTGTTGCAGGTGGGGAAAAATTTTCTATGAAAATTGCGCCTGAAGAAAATTTTATATAATAATGATGTTTTTCAGTTGAAATATCATTTTCCAATATATAAAAATGGTTGAGTAAAACTTAGTACTATATGTTTCGAATACTCAAATGACATGAAGTGGAATTTTCATTCAAATTCCTACAGTTTAAAACTGCTTTCGGGGCTACTAATTCGATAGAGATTAATCTGCCTCCCTAAATGAATATTACCACCAGATGTCGACACTGTAGCCAAGCGTAGCTACCGGTGATTGAACCGCTGCGTACCGAAGAGCGACGAACGCACACATACCACGAACATCGATATTTGATTTGTATGTATGGTGCTTCTCGCCCGTGTACTTCGTGTCCGGCACCGGCAAAATATTCTTTTCAAGACTTCCTTCATGCATTTGTCTGGAACGTGCTGTGTATGCCCCGAGCCGTTCCGCTATATATACGCATACACATTTGAAACACACGCAATAATATTTGTCTTGCATGAAACGTGCAGTGCCGGTTACGCTACGTGCCTGATAATATAATATTACCTTAAACCCGTCGTTGCACGTTTTCGATGCGGTACACACTGTTCTGGTAGTACGGGTTCCAGACGGCAGAGCAATACTCCAATATGGAACGAACGAGCCCACAGTAAATAGCCTTCAGACAGTAAATGTCTGTGAATGCTTTCGTCGTTCGAAGAATAAAGCCTAACTGTCTCGATACCTTGTTAACGATATATGCGATGTGATCCTTGTATGTGAGCTTTGCATCCAGAGGCACACCCAGGTCGTTAACGCACTTCACGCGATGTAGAACAACGTTTGAAAGTCGGTAATCGAAGAAGATTGGATTTCGTTTCCTTGCAAACGACACGACCGAGCATTTACTGGGATTCAGTATCATCCTATTCATCTCGCACCAAGCTGCAAAATTGCCCAGTTGCCTTTAGAGGAACATGGCGTCATCGATCGATCTGATGTGGCTAAAGATTTTCAAGTCATCTGCGTAGAGTAATCGTGGACCCTTTAGTAAATTATTGCAATCGTTGAAGTGACATAGAAAGACAAGCGGACCGAGATGGCTGCCTTGTGGTTTACAAGAAAACGATGCAAAATATGAGGATAGACGTTCGCCAATCTTCACGCAGTTTGTTCTGCCAGTCAGGTAAGATCGGAACCATTGCAGCAGATTACCGCAAACTCTCATACGTTCCAATTTGGCCACTGCGATCGCGTGGTTGAACTTGTCGAAGGCAGCTGACAAGTCGGTATAGATGACGTCTGTCTGGCATCCCTCCGAGAAGCCGTCGGTGACATGCGATGTGAAGACGAGCAGGTTCGTAGTTGTGGAGCGTCCGGGCATGAATCCATGCTGATCCTTGCTGATGAGTTCCTTGAAATGGAACAACATAGATGGCAGAACTACGAGTTCAAACATCTTTGACGTGGCGCATAGGCTGGAAATTCCCCTGTAGTTGTCAATGTTCGATTTGTCTCCTTTCTTATGTACCGGGAACATATACGCAGTTTTCCAAAGAATAGGGAATTTGCCACTAGGCAACGACAGGCCGAACAAGTGACGGAGCGGGACGAAAGGCGGTTGGGCGCACTTTTTTAATACGAATGAAGGTATCCCATCGGGGCCCGCTGACATTGATGACTTTCATTTGGCCACAGCTTTGAGAATACACTCATCGTTAACGTTCGGCTCACCATTACCTTATTAACCGGAACATTCCCGGCGGCCGTCGATACTTCTTCGGGTGATAGCGTGGTATTATCGATCATTCCCGAGAATTTGAGTGCGAAAAGTCGTCGAATATCTTCGAATCGAATCGACTTCCTCTTTGTATTAACATCTTAACATTGAACAACAAACAACAATATAATAATCTTTTGGAATAAATTAACTATCCTATATATGGTTCTTCTATATTCTTATTTTAAATCTGAATGTGACATCACATACTTCTACTTGCGGTTTTATGAAGTTTAGGAGGTTTATATGGCTCACGGCGACGAATCAGGGTGGGTGGTGATGACTTGGTATCTACGGTGCGAGTGGTACGATGGTTCCAATTCTATCTATGGTTCCTGCAGTTTTCTTCCAACACATGCAATAAACCTCTCCTCAACCTGCAGAGCACCGGCAGGCAACACGCAACTTTCTCGACTGCTGAAAGTGGAGGTGCGACTACTTCCCTTGGATGGATGCGGTATATTTCCAGATCGCTTAGCCACGGAGACCTTCTACACCACCAGCTCTATTGTTGGTTATTCAATCCTGATCGCACCGAGGAACATAATTGCGTCTTAGTTCCTGGCGAATAACTGTATGTAATACAAACAAAACAGCCCTTTGTTGGACCTTTTTCATACATAAAGTGTGACCGTACGTTGCACACTTTGAGATAGTTCTAGAGCAAATATCAAACCTATTAATTAGTTAGATTTTGGTCGTCCTTCAAGTGTACTATAAAACACGCTCTATTTTGGGACTACCGGTTACAAATTCCACCCCAAAGCTGCTGACCCGACCCTCTACGAATTTTTTTTGACGTAGGACTACGTTTAACCTTATATAGGGGCCCATTTCAATATTTCGGTGTGAAAACGTGTTCAGTTTTGACGTAGGACTACGTCTTTCATTTCTATACCGGGGTGTAAAATCAAAGTTTCGAAAACGAAAGCGTTACGCCGGAGACCGAGATTTTGAGCGTTAATAGCTCCTAAACAACTGAACGAAATGGTATGATAAACACTTCATTCGAAAGATAAAATGTCTACGCGTTATATACTTGTTACTTTTTTATCCAAAAACTTGTTTCAATAGTCTTAAAATTGCTTTCAAAACAGGCTATTGAAATCACCAATCGGTAAATAAGCGAGCGGCGCTCGGAAATCCACTCAGTTCTAATTGAACAGCGATTGGAGCATGTTGTTGCTGTTGCGGTGAAGCTCTTTATTTATCATGAAAGCGCGGATGAACGGTGTTACCAAGAGCCTGTTTGTGCACCCTAGGCCAGAAGGGAATCTATCAGGAGGAGAGTGATGCCACAAACGGTTCCCTGGGAAGACATCGCTACACACACATACACGCGCGGCTATTAACAGGTGGTTATCGAGTTGGCATTAACCACTGGTGGGCTTCCAGTATCGAGGAAAATGTGGAAATAACTAATCGTTACTGAAAATAATCTGCCAGTTCCTCTGGGAATTTTCAAAATATATTCATGTGAAAGAGTTTAATTGAATGTTTTCTATCCATGTAACACTGTGACCAAATATGTTTCAATCAAGTGCTATTAACAGGTGGTTATCGAGTTGGCATTAACCACTGGTGGGCTTCCAGTATCGAGGAAAATGTGGAAATAACTAATCGTTACTGAAAATAATCTGCCAGTTCCTCTGGGAATTTTCAAAATATATTCATGAGAAAGAGTTTAATTGAATGTTTTCTATCCATGTAACACTGTGATCAAATATGTTTCAATCAAGTGCTATTAACAGGTGGTTATCGAGTTGGAATTAACCACTGGTGGGCTTCCAGTATTGAGGAAAATGTGGAAATATCTAATCGTTACTGAAAATAATCTGCCAGTTCCTTTGGGAATTTCCAAAATATATTCATGTGAAAGAGTTTAATTGAATGTTTTCTATCCATGTAACACTGTGACCAAATACATTTGGTTTTGTGGTTTTTCAATCAATCGCAATTAACAGGATAGCTTCAGAAGATTATTCTTCCCCATCAGTAGGATATTTCCGTATCCAATATTGTATGCGCCCGCAATCGATTATTGCTCAGTCGCCGAAAGTTCCGAGCTCAGAGAGTTCATTCCCCTCTAGTTTGCCTTCCAAATTGCCATTGTAAACCACACCTTCTCTCGATTCAATCACACACAAAAAGCATACTTAAGCGATATTCTGGTGGTGAGACACATTTATTTTTCGTGAGGACATCGACAAGACAACATCGTTGCCTAACGTGCTGGAGGAGGTGGACGGCGAAGGATCGACACATACACGCGCAGAACTCTTTTCGTTAAGATGCCATTCAGCATCGAGAAAGTTCCGGAAAGATCTAATCATTGCTGGAAAATAATCTGCCAGTTCCTTTGGGAATTTTCAAAATATATTCATGTGAAAGAGTTTAATTGAATGTTTTCTATCCATGTAACACTGTGACCAAATATGTTTCAATCAAGTGCTATTAACAGGTGGTTATCGAGTTGGTATTAACCACTGGTGGGTTTCCAGTATCGAGGAAAATGTGGAAATAACTAATCGTTACTGAAAATAATCTGCCAGTTCCTCTGGGAATTTTCAAAATATATTCATGTGAAAGAGTTTAATTGAATGTTTTCTATCCATGTAACACTGTGACCAAATATGTTTCAATCAAGTGCTATTAACAGGTGGTTATCGAGTTGGCATTAACCACTGGTGGGCTTCCAGTATCGAGGAAAATGTGGAAATATCTAATCGTTACTGAAAATAATCTGCCAGTTCCTCTGGAAATTTTCAAAATATATTCATGTGAAAGAGTTTAATTGAATGTTTTCTATCCATGTAACACTGTGACCAAATACATTTGGTTTTGTGGTTTTTCAATCAATCGCAATTAACAGGATAGCTTCAGAAGATTATTCTTCCCCATCAGTAGGATATTTCCGTATCCAATATTGTATGCGCCCGCAATCGATTATTGCTCAGTCGCCGAAAGTTCCGAGCTCAGAGAGTTCATTCCCCTCTAGTTTGCCTTCCAAATTGCCATCGTAAACCACACCTTCTCTCGATTCAATCACACACATAAAGCATACTTAAGCGATATTCTGGTGGTGAGACACATTCATTTTTCGTGAGGACATCGACAAGACAACATCGTTGCCTAACGTGCTGGAGGAGGTGGACGGCGAAGGATCGACACATACACGCACAGAACTCTTTCCGTTAGGATGCCATTCAGCATCGAGAAAGTTCCGGAAAGATCTAATCATTGCTGGAAAATAATCTGCCAGTTCCTTTGGGAATTTTCAAAATATATTCATGTGAAAGAGTTTAATTGAATGTTTTCTATCCATGTTACACTGTGACCAAATATGTTTCAATCAAGTGCTATTAACAGGTGGTTATCGAGTTGGTATTAACCACTGGTGGGTTTCCAGTATCGAGGAAAATGTGGAAATAACTAATCGTTACTGAAAATAATCTACCAGTTCCTCTGGGAATTTTCAAAATATATTCATGTGAAAGAGTTTAATTGAATGTTTTCTATCCATGTAACACTGTGACCAAATATGTTTCAATCAAGTGCTATTAACAGGTGGTTATCGAGTTGGCATTAACCACTGGTGGGCTTCCAGTATCGAGGAAAATGTGGAAATATCTAATCGTTACTGAAAATAATCTGCCAGTTCCTCTGGGAATTTTCAAAATATATTCATGTGAAAGAGTTTAATTGAATGTTTTCTATCCATGTAACACTGTGACCAAATACATTTGGTTTTGTGGTTTTTCAATCAATCGCAATTAACAGGAAAGCTTCAGAAGATTATTCTTCCCCATCAGTAGGATATTTCCGTATCCAATATTGTATGCGCCCGCAATCGATTATTGCTCAGTCGCCGAAAGTTCCGAGCTCAGAGAGTTCATTCCCCTCTAGTTTGCCTTCCAAATTGCCATCGTAAACCACACCTTCTCTCGATTCAATCACACACAAAAAGCATACTTAAGCGATATTCTGGTGGTGAGACACATTCGATCATTCGCTGCTTGACTGTGGAGCTGAGCAGATCAGTATTTTTCCACTCTCTCGAGTGTTTGGGAAGTTTGAATCTTGTCGTAACACGTTTAAACCGAAAAAGTGACATCACACCCGTTGACTATTAGTTATCCGCTGTCGCCTATCGTGCAAGATGGGTAAAGGAAAACATCGCAACCGGCAGAAGAATAAGAAGAAGAAATATGACGCTGAAAAACAGTCGTCTGATAGTGAATCGCCCGACGGGGAAGATAACCGTAAGAGAAAAATACGAAATAACAGCGTTCGCTCCAGGAGTGATCGCTCATCGTATGAATCAGAGAGCATGTGCACCATCAGTGAAACCAATGTCCCAGCTGCTCGCGTTCAATCTGCAGGTACGCTGCCGTCGAATAAGAAGAATGTTCCAGTCTCAACTACACCCTCTTCCAATCAAAAACCTCCTCCAATCATGGTGAAAAATTTTCCTCTGGACAAACTGATGAAGGAGCTCGATGCCGAAAAAGTATCTGTTGAATACAAATTGTGCCGTATCGGCACTAAAGTGGCTGCTGCCAGCAGAAAAGATTATGACGCCGTTATCGTTTATCTTCAAGGACAACAGGCACAGTATTATTCTCACGATTTCTCGAACGAAAAACCATTTAAGACGGTGATAAAGGGGCTCCCGAATATGGACACTAAAAACATCGAAGCTGAGCTCATAAATCAATACAAGCTGCAGCCCCTGGCTATGTATGCCATGAGACGCAAGGATGAGGGAACGCGAGAATATCATGACCGATTTTATCTAGTGCACTTTCGGAAGGGAACCGTTACTGTAGGTGCTTTGCAAGCTATCCGCACCATTGGTAAGGTTCGCTGTCACTGGGAGCCGTACCGTGGCTTGAAGAACGATACTCAATGTCAACGATGTCTAGATTTCGGACATGGGACCAGAAACTGCAACTGCAAACCACGTTGTGCTAATTGTGCCAAGGACACCTTACCGTGAACTGCTTACTGAAAGGTGAATTCGAGCTTAAGTGTGCCAACTGTAGGGGCAAACATCGAGGTAATTACCGTACCTGTCCCAAGCGCGTGGAGTACAGGGAGATTCGTAAAAAAGCATCAATATCTAACCAACGTGGGAAGAAGAAGGACAAGATACCGCCTCCGCCGGCTGTAAATATACTAAATTATCCCGCTCTTTCGGCTAATACCTCCCACTCAACCGTCGTTCCGCCAGTCGGATCTAACTGGGTTGATCCGAGAATCAGAAATACTCATCCACGTACCGTCAGACCGGAACAAGTACAAGAAGAAGACAATATCTCTGAAGAACTGAGGCCAGATAAGTACGACATGGAAAAACTGCTGGAAATTTTCAACGAGATGATCACCGAACTACAGAAATATCAACATCGGAAAGATCAGATCCGCATCCTGGGTCATTTTATCATCAAATATGGCTGTTAAACCTATCAAAATTTTACTGTGGAACGCCTGCTCGGTGGCGGGTAAACGTGAGGAGCTAATTGAATTTCTTCAAACGAACAACATTGATGTGGCTGCTTTAACAGAGACACATCTCAATCCTAGCACAAATTTTAATCTTCCTGATCATATAATAATCCGATTAGACCGAACATCAAGTCGCAGAGGTGGAGGCGTTGCTATCGCCATTCGGCGAGGCATTGATTTTAGAACCCTTCCCAGTTTCAATACAACCGTCATCGAAGCTGTAGGTATAGAAATCACGTCTGATCTAGGATCAATAAAAATATTGGCAGCATACTGTCCGAAGCAATGTACGGAGAGGAACGGTCTATCCCGACACTTCAAGCATGATCTCAGCAAACTGACCAGAATCAACGGTAAATTCATATTGGCCGGTGACCTTAACGCGAAACATGAAGTATGGAATAATATACGACGTAACAACAACGGTTGTCTGCTCGCGGACGACACCCAGGCGGGGTACTACTCTGTCTATGCTCCAGATGATCCCACGTTCCTATCTTCAAAGGGCAACCCATCAACATTGGACATCTTTTTGTCAAATCTTGGAAACAATTTTTCTCATCCGCATACCATCAACGATCTACGGTCGGATCACTATCCGGTAGTGGTTGAAGCTGGACATATCGTGTGGAACAACCATCGTAGAGTGCGAAAGGACTTTCATCACGTCGACTGGGTAAGATTTCAACGCATTTTGGACCAGCAATTGAACGTTGATACCAACCTTGTTACAACCGAAGACATCAATCACTCCCTGATGGAATTCCAAAGGGCCATCAGCTTAGCAGAGGAGGCTTGCATTAAGAAAATTCCTGTTGTAAGTAGATTTTTAACTCTTGATGATACTACAAACTATAAATCAAAGAAACGTAATTAGGAGGCAGTTCCAAAGATCTCGTGATCCCCGGATTAAATATTTAGTAAACAAATTCAACAAAATTATATCCAAACGTATTCAGAGGCACAAAAATCAATCATTTTGCCGATCAGTGGAGAGCCTAGAGTCTTTATCTCGTCCGTTCTGGAAAATTAACAAAATTCTCAAATCAAAACCAAAGCCAATTCCTCCTTTAAAGGTAGATAACTCCAATCTTATTACACCACAAGAAAAAGCAAACGCAATTGCATTCCACTTTGCATCATCCCATCAGCTAGGTCGCTCAATAAATAGTCCAATAGAGGAAGAGATACAAAGGACCTTAGATACTCTTAGAATGACCAATTGCTATATACCACAAGAAAAAAAAGTTACCTCTGATGAAATATCAACTGCTATAAGGTTTTCTAAAAATATGAAGGCACCTGGTCTGGACTCGATTTTCAATATAGTTCTCAAAAAAGTAAGCTTCAGGACGTATAGCTTCTTGGCAAAAATTTTTAACAGATGCTTAGATCTCCAATACTTCCCGAGTAGTTGGAAGCTAGCCAAAATTATTCCAATATTAAAACCAGGCAAGGACCCAACAGACACAAGAAGTTACCGTCCCGATGAACCAGCCTAAGGCTGAAAATCTCTCTAATAAAGACAAAAAAAAAAAAAAGTTACCGTCCTATTAGTTTACTCTCGTCCCGTCTCGTCTCGTTTGTAAAATATTTGAAAGAACAATGCTGAACCGCATTCTGGAACATGTAGAAAGCAATAGGATTATTCCTCCTGAGCAGTTTGGTTTTCGCAGAGGGCATTCGACGACCCAACAACTTTACCGTGTTGTTAAAGTTATAAAAGATAATAAACGTGTTGCTAAATCTACCGCCATGGCGTTACTCGATATTGAGAAAGCGTTTGATAACGTATGGCATGCAGGGCTCATACATAAGCTCTATCGTTATAATTTCCCAATCTATTTAGTAAAAATTCTTCAATCATATCTCTCGAGCCGGTCGTTCAAGGTTTTCCTAAGTGGAGTCTGTTCCGATTATTTTGAAATTTATGCTGGAGTCCCCCAGGGACTTCAGATATTCCAGAACTTCCTGAGGATGCCAGTCTGGCATTTTATGCTGATGACTCGGCTATCCTAGTGAAAGGAAGAAATACCAGACAAGTTACTTCTAAATTACAGTCTTACTTAACCACTTTCACCACTTGGCTTGAAACCTGGAAAATAAAAGTAAACGGTGCAAAAACTCAAAGCGTCTAGAACCGACTCCAAATTGCTCAGTGACAATGAACAATAATAGAGTGCAATGGTCCAATGAGGTCACGTATTTAGGTATGACATTAGACAAAAAGCTGCTATTCAGATCACATGTAGAAAAAATCAGAACGAAATGCTCATTACTGATAAAAAAGTTGTATCCACTAATCAATCGCAATTCAAGGTTGTGCCGAAAAAACAAATTGGCTGTTTACAAATGTATCATCTATCCTGTCTTGAGTTATGCAGCTCCTGTTTGGGAGAACTGTGCTAAATCTCACAAAAATAAGTTGCAGGTAGTCCAAAATAAAGCACTGAAAATGATTCTCAATGGTACACACGTACGACTGAAGTGCATAGATTGTCGGAATTTGATAAGCTGGATGTAAAATTCAATAAAATGTTGGCAGATTTTCGCCAAAAGTGCCAGAACTCTGAACACGAGCTCCTGAATACTCTTTTTGTTTAAAATAAGGCTACAATTTAGGATTAGGTTTAGGATTAGGGTTAGTATTAAGGATTTATTTAAAAAAAAAAAAAAAAAAAATGATAATAACTGAAACATTGTTTTGTCTGATTGAATATGCCGAAAAGGCTAATATACGTTAATTATAATAATATTATAAAAGATTTAGAACAAAGATGAAATAGTTTTTAAGGGAAGCTAAATCACTTGAATGTTATACCATACTGAAAATGTAAAACGAATAAATACTGAAATATATTTAATGCAAAAAAAAAATGGTGAGACACATTCATTTTTCGTGAGGACATCGTGCCTCCTTGCGTAACGCTCTCGTTTTCGAAGTTCTCCAAATATTCATTCATTCAGAATGAATTCAGATTCAACTTCATACAAATCAACGATAGTCCTACGTCACCCTTGCGGTTATACCATAGATATAACCCACTTCCTGTTTTTGAACGCTAATACCTTCTCAATTAATGAATGGATTTTGGTTCCAAATACACACATTGATAGGGAATATCCTCAGCAATGGTTTATATGCTACACATTACGGGTTTCAGCTCATATAAAGTTCAAATTGATGAAAAACTGGAAGAAAGAATTCCCTACTTTCCCATACATTTTGTCTGCGCTCCCGCAGCAAACAGCTATTCATTACAAGCAACCACGGGTACGGGCGAACCGTATGGACAAGGCGAAGGAGGGAGACAAAAAAAAGAAATAAATATAGACGGTCGCTACAACGTTAACTATATGGCTATATAAAGTGAGCGATGGTGGGGCTTGGCCACATTCTATCATCGGACGCCAAGCAGGAAAGACGATATCTTGAAATTGGTTTTCAGCATAAGAGATTGCTGCATTTGCCGGGGACGTATGGGGTGCGATACAGCAAGAGCGAGAGACAGGAGTTTCAATGGGATGAGGAGCAGGAGAGCCTATCGAAGTGTGTTAAAAGCGGTGGAAGCGTCGCGCTGGGCGAATGAGTGGCTAATCGCGCTCGATTTGATAGAATGGTGAAGTTTTTAAACGGTTTTATTTAGCTGTGACATATTCGTATGTTTGTATGGCGCTGTACCACATTAATTGGAATTTGACCCCTTTCCTGTTGACTGATTAATCTGAAATTTGGAACACATCTTTATCTCTGCACTCATTATAAAACTGCATATTTCATGATCTTTAAAATCCAAGATGGCGACAGCTGCAAAATGGCGGATTACATATTTTCTCAAAGCCCCATCAATATGGGTATCAAATGAAAAGGATTGACTAGTAGAACACAGTAATTCATGAAAAATGCAAATTTCAAAATGGCCGCCACCACAAAATGGTGGATTACATATTTTCTCTAAACCCCATCAATATGGGTATCAAATGAAGGACTTGACTAGTAGAACACAGTTATTCATGAGGAGTGCAAAGCCCAATTATATCACGATACCAGACGGTAAATTCCTACCACGATATACTTGCCATCAAGTATGTGTTCGTTGTCGGATGAACAATAACCCCTGCAACATTTGCACCGCACGACATTTGCACGACAAATTTTGATTTTTCCGTATTTAAATCTAAACGTTTGAGTGTTTGCTGAGTGCTGATGTTTTATTTTATCCTTTGATTTTTTTTCTGTAATTTTGTACATGAAAAGTTGATCATTCTGAGATCTGTGCTCCATGATATTCAAATAATGAACGCCCCTTGGTGTAGTCCTACGTCTTCCCGGTTATGTTCCCGACATTACCCACCCGTCTTTTTAAAACTTGGTACAAAACTATCTAAATTACAATTTTTATTATTATATGACCAATTTAAATTACGAATTATTTTTTTAAAGGTAGTAATTAAAATGATTGATCTTTTTTTCAAAAAATTGTAACTCAAAAACCAGATATCTGATTAGCCAAGTTATTGGAAAATCAATAAACCGTTTGAGAAAAATAACATTTTGAATGTACTGTTAAAAAATCATTCTCAAAAATAATATTAAAAACTTTAATATCTTCATAGTAGTTTTTCAAACATATCGTTCAGGTCTTCACTTAGGTATAGGTCCTGAATATCCGAATCGGAACTCGATGAGATAATATTCCAAACTTTTCTTCTAACGCTTCGCACTATTTCGTCGTCACTACTTCCCTCGCTTTCAGATTTACTATTACGCCGCCCGGTGAATATTTTGATGACGGAAAAAAACACATGTGCGTCTAAGAAAAAAAACATTTTGGGCCTATCCGAGTTGTGCAATTATTATTCTCATTCTCAGAAAAAAAACTTGCAACTTGCTTCTTCTTCTAGCTTTTTATCTACCAAGCGCAAAGATCAATGAAAACGAATCACGTGAAAAGTCGGAGTTGCCGAATGTGATATAGTTTGTAACAATTATTTTCCCACAAAAGTGACATATGTTCTTGGTATGATATATTCACAGAATCTTCGCAATCGATTGAACAGAATATTGCATATTCTTCAATAAAATTGCAGTTAAAATAGCGTTAAATTAGTCTGTGTAACTATTAATGTGTGAATTCCGGTTTATATTCATACACCTGGCGTTATCGTATACAAGTTTAATTTATAAGTAATGAAACAGTTAGGAAACTTACCTAATACTACCAATCCATTTCCTATTAGTCCTGCGAATCCGATTAAACTGAAGAATACTGGAACCATCGTAGATACGATTTTCTCAATGTTTGTTGCATTTTCTTGATAATAGCGGTTAGTGTTATTGTACAATCCAAACGTTTCATTCCATGTATGATTTTCCAGCATATTATATTGGAATATTGGTTCGGACATTCAACTCAGTTCACTTATAACTCAAGTAATTAAAATGCCTATAATTCAATATTTAACAGAACAGAGTATTATATTAATAATTACACCGCACGTAACAAAGCGTTTTTGATTGGGATCAGTTGATATTATACCTTATTTGATGCTTAAATAACAAGACTAACGATGAAAACTAAGTACACATCCATCGAATTCTGGAAAAAGTTTTGGGTAAAAAGGAGTTGACGGATGAAATAATCCAGCTCTGTTTCGAACGATGGAAGATTCGCATATAGTGTTCTAGGGATAAATGAGAGTTGTAAAGAAGATAAATAATTATGTACTAATTCAAAATGAAGTGTTTCGGAACCAGTCTGTTTACCGATTACCCACACCTAATATTTCGCATTTTGAATGGACACAAATACAACGAGGTACTAGAATGATCGCGTTTTTTGCCCGCAGTGCCTTAATTCGTTTACAATCTATTGAGTTTCATTTCAGATCGTAACAAAACTTCTGAATACTACATTATGATCTATTCTTCTATCCCGTTCTCCATCATAAGAAGCACTCGCCCTCAAGAAATCTGAGTATCAATAGGTTTTCCTCGACAATATTATTCATATTAACACTTTGACGTCCGCACGTTTCGTAAAAAAATATTCGCTAGGCGCCGGCAGCGCTAATTCGGATTACTTGACTTGTTGTCGCCCGTTCTTGACATTATCGGGAAATTATAAATTGTTAAGTTTAACTAATCTCATCGTTAGTTTCCATATGTTCTCAACCCTGTTCCCCTACTTTAATATGATTTCGAAGATATACATACGTAAATATTACAAATCTGTCCATATTCCGTCCGGCCGATTAGCTTGAAAAACAGTATATTGAAATGCAAGAAACTGCATTTAAGTTTAGAGAAACATGGGTTTTGAAAGACATAACTGAAGTTTTTCTTAAAATGTCCGTATTTCCCCACCTCTTCTACTTATAACATAAAAATAAACATAAAACTTGTTGGCGTGTGTAACTTATTGTTACCTAAACAAACCCCCATCTGAATGCAAACGATACTAAAGTATTGTCGCCGGTCACTGAGATACTATGCGCACGTAACCACTGTGGTGTCGCCGAACGCCAAAGTGTTTACATTATTCTATAATGCATATTGATAACATAATATTTCGAACGATTTTTGTAAGTACGGTGTTATCTATTTCGTGGTTCGGATAATAAAGGGTGAAACAACCAAAATTTTGTCAACTCATATTTGTCGTATTTCTTTTGTGTGTGCATTCAGAAAGCCTGAACACCACCCTTTTTGTAGGTGTGATCGTGTAGAATGATACCTTTAATTTCAGGTTGACGTTTGTTCTTCAGTTCTAAAAATGGCATCTAAGCGAGAGGAACAACGTTTTGAAATTTCGCGAAATTTCAAGCTTATCCAAGTGTTTAATGTGATCGGGGAACGTTTATCGACTGCTAGGAAGCCTGGGGGAATGCTGTCTTTTTAAACCTCTCTGAATGCGAGGAACAAAATTATCAACATCTTTGAAATTCCCTTCCGGCTTACAGTTTTGGAGTTGTTAATAGGAGAAACTGACATTGCAGATCTAGACCGGATCTGGAGCAAATTTGGGTAGTAGCGGACATAATCCAACAACTCTTTCACAGTGTTAATGCGATGCTATTTTTGGTCGAAATTGAGTTATTTTGGTACGAATTTCGAGGCGTCTCGTCTCATGTCCAAAACATTGTTCCCGGCACTTCATTTTGTTTTCACACAAAAATTGATACACTTTCTTTGATCGTTTTTTTGGAATAAGTAAAAACCGAAGACCAGACAAAAAGTGTACTTGCAAAGCAACTGTCAAAAGTTAATATTCAAAATAGTCGAACTTGTCAAGTGAGAACAATGAGTACCAACATAATGCCACAAAAAAGAATATCGAAAATAGAATATGCGTACTTCGACTCTTCAGACAGCATGGAAAGCACTTTAACGTTTCGACGAGAAACCAAACATGTTCTGAGGGATATTCAAAGTAGTTTCACACAGCTTCAATATGCTTTTCACATCGGATAAAATTGCGTACTCTAGGCATGGATTTCAAAGGAACATTTTGAAGAATGTCATTCAACTCTTCGGTAGAACCGTTCGAATAGCCTTAAGGGTTGCTAAGTTTAAGTCACGGAACTTGATTGACACTGACACCTGACACTGCGTATAATTGAATAAATGTTTGTTTCAATGCTATAAATGCTATACTTTCCATTCTTTCATAAAAATCGACAAGAACTTTCCGGGAACCCCGAAATAAAAGTAAGATAAATCATGTTTCTTGCAGCTTTCCAAACTACATCCTGAAATAAGTAAGTGGAATTAGGGATAATTTCGAACCAAACTCCTAGTGAGAAGATTTACCGTTTCGGATAAGGGCTGACGCTGGCCACTGCATCGATTGCAGTATAACCTAATATATGTAGTTGTAGTTGTAGGCCGCAAAATGTGGTGTGTGGTCAAATTTTCTGATTAGTCGTAGCGACTACGCCCAATTGAAGAGCAGCGAAATCCTCCACTGTGTATTGAGATTATTGAGAATGTGTTTGAGAAGCGATGATGTGGCGTTGAATGCATAATTCAGTATGAGGCTAGCCGCTTCGATATTCTCAAGTGAAGGAGAAAACCGCCGCGATATCAACGGGGGGAATTGATAATAGGCCTGATCACGAACGTCACGTGAGAACGAAGTGAACTGTATACAACCTTATTACGGCTGTCACCGTGTGTGTAAAATCCAGAAGAGTTCATCCGTCGTGACAACTTTGATGAACTAGGTGTTATTATGAATACCACGATACTGTCATGTCACGGAGAAACACAGGTATATTTGTCACTTATGTTTTAGATGGTGAAAGCTAGTCACGCGGAATGGACAAGTTTAATTTCGTATTTATTTAGATTTTTGGTTCTTGTCTTGTTCGTGTTGTTGGATCTTGTCCTGTCTTGTTTAAGAAACAAAAGATAAACAAACAGCAATTTACCCGCCTGGTGGCATTTCTAGAACGAAATTCTGACGTATCCAGAGGACGTAAATTTGTTTATTTGGATTCGGTAAATGCGCTATGGGATGCAATTAAGTATTAAAAATGTAGTTCGCGTAGACCCATTGAAACATGGCGGAGGTCTACTTCCGATTGTCCTGAATGAACAGAAATTTTTTGTTTCTATCTTGAGGATTAGACTAAGAGAGAGTTGCAACACAATAAAATGGCAATGGAGGCCACTGGCCCGAATACGATCGTGATTGATTATGTAGAATATTGATTTGTTGATATTTTTAATATAAAATAATAACTGTAAACATTGCAGAGCTAGTTTTTTGTAATTCAAACATTCACAATTGGCGGACCAGACCAGAATCAGGACGATAGTTATAACTTTTTACGATATATATTTTCAACAATATTGTTTTGAAGACATACTTTCAATGAAAGAATATTAACCCTTTCATTACGGCAGTGTGCTCCGCCGAAGTGCTACCCCTGTACGGAGCACTGCGCCGAAAAGTACATGCACATCGCGCTGGTGTGATCGAAGAGCAGTATAAATTTCATATCGTCTAAAGACGACGCTGGTACACACAGCTCGTCGCAGCGGATGTCGTCTATAGACGACACTCGTACACACAGGACGTCGCGTGGATGTCGTCTATAGACGGCGCGCGTAACGAAAGGGTTAAAAAAGTGACAAGTTTCAAACAAGGAAAAATGAGTCTATCATTGCAGAGCATTCACAAGATACTGTTTAAATTCTTCTCTAGTTCTTTTTCCATAATTTTGATATCCGTCTAAAGAAAATCTGAATCACTTTCCGCTTTTGTCAAATTCCTTGAAACCCATCACATATTTTCTATGAGGATTATGCTTCTGACCGACGCTGCTGACCAGTTTCTGTTTAAATAGTTAAATCAAACCTCATGTCCCGTATATCAAATTACACGAGAATGGGTAGGATAAGATGATTAAACTTCAGAATCCTATATGGGAGTAGCTCAGATTATACTGATCGTGAGGTGGATAAATTCGGGTTAGCTCTGAGATATAGAAGATATTATTATTCATCAAAATTTTAGAAACGGTTCATAAAAAATGATTCTAAATATTTCTCACTATTAAAACGAGTAAGACAGAGCTAAGTACAAGAGTATGCGAGATTTCGATTATTAAACATAATAGTCATGTTTTATCTCTAGCGTAGAATTATATTCCCATATGTTCAACAACTACATTATTCCCGAGCAACCAAGTATTCCTCCTCATCTTTGAGCCAGCATTTGATTCAGCAAACTAATCACCGAGGTATAATCGCAAACTTGTCGTTCTAAAATATACGAATAATTAAACGGACTATTATCTCATACGCTGTATTAATTTTACCTACATAACGTTCAAACGTCCGAAATTATGCAACCGACACAACGTTCGAACACCCGACATTATGCAACTAACATGTCTCTTATAAACGGGAATGAACACTTTCACTTCACGGAGTTCATTTTTACACGCAACTGTCCGTGACAATGATGAAAGACACAAAAAGATTAAGTGAAGTGTAAGTGAAGTGAAAGCGTACTTGGCAGTGATGTTCGTGATCAGGCCCAATATGGTACAAGTTGTTGCAATGGCTATGACTATTACTTCGCGCTTGCCACAAGGTACACTGATATCAAAGCTTATCTTTTTGGATAGCATTAACGTTCTCAGTGGAAATTTTTGCCTTCTCAGCGTAGGTATTATTTGCGTCATTTTTATTAGTAATACCTAGTTGAGATTTCTATGCCAAATAATGTGCGATTCACATAGCACGTTACGGAGAAGAACGTCTACGTTCCGTCAACGTCTCCACCAATTCACACATACAGTCAATGCTTCCACCAGCACAGTCACGTCAAATGCCAAACGAATGATTTATTTAATTTTATTCATGGTGTCGCCACCTACAACAATTTTAAATTGCAATGCCCTCTTTCAAATCTGCATGCCTAGAATCAGTTCTAAATTTTGAAAAATTCAATGAGAATCATTAAATTCAAAAAACCCCGTAGTCCGACCCTTATGCAATAATAATAATAAATAGAATAATTCTTTCAACTAGTCGCGAATGATTTTCACTCCGAAATTTGGAGCTAAGAGATATGTTGGCATAAAAAATACAGTAAGTTACTTATAAAGCGATATGCTGGGGTACCACTCAGTGTCGCATTGAAGTCGGTTTTGACCAGTAATTGGACATTTGCGACTGGTGGCGACTTTCAATGTGGGGCCATAATTTGGGCCCCGAACTCAATGTTTACAAAAATGTCCAACTAGAGGTAAAAATGTCTAATTAAACGTGTTGCATCACAGATCTGTTCAATTAGCTTAATGTCGAAGTAGATGTAAATTACTGTATAACCAAATCAAAACAAAAGCCGAGACACAAGGCCCAGACAAGAACCAAACGAGCCGTCCGTCTCCGTCAATTAGCGTGGAAACACACTAGACGGCTCTCCCGCGCGATTCTCGCAATGACAAGTCGCAGCAGGAGCTCGACGAAAAACACATTCAGCGGCTTTCGACGGCTTCACTAGCTGCCATTATTATATTTTTATAGGCGGATGCAAGACGAGTCTATGGTACAAGGTACAACTGTTCGGACAGTGAGAGGGTTAGAGGGGTGGTATATAAAGACAGAATAGTGGAAAACGGAAGAGGGATGTTTACCTGAGCGAGGGGGAGAGAGAAGCTGATCACAATACGGAAATATTGCATTTCTCGATAATTTGGGTGGTATTCGAGAATCCGCAGCTACATGACCGCAGAGTGATTTTCACGTATTGGCTCACCGATAGTACATTTATTATTGCCTTGCTTCATGTGCACCGCAAAAACACTAAGCGTAAGAACACACTGGACGGCTTCCCCGCGCGGATTTTGCAATGACAGACCGCCGCGGGGCCTCGATAATGGAATGTGAATGAGATAAAACACACAAGGCGGAGCGGGTACGGCCGGTTCTAAAGTCACTGTTGTAAGGTTCCTCATTCTCTGCGGTGGCTCGATGGAGATGATGCGCCGCAACGGTTTTGTGATAGTATTAGTGTTTATGCGGTGCACATGAAGCAAGGTAATAGTTAATGTACTATCGGTGAGCCAATACGTGAAAATCACTCTGCGGTCATGTAGCTGCGGATTCTCGAATACTACCCAAATTATCGAGAAATGCAATATTTCAGACGTGTGCGATCAACTTCTTTCTCCCTCTCGCTCAGGTAAACATCCCTCTTCCGTTTTCCACCATTCTGTCTTTATATACCTCCCCTCTAATCCGCTTACTGACCAAACAGTTGTACCTTGTACCATAGACTCGTCTTGCATCCGTCTATAAAAATATGATAATGGCCGCTAGTGAAGCCGTCGAAAGCCGCTGAATGTGTTTTTCATCGAGCTCCTGCTGCGACTTGTCATTGCGAGAATCGCGCGGGAGAGCCGTCTAGTGTGTTTCCACGCTAATACTATCACAAAACCGTTGCGGCGCATCATCTCCATCGAGCCACCGCAGAGAATGAGGAACCTTACAACAGTGACTTTAGAACCGGCCGTACCCGTTCCGCCTTGTGTGTTTTATCACATTCACATTCCATTATCGAGGCCCCGCGGCGGCCTGTCACTACAAAATCCGCGCGGGAGAGCTGTCCAGTGTGTTCTTACGTTTATTCTTTTCTACAAACCCTGCCGGTCGTTTTCGTTGAACGTATGCTGACGGGTCGTTACGTTGCTGGTGTATGTGAATGTTTTCATGAGAATTTCATGGTAGAATCATTGACGTATCGTGACGTGACGGGACGTGAACGTGACGTGTATGTTGTATGTAAATTGCACTTAACACGCCTTGAATGTATTCTGGAGTGGCAAGCTCAAGAATACGCGTGACCTCAGTGCAAGTCGGAAGAAATTTTTTTGACGAAAAATCTCCCGGCCAGAACGGGAATCGAACCCGAACCCCCGGCATGATAATGTGGGACGCTAACCATCCGGCCACGGGAGCATGATTATATATACATTGAAATGTCATCACTTGTATTCGATGAACATCAGCTGTCAATAGCAGTGCGTCTTATGTCAACACAAACAACAAATAATGTCGGTTGGCATCGTTATTGACTATTTCAACACCGGAGATATTGGAGTGTATTTTACCTCTCAAGTGCCATTGCTTGTGATCTTTACTATTTGTATAGCCAATTTTGTTGGTTTATGCTATGCTAATTGTGTAGCATATGTACTTGTGATAGACAACAGAATTTCTAATATAAATAGATTACCCATTCCGTTGATCGACAATGTTGACGATACCAATAAATCTTCAACACCTTCAGGATATTTGTTTTCCTTAATATAGACTGCATTCAAAGATAACAATAAAAAAATTACCAGCTCTAGTATCTTCATTCTACACACTCGCAACATGTAGGATAACACGGGGTGATTTGGACATACTGGGTGATTTGGACCACCTCTTTGGGCCTGATTCTCGAATACACTTCACGATGAAAACGAAATGAACGGCACACCATTGAACTACGTTTTGCTAGTTAGTGAAGTGTCGAAGATAATAATGATTTTTTCCGGCAGAATGAGCACCTTTCAAATAAAAATCATTAATGAAAATTAACTTCTTCTTCACTTCTTCACCAGTTTATGGTGTTCAATGTAAATGAAAAACTTTGTTTCCTTCATGTGGTATAATAATCTCATGCAAATATTTTATCTGAAGATAATTTGGTATTATAATGATAAATTTTAGTGGGATACTAATTTCGTATCCGGATGTCGACACCGTACCGTTGTCATCGCGGATACATTTCATTTCGGGTCGACATCTGGATACGAAATTAGTTTCCTACTAAAACTTATCATTAGAATATCAAATTATCTTCAGATTAAATTTCTCTTAATTTTCATTAATGAAAAGTGCTCATTCTGCCGAAAACTCATTATTATCTTCGACACTTCACTAACTAGTAAAACGTAGTTCAATGGCGTGCAGTTTATTTCGTTCCCACCGTGAAGTGTATTCGAGAATCAGGTCCTTTATCTCAAAAAGTACGGCTCAACGTGGATTTTTTATAATGTCATTTCCGTTTATTGTTGAACCGTATGTACCTAACTTAAAAAAACTTTGGTAAATTTCGACAGGTGGAAGAAAACGATAACATGAACACAGCAAGCACTTTGTCAAAAATGCGAGTTTTCCGATTGTGGTTTTATGGTTTTTCCCGCTTATTAAACAAACCTTTCGTGTATTGTGCAGTAAAGTTCTATTCGCCTACAGAAGAGGAACAATTCGATGCAGCGAAACTGTAAGTTTGATAGCAATAAATGAAATTAATTGCATTTTAACTTTTGCATGTTGTGTGGGGTGACATGGACACGTTTCTGTGGGGTGAATTGATCCTACAGGTTTCACGCTTTTCTTTGGTCCAAGTGATTCCAGATGCCGCTGAATTACAAGAAGAGGATGGGCAGACAACGTTGGAGGAAGGAGGAACTCGAAATAGGAACGCAGGCCATCAAGAACGGATTTTCTTTGACCAAGCATCGCAAGTGTTTGAAAAGGCTCAAACAACAGTGAAAAGATCCATGCAGAATTCGAGATGGTTTCAATCCAACTTTTCTGGTCTGGAATCTGGCCAAGACACTTGGTACCAATCCAAGAAAAATTGTTACTGATTGTAGCATTATCCCAAAATACTTTACATAGCCATAAGTATGTTTTTTCGATGAAACACACACTGGACCAAATCACCCCACAGACAGTCCACATCACTCCGCATCAAATTTTAATGTCCAAAAATCAATCATCTCTTTTATTTTATGATATATGTGGTAATTTGAAGCTCGATATAATGATTAAATATTATTGATTGAGAGAAAACAAGTGTAGCTCAGTATACAATGTGACATTTTTTATTTAGACCGTATTGGTTTGCAAATATTAGGCGATTTGCTTAGGGGGTCCAAATTCCCCCCACTTTCCCTAATAAATCATTCGCTGATTATAATAATATCGATAAAAACAGAAAGTCTATAGTTTACTACGTAATACTCGTACAATGTTGTTACACAAGCAATCAAATGATCAAGATGTTTTCCTTATCTTATAAATATTTATGTACGTTTGGCATAAACAAAATAAACCACATGTTTGTTTAAGCAATAAAAAGGCACTCTGATTTGGGATGTTTAGTTTACACGAACGGTACATCAGGTATCACTGAGAGCACTGAACAACTTAATGCAATATTGGCTGTCACAAGAGCGATCTTTTCAATATATCACTTTGCTGGGTTATATACACCGGAAATTGTATTAGGACTGTTTCCTTGTTCTTGCATTATTATTCACAGGAAAATCTCAGCTACATACTTGTACAATCGGCCGTATCTATTTACACTCATATGGAACCAGTAAAAATTGTACATGGAACAATAACATCAGTAGATTACAAAATCTGCGAACTACGAATATCCTGCCGAACCGTCCAGTAATTACAGCACATAAATTACCACTCAAACAATTTGCTTTGATTGGTGGTTGTTCACGCAAATTCCTTCCTTGTTCACCACCCGCACCATTCAGAAATCTGAAACAGACTAAATTCATCATTCCTGTCTGGAACTGTTAGATCCTTTCAACTTTCACTTCTATAATATATACAAGAACGAAAGATTTCCTCGTGCAGAAGAAAATGGGAGATAAACGAAATGGAGAGCGGAAGCAACTTTCATGATATCATACGACTCTCAATTTTCTCAAACCCAACCTTATGGTAGGTTTTTCAGAGTAGTGTGAAAAATGCAACAGGTGATGAAGCACTATCATTCGCCTTATCTTTAGTACATGCATTTTACACAGTACAATTTAGGGGCTGTCTACATACCACGTGGACAGAAAAAGCATGATTTTAGACACCCCCCTCCCCCTCCGTGGACAAGCGTGGACATTCCTTATACCCCTCCCCCAATTGTCCACGTGGACATTCCTCCGGTTTTGAGGAAAAAATCAAGAAATTCTATTTTTTCGCTTAAATTTCATTTCAAGTTTGTTTCTATTTTCTATTACATATGTTTATTGATAAATATTATAGCCTTACCAATGGTAACGATTTGTCATGAAATCTTCGATTTTTTTCAACATTGTCCGGGAGCTCATTATTTTCTTGCAAATTCCATTTACGCTATCTCCATATCCTCACAATCGATATTTTAAAATATCGATTGTGAGCTTATTCTCGAGTATTTTTATTAAAGCTGGCTGGCTGTTTGAGTTTTCAAAAAATCAGGCAATAAAATCAAGCACTTTATTTGAAAACAGAATTATCTCGTCTAAACATCAATGGCTTTCGCTTTTAGGCGGGGTCGAGGTTGCGTTACTTTCTGTGTATTAGAGATAGGAAGTTGCTTTACGTAGGGGAGGGGGGGATGTGGTACAAAATCTGGATTTTTAGCGTTACGTAATATGTGCACGGTGCCTTACAGGTTCGGTAGTGCCTGATGGCTATAATGAACCTAGTAAAAACAAAACATCTGCAGTATCATCGTGATCGATGATTCCGTTGACCATCAAGAACGGATTTTCTTTGACCAAGCATCGCAAGTGTTTGAAAAGGCTCAAACAACAGTGAAAAGATCCATGCAGAATTCGAGATGGTTTCAATCCAACTTTTCTGGTCTGGAATCTGGCCAAGATACTTGGTACCAATCCAAGAAAAATTGTTACTGATTGTAGCATTATCCCAAAATACTTTACATAGCCATAAGTATGTTTTTTCGATGAAACACACACTGGACCAAATCACCCCACAGACAGTCCAAATCACCCCGCATCAAATTTTAATGTTCAAAAATCAATCATCTCTTTTATTTTATGATATATGTGGTAATTTGAAGCTCGATATAATGATTAAATATTATTGATTGAGAGAAAACAAGTGTAGCTCAGTATACAATGTGACATTTTTTATTTAGACCGTATTGGTTTGCAAATATTAGGCGATTTGCTTAGGGGGTCCAAATTCCCCCCACTTTCACTAATAAATCATTCGCTGATTATAATAATATCGATAAAAACAGAAAGTCTATAGTTTACTACGCAATACTCGTACAATGTTGTTACACAAGCAATCAAATGATCAAGATGTTTTCCTTATCTTATAAATATTTATGTACGTTTGGCATAAACAAAATAAACCACATGTTTGTTTAAGCAATAAAAAGGCACTCTGATTTGGGATGTTTAGTTTACACGAACGGTACATCAGGTATCACTGAGAGCACTGAACAACTTAATGCAATATTGGCTGTCACAAGAGCGATCTTTTCAATATATCACTTTGCTGGGTTATATACACCGGAAATTGTATTAGGACTGTTTCCTTGTTTTTGCATTATTATTCACAGGAAAATCTCAGCTACATACTTGTACAACCCATAATTGTTAAATCATGCTAAATATTGTCCTGAAAAATTCGTGCCGATTCTAAGGAAAAACCCAAAAGCATATTTTTGTAGACATACATCTTTTCGTCCATAGATGCACCGTTTTTTCCTGAATATTTCAGCATCCTTCATGCAACTTGAGAATTCCATCCTCTCAGAACATATGCTATGCAGTAAGTTGAAGTTCTTACAAGAATCTTAACAGTTAATAATCTGAAGATGCAATATCTGGTGTGTAAGGCGGGTGGAGTTTTAGAAGTGCCCTAAAAGCGTTCTGGTTCGTTGATTTTCATACGGTCAGCTGCTAGCAGTACTTGTTGGAATTAATCAAAACTAGTTGCTTGATGGAAGCTCATGATACAGATTTTCTTCCAGTCCTACCAGACCCAGCCATAACTTTCTTCAAGCGAAAACCTGCTTCGAGGTTCCATTCACTTGCTAAGATTTTTTTTAACTCAATATTCTTGTAAATGATTTGCTCTTTACAATTCGCTACAAATAAGTATTTTCGTCGCGTTTATGAAACGAATCGCAGATTGAGATAAGTCCCTTCAAGTGTTTTTCGGTAAAATAAACCTTTATTCCGGAATCCGGTCGGATTTGAAATTAGCACAATGTTGTGTTCTTTAAGAGGGTATTCTAGTCTAGAAATTTGAAAAAAAATCTTTTATTTTTCTTCATATTTCTCTAATTCAGACATTTAAGAATATACCATAGAAGAGACTTTTCGAAAATCTCATTATTTACCATTTTAGTGATGCGATATCTTATCTAGTACGGCCATAACAATTAACTTCAAACGCGTTTTTCTCGAAACATATTTTTTTCAAACTGGCTTACACGATATCTCAAGTTCTACTTATCCGATCTATGTTTATATGAATACAATTTATATGCATCCCTCTATTGCATGAACCTATAAAAAATCATAATTTCGTAACTTTACTATTTTAAAAAAATCAAGAAACTTAAAAAAATGTTTTAAACAACTTTTTTTTTCTTTAAATTTACGCCATTTTATCAAAAAACACTTTTTTGACCTGTCCGAGGTTCATGCGATAGTGGCATCTTTACTGATTCAGAATCTGTTCGATTTGTTTGTTTCAGAGAACCAGAAGTGCTGGAAACTTGTACGCCATGGCACAACTTTTTTTTTAACCTCCTCACTCGATCAGCTTCTAATTATGGATATATTTTTTCCGTTCAATTTTTGTTTTATTGTTGAAAGATAATTTTCGGATCTCGAACAAACGTCCGAAATTCGTGTCTCTATCCCCCTTAATCTGATCGAGTCAAATCCTATCGGATTGTACAAATGTTGCAACCTTGAAATGCAGAATGCAAAATTTTATTTCGTTCGGATTGCGATATGTCAAATCCGATCGGGTTCCATAATATGGGTTAATATGTAGTTCATGCATTGTTGCATGTTTTTCGTGATGTTTCGTTTCTGTGATTTCGGTGATTTTCGACATCTGTAATGAATCTACTAATTCATGTGCATGAAAGATTAATCTTTTCTTTTAATTAATCAGCAGTAGCAGCATGAACTTTCCAGGCAACTCAAAGGTAGCGTATTACAAAAATTACCAGACATCAATGAAGAACAACATCACTGCAAGAAATAGATCTCCAGACATACGGCCCTCACACTCATGGAAGAATTTGTTGTTCGTTTCAATGTTCAGAAATCCTTGAGAGTTCTCTAAAAAAAAACCAAACAGTTTTGTCATCAAGAGCAAAAGCTGAATTCAACCCGCACTTAAGTCGTGATTTTTAATACTACGAAAAATCCAACATTCTTTGTGTGTTCAGGATAAAGGTGGATTTGATGGCCCTTTATTACCGATTGCAATAAATTGGATCCTAGTTCATGTGCGTTACCTTCAGAATATACATTTCAGGAAAGAGGTTCAGTCGAATGAAAAAATATGGATGTTTGACCGAGCAGCACCCTCATGCAGTCCAGTATTTTTATTGTACTCAGGGCGGGCGTGAAGTTAAAAAAATCGTGTAAATACAAAACAGATCTCATTCAATTTTGACTTCTAACTTGAATGTTTTATTTTAAAGAATACTTAAAGTGTCCACGTGGACATTATCATAACCCCCTCCCCCCTCACCGTGGACAAGCGTGGACATTTTCGTAACCCCTACCCCCCCTAAAGTTGTCCACGTGGTATGTGGACAGCCCCTTAGCAGTGCTTGCAAAATATTTTTCCCATTATTACAAACAATTTTTTGTTGTTATCCATTACCATCAAAACGATTTTAAATCTTCAACATGATCCATAAACTAACTTGTATTTATTCTCGTGTCTCTAAATAAATGAAAAATATAAAACATGTTAGTATAAAATCGATTGTTTTGTTCTGTACTCTATTAAATTGCATTCTGAACACTGTAACAAATTATTACTATTATTGCTGCTAGCTATTCTTCAGCTTTGCGCAGTGGCGATATCGTAACCAATGAGTTTATACCGAGGTGCGATTATTGCTAGTTGAAAACTAAAAAAAAAGCTATTCTTCAGATATGCTGCAAATATTTACTCATTTTCGACAAAAAAAATTTTTTCGAGGTAACGTTAGATCCCGACCTTTTGTGCAATTTCAGAACATTTGGCATCAAAACAAAATTTCGAAAACCCCAATTTCCTTTACTCCCTCCTTGGGTGATTTTTCGATTTTCAAAAAAACTCAAAGTTTGACCGCTATGCGCCACTCTCCCTTAAGTCCGATTGAGCTGATATTTTGCATAGGGTGTTTTTTCGAGGTAATTAACATTTTCTATGGGGTAACTGTGCAGGGTAGCAGTTAGAAAATTTTCTTAAGATTGCGATGATTCGTTGGAGTATAGCTAATTCGTACAGTAGATTGGTTACCGATCTGGAAAACAAGTCGTCCAGACGAAGATTCAACGATTGATTTTGTAAAAAAACGTTGTTGGATGAGTTCCCACGAAGATCAGAGCGATCTGGGAATCGGAAGAAAAAGTGATGAAGGCAAAGGATAAGAAGAGTTTTGATTGCCAAAAGCCGGGTCGTTTTAAAGCAAATTATCCTCTGCTAAAGCAGCAACAACAATTTGAGAAAGGTGATGATGATCCGAAGAATAGTGAGCGCGATTCGAAGCAAGTTTCCGAAAAAGATCTCCCTGTGTGTTTTACGGTTAATAATAATTTAAAGAACGGTTCGTTCGTTCGATGCGTCAATGGAGATGGTAAGTTGATCTATATTGCCATGAGCGATGTACTGTACATTCCCGCGTTGAACAGTGGACTTATATCATTTTGTAGACTGACCCAAGAGGGATTCGAAGTTAAATTCGGTGCGACAAAGGGTCAAATGGTAAGTGATACTGGATGTGTCGTTGCGATGGGTAAAGTTAACGGAAATCTTCATGCATTGTGTACGGCGGAGCACACGAAGCTCGAAAAAGTGATGCAGCATTTGAAGGACTACCAGCAAACCTGGCATAGGTGAATGGGACATCGAGACCCAGCTGTATTGGAACGTGCTAAGGAGCGTTCAGAATTGCGGAATTAGGCAGATATGTGAAATATGTCTACAAGGCAAATCAACACGAAGTTCTTTTCCTAAGGCATCGGAACACAGATCAAACCGCGCATTGGATTTGATACACTCTGACGTGTATGGGCCTACGGTCAATGTTACTCTCGAGGGTTACTGGTATATTCTGACATTGACCGATGATTATAGTCGTTATTGTGTAGCTTTCTTACTATGACAAAAATCTGACGTTGTGGTTTGTATTAAACGATATATCGCCCATGTGAAGACCAGATTGGGTAGAGCACCCTGTGATCGTGAATTGAAGAAGTTCTATGATGCAGAGGGTATTGTATCGCAAGTAACGGCACCATACTCTCCTCAACATAATGATGCCTCAGAATGCAAGAATAAGACCTTGCAGGAGATGGCGTCGTATGTGTTACTGGACGCTAAACCAGAGAAGAAGTATTGGGGCGAAGCTGTTATCACAGCAAATCGTCTTCCATCCCGATCTGTAGATGTCACCCCTTACGAGAAATGGTACGGGCAAAAACCCAACCTGAAACATATTTGCGTGTTTGGAGCAACGGCTAAAGTTCATATTCCGCAGTGAAACAATTAAAATTCAGTACAAAAGGTCGAAAGTTGGAGTTTTTAGGCTATTGTGAGGATCGGAAGGCCTATCGTTCGCTGGGTCCGACGAATGACAGCATAACAATCAGTCGTGAGGTTTATTTAATTGAACAGAAAGACAGATCATCATTGAACAACTTAAGTGAATCAACCGCAGGAGATTTGGATTGGTCTGGATTGACATGTTTAGAAGGTGAAGTTCGGATGTACCCGAACGAAGTTCGGCCGCCGCTTCAAAAGGAGAGCCGAGTTAAACTTTCTTATCATACAAGGGACGCGTATTCCGAAGGTCCGGTTTTATTGTTCCGTTCTGTCCGGAATATCCACTGTATAACCTTGGTGGTTTCAAATTCCACAATTTGCTCTGAATTTAAAATAAAAATGATTATTATTTACGTAGTAATCGTTGGAACAAAAACCGATTTTAGTAGTCATGAATCGATTACTGGGCATCGATTGTCGCGATGAGTTACATTGTATCGCCGGTTGAATATACCAATGCTCAAAAGAATTACAGAAGTTCACTGGCTACCTTTTCAGGTTATCAGAAGATATGTTCCGTCGTCGCGTGTAAGAAACAAAATAAATATACAGTAGGTTACATCTAATTCGACATTTAGCTAATTGGACAGACCTGTAATGCGACATGTTTAATTGGACATTTTTACCTGTAATTGGACATTCCTGTAAACATCGAGTTCGGGCCCACATTTAAAATCGCCAACAGACGTTGACACTGTACCACTGTCATCGCGAATGTCCAATTTCAGGTCAAAATTGCCACCAATGCGACTCTGAGTGGTGCTTCGGCATGTCGAATGCCTCAACTTTTAGAGCCATTCATCCAATTTATGGTCATCATAATCGTCCTGCTAGATCAACTGTTGACAACGGTACTGCTGAGCTGGCCACCTTGTCTTCACCGGTTCCACCGCTTGAACGATTCAGCTGCGATGTTGTGATGAATTGAAGCTATAGAAAAGAAAATATATAAACAAAACAATAAAAGAACATATCTCATGTGCGGTGAAATAATTTCAAAAGTTTATTTAAATTCGAATAAAATTTGCGTGAAATTGAATCTAAAGCTTATTATCTAGTTCGAAACCTACTCACGAACTAAAAAATGAAAAATTACTTAAATCAATAGCTTGAAGCAGAGCCTAATTGTACTATTGAACCTACACACTACTTAGGATCTAAATCTAACTTGAAGTTCGACGGTAAACCTATTGAAGGGGCCACTGAAAATGTAAGCAAATGAAATTATAAAGCTAAACTAAAACTAATGCTTAACTAACTTGCAGTTTGAAACTGTAAAAAAAAAACTCGTTACAAAAATCAGTGCGTTGCCTTTCATAGCTGTCGCAACATCAACAATTGAGCATCTAGTGAAAAAAATTTAATCCACAGGCACAATACAAAATGTTCCCGTGCCAGTGAAACAAATAAGTGCCCGTAGTGTCGAGAATATTGTATATTGCCGATAGCGCATCAATTGAGGAAGACCCAAATCAGTCTCTCACACGTCGTTCTCAAGCGTTGAGCATCTCTGTGCCTTCATCCATACAAGATCAAATTGACGCAAGAACTGAAGCCGCTTGACCACCAGAAGCGTCGTATGTTCGTGAATTGGGCTGAGCAACAACTTCAAAATTATCCGGATTTTCATCGAAAAATCATCTTCAGTGATGAGGCTCATTTCTGGCTGAATGGCTTCGTCAATAAGCAAAATATGCGTTATTGGTCAGGCAGTAATCCACACGTACTCCATGAGTCACCGAAAAAATACGGTTTGATGCGGTTTATGGTCCGGCGACATCATTGGGCCGTACTTCTTCCATGATGATCAAGACCGGCACGTTACTGTAAATGATACCGCTCAATGATAACCGAATATTTTTGACCCGAAATGGATGATATGGACTTGTACAATATGTGGTTTCAACAGGACGGCGCTACAAGCCACACAGCGAAATTAACAATCGATTTATTGAAAACCAAGTTTGGTGAGCGTGTTATCTCACGAAATGGTCCAGACGCCGTTAGACTTTTTTCTGTGGGGCTACGTCAAGTCTAGGATCTATGTCAACAAGCCAGCTCAAGCTCATGATTACTATGGCAGTTTGGCTATGGTGCGCTGCAGTTTGTTTGTTTTGTTTTGTTATCCTTCGCGCGAAGCAGGAATAAAGTTTCTCTGTGTTGAGTGCTGTTTACTTTTGAAATGCCCAAGACAACCCAATATTTTGAAGAAAGCCTAAATTATGAATGAATCAATATGATAACAGTAAAGTCAAACAATAAGAAATGCAAATCCACCTGAAAATTCATTTTTTTTTTCATTCAAAAATGGTGATTTCTAAAACTGGACAAATCTCGCGTAACTTTTGAAAAGATCCAATGTAACATTTTCGTCAACTCGAGAAAAACGAAGTTGAAAACCCGAACATTAATCTGCGAATTGTATTGAAAGGTATCGATCTCTATCGCTACTTTCACCACTAGCAGTCAAGAATAACTCTGTAAAACCAATCGTAACTGTTGTTCAGTGATTTGAGCTTAAATTTGAAGCCTAGGAACGAAAAATGTTACATTGGACATTTTGACCGCCGCGTTTGCACATTGGACTAACTAACTACTAAACAGCAATTCAAATATCAGCATTTCGTTCTAAAGACATATTATTGTTGTTATCACTCGTTGAATTGCACCGAAATCGCTAATAACGCCTGTAAGAAACAAAAACCCAAAACGACCGAAGTACGACTTTGTGTTGTTTTGACTGCTTTGTTACTTCGGACGTTCCGAGCGTCGGAGGAAAGTGGCGTCCGAAGTAACAGCCGAGTGCTTAAAATACGAATCTGCACATTGGATATTTTTTGTATCGGCGATAAAAAGATGGGGAAGATAGATACATGAACGATTGTTTTTGTAATGCATTCAATGATTGAAAACTAAGAGCGTGCATCCATTAACTCGATTTGTTTACTTTTGTTACATAGGACCTTTTCAAAAGTTAAGCGAGAAATCATGATCATAATTTCTCTATGAAGAAAATCGTTAAAAAAACATAAGAGATTTGAATATTTTCAACGCTTTATGGATTTATTAGCAAGACTTGAGGTTTTTCAACAACTCGAATCTTGATTATTTTTTGAACTCATCTCGATTCTATCTGATTTTCATGGAGAAAAATCGATTTGCATTTACTAGTTGCGCGAAAACACCCTAAATCGTACAAACCAATATCATTTACCTTATATTTCACTGAATCTATGTCAAAGCTGTTCCACCTTGTGATACGCTCATACGTATACGCGGTATACGCATAGGCGATGTTTGTAGATGAATTTATTTTTGTTTATCTAGTTTACAGCTGTGCACACTGTTTACTGATCTAAATGTCCATCCAGTAAGTTTTTCAATCATTGTTCTCATTCGACAATCACAATAGCTTATGCTCACTATTACGGTCCAATCAATTGTAACACACGAGACAATGGCATTTCAATGCACAAAGACCATTGATGGCTTGTGATTCTCCTGAAGTTGTCTGTGTTTCGCATTACGAAACTATTGAATGGGTAGCGTGAAAAATCAGCTCTTATCATTTTTAGTTCTGTTTTCGTAGCAGTAAGATTAAATGATCCGTGTGTTGATGCGAAAATATCTTTTGTCACGCTACAAATGTGAAATAGAACCAACAGTCCAGTTATTTTGCAGAAAAATGAGTGATAAACCTGAAGCTCTTTTCAATACATCCAACAGTTGGTTCCACAAGTATAGCTGGCAGTGCATTTCAGCTTTTAGAGAATAATCAAATCTGTTATTGTAGATATGCGACAGTAGAGGATGCGCCAGATGGAATTTTTAAAGGATTTTCAGACCGTTTCAACGGAATAACAGTGGATTCAAACCTGGAAACGTGTCTTCCTCAGAATTTTCCGGCTATATTGAAAAGTAACTCACATTTTATTGCGGTTTAAATATTGCGTCTCATGTCATGCTTAACTTCCTAACGATAAGTCTGACTATGTTTACTTTTCTCAGAATCTATTTTACACTGGATCGACAACAAGAAACGAGCGATATGGTTCAAAGTGCACTTGAATGCTACGCACTGGGTTCCAGAATTAGCGAATGTATGTTTTAATCATTGATCTGCATATCCAATATAAATTATTTCCTTCATAGAACGAATTCAAATTCCATCACGCTAAAGAAAATTTCGTCATGATGTATCGATGGTTGCCGGAAGAAACCTTGAACTTACCACCGTTTGCACATACCATGGTAGGAGTTGGTGCTCTAGTCTTTAATGATAAGAATCAAATTTTAGTGGTCAGCGAAAAACATGCATTAATCGAGGGTTCTTGGAAGCTACCTGGTGGCTATGTGGAACCAAGTATAAACTATATTTTTAACACTCGATGCAGTTCTAAATCGAAATACTTTTGCAGGTGAAGATTTTGTGGCTGCTGCTATCCGCGAAGTTTTTGAAGAAACCAACATCAAAACAAGCTTCAAGTCAATCGTTTCATTGCGACACGCGCATAAGGCTGCCTTCGGTTGTTCAGATTTGTATATTGTGATAGCATTATTACCCGTGAGCAGTGAAATTAAAAAATGTGATCGAGAAATATCCATGTGCGAATGGATGGATGTTGAAGACTACCTTGCTCATCCAAAGGTACACGAAACAAACCGGAACTTTGTCCGTACATATCTAAAGTACATATCGGAGGGCATCAATATAACATGCAAAGAAGAATTTCACCAAATTTTAAAGAAACAATATAATATATATTCAGTTGAGTTGGAACAGGACGGGTCATCATAGCTTTAGTTTTGTTGAAAATAATAGAAAATAATTGAAGGTTAAAGATTTTTTCAATATAACAAATAACAATGACAACATTCCATTTAATTTGTATTGGCTGTACTCAAGATCCATGGTATATAAGAAATCACGTTAACATAAACTCCAGGAACGTTTGATGTTCCACAACCAATGCCCCATGCAACTAGTCCTACAACGAAGTAACGGCCACCAAGAGGACAAACAAGTGGAGATCCTCCGTCACCTGTGCAGGCATCCTTTCCTAATTCACCTCCTGCACAGACAAAGCTAGTAGAGTCTAGTTGGAAAGATGCACCTAATGTAGTATTTCTTAATACAGTCTCGCAATCTTGGGATGATCGAATAGGTACATCAACCTTTTTCTGAATTGTTTGGTAGTCACCATTGACAAAGTCGTTCTTACCCCATCCAGAAATCCAACACCGCCTGCCAACAAATGATGTTGTGGGCAGACAAGCAGTAGTTATTGTTGGAGTTGTGCCTAGATTCACTGCAGACGACAGTCTAAGTACTGCAATATCATTCTTAAGATTCGAAGAGCTGTAACTGGGATGAATAGTAATCCTAGTTACGGTATATTGCTGAGCTGGATATACTTCTGATTCAGAAGAAGCATCCCACTCTCCCATGCGCATCTTCAGTGTTCTAGAACCAGATCTAAAGCTTTCACAAATGAGATTAATGAATCAATCAATAGTACTAATATACATACACATAATCACTGACACGGTGAGCAACAGTCAAAACGTTTAATGAATCAATGAGTACACCGGATCCAACATAAATATCACCAGGTCCAAGAAGTACCGCTTGCCAAGGAAATTCACCGTATGCTGCCTGGCCAGCGCCGGGTAGTCTGTCGGAGGAGGTAATCGGTTGAAACCGCAAACCACATTGGTATTCACCCCACACACAGCACCGTTCTAAACCTGATGCACAAACAGCTGGTGTCACTATATTCGGTGTTATTCCTGTACCATCAGTGGATGTCGAAGACTGAAAGAAAAGCAATAAATTGAAATCAATATTTGGATGTAAGGTGTAAAATGACAGAATTATTGAACTTTCCTTGTTTTGGGCTCTGTTTCTCCTAATTCAAAAAGTACGCTACTCAGAACGATTTTCTGTTGCTCTAGTTTGAAAAATGAGAGAATAACACTTTGGGTCTTGGTCCCTGTACCTGTCATAAGAGATGCCTAATTGGCCGACAACGCGAGTAAGAGCGTGGTAAAGTCCTAGGAAGATAGCAAAGAGGAAATACCGTGAACATCAGCAGACGGAATGCCAAGCACATCAATATCGATGCCAGTGAGGTTCTGATTACGAGTGGTTATTACATAGAAAATGGACACGACAAGAAAACGAATAAGTATCGACGCTAAAGGCTGACAATCGTGCTATCCTGCTTCCTGAGTAAGTAAAGATGACACCTTCCTGGAATGGCGTGTGGGGTAATAATGCGGTTGTCCCGTCTCGGTAAAACCTTAGGCACTAGGTACAAGGTTCAAATGTAATATTCCTAACTCACGCTGATTCGGTTCTGAACACGGTCTCCATGAAGGCCTGTGTCAACCCTAACATGGCCTCACTGCTTGCAAAGATCCATGGGATCACGAAAAGCGACTATGTACGAGGGCAGTCCGATAAGTACTTAGCCTACAAAAAAGTCACAGGAGGGTTGTGTCCAAGACACGACCGCATAGTTGACGTAGGATTCCGTTAGGCTATCTGCTACATGCTGATTTTTGATATGTTTGAAGAATTACATTGTTAAACTCTTCGATAATGATTTGGGTCCGTTTTATCTGGTTGTTAGGTATTGTTTGTTCACTCCACCAGTGTCCATAACCGAGTGATAATGCTAGAAAGATGGTTATTAGTCATTAGATGGTGCGTATCACGTACTAAAGACACCCTCTGTGGTCCTGGACGAGATGGCTCCTATGTTATGTATAGATGGAATTAAGAAAAAAAAGCTCATCAATGTAATATAAGATAATTATCATTATCGAACACAAGTTTTCTCACCAGAATTGAAGTGTTACTTTAGAATAGAGAAAATATATTTGAAATGGAAAAAGGAATTTCATTTATATTTTTTTTTTCTGAGTGTTTATACAACCCATTTCCTTTTCGCTTTAAACCCAACGGAACACGATGCTACTTGCCTCAATGCAAATTTCAATTAGGCTAACAGCACCCAATACGATATGTAGAGCATATGTGAAATCACTTTTTCGAATATTCCTTCATTTTTCCAATTTTGCTCGTCGCATGAACTTTCCTTGGGAGAAAAAAAATCGTTTCATATTTCAAGTCATTTTAACACAATAGCTACCATATTCAATTTTACTCTTACAGTTGTGCTAAAAATTTTACAATACATGCTCGGTCATTGATATGAAATTTCACGAAGCAACCAACATAAAAATTCCAAATTTAAATTTTATTTAATTCTATCAAGCATAAGTTCTATTCAGTTCATTGAAACATAATTCTTCAATCAACCCATCGAAAGATTCATATTGGAACGAAAATAACAAAACAAAAAGACGGGTGGGTAATGTCGGGGACATAACCGGAGTGACGTAGAACTATACAAAGGGGACAGCTTTTGTTAAATATATATTTTAAATATATTGTTTTATTTTCTTCTCCTACGTGAATACCTACCTATCTACCTGAAAAATGGATTAGTTTACTGTTTACTCTTTATGAACATGTTGATGGTTCTGAAAAGAACCTTTGGTGTTGTGTTTTTGTTATCACTCGATATTCCCATCTTGTTCGGTTAAACCTTCCTGTTTAGCTATTGCGTTTGCCACTCGCCACAGCTTTCACAGTTGGAAAATTTCTTCCCATCCAGCTTGTGACATGTTGTTCAGTAAATTACATTTAATGCGACGTGCCGCAGAAACACTTTGCCACTCACTGAAACTAATTGTTACCATGATGAGCGCCGAACCGAAGCTGCTCTGTTCTTAATGCGGGTTTTCTGATTGTCGTGAGCAGCTTTGCAAGCCAACTCAAGCACTCCGACGGCCGAAACTCTATAATCGCTGTTAGGTATACTGGTGCTCCGACACCAATCCGTTCGGTCTAGTTACCCTTGCGGAGCAATCAGTGAATGCGACCAACAGGGAACTGGAGACCTGCACGGTTCGAGTGAGACTTTGCCTTTCCCTTAACTTGTCCTCCTTTGTTACGTCCACGATACCGATGCCGTACCACCACACGGGTTTACGGTTTGAAAGAAAATAAGATATTTTTTTGGGGTCCGCGTGTTTTATACTTTAGCGGTACACACTCACAGGATATAGAAAAAACGACAGACTCAGCCAGAGGGGCGAGTCCAACGAGACGAACGAATGAGCCATCTAGAGGCGAATGAACTGAAAAGTTTAAACCCTCTTAAAGCCAAAAAGAAGAAGAACGAATGAGCGTTAAAAGGGAGCGATGGCAAAAAAAAAAAACATTCATTACGATTTGTTCGCTCGTTGGATTCACATGCAGGCTAAAAAGGGTCCTTTTACCACCACGTTTACCACGTCGCATTACCACCACTCAGTATCGGATTGGAGGTAATTTTAACCTGTAATTGAACATTTGCGATGACAGTGGTACAGTGTCGACTTTCAATGTGGGGTCATAATTTGGACCCCGAACTCTATGTTTACAAAAATTTCCAACTAAATATGTCGCATTACATGTCCGTCCAATTAGCTAAATGTCGAGATAAGTGTAAATTACTGTACTTTCAATCTAGAATTGGTGAAAATCAATAAGCTCAGAACAACTGCCAAATTCAAATACTCATCATATCCTGGCAAACAAATTATGAAAAAATCAATTTGTGTTTTATTATTATTTTGGATATTGTTTTAGAAAGCATTGAACTGTATTTCCTAAACTCTTTTTTGGAAGGTTTAATGGCCCTGAAAAGCGCCTTGTTTTATGAAATGGTTCCAATTTAGAAAACTTAGTACTCGTGGTTTTGAAAAAAACCATTTCGAACGCCCTCGATGCCGCCTTGTTCTGGATTTGCCACCAAAGCAGTTTGTATAAAGAACAAACTTTTTTCTTCTGCTACCTGATGCCGTTTTGCGATTGCGTTTGCCACTCGCCCCTCGCTGTAACTGCCTGTTGTCTTGATGTCCACCGAACCGAATGTGTTCTGTTCCGAATGCGAGTTTTCTTATCGTCGCGAGCAGCTTTGCCAGCTAACTCGATCACTTCGGCGGCCGAAACTATATAACGCCGGCTAGGTGGACTGGTGCACTGGTACTAACGCGCTCGACCTAGCTACCCTTGCGGGAAACTACAGACCAACACGGTTCGAGCGGGATTTTGCCTTTCCCTTCACTTTTCCTCCTTTGCCATGTCCAGACATGGCTGCTTGGGTTGGTTTGTTGATGTGTTGTGATGCGAACTGATGTGGTGTACGGTTTGATTGAGAATGATCGTTACGGAAGGAAGGAAGATATTGTATTATAGAGACTTTAAACTTTTGCAGTTCATTCGTCTCTAGCCTTGAGAAAGGCCCTTTGAAAACTCTACTCTACACTATTACTCTACTCCAGCGCTACCACCTCCGCCCTCTTGCCTTGAGAAAGGCACTCGATCCCTCGCCGTCCAGCCCGTCCAGCAACGATGTTGTCCAGTCGGTGTCCACACAAAGAATGTGATCGTTACGGCAGCGGAGCGGGGATTTTTAAGCTGATTGGCTGGCTCGAAAATTACGCATGTGTGAGACTGCGACCAATGTTTCGTTCATTTTTTTCTTTTTCCTTCCCAATCGTGCTTCATTCTATTTCGCTGCTGCTCTGGTTGCCCGTTTTGGTCGGTACGATTTGAGGAGCACAAAATGGACCAATCAAAAATGAGCACATAGTGCATTTTGACAATGATTGATATTTCACAATTATTCAATTATTTATCTCAAGAAAAATGAAATGTTATTCGTTATGATAGATGCGTAGATATATTTCCTATCAATTGATGCAAAAACCTTTGCGATCTATTAAGAAATGCTCGAGTTATAAGCGTTCCAAATCTTGCATTTTTTCCTACTTGTGCAGTGCCTAGATTTCCATTTCACCCCCTATATCTTCCGGTTAGACGTAGTCCTACGTCAAAACACTCGTTCATCGCTCCCAACTTATTCGCCAGCACGTATGCAATCAGCAATGCCCACACTAGTTACAATGAGCACTATCCATTTGTGCGCGTCGTTAGTTAAACTATCGGCCACGAGGGTATTTACAAGCTGATTACCTTCAGACACCTTGGATTTGAAATCTCTGTTAGGGAATACATGTCAGTGGGAAAAAAAGCTCCCACTACTTTCATGTATCTGCAATTTCGATTTCTCCCAGGCAGCTTGGTTTTGATGTCTTTGTGAGGGAACACATTTCGATGGGAACAAAAGCTCCCCCTACTTTCATGTGTTTGCAATTCCGATTTCCCCCAGGCAGCTTGGTTTTGATGTCTCTGTTAGGGACTCGCCGCATGTGTCGTAGATTTCGACCAATCAGAAGTAGGTATATTAATTCGATGATGTTGATTTTCTTAAATAGATGAACCTCAAAAAAAACTTTTATTCGGCAGACTGTTCAAGAGCGCTTCTAATGCATCCAAAGATTAATACGTTGAGCTGGTTTCATCGCACCGACATTGGGATTTTTGTTTAGAGAGTGTCAACTGGAAGCGAAAGCAACAAAATTGGAAAATGATTTTTATAAAAGTACCCTATTGATCCGCAGGGACCAACGTGAGTCAGACGAAAAACTCATCTTTGGTCCCCTAGCTCGGTCAGGGCTTAACGTTTTAAATAAGCCGGAAGAACTAGTGTATACTCGACAGGAAGAGGCAGAGTTGTTTGATGAAGTATTGTAAATGAAGCACTGGGCGGTCTTACGGAAGTTGGCCGGAACCTGAACCATGGCCGATGAAAAGATGTATATCGGCGTGTTATTTTACCTTTTCGTGGCTTTGGGGGTCGTCTGTCTCTCTATTTTGGCCATTCGCCCAAAAGTTTTCTATCGGGCGCAGCTAGAGAATGTTGGGAAGGTTGGTGGTCTTCGTGACAATGTTTATCTCCAGCCGATCCATCCTCCAGCGATCTTTTGGCATAATGGGCTGATCCCAGGTTCGGCATAAAGAACACATCACCTTTCCAACTCCGGCAAGCTTTTCATACTATATATCTCCCCGTTCACCATGTGACTCGAAAGAAGAGCGGCTTGGACATTCCCTTCACGTCTGTCAGAGAAGAACCTTCTTCGAGAACTTGATGTAAATGATATATTCGACGTCATCGCTTACCTGGGGAACGTAAAGTACCCAGTCCCCTTTCATTCGTTGAATTCTAGCATCAAGTACGTCTCGTCTTTCATTATGAATACGAAAAGAAGTTTTTCACTCCTTACGTCGGAAAGAAGTTTTTCACCAGCACCTCAAGCTACTTCTTCTGGGTGATTGCCTGCTGCTCAGATACGGCCGGTCTCGTCTGACGCTTCCGCATAAAAATGTACATTTTGGCCAGATTCTTCTCCACCGTTTGGCCGGTTGCTAAGATCTCCCGGCTTAAGGAGCGGCAAAGAGATGATATTGTAAATACCAGATCGGATATATCTAGCGGACACAAAGTTTCTCAGGATGTCCAACTCTTTCGCTGTGGGGTGGAGCTTGCAGTATGGAAAAATCATCAAGTTGCTTGACAGTGCTGCTGCTGCGAATCAACAGCCTTGAATCATTTTCAATACATCCAACAGTTGGTTCCACAAGTATAGCTGGCAGTGCATTTCAGCTTTTAGAGAATAATCAAATCTGTTATTGTAGATATGCGACAGTAGAGGATGCGCCAGATGGAATTTTTAAAGGATTTTCAGACCGTTTCAACGGAATAACAGTGGATTCAAACCTGGAAACGTGTCTTCCTCAGAATTTTCCGGCTATATTGAAAAGTAACTCACATTTTATTGCGGTTTAAATATTGCGTCTCATGTCATGCTTAACTTCCTAACGATAAGTCTGACTATGTTTACTTTTCTCAGAATCTATTTTACACTGGATAGACAACAAGAAACGAGCGATATGGTTCAAAGTGCACTTGAATGCTACGCACTGGGTTCCAAAATTAGCGAATGTATGTTTTAATCATTGATCTGCATATCCAATATAAATTATTTCCTTCATAGAACGAATTCAAATTCCATCACGCTAAAGAAAATTTCGTCATGATGTATCGATGGTTGCCGGAAGAAACCTTGAACTTACCACCGTTTGCACATACCATGGTAGGAGTTGGTGCTCTAGTCTTTAATGATAAGAATCAAATTTTAGTGGTCAGCGAAAAACATGCATTAATCGAGGGTTCTTGGAAGCTACCTGGTGGCTATGTGGAACCAAGTATAAACTATATTTTTAACACTCGATGCAGTTCTAAATCGAAATACTTTTGCAGGTGAAGATTTTGTGGCTGCTGCTATCCGCGAAGTTTTTGAAGAAACATCAAAACAAGCTTCAAGTCAATCGTTTCATTGCGACACGCGCATAAGGCTGCTTTCGGTTGTTCAGATTTGTATATTGTGATAGCATTATTATCCGTGAGCAGTGAAATTAAAAAATGTGATCGAGCGGAATGTGATCCATGTGCGAATGGATGGATGTTGAAGACTACCTTGCTCATCCAAAGGTACACGAAACAAACCGGAACTTTGTCCGTACATATCTAAAGTACATATCGGAGGGCATCAATATAACATGCAAAGAAGAATTTCACCAAATTTTAAAGAAACAATATAATATATATTCAGTTGAGTTGGAACAGGACGGGTCATCAGAGCTTTAGTTTTGTTGAAAATAATAGAAAATAATTGAAGGTTAAAGATTTTTTCAATATAACAAATAACAATGACAACATTCCATTTAATTTGTATTGGCTGTACTCAAGATCCATGGTATATAAGAAATCACGTTAACATAAACTCCAGGAACGTTTGATGTTCCACAACCAATGCCCCATGCAACTAGTCCTACAACGAAGTAACGGCCACCAAGAGGACAAACAAGTGGAGATCCTCCGTCACCTGTGCAGGCATCCTTTCCTAATTCACCTCCTGCACAGACAAAGCTAGTAGAGTCTAGTTGGAAAGATGCACCTAATCTAGTATTTCTTAATACAGTCTCGCAATCTTGGGATGATCGAATAGGTACATCAACCTTTTTCTGAATTGTTTGGTAGTCACCATTGACAAAGTCGTTCTTACCCCATCCAGAAATCCAACACCGCCTGCCAACAAATGATGTTGTGGGCAGACAAGCAGTAGTTATTGTTGGAGTTGTGCCTAGATTCACTGCAGACGACAGTCTAAGTACTGCAATATCATTCTTAAGATTCGAAGAGCTGTAACTGGGATGAATAGTAATCCTAGTTACGGTATATTGCTGAGCTGGATATACTTCTGATTCAGAAGAAGCATCCCACTCTCCCATGCGCACCTTCAGTGTTCTAGAACCAGATCTAAAGCTTTCACAAATGAGATTAATGAATCAATCAATAGTACTAATATACATACACATAATCACTGACACGGTGAGCAACAGTCAAAACGTTTAATGAATCAATGAGTACACCGGATCCAACATAAATATCACCAGGTCCAAGAAGTACCGCTTGCCAAGGAAATTCACCGTATGCTGCCTGGCCAGCGCCGGGTAGTCTGTCGGAGGAGGTAATCGGTTGAAACCGCAAACCACATTGGTATTCACCCCACACACAGCACCGTTCTAAACCTGATGCACAAACAGCTGGTGTCACTATATTCGGTGTTATTCCTGTACCATCAGTGGATGTCGAAGACTGAAAGAAAAGCAATAAATTGAAATCAATATTTGGATGTAAGGTGTAAAATGACAGAATTATTGAACTTTCCTTGTTTTGGGCTCTGTTTCTCCTAATTCAAAAAGTACGCTACTCAGAACGATTTTCTGTTGCTCTAGTTTGAAAAATGAGAGAATAACACTTTGGGTCTTGGTCCCTGTACCTGTCATAAGAGATGCCTAATTGGCCGACAACGCGAGTAAGAGCGTGTAAAGTCCTAGGAAGATAGCAAAGAGGAAATACCGTGAACATCAGCAGACGGAATGCCAAGCACATCAATATCGATGCCAGTGAGGTTCTGATTACGAGTGGTTATTACATAGAAAATGGACACGACAAGAAAACGAATAAGTATCGACGCTAAAGGCTGACAATCGTGCTATCCTGCTTCCTGAGTAAGTAAAGATGACACCTTCCTGGAATGGCGTGTGGGGTAATATTGCGGTTGTCCCGTCTCGGTAAAACCTTAGGCACTAGGTACAAGGTTCAAATGTAATATTCCTAACTCACGCTGATTCGGTTCTGAACACGGTCTCCATGAAGGCCTGTGTCAACCCTAACATGGCCTCACTGCTTGCAAAGATCCATGGGATCACGAAAAGCGACTATGTACGAGGGCAGTCCGATAAGTACTTAGCCTACAAAAAAGTCACAGGAGGGTTGTGTCCAAGACACGACCGCATAGTTGACGTAGGATTCCGTTAGGCTATCTGCTACATGCTGATTTTTGATATGTTTGAAGAATTACATTGTTAAACTCTTCGATAATGATTTGGGTCCGTTTTATCTGGTTGTTAGGTATTGTTTGTTCACTCCACCAGTGTCCATAACCGAGTGATAATGCTAGAAAGATGGTTATTAGTCATTAGATGGTGCGTATCACGTACTAAAGACACCCTCTGTGGTCCTGGACGAGATGGCTCCTATGTTATGTATAGATGGAATTAAGAAAAAAAAGCTCATCAATGTAATATAAGATAATTATCATTATCGAACACAAGTTTTCTCACCAGAATTGAAGTGTTACTTTAGTATAGAGAAAATATATTTGAAATGGAAAAGGTAATTTCATTTATATTTTTTTTTTCTGAGTGTTTATACAACCCATTTCCTTTTCGCTTTAAACCCAACGGAACACGATGCTACTTGCCTCAATGCAAATTTCAATTAGGCTAACAGCACCCAATACGATATGTAGAGCATATGTGAAATCACTTTTTCGAATATTCCTTCATTTTTCCAATTTTGCTCGTCGCATGAACTTTCCTTGGGAGAAAAAAAATCGTTTCATATTTCAAGTCATTTTAACACAATAGCTACCATATTCAATTTTACTCTTACAGTTGTGCTAAAAATTTTACAATACATGCTCGGTCATTGATATGAAATTTCACGAAGCAACCAACATAAAAATTCCAAATTTAAATTTTATTTAATTCTATCAAGCATAAGTTCTATTCAGTTCATTGAAACATAATTCTTCAATCAACCCATCGAAAGATTCTTATTGGAATGAAAATAACAAAACAAAAAGACGGGTGGGTAATGTCGGGGACATAACCGGAGTGACGTAGAACTATACAAAGGGGACAGCTTTTGTTAAATATATATTTTAAATATATTGTTTTATTTTCTTCTCCTACGTGAATACCTACCTATCTACCTGAAAAATGGATTAGTTTACTGTTTACTCTTTATGAACATGTTGATGGTTCTGAAAAGAACCTTTGGTGTTGTGTTTGTGTTATCACTCGATATTCCCATCTTGTTCGGTTAAACCTTCCTGTTTAGCTATTGCGTTTGCCACTCGCCACAGCTTACACAGTTGGAAAATTTCTTCCCATCCAGCTTGTGACATGTTGTTCAGTAAATTACATTTAATGCGACGTGCCGCAGAAACACTTTGCCACTCACTGAAACTAATTGTTACCATGATGAGCGCCGAACCGAAGCTGCTCTGTTCTTAATGCGGGTTTTCTGATTGTCGTGAGCAGCTTTGCAAGTCAACTCAAGCACTCCGACGGCCGAAACTCTATAATCGCTGTTAGGTATACTGGTGCTCCGACACCAATCCGTTCGGTCTAGTTACCCTTGCGGAGCAATCAGTGAATGCGACCAACAGGGAACTGGAGACCTGCACGGTTCGAGTGAGACTTTGCCTTTCCCTTAACTTGTCCTCCTTTGTTACGTCCACGATACCGATGCCGTACCACCACACGGGTTTACGGTTTGAAAGAAAATAAGATATTTTTTTGGGGTCCGCGTGTTTTATACTTTAGCGGTACACACTCACAGGATATAGAAAAATCGACAGACTCAGCCAGAGGGGCGAGTCCAACGAGACGAACGAATGAGCCATCTAGAGGCGAATGAACTGAAAAGTTTAAACCCTCTTAAAGCCAAAAAGAAGAAGAACGAATGAGCGTTAAAAGGGAGCGATGGCAAAAAAATACATTCATTACGATTTGTTCGCTCGTTGGATTCACATGCAGGCTAAAAAGGGTCCTTTTACCACCACGTTTACCACGTCGCATTACCACCACTCAGTATCGGATTGGAGGTAATTTTAACCTGTAATTGAACATTTGCGATGACAGTGGTACAGTGTCGACTTTCAATGTGGGGTCATAATTTGGACCCCGAACTCTATGTTTACAAAAATTTCCAACTAAATATGTCGCATTACATGTCCGTCCAATTAGCTAAATGTCGAGATAAGTGTAAATTACTGTACTTTCAATCTAGAATTGGTGAAAATCAATAAGCTCAGAACAACTGCCAAATTCAAATACTCATCATATCCTGGCAAACAAATTATGAAAAAATCAATTTGTGTTTTATTATTATTTTGGATATTGTTTTAGAAAGCATTGAACTGTATTTCCTAAACTCTTTTTTGGAAGGTTTAATGGCCCTGAAAAGCGCCTTGTTTTATGGAATGGTTCCAATTTAGAAAACTTAGTACTCGTGGTTTTGAAAAAAACCATTTCGAACGCCCTCGATGCCGCCTTGTTCTGGATTTGCCACCAAAGCAGTTTGTATAAAGAACAAACTTTTTTCTTCTGCTACCTGATGCCGTTTTGCGATTGCGTTTGCCACTCGCCACACGTTGAAACTGCCTGTTGTCTTGATGTCCACCGAACCGAATGTGTTCTGTTCTGAATGCGGGTTTTCTTATCGTCGCGAGCAGCTTTGCCAGCTAACTCGATCACTGCGGGGGTCGAAACTATATAACGCCGGCTAGGTGGACTGGTGCACTGGTACTAACGCGCTCGGCCTAGCTACCCCTGCGGGGAACTCCAGATAAACACGGTTCGAGCGGGATTTTGCCTTTCCCTTCACTTTTCCTCCTTTACCATGTCCAGACATGGCTGCTTGGGTTGGTTTGTTGACGTGTTGTGATGCGAACCGATGTGGTGTACAGTTTGAATGAGAATGATCGTTACGGAAGGAAGGAAGGTATTGTATTATAGAGACTTTAAACTTTTTCAGTTCATTCGTCTCTAGCCTTGAGAAGGGCCCTTTGAAAACTCTACTCTACTCTACTCCAGCGCTACCAGCTCCACCCTCTTGCCTTGAGAAAGGCACTCGATCCCTCGCCGTCCAGCTCGTCCAGTAACGATGTTATCCAGTCGGTGTCCACACAAAGAATGATCGTTACGGCAGCGGAGCGGGGATTTTTAAGCTGACTGGCTGGCTCAAGAACTACGCATGTGTGAGACTGCGACCAATGATTCGTTCATTTTTTTCTTTTTCCTTTCCAATCGTGCTTCATTCTATTTCGCTGCTGCTCTGGTTGCCCGTTTTGGTCGGTACGATTTGAGGAGCACAAGATGGACCAATCAAAAATGGGCACATAGTGCATTTTGACAATGCTTGATATTTCACAATTATTTAATTATTTATCTCAAGAAAAATGAAATGTTATTCGTTATGATAGATGCGTGGATATATTTCCTATCAATTGATGCAAAAACCTTTGCGATCTATTGAGAAATGCTTGAGTTATAAGCGTTCCAAATCTTGCATTTTTTCCTACTTGTTCAGTGCCTAGATTTCCATTTCACCCCCTATATCTTCCGGTTAGACGTAGTCCTACGTCAAAATAGGTCTTGCGATTAACCAGGTTAATAGCGATGCGAAACTGCTACCGTTTCCAAAAATATCGGGTGTTGAAGTTCGTATCCATTTAGATCCAAAGTTTACGCCCATTTATCAGCGTTTTCTACCCAAAAACTCATGATTTCAATTTTAATTTACTCAAACACAAAAAATAACATAGTTTTGAAAATCACACATCATGTAGAGTAAAATATGTTCTTTCAAATGCCGCCAATAAACTTTGTTTACGTTTGCCCCAGAAAGAATGACTAAAAATGAAAAGAGCATGATTTTTGGGAAGAAATATCAATAAGTTTGAGTAAAGTTGAGATATTTACAAGTTCTGCATCAAAAAATGTTTGAATTAGTAAGCTCTAAAAGTCTTTCGAAGATAGTTTGCATGTAAAATTTGAAATATAAACGTTAGAGCAGAAAAACAGTTTTTTTCAAGGTGATCCTAACGTAACTTAGAAAAAAGACGCTATATCGGTTATTTTAAGAGATAGAGAAAAACATTGTTCTACAAAGATGTCTCAAATAATTGGAGCTACAACATTGTCGAACTATGTTTATCTCTATCTATAAAGATAAGAAAGTTAGATTTTTTATTTCATCGACAATTTTGGCCACCCTATTTTTGACAACATAAAAACGAGCGCTCTATCATGAGTAACAACTTTTTCCAAGACAGTTTTTGTCTAGAGAATAACTGTCGAGCTCTTAATGCTGATTTCCACTTAAATGCATCTCCTGGTCCATTGTGCAGTGGGAGTGAGATGGACTGCGAAAAGTCTGCTTAATCTATTCCTAAGGAATGCCCTGCGTCTATAAATGGAAATCAAAACGCCAAATGTGGACTGTTTAGAAGCTAACTGGAACCAAAAGCAAAATAGTTGAGGGTCTGTCCGTTTATACTGCTGAAAAGTACGATATTACTTCTAGGTGGATTAAGTCGATTTTTTCATAATTTAACGGACATTCGTGACGACCTTGGTTGAAGAAAATTATTCCTCTCGCTATCGATAAACCTCTACGCTTCATATATTACAAACCTGTTCATATTACGCTCACTATATGTCCATATTACTCGCATCGAAAAAAAATTGTACTTTTCAGTCCGTTTTAATTTCAATAAAAAAACATTGAAAAACACTTTTATGTAAAAGATTTGGCCAATTAGGTAGAAAAACAGTATATTGAATTGCAAGAAACTGCATCAAAGTTTTGGGAAACATGAGTTTCCAAAGATATAATTGAAGTTCTTCTTAACATGTCCGTTTTACCCCCACCTCCCCTACTGGGTAGAATACGGTAAATGATTACATGTGTGGATTTACAAACACACATGTAATGTTTTATTACAAAGATACTCACAGTAACTATTCGGATATCCAACATTCCAGATCCATCGTTGTTCATTGAAGTAGAATTACACCGCCCAGTTGGAACGCATATACATGTTTGAGTTGTACCCGTGACTCCTTCATATTAGAAATACTTCTAATTATTATCAATTTTCATGGATGAACAAAAAAGCATCTAACCTGTCTGCAGGGGAGCTGTGTCTGTAAGAATTCCACTTATGATACCAGTGCTTACGTTCAAGGATTGCTGCCTAGTAAGATCTAATTTAATACATAACAGGTTAATAGGATTATTATTTCGAGGAATAATTTAAGATAATCTCACCTGATCTAGAGTTACCGGATTCATCTGGAAAATTGATATTTTGAGCAACAATCAGACTCCGTAACGAACATACCAGAAAATACAACAGCTTGGCTATTGCAAAAGTCCAAGCATGATAATGTTTGATGTCCATAGTATCCGATGTGTACTGGAAACTGAAAGCAATACATGAATGCAACATCATGCCATTATAATCTATTCATAAACGTTACAGTAATTGCTTGCAGTGACTAGCTTTTACCACAACAATTACTTGTCAATTCATAACTAATCAAGATAATCTATAAAATGGGTGCACGTGATTACTAAATCAAAACGTTAAGTTTATGCTGTGCCTGGGGAACTCAACCATCGACCTGCAATGTCGCTAATCGAATGAAATGATTTATTTTTTCGTTATGAACAAATTTGAAATGATTACATGCATTGGTTGAACTGGAAATTCAAGATATAGGTATGTATACGAAGCAAAATATATATATTTTGTAGACATCCCTAACAGATTTTATCGCTAACTTACATGAGGCACATACCAAAAAAAGAAAGTTAAGCAATGGTCAGCTGAGGAATTAGCTATGGGATTTACCCTCAATTATTTAAGTAAGCCTGCACTCAAGTTCATCAACCAGACATGTCATTTTCCGTTATCATCAGCAAAATGTCTACAAGACTATGCTGCTAGAATCGATATGCGGAGAGGCTTTTTCCATGAAGTTTTCCATATCCTCAAAGCATACTCAGTGTGTGGAACGGGTTGAACTACTCGAAGCAGTGGGTATTGTGCTGAACGTTGAGTATCACCCCTGCAAGCAGGCACTCATCGTGAGCACCCATTCCACTGGCTCATCGTAGCAGTCGCCATCGCATTACGCGCTTTCGGTTTCCAACTATTCACCAGGTAGGTCGTGCGGAAACACAACTCGTGGAGTGGTCCCTTTTTCCTGATGGCAATCCGGTATTCACACTCAGATACGCTGCCAGAGAGGGCCCGGATATGTGCAATATTATACGATGAGATGCAAGTATCGAAAGCTTATGAGTACACTGGAGAAATAGTTTAGTAAAAGCAGCTACCAAATCTTTAGTAACCAAAACATTGGTAAAATATACAAATGTTTTGTAAATATTACCAAAATTGCGTAAAAGCGATGTCAGACGCAATGAACGTCCCTACCAGAGATTCGTAGATTTTACTTAATACCATTAGTAACTTTGTTTTTTTGTCATACCAAACATCTGTGATGTGCGCACTTTGCAATCGCCATTTCTATTTTGGACATGAAGCATTTTGTTGATGTTACGTTTCATTACATATATACATATTTAATATCATTAACATATGTATTTCTTTTCTTCATAGAGACACGAGAGAACAAAATGCGGATGGAACGTGCTGGTGCTACCGATACTCCCTAAATAATGCAAACTAGGAAGAGGAACGGGAACTTTCCTCGTGTACGCTGCTCATAGAATAAGTTATATATTATTATTATAATGTATTCTAAGTATGTGGAGTTAAATGTAATCAAATAGAATTTTTTTAAATTAAAAATAATTATTAAAAAACATTTTTATTATCCCTGATGATTATCTCTCACAAATGAGAAACAAAATTTTCACTGATATTGCACCAATGTTGGACCAACAAATCGTAGTTTGTTTGACGTTTGTGCCTACCATTTTTCTTTCGTAATATGTACCAATGATTAGTAGGGTAGAAAATGACTAGAGAATTGGTAACATGTACCAAAAAATTCGTCGTATTTACTAACTATTCCTCTCAGTGTACGATCGCAAAAATGATGATGTCCTGAATCCTTCGAAAAAAATGCAGGCAAGATGCTTCTTATATGAAATATTAGCTGATATTCAATAATTTTGTTTTAAATCACCCTCACCCTTGACGAAGCTTTCATAACATGGAAGATTGATATTGTTCGAGAAACTAATTGAATTTTTTGCTAGGTCATCATGATCCGTTCAATATTTGGTCATTGGAAGCAACCGATATATGCAGATTTTGATATCAATATTTCCATGGGATTACTGGACGAAGCCGTACGACTAACATGGGATGCAGGCTTTGAGTGCGTTGCGTACGATTCAGATTATGGAAGTCCAAATCAATACATTTGGTCAAACATAAATATTTCAGAAGGAAGGAGTTTCCTCATACATCCAACAACTGGGAGCAAAATCCATTTGTTTGACGATGCTCCTCATACTTCTTCTTCTTCTTCAATGGCACTAACGTTCCTAGAGGAACTTCGCCGTCTCAACGTAGTATTACTTGCGTCATTTTTATTAGTACTTAGTTAAGATTTCTATGCCAAATAACACGCCTTGAATGCATTCTGAGTGGCAAGCTCTAGAATACGCGTGATCACAGTGCAAGTCGGAGGAAATTTCTTTGACGAAAAATTCCCCCGACCAGAACGGGAATCGAACCCGAACACCCGGCATGTTAGTTATGACGCTAACCACTCGGCCACGGGTGCGCCAATGCTCCTCATACGTTGAAGTTAATTAGGAATTGGCTTTTTGACAGCGGTTTTCTGTTAGAAAATGGTTTATTCATAACACCATTGGACAAAGAAAGACAACACCCTCTTTGGCAATTAGTACCGATTATGCGGCTAAAGTTCTTTCCAGAAAGTGTGCCATCGCTCTACAACGAAAAGTTGGGACACAACTTGCGAAAGAGCTAGCAGAGTATATTTTGACAGTCAATGATTGCTTTGATATTTTCAACAGCTGGAATTTGAACGAATCAATAATATTGAATTTTCAATTGCTTTATGGAATGGACCTCGAGATTCAAAACGCTGCTCTGGATAAAATGTACCACCTTATGGAAACAACAGTACAAGGAGGAAAACAGAGCATACAGGTAGGTGCAATATTTCTTTAAAAATCAAAAAGAATATTTCATAAGGATCTAAGCCTCATCCTATGTAACGTTTAGAGATTAACAACTGTTCAAAGTAGTTTTGTGAGATTTCCTTCAAGTGGTTTCCCAAAGATTGCCTAATAAATTGCCGTATTTTTATGAAACGCACATACCTTAAACCATTTTAATGAATACTAACGGATTTCATGCCAACTCGTCTCAGAAGTTGGCAGCTCAATCTCAGATAGTAGTGAAACGTTGTGGGTGTGAACACATGGGTCTCATATAACTCAAAAACTATAATAATTAGGGTATTATTCTAAGAAAATTTAAATAATTTCCTACATTTCCTCCTTTGACCAGAATTTTGTAGGTACTATAGCTTTTGAGTTATATTTTTTTGCAAAAAATCAAAAGCATTGTTCAAGAACAATGTCATGGAAAAAAAGGTAATGAAGATAGAAGAGTTTCGAGCGACATAGCTTGCGCTGCCATTTATCAATTAAAAACGTTAATTTTTGTAGAGCTCCCGCTGACTATGAGGCTAAAGTGTCATCGTGTCATCTGCCCTACATCATGGTGCTACTGACACTCGACCTGAACGGTTATGTTTTTAGCGCCATTCTAAAAGAGAATAATAAAAATACAAGTTTTCTCCTACAACCGAATGCAAAGCTTTTTTCAAAGCTAATTTCGGTCCTAAATATAGCGTTTTTTTCAGCAACAGTTGTCCGGATACCAGGAAAGGAGGAAGCAGCCGAGAAGCCCCCAACGGCCATTCAGGAAGTTGGTCCGGTCGGATTGGCCACTTTGACCGGCAGTTTTCACTGCCCCTTGTGTGTCCCGCTGTTTGCGCCCGTCTCATCAGCAACGTTTTCCTGCCAGTGACGCGCGATTTTGGCGCAATTTCTACTCATCAATCATCAGCAGCTCAGGAGGTGTAAGGTGTGAAAGGAGGTTATTTTCACTTCGTCGTTTCGAACCGCTGCGGCTGTTGCCCTGCCGTCGGCGGTATCCGGTCCCTTCCCCACTACCCCACTACCATTTGGTGGTGATCTTCGAGGAGGTCCTTCAACAAGATCGGTGAGTGACCAAACTTTTCATAATACCAGGAGTTAGTGAAAGATAGGACGCCCAAAGGGTATAGGTTAGGAAATTTTTACTACATATCCCAAATTGATTTTATATAACAGACATTTAAAAGTGACTTTTCCAAGTGTTTTTAAAACAGTGCTTTTCTGCCCCAAGTGTTTTTCCGCCAAGTGATTTCGGTGTTCGTTCTTGTAACTGCGTTTGCATTGTCCCCCGCCGTTACTGTCCTCCGCCGTTTTCGTCCCCGCTGTTATTGTCCCCCGACGCACAACGTACATAGAATAAGAAAATTTAAAAACTTTTTACCTGGCTGTACCTAGGTATAGCCAGCCTTGAACATGGCTTCCAGCAGCTCCGGCGCCGGAAAGCCAACAAATATATACAATGGTATTCCCACCACCCACACTTCCCCCAAATGGGCTGATCCCTTTGGCGGAAATTTGCAAATTTTATTGTTAAGAGCAACTGATGGTAATATTCTTCCACCCAACCCCTTCGTTGTATCGAAATCGATCCAAGGTGTGATCGGAGGTAAATTTAAAGATGCAAAACCTCAACGCGATGATAAAAATCGCCTTCAATATATTCTACAAATACGCGACGTCAAACAGGTTGAACCTTTAATGGGTATGAAGTCGCTAACTGACTCGACCCCAATTGAAATAATTTTTCATCCCACTCTTAATCAACGCAAGTGTGTTGTATCTTGCTGGGATGTTGTTTTCATGCCAGAGGATGAACTTCTTACTGAACTCTCTGAGCAAAAAGTTATCGGTGTCAAAAGAATATTTAGATACGATACAATTAAAAAGGAAAAGGTAGCAACTTCTACCCTAATCCTAACCATCAACAGAACAGTCATTCCCGAAGCGATTAACTTCGGTTTCATTCGCGCACCAACCAGAAACTACTATCCAAGCCCGATGCAATGCTTCGGATGCTATAATTATGGACACACTTTCAAGAAGTGTATGAAGAAAATACAGTTATGCCGTAACTGTGGTGTAGCACACCCAGAACTAAACCAAACCGATAAAGACATGGCGAAGAAGTTTCAATGCAATGCACCTGCCTCATGCGTGAACTGCAAGGAAAATCACTCCTCCACTAGCAGGAAGTGCCCAGCTTGGATCGCCGAGGACAAGATAACGCGAGTTAGGATTGATAAAGGAATCTCCTACAAGGAAGCTAAATCCATTTGTGAAAACAATAATGGTTCTTCCTTCGCTAGTAAATTAAAAGAGCGGCTCGACAATATCCAAAACACAGGATGCCAACAATGCAAGTGCAACTGTACACAAACAAAGTCAGCTCCTATTAAATCGAATAAGACTGTTTCTATTCAGGCCAATAAAAAATCTGAACAGGGATCCAGCATCATACCAATTGACTCTGAGGAAGATTCTGAATCTCCAATGGAGATCGAATCAACTTACTCAAACAAAAGAAAAATCATCTCGAAAACAACAACTTCAGATGAATTCAAATCATCGGAAGATGAACAACCAATTGAGAAGGAATCTTCTAGGAAGAAACCTAAAAGTAAGAAATCGACCCCAACCCTACAGAAGACCCAATCCTACCAGAACTACCTATCACAACCCAGCACTTCAACCCAACCAATTGGATCCAATCCACCTACTACCCAACACAAACCCAATCCTACTACCAACAAACCAATTGTTAATGTTTCCAAAAAAGATCCGAGACTAAAACTCAAACATTCCAAGGGTGAAAAACCCAACCACAACTAATTCCAACTGATTCTACTCCACCAATCTCCAATTTATCCTCCACACCTCAGCCCACTTCTCTCCTTCCAATCTTAACATTCAATCCCCCACCTAATCATACACCATCGTCTCGAGACCCTATCCCTAATCGCAAACTTTCCATTCAATGGAACTTGCGTGGACTTTACAGTTCAATGAACGAAATAAAATTAATGTTAGCGGAAGAGAAACATCTCCCACTAACCCTAGCTTTCCAAGAAACTAAAGTACCGACTGGTACAGACATGAATAGTGCCCTAGGAGGCAAATTCAAATGGTATTTTTGTGATGGACTATCTTCCCAACAAGGAGGAACATGCCTCGCTGTCCTAAGTCACCTTCCTCATACTGTGATCCCCATAACATCACCACTACAAATATGTGCAGTCCAACTCAAGGGACCTTTCCAGGTAACCCTTGCTTCAATATACATATCCCTTCAGCACAATATCAATGATTTTGAAGTTGATTTGGTAAATGCTTTCAAACAATTACCACACCCATTTATTATCATGGGTGACTTCAACGCACACCATACTTCCTGGGGAGGAAAAAAATGTGACGCAAGAGGTCATACGATTCTTAGAATCATCCAAAAACTGAACCTCATTATCATCAACGATCATCAACATACCAGACTCGATCCACGTTTTGGATCAACGTCTGCCCTCGATCTCACGATCGCATCTTGGGAACTGGCACCCAGACTAAATTGGTTTGTTGACAATGACCTCAGAGGAAGTGATCACTTCCCAATTCACATCAGAACATTAACAAGGAATCCCAATATTACTCTTCGCAGAAAATGGAAATACCAATCAGCCAACTGGGAAGGCTTCGAATCTACAATTGACAGCTTACTTCAACCACACATAAGCTACTCTGTTGATGACTTTACTCAAGTCATTCTCTCCGCTGCAGAAGTAAATATCTACAGAACAAGTGGGAACCCCGGTCGTAAGGCTGTCCCCTGGTGGAATAACGAAGTAGCACTTGCCATCAAAAAAGAAGAAAACTGCTTCGTCTTCTCAGACGTCTTCCAGATGGAAACAACAGCAAAAGGATTGCTTTATCCAATTTTCAGGAAGCTAGAGCTAAAGCCAGAAAAGCAATAGCCGAAGCAAAAACCCAAAGCTGGACTGAATTTCTTGATGAATTTAATCCTTCAACATCTTCAAAAGAACTATGGAACAAGGTCAACGCTCTCAGTGGCAAGAAAGCTTCTAACTGCTATTCCATTGAGATCAACGGTATTACTACTGAAGACCCTGGTACCATAGCCGAACATCTGGCAGATCATTTCGCCAAATCTTCATCCACTTCGAATTACACCAATGCCTTTAAGAATATCAAAGCCAAAGCAGAACTAGAAGTGTTTCCCTCTGCTACAGGTCAACAGCACGAATACAACAAACCTTTCTCCATGGACGAGCTGCTCTGGGCCCTTAAAAGGTCCAAAGGTAAGTCAGCCGGCCCGGATAATATCGAATACCCGATGATAAGACACCTGCCCCACCATGCGAAAACCCTGCTTTTGCAAATGTTCAACGAGTGCTGGACAAACAGATACTTTCCAGATTCATGGAAAGCTGGCATGGTAATCCCGATCCCCAAAGCAAAGGAGGACAAACGTGATGTGAATAGCTACCGCCCTATCACGCTCCTCAGCTGCTAAGGGAAACTTTTTGAAAGGATGATTAACCGAAGACTGATAACAACCCTCGAAGAACAACAACTACTAGACCCCAGACAACATGCTTACCGTCGAGGAAAAGGCACAAGTACATATTTCTGCCATCTCAACCAATTTCTTCATGACTCCACACAGAAGAGACAACACAATGAACTTGCTTTGCTTGATCTTTCCAAAGCATTCGATACCACCTGGAAGCATAATATCATAGATCAACTCCACCAATGGGGATTCGAAGGTTACCTCTTCGAAATCATTCAAAGTTTCCTCCTCAACCGAAGTTTTCAAGTTTTCTTCGGAGGGTCAATATCTGAAAGCCGAGTTCAAGAAAACGGAGTACCACAGGGCTCTGTTCTTTCGACAACTCTCGTCTTAATAGCAATGCAATCAGTTTTCGATGTTATTCCACCAAACATCGAAATACTGGCATATGCTGACGATATACTGCTTATGGCCCGAGCATCATTCACTGAACTTGCACGCAGAGCACTCCAGATAGGAATCTCTGCTATCAGCAGCTGGGCAGATTCAATTGGTTTCAAAATTTCAGCACAAAAATCCAATATACTTCATTGCTGCAGTCTAAAAGGTCACAAGAAAAAATTTAAACCATGCATAATTAATGGTGCACTTGTGAAACGAGTTAAATCAGCTCGAATTCTAGGTGTTATAATAGATAAAAATCTTTCATTCACAGACCACATCAAAAAGACAAAAGCAGATATCAAAAGCCGTATCCGGTTAACGATGGTAATAAGTGGTCGCAGCCGCTTAAGCGCGCGTAAAACCATTTATAAAATCGGTAGAAGTATCGTCTTCACAAAAATGCTATACGGGATTGAACTCTTCAGCAGTGCATCCTGGAAATCAATTGATCATTTAAAACCTTGCTACCATAGCGTAATCAGATATGCCTCAGGAGCCTGTAAGTCCAGCCCAATAAAAGCTTTGCTTGCGGAGGCTGGCCAAGTTCCCTTCGAAATGTTCATCACCAGAGCCTTGGCCAATCGAGCCATCTGAATCTCACAGAGATATCCAAATCTCACATCAACCACCACGAGAGCTAGCAAATGGCTTCAAGACATTTGCAATATCACTCTCCCGGGAGCCGCTCCTCTAACTAGAGAAGGCCCTCGACCATGGTACGACCAAGGACCAAAATTTGACTGGACTATTAAAAACTCTGTTAAAGCTGGTGAAGCCAACAGTATAGTCACAGCTATCTTCAACAATCACATACATAAACAGTTCCCCTTCCATCGCAAAATCTTCACAGATGGATCTGTTGATGGTGATAAAGTAGGATTTGGCATCTTTTCCGACAATGCTCAGATAAAATTCCAATTACCATCCATTTGTTCAATTTTCTCAGCAGAAACAGCTGCCCTCCTCGTTGCGATATCACTATGTGATGATAACACGAAAACGGTGATTTTCTCCGATTCCTACAGCTCCCTGCTTGCACTCCAGAGTGGCGAAAATAAGCACCCCTGGACCCAAAGCATTGAAGCTGGAATCAAGGGAAAGGACATCATTTTCTGTTGGATCCCGGGACACTGCGGAATTCAAGGAAATGAATTAGCTGATCGTCTTGCCAAAGAGGGAAGAAATTCTGAACTATGGACTGATATCCCCCCGTCCGAAGACATCATCAGATGGGTTGATAACAACCTACGATCGTGTTGGGATATAAATTGGAACACCTCTAATGACTTCTTTCTAAGAAAGATAAAGAATACCACCCATCCTTGGATGGACAGTACTAAGCGCCCCATTCAAGTATGCCTGACACGCTTGCGTATCGGGCATACTCTCTTAACACATAATTACTCGATCGCAAATCAACCGCGCTGCACATGGTGCAATGTAAGGCTCACAGTAGAGCATTTGTTAATCAATTGCCCAGTTTTTAACATCTCTAGAACAAAATTTCAGGTTGGAGACAGCATCAGAACTGCATTAGCAAGAGACGACATCGAAGAGGACCGGACCATAAAATTCTTAAAGGATACAGGTTTATTCGACAAAATTTAATAATATAATATAGAGATGAATACACACTAAAAGTATTTTCCTTTTCTGTTCTTTTCTTTTCAGCAAAAGATGAGCAGGTTTTTACGCCCATTTTAGAAGCAAGCTCTTCAAGCACACTAAAATGGGCTTTTTCCCTGCTCCAATTGTTTGGTTGTGTTTTTGGCCCCAGAGCCGTGTAGGGTGCGGCGATACGACATACATCCATAGCGGTTACTAGGACTGAGTCGAGCGAGAATAACGAATTTTGCAATAGTTTTTCTTAGTTTTCCTTCAGTTAAATTTCCCGCCCTCAAGGGCAAGAGACGAATGAACTCTCAGAGTTTAAAGTCTCTCTAATTCAATACCTTCCTTCCTTCCCTGCCCTACAAATGAAACACAATTTTCTGCATTACTCAAGACTTAATCAAGCAAATAAAACCAAATTTGGCATGTAACGTAACGAAGAAACATGTTATTTACAAGTGGTTGAAAAAGCTTGAACGAGAATCGTGTCTGAAAATAATCTGATATTATAATGTCGAGTTTTGGTAGAAGTACTAGGAATTTTATAATAAAAGGTTATTTTGAAGGGTAGAGTAGAAGATCAAAGAAATGTGTGCACCCGTGGCCGAGTGGTTAGCGTCATAACTAACATGCCGGGTGTTCGGGTTCGATTCCCGTTCTGGTCGGGGGAATTTTTCGTCAAAGAAATTTCCTCCGACTTGCACTGTGATCACGCGTATTCTAGAGCTTGCCACTCAGAATGCATTCAAGGCGTGTTATTTGGCATAGAAATCTTAACTAAGTACTAATAAAAATGACGCAAGTAATACTACGTTGAGACGGCGAAGTTCCTCTAGGAACGTTAGTGCCATTGAAGAAGAAGAAGAAGATCAATCAATGAGTAAATCTGCGATTGGTCCCATGAACAGCGCTTAGTAAGAAAACGTGGATGTGATAACGAAAAATAAATTTTGGGCGGGACGAAGTTTGCCGGGTCAGCTATTAATATAATAAAACTCAAATGCATAACGAGCACACATTTCTATTTGCTTTTTCATTTTAGGGGCTGTCCACATACCACGTGGACAACTTTAGGGGGGATAGGGGTTACAAAAATGTCCACACTTGTCCATGGCGAGGGGGGAGGGGGTATGGATAATGTCCACGTGGACACGTTAAATACATAATTTGTAAAAAAAAACACATCTATATTTAACAACAAATAAAATTTATTCTGCATTTCCGAGAAATTTATCGGTATTTATCAAGATTGAGCTGTCTGATAGTGCTTCCCATTCGAAGATCCATATTTTCTTCATATCGTTGAACTTCTTTGTTAAAATGTGTATTCTGATAGTAACGTACATCAACCGAGAGCAACCGATTGATTTTCATTAGTTTAAGAGGACAACGACTATGATGAAGACACCGTAAATGCATGTTAGAATGTTGTGATATTGAAAATACAAGACATTGTTTTCCTAGATGGGGTTTTCGGTTCAACTTCCGCTCTTGATGAAAAAAACTGTTTCGCTTTCATTTTTTTGAAAACTGCCAAGGCTTCACAAAAATGGAATACAAACAACAAATTCTTCTATGGATACATGCAATGTATCTCTCGAGAGGTGTTGTTAGCAGTGATGCTCTACTTCGTTTTGGAATACGCTTCTATTGTGTTTGCTAAGAAAGTTCAATCACTAATGATCAGGGCTCAACAATTTCGAAACTAAATGATGAAAATGATTTTTTACCTCTTCCTTTCTCTTCGGCCAATTTCAATTACGATTGTGTGTATTCACAACGCATACTGAAACATCGATACTTCTATTTCGTTTCCTTTTTGCTGTCGTTTCCTTTGAATAAACTGAACAGACGTCCCGCGTTAAGGTAATATTATATTATCAGGCACGTAGCGTAACCGGCACGGCACGTTTCATGCAAGACAAATATTATTGCGTGTGTTTCAAATGTGTATGCGTATATATAGCGGAACGGCTCCGGGCATACACAGCACGTTTCAGACAAATGCATGAAGGTAGTGATCCCCGATAATCGTTCGATTATTCGATTAATCGAATACTTCCTACAGAAATCGATTATTAATCGAACGAATACTGCACAATCGATAATCGAAGCGAACGAATAATTTACGTCGATTAATCGATCCAAATCCAGAGAGAGAAAAACATACGGCGGCTACAGTTTTATCCTGAAAATCAATCATTATCTTTGACGCTCCCCTAAATTCGTAAACAAAGCTCAATGCCGTCAACGCGAATTGAGCTTCGCTTACGATTTTAGGGGAGCGTGAAGGATAATAATTGATTTTCAGGTGGAATGAACACTTTTTTGATTCCAGATGGCTTTCTAGCAAACGAGAAATGTTAGTCTAAATAATTATTTCTCCCAGTGTGACGATTAATCGATTAATCGATTATTTGGGGCGATTAATCGTATCGAATAACAAACTGCTGAAAAGTATTCGAATAGCTGATGAACGATTAATTTCAAAAATCGGGGATCACTACATGAAGGAATTCTCGAAAAGAATATTTTGCCGGCTCCGGGCACGAACTACACGGGCGACTATCACCATACATACAAATCAAACGTCGACGTTCGTGGTATTGGTGCGTTCGTCGCTCTTCGGTACGACATCGGTTCAATCACCAGTCGCTACGCTTGGCTCAATTTCGTCAACACGAATTTATTCTCCCGCTCCGTCTGAGCTGCCGGTCCGTACAGAGAAGTTGCCTGATAATATGAATACATCATGTATTAGTCTGCCCGTGTCGGTACGTGCAGTTTACGCTACGTGCTGGATAATATAAAACGGACTTTACGCGGGACAGTCCCGCATTTCAACAAAATGTCCCGCGTAGGATTACGTCCCGCGAAACGTCTCGCATTCGGCAAGAGGAACGAAAATATCCCGCGATATCAATATATTTCAATATTACAATTTGATCATGTTGATTTTCTTAAATGGATGAACCTCAAAATAAAACTTTTATTTGTTAGAATGTTCAAGAGCGCTTCCAATGCATTCAACGATTAATACGTTGAGCTGGTTTCATCGCACCGACAGTGAACTTTTTGTTTAGAGAGTGTCAACAAAATCGCACCGACAGTGAACTTTTTGTTTAGAGAGTTGCAACAAAATCGGAAAATTAATTTTTATGAAGATTTGAATTTTATAAAGATTTGTTTTTAAGATTTGTATAAAGATTTATAATGATTTTTATAAAAGTCCCCTATTGTTCCGCAGGGACCAACGTGAGTTAAACGTTCATCTTTGGTCCTCTAGCTCGATCAGGACTTAACGTGCTAAATAAGCCGGAAGAACTAGTGTATGCTGGACAGGAAGAGGCAGGGTTGTTTGATGAAGTATCGCAAATGAAGCAAATGTTGGCCGAAACCTTAATCATGGCTGATGAAAACATGTATGTCGACATGTTCTTTTACCTTTTACCGTGGCTTTGGTAGTCAGCTATCTCTCCATTTTGGCCATTCGCTTAAAAGTTTTCTATAAGTTGGCGGTCTACGCGACAATGTTCATCTCCAGCCGATCCATTATCCATTCTCCAGTGACCTTTTGGCATAATGAGCTGATCCCCGTTTCGGCATAAAGACCACATCACCTTCGCAAGTTACGGCAAGCATTTCGTACTCATTCCCCGTTCATCATATGGCTCGAAAGAAGAGCGGCTTGGACATGCTTTTCTCGTCTGTCAGAGAAGGACCTTCTTCGAGAACTTGATGTGGATGATATATTCGATGTCATCGCTTACCTGGGGAAGGTAAAGAACCCGGTCCCCGACCATTCGTTGAATTCTAGCATCAAGTACGTCTCGTCTTCCATTATGAGCACGAAAAGAAATTTTTCACTTCTTTCGCCGGAAAGAAGTTTTTCACCAGCACCTGAAGCTACTCCTTCTGGGTGATTGCCTGCTGCTCAGATACTGCCGGTCTCGTCCGACGCTTCCACATAAAAATGTCTATTTTGGCCAGATTCTCCTTCACCATTTGGCCGGTTTTTCTGATCTCCCGGCTTAAGGAGCGACAGGAAGAGGATGTTGTAAATATCAGAACGGCTATGTCTGGCGGACACAAAGTGTCTCAGGTAGGGGGTCTCCGTAGCCACATTGGTTGCGCGTTCGCTTAGTAAGCAATCGATCGTGAGTTCAAAACTCAGGGCCCTCATTGACCATCTTTGTGTTGTTACAGAATAGCTACATCCACGCAACAATCATCAGCGATGGAGATCGATTCACGGTCGAAATAAGATCGATTCATCCATACAACTGCTCTGCTCTGCCAGACACATCGGGCTACTGTTCTATAAATAACTCAACAATGATCAAACAACTGTCTCCGCTGTCCGGTGGTCCAACTGGATAATGGAAGAACAGAAAGAATACCCTTACGCCTAAATGGCTACTGTGTGAATGTACCACCATATGTAATGGTATAGAAGGAATACTGGCGAATGGCAACTGTGTAATGTGCTAATTATAGATATGATAACCATGTGACATGTACACGATTAAAATTCGGCTCTGTTACAGCTAAAATAATAATGAGCCTTAAATAAATAAATGGGATAAAAAAAAAAGTGTCTCAGGATGTCCAACTCCTTTGCTGTGGGGTGAAGCTGATAGTATGAAAAAATCATGAAGTTGCTTGACAGTGCTGCTGCTGCTGCCTTGAATAATTTTTTTTTGTAGGCTTAATAAACGTAATATTTAAGGAAAATTTGTTCCATGAAATTATTTTTTGTAGTTTTTTTTTCATCGCCATCCGAAAATAGTTCATTTTTTTAATGCATACGTTAACACTAAATTGGATGAGAAATGTATTGAAATTTTCGAGCATTACATTCGGTAATTTAAAGAATATTGTTGAATTTGAATCGTGTTTGCCAGGCTTTAATGCTCTAACTGAGTGAGTGATTTTTAGGTGTAAACATAATTTAAACCACCGAAAAATCACAACTGAATGACTTAGAAAGAAATAATACAGATCAGGTTTAATTGCAAGGACACATGTTAAGTGTTTCACGAATAAATGAGACTCGCTAAACTATGGTTTATTTTCACATAACGTATATATACAACGTTTTGTTTTTTTTTTGTGTCCCGCGTTAGACCTTTGACCATCTAGTCACTTTACATTTGAAGCATACGCTTTTACGCGACGATTGAAACTGTCCTATTTTTATATGTAAAGGGATGATCATTGCTTTCAATCCAAAGTATCATTCGATTTCATGTCTCAAAACCGGACTGTCTTTCAAAAAAAAAGTGGAATTAAAAGAGGCATATGAGGGTATATTAGTCTTACAACCAGATCCGATAAATGATTACGCCTGCTGGCATACTGCATATTCTATCATATAGTCATTTTCATTAGGAGTAGTGGGGGCAAATTGGTCATGGGGGACAAAGTGGTCACCTGCTCGTTTGGTAGTATAACTATTGACTATTGATAGTCATTGATAGTCACCTTATGTTTTAAGAATTTTATGACTTTTGAGTTACTTTGTACTCCAGTAGAGCTGTCGGATATTAAAATATAAATAAAAACAGAAATTGCTCTCTCGATAGCCATTCGGCCGTAGTTCTGTGCGCATGGTATCTAAGTAATTTCTCGAGAAAATATAAATAGAGGCTCTAGGTGAATAGGCCAAGCTTATTTCATACATGTACCTACTATATCAAGTACGATTTGAACAAATTTGTACGAAAAAAACAGGAAGTGGGTTATATCTATGGTATAACCGCAAGGGTGACGTAGGACTATCGTTGATTTAGAGATCATTTGTTCGAAGTTGAATCTAAATCCATTCTGAATGAATGAATAAATGAATATTTGGGGGACTTCGAAAACGAGAGCGTTACGTTGGAGGTACAAGGTTTTATGCATCCAATATAGGATACGAAAAACCTTGTTCTGAAGAATAATCTTCAGAAGCGAACCTGCTAACTGTACTTGATTGACAAATCACAAACCCAAATGTAATATATGGATATTTTATGGATAGAAAACATTAAAATAAACTATTTCGCTTGAATGTAATTTTCAATTCCAAGGGGAACTGGCAGATTATTTTCCAGCAACGATTAGATATTTCCACATTTTCCTCGATACTGGAAGCCCACCAGTGGTTAATACTAACTCGATAACCACCTGTTAATAGTACTTGATTGAAAAATATTTGGTCACAGTGTTACATGGATAGAAAACATTCAAATAAACTCTTTCACATGAATGTATTTTTAAATTCTCAGAGGAACTGGCAGATTAATTTCCAGCAATGATTGGATCTTTCCGGACCTTTCTCGATGCTGAATGGCATCCAAACGGAAAGAATTCTGCGCGTGTATGTGTCGATCCTTCGCCGTCCACCTCCTCCAGCACGTTAGGCAACGATGTTGTCTTGTCGATGTCCTCACGAAAAATGAATGTGTCTCACCACCAGAATATCGCTTAAGTATGCTTTTTGTGTGTGATTGAATCGAGAGAAGGTGTGGTTTACGATGGCAATTTGGAAGGCAAACTAGAGGGGAGAACTCTCTGAGCTCGGAACTTTCGGCGACTGAGCAATAATCGATTGCGGGCGCATACAATATTGGATACGGAAATATCCTACTGATGGGGAAGAATAATCTTCTGAAGCTATCCTGTTAATTGCCATTGATTGAAAAACCACAAAACCAAATGTATTTGATCACAGTGTTACATGGAAAGAAAACATTCAAATAAACTCTTTAACATGAATATATTTTGAAAATTCCCAAAGGAACTGGCAGATTATTTTCAGTAACGATTAGATATTTCCACATTTTCCTCGATACTGGAAGCCCACCAGTGGTTAAGCCCACCTCGATAACCACCTGTTAATAGCACTTTTTTTGACGTAGGACTACGTCTTTCATTTCTATACCGGGGTGTAAAACCAAAGTTTCGAAAATGAAAGCGTTACGCCGGAGACCGAGATTTTGAGCGTTAATAGCTCTTAAACAACTGAACGAAATGGTATGATAAACACTTCATTCGAAAGATAAAAGGTCTACGCGTCATATACTTGTTACTTTTGACGTAGGACTACGTCTAACCGGAAGATATAGGGGGTGAAATGAAAATCTAGGCACTGAACAAGTAGGAAAAAATGCAAGATTTGGAACGCTTATAACTCGAGCATTTCTCAATAGATCGCAAAGGTTTTTGCATCAATTGATAGGAAATATATCTACGCATCTATCATAACGAATAACATTTAATTTTTCTTGAGATAAACAATTGAATAATTGTGAAATATCAAGCATTGTCCAAATTCACTATGTGCCCATTTTTGATTGGTCCATTTTGTGCTCCTCAAATCGTACCAACCAAAACGGGCAACCAGAGCAGCAGCGAAATACAATGAAGCACGATTGGAAAGGAAAAAGAAAAAGATGAACGAAACATTGATCGCAGTCTCACACATGCGTAATTCTCGAGCCAGCCAGTCAGCTTAAAAAACCCCGCTCCGCTGCCGTAACGATCATTCTCATCCAAACCGTACACCACATCGTTTCGCATCACATCACATCAACAAACTAACACAAGCAGCCATGTCTGGACATGGCAAAGTGAAGGGAAAGGCAAAATCCCGCTCGAACCGTGTTGGACTGCAGTTTCCCGTAGGTGTATCTGCCAATTGCTCCGCAAGGGTTGCTAGGCCGAGCGCGTTATTACCAGTGCACCAGTCCACCTAGCCGCCGTTATAGAGTTTCGGCTGCCGAAGTGATCGAGTTGGCTGGCAAAACTGCTCGCGCTTTGGTTCGGTGGACATCAAGACAACAACAGGCAGACGCAAACGCAATCGCAAAACGGCAGCAGGTAGCAGAAGAAAAAATGTTTGTTCTTTATACAAACTGCTTTGGTGGCAAATCCAGAACAAGGCGGCATCGAGGGCGTTCGAAATGGTTTTTTTTAAAACCACGAGTACAAAGTTTTCTAAATTGGAACCATTTCATAAAACACGGCGCTTATCAGGGCCATTAAACCTTTCAAAAAAGAGTTTACGAAATAAACTTCAATGCTTTCTAAAACAATATCCAAAATAATAATAAAACACAAATTGATTTTTTCATAATCCTGTTTTCCAAGATATGATGAGTATGAGAATTTGGCAGTTGTTCTGAGCTTATTGATGGTTGGGGACTTTCCCGATTATTTAACTTTCACCAATTCTTAAATTGTTTCCAGATTGAAAGTACAGTAATTTACATTTAGTTCGACATTTAGCTAATAAGACGGTCATGTAATGCGACATGTTTAGTTGGACATTTTTGTAAACATAGAATTCGGGGTCCAAATTATGACCCCACATTGAAAGTCGACACTGTACCACTGTCATCGCAAATGTTCAATTACAGGTTAAAATCGCCTCCAATGCGACACTGAGCGGTGCTTCAGCACGTCGCATTAAATGTAATTTACTGTACAACATGTCACAAGCTGGATGGGAAGAAATTTTCCAACTGTGAAATCTGTGGGGAGTGGTAAACGCAATCGCTAAACAGGAAGGTTTAGCCGAACAAGACGGGGATATCGAGTAATAACAGAACAATAAATTCTTTAGATTAAAGATAATTTTGTGATCCTGAAAATGACCCTTTTTAGCCTGCATGTGAATCCAACGAGCGAACAAATCGTAATGAATGTATTTTTTTGCCATCGCTGCCTTTTAACGCTCATTCGTTCGTCTCGTTGGACTCGCCCCTTTGGCTGTGTCTGCCGAATTGTCTCCACCTGTGAGCGTGTACCACTAAAGTACAAAACGCGCGGATCCGCTGAAAAATATATCATTCTTTTTCAAACCGTAAATCAGTGTGGTTGTAGTGTGGCATCGTTTCACATCACAATATACCTAATAGCGGTTATAGAAATTCGGCCGCCGGAGTGCTCGAGTTGGCTTGCAAAGCTGCTCACGACAATAAGAAAACCCGCCTACAGAACAGAGCACATTCGGTTCGGTGGCAACAACTAGTTTCAGCGAGTGGCAAACGCTATCGCAAAACGGAAGCAGGTAGAAGAAAGAAAAAGTTTGTTTATACAGACTGCTTTGGTGGCAAAACCAGCCACCGTAAAACACGGCGCTTTTCAGGGCCATTAAACCTTTCAAAGAAGACTTATTAAAAGTTTTCACAATACCAATGCATTCTAAAGTGACATAATATGACATATAATATAAATAATGTAATATGACATATAATATAAACTAAAAGTGGCTTCAAATTACAACACATTGTATGCAGGATGGCATTAACGAATTTTCTCGGTAGCAAGAACTGCTTTCATTGATTGATAACTGATGTTGAAAATTGACTGACGTTACATCTGCATTGTATAGAAACATAACTAAGGAGCAACATGATGAGCTATGTATTTCCTGCTGCTCTGTTCTTATTTTAAAGGACTTTAATCCTGTGTTAATTTACTGTTGCTTTTTCAGAACGCTTATAGCTCGTTTAATTCTCGACAGATCGTAGAGTTCGTCTCCAAAACCTCAGTTCTTTTTCATTTCTATTTACTTTGTTTGCGGAGATACAAATCATACAATTCATTCGTCTCCGAAACCACAGTTTAAGGTACGGTAATGTGCTCAATAATGAAATATATGATAGTGAATGAGCTGATGACCGCCTATGCATTTCCTATCACAGCCATCATTTTGATTGTACGATATGTGCATACACCAACAGATGCCCGGCGTTGAACATTTAATAAGTACAAAGCCTTCAGAAAAAAATCAAGAATCAACTATGAGATAGTGAGAAAAAATTGAGAAAGTTTGTAAAAAAAAAGCAAAAACACAACACAAAAGATTCTTTTCAGAACCGCCAACATGTTCATAAAGAGTAAACAGTAAACTAATCCATTTTTCAGGTAGATAGGTAGGTATTCACGTAGGAGAAGAAAATAAAACAATATATATAAGTATAGCAAAAGCTGTCCCCTTTGTATAGCCCTACGTCACTCCGGTTATGTCCCCGACATTACCCACCCGTCTTTTTCATCCAAAAACTTGTTTCAATAGTCTGAAAATTGCTTTCAAAACAGGCTATTGAAATCACCAATCGGTATATAAGCGAGCGCCGCTCGTAAACCCCCTCAGTTATGATTGAACAGCGATTGGAGCATGTTGTCGCTGTGTTGTGAAGCTATTTTCGTTTATCATGAAAGCGCTAATGAACGGTGTCACCAAGAGCCTGTATGTGCACCTAAGGCCAGAAGGGAATCCATCAGGAGGAGAGTGATGCCACGGTTCCGCTTGAAACATCGGCCGCCACACACACATATACACGCGCGGAATTCTCGTTGCTATCATCGTTGCTGAAAAATAATCTGCCAGTTCCCCTGGGAATTGAAAAATACATTCATGCGAAAGAGTTTATTTTAATGTTTTCTATCCATATAACACTGCAACCAAATACATTTGGTTTTGTGATTTTTCAATCAATCGCAATTAATAGGAAAGCTTCTGAATATTTTTTTTCCCATCAGTGGAAAACTTTCGTATCCAATATTGGATGCATAACATGAAAAACGTGAAACATCATCGCGAAAATCAAGTCATTTTCGAGCGATTATTTGCTTTCTACTCATATAATGCTGCGGCCAAATACATTTCGTTTTGGATTTTTTCAATCAAGTGCGATCAACCTAAGACCACGTCTTTCTGCAATTTATTAGAGGTGCAATGAATCTTTAGGAATTCCCGCTCTACGCGCACTGGCAAACAATGTTTACTCAACAATTTCTCAAACGAGAAATGGGTGTTGTGAGAAAGGATTAGCGAACGCGAAAACGACAAACGGGAGAAAGATATGTTTGGAGGTTGAAGGAAATTGGCAGAAAACTTCTTCATTCTATCATTCAAATAATGTGATTCATACCACTTCGTTTTACCAGAAAGAGTTTCTTAATGCTCAAAGGAGGAATTGAGTCCTCCGAGGAAATTACCCAGAGCAAATTAGAGTCGACTATCGATTGCGGCATTCGTACACAAATAATTTTATAATGCAGTTTCACCAAAGTGATTTCTTCGGATATATTCACTACATCATGTCATATATTTCATATTCTTCATTATGAAATCCATATCCATGGCACCTATCGGTATCGAATTATCATCGACACCACGATTTTCGCTAAATGCTCCTTTCAGTTCGGCCTGTAAAAAACTTTTCTGAACTCTAATCCATCAAATTGGGAGCCCTGAAAAGGGCCGTTGATTATATGCTAAGCTAATATAGCACGCTCTCCTCGGATACGATGGGCCAGCTTGATGTCCTTGGGCATGATGTGACGCGTTTTGCATGGATAACACACAAATTGGTATCTTCGAATAAGCCTCCTGCAGCGTCATAACTGCGGAACTTTGGAAGCGCAAGTCGGTTTTGAAGTCCTGAGCAATTCCACGACCCAAAGGCTGCAAAGGTAGCTGCGGATCACCAATTCGGTCGACTTCTGATAGCGACGAATCACGCAAAGTTCCCGGTCGATAGCGATGTGGCTTCTTCACCTATCCTGCTGCTGGTGCGCTTATCCGAGCTGCTTTCATGTGCCTTACCACCGAAAGACTAACGAGCTGTCTGCGAAAGACTAACGAGCTCGAGTCCTCACGGTGCAAGAGTAGAGTAAGAAATGAACGAAAGCAAGGGAAGTGTCATTTTATAAATCATAAAAGTATCGAATGTGAAGGAAGGAAGGTATTGAATTAGAGAGACTTTAAACTCTGAGAGTTCATTCGTCTCTATCGAATGTGAACCCCACCCTCTTTATTATATAAGCTTACTGTATACTTACGAATATAATAAGGGTGGGGTTTAGATTCTATACTTTTATGGTTTATAAAATGACGCTTCCTTTGCTTTCGTTCATTTCTTACTCTACTCTCGCACCGTGAGGACTCGTTTGTGTGGGACCAAGCACACAGCTCGTTAGTCTTTCGGTGGTAAGGCACCACGAAAGCAGCTCGGATAAGTGCACCAGCCGCGAGGAGTGTGACCACATCGCTATCGACCGGGAACTTTGCGTGAAATTCGTCGCTATCAGAAGTCGACCGAATTGCTGATCCGCCATCTACCTTTGCAGCATTTGATTCGTGGAATTGCTCAGGACTTCAAAACCGATTTGCGCTTCCAAAGTTCCGCGGTTATGATGCTGCAGGAGGCCTATTCGAAAATAACAATTTGTGTGCTGTCCATGCAAAACACGTCACATCATGCCCAAGGACATCCAGCTGGCCCATTGTATCCGAGGAGAGCGTGCTATTAGCTTAGCATAACATCAACTGCCCTTTTCAGGGCTCCAAATTTGATGGATAAGAGTTCAGAAAAGTTTTTTACAGACCAAACTGAAAGGAATATTTTCGTTTGGATGCCATTCAGCATCGAGAAAATTCCGGAAAGATCTAATCGTTGCTGAAAAATAATCTGCCAGTTCCCTGGGAATTGAAAAATACATTCATGCGAAAGAGTTTATTTTAATGTTTTCTAACCATATAACACAGCGACCAAATATTTTTCAATCAAGTGCTATTAACAGGTGGTTATCGAGTTAGCAATAACCACAGGAGGGCTGGAAAGAACTAATCATTGCTGAAAAATAATCTGCCAGTTCCCCTGGGAATTGAAAAATACATTCATGTGAAAGAGTTTATTTTAATGTTTTCTATCCGTGTAACACTGCGACCAAATATTTTTCAATCAAATGCTACTAACAGGTGGTTATCGATGAGCATAAATGTCCATATTGCGGGGGATCCCCACACGAGCTCTCAGTTTGTGAAACTTACAAGAGTCGCTGGGAGAAACAGAAGCGCTCTTTGAAGGAACGCTCGAAACGCACTTTTGCGGATATTTTAAAGGGCGCTTCTCCACTGGCCCAACAACAACAACCAATCAACACACAAAATGTCTTCGCCACGTTGCCCGTTGACGAAATAGAAGCGGACACAGCTAACGGGGGCACACCGTTCATTTTCCAAGGGAATCCCCGGCGCAAAAATGTGACCACTCCCAAAGTTCAAGGACAAGCCCCTCCGGTGATACCCCCTGTTAGCATGCCTAAAAAATCGAGTGCAGCGGACAAGCAAAATCAGGATCCTCCTGGTTTCCGTGGGAATAATTCACCTTCGAATGGCCCAGCACTCGAGGGGACATCAAAAACCCCAACTGTCCCTGTTTGTCCGTCCAGTTCAACTTCCCAATCGGGATTTATAAAGTTGTCTGACCTTTTGGACCAAATCTTCAAGTGTTTTAATGTTTCCGACTCCATCAGAACCATTGTCATTTCAATGCTTCCAGTATTAAAGACAATTTTGCAACAATTGATGCAAACATGGCCCCTCCTTGCAATGATTATCTCTTTTGATGTCTAATTTAAATAGAGAGGTCGGAGATATCACTGTTTTACAGTGGAATTGTCGTAGTCTTATCCCTAAATTGGATACATTCAAATTTTTAATTCATAAGTTCAATTGTGATGTTTTTGCTCTGTCCGAAACTTGGCTTTCTTCGCGAGATGATCTCTCTTTCCACAATTTTAATATCATACGCTTGGACCGTGATGACAGATACGGAGGGGTGCTATTGGGTATCAATAAGTGCCACTCATTTTTTCGAATTGACCTTCCACCTATTGGAGGGATCGAAGCTGTTGCTTGTCATGCAAACATCAGAGGCAAAGACCTCTGTATTGTCAGCTTGTATTGGCCTCCGAGAGCTGCGGTTAGCCGCAATCAACTTGTTGACATGTGCTCACTCCTTCCTGAGCCACGATTGATCTTGGGAGACTTCAACTCTCACGGAACTGCCTGGGGGGAACAGTACGACGACAATCGTTCATTGTTGATATATGACCTTTGTAACAGCTTCAATATGACCGTTTTGAACACTGGGGAAACAACACGTGTACCTAAACCTCCTGCTAACCCAAGTGCTCTTGACCTCTCGCTTTGCTCGAATTCACTATCGTTAGATTGCAAGTGGAATGTAATCCAGGACCCCAACGGCAGTGACCACTTGCCAATCAAAATTTCCATCACCATTGGTTCGAATTCTTCTGAATCTATAAACATGGCATATGACCTCACAAGACACATTGACTGGAAAAAATATTCGGACGCAATTGCTCTAGCCATCAATTCCAGAGATGGTTTGCCTCCATTGGAGGAGTATAACTTCATTTCTCGTTTGATCTATGACAGCGCGGTTCGCGCTCAAACGAAACCCATCCCAGGCTCCACTTTTCGTCAAAGGCCTCCCAATCCATGGTGGGATAGCCAATGTTCCAAGCTTTATCAGGATAAATCGAACGCATTTAAAGCTTTTCGGAAACGTGGAACCATTGAGAATTTTCAAACGTATTTGGACCTTGAAAATCAATTCAAAAACTTGATCAAAGGGAAAAAACGTGCTTATTGGCGAAATTTCGTGGGAGGTTTGTCACGAGAAACGTCAATGAAAAAATTATGGAAAGTGGCTCGAAACATGAGAAATCGCTCTTCAACGAATGAAAGCGAAGAATATTCACATCGATGGATTTTTAATTTTGCACGGAAGGTTTGTCCCGATTCTGCTCCCGTGCAGAAAATTGTTCGAGATATACCACAAGATAGGTGCGATCTTGATTCTGAGTTTTCGATGGTAGAATTCTCTCTTGCTCTCCTTTCATGTAACAATTCTGCTCCAGGAACGGATAGAATTAAGTTCAACTTGTTAAAAAACCTCCCTGATGTGGCGAAACATCGCTTGTTGAATTTATTCAATCGGTTTCTGGAGCATAATATTGTTCCAGATGATTGGAGACAAGTGCGAATTATAGCTATTCAAAAACCCGGAAAACCCGCGTCCGACTTCAATTCGTACCGCCCAATAGCAATGCTGTCTTGTATACGGAAATTGTTGGAGAAAATGATCTTGTTTCGCCTTGATCATTGGGTTGAAACGAATGGCTTACTCTCAGATACACAATATGGGTTCCGCAGGGGCAAGGGGACGAATGATTGTCTTGCGTTGCTTTCTTCAGAAATTCAAATGGCTTACGCCGAAAAAAAACAAATGGCTTCAGTATTCTTGGACATAAAGGGGGCCTTTGATTCTGTTTCAATAGAGGTTTTGTCAGACAAATTACACTCTCGGGGTCTGCCGCCTCTGTTGAATAATATGTTATATAACTTGCTTTGTGAGAAACAGTTGAATTTTTCTCACGGGGATTCGACAGTAAATCGGGTCTCCTACATGGGCCTCCCCCAGGGCTCATGTTTAAGCCCCCTTTTGTACAACTTCTATGTAAGCGACATCGACAATTGTCTTACACAAAATTGCAGCCTAAGACAACTTGCAGATGACGGAGTGGTGTCTGTCGTAGGATCAAACGAATCCGACCTGCAAGGACCCTTACAAGATACTTTGAACAATTTTTCAACCTGGGCCATTGGGCTAGGGATCGAATTCTCCACGGAGAAAACAGAGATGGTGGTTTTTTCTAGGAAGCATAGACCTGCAAAACCAAAGCTTCAACTTTTAGGTAAACCGATCACTCATGCTATGTCATTCAAGTATCTTGGGGTCTGGTTCGACTCCAAATGTACTTGGGGGGCCCATATTAGGTATCTGAGTAAAAAATGCCAACAAAGAATAAACTTTCTCCGTACAATTACCGGCACCTGGTGGGGAGCCCATCCCGAAGATCTTATAATGTTGTATCGAACAACTATTCTCTCAGTGATGGAGTATGGCAGTTTCTGTTTTCAATCAGCTGCCAAAACACACTTAATTAAACTCGAGCGAATTCAGTATCTTTGTCTCCGTATTGCGTTGGGATGTATGCCCTCAACGCATACCATGAGTCTCGAGGTTTTGGCAGGCGTACTCCCACTAAAAGATCGCTTCAATTTATTATCTCTTCGGTTCCTCATCCGGTGTAAGGTTATGAACCCATTGGTGATCGGAAATTTTGAGCAGCTTATCGAGCTAAATTTTCATTCAGGATTCATGAGCTCATATCATGAATTCATCTCCATGCAGGTTGATCCTTCTTCGTATACTCCCAACCGTGTTTGTTTTCCTGACTACATCAATTCCTCTGTACATTTTGATCTGTTCATGAAGGAGAAAATCCATGGAATTCCAGATTATCATCGATCGGGGATTGTTCCTACGATCTTCAATGCATAGTATGGGCGTGTCAATTGTGATAATATGTACTTTACTGATGGGTCCTCTATGAATGAGTCCACAGGATTTGGAGTGTTCAACGAAATTTTTAGCACCTCCCACAGTCTTCAGAATCCTTGCTCTGTGTATATTGCTGAATTGGCAGCAATACATTGGGCGCTGGACAGCGTCGCCTCACGACCTGTTGGACACTATTACATTGTAACGGATAGTCTTAGCTCTGTCGAAGCTATCCGTTCAGTGAGGCCGGAAAAGCACTCGCCGTACTTCCTTGAGAGAATACGAGAAATTTTGAGTGCTTTATCCAGACGCTGTTATGTCATTACCTTTGTCTGGGTCCCTTCACATTGCTCAATTCCGGCTAACGAGAGGGCTGACTCATTGGCAAAGGTAGGTGCAATTGAAGGCGATATTTATCAGCGTCAAATCGCTTTCAATGAATTTTATTCTTTAGTCCGTAAAAATACCATCGCTAACTGGCAACGTAAATGGAACGAAGATGAATTGGGCCGGTGGTTTCACTCGATTATCCCTAAGGTTAGCCTCAAACCATGGTTCAAAAGTCTGGACTTAAGTCGGGACTTTATTCGCACCTTCTCTCGACTCATGTCCAATCACTGTTCGTTAGACGCGCTACTCTTTCGTTTTAATCTTGCCGATGGCAATATCTGTGCTTGTGGCCAAGGTTACCACGACATCGAACACGTTGTTTGGTCGTGCGAGGAGTATCTTGTTGCCAGATCGAATTTAGAAAACTCTCTTCGGGCTAGAGGAAGGCAGCCCAATGTGCCGGTGAGAGATGTGTTAGCTGGTTTAGACCTTGATTACATGTCCCAAATATATGTCTTCCTAAAAGCTATCAATCTTCGTGTGTGATTGTCCTTATATCCTTATATTCTCCTTTTCCTTTCCCTTCGCGAGAAATCAAATCCCTTCTTACTAACAATAGAATAAGGTGAAATGTAAATACATGTTAGATATAAGATAGGCTTAAGAATTGAGTATGATGAATGTGAGTGCGAATGTGAGTGTGAACATTGTCAACATATCCTTATATCCCATCCTTTTCCTGAAACAAAATGTCACCCTTCTAAACTCGAGCAAGCCGCGAGTAATCGGTTCTCTACTTCATTAACATTAGAATTAATAAAAAATGTTTATATATACTTGTAACTATACAAATAGGAGTTTGGCTCCTTTAAACTTATGTAACTGAGCCTGTAAAAATAAACGATTTAATAAAAATAAAAAAAAAAAAGGTGGTTATCGAGTTAGTATTAACCACTGGTGGGTTTCGAGTATCGAGGAAAATCTGAAAAGAATTAATTGTTGCTGAAAAATACTCTGCCAGTTCCCCTGGGAATTGAAAAATACATTGAAGCGAAATAGTTTATTCTAATGTTTTCTATCCATATAACACTGCAATCAAATACATTTGGTTTTGTGATTTTTCAATCAATCGCAATTAACAGGAAAGCTTCTGAAAATTATTCTTCCCCATCAGTAGAAAATTTTCGTATCCAATATTGGATGCATAACATGAAAAACCTTGAGCCTCCAACGTAACGCTCTCGTTTTTGAAGTCACCCAAATATTTATTTATCCATTCATTCAGGATGGATTTAGATTCAACTTCAAACAAATGATCTCTAAATCAACGCTAGTCCTACGTCTCCCTTGCGGTTATACCATAGATATAACCCACTTCCTGTTTTTTTTTTTATCCCATTTATTTATTTAAGGCTCATTAGCATTTTAGCTGTAACAGAGCCGAATTTTAATCGTGTACATGTCACATGGTTATCATATCTATAATTAGCACATTACACAGTTGCCATTCGCCAGTATTCCTTCTATACCATTACATATGGTGGTACATTCACACAGTAGCCATTTAGGCGTAAGGGTATTCTTTCTGTTCTTCCATTATCCAGTTGGACCACCGGACAGCGGAGACAGTTGTTTGATCATTGTTGAGTTATTTATAGAACAGTAGCCCGATGTGTCTGGCAGAGCAGAGCAGTTGTATGGATGAATCGATCTTATTTCGATCGTGGATCGATCTCCATCGCTGATGATTGTTGCGTGGACGTAGCTATTCTGTAACAACACAAAGATGGTCAATGAGGGCCCTGAGTTTTGAACTCACGATCGATCGCTTACTAAGCGAACGCGCAACCAATGTGGCTACGGAGACCCCCGTTAATAGCACTTGATTGAAACATATTTGGTCACAGTGTTACGTGGATAGTAAACATTCAATTAAACTCTTTCACATGAATATATTTTGAAAATTCCCAGAGGAACTGGCAGATTATTTTCAGTAACGATTAGTTATTTCCACATTTTCCTCGATACTGGAAGCCCACCAGTGGTTAATACCAACTCGATAACCACCTGTTAATAGCACTTGATTGAAACATATTTGGTCACAGTGTTACATGGATAGAAAACATTCAATTAAACTCTTTCACATGAATATATTTTGAAAATTCCCAAAGGAACTGGCAGATTATTTTCCAGCAATGATTAGATCTTTCCGAAACTTTCTCGATGCTGAATGGCATCCTAACGGAAAGAGTTCTGCGCGTGTATGTGTCAATCCTTCGCCGTCCACCTCCTCCAGCACGTTAGGCAACGATGTTGTCTTGTCGATGTCCTCACGAAAAATGAATGTGTCTAAAAATATCCAAAATATCGCTTAAGTATACTTTTTGTGTGTGATTGAATCGAGAGAAGGTGTGGTTTACGATGGCAATTTGGAAGGCAAACTAGAGGGGAATGAACTCTCTGAGCTCGGAACTTTCGGCGACTGAGCAATAATCGATTGCGGGCGCATACAATATCGGATACGGAAATATCCTACTGATGGGGAAGAATAATCTTCTGAAGCTATCCTGTTAATTGCGATTGATTGAAAAACCACAAAACCAAATGTATTTGGTCACAGTGTTACATGGATAGAAAACATTCAATTAAACTCTTTCACATGAATATATTTTGAAAATTCCCAAAGGAACTGGCAGATTATTTTCAGTAACGATCAGATATTTCCACATTTTCCTCGATACTGGAAGCCCACCAGTGGTTAATGCCAACTCGATAACCACCTGTTAATAGCACATGATTGAAACATATTTGGTCACAGTGTTACATGGATAGAAAACATTCAATTAAATTCTTTCACATGAATATATTTTGAAAATTCCCAAAGGAACTGGCAGATTATTTTCAGTAACGATTAGTTATTTCCACATTTTCCTCGATACTGGAAGCCCACCAGTGGTTAATGCCAACTCGATAACCACCTGTTAATAGCACATGATTGAAACATATTTGGTCACAGTGTTACATGGATAGAAAACATTCTATTAAACTCTTTCACATGAATATATTTTGAAAATTCCCAAAGGAACTGGCAGATTATTTTCAGTAACGATTAGACAGTTAGCGCTCAACTTCCGAGTCGATAAGTCGATTTTATCAGACGAGAAGATTTTGGAAGTCGTTCACAGACTATTTGATACGTTGTTGGTTTCTTTCATCTACGCTATCCGCGACGGCACTTTCCGTGATGCCGCGTCGCGAAAATACGTTTCGCGTCGACTACTCGCAATTTCCGAAATTGCTTTCTCATGACGAGATCCATAAGTTCGTTGGAAGAGAACTCGGACTTACACGTGAGAATGTTCTGCAACTTCAGCCAAGCAGACGGCTTGCATGTACCTTCGTCAAGGTCAACAACCTCCAACTTGCTGAACAAATAGTGGAGCAGCACGACAACAAGCACGAGTTCGTGTTTGAAGGGAAATCATACAAACTACGAGTTACGATGGAGGACGGTGCGGTAGAGGTAAATTTGCTTGAGCTACCCGAGAGCGTCACCAATGATCAGATTGCTGATTTTCTCACCGAGTACGGCGAAGTCGTCAGTATTCGTGACCTACTGTGGGATGACCGATACAGCGACTTCGGTGGTATTAAAACCGGGGTTCGTATTGTTCGGATGGTGATTACGAAAAACATTCCTTCTCTCGTGACAATCCAGGGAGAAGAGACTGCGGTGAAATATAAGGGGCAACGGCAAACGTGCCTACACTGCCATGAGTTTGTACACATTGGCATTCCATGTGTACAAAACAAGAAACTGCTGGTGCAGAAGCTCGCAGCAGACCAATCATACGCTAGCGTAACGAAGGGCAACCCGACAAAACCTCAACACACCAAACCAACGAATCTTCGTAAACCATCGTCAGCTTCATCAAAACGTTTGACAAAGAGTCCGCTCACTGTCGGTCACTACGACAACACGCGTCTGAAGCCAAATTTCTCTGAAATGAGTGGGACAAAAACCGCAGTACAACAACAAAATAACACGATGCCACCCCCCGCTACACCTTCAACAACGATACCATCCGCAACACAAGCTGTAATCCAGCTATCGCCCATCTCATTCCCGAACGCCACCACGTCGCATCGTAGACCCGATGGCAACGAAACAGACAATTCACAAGCTTCCCAAGGCTCGAATGGCAGCCGACGCTCGCGTAGACAACCACCAGGCAAGAAAATGCGTCACTACGGAGAAGACGTCATCTTCACCGAACACGTACAAGTTAGAATCTCCGACGAAGAAATCCAATAAAATGGAGTACGTCAGTTGTAACATCGGGACGATCAATATAAATACCATCACCAACCAAACCAAGCTAAACGCCCTTCGCACGTTTGTTCGCACAATGGAGTTGGATATTGTGTTTTTGCAGGAGGTAGAGAACGAGCAGTTAGTCTTGCCTGGCTACAACGTTGTCTGTAATGTCGACCACTCAAGGAGAGGAACGGCAATCGCTTTAAAACAACACATCAAATTCTCACATGTAGAGAAGAGTCTAGACGGAAGATTACTCGCCCTCCGTGTCCACAACACAACGCTCTGTAATGTGTATGCCCCATCAGGCCCCGTTCTCCGTGCTGAAAGAGAGCGGTTCTTCAACAACAGCATTGCCTATTACCTTCGTCATCGGACCGACCACGTCGTCTTAGGTGGCGATTTCAACTGCGTAATTCGTCAATGCGATGCGACGGGGCAAAACTCGAGTCCCGCTCTTCTAGCCACCGTTCAGCAGTTACATCTGCATGATGTGTGGCAACGACTTCGTTCACGAGAGATCGAGTATACTTACATCACACACAACTCTTCGTCTAGGCTCGATCGTTTCTACGTGAGCAACGGTCTCCGAGAACAGCTGAGATCAACAGCTGTACATGTGTGCTGTTTTTCGGATCATAAGGCCGTCACCATGAGAATTTGCCTTCCTCTCCCCGACAGAGCACATGGTCGTGGATTTTGGTCTCTCCGTCCGCATCTACTGACCGCTGAAAATATTAACGAGTTCTAAATACGGTGGCAGTTTTGGACTCGTCAACGACGAAACTATCGGTCGTGGATGGAATGGTGGCTATCGTGCGCAAAGCCTAAAATAAAGTCTTTTTTCCGATGGAAGTCCAAAACAGCATTCGATAACATCCATCGTGAACAACATCGTCTCTTTCAGTTACTACGGAATGCGTACGATGGCTACCAAAACAACCCTGCCATGCTCACCACCATCAATCGAATAAAAGCAAAGATGCTGACACACCAGCGAGCGTTCTCCGAAATGTTCGTGCGAATCAACGAAACCTTCGTTGCTGGTGAGCCGCTATCGACTTATCAGCTGGGCGAGCGAGTGCGACGAAAAACAACCATCGAGCGTCTGCGAAATGAGAGAGATGAAATCATCGATGATTCTGCTGCTATACAGAACCATATGGTCGAGTATTTCAGTAATCTATACGCGCCCGGCAATGTAGAAGAGGGAGAATGGGGATCTTTCCAGTGTGAGAGAATCATTCCCGAGCAGGATGATGCAAACGAAGCTTGTATGTATGAAATCACTACGGCAGAAATACTTTTTGCTATCCGCACAAGCGCATCGAAAAAGTCTCCAGGACCCGACGGACTGCCAAAAGAGTTTTTTCTGCGAACTTTCGATGTGATACATCGTGAGCTTAACCTGGTTATGAATGACGCTATCAGGTCAAATTTTCCATCCCATTTCGTCGATGGGGTGATCGTGCTGGTGAAGAAACGAGATTCGGGGGACAGCGCACGTTCCTACCGCCCAATTAGTCTAGTCAACTATGACTACAAAATTTTATCGCGTGTTTTGAAGCAGCGACTTGAAAATGTGCTTCGAGCTCATAGTGTTTTGACTCGCTCACAAAAATGCTCGAACGGCGAGCACAACATTTTCCAAGCAACGTTAGCATTGAAGGACAGAATTGCACAGCTGAAGGCGGGCAGACAAAAAGGCAAGCTGATCTCGTTTGATCTCGATCATGCTTTCGATCGTGTGGATCATCGCTTTTTATTTACTACGATGCGAGATTTGGGTTTCAACCCAGAACTGGTGAATTTGCTTTCCCGTGTAGCAGCAGCCTCTTCCTCTCGCTTGCTCATCAACGGGCACCTCTCCGCTCCAATCCAAATCCAACGTTCTGTCCGACAAGGGGACCCTCTCTCGATGCATCTCTTCGTGCTCTATCTTCACCCACTTCTTCTGCGATTAGAGCAAGTGTGTGGGGCAGATTTAATTATCGCTTACGCAGATGACATCAGTGCCATTGTATCGAGTGCCGAAAAGCTTGATGCGATGCGAGGCTTGTTCCAGCGTTTTGAGAGAATAGCAGGGGCACGCTTGAATGAAGATAAAACCACCGCAATTGACGTCGGATGTGTGAATGATCCAATCACTGCACCGTGGCTTCGCACGGGAGGTTCCATCAAAATTCTTGGGATAATCTTCACCAACTCGGTCCGAGGTATGGTGAAAACAAATTGGGACATACTCGTGACCAATTTTTCGCGTCTTGTATGGTTGCACTCTTCAAGAAGCTTATCACTACACCAGAAGGTAACACTGTTGAACGTTTTTATCTCATCACGGACATGGTACATGGCAGCAAATCTGTCTCCAATGGCAGCACACGTGGCAAAACTGACAACCATCATGCGACGCTTTCTTTTCCGTGGTGCGTGTGCAACCATCCCAATGGAGCAGCTAGCGCGAAGACAGGAGGATGGCGGTCTCAACCTTCAATTGCCAGCGATGAAGTGTAAAGCGCTGTTAATCAATCGGCACCTACACGAAATGAGCTCCCTTCCCTATTACAATTCCTTCCTCTCCCAAACAACCGTCCCCCCCTCAGACCTTCCTTGCCTAAAGCTTATCCTAAATCATCATCCAAATTTCCCCTTCCAAATCCGAGAGCAGCCTTCCGCCAATCTCATCCATCGTTTCTTCATAGAACGTACAGCAAAACCGAAAGTGGAAATAGCAAATCCTGCAATTAACTGGCCCCGTGTGTGGAAGAATATTGCTGTTCGGAAGTTATTGCCTTCACAACGTAGTCTTCTTTACATGTGGGTAAACGAAAAATTCTCGCACCGGCGTCTGATGTTCGTTATGAGGAGAACGGACGATGAAAATTGCTTACACTGTTCTTCGAGTGTGGAAACAATACAGCACAAATTTTTTGGCTGTCGGAGAGTACGAGATGCTTTCAATGTGCTACAACAAAAGCTGCTAGTGGTATCTGGTAGACAACGCGCACTCCATTTAGAGGATCTCCTTCGACCGTCGTTGGAGGGGTTTGAAACAAATGAACGAATTTTGATAATGAAACTGTTATTGACATATATCACCTTCATTGATAGTAGTAATGGTAGGATTGATATAGATGAGTTGAAATTTAGTTTTGAAGTCGAGAATGAATCAACCATGAAAATAAATTTTTACCAAACAAAAAAGACAAATAAACGTATTTATAAAAAAAAAAAAAAATGGGGGTTCTCAAATGGGGATCAACATAGGGTAGGAGCCTACCTGTTGGTCTCAAATGTTCCTATCTCACGCCTCCACGAAGATCATATGACGACATTTTTAGATCGGGCGTGAACTGGAAACACACACCTGGTCTTGGCTCCGAGAACGGGTGTCGAAAGTGGCTAAGTGAGGGGGTGCGAGCGAGTCAGAGCGCTATATCTCTCCCGGGGAAGGCCTCCCGGGTCATGGAGGCCTTGCCAACCCGCTGTCTCCCGGGCAAAGGAGATACACCCAGACAATGGAGCTAAGGTCAAGACGAATACTACGAATGCGATCACCCGAGGAGGGTCCCCGAACTGGAGCTGGTCCTGGAACGGGCGTAAGAGCGAGCGGCCAGCGGCTGGAGGGCGATGTGCAAGAGCGGGCCACCAGCCGGGTTCAACCCGAAGAGCTACCGCCACACGGAAACAGCAGCCATCGACATCACCAACGAAACGCTGCGCCTACGAGGCGTGTTGCGACTGTCAGACGACAGTCGTCCACACTTGTGGGTACTACTAGGCGACGGATCATGTGGACACACGAAATGAATGAATTCGTGATCCGCGCCTATTACATCTGCACTGCTTTGGAGACGGACATGAGCGGTCGCCCTCGAATACTCGCAATGTTCGAGGAAGCGTATCCAGAGTTCGTCGGGAGGCTTGACCAAAACGCGATGAACGCGAGGCGTAGAGCGATTGTACGCAACAATATGCTCTCCCAAACGCAAGTCGACGAGATCAAGCAGCAGGTGCAGAGAGAACTAAGCTCCAGAACAAGCAGAGCAAGCGATGTGTCGAGACGAAGTTCAGTACGGCTGAGCAATTCATTCGCGAGTGGGGCACGCGAATCAGCACCAGTGGAGGCCACAGTACAACAACCCCCTGAGCCGGAGGATCCACAGCTAGATCAACAACTACTACGCGATCTGGTCTTCCATTACGACGAGGCGATCACACAGTTCCGCGACACGGACCCTTTGTCGCGCCCCAGGATCCCGAAGTTGCAGCATTCCCGCAGGCTGACAAGTGCAGTAAAGCTCATGAACGAGCACGTTCTTCCGCTGCACTTGGTTGATGCTGAGAACATGGAGGAGCTGCAACTGAAAGTTTACTGTGCTGCTGTGGCGACCGCCAAAAGTTTAGGATACCGTATTAGGCCAAGAGGCGCACTGCTCCAACATCTCCGTGAAAGGCGTGAGCCTCCATGGCGAAGGAGATTGGAGCAACGGATCCTAAACAAGCGCGCCGCAATTGGAAGACTGATGGCGTACAAAAGAGGCAGCAGATCGGCGAAATTATGTCGCCAAGTTGCTGTGATCGTGCGGCCTACTGAACTTCGCCAGCTGGGAGCTCACCAGCTGACGGAAAAACTCGACACACTGGTACAGCAATTGAGCGTCCTAACTAAACGGCTGAAACGTTACTCTGACTCTGCAAAGCGCCAGGAACAAAATCGGATGTTCAGAGATAACGAAAAAGCGTTCTACGACCACATTAGCGACGAGAAGCCCGACTACCGCGAAGGTTTGCCAGATATTAGCGATGTGACGAACTTCTGGGCTGGTATTTGGGAGACCCCAGTACAACATCGCGACGGGCAAATGTGGTTAAGACGGGAGGAGGAGAGTTGTGGTGAAATTGGAGAGATGCCAGCTATCATCGTCGAAGAGAACGATGTCCGCGAAGCCTCGCGGTACCTGAGGAACTGGGCAGCACCGGGCCCCGATGGTGTTCAGAACTTCTGGCACAAGAAGCTGACCGTCGCACATCAAAAGATAGCTGAGTGCTTCAACAAGGTGCTACGTGACCCACACAACCTCCCTGAATTCGCCACCCGTGGCGTCACATTCCTCCTCCCGAAAGACAGCAACACATTGAACCCATCAAAGTACAGGCCGATAACGTGCCTATCGAGTCTGTACAAGATATTAAGCAGCATCATAACCGCCAAAGTTTCTGCCCACTGCGAACAACACCATATCATCGCAGAAGAGCAGAAAGGATGCAGAAAAAATACGCATGGCTGCAAAGACCAGGCCATCATCGACGCAGCCATAGTCGGCCAGGCGGTTTATAACCAGCGGAACCTAAGCATGGCCTATATCGATTACAGGAAGGCTTATGACTCCATACCTCACTCGTTTCTCGTCCGGGTATTGGAGCTCTACAAAATTGATCCCGTCGTCGTTAGGTTCCTGCAGCATGCGATGAGGCAGTGGAGCACGTCTCTGCACCTTAGTGATGGGGAAAATGTGTTGCAGTCTAGAACGCTGCAGATAAAGAGGGGGATATTCCAAGGCGACTCTTTCAGCCCGCTTTGGTTTTGTCTGGCACTGAACCCCCTCAGTAGGACGCTCAATAGAAACGGTCATGGCTATAAAATAAGGTATGGCGACGGCGCCCACGAAGAAGTGACCCATACCTTTTACATGGACGATCTCAAGGTCTACGCTGATTCACGTCAGCGTCTAGGTGTAGCTATCCGGGTTGTCGAAGAAATAAGCAGGGACATCTGTATGGAGTTCGGCCTCGACAAGTGTCGCTGTGTCCACCTGCTGAAAGGACAACTTACCGAATCCGGAGGCTACGAGGTCTATGACGGCGAGTTTATAAGAGACATGGTTCGTGGCGAATCCTATAAATATCTTGGATTCCGACAGCTCACCGGGATTCGCCACTCCGACATCAAGACGGAGCTGCGAGACAAGTTCTTGAGTCGAGTGAACTGTGTCCTGAAGACTTTCCTCAACGCGGGGAACAGGGTACGCGCGATCAACACATTCGCGGTTCCCCTGCTGACCTTCAGTTTTGGTGTAGTCAAATGGAGCAAAACTGACCTAGAGGACCTTGAGAGGAGGATGAGGAAAGCATTCAAAGAGGCCGGAATGCACCATCCTCAATCGGCACTGGAGAGAGTTTCACTACCACGCAAAGAAGGGGGACTTGGAATCGTCGACATTTCTGCACTGTGTGTTGCCCAGGTACGACAACTGCGCGAGTACTTCGCTGAACGCGCCAACCAAAACGCGCTATACCGAGCTGTCTGCGCCGCTGACAGAGGATACAGCGCTCTGCACTTGGCGCAAGCGGAGTACCAACTAAACTGCAATCTGCAGACAGTGGAGGAGAAGATTGCAGCTTGGAAGCAGAAGGCAGTGCATGGTGCGCACCCCCATCAACTGGACCGGCCACACGTCGACAAGGCCGCATCTAATCTGTGGCTAACGCGTGGTGAACTCTCTTCAGTAGTAGAAGCCGACATGATAGCCATCCAGGACAGGATAATGCCGACGAGAAACTGCAGGCGGTACGTCTGGCATCAAGACGTTGATGACATTTGCCGGATGTGCCATCAACCAGGTGAAAACATTGAGCACATTATGGGAGGCTGTCCCGTTTTGGCCAACGCAGCCTACACCGAGCGCCACAACAACGTGGCCCGTATTGTTCATCGACAACTGGCGCTCCAATGTGCTCTACTGGAAGACAACGTACCAAACTACCGGTACCTGCCTGCACCTGTCCTGGAAAATGACCGTTTCAAGCTGTACTGGGATCGCACTGTTCTGACCGACCTCTCGATCCACCACAACCGCCCAGATATAATGGTTTACGACAAGAGCGACCGCAAAGTCACCATCATCGATGTCGCTATTCCACTGAACCAGAATCTGGAGGAGACCCACGGTCGCAAAATCTGCAAGTACCGACCATTGGCCGTGGAGCTCAAGGAACTGTGGGGGCTAAGGGAGGTCCCAAGAATTGTTCCAGTCGTTCTCTCTGGAACTGGAATTGTCCCGAAGACACTTCTGGAAGCGCTAAAGGTGTTGAACATCGAGAAGGAATTGGCCGGCATCCAAAAGTCGGTCATCCTTAGCACCTGCGCGATTGTCCGACAATTCCTCGGTCAGGACTAAAACAGCACGAGCATGCAGATACGTGCATTCCGCAGAGCCTAGTCCCCCTTTGGCATTCAGAAGCCCGGGGGCAGGTGAAAATTCTGGCTAGGTTCGCCTAGTTAAGAAGTGAGATAAGTCTGCCAAAAAGAAATACAGATATTTCCACATTTTCCTCGATACTGGAAGCCCACCAGTGGTTAATGCCAACTCGATAACCACCTGTTAATAGCACTTGATTGAAACATATTTGGTCACAGTGTTACATGGATAGAAAACATTCAATTAAACTCTTTCACATGAATATATTTTGAAAATTCCCAGAGGAACTGGCAGATTATTTTCAGTAACGATTAGTTATTTCCACATTTTCCTCGATACTGGAAGCCCACCAGTGGTTAATGCCAACTCGATAACCACCTGTTAATAGCACTTGATTGAAACATATTTGGTCACAGTATTACATGGATAGAAAACATTCAATTAAACTCTTTCACATGCATATATTTTGAAAATTCCCAGAGGAACTGGCAGATTATTTTCAGTAACGATTAGATATTTCCACATTTTCCTCGATACTGGAAGCCCACCAGTGGTTAATGCCAACTCGATAACCACCTGTTAATAGCACTTGATTGAAACATATTTGGTCACAGTGTTACATGGATAGAAAACATTCAATTAAACTCTTTCACATGAATATATTTTGAAAATTCCCAAAGGAACTGGCAGATTATTTTCCAGCAATGATTAGATCTTTCCGGAACTTTCTCGATGCTGAATGGCATCCTAACGGAAAGAGTTCTGCGCATGTATGTGTCGATCCTTCGCCGTCCACCTCCTCCAGCACGTTAGGCAACGATGTTGTCTTGTCGATGTCCTCACGAAAAATGAATGTGTCTCACCACCAGAATATCGCTTAAGTATGCTTTTTGTGTGTGATTGAATCGAGAGAAGGTGTGGTTTACGATGGCAATTTGGAAGGCAAACTAGAGGGGAATGAACTCTCTGAGCTCGGAACTTTCGGCGACTGAGCAATAATCGATTGCGGGCGCATACAATATTGGATACGGAAATATCCTACTGATGGGGAAGAATAATCTTATGAAGCTATCCTGTTAATTGCGATTGATTGAAAAACCACAAAACCAAATGTATTTGGTCACAGTGTTACATGGATAGAAAACATTCAATTAAACTCTTTCACATGAATATATTTTGAAAATTCCCAAAGGAACTGGCAGATTATTTTCAGTAACGATTAGATATTTCCACATTTTCCTCGATACTGGAAGCCCACCAGTGGTTAATGCCAACTCGATAACCACCTGTTAATAGCCGCGCGTGTATGTGTGTGTAGCGATGTCTTCCCAGGGAACCGTTTGTGGCATCACTCTCCTCCTGATAGATTCCCTTCTGGCCTAGGGTGCACAAACAGGCTCTTGGTGACACCGTTCATCCGCGCTTTCATGATAAATAAAGAGCTTCACCGCAACAGCGACAACATGCTCCAATCGCTGTTCAATTAGAAATGAGTGGATTTCCGAGCGCCGCTCGCTTATATACCGATTGGTAATTTCAATAACCTGTTTTGAAAGCAATTTTAAGACTATTGAAACAAGTTTTTGGATCAAAAAGTAACAAGTATATAACGCGTAGACATTTTATCTTTCGAATGAAGTGTTTATCATACCATTTCGTTCAGTTGTTTAGGAGCTATTAACGCTCAAATTCTCGGTCTCCGGCGTAACGCTTTCGTTTTCGAAACTTTGATTTCACACCCCGGTATAGAAATGAAAGACGTAGTCCTACGTCAAAAACGCATAAATCTATTCCATTTAGCTTGATATGTGCGAGTGACCACTTTCCCCTCACTAGGTGACCACTTTACCTCCAAGCAAAAAAAGTTCTATTTTTTACCTTTTTTTTCTAATGATGAAAAGTGTACTATTTTGAATTTTTATAGTTAAAACCGTTTACTATCTTGAAAAACAGTGGGTTGAACTACAATATTCTTCGTGAAACGGGAATTGAATCGGTATGTGGACGCTAGAAATGGGCATATTCCTTAGGCCGTCCGGACACGGGTCAACTGAAAACCAACTTCAACTTGACGAAGGTTGAAAGCATGTGAAATTAAATGGGAGTCCGCACACGGGGCAACCAGTTGACGAGGTTAAATCAATCTGTTGAAAGCAACCTAGCATGTCGAGATGCCGCTGTTTGAGGTTGACAACATTTTCGTTCAATTTTTGTTCGCGTCATTATCTGTGGTTCGTTAAAAAGATGCCAGATCATTTTTTTTTTGGAAATCTGTGTAAGTTTGTTTTATTTTTTTTATTTTTATCTTCTTCTTCTTATATGGCACTAACGTTCCTAGAGGAACTCCGCCGTCTCAACGTAGTATTACTTGCGTCATTTTTATTAGTACTTAGTTGAGATTTCTATGCCAAATAACACGCCTTGAATGTATTCTGAGTGGCAAGCTCTAGAATACGCGTGACCACAGTGCAAGTCAGAGGAAATTTCTTTGAAGAAAAATTTCCCCGACCAGAACGGGAATCGAACCAGAACCCCCGGCATGTTAGGTTTTGACGCTAACCACTCGGCCACGGGAGCACAATTTATTTTTATGCAACTCCCGAATATAGGAATCAAATGACAGATTTCCTTCCTTTTGATTGTTTGCTTTTGAATTTAGTACACACCTTTATTTATGTTTCATTATTATTATGCGTATTCCATAATAAGAAAAATCCAGTTTGTCTGCAGCTACAAAATGACTGATATAATATAGTCTTAAAAAATATGGATGGGGATATGTGTATCAAATGAATAGCCTTGACTTGGAGAATACACTACATTATATAAATCCAAAAAGTTTGCCGCTACGAAATGGCAAGCCTGTATTATTATTGCGTTTAATCACAACGAAACCGTTTAACTTAAAAAAATTTTTTTTACTTATTTTATTTGCCTACACATGTTAACCCTTTGCGGTCGTAATAAATTTTTATATGGGTATCGTACTGGTCAGCAATAATATCCCTTGAAATAGCAGTGAAGCATAACGTGTAAGATTATGAAAAATAAAGAAACTTTTTTTTAATTTTTTTTTGTTCTGTACCGTTATCTTCTATTCATAAGAGCTTCGTATTGATTCGTGAACAGGTTTACGAGACATTAAGATTTGTTCAGAAAAAGTGTAAACTAATATATGCTGTGGCGACTGAGAGCAGTCATACGACCGTAAATGGTTAACCGATTCATAGAACATATTTTATCTTTTGTTATGAACAATTTACTTTGATAAATTTTTAGTCTGTTTCTGCTCCAATATTCTGTTTCTATATTAACCCCATCGTGTACGATTTAATTTTCAAAAGAGTGGACCAAATGCGAACGCTTCGATGGGTCACATATCGAATAATTTCACTACTCTGCCGAGCGTCTTAGCGCCTTGTGATATGCAAGCGTACAACGAGAGAGATTCGATGTTGTACGTTTTGGCACAATAATTTCACATCAAGTGAGAGGAGTGAGAGTGTTGTACGTGAAAGGGTTAGGGATAGATGAATGAATTCTATGAATTTGAATTTCGATATTCATATATTCAATCACATGAACATAATATGATAATATAACATGAACACGAAATAGATTCTGTTGCTGAACAAAAATATTTGTTTTAGACGAAATGAATATTTTCAATTCACTATAGCAGTTTACTTATATATTTCATGTGCGGAAAAATGTAAAATTGTCGGTTTTAAAAACCTGTGCTACAAATTAAAAAACAATGTAAACAGATTTATCTCCAATCCTGGCATCACTGGTTCGTTCAACTGATTCATCAATGAAATTTTACGGCGTCGACATCTATGGCGGCATTGTTGTTAATATGACAAATTACAATCTCTATCAGATTGGCAGGCCTGAAGGCAGTTTTAAATCGTTGAAATTTGAATTAATATTTTACTTGGTATTTTTATTTAGTTTGCAACACGTGGTGCTGACCTTAATTTAATCCTTTTTCTATATTTTTCTGATAATCCCACAAAACTAATTATAATTATATAAAATTATCTTTAGACAACATTTACGATCAAGATTGTTTCACCAGTAGTGAGAAATATGATTTTCAATTACACAGAATGCATATTTAACACGAAAAAGTTATTTTTTATACATAATTTTTATTTTGAAAGTGTGTTTATTTCATATGGAAATCCATTGTCTTTGTCGTTTCACAAAAGCTCCAGAGTCAGGTTCTGCGATTTAAATATGACAGTCAAAACTTAACGATACTTGTCAGTTTCGAGTTGCTTCGTGTGCGGATCGAAGATGAGCTCAAGTTTGACAGCTAAGATGAGGACAAGTTGAGATCGAGTTTCAGTTGACCCGTTTGCGGACGACCTTAGGGCACACGGGTCAACTGAAAACCAACTTCAGCCTCACGAAAGTTGAAAGCATGTGAAATCAAATGGGAGTCCGCACATGGGGCAACCCGTTGACAGGGTTGACTCAACCTGGTGGAAGCAACCTAGCATGTCGAGTTGCCGCTGTTTGAGGTTGACAACATTTTCGTTCAATTTTTTCTCGCGTCATTTTCTGTGGTTCGTTAAAAAGATGCCAGATCATTTTTTTGTGAATCTGTATAAATTCATTTTATCAAATGAAAGATGTGTTTACAAAAAACTAAATATGTTTCAAGGATTCATTAATATGAAAAAGCAAATAGAAATGTGTGCTCGTAATTCATTTGAGTTTCACTATATTATTGCATTGATGACAATATAGGTATCAATTTAAAGGGCTTGACTAGGGTTTATTTGTGAAAGCTGTTATGATGTTTGATGAACTCTCCTGGGTATAAAATTTTCGTTCGTTCAATAGTGTTATACAAATATTTTCGAATTTATGGTGAACAGTAGATCTTGTGGCATTCTAAATGTATTATGAAAAAAAAATAAACTGCGTATTCCATGATCTTCCAAGATGTCCTCTACGAAATGCCGCACTTAATAATGTTTTTCTCAACACCCCATCAATATGGGTAATCGAATGAAAGGGCTTGACTAGTAGTTATTTAAAAAAAAAACTAAATCTGAAATAGTCGCCACCGCAAAATGGCGATATATATATATATATATATATATATATATATATATATATATATATATATATATATATATATATATATATATATATATATATATATATATATATATATATATATATATATATATATATATATATATATATATATATATATATATATATATTCGAAACCTCATTAACCCTTCCACGTACAACATCGAGTCTCTCTCGTGGTGCGCTTGCGTGCGAATTTATTGCATTGTATTTTCACCAATATTTCAATGAAAAAGGTTTTTATTTAGCGTCTAAACTATCGAACACAACAAATATGTTTCCAATCTGAGTTACTAACTCAAGAGAAAGTCAATGAAAAGATTGTATACCAAATGTTTTGATTCGTTTTGTTCATGCTACCCACCACTAATCGTCTATGGCGCTGCGCACAGTACAACTGTAGCCATGTACAGCGGTAAAATAGGTCGGTACAGGTACAGCGATTGTACCGAGTTGCTTGCATGGTTCTAGCGCTGTACATGGTGACAGACATACAATTTTCGAAGTACAACGCAAGTACAGCAATATGTCTGTCATAAGTATTAGACAACTGAAGACTCTAAGGCCGTCCGCACACGGGTCAACTGAAACTCGATCTCAACTTGTATTCATCTCAGCTGTCAAACTTGAGCTCAACTTCGATCCGCACATGAAGCAACTTGAAACTGACAGGTATCGTTAAGTTTTGTCTGTCATATTATAATCGCAGAACCTGACTCTGGAGCTTTTGCAAAGCGATAAAGACCAAGATGGTGGAGTTAACAGGTGGCTCGTAATTTACACTATTTAGAAAAGACGTATGAGGAATGGCAAGACGAAAAGTTTGGATTTGTTTATGCTATTACTTACGTTGATATGGTTACATTTGATTTCGTCGAAGGTATTTGAAGCAGTATAATAAATAAAGAGTTGTCGTTGAAAATTGTAACCTAGTAACCTTTATGCATATGCTTCCGCCAACTGGCTCGGCTAATATGATTCAAGGAATGCTTTGATCGTGGTGCCGCCACTGGCGTATAATTTGCAGCTTTGTTTTTTGTGCTGGTTCATAACGGCAATCTACCGTGCCGGCGAAACTGTAGTCAATGTTTAGTGTTGATTGGATACCATCTATGTAAATAAGTTCAAACTTACGGGATACGTCCGAACGGCAATTCTGACATTACGTTTTACCTTCCACTTCACTTATCTTGATAAAGACAATGGATTTCTATATGGAATTAACACACTTTCGAAATAAAAATTAAGAATAAAAAATCGTATCGTTTTCGTATCAAATATACTTTCTGTGTATTTGAAAATCACATTTTTCACTAATGGTGAAATAATCTTGATCGTAAATGGTGTCTAAAGATAATTTTATATAATATTAATTAGTTTTTGTAGGATTATCAGAAAAAAATATAGAAAAAGGATTAAATTATGGTCATCACCACGTGTTTCAAACGTTTAAATAATACCAAATAAAAATATTATTTAAAATTCTAATTAAATCTGCCTTCAGGCCTGCCAATCTGATAAAAATTATAATTTGTCATATAAACAACAATGTCACCACAGATGTCGACACCGTAAAATTTCTTTGATGAATTGAACGAACCAGGGATGTCAGGTTTGGATATTAATCTGTTTAAGTGGGTTTTCAATCCATAGCACAGATTTTTAAAACCGACAATTTCACATTTTTCCGTACATGAAATATATTGGCGATCTAACGCAAAACGTAAACGATCGGTGAGACATTTGGATTTTGTTTTTGAACTAAGAAAATGATGCTAATGTAACCTAAAACTCAAAAACAAATCACGTATATTTTACTTCAGGGCTTTCCAAGGTAGTTCTCACTTGCACGAATCGTGCATTTTTCTACTTGTGTTTGTTTGTGCTCTCGAATTTCCTTCTTTAATTCAACCATTGTCAACATTTTTATAGTTTTCACTGCTGAAAGAGGTAAATAAATAACATGTTATATATAAAATTGCACAGAATTAAATTTCTTCCAAACTCATCGCAATCAAATAATCTATTATGATTATAACATTGTAATTTATGGAAAGAATTACAAACCTTCCATAAGCTCACATGGCAAAATTTAAAACCATCATCACTTTCACCGCAGCGCCGCCTAGGTGTAGATTTGTACGTTAGATCGCCAATAAGTAAACTGCTATTTTGAATTAAAAATATTCATTTTGCATAACAAATATTTTCGTTCAGCAACAGAATCTATTTCATGTTCGGTGACCGGAATAAATCGCCACAGTAAACAACTGCAACAGAAACAACCGCTTAGAAAAAGTGTAGTAGGCTAGAAATATTTGGCGCGGGAAAAACATCATGTGCCTCACATTTCTATTATAAATTTATTCTCTTGTTCTCGTTTTTCGAAATTTATTCTGAGGACAATGTAATGGGGACGAAGTCCCCATTTGGCGAGGATAAGGAATCGAGGCGGCCCATGCCGCCAAGATGACGCAATCCGAGTCCACCGCCGACCCGCCGTCGGAAGCGGCGGTGTCTCGCACGCAAACCTGGGATCCACTGATTGCCCGGTTAGTTTGAAACATAGGATACGATCCTTTAGCAATGTCCGACCGAGCTCTAGCGAGCGTCGGACGGTATACGTCTGCCCGGGGCGTTACGTTTGCCTGGGGCGATACGTTTGCCCGGTTAATTCTTGTTTTGAAATACAATACCGCGCCACAATATTTATAGCCTACTACACATTTTATAAGCGGTGGTTTCTGTTGCAGTCGTTTTCTGTGGCGATTTATTCCGGGAACCTTCATGTTCAGGTTATGTTATGCTATTATGTTCATGTGATTAAATATATGAATTTATATCGAAATTCATATTCATCGGATTCATTCATCTGTTATTAAACTTTAGTCCAAACTAAAAGCATTTTAATCATAAAATACATGTATAGATTTCTTAACCCTTTCACGTACTACATCGAATCTCACTCGATGTGAAATTATTAAAACGTACAATATCGACTCTCTCTCGTTGTACGCTTGTATATCAAATATATATACATATATATATATCCCTCCCACACATTCATTTGAACCCATAGTAACATGCAACCGAGCCTGGCGTGCCAGATGCGTGCGAGAATTCGCCAGAAAGGAAAACAAGGTATCACCTTGCATAAATACCAAGCCACCGGGATGAACGCAGACTCAGCAGTCTGTAGTCTTTATAATGGGTTCGATGCTAAAATATAAGTTAGTTCTAAGTATGATGTTATAGCGATAAGTGAAATCGTGAATAAATTTATTTTTTATGCTTTCCCGTACGGAAGCTACATAACTGGCGCAGTCATAGTGAAGTGGAAGTAAAGTGCAGTAAAGTGCACGACCGAGCAACGTTTATTGGAAACATCTGGACTACCGGGAAACCACCGGTGAGGGAATATCACCGATTAGCGTAGCCCAGAAGCGAGGAACTACCATCGAACCTAACCATCAACTTAGAAACTCCAGGAGATGATCACCATCATCCTCTTGTAAGTATTTTTTTTTTATTTCTTCCTAAGTGAGTGTTAAAGTGAAAAAAGTAACATAACTCTCGCAACAAAAATCAGCTGCCCCGTAAGCAAAAGTAAAGCACGGAGGCAAGCGGCACAAAATACAACGTTCAGCAATTTTAAAAGCGAGCGAAACTAACAGCCACAAACCGCGAGGTGCAGTGCAGTGTGAGCGAATATCATAGCAGTGCATTCTTGTGTGTGCAAATTATAAGCAAGATTATCATTGGTAAAATGGATCAACGCGAATTTATGATTTCACCCGACCTTATGCCAGCACCAGAGCTGGACGGGAGAATAATTATTGAACAAGAACCTCAGGAGAACCCACAACAAGTCACAGTTGAAAGTTTGTTGGGTCATATAAAAACATTAACGAGCAATCAAAACGCTTTGATTGACGAACTCCATAGATTGCGATCGAAATCAGAAGATCCCTTCTTACAGTTCCGAACACCAGACCCGATTAAAAATCTGGCCACTTTTGCGGGTAACAAAAAAGAAACACATGCTTGGTTAGAAGATGCGGAGAACACACTCGCACTCTTCCAGTCATACAAAAATGAACCCATTTACAGCCAATTAGTGAGAGCTGTTAAAAATAAAATTATTGGCGATGCCAAAGAAATATTAATAGCGGCTGGCAACCCAAATCAGTGGGAACAAATCAAAGAAATAATCCTAAATTCTTATGGGGACAGAAGAGATCTTACATCTCATATTCAATCCCTTTTCTATGTTAACCAGGGAAAGAAGACTCTAACTGAGTTTTACAACCAAGTTAAGAAAATTGATACGTCAATTAAGGCGACAGCAGCTTTGATGGACGACTACAAATCATCCACTAAAGCTATAAATAGTTTAATAAGTCATATGGCTTTAACAAGATTCATCGACGGGCTAAATGACGAGCTATCAATGCACGTTAGGAGTTATAGACCGCAATCCCTTGAGGACGCTTACTCCATAACTATGCAATATTCTAATGCAGCATATAGACAAAGACTCAACAAACAAACAATAGATCAAAAGACGACCAAAGCAAACAACTTTAAATAAGAAAAATGTTGAAGGACGGGATTATTCAAGAATCCATATCGCTCTACACATCACCTGTATGGATAGTGCCTAAGAAAGCAGATCCATCAGGTGTGAAAAAGTTTCGACTCGTTATAGATTACAGAAAACTTAACGAGAAAACCATCTCTGATAAATATCCTATACCGGATATAACAGAAATTTCGGATAAATTAGGAAGAGCGACATACTTCTCGACACTAGATCTAGTTTCTGGATTTCACCAGATTCAGCTAGACGCAAAAGACGTCGAAAAAACAGCGTTCTCCGTGAGCTCGGGTAAATACGAATTCACAAGGATGCCTTTTGGACTCAAGAACGCCCCTGCGACCTTTCAGAGGGTTATGGATGCCGTTCTTAGAGATCACATTGGTGTTTGTTGTCTTGTTTATATGGACGACATCATCATTTTTTCGAGTTCGTTTGAAGAGCACGTCAAAGACATATGTAAAATTCTTCGCAAGCTGAAGGAAGCTTGTTTGAAGATACAACTAGATAAATGCTATTTTTTCAGACGGGAAGTTCAATTCCTTGGACATACCGTGACCAAAGATGGCGTAAAGCCAAACAGCGACAAAATAGAGGTTATTCAAAATTGGCCTAAACCAAAAAACGAGAAGGAACTTAAGCAATTTCTCGGAACAATAGGTTACTATCGCCGTTTCATAAAAGACTTTGCCAAAATGGTGAAACCTTTAACGCAACTCTTGCGAAATGATACTTGCTTTGAATTTACTCCAGATAAAATTCAATGTTTTGAAAAATGCAAAGCACTTTTGACCATGGATCCAATACTTGCGTACCCAGATTTTACAAAAGAATTCATCCTTACCACAGATGCTAGTGACTTTGCAGTGGGAGCTGTATTATCACAGGGACAAATAGGGAAAGATCACCCGATTGCCTACGCTTCAAGAACTTTAAACAAATCGGAAGAAAATTATTGCTCAACGGAAAAAGAATTATTAGCTATTATATGGGCTGTTAAACACTTCAGACCATACTTGTATGGAAGAAGATTTAAGCTTGTCACAGATCATCAACCATTAATATATTCGATGACAAGTGCAAACCAAAAAATTATTAGATGGAAACTAGTTTTAACTGAATTTGACTTTGAAATAATTTATAAACCTGGCAGAGAAAACGTCGTAGCCGACGCCCTGTCTAGAATAAAACCAGCAGAAATAAACTCCAATGACATACAGGAAAATCAAGACGAACCCGACACCGACGGCATGACAGTACATTCAGCAGACACCAGCAACGATCATTATATTTGGACAACAGAAAGACCAACAAATTCATTCAAAAACCAGATCATATTTAAAATTTCTCCTACAGACATAGAAGCTCACTTCACAAAATACCACAGATTTATAATCTCAAAACCAAACTACACAGAACAAGACATAGTAACTATTTTTAAAGAAAAACTTAATCCAAACGGTATAAATTGCATCTATTGCCCTTTAATGCTAACACAATTAATTCAGGAAACATATCGCAAACATTTTTCTCATAACAAAATCTTCAAGCTCCTTATTTCACAGGTATTACTCCAGGACATAAGGCTACCAGAGGAACAGGACGAAATCGTGCGCAAAACTCACGACTATGCCCATAGAGGGATCAAAGAGAATAAAGCTCAAATCCTGTTAGAATTTTTCTTCCCCGAAATTGATAAAAAATTGAAAGTTTATATAAATAACTGTCCTACTTGCAAAAAATGTAAGTACGACAGAAAACCTCCGAAATTGGTTCAAAAAACTAACCCCACAGAAAATACATTTGAAAGGATTCATATGGATATATTTTTTATGAGTGGAAGAAAAATGCTAACTATAGTAGACGCTTTTTCCAAATTTGCAAACGTGATCGCTCTTGAAACAAGGACTATCGTAGACCTTAAAAGGGCAATCACAGAGCACATCAGAATTTTCGGCAAACCAAAATCGATAACTTGCGATCAAGAACCAAGCTTGACATCGCTCGCCTTCATTGGATTCATGCAGGATTTGGATATTGAAATTCATTTTGCGAGTTCAAGTAACTCAAACGGAATAGTGGAACGATTCCACTCTACACTCATTGAACTATATAGAACTTTAAATTCGAAATACAAAGACATGGAATTCTTCGACAAAATTAACATTCTTGTGGATATTTATAATAACACAATTCACTCAGCGACCGGCTTTAAGCCAAAACAAGTAGTCTTTAACCACCATAATGAAACAAGCGCGGAAGAAATTTTTCAAAATTACAGTAAAATTCAGTCTGCCATTAAGGTCCTAATGGAAAAACGCAGAAAGCAGATAGAAAATGAAAACAAGGTAAAAACCTTGCCAAAAACTTTAGAACCAGGAGAAAATGTATACGTAAAAGTTATTCAGAGAATAACAAAGGACAAAGACCCATTCAAGGTTTCAAAAGTCGTGGACGATAATGAATTGACATTTAAAGATACTTACGGAGTAAAAATTCATAAAAATAGGATCAAAAAATGATTTTTTTTTCCTTTTTCTTTTCGGTCTGTTTCAGGATCATTCCACTGACTTCAGCGACATTTTACCACGACGTATCGACAAATAACGGACTTTTGACCTTAAAATTAGACTCGGTTAAGATAAAATTAGGATACGACCGTATGATACACAAAATTAACCTAGATGAAATAGGACAAAATATAAACTATATCGAAAAATTAGCAAATAACCTTAACGTAACGGATCACTTACAACAAACAATCCAGTTTAAAATTAAAAAGGCTTATGAAAAGTTGACAGGATTTTACCCAAAACGCCCAATCAAAATTTAGAGATGCTTGAAACTAATAGCAACAAAATCATAGATAATCAAATAAAACAAGTGTGACGTCGAGTACCCCTCGGCGACCACTGTAGAACAACTGTGGGAATCTCCGCAACATTCGGCTAGTGAGGCAAGTCTCTCTCATCTGCGAAATGTCATCGAGTGACGAGGCATATTATTAAAAAAGACATCTCGTGTTGGAAGACAATTTTTTGAACTACTAAAGTGAAAATTTATTATTCTAGTTAAAACTATTTAAAATCGGTTGGTAAAATCTAAAACTATTTACATATATTTACAGCCGTGAGTAAATTTGAATTATTAGAAGACCCTACCTACCTAATTAAAAAAATTATTCCTAGATTGTAAACCTAACCTAAAATTGAAACTGCGTTACCTAAGAATTTGTACGGAGAAAAACTGTTAATTGTAAGTAATTTGTAATTGTTGAATTCAAAACCTTATTATAAATAAAATATTTACAGCTAAAGCTGATCCGAACTAACGCTAGAGTTTTCGTGAGGATCTGCTAAAAGAAAACAGTCACAACATTCTTTAGAATTAACAACGCTTTTCCGGATAATGGCAGAAGGCGGGAACGATTCGCAAGTACAAAGCATGGCACAGAGGAATTGTGCGTCATGCTCCAAACCCGACACTCACGACGACATGGTAGCATGCGACAGTTGTGATTCGTGGCATCACTATTCTTGTGTGAAGGTAGATGAGCGCGTTAAAGATCGGAAATGGAATTGTCCTTCCTGCGAACTCCGCGCCAAGCAAGGAGCAGAAAATGTTTCATCTGACACGGGAAATAAGGCCCCGGAATCGAAAGGTGCTAAACCAAAAGTTCCGGAATTAAAAAGTGTCAAATCGAAGGCACCAACAATACCAACTGAGACACTTACTCTCCGGGTGAAGAAGCTGACAGCGAAGTCTACGACCGACAGTAAAGTCACTCGGAAGTCGAAGGTCAACGCTGGTGAACCAAGCATCACTTCCAGTGCAAGAGCTCGTCTGGAGCAGGAGCTAAAGGTGTTGAACGAGCAACAGCGTGTTCAGGAAGAAGAACTGGCGGTCGAAAAACAGATGAAAGATCTACAGCTGAAGCAGGAAACGGAGTTGCGAGAGATGGAGTTGGCGTACGAAGCAAAGAAAATAGCGGATGCCAAGGTTCTAATGGAGAAGAAAGTGGCATGTGAAGTAGAGTTTCGTCGAAAACAGATGGCCATTCGGAAGCAATCGGCTGAAGAGAAAGCAAAGCTTATTAGACAGGCATCTGAGTACGGTAGTAGCAGGGCAAGTGTAGGAGTTAGTGAAACTGATTCTAGGGAGAAAGTTGTAGACTGGCTAGAAAAGTCGAATCAGCAGATAGAGGGAACGAATCAAGGTTCCACGTTAGCAATCGACCCAGTTCCAGTAGTATTCCCAAATCCAATCACTAATAACCAAGTGATGTCCAAGAATACCGTTACTCTCCCTCCAGTGAATGTTAATGTCATTCCTGCGGGCAGGAACCCCTCCTTAAGAGGTGCTTCGCGTTCTCTCGCCAGTAATAATGCAGTGCACGAAACGAATGTTCACACCGAAGACAATCGTAATCCGGAAAGTAGTGATAACCATAGTAATTCCAGACAAACAGAACAGAGAAATACGATGGGAAATCCAAATCCGCAAGATGTGTTTTGCGACGTAGTCGGACCGCAAGAGAGCGTAGCGGGATCAGTTCAGGGACAGATTGACGTTAATTGTACAAATAACCCGACAGTGAATCAGCATCGTACCAACTATGATGGCCCAACGAGTAGACAGTTGGCAGCCAGACAGGTGATGGGGAAGGATTTACCCATATTTGCAGGTAATCCGGAGGAATGGCCGATATGGATCAGTAACTTTGAGCGTTCGACCTCCACTTGCGGTTTCTCGTTGGACGAGAATCTCATTCGGCTGCAACGCTGCTTAAAAGGCCTAGCCCTCGAAGCAGTACGTAGCAGATTACTGTGTCCGGCTAGCGTTCCACATGTTATTCGAACACTTGAAATGCGGTACGGGCGTCCTGAAACGCTTATACGAGCAATGACGGAGCGTATTAAGAAATTACCTCCTCCGAGGGTCAACGATCTCGACAGCATAATTGAATTCGGACTGGTGGTCGACAACTTGGTGGAGCATATTAAAAACTCAGGACAGCATAATCATTTATCGAATCCGTCGTTGTTATACGACTTAGTGGGCAAGTTGCCGGTCGACTATCGGCTAAAATGGTCGGCATATAAAAGTAGCTTACACAACGTTGACCTCGGTTCGTTTGGTGAGTTTATGGCGACTCTAGTGGAACTAGCATATGATATAGCGGATGATTTTCCCACGATGAAGCAAAATAAAACGCAGAGGCAGAAAACCAAGGAACGTGTTTTGGTACAGATGCATTCGGAGACGTCATACGTGAAGAAGGAATCGTACAGCGGCGCTTCAGGACTGCGGAATTCCAAGAAACCTTGTGCGGTCTGTAAAGTGGAAGGACATCGGGTAGTAGATTGTTGCAGGTTCAAAGCGATGAACATCGATGAGAGAATGAAAGTTGTGAACCAGAATGGTATGTGTAGATCATGTCTGAATCAACATGGCAAATGGCCGTGTAAGACAGCGAAAGAATGCGCTATCAACGATTGTCGGCAAAAACATCATACCCTCTTGCACGCACCAAACGCAGTGCAAGCAGCTATTTCGTCAAGCCATCTTAAGGATCCAAGGACTGGACCACTATTCAGGATCATTCCAGTCACGCTCTATGGGAACAACTGTCAGGTAGACATCTACGCGTTTGTCGACGAAGGCTCGCAAATTACGCTGCTTGAGGATGCGGTTGCCAAACAGCTTGGATTAAATGGAACTTCCGAGCCACTGAGCTTACAGTGGACTGGAAATATTAAGCGGAGTGAACCGAAATCATACAGAGTCAACACTGAAATTTCCGGAGTCGGGATGTCGAAGCGATTCAAGCTGGTAGATGCGCGTACTGTTGGTGGACTGCTATTACCCTCGCAAACGATGAATTACCAGGAGCTATCTGGCTGGTATCCGCACCTACGTGGATTACCCCTGCAAAATTTTGAAGAAGTATCACCTAAACTCTTGATCGGTCTTGACAACCTGAAGCTCACTGTTCCATTAAAAATCCGAGAAGGCGGATGGGAGGATCCCATCGCCGCCAAGAGCCGTATTGGGTGGAGTGTTTATGGAAGCTCCACAAAACCTTTATCGATGACTATTTGTGGGTTTCACGTTGGAGGATGGACCGATCCAGAGCAAGAATTGAACCAACTTGTACGCGACTACATTACGCTGGACAATACCGGAGTAACATCGCCCTCTACTCTGCTAGAGTCCGAGGAAGACAAGCAGGCGCGATTGCTTTTGGAGTCAACCACTCGGAGAATCGAAGGTGGATTCGAAACTGGCTTGCTCTGGCGTTGGGATGAAGTGCGATTTCCTAACAGTTATGGTATGGCCTACAAGCGGCTGCGTTCTCTCGAGAAGCGACTCAGTAAAGATCCTGACATTCACGAACGGGTTCGCCAGCTAATTCGTGAATACGAAGAAAAAGGATATGCGCATAAGGCGACACAACATGAATTGTCAACAACAAGTCCTGACCAATGCTGGTATCTGCCTCTAGGGATCGTCATCAATCCGAAGAAGCCCAAAAAGCTGAGGATGATTTGGGATGCAGCTGCTACGGTCGATGGCGTTTCCCTCAACTCCACTTTACTAAAAGGTCCTGATTACTTGACATCCCTACCAACGGTTGTGAGCAAGTATCGCCTATATCGATTTGCGTTGACCGGTGACATCAAGGAGATGTTCCACCGATTCTTCATACGGGAACAAGATCGTCAGTGTCAGAGGTTCTTGTTTAGAGATCACCCGGATCAAGATCCAATCGTGTACGTCATGAACGTAGCCATCTTCGGGGCTACATGCTCCCCGAGCTGCGCTCAATATATTAAAAATTTGAATGCCAAGGAGTTCGAAGCAGAATGTCCTCGCGCAGTAGCAGCTATAGTTCATTACCACTACGTGGACGACTATCTCGATAGTTTCGGTTCGGTGGAAGAAGTAGTGAAGATAGGATGTGAGGTGAAAAGGATTCACTTGGAAGGTGGATTGGAAATTCGAAATTTCCTCTCGAACGATACGAGAATTGCAGCATTAATAGGAGCTGAGTCCGTGGATGCGGATAAGGATATTCGGACCGAAAAGGGAGAACGAATCGAGTCCGTGCTAGGAATGAAGTGGATAACCAGCAACGACAGTTTCATTTACACCGTAAATCTACCAAAGAACCTCAAATACGTCTTGGAGGAGTCGCACATTCCAACGAAGCGAGAAATTTTGCGGACTGTGATGAGTTTCTTTGACCCAATGGGGTTTATTGCTTACTTTTTGATCCATGGCAGGATCCTTATGCAGGATATATGGGCAACTGGTATTGGATGGGATGATCGAATCAACGATAAACTGTGGATGCAGTGGAGAAAGTGGGTTGAACTCATACCTAAGCTCAACACTCTTCGCATTCCGCGGTGTTATTTTTCTGACGCCGTTGTAGAAAGCTATTCATCGCTGCAAGTACACGCTTTCGTTGACGCAAGCAAATCTGCATACGATTGTGCCGTGTATTTTCGGGTCGACACTCCAAATGGTCCTGCCATCACCCTTGTAGCGGCAAAGTCAAAGGTATCACCGTTGAAAATGTTAACGATTCCACGACTTGAGCTCCAGGCAGCCGTTTTGGGATCTCGATTTCTCAATAGTATCATATCCATGCACGCTATACCAGTGACGAAGCGTTTTCTGTGGACGGATTCAGCCACTGTCTTGGCCTGGATCCGATCGGATCAACGCCGGTATCACCAGTTTGTGGGATTCAGGATAGGTGAAATATTGTCGACGACCGACGATGACGAGTGGAGGAAGGTTCCATCCAGACTGAACGTTTCAGACGACGCTACGAAGTGGGGATCAGGGCCAAATATTAGCTCTGACAGTCGTTGGTTCCAGGGGCCAGATTTTCTGCTGCTTTCCGAAGAGTTATGGCCAGGCAACAACGAAATTATCGAGCCTACCGAAGAAGAAATGGAAATGGTCTGCAACGTGCATCAATCGATTAAACTCCCATTGGTCGACGTTTCAAGGTTCAGTCGTTGGGAAAGACTTCACAGAACGGTGGCCTACGTTCACCGCGTTTTCTGTAATTACCATCGCCACAAACGTGACGAAACGCCGGAAGAGGGACCTCTAACCAAAGAGGAGTTGAAGAAGGCGGAAATAACTCTGTGGCGGCAGGCTCAAGAAGAGTTTTTCATATCGGAGATCACCGTGCTTAAAGACACGAAAGGAGATCCTGAGAAGCTGCATGGATCCATAGCGAAGTCGAGCCCAATTTTCAAGCTGTGGCCGTTCATGGACGAGGACGGCGTCCTGCGCAAACGTAGCCGTTTAGGAAATGCCGAGTGGATATCATATGGAACTAAATACCCAGTAATTCTTCCGCGTCAACACCGCATAACATTCATCCTTGTAGACGCGTTTCATCGTCGTTTTCGTCACTCAAATCGAGAGACCGTGGTAAACGAGCTGCGACAACTCTACGAAATCCCGAACTTACGATCTATCGTTGCTGAGGTATCTAGGAATTGTATGTGGTGCAAGGTCTATAATGCTCATCCACGCGCTCCACCCATGGCACCGCTGCCGAAGATTAGGTTGACTCCTTATGTACGGCCTTTTACATACGTAGGGTTGGACTATTTCGGGCCAGTCCTCGCAAAAGTGGGTCGTAGTAACGCAAAGCGGTGGATAGCGCTATTCACATGCCTAACTATCCGCGCTGTCCACTTGGAGGTTGTCCATAGCTTATCGACGCAAAGCTGTGTGATGGCAGTGAGAAGGTTTGTTTCACGGAGAGGATCACCAGCGGAAATCTTCAGTGATAACGCGACGAATTTCCACGGAGCGAACAATTTGTTGGAAAATGAGATCAAAGAACGCAATGAACGTTTGGCTACGGTTTTCACGAACTCTGAGACTCGTTGGTCATTCATCCCACCGAGTGCTCCGCACATGGGTGGCGCGTGGGAACGGATGGTGAAGTCGGTGAAGGCAGCTCTTGGGACCATTCTGGACGCACAACGAAGACCAGACGACGAGGTTTTAGAAACGGTCATTGTGGAAGCAGAAGCCATGGTCAACACGCGACCGTTGACCTACATTCCACTAGAGTCAGCCAACCAAGAAGCTTTGACCCCTAATCACTTCCTTTTAGGAAGCTCTAGTGGAGTGAAGCAGCTATCAGCGATGCCTGTTGATCCTAGAGCGACTTTGAGAAGTGGATGGAAGCTAGCACAGCACTTGTCAGACGGGATATGGAGGCGCTGGATAAAAGAGTGTCTGCCGGTAATTTCCAGGAGATCCAAATGGTTTGATGAAGTGAAAAATATCGCCGAAGGAGATTTGGTGTTGATTGTTGAAGGCACTATACGGAACCAATGGATAAGAGGGAAGGTCGATAAAGTTGTACGAGGGAAGGATGGAAGGGTCCGACAAGCCTGGGTGCAGACATCGAAGGGTGTCATCAGAAGGCCGGTTATGAAGTTGGCGCTCCTCGACGTCGTAAGTGAAGGTAAACCGGAAACAGATGGTTTACGAGCGGGGGAATGTGACGTCGAGTACCCCTCGGCGACCACTGTAGAACAACTGTGGGAATCTCCGCAACATTCGGCTAGTGAGGCAAGTCTCTCTCATCTGCGAAATGTCATCGAGTGACGAGGCATATTATTAAAAAAGACATCTCGTGTTGGAAGACAATTGTTTGAACTACTAAAGTGAAAATGCATTATTCTAGTTAAAACTATTTAAAATCGGTTGGTAAAATCTAAAACTATTTACATATATTTACAGCCGTGAGTAAATTTGAATTATTAGAAGACCCTACCTACCTAATTAAAAAAATTATTCCTAGATTGTAAACCTAACCTAAAATTGAAACTGCGTTACCTAAGAATTTGTACGGAGAAAAACTGTTAATTGTAAGTAATTTGTAATTGTTGAATTCAAAACCTTATTATAAATAAAATATTTACAGCTAAAGCTGATCCGAACTAACGCTAGAGTTTTCGTGAGGATCTGCTAAAAGAAAACAGTCACAACAACAAGTAAAAAATCAACAATGTACTTCAAGCTACTATTAATAAAGTCTCAAAAACCATAAGATCAATTAAGGAACATGTACAATCTCAAGATACGATAATTAGAAAAGACTTGGAACTCATAAATCTTATTTTGAATACTGATATCCTGATAAAAACCTTAGAAGACCTCGAAGAACAGATTGCCTTTTCAAAATCTAATAGCTTGAACAAAAACATTCTCAGTATGGCTGAAAAAGATTATATTTTGAAATTTTTAGAAAGCCAAGATATTGTCATTAAATTTGAAGATGAAATTTATAAATTCGTAAGATCAGTTGTATCGCTACAAAATAATCACATAATCATTATAGTCAAACTCCCCATCATTGAACCGAACGAGTACTCATTGATGCAGTTAGAACCTGTCAACGTGAATGGAACCAGAATCGACACGAGCATCCGCTATGTGGCCAAGTATCAGCAGTCATTATACGAGCAGAGTGAGAGGTGTTTCATTTGCGACAATAACTTGCCAGTGAACGACGGTTGCATCTCCAATATCCTGACAAATCAAAAAGCCAAGTGTCCGATGCATAAACAACCAGAACGTCCAATAATCAAGGAAATCAGTGTCGGAACAATTCTCATCGACACAAATAAAGCAGTCTACATTTTAGACTCATGTGGAGAATCACAAATCATTTCCGCTCCAACTATTATTGAAACAGGTAACTGCACAGTTACAGTGCAGAATGTAACCTTCAGAAGCAACTCTAAAACTATAAATAAATCTGAATATCTCACACCCATATTTGGAAAAGAGATAGAAACCATTAAGCAAAAACCAGACATCGAAGAAATACACCAGATGAATATCGAAAATTTGGAGGAAATTCAGAGACTTAAGCTTCACATGATCAGCTCTCAAACGCTTGGAGGACTAGCGATAACCTCTACCATCCTGTCAATAGTAATCATATTATGCATTCGCAGATACAAATCCCAAACTAGAAGTCAACCCCAACATGATAAAAAAGAGGACATCGTCACCTCACAGATTACCAACAAGAAGTTCGACATCAGCTCCCCGGAAAACAATCAGAAAGGAACAGTAACCGATATCCTGAAGGACGAGCCAACCTGCCTAACGAAATCCTTCCTTCCGGCACCCAGATTTGTCCTTACCAAGGGATCCAGAAAATCAACCGAGGACGCTTGACTCTTAGGGGGGAGACGTTATGAAAAGTCCCTCCCACACATTCATTTGAACCCATAGTAACATGCAACCGAGCCTGGCGTGCCAGATGCGTGCGAGAATTCGCCAGAAAGGAAAACAAGGTATCACCTTGCATAAATACCAAGCTACCGGGATGAACGCAGACTCAGCAGTCTGTTGTCTTTATAATGGGTTCGATGCTAAAATATAAGTTAGTTCTAAGTATGATGTTATAGCGATAAGTGAAATCGTGAATAAATTTATTTTTTATGCTTTCCCGTACGGAAGCTACATAACTTATATATATATATATATATATATATATATATATATATATATATATATATATATATATATATATATATATATATATATATATATATATTCGAAACCTCATTAACCCTTCCACGTACAACATCGAGTCTCTCTCGTGGTGCGCTTGCATATCACGCGGCGCTAACACGCTTAGCAGATTAGTCAAATTACACGATGCGTGAACCATCGAAGTGTTTGCATTTGGTCCGCTCTTCTGGAAATTAAATTGTACGCGAAGGGGTTAATGAGGGTATTAAATGAAAGGGCTTGACTAGTAGAACACAGTTATTTATGAAAAATCTAAATTCAAGATGGCAACAGTTACAAAAATGCCAATAACATTTTTACTTTTATGCAGTTCCCGCATATAGGAATCAAATGACAGATTTCCTTTTTTTTTATTGTTTGCTTTTGAATTTAGTACACACCTTTATTTATGTTGTCATTATTATTATACGTATTCCATAATATAAAAAATCCAGTTTGTTTGCCGCTATAAAATGACTGATATCATATATTCTAAAAAGTTGATTGGGATATGTATATCAAACGAATAGCCTTGACTTGGAGAACACACTACATTATGAACAATATAAATCCAAAAAGGTCGCCGCTACTAAATGGCAAGTCTGTATTATTATGATGTTTAATCACAATGAAACTGTTTAACTAAAAAAGGTTTTTTTACATATTTTATTTGCCTACACATACTAACCAGTGAAGCATAACATGTAATATTATGAAAAATAAAGAAAATATTTTTTTTTCGCGGAGGCGATTAGGCGTAGTGGTAACATCTATACCTCTCACGTCATAAGCTCAATTCTCACTCCCGACATTCTTCCAAAAATGGAAGTAAAAGTGACGAACCAGCCAAAATGTGTTGAAAGTCACTATAATTGACGAATCTACGCAAGGCTGTATCGCCCCATGCGACACCTACATTAGAGCTCAGAACCACAAAAGTAATTATGTTTGTATTTCTACGTGCCTCAAAGCGCGATTCGGTCTTGATTATCTTTATTAATTTGTATTTAATTTCATTTTGACCATTGAATGTCGCCAGTAAATGGAAAAGAGTTAGATTTTTGTATTGGTTTTTACAATGGTTTCAACACACGATTTGACCAAAGTCATAGATAATCTTCGATATTTTTGAGTTTGATAATGCATATATATATATATATATATATATATATATATATATATATATATATATATATATATATATATATATATATATATATATATATATATATATATATATATATATATATATATATATATATATATAATGCATTATGAGTACTAACTTCCGGACATTCAGAAGCTCATACTGTAGATAATGGCGATGGAATCGATATCATATTGAATTTGTTGATATAATTGATTATGCAGGGGATTCCGTTTGGCCGATACGAGATGCATTTGAAGCACAACATATGTCACTCATCGTTTACCCTGTTAGAAAATGTAAATTACAACACTTATATCAAGCCATATTTATATGTTATGAATGAAACAAAGTAAAATGATGATTTTCTAACATTTTCAGCGTAGAAAAAGGACATGAAACCGAAAAATTTAAAGAAAACTTGGGATTTTTCTTAAAAATTTTATAATTTCAAACCAAAAAGGCAGAACATCATCATATTACTTGCTGCGCCATCTGGTTGAAATCTAACGTAGATTCGTGAATAGAGAAAAAAAAGGTGTTTTTGTATTTTTTTTTGTTTTGTACCGTTATCTTCTATTCATAAGAGCTCCGTATTGATTCGTGAACAGGTTAACGAGACATTAAGATTTGTTCAGAAAAAGTGTAAACTAATATATGGTTGCATAAAATATAATATTGGTACGGCACCTTGCGGTGGCGACTGGGAGCAGTCATACGACCGTAAATGGTTAATCGACTCATAGAACATATTTTATCTTTTGTAATCACAGCTTTTAAAAAAAAATTACACATTTTTCTTATGAACAATTTACCTTGATAAATTTATAGTCTGTTTCAGCTCCAATATTCTATTTCTATATTAACCCCTTCCTGTACGATTTAATTTCCAAAAGAATGGACCAAATGCAAACGCTTCGATGGGTCACGTATCGAATAATTTCACTACTCTGCTGAGCGTCTTATCGCCTTTTGATATACAAGCGTACAACGAGAGAGAGTCGATATTGTACGTTTTAATAATTTCACATCGAGTGAGATTCGATGTAGTACGTGAAAGGGTTAAGAAATCTATACATGTATTTTATGATTAAAATGCTTTTAGTTTGGACTAAAGTTTAATAACAGATGAATGAATCCGATGAATATGAATTTCGATATAAATTCATATCACATGAACATAATATCATAACATAACCTGAACATGAAATAGATTCTGTTGCTGAACGAAAATATTTGTTATGCAAAATGAATATTTTTAATTCAAAATAGCAGTTTACTTATTGGCGATCTAACGTACAAATCTACATCTAGGCGGCGCTGCGGTGAAAGTGATGATGGTTTTAAATTTTGCCATGTGAGCTTATGGAAGGTTTGTAATTCTTTCCATAAATTACAATGTTATAATCATAATAGATTATTTGATTGCGATGAGTTTGGAAGAAATTTAATTCTGTGCAATTTTATATATAACATGTTATTTATTTACCTCTTTCAGCAGTGAAAACTATAAAAATGTTGACAATGGTTGAATTAAAGAAGGAAATTCGAGAGCACAAACAAACACAAGTAGAAAAATGCACGATTCGTGCAAGTGAGAACTACCTTGGAAAGCCCTGAAGTAAAATATACGTGATTTGTTTTTGAGTTTTAGGTTACATTAGCATCATTTTCTTAGTTCAAAAACAAAATCCAGATGTCTCACCGATCGTTTACGTTTTGCGTTAGATCGCCAATATATTTCATGTACGGAAAAATGTGAAATTGTCGGTTTTAAAAATTTGTGCTATGGATTGAAAACCCACAGAAAACAAACAGATTAATCTCCAAACCTGACATCCCTGGTTCGTTCAATTCATCAAAGAAATTTTACGGTGTCGACATCTGTGGTGACATTGTTGTTTATATGACAAATTATAATTTTTATCAGATTGGCAGGCTTGAAGGCAGATTTAATTAGAATTTTAAATAATATTTTTATTTGGTATTATTTAAACGTTTGAAACACGTGGTGATGATCATAATTTAATCCTTTTTTTATATTTTTTTCTAATAATCCTACAAAAACTAATTAATATTATATAAAATTATCTTTAGACACCATTTACGATCAGGATTATTTCACCATTAGTGAAAAATGTGATTTTCAAATACACAGAAAGTATATTTGATACGAAAACGATACGATTTTTTATTCTTAATTTTTATTTCGAAAGTGTGTTAATTCCATATAGAAATCCATTGTCTTTATCAAGATAAGTGAAGTGGAAGGTAAAACGTAATGTCAGAATTGCCGTTCGGACGTATCCCGTAAGTTTGAACTTATTTACATAGATGGTATCCAATCAACACTAAACATTGACTACAGTTTCGCCGGCACGGTAGATTGCCGTTATGAACCAGCACAAAAAACAAAGCTGCAAATTATACGCCAGTGGCGGCACCACGATCAAAGCATTCCTTGAATCACATTAGCCGAGCCAGTTGGCGGAAGCATATGCATAAAGGTTACTAGGTTACAATTTTCAACGACAACTGTTTATTTATTATACTGCTTCAAATACCTTCGACGAAATCAAATGTAACCATATCAACGTAAGTAATAGCATAAACAAATCCAAATTTTTCGTCTTGCCATTCCTCATACGTCTTTTCTAAATAGTGTAAATTACGAGCCACCTGTTAACTCCGCCATCTTGGTCTTTATCGCTTTGCAAAAGCTCCAGAGTCAGGTTCTGCGATTTAAAGATGACAGACAAAACTTAACGATACCTGTCAGTTTCAAGTTGCTTCATGTGCGGATCGAAGTTGAGCTCAAGTTTGACAGCTGAGATGAAGACAAGTTGAGATCGAGTTTCAGTTGACCCGTGTGCGGACTAGAGATGGGCAAAACAGTTCACTTTGATGAACGGTTCACTCACTAACCATTCATCTAAGTGAATCAGTTCTTTTGAACCGTTCTTTCGCTCTTTCGTTCAGCGGTATTAAGAACAACATAGAATGTTAGCTAGAACCCAACATCAATAGACGCTTATTAATTGATATCGTTGAATTGGATAATGTACGTATGGGATTTATATTTTTGAAATTTAGTGGGGAAAGATAAGCTGCTTCTTCTTTAAAAGTCGCAAACTGTATGTGAAAATATGTTTATCGGTCGACAAAAGTTTATGTAATAATTTGATGCGCACAAAACATGTGCTATTTTTCATATTCTCTTATTGTAAGATCATATTTCATAATGTTCATTAAGGAGAAAAAATCAGCAGCGATTTTCACTAACAATCAATCATACAAACAATCACGATAACACATACACGCAATAGGCCAAACAATGAATTGAAAGCAATGAAAAAACTTTTTCTCAACATGCCCTCACTATAAGATTTTATGTTTACCTAATCCATGAATCGCCCCAGCCTTCACCAGATTTTTTTCTGATAATCAGGAAATATATGAATGTTACGCGGGATTGAAAGAATACATGAAATTGAAAATATATAGTTTTGCTTTTGAAACTACGAAAATCTAATTCAATTTTTAACCCAAAATTGAGTATACATTAACAAAATAAACCCTGCGTTAAATGCATTTTGCTCATAAATGACAATATCGTTTTATTTTCCTTACAAGCGTTCTCGTTGTATTTATACATTCCGTCCAGCGCAAATCAGTTCAGCTGCACTCGTTCGTTCGCAAACAATTTGCCCGCAAACACTTCGTTCTCGAACAGTTCGTTCCCAAATAGTTCACTCTCAATCATTTCTTTTCCATACAGTTCACTCGCAAACAGTTCGTTCACAAACAGTTCACTCTCCATCAGTTCACTCGCAAACCGTTCTTTCGGAATCAGTTCGTTCACAAACCGTTCGCTCGCAATCAGTTCGTGGGGAGAACTACCGTTCTTTGAAAAAGAACGACCGTTCGTTCACTCTTTTCGGAGAACTAGTTCGTCCGTACCGTTCGTGAACGGTTTGCCCATCTCTAGTGCGGACGGCCCTAGAGTCTTCAGTTGTCTAATACTTATGACAGACATATTGCTGTACTTGCGTTGTACTTCGAAAATTGTATGTCTGTCACCATGTACAGCGCTAGAACCATGCAAGCAACTCGGTACAATCGCTGTACCTGTACCGACTTATTTTACCGCTGTACATGGCTACAGTTGTACTGTGCGCAGCGCCATAGACGATTAGTGGTGGGTAGCATGAACAAAACGAATCAAAACATTTGGTATACAATCTTTTCATTGACTTTCTCTTGAGTTAATAACTCAGATTGGAAACATATTTGTTGTGTTCGATAGTTTAGACGCTAAATAAAAACCTTTTTCATTGAAATATTGGTGAAAATACAATGCAATAAATTCAAACTTCTGATTGTCAGTCTGACATGCGGTACAATGTACAACCAAAGTATGTGTGTCATGCTATCGTGGTACCTGTACAACGCTGTACACGTACAGCGCTAGTACAGTTGTATGTCTGTCCATGGTATAAGCTCTTTTTTGCACATGCTTTGGAAAAGGTATAGTTGGCGGGAGCAATAATTGGTTCGAAAGTAATCGATATCTTCGTGTTAAGGAACAGTAGCAGATGAGGATGATGGGGAACATGTTACCCAAGCGGTGCCGTGCCTCGGATATAACAGGAGCATAATCTCGTTGCGAAACGCAACATAGGTCCAACATGCGGCCATTCTCATTTTCGATGTTGTTAATTTGCCGAAGTGTGGCTGCGCTATACGCGTCGAGCAGACTGGAGATGATGGTGGGATGTGTCGTTAGCGAGGGATCAGGATACAAAAAGCCATCGCGAAGCGGACGCTATTTCATTCCCGGTAGATTGAAATCGCCGAGGATAACGATGTCATCACAGAGGGAAGTGAGAATGATCATCGATCAAGGCAGTGTCTCGAATACGGTCCGGAGGTATGTAAATGTCACAAAGGTACAGCTTTCGGTCGTTTAATGCTAGGAAGTTCCAGACTTGTTCCACGCCAGTTCAACGGGCATTGTCGAGCCTCAACGCCCTCCAACTTCGGCGAACTGCGATAGCAACGTCTCCTCCTGTCGTTTTTCGGCTATTTAATAGACTACGGTCAGCTCAGAAGACATAATAGTCTGGCCCGAACAGTTGATGCGAGTGGGTGCGATCGTCCAACCAAGTCTCAGTGAGGACGATGACATCGTTTTCTTCACTCGAACACGCGAGACGGTAGTCGGCGATGCATGAGTTAGTGCCTCCGGCATTCTGGTAATAGCGTATAGGCTATGTTCTCACTGCAGCGGGGCGTCAACGTGGCTTGAGCGGGGCGTGTTCACTTCTCGCCACGATATTTTAATTCACTCACATTGCACCGTGCCAGTGGCGTGTTTTATAAAAATTGTCAATGTGTGGTTTTGAATGAAAGAATAAAATTGGTTTTTTTTAATATTCCAGCATCGTTGAACGTATCCGGGTCAAAACTCGGACGATGGAAAACGTAAAAACTAAAAAAAAAAACGCAAAAAAACTTAAATTATGTCACTTTTACAAACAAACATATGCAAGAGAGAAGCGGAGAAGTACAAATATCGCCGGCATGAAGTGTTTTCGTTTGCACGCCAGCAACACGCCCAAACCACGCTCACGACATGTCAGCCTGGTGTGAACACATCGGTAAGAACATACACAATTATTCGTAAGCGTCACACGCCCCGTCAAAGTCAAGCTGACGTCCCGCTGCAGTGAGAACAAGGCCATATTCCACTAAGTTCGGATGACATGTAGGTGCTGGTATAGATCTGGAGACCGAAGAAATATCAGGCGTTGAAGGATTTTAGATATCTTTGTACTCGCCTGAAAAAGGGATTTGAAAGACCCCCTCTCGACTTCTGACCACAGGCTCGGGACGACTGTGCTGACTGCTGATTGGAGTCGATCTGGGTAGAGGCATCCATACTACTTTCTAATGTACGTCGCGGTATCCTTAGTTAATCATGACGGTTTCCTCTATGTGTTGTATCGGTGTCAGTTGAGGCTTCCAAAAATTTGCACCCGTCCGACTGTCTTGGAATTTATGGTAGTAGATGCCTTTCGGTCAGATCGCAGAAGAGAGGGCTTTGGCTATCACGTCTACATTCAATCCGATTTTAAAGGAAATAAACGAAAGAGTGCTCATGTTACGTCCTTTGCCCACAGCGCTAGACTTTCCGCTAGTTAGCGCTAGACTTTCCGAAGAGTTGACGACGGCGAGTAGTAGCGATCCCCGTAGCAAAATACTAGGTCATCGAGCTGGAGTTAATTAATGCTGAGAATTTCGACTTGATCTCCTTCTTCAACTCGAAAAGTATTTCTTGTTTCATGCTTTCAATTATCTCGTATTATCTCGAATCCATTTTCTCTTGACCGGACTCGTAAGCCGCACGTACTGCAAACCTCACGCGCATATCATTCATGAGAGATGTGCACGATTTGCACATCCAGAAAATCTGAGGGTTTTTCAAAACTTCGTCGAACGCGGATGTGGCGATACCGCAGCAGGAAGGATGGAATTCCGCTCTGAAAAATCCGCGACAGATAACAAGCAATCCGTAATTTCATTCGCGCATGAATGGCAAGTCGAATTCATGACGACTAGATGTATTGCAAGATTGAACTCGCCTACAGGTATGCCACGGGATGCACAAAGTATTTGTTCTTTTTTTGTCCTGAAGATTCCGCTTCAGAAGAAAAACTTGGCGTGGAGGGAAATTAGGAAGATGACAAAAAAACAAAACTAGCACTACACTGATTTTCAACAGAGAATGGATCGCTACTGCGGGGATCTTGGATTACTTCTCACATAAAATCTAACGATAAAGCGGACAAGCAGAGAGACAAGTCAATTGTACTTTCTCTAGTAGGGGGTTTGAGTACTCTTGTAGGCCACACCATGTGAATTGAAATTACCGAAGATATTTTTCTTTTGAACCCCCTCACTTCATCATCTTGTAAATATTCTAATTTTGAATATTTTTTTTTAGTTTAGCTCTTGTTGTATTTTTAAAATCTAAATAAACAATATATGGAATAATGGATACGCAAAATATTCTTTGTTTTATTTCTTCAGAGGCTCTGCACTAGAATACCTCTTAATAAGGAGAATACTTACTTAGCAGCACGATCAGAGATTTTTTTTATTCGAAAAGTACCAATTAAAACTGTACAAAAGAAGGTAGACTTTTTACTCTATATACACCAATATCTGATTGTCCGATAACTCACGCAGGTTCTCTTGATACCGTTGCTCACAATGCGCTTATGGAAGTGAAATAAATTATGGAAAGGGTTTATATTCAACACGATCAGTATTCTAGTAAACATGAAATTGCTAGTAGAAATGCAGCTGTTTTCGCGCAAAAGCAAATTAGACAACTTTTCAATTGTATTGTATTTAGATAATAACACATCAACCAACGTCAAGCAAGGTTGATAATCATCTGAGTTTATTTTGATGCGGTAATGACTCCATTGTGTGTTTATGACATCAGGCGATTACAAGGGTGACAAATTCAAAGGCGTGAAATTGTATATATATTTTTTCAATGTTCTTTATTCCGTTGAATATAAAATACATTCTCTTCCCGATTACTACTTAAAATAATTGTCTTTTTTCGACCAATATTTTTTACATATTTGTCTTACAATCTTAAGCTATAGTTTCAGTATACATAATTTATTCATAATAAGTGCAAGCTAGCTCAAATTGGTTCTTTCGGTTCTATTTTCACTATAGGCTATAGGTACTCTGGATGGTCTGTAAACAGGCATCATTTTTTTGTTTTTGGATTTACGCTATTTTGTACTCAAACTTCGAATGAATTCTTCCGAGATGACACATCAACTGGCAGGAGTACAAAGTCTATTGCCTAGCAGACCGTTCGGTTTCCAGCAAACATTCCCGCACTAAAATTCTGGCATGAACTATACCTCGTTTCAGACGTTCTGCAGAGCTGCGACTACCGGAGTAGGTCGGTCGAATGTCACGTCCCATTTCCTCAATGATCATCAATAGTTGTGCATATTTCGTAACATTCGAAGCATTGTTATTCGAGAATTGGTTCTGATTGCTCCCCGATTGAAGAACAGCAGATACAGGCGGATTAATCGTGCTTTGAACTTGAATATATGGTTTATTTTGTTGCTGCTGATTCGTGTAGTTACTAGGTGAAAACTCATGGACGGATGAAGTAATCTTGGTACCCATTGGGATCGGTGTTACTGTGACATCCGTCAACTTAGATTCAACTGCCTGGATGTCCACATAATCCATTGTATAATCTTAGAAGAGATATATCAAATTTAAAGATACTGAACAGTATTTAGAAAAAAAACAATTACTATTGTTGAGAGTCAAATCCGTCGAAAACTACAAAGTTGTAAAAATGACAATATGAATGCGCGGTTTGGTTTGTTTTTTGACGTTTGTTGTCGTTTATAAACAGGGATGCCCAATTTTACATACGAGGGTTAAGCTCCAGCTACAATCAATCATATGTTTTTGTTATCTTCCTGAGAGACTGAAACATTGAAGATGCATGAGAAAATTGACGAATTTACGTTAGGTTAGGCGCAAATTTAGACGCGTACAGCACATGTAACTTAGCTCGACATAGCGCCTGTTTTTGTGGCTTATGAAAATATATAGAACGATGCAAATTGGCCAGGTGACGTGATACGGCGCAACGCTCGTCATACCTAAAGGTGGCCGTACACTGTTTGCCCGGAGGTCAAATATTTGATATTTTTTGACAGATAATACTTATGACAGACATACAGCTGTACTTGCGTTGTACTTCGAAAATTGTATGTCTGTCACCATGTACAGCGCTAGAACCATGCAAGCAACTCGGTACAATCGCTGTACCTGTACTGACCTGTTTTACCGCTGTACATGGCTACAGTTGTACTGTGCGCAGCGCCATAGACGGTTAGTGGTGGGTAGCATGAACAAGCAGAATTAAATCACTTGATAAACGTTCTTTTCATTGACTTTCTTTTAAGTTAACAACTCAGATTGGAAACTTTTTTGTTGTGTTTGATAGTTTAGACACTAAATAAAAACCTTTTTCATTGAGATATGTGGTGGAAATTGGAAAAATATCTGATTGTCAGTTTGACATACGGTACAATGTACAACCAAAGTATGTCTGTCATGGTAAGATGGTACCTGTACAACGCTGTACACGTACAACGCAAGTACAGCTGTATGTCTGTCCCTGGTATAAGGTTTGATTTGATATTTGTACAAACACTATTTTGTTTGCCACTCTTCAATGTTAAACAGTAGTAAACAATATCAAACACCGAACATGAAAAAAAAAACAACTGAAATATCCAAAGTAACCTAAAGATGGCCGTACACTGTTTGCCCGGAGGTCAAATATTTGATATTTTTTGACAGATAAGGTTTGATTTGATATTTGTACAAACACTATTTTGTTTGCCACTCTTCAATTTTCAACAGTAGTAAACAATATCAAACACCGAACATGGAAAAAATCAACTGAAATATTCAAGGTAACCTAACCATGTACCGACAGGTTCGAAGAACAGACTGAAAAAATATTTTAGGCATCCAATAATTGAATATTTGCTTGTCGTGTTTCGTGTAGAATATATTTGATCAGTACACGTTGACCAAATTTTATCTGTCAAAAAGAGTCAAATATTTGGCTTCGGTCAAACAGTGTATGAGCACCCTAAGACGTAATACGAGGTAAGACGCAAATTGCGTGACGCTTTAGCTGAAGCTGAAACACAGTTTCTCGTACTAGTGGTGGGTGTGGTGGTTATGTTGATGAATAATTATATAGCAATTATTATATTTTATGGTTGTGCCGGTCGGTTGGTTGTGTATGCTAATAAATATATCTTGCAACTCTGTGTGAGTGCTTCCGTGGCGGAGTGGTTACCCAGCAAACATTAAATCGTATAATTTTGCACATGCCAGGTCTTACAAGAAATCCGAATAAATCATAATCGCATATAATATCAATCAAAGTATGTATCGTGTATATTTGAAATCGCATAAAATGTAAAAACTCGATTTTATATACCATTATCAAATTAAGTCGCAATTCGGTATAATAAACATCAATTTTATGATGTACATTGTCGTAAAATATATTTAATCCGCATCATATGCGTATATTACGCTGATGCAGTTTGTGTGTCGTATAAGCGTATAATTTAAATCGATTCAGTACTGTAGTAAATCGTGTTGCATGCTGAAGAAAATCATGAAACAGTAAATCATATTAAATCCAAATGAAGAACATATTACATCATATTGAAATGTCAATGAAATGCTGATGCACTCGAAAGTTTTAACTGCTGTTGAATTAAATTTCAGATAGCCGCGCGAGATAGCTGGTAATCCAGACGGCCCGAGTTCGAACCCACATCGCAGCAGTTTTCACCAAACATCAATCTGTGCTATTTTAAACATTCATATTCCGCTCCCAACACAAGTCAATCAAACAATTATTGTTTCTACAAACATAAATACTCATATATAAAAATGACGATTCGTGAGGCTATAATAATCATTTCACGAAAATATTTTGCGCTTTTTATTATTATCTATGTTTGTAATAAATCGGCAAAAGTCGTATTTGGTGCTTTGACAATTCATGAATATATTCATATAAGATCGCAATTCAATTTCAACATAATCGCTATTATAGCCAGTCAAAGTTGCATATTCATCCAAACAAATTCGGTAAGCATTTGCCATGTATGTATATGGCCTCCACTTTTGTATGCATATGCCAGTTAGGCGCATTATATGCCAACCAAATTTTAGGGCATATGATGTTATATATACGCTTGTTATGCGATTTAATGTTTGCTGGGTAGGGTCACACCTGACATGCTGGGGGTTCGGGTTCAATTTCTGTTTTGGTTGGGGAAATTTTTTTCACCAAAGAAATTTCCTTCGACTTGCTCTGTGGTCACGTGTATTTTAGAGCATGCCATTCAGAATGCATTAAGGCATGTTTTCGGCATAGAACTAAGTACTAGTAAAATTACACAAGTAAAACTAGGACTTACGACCTTAAGACCTTAAGACTTACGTCTAAGCCATAAAACCACACTCTCCAAGAAATATATCGAATAATAGAAAGTAATCAGCATTCGAGTTAGCGCAATGAGAAGCTGCCTACGGACCACGTGGACTACTCTAAGGGGAAGGAGGTGCGAAAGTGCCTCTTCTTGTCCACGGTGAGGAGAACGGGAGTATAGAGAATGTCCACGTGAGCACGTACGATTTTCGCTCATATTAAAATCAATTGGATATGTTTTGCATTTTCCGAAACCTTACGCTCGCTCTGATTATTTGTCAACGAAATAGACTTCAGCTTGCCAGAGAGCCCTGCTCGGTATTGAATCCATGTATTCCTCATGCCATTGATTTTCTGATCAATCTATTTCCACTGGTAATAAAGGATGATCCACTCTTTCAGGGTGAAGAAATCGCCGCATTTGCATATGTCGATTGGATTTGAGTCAAACGGATATTCAGAGTACAAAAATTTTAAAATATGGTCGGATTCCGGAATATGGATGAATATTTTTAAATTAATCAAGCGTGTGATGTACCATCAAATGACAGTTCTGATTATAGAATCAGATCAGAAAGAGGCGAAAACTTTGCTATAAATATAAGTGTCTCCCTTGGAAAAGGGCTTCATGCAATAAAACATTGAAATGAGTCGGCACTCTAGTTTCGACCGCGATCCTACAAACACCTTTTTACTGTGAAACATCTGAATCCGATTAGCGTGTTACTTGGCATAGAAATCTCAACTAAGTACTAATAAAAATGACGCAAGTAATACTACGTTGAGACGGCGAAGTTCCTCTAGGAACGTTAGTGCCATTGAAGAAGAAGAAGAAGAAGAACGTGTTAGTATTTAGCACTACGTCAATCGTTTATTCTTCGCTACCAGTAACCATCATCAGAATTCGCGTTGACGGCGGAATGGTGTCGACATCTGGATACGACATTAGTTTGTATGAGGCCAACTCCTCTCAATCAGATTATTCGACCCTAAGACAGTTTTAAATTACTAAAATTTGTATGAAAATTTTTTCTTGGCATTATTTACCTACTAGAAGTACGTTGTTCTGACCCTAATTTAAACTATTTTCTATGAATTTTGAGATATTCTCACCAAAACTTAACATTATAATATAAAACTATCTTTAGACACAATTTTTGTATGATTTTTGTTCATTACTTGCTAGCAAAAGTGATTTTAATTCACATAGATTACTAATTTGATTTGGGAAAAATAATTTTCATTCTTTAACTAATAACTTTTATTTGAAAAGTGTGTTCATTTCTCCTGCAAACCCATATTGTCATGCCTACTCCCTCATTTCGTAATATGAAGCTCGATGCCGTCAACGCGGATTAATTCCGTAACCGTGAAGATACCAGGAACCGAGCCGCGTACAGGAAAGATTTCGGTAATTGTTTAAGAGGTCATCTCAAAAACGAATCTGCGTTGGCAACATCAGAGCGTCTATATCTGCTAAGCCGCCCGGTAAAGTCCATTGTTCCGACTGTAAGTATATGAACGCTGGTGAAACTCCACTTTAGGTAAGAGTGAGTTTCATTTTGCGGAGTTCAGCGGCAATTCCATTTTGGCAACGACATTGCAATTGTAGTGTCGGTCTATTGTCCACGGAAGTATAAATGTATTGGAAAGTGCATCCATTTTGACGTCTGAAACTGAAAACCTTTTCAAGTAAGCAACAAATAGTAAATAGTTTATACAGTTAATCTGGTGAGCCAGTATCAGTCGGGACCAAGTGACGATCACAGCATCTCAGATTTATTAAGCCGTATGCGGACGGAGGACTCAGACAGCGATAATGAAGATACAGGTGAATTACTATGCATGATGGTTTCTTCCAGTACCAAGATAAGCGATCCATGTCTAATTGAATTAATTGTTGAGGGTAAAATACAATGTTGAATACAATGGAATTGGAGCAAAATTGCAATTATTGGTGTTAAATAGTGATCATGATTTTATTCCCTTATTCGGCAGAACATGGTTAGATGTGTTTTTCGTTGATTGGAGACATTTTTTCACAAACTCTCTGATGATCAACAATATGATTGAAAAAAGTTTTACTACTGAAATTGACATTGTGAAACACAAATATTTTAATGTTTTCGTTAAGGATTTTTCCATTCCAATAAAGGGCTTCGAGTCCGAGTTGGAGCTGAAGTCTGACGTTCCTATGTTCAAAGAAGCGTATGATGTACCGTACAGATTGAATGAAAAAGTTATAAGTTATATGGATAGATTAGAAAAGGAAAAAGTGATTACACCTGTTAAGACCAGTTAGTGGGCTTGTCCGGTAGTAATTGTGATTTAAAAAAAATAGCGAAAATAAGGTTTGTGATAGATTGTGGGGTATCAATCAACAAAGTTCTGGTACCATTTTCCTGTAGCATAGGACTTGTTTGTTAGTTTGGCTGAATGCCAAGTTTTTTGTGCTCGAGATTTAGAAGGAGCATATACTCAATTGTCCTTATCTGAGCGATCCAGAAGTTGTATGACTATTAACACTATCAAAGGATTGTATACATACAACCGTTTACCCCAAGTAGCTTCCTCGAGCGCATCCATATTTCAGCAAGTTATGGATAAAGTGCTCGAAGGTATTGAAAATGTGCATTGTTATTTAGATTATGTTCTTATTGCAGGAACATGGAACATTGTAAAAAAAAGTTGTACCTGGTGTTAGACAGATTGAATGATGCAAATATTAAAGTGAACAGTGAAAAATGCAAATTCTTTGTATCCAGTATGAATTATTTGGGTCACATTATATGCAAATATGGACTTCTGCCTTGTCCAAGCAAAGTGCTGACAATGCAGCAGGCAAAGGTGCCCAAGAATGTAACAGAATTGAAAATCATATCTCGGACTTATAAATTACAATAAATTCATCCCACATTTGTCAACGAAATTGTGTTATTTATACAATTTACTGAAGAATGGAGTCAAGTTTGTTTGGGATGCTAATTGCACCAGAGCTTTTGAGGACAGCAAGGCATCTCTATTGGCCACCCAGTTTTTAGAACTTTACGATCCAAAAAAATCAATAGTAATTGTATCAGATGCTTCAGGATATGGGCTTGGTGATGTAATTGCACACGTTGTTGATGGCGTAGTAAAACCGATTTGGTTCACATCTTTTTCAGTAAATGACACTAAAAAATCCGATTCTTCATTTAGAAGCGCTTGCCTTAGTTTGTACAATAAAAAAATTCCATAAATATTTGTATGGCTAAGAATATACTGTTTACACTGACCACAATCCTTCAGCAATTTAGAACTGTCCATTTATGACATCAACATTCAATACGAGCCGTCTGCTGAAATGGGCAACGCAGATTTTTGCTCGAGATTTTCTCTACCACAATTGGTTCCCAGTGAATATGATATAGAGCATATCAGAAGCATAAACTTCAGTAAAGAATTCACTATTTATTTCAAATTGGTTGCTAAGGTGACAAAAAGTAATGAATTTCTACAAAAAATCATATGTTTCATGAATAATGGTTGGCCGACAAGACTTATTTTTTTTTTATCTTCGCTTATTTTTCGTCGGCCTATTTCCGCCACTTCAGTGCCAATCACCGACATCAGGGAGGCGACTCCACCTGTTCCTACCTATCAGACTCAACAACTCATGAGCCGGGCCAACTTCTTTTACTTCCCCTCCGAAGGAAGACGTAACCAGAGATTTTTCGCCTCAGAAAATCCCAACGACGCCAGCTGGGATTGAACCCGGGCCGATCGGATTGTGAGGCTGTTACGCTAACCACACAACCACTGGCGCCGTCCAACCGACAAGACTTGAAAAACGGTTTTCCGATGTATTTTTAAATCATCAGGTCTTGGAAATCGTAGATGACTGTTTACTTTTCCAAGACAGAGTTGTAATACCACACGAAGTACAAAACAACGTTTTGAATCTTTTACATGCGAACCATTCAGGTATCGTAAAAATGAAACAATTATCTAGGCGTACAGTATATTGGTCTGGAATCAACAAGCATATTAAAAGATTTGTATCAGGGTGTGAAATTTGCACTAGTATGGCAATTGTCAGTAAACCGAAAACTATTTCATAATTAGGCCTTTTAGTAGAATACACATAGACTTTTTTCATTTTAATCATCACAATTTTCTTTTAACAGTGGATAGTTTCTCAAAGTGGGTGGAAATAGATTGAATGAAAAAAGGCACTGATTGTAATAAAGTGTTGAAAAAATGGTACCATTTTTTGCTCTTTTTGGATTGCCTGATGTTTTAGTCTCGGACGGTGGTCCCGCTTTCAATTCTTTTACGTTTGTAGATTTTCTGACAAGTCAAGGTATTGGAGCACTTAAGCCCCCACCGTATAATCCGTCCAGTAACGGTCAGGCAGAGAGATTAGTCTGAACTGTTAAAGAAGTTCTTACTGGAACCAGAGATATTTAAACAAAGCTCAATTTGTCGATCCATATAAATCCTATGCAACAATCTCTTTTGCCTGCCCAACAGATCACTAATCCATATGCACGCTGCAAGCGCCCTATGAGAGAGGTACAGTGTCGATTTTCAATGTGGGGCCATAATTTGGGCCCCGAACTCGATGTTTACAAAAATGTCCAATGAGAGGTAAAAATGTCCAATTAAGCGTATCGCATTACAAGTCTGTCCAATTAGCTAAATGTCGCATTAAATGCAACTTGCTGTAGTTTCTCTCAAGTGAGCCGGTTCTGATTAGAAATTTGTGATCTGCAAATACTAAAATTACTGGCCACACTGCGCTAGTCTCTTATTCCTCCTATCTGTAAATACCTCACACGACACTTTCATATGTATGTCAAAGTTATTTACAAGATATTTGGAAGTTTCAGAATTATTTTGTATTATTGCTGTAAAGATTTCGGTGGATTTAATTTCGATGTTACAATACGCAATATTTTCAAGACAAAATTTGTATGTGCACAATCATCAGGATAAGGAACAAACGTTTTCTTAATTGCAGTGAAGTTGCTAGGTATGGACGGGAGCAATAGATACTCTTCACCTTACGCATATCTCCAAGTCAGTCTACAAGAGCATCCAAATCCAATGGAATTCCCTCCGCCACCATTCAGCATAGAAGAGTTCAATTTTTATCATCATCATTACCAATCTCATTTCGACTACGACAAGAATACGCCATATAACACAAACCCAGTACTCTGTACAGAATCCACCAATAAAGTTGGGAAACCGTGTCCATCAACCAGCAACAGTAGCAGTTGTAGTAGCGATCACAGTAGGGACAGTAGAGATCGTGAGAGGAAAAAGGAACCGGAGCAAAAGAAAACCAGTCGTGCAGTCAAACCTGAAGATTTGGAGAAAAAGTTGACAACGAAAGCTCTAAGTCGAGCCCGACACACCTTACAACAACGTATCAAGCGTCAAAACGAAACGCCAGAGCAGAAAGCCATACGCCGGAAGCGGAATGCCGAACTCAACAGAAAACGGCGAATGAATAAGGAAGATTTTCGTGTGGCCATGGAGAAGGTTAAGAACCGTTTAAGACAAAGGATCAAACGAGAAATTGATCGAATGTTACGAACACGCCAGAAAAGAGAAGATTTTTTGCGCGAAACCTTCGATCAAATGAGTACTGTGTTTTCTGATGCTGATATGGTCCAGTATCAAGGAAGGATTGCCAGTGCGCTACAGGAAATTTCCAACTAAACTCGCAGAAGCCATTCTGGCTGTTGTCAAATCAACTAGAGTCAATAGCGTCACAGAAAAAAGTGTGTCTTTGTACCGAAGATAAGGATTACATGACTGTGTATTTCATAAAAAGCGTACCCTAAAAAGTAAGATACGGGTGTTAAAGTGAATCTTGTGTCTTGTTCAAACCGAAACATGAATAAATGTTAATTCCAACAGATCATGAACATATAGTTTACACTAGGAAAAGATTTCCAAGAGAATGCTCGAATCGATCGTATTGAAGGTTAGTTCGAATCACCAGTTAGTAAACCTTTGACCAGGATAACTGCGCAATATAAAACAATTGTAATTCTGCAGTAAAATACAGAAAGCTTCCCGTTCTAGTTTGATTTACGAACATCTTAATGTATTTTCATAAAAATGGCTCAATCTATAAGTTTGAAGAAATTTGGCGGAATGGTAATGCAGATCACATGGTGAATAGCAAAGGCTGTTTCAGGAAGATGCAGGATCAGATACACGTTTTTACCTTAAATAAAGAATATACTAAGAGAAAGACATTATTTTTTCAATAGTAACCGAAATTAACTCGTAGATGTATCCACTTTATTTGGCGCCGCGAGTGACGTTAGATAGTAAAATTTATCGCTTTATTCTGGAAGCAACCTCACTTTTTGGCTCCTATTGGATTCCCGAGTCGATGACATATAAGGACACGACTCGAGTTTTATCTGATTACAACGCCATTCAGCTTTGGAAATACTGCGACTGTACTTATTCTAAAATGGTACATCTTGAATACTTATAATCTTCTTAATGCGAACAACGAAGCAAGGCGTTAAAACTAGTTCCTGATCAAGCACTTCACACTGTTGACATTTTTTATTCCATTTGTTCATTTATTTGGGTTCATTAGCATTTCAACTGTAACAGAGCCGGGTTTTAATCGTGTATATGTTATATGTTTATGGTTTCTAAAATTGTAAATTACACTGCAGTTATTTTTCAGGCGTAAGAGTATTCCTTCTGTTCCATTACTTAGGCGTCGTGCACAAATTACGTAACGCGAGAATAGGAGAGGGGGCGGGGTCGAGGTTGCGTTACTTACTGTGTATTAGAGATAGGAAATTGCGTTGCGTTCAAAATCCGGATTTTTAGCGTTACGTAATTTGTACGAGACGCCTTATGGTAAATTTCACAGTACAAGCCCTTTAGGCGTAAGAAAATTCCTTCTGTTCTTCCATTATCCTACGTTCATCTTGCGATTATATCACAGATATAACCCACTTCTAGTTTCTTTTTATTAAAAAATCAAGGAATTATTTAAATTGCGCATTTATTCTTAATTGCGATTCTTAATTATCGCAATCGAACAGAAACGCTATTCTGGAACCTCTAAATGCAGGTATTTCACTTGAAGACATTTAGTGTATCGATAGGTCGTTGTCAGTAAAACTTTTTCTTTTGTCAACATAGGCCCTATAGGAATCGTTTTGATGAGAATTTTGCTCGTTAGCTCTATTTTACTATTATAGATACCGAGCAAGTCGATAGCATCGACCGAATAAAAGGTATCGGTGCAACTGTCAGATTTTTTCAAGTTGTTTGCTTGTTGCATAATCTCTTAAGGTGGCCGTACACTGTTTGCCCGGAGGTCAAATATTTGATATTTTTTGACAGATAAGGTTTGATTTGATATTTGTACAAACACTATTTTGTTTGCCACTCTTCAATTTTAAACAGTAGTAAACAATATCAAACACCGAACATGGATAAAAAATCAACTGAAATATCCAAGGTAACCTAACCATGTACCGACAGGTTCGAAGAACAGACTGAAAAAATATTTTAGGCATCCAATAATTGAATATTTGCTTGTCGTGTTTTGTGTAGAATATATTTGATCAGTACACGTTGACCAAATTTTATCTGTCAAAAAGAGTCAAATATTTGGCTTCGGTCAAACAGTGTATGAGCACCCTTATACTTATGACAGACATACAGCTGTACTACCGTTGTACTTCGAAAATTGTATGTCTGTCACCATGTACAGCGCTAGAACCATGCAAGCAACTCGGTACAATCGTTGTACCTGTACCGACCTATTTTACCGCTGTACATGGCTACAGTTGTACTGTGCGCAGCGCCACAAACGGTTAGTGGAGGGTAGCATGAACAAACTGAATCAAAACACTTGGTAAATATTTTTTTCATTGACTTTCTCTTGAGTTATGGGCACCTTACACGATCAACCGGATTGACAATAAGTGTCTTCAATATCGTGACAGCTAGGCTTTCAACATCTGATCTAACCTCAATCAATATTTTTCCACCTTACACGGTCAATATCGCCCTCAACCCGAGACAACGAAAGTATCCGCGATGGCTAGTGGTGACATTCGAGTTTGGGATCCAAACTTTTCTCTATCAGATTAGAAGGCTAAAAGGCAATTTTCAATTGGTAAAATTTGAATGAAAATATCTACTTGGTATTATTTAATTAGTTGAAGCGCGTAGTCCTAACCTTAACTTAACCTACTTCCTCTGAATTTTCAGATATTCCTATTAAATTGTATTATTATAATATAACGTCAATTTCAGACATAATTTTTGTATGGGATTTTCTCACCACTTGCAGAAAAAAGTGATTTGCATTCACATAGAATGCTAATTTGATTCGTAAAAGTTTATTTTCATTCATAATTTACACTTTGGAATTCGGTTTTTCTTCTCAAAAATACATCATAATACTCGTTTCACAAATACAGACTGTTCCTTTCAGTTTCAGAGATGCCAGATTATTTTAGTTTTCGAAAATATATGCAAGTTATTTTATCTGCAAGCAAATGTTTTTATTCCATAAATGAGACTATGACAGTAGAACCCCGATTATCCGCGAGCGGGTGATCCGCCCTGCGGATTATTGTGCGATTCACATAGAACGTTACGGAAAAGAACGTCTACGTTCCGTCAACGTCTCCACCAATTCACACATGCAGTCAATGCTTGCACCAGCACCGTCACGTCAAATGTCAAACGAATGATCTATTCAATGTTTTTCATGGTGTCGCCATCTACAACAATTTTGAATTGCAATGCCCTCTTTCAAATCAGCATACCTAGAATCAGTCCTAAATTTACAAAAAAAAAAACAGGGAAAATCATTGAAATATATTATTTAAATGCCTAAAACCTGTAGTCCCGACCCTTTTTTAACAATTATAATATATAGACTGTTTTTCTCAGCTAGTCGTGAATTGATTTTAACTGAGAAATTTGAAACTGGGAGATATGTTGGCATAAAAAATGCAGCCAAAATCAAAACAAAAGCCGAGACACAAAGCCCAGACAAAAACCCAACGAGCCGTCCGTCTCCGTCAATTATTCTTTTCTACAAATCCTGCCGGTCGTTTTCGTTGAACTTATGCTGACGGGTCGTTACGTTGCCGGTGTATGTGAATGTTTTCATATGAATTGCATGGTAGAATAACTGACGTAACGGAACGTGACGGGGCGTGAACGTGACGTGGATGTTGTATGTGAATCGCACTTATTCGTGACTGCTAGCTCCATAGTAAATCAATAGGCCTTTCCGCAATTTGTTAGTGAGTGGTAGGCCCATGCTCTTTTGTTGTGGTCATGGCTTTTACATTATTTACCCACTGGTGTACACGACCTTATAGATGGATAGTTGATTGATTTTTGTATTGATAGAACATAGTTTTTATGTTGAAACATCTCTTTTCGTGTTTGCATTTTTTTGTCCTCTAATGGGTCATCGCGATATTCGTTAATCGCGGTGAGTTTGCCCGACTATTCCGCGGATAATCGGGATTCTACTGTAGCTTGAATTAACACATGATGTTTTTTCATCTGTGATTTTCCCAGATCTTCTCATTCTCCAAATTTTATAGCGGAGTGTGAAGAAACACACAACCCGCTCACTAGCGCAAAGAATGACCGAGTTCAACGTTAAAAAATTCCTAAAACGTTGTTAAGTTTCATCCACTCTCTCACCATCACATTGTCAGTTTACTTTGAAGTTTTGATTTGTATCGTGAAAAGTACCGTATTTTGCTATTCAAAGTATCGGTTTTCCAAACCAAAAGCTTCCATTTATGATTCCTACAATTTCAGTAGTTTATAAATTTTAATTGCAATCGCAAAAAAGACTAACAAAAATTAAATGTGCGCTTGCATATCTGGCAACTCAGTCTGGAAGTCCGTGAGGTAAAACGTCAACATCATGCATCTATATGAAATGTCACGATATTGATGCTCGAAAATCAGAAAATCCGGATTTCTGCGTCGTCGGTCATGTTCAGCTGTCATTATGCTCTCAAATGTCATCATATTGTCAATAAAGTTGACCGTGTAAGGTCCGCTTTAATAACTCAGATTGGAAACTTGTTTGTTGTGTTTGATGTTTCAGACGCTAAATAAAAAACTTTTTCATTGAAACATGTGGTGAAAATTGGTCGAATTTTTCATTGTCAGTTTGACATGCGGTGCAATGTACAACCAAAGTATGTCTGTCATGCTACGATGGTACCTGTACAACGCTGTACACGTACAACGCTAGTACAACTGTATGTCTGTCCCTGGTATAACGTATATACAGCATCATATATCCCATATTTTGGGTGATAAATAATGCGCATAACTGCCCAGTAAACATCAAATCGCATGAATAGTCATAATCAAAGGCAATATACATTCTCCCAAGACACATTTGGATGATATGGTCGGTGTCACAACCCTACGATGGCCCGCTCGGTCACACGATAGACACTGCTTATACTGTTTAGGCACAGGTGAAACGCTATTGGACGCGGCACCTTCAGCTTGTTCAGTGGAATGCCTTAATGAACCAGGCAACTCCTCTACCAGCTCCTGTAGGAGAACTGGGTTCGAAAGATGATTGCGTTGACCCGCTGCTTTGAGGTGGCCCACCAGATTTTGTACAGCGAAACCGAAATGCATCAGTGTTTCCAGACATTCGTATTTTGGAGGTGGGAGTTAATGGATCCTGTTTATCAACGACCTGATGATGAGACCTGGTATCCCAAAAAGAATACGCAGTGTCTGAACGACGTGTGTTACACTCGCTGGCAGAAGCATACGACTTCTCATGGAATCTAAAGCGTTGCCCTTTAAGCATCGCTGGAGGGGCACCAAATTTTCTGCATCTGAGTAACCACAAGTGGCCGAAGACTGCTTGTAGTTTTTTTTTCCAATTCATTTATTTGTAAGGCTCAATCGCATAAGCTTTGCGGAGCCGCTAATTCAAGGTTTGTTTATACAAAGTTTCAACTAATTGCTATGTTTAGTGGGATTCGACCGAATACTCGCGGTTTACTCGAGGTTAAAAGGGCAACATTTTTGTGGGACGGGTCAGGTTAGGGATATGGATATGAGGTATCGTTGTCTCAACCGAGAGTTGCCGCACGCACTGTAGCATTGTGCATAATGACCAGGGATAGCATCTGGTGTTCGACTATCTGTCGAGGGTGGGCGACGGTGAGATGGGGGGACAAGACAAACAAACTAATAACGAAAAAGAAAAACACAAAAGCATTAAATACTTATACTAGACCGTTTCACAAACATATAGATCAACTGCATATAGCAGATGTCGCGAGTTCCCAACACGTTTCTAACAGGAACATAGGGTTGTCTTCCTTGGACCTCAAGGGCATTCAAAAGGTACTCTCTGTCTGCGTAATTATCCGTACATTGCCAAACTGCGTGATCGATGTCATCGTGTTTCCACACCGACAGACGTTGCTTTGAACGAGATTTATTCTGTGGAGATGCACATCTAGCGAGTAGTGGTTGGACATAAGTCTACTCATTACACGAATGAAGTCACGACTTACGTCCAAACCTTTGAACCACGCTCTCGAAGAAACCTTTGGAATAATTGAATATAACCACCGCCCAAGACTTCCAGTGTCCCAATCGGTTTGCCAACTCAAGAGGGAACTCTGACGCAGTTATTGAAAAAATTCATCGTATGAAATCTGTCTATCAAACAATTCGCCTTCCTGGGCACCCACCTTTGCGAGAGTGTCCGCCTTCTCATTGCCAGGAATTGAGCAATGAGAGGGGACCCAAACAAAGGTTAACTTATAATATCTTTCGATCAGTGCACTCATCTGCTGCCTCACTTTTGTGAGGAAATAAGATGGGTGCCTACTAGTTTTCATCGACTGGAGAACCTCAAGCGAACTGAAACTATCCGAGAAAATGAAGTAATGGTCTGCAGGCTTGTTGGAGATCATCCCCAATGCGAAGTCGATTGCTGCCAGCTCAGCAACATAAACGGAACAAGGTTTACGGAAGGCGCTCGAATTTTCATTGAAAACACCGACGCCAGTGGATCCATTGAGGCGAGACCCATCAGTGAAGTATCTTTTCATGCAATTGACTTTTTGGTACTTTCGGTTAAAAATACGGGGAATGAAAGTTGGTCGAAGCTGATCTGAAAACCCAAGTATTGCTTGTTTCATCGACAGAACTGCTTGTAGTTACTAATAAAGACCAGCCAGTCTTCTGGATTTCCACTAAAAATTTGTAAATCTTTTCCGAGGACTTGTCGCGCAGCTATTTGCGCTTGAGAAACTGTTTGAGTAGAAAATGTTTGTGCGGGGGTCGAAGCTGGTATAACCGAAACGGAAGAATTTAGTAGCACTGGAGCTGAAGACATCTGTAACGCTGGCGGCTGCGAGAGGAGTTCAAGCTCTGTTGGGTCGTCGGGAATCATGTTCAGGATGGGATCATTTATTCATCCAACTCGTTTCCCTCTGATCTTCCAGCCAAATTTTCACCTGTTGACGACTGAACCACCTCGGCTGCTTGCCTCTGCTATTTCTCGGATAATCTCCTGACGCTTTTCAAACGATTCTCTCCTCGCTTGTTGTTGTTTCTGTTTTAGCTCTAAATCTTCTTTCAACTTGCGTTCGCGAAGCAATTTAGTCTCTTTTGCAAGCTTTCGCTTCTCTTCTAACTGGCGCTTTTTTGCTTCCATAATTCGCTTATTCATCTCTTCTCGATCCTTCAGCTTCTGTTCCTTCATGATCCGTTCTTCTTCATTCAGCTTCAGCTGCTCTGTTAACACTGCCATACGAACACTCGATGATACGCTTCCGGTAGGAGCGATGCACTTCGCTCGGTGTTTTGAGCCCTTCCTCGAACTAGCTTTCGGACCTGTTAAATTTGGTGGGCTACGGTTGCAGAATCCGTATTGGGCCCATATATTTCCGGAATCGAAATTGAATGAATTGCTTTAAAAAAAACTTTTAGATGAATACTACTTTTTGATAATATTACGCAGTTTGTTTTGATGAGAGCTCAGTCCAATATGGAGATTAACAAAGAAATTCATGTATAGTTTCTAGCAGGCGGTTTCTGGCAAGCGTGTTCCCTTTGGTTGAGCGAAATAGGGCTGTCGCTGGTACCGATATCAACAGTGGTACTGTGTTGAGCGGTCCCGTCGTGACAACGTCTTTTCTGTTTGTCCGATTGCTAACGCAACAGTTGGTGTTTAGTCAGAGGGGACCAAGTCGCAAAATTTAAAAAAAAATCGAGTTATTGATGCCATCAGATTAAGCATTTCGTAAAATACACTCCGCACTTATCAGATTTCAAAATTGTTATGAGTGATCAACGAAAAACCCTCATAGTGCAAATCGAGATAATCTCTTACCGAGCTCGAATTTCATGTGGTACAATTGCATATATTTAAGCGTTTCTGAAAAGCGTCCCAAAGGAAAATATCAGAGACTCAAGCCATAACAAAATAATTCTCCGAAGATTGCGCCATGCAACTCGAAAAATTATGACAATGGCACCGATAGCTACCACTTGCTATCGTCCTGCTCGGTATCTAATAGCAAAATAGGGCTAACGAGCAAAATTCTTATCGCCTCGATTTCTATAATACGGCTCATAGTATGAAATCAGAGCGGGCCATGTATCATATACCACGGCGAGATGGATCTATATCATATACAGACAGAGTGGACCATGTGTCAATAATTGGTATATTCAATTTAAACAATTTTCAAGCGTCGTATTAAAACCAACAATTTTGACGTAGGACTACGTCTTTCATTTATATATCGGGGTGTAAAATCAAAGTTTCGAAAACGAAAGCATTACGCCGGAGACCGAGATTTTGAGCGTTAATAGCTACTAAACAACCGAACGAAATGGTATGATAAACACTTTACTCGAAAGATATAATGTAATATTGGACTCCCGGCCCCGTCAGGCTAACGCCACATGTTCCTTAATAAAATATATATTTTAGGAAAAAAATATAATGTCTACGCGTTATATACTTATTACTTTTTCATCCAAAAACTTGATTCAATAGCCTTAACATTGCTTTCAAAACAGCCTATTGAAATCACCAATCGGTATAAAGGGTGTGTCACATCAAATTGCATCACGGAAAAAACGCTGTAGAAATTCGCCCAGTATACCGATCCTTTTGAAAATTTTAGACAGTAAAATAACTTTTGGCCTTTTCTTTTTATTCATACTTCGAGCCCAAGCCTGTATGCTCGCACCTTCCTCTTTACCCCGTCCATAAGGTTCTGTACAACGTCAGGTTGTAGTTTTTTTTGAACAGAAATCCATTTTCTCTTGAAGTCCGCCTCCGATTTGACAACTTTTGGGTTCTTCCGGAGGGCCTGCTTCATAATCGCCCAATATTTCTCTATTGGGCGAAGCCCCGGCGCGTTGGGCGGGTTTATTTCCTTTGGCACGAAGGTGACCCCGTTGGCTTCGTACCACTCCAACACGTCCTTTGAATAGTGGCACGAAGCGAGATCCGGCCAGAAGATGGTCGGGCCCTCGTGCTGCTTCAATAGTGATAGTAAGCGCTTCTGTAGGCACTCCTTAAGGTAAACCTGCCCGTTTACCGTGCCGGTCATCACGAAGGGGGCGCTCCGCTTTCTGCAAAAGCAGATCACTTGCCACACCATGTACTTTTTGGCAAACTTGGATAGTTTCTGCTTGCGAATCTCCTCCGGAACGCTGAATTTGTCCCCTGCGGAGAAGAACAACAGGCCCGGCAGCTGACGAAAGTCCGCTTTGACGTAGGTTTCGTCGTCCATTACCAGGCAATGCGGCTTCGTCAGCATTTTGGTGTACAGCTTCCGGGCTCGCGCCACCATGTTTTGCCTTTCGTCGCGGTTAGGAGCCTCCTGAACCTTGTATGTACGCAGGCCCTCCCGCTGCTTGTTCCGCTGGACGAATGAACTTGACAAATTCAGCTTATTGGCGACATCCCGGACCGAACTTCTCGGATCACGTCTAAACTGCTTAACTACGCGCTTATGATCTTTTTCACTGACGGAGCATCCATTTTTACCGTTCTTCACCTTCCGGTCGATGATTAGGTTCTCGAAGTATCGTTTTAGTACTCTGCTGACCGTGGATTGGACGATTCCCAGCATCTTACCGATGTCCCGATGTGACAACTCCAGATTCTCGAAATGAGTGCACAGGATTAATTCACGACGCTCTTTTTCGTTCGACGACATTTTTCCAAATTTACGAAAAATTGACAGTGAAGCATGGCCAACGTGATCTATACACTCTTATCTGATTATAAGCGACAGCTGAAGATATAATTCCTAAAAATTAAATTTCTACAGCGTTTTTTCCGTGATGCAATTTGATGTGACACACCCTTTATACAACTTTCATGTGATTGCCTCTTTTGCTGAATATTATGCCTTCAACGAAAGCTCTCGTTTTCGAAGTCACCCAAATATTCATTTATTCATTCATTCAGAATTGATTCAGATGCAACTAAAAACAAATGATCACTAAATCAACGATAGCCCAACGTCACCCTTGCGGTTAGACCACAGATATAACCCACTTCCTGTTTTTTCACGAAGCTAATAGGTACCTTGTTGAAATATGCTTGAACCCGTTAGTGTATAAGGTACATATTTCGCACATATAAAAAAATGAACTTAGTCCACTCTGACTGATTGATAACAGTGAAAAATGCTGGTCTTCAGTGTGAATCATCGCAAAATTCAGAGTGCATTTTTAGAATCTAGCGATGACAATGAATTCGAATTTGGCAATTCTATTTAATGAATAATATCACAGTACATCATGACCGTATTCAGATCTAGCCACACTTCTCGAAAAACAGCTGGAACGCTCGACAAACTCGAACAAATTTTCAACGTGAGTAAAGGAGCGAATCATCGATGATATGGGCTCATTATATCCAAACGCTGTGCGATGAAATCTCGGATGGAGCAAAGCGGTGTTTCGTAGAGCTCGAGAAGGAACCCGCAAATCGAGGAGCGACAGCAATCGGGGGCAGTCGACTTCATTGTTCAGCAGCTTCGCCACAAATGTTACCTGCTGAATCTTCCTACGTCTGGCCAGGGTGTCAAGGTTTATTAACTTGCAACGGTCACGATAAGGTGGTAAGTTTGCAGGGTCTCGCCAAGGCAAATCTCTTAGGGCGACACGAATGAACCGTTTTTGAATCCTTTCGATTCTCAAGCTCCAGTTCAGTTAGTGGTGCATGCAAATTAGAGATGCGTTCTCCAGGATAGGACGAGTCAATGAACAGTACAAGGCTTTTGAGCAATAGGGGTCTTTTAAACCTTTGGCTATTTTGGTTATAAAACCTAATTGTCGGTTGGCTTTAGCAACAGTGGCATTTCGATGATTAGCGAATGAAAGCTTTTTATCTAAAGGGTGTGTCACATCAAATTGCATCACGGAAAAAACGCTGTAGAAATTTAATTTTTAGGAATTATATCTTCAGCTTTCACTTATAATCAGATAAGAGTGTATAGATCACGTTGGCCATGCTTCACTGTCAATTTTTGGAAATTTGGAAAAATGTCGTCGAACGAAAAAGAGCGTCGTGAATTAATCCTGCGCACTCATTTCGAGAATCCGGAGTTGTCACATCGGGACATCGGTAAGATGCTGGGAATCGTCCAATCCACGGTCAGCAGAGTACTAAAACGATACTTCGAGAACCTAACCGTCGACCGGAAGGTGAAAAACGGCAAAAATGGATGCTCCGTCAGTGAAAAAGATCACAAGCGCGTAGTTAAGCAGTTTAGACGTGATCTGAGAAGTTCGGTCCGGGATGTCGCCAATAAGTTGAATTTGTCAAGTTCATTCGTCTAGCGGACCAAGCAGCGGGAGGGCCTGCGTACATACAAGGTTCAGAAGGCTCCTAACCGCGACGAAAGGCAAAACATAGTGGGGAAGACGCGAGCCCGGAAGCTGTACACCAAAATGCTGACGAAGCCGCATTGCCTGGTAATGGACGACGAAACCATTACCGAAATTACGGGCTGCGATATTCGATGAAACGTTATGATGGAACACTTCGGAATACTGACAATCAACTTGTTCCTTCGGCAACAGTCGACGAACACATTCAGCAAATGTTGTAGACGATGACAGTCTTCGATGCTCTTTACCGCACAATACAATTTCAGATCATCAGCGTAGATTAGTTTACAGCCATCGCCAAGTAGAAGCGCCACATCATTGAACAAAATCGTGAAAAGAAGAGTTCCCATGTTGCTACCTTGAGGTACCCAAGGCAAGTTTTCAAACGGAGCTGAAGTACATGTCCCTAATTTGACACGAAGAACTCTGCCACGCAGATACGAGCTGAGCCATTCAACTAGTCTGTCCGAGGCACCAAGCTGGCTTAGTTTACGCGTTAATATTCGGTGGCCAATTTTATCGAACGCAGCTTTGAGATCAGTATACACCACGTCTACTTGAGCTTTAGCTTCCAGTTGAGCAAAACAAGTAAACGTAAAATCCAGCAAATTAGTTGTAACCGAGCGACCTGGCATGACCCCTGCTGGTCAGGAGAAATATACCATTTCGCACCAATGAGTATGCTTTGGCCAACTATCATTTCGAACAATTTCGATGCAGCTGACAGATTCGTAATTCCACGGTAATTTCGAACATTTCGTCTATCACCACTTTTGAACACGGGAAACAGAATAGATTGTTTCCAAATTTCGGAAAATTTGCGCTGTTCAAATGAGCGATTGAAAATCATACTCAATGGATATGCTAAAGAGGCAGCACACTGACGAAATACAATGGCGGGAATACTATCGGGTCCAGGTGAAAACGTGTTCATCAGTTTATTACTAGCAGCAATAACCATAGGCTGAGTAATCATATATAAATCCAAACATATATAAATCCACTATATCGACTGGCACATCCCCGATTGCTCGTTCAACTTCGTGATCGGAAGCAACTGATTTTGCAAAAACCGATGCAAATAAGTCAGCAAACTGCTTGCAGCTTTCAGATTCAGAGGTTGATTCCTCGTTGTCAGGAAAAGTATGCGCCGGAATAGCTGATTTCTTCCTTTTTGAATTGACAAAACTCCAGAACGCTTTAGGGTTACGTCTCAGGTTAAATTGAACCCTTAATACATATGAATCGTACAGTCTCGCATTCAACCTCGCATTACTAGAAGAGCGAAATGCGCTCACAGATTCAATTGTGCGATGATGCCGTAGTCTACTGAGGAATACTGCTCAAGATGAATGAAAATTGAGACATTATGCTAAGATTAATGAAAAAGGGGAGCATATGCTTTAAAATGTAAGGCGTGCAATATTCATGCCTGTAGTATATGGCATCGAGTCGATACCATCGACTATATATATATATATATATATATATATATTATATATATATATATATATATATATATATATATATATATATATATATATATATATATATATATACACACATATATATAAAATATATATATATATATATATATATATATATATATAATATATAAACGTTCCTAGAGGAACTTCGCCGTCTCAACGTAGTATTACTTGAGTCATTTTTATTAGTACTTAGTTGAGATTTCTATGCCAAATAACACGCCTTGAATGCATTCTGAGTGGCAAACTCTAGAATACGCGTGATCACAGTGCAAGTCGGAGGAAATTTCTTTGACGAAAAATTCCCCCGACCAGAACGGGAATCGAACCCGAACACCCGGCACGTTAGTTATGACGCTAACCACTCGGCCAAGGGAGCACCCCAATATTTCAGCTCATTTAATGTAATAAATCAGGATGGCAGAACATGTGCTAAAAATTAACTTTGGGTGTAGGTCGCACATAAATTCGTACCAAATTACAATCGTATAAAATATTAATCAAAGGATGCAGCATGCGTAACCCAAATCGTATAAAACACATCCTATTCATTTTAAACATTTAAAATATAACATAAAATGTTCTACTCCTCAATACATGTATATCATTTGTATAATATATATGCTAGAGCCAATATGAGGGAGTGAAACAGGAGACACATTTGAATGAAAGCATATGAAAGCTTTTCGTATAGTTTGCCAAATACACGGCCCAGACAGAGAAAGATATATTCTCGTTCATGTTCTTTTTTATCGACCTTCCAATTTCATTTTATTATGAGGTGTAATATTATCACGCTCCTTTATAATAGCGCTGGCAGCTATATGGATATCCTGATCGTGTAAAGTAACTTTGTATTCCAGCCGGCCTTGGTTCGATCCCCATTGACGTCGTATGGACTTTTTTTTTGTACAATCCCAAATGAAAAGAGAAAAGAAAACAGAAAGCGATGTCTGATCGCATATATACAAACCATTTTTAAGTTTTTAAACAGCTCATTATTTGCGCATTTGACTCTCATTCACAGGAAATTGCATCTTTTCTGCCAAAGATGACATGTTTTCTGCCAACGCTAGTTTGGGTGTAGCATGTGCAAAAGCTATTCGATTTAATGTTTGCAGAATTTGCAGAATATTGCTTCACGTCATCTAGCAACATAACTACAAATGAATTTCCAGAATCTACAATCTGTCCGACAGTGCCATGGATCAGCCGTTTTTTTCGGGTCACTTCACTGGATTTTGGTCTTTTTGAGACAGGTAACCATCTTACTCGTGCTCCCTTGGCCGAGTGGTTAGCGTCATAACTAACATGCCGGGTGTTCGGGTTCGATTCCCGTTCTGGTCGGGGGAATTTTTCGTCAAAGAAATTTCCTCCGACTTGCACTGTGATCACGCATATTCTAGAGCTTGCCACTCAGAATGCATTCAAGGCGTGTTATTTGGCATAGAAATCTCAACTAAGTACTAATAAAAATGACGCAAGTAATACTACGTTGAGACGGCGAAGTTCCTCTAGGAACGTTAGTGCCATTGAAGAAGAAGAAGAACCATCTTACTCATCTGGATTGCTATCCTTGGACGTTGTCTTGATGGAGTTTTTCGTTAGATACGCTCTAGAGCGTGTAACCTTCGGTCACTTAAGACCTTTGCAGCTTCGCCACAAATCGATGCGCCAAAATCTCCACTGTCTGCTTTGCATCTGTCACTTGACATATGATAAGCATACGATGGAGAGGGGACCGTAGGACATGGAAGAAGTGGTGTGAACGTTGTAGGTGTGTGTCCAAGAGTTGGTCAGCTCGCACAACTTACAACTTGATAGGACAATTATGTGTCCGGTCTCTCGACATTTTATTTGTTCTCGGCTTAAACTGTGCTCGTTCTTTCTGTCGTCGACTGTCCTCGAGAATAGAAGTGCGCGTCGTGAATGTAAATTTGTATAGATAATTGTTGCATGTTCAAATTCATAATCAAGTGTTTTTTGTAGGTTTAAAAAAATACAATTAGTTTTAAAATATCAATATATATATATATATATATATATATATATATATATATATATATATGTGTTTGTGGTTTAAAATTAAATCGTCATAAAATTATGGTCAGTATAATAAAAATGGTCAATATAATAAAACGAAATAATAATCTTACCTTAAACTATAGTCACACTAAAATCAGTGAGATAATATCAAGGAACAACGAACACACTTATAAATCTAACACATTAAAAAAAAGGTAATTGATTAGAAACTATTTCAATGGATCATTAAAATAAAAACTGGTGACATCATATAAATGCACTAATGCATTTTGTTGGTCAGGTCCGGCCAACGGGCCTTTTTGTATTGGCTTATCTCTACAGGCCCGCACGGGGACGTTATACAAGGTCGCACAGGAAGAGGCCCTGACAAGGGACAATCTACCGGATTACTGGTCAATCAAGGCACCAGTGACTAAATCAAAAACTGCAGCTGGTATATCTAGCCGAGAAGGAGAACGGAGGCAACCCACAAAAAAATTGCAAGTACCGTGTGTAGTCACCAATTTAATCACCCTCACATCCACCCACAAACAAAATCCCTAAAATAAATTCCGTTATTAAATATCGCCTTCGTTTTCGAACTTATCTACCACAACAAACAGCCCTTGATTGTTTTTCTCTGTTTTTTGAGTACGCGTTATTCGGGTTCGAACGGAACCACCAGGCCTCGCTCGCAGATAGTGGTCAGAGGAATTAGCTTAGAAGCCTTTGAGCCTAAGTTAGTGAGATTCGAATTGAGAAGAACGTGTGCGGTTGACGATTAGTGGACACGTGTTGTATTATTGTGTGTTCCTACTTAGTAAGTGTCCTTCCGGTCCCAACAGGGTTTGAGGCGAAACGCTGCTCGACCTTAAGAGTCCTCTTCCATTAATAGTCGGGGGGGTTACAAGCGACGATCGTCTTTTTTTGACGTAGAACTACGTCTTTCATTAAGGGTACCAAATCAGAAAACAGGTCACGTTTTTATGAAATAAAGTTAACGTTAATAACTATTTTTGCCGCGAACGGATTTTAGCGATTTACATACTAAACGAATCGGAAATTCCCTAAGATTTGTTTAATATGCTATACATTAGAATCCCCTGGTTTGTAAATGGTTAAAATTCATGAAAACTTTAGGCATTTCCATTTTTCCATGCATTTGTTCTGTCCATTTGTGTGCTTTCCCGAACAGAGCCGTCAATAACGAGCAACTTATCGACGACCAACGAAGGGGAAATCGTAGGATTTGAAGTCGCCGTGAACAAAGGAAAAGTAGAAGAATGAAGGGGAATATTTGCCTTGAGTATAAACAGTGGATCTCGCTGAGGCAAACTTTCATTCGGCATCAGACTGTTGAGCAATCCAGTTCACTTTGCTTTCGCTGCGCTTCGATCTAAGATTGGACCCCACCAGTGGTAATCCAACTTGGATATCGTCGTTTGCTTTTTCCGCTCGTTATTCGTTATTCGTATCGTGTGTTTTTCTTCCCGCGTCATAAATTGGACGTTTCGCTTAGTGTGTGATGAGCAAGAAGAAGAGATGTAGTGAAAAGCGCTCGCACTGAACCGAGCCTTCGCGAGTGTGACACCGCATCGAACAACAGCAAAATAGGCGATTTCGACGCGTCGGTCGAAAATGTAAACGGCTTCTTTGGTGCCTTTGAGAATGCATCAATGCATTAAACTGACGTTATGGCGAAGCAGGCGTTAAGGTTATGCTCCAAAAAAATATTTGGGGAATACCAAGTATCTTGAATGTCTTACTGGAATGTTATAAGTTATTTAGGTTCGCGTGCCAGTCGTAAAACTGCCTGCCTTCAACTTCATTTGCGCTAATATTGATCATAATGAAGCATTGCTACTGTTTTCGAGGTTGTTGATATTAACAAAAAGAGTTTATTTCACTTGTTTAGTCACCAAGAAAGTAAATGTCGTTCTGGAGTTTTGTATGTGATTAGGTTTCGCTTACCAGTAGCAAAAATTCCTCTACTAAGAGTGACAGCTGCGCTTCTCTCGAGCATGAGACAGTAATGCAACTTTTTTTGAGGCCAGTAATATTAACAAAAGCGTTTCTTTTGAGAATAGCGCAAAATGATGAGAAGTATTTGTATTCCTAGTAGCTTCAAGCCACCAATGTATGGTTCTGTATGCATGCTATGGCGAATGCTCGTTTGGCGCTTGGTTTACGTTGCACGAACGATGCCTAGAGGTGCGATTGCTTTGAGGCAATATTAAATAACATGTAGTATGATAGTTGATACTTGCAAGTGTTGTCATTGTTGTTGTTTGCATTCGGTGCCAAAGATATATTGATGTAGTTATGAGATGTGGAATAATGGTGCTGGTGTAACATGTATATAATCGACTGTAGCCGAGTCTATGTCAATTGCGAAAAAGGCCACCGGAATAGCGTTCAAGGTAAATTTTCAATACATTGACATGAAATAAATTGCGACATACGATCAGCTAGTGTATTGTTTTGCGATCATCAATCAATTATCGTCAACGTCAACAACCATTTCAAAGATTATTCTACTAAGCAGTTGTTTCGAAAATTTCACAGCATTATAGAACAATATCCGAAGGTATAAAAAAGCGACTTATATAAAATTACAGCGTAGTTCTATGTCAACAATGCGGTCGTATCTTGGACACAACCTCCTATAATTTTTTGTTTAAACCATGGCCATATTTCTCCTTAGCTTTGATGCAGTTCTTGATTTCACATTGGAAAAAATAGCAGTAGATCTTCTTCTTATGCTGCTCTTCGTGTCACTCAAGTCTTTGACATGCCGAAACAAAGTTGGTTGCGGTATGGCTAGGCTGACCAAACGTACCGTTTTTAACGAGACAGTATCGTTTTTTCGACTCTTTTTGATTGTCCTTTCTTTTTATCAATTTGTACCGTATTTATACCTATACAGAAAAAATATTTATTTCCTCGTCATTATTTTCAATAACACAGTGCTACAAAAATTTCTGTCATGAGTTCTATCTATGGTTTTTCAGCGGAACGAGCGGAATATTTTTGACGGATTGCGTCCTTATTTTCTTTCAACGCGTTCCTGCGCGTTTAATTCGAAAACAACTATAATTTCCAAATATAAGAAAGAATGAAAATCAAAATCAGGAGAAATCAGAATAATCCGTATTGGGTTTTCCGGAAGGTTCGTTGACGATTTTTTGGGAAAACAAGAGTATCTTTTCTTTTCTACATATACACAGTTTTGTTTTACAATCTTCCATGTATTTTGGGAATTCTGTCCCTCCTAGAAAATGATTACTTTCTTCACTGTTCAAGGTATTTTTATGATGTACCTAGAGACGAAGTTCTTGTACTCGAGAGAATTCTGCTGCCTGTAATTTGTGCAGTTACGAGTTTAAAACTTATAAACTGATCGCTAGAAGCTCATGAAACAGGATTTCCTTCCAATCCCATCAGACACAGAGTATGACTTTCTACGGATGAAGACCTGCTTTGGGGGTAACTAATGGTAGTTCGTTTCGCTTACTCTAAATATTTTTTCCGCTCAATATTTTTCAAGTCATTCTTGTTGAAAAGTTCATTGTCGGTTCCCTACATCGATCGGGGCCTAACGTGTTAATGTCTACACTATACTTTCGATAACGCGAATCACTTCGGAGTAGATAGTTCATAAACGAAGGAAGAGTAAGCATTATACAAGTGCGAAACGGAGAGCTTTTTATGTAGGATATTATGTCAGTTCTGGTTTACAACAGAAAAACTTTGGCAGGAATCCCACTATATTTAGTAAGGATAACTTTTATACCAAGTAAAATGTCCAAAAAGCAGGAAAAATCAGGATCACTTCAGACAAATCAGGCAAAATTTAGAGTCAAGATATTAGGGAATGTACCAAAAAGTCTGGGAAATCCTGAAAAATCAGGAAGGTTGGCATCCCCGCCTCAAACTATGGTTATTTTTTACCAGAGTCCATTCCAAATATTCATTACCTCGTTGAAAAAGGCGATGCAATTACCTCTGAATTTTCTGTTATTTCTGATAATTTCATTGGTGTTCTTAAGGTGAAGGTTGAAGCTAGTCACAAATGGCTGCCACAATGGCGCTCATTTCTTTCAACTCCCTCCCTCACCCCTCGCCCGAAAATCAATAATTTTGCGAAACAGTGTGAAGAAAATGATCGTTTTCGCACACTTCCCATCAAGTAATATCAACCAAACTCTAATCGATTACTCACAAGATATTAAATTTTCATCTGCTGTCGCACTGTATAGTAAAAAACGTCGGAAAACTCGAGCTAGTGCTCTGAAAGTTAAATTTTCATTTTTCAATCTTCAGCAATGGTTTTGTTTGTATTGGTGAAAGCATCGTTATTTTTTCGACACTGATGCCAGACAACATCATCGAAACAGCTACAAAAACCACTCAATGAATTATTATTCCTGAGTCATAGCGTTTCATGTCATTAAAATCAATAGAATTAAATTGTGTTGATATCAATACAATTATTATTTCTACGTTCAATGGGTCTTTAATGTAAGTTTTAGCAACTTTAACATTGGGTAAGAAAATTGTATTGCAGAGCTCGGAACACTGCCACGGCTGCCTATGCTTACAAAAACAGTAAACGGAAAAGTATTACATTCAATCAAAATGCCTTGGCCAACGAAGAGCGTTAAGGCTCTCCAACGTGAATATGTGAAAACAATACGATCAACGAAGGAAAACATTAAGGAATTATCAACATCGAGTTACTATGCGGAAAACTTGTTAATACCTATACTTGCTAATTTGCTCATGTTACGCTCGCGTATAATTAGAATTTTACTTCATATGCAAATGCACCTTCTATATATATATATTTATATTTGCAATTGTTCATCGGAACATATCGTTCATACATTTTACTTTAGTATTGAATTGTTTTATTTTTTTTCAAATGTATTCTAAGACTCGTGTCAGTGAAGCGCCACACAGTCTGATAAGAGAATTGATATATTTACGTGTGCTTTACTCCTCTCTCACAAACCATCTTCTCCATTTTCCATTTTCTCCATTCTCCCTTTTTACAAGTGGGTTTACCTATACAACTACAATGGCTAGCTTCCACCTTCACCTTAAGGGAGTAGTACACTATGAACACTGTTACACTCCGGGGGACTCAGTTTATCGGCAACTAAATAATTAATAAAAACTTGAGATATCTTCACAACGGTGTTTATGTTTTATTTAGCACTAAGTCATAAACTAGAATGGCGTCAGTTTGTGTGTCTTTCTCTACTTCCTGCTCTCGCACAGACAGAGTAGAACTCAGCTCGTATAACGTTCGTTAGGCACAGGGTGCCACATCTCCCTTTCTCTTAAATATCTGAATCTTCGCCGTCAATCACATAATCCGCCAAACGCACGGACCGCTTACAAGTGCGCTTCGGTCTGAATGCCTCAACTGATTTATCCACAGATGCTTTAGCTTCGGAACACTCGTTCGACTCCTGATGATCACTAGACGAAATTTGTACCTCAGATGATGGGGGAACCCTTTTGAGATGAGCAGAACTTCGATGATATGCTTTTCCGGTTTCTTCATTCTGTACTGTTACACGAGGTCCTGATTTCTCGATAACAGTATACTCAGTTGGGGAATAAGTGGGAATCAGCTTACTACCAGGAGTGACATTTTGCATCAATACCTTGTCTCCTTCCCTTATCAACGAATCTTTAGCTCCTCGGTTGTTGTTTTCTCGTTCACCAGAAAGATGCTTCTGCATTCTATCGCGATCACGGAAATCTTCACTACAAGGAGCGGTCTCGATATCTTTCAAGGAAGGTATCTTCGTTCGGATGGTTCTGCCTGTCAAAAGTTCGGTTGGCGTCTTGCCTGTTACAGAGTGGGGCGTAGAATAATACATTATTAGGTAATCATCCAAGTCATTCCGCCAATCCCTTTTCAACGCGTGGCTGATTTGGAGTCTTTTCAAGAGGGAGAGATTCTGCCGCTCGACCTCTCCGTTTTGCTGTGGCCAATAGGGTATTGTAAAATTGAGATATATTCCGTTTTCCTTACAATAGCTTCCAAAATCAGTGCTCAAGAATTGTCTAGCGTTATCGAGAGTTATAGTTCGTGGAAATCCCAAGCGGCGGAAAATTTTGCTAAGTCTTTCAACTGTTTCTTTACCTGTTATCTTTGTCATAATTTCCACTTCTTTGTAACGACTAAAGTAATCTATTATGACCAGTAGATACTCTCCAGATGGCAGAGGGCCAAGAAAGTCTATCGCCACGTCAGTCCACGGTTCTGTAGGTAAAGCTCTCCTCTGCATTGGTTCTGGTTTCTGAGGTAACCCGGTCAAACGACATCCCTCACAGGTAGCTACCCATTTTGAGATCTCCCGGTCCATTCACGGCCACCAAGCTCTTTCGCGCAATCTTCCCTTCATTGCCGACTCACCGGGATGCCCTTCATGAGCTAGCTGTAAGAATCTCTTACGCAGACTAGTCGGGATCACCATTTTGTTTCCTCGAACTACGATTTCTCCAACCACACCCAATTCGCCTTGGAACGCTTCATACTGCTTCGTTTCTATTCCACGCCATAAACCGCTACGAAGGTTGTCTCGAACTAGACTCAATTCTCGGTCCGCCATAGACGCTTCTTCGATTTCACTTACATCTATCGCTGTTGACTCCAATATCGCAAGAATCAAAAATTGATCTTTTCCTTTGTTAGGTACATTACTAGCTGGACGGTGATCAGTTAGCCTTGAAAATGGATCGGCAATATTGTCGAATCCTTTCCGATATTTCACGTCGAACGTAAATGATTGCAAACGGAGAACCCATCGCTCAATCCGTGGACATGGTCGTGAGGTTGGGGCAAAAATGGCTTCTAGTGGCTTATGGTCAGTCTCAAGTTCAAACCAGCGACCAACCAAATAGACGGAGAACCTTTCTACTGCCCAGACCAGTGCTAACGCTTCTTTTTCTGTCTGGCAGTATCGTTGTTCAGTTGATGTCAAGCTTTTGCTTGCGTAGCAGATTATGCGAGGCTCAGAATCGTCACGTTGGCTTTTGAATTGCAAAAGTACTGCCCCCAATGCAACGGGTGAAGCATCTGCAACCACCCAGGGAATTATCGAAAAAATTTAAATTTTTAACATCGGATATTAAATTTTTCAGATTCTCAAATGCTTGGCCATGAACTTCTGTCCACTGGAATGTCATTCCGCGACGAGTTAATTCACGCAATGGCGCAGATACGGTACCGATATCTGGCAGAAAACGTCCAACATAGGTTGCCAAGCCTAAAAAACTTCTGAGTTCTTCAGCGTTATTAGGATTTCTAAAGGACATTAGTGCTTCCACTTTGCCCTCAGATGGTCTTATTCCGTCGCATGAGATGTGATGTCCCAAAAACTCGAGCTCAGTTACTTTGAATAAACATTTACTCGTGTTGAGAAGTATGTTCCGACTGTTCAAGACATTTTGTACTTTTCTAAGACACCGATCATGCTCCTCTTCATCTTTTCCGAATATGACAACATCGTCAATAAAACTCACACAGTTGTCACATTCTGCCAAAAGCTGTTCCATTATCCTTTGAAACATCTCAGGTGCGCAGGATACACCAAACATTAACCTTTTATACCTGTACATTCCGCGATGCGTTATGAAGGTCGTGACCGAACGTGATGCTTCATCCAGTTCAACCTGATGGAAGGCATCTTTGATATCCAAACGAGAAAAATACGTGGCAGAATTGAATCTAGGCAGGAAATCGTCAATCGTTGGCATCAAATGGTATTCCCGCTTGATAGCTTTATTAGTCAACCGCATATCGACACAAAGTCTCAAATCTCCGTTATCTTTAACGATGATCACAAGCGGGGACAACCAGTCGCTATAGCTTTTCACTTTTTCTATTATGTCGGCCGATTCCAATTGATCAAGTTTTTCCTCGATCCTTCCAAGAAGCGCTATTGGTGGTCTCCTGGCATGCTGAGCAACAGGAGTTATTGATGTATCGACAGGTATGCGTAGTTTAATTCCTTTCATTTTAGGAAGCGGTATACAACTGTTAATTTGGTTGACACCAGATTGTGGGTTTGCAAGCCCCAACCTTAAAACATTAAGTCGTTTTGCCGTCTCCTTGCCCAGCAAAGGTTGACTACCATCCCGAATCACGTAAAATCTCGCCTCACCTTCTACATGCTGATTGTCACTGTCGATTTCTATGGTAGAGTCAAATATCCCAATCACTTCCATTGACTTTGCATCTTTCCCGTAAGCGCGTAACGAGTGATCTGTTTTTTTCGTTGCATTTCGGACTGTTATTCCTTGCATCTTTAGTCGGTCCCACGTACAATCGTCTATGATATTCTTGTTGCTTCCAAAATCTATGAGGATTTGGACCATAACACCGCCAATTTTTATCCAAATGAATTCGTCTCCGTCTCCAATGGCAAATATGAAACTTTGTGGTTCTTCACTTTTAAACTGTTCGCTTGGCTGTTCTTCTTCAACAGAAGAGACGGCTCTGACATGATGGGAATAATTCTTTGTGTTGCCTTTAACATTGCTACTGACAGCGCCTTTCCAACTGGCCGTCTTGCATTTCTTAGAAAAATGCCCAATTCGTTTGCAAAGTAAACACTCTTTATCACGGGCCGGGCATCTACGGTCGTTCCCCATGTGACCTTTCCGACCACATCTAAAACACTCAGTGCTTCGGTTATACAAACTGGAACTCGAACTAACATGCAATCGATTTAATTCTGCTGAATTTGTAATTGGCTGTCCGGAAGGGCCTGCTGCTGTCATCTGACTAGACTGGTACTTGACTGATTGGTGCGAAGCGACAATTTTAAATACATCGTCTAACGTAAGCTTATCCTGTTGTAAAAGTTTCTCACGAAGGTCAGGCGGCGCAAGTAGAATAATTTTATCTATAACACAAATATCGCGACTCTCTTGTTGAGACGATCCGAAGTTGCATTTATATGCCTGTTCACGAGCCCTTAGCATAAACTTCTCCAAGTTTTCACCTGCTTCTGGTTTAAGAGTCCAGAAGATATTACACTCCATAGAATCATGGTGTTTGGGTGCGAAGTATTCGTCCAGCTTTTTTCAGTGTTACTTTGTACGGGTCGATATTTCGCGTAGCATCTTCAATGACGTCAACATCTTGAAGCGTTTGGAATACATCCTGCACATCCGGCCCACCTTTAGCCAAAAGCAGATACTTAAGCTTGGTTTTGTTGTTCTCCTCGCTAGCCGCAACGACATATTCAAAGTTTCGTTTCCATCTCAGCCATTGGGTCCGAATCTCACTCTGGGGAAGAGTTTTGAAAGTAAATTGTGGTATGTCCCACTTATCCATGATCCTAGAAGTAAAGAACACAATTTAAGTATTGGACAAACATATTATTGTAAGCATCGCACCGAAATATTATTGGTTAGAAGCACATAGGAAGTTTTTTTTTGACGTAGGACTACGTCTTTCATTTCTATACCGGGGTGTAAAATCAAAGTTTCGAAAACGAAAGCGTTACGCCGGAGACCGAGATTTTGAGCGTTAATAGCTCCTAAACAACTGAACGAAATGGTATGATAAACACTTCATTCGAAAGATAAAATGTCTACGCGTTATATACTTGTTACTTTTTGATCCAAAAACTTGTTTCAATAGTCTTAAAATTGCTTTCAAAACAGGCTATTGAAATCACCAATCGGTATATAAGCGAGCGGCGCTCGGAAATCCACTCAGCCACGTGTTCTGTTTTCGCTCTCGCTTACTGTAAAAGTCAAAGTTTTTTTTGTTGTTTTTATTCGTTCTTCTGCACATTGGAAATCGATTCAACATCACACGCTTTAGCGTGCTTGGTGGATATCGCCAAAAATAAGAATATGGGACGTCACCGTTCGAGTGCAGCAACCACTGGTGGCCCTCCGAAAAAGGCCCGAACGCAGTCCGCTGTCCCAGCGGAGGAAGCAGCAAATCGGCTCCTCCAGAGCAATAATTTCTCGGTGCTCCCGGAGGAGAGTGGAAGTAACGTTGTCCTCGCCAAGAAAGAGCGCGTTCCCCCGCTCTTCACATCTTGCACGGACTTAGTAAAACTAGAATCCGGACTCTCTCAACAAAACCTTCGCCCGCGATTTAAGCTGTGCAGTGTGGGCATCAAAATAGTTTGCTCCAACCTAGATGAATACAAAAAAGTCGGGGCCCACCTGACAGCTGGAGGTGTGCAGTTTTACACCCATGACATGTGGTTCTGCGAGGTCTGCTGCCTTTCAGTACGGATGAGATGAAAGCCGAGTTATTGAAAAATGGATTGACAGCGCTTAATGTTTATCCAATGACTCGCCGCTCAATTGAAAACATAACCTTTAGGGATCAGTTGTTTCTAGTGCATTTCACCAAGGGCACCACAAATATCAGTGCACTCAAGAACATAAAGGATTTGTTCCGAATGATTGTGTCATGGGAACCGTATCGTCCCCAGCACCGAGACGTCACGCTGTGCACGAACTGTCAAAGGTTCGGGCACGGTACCAAAAACTGCCATATGCAGACTCGTTGTGGTAAATGTGCTGGGGATCACAGCACTGCGTCCTGTGGCTTAGTTGATGACAGCGTTTTGAAATGTGTTAACTGTGGTGGTGATCATGGCACCTCAAATCGGGCCTGCCCCAAGCGGGCTGAGTTCATTTCCATCCGTCAGAAAGCGACAACTTCTAACCAGCCCGGACGCAAGCGCAACGTCCGCACGCCACCGATCAACTCAGAAGCTGAGTATCCCGCTCTCCAACATCGCCGACAGGTCCCTAATTTAGCACCACTTCCTCTCAACAATCAGCGCTCCAGTAACTTCACTCCTGCGAATTCTTCCAACCTAACGGATACTCTCCGTCGTTCAGCACAGCCCCGCCTCGCAACTGCTGCCGCCCAGCCGATGCAAGGATACTCGTCTGTCCCAACATTAACATACGCAGATGTTGCATCTGGTATTTCCTCCGACATGTTCACAACGCAGGAATTACTAACGTTGGTATCAGAGGTTATTATAATAATGTGTACCTGCAAAACACAAACCGAACAGCTCCAAGCTGCATTATCTCTGATCAAGAAATATGTCCCGTGAAGTTATTCGCATTGCAAACTGGAACGCTTGCTCGCTAAGGAGTAAGCACGTCGAGCTACTTGATTTTCTGAACAATAAAAACATTGACGTAGCCATCATCACCGAGACGCACCTCAAACCGGAAAACAATATCTATCTTTCGGAGTTCCGGCTCTTGAGACTAGATAGAACTAATGCAGATAGAGGAGGAGTGGCTGTTGCTGTGAGGCGAAACATCAACTATCGCCTGCTGCCGAACTTTCAACTTAAAACAATCGAAGCCATCGGAGTCGAGATTTGCACATCGCTTGGGCCAATCACCATCATCGCGGCGTACTGTCCTAAGCAAGTCACCATTAGGGATGGTATGGCCGCTCAACTACGAAACGACTTGGCCAAGCTGACGCGGCGGCGGGCGAAGTACATTGTTGCAGGTGATCTGAATGCTCGGCATGAGATGTGGGGTAATCGAAGGCGTAACCGGAACGGGATCATTCTTGCAGAGGATTTGGATATCGGCCATTATAATATCCTGGCACCAGATAGTCCAACCAGAATTTCTAAATCAGGAGTTCATTCCATTCTGGACGTCTTCCTGACAAACATGGCCATCTCTGAGGATCCGGTCGTCTTTGAGGAGTTATCATCCGATCATTACCCAGTGGTGCTGAAACTGGGAGCTTCTGCTGATACGCTGGCTAGCCTACCTCGGAGGAATTATCACCGCGCCAATTGGAGTGAATTCCAGAGAATCGTCGATAACAATATCGATATTGATCATCCTTTAGATTCCTCAGAGGAGATTGACCAGGCGCTGGAATCCCTCCAGCGGGCGATCAACATCGCTCGCAGCAATGCGGTCCCGGTGCATCAACATCAGGTGAGTACCTCTCTCGTAATAGACAGCACCACTAAACACCTCATGCGCCTGCGAAACATTTTCCGACGTCAATATCAGAGGACTGCTGACCGAGACAGAAAGATCATGTCCAACAGCCTCACTAGGGTAATCCAGGAGAGGATTCAAGATCTTCGAAATAGGGATTTTAAACAAAATATTCGTCAAATTCCCCCACACTCTAAACCATTTTAGTCCATGACGAAAATCCTAAAGAAAAAGTCCAAGCCAATCCCTCCACTTGTCTCGTCCGAAGATGCAGATGTGAGTCATCTTCTAATCACACCCATTGAAAAAGTGAACGCGCTGGGGCAACAGTTTGTGATGTCACACAATTTAGGGAGACACATTAATAGTCCACATGAACGTTCGGTTACTGAAGGAGTCGCCATTATTGATCATTCCGACAGTTTAGTTCCAGTGGAAGCAAAGGTTACAGTGGATGAGCTGATGGGTTTTGCTCTTAGATCTAAGAATATGGAGGCCCCTGGTTTTGACAGTACTTTCAACATCGAGCTCAAGCACTTGAGTCGAACCTCTTTTGCTTTTGTAGCTAAAATATACAACAGATGCTTGGAGCTTTGCTACTTCCCATCAATGTGGAAGTTAGCAAAAGTGATCCCAGTCCTTAAGCCGGGGAAGGATCCTTCTGTTCCTAAAAGTTATCGACCCATCAGCTTACTCTCTGCCCTTTCTAAGCTGTTCGAAAGATCTATACAAAGCCGAATTCTATTCTTCGCTGATGAGAATGGCGTCTTCCTGAAAGAACAGTTTGGTTTCCGCAAAGGAAGGTCCACCATCCATCAACTCTCGCGAGTTACCAACTTAATTCAGCGGAACAAGTCGGTGTCCAAGACGACAGCAATGGCGCTCTTGGACATTGAAAAAGCGTTTGACAATGTGTGGCATGATGGTCTGGTGTACAAGCTGCTTCAACACAATTTTCCAATGTACCTAATAAAAATCGTCCGAAGCTACCTTTCCAACAGAGCATTCCAGGTGTCTCTGCATAACAATTTTTCTCAAACCTTCGATATCCCCGCAGGAGTACCTCAAGGAAGCATCCTTGGGCCTATCCTGTACAATATATATACATCGGACATCCCACCTCTTCCAGGTGGTGGTGTCTTGTCTCAATTCGCGGATGATACTGCCATCATGTACGAAGGTCGTGTTATACGTGCACTCACCCGTAGGTTACAGGGAGGTCTGGATGCTTTAGCTGATTATTATCTTAGTTGGAAAATTGTTGTCAATGTGGCAAAGACTCAGGCCGTTTTGTTTCCACATTCAAAATCGCCAAAACTTATCCCGGCTGCTGATTGCAGAATTCGGCTTGGCGGCTCGATAATTCAGTGGTCCGAAGAGGTAGTTTACTTAGGACTCACGCTAGACAGACAACTGATCTTCAGGTCTCATGTTAATAAAATAATTTTGAAATGCAACATACTTGTCCGGTCTTTGTACCCGCTTATATGTAGAACTTCAAAACTGAACTTAGAAAATCAGTTGGCTGTCTACAAACAAGTAATCTATCCAGCGATAGAATACGCGGTCCCGGTATGGAAGGGATGCGCCATGACTCACAGGCTGAGACTCCAGCGTGTACAAAATAAGATCCTTAAGATGATCCTTAGTCTGCCGCCTTGGACGAGAACAAGCGAGGTACACGAGAAGGCTTTCCTGGATACCCTAGAGGTGAAATTTGCCCGTTACAATCAAAAATACAGAGAGAGGTGCTCATCTTCCGAACATATGATTATACAAAATCTGTAAACCCAAGGTTTCTGTACAGTAGGTTAAGTTAGATTAAGTAGGTAGCTTTCTTTTTATTAATAATTTTATATTCCTCATCACTAAATGTTTATACATTTATCAATCAATTTATTAGAAACATAATTAATTTCAAAATTAAATAATTGACAATTATTGAAAAAACGTTGTAACAAAGATGAAAACCATTAGGTCTCACTTAGCCTGTATGAACTTTGTAAATATCAAAAGTTAATATGAATAAAATCAAAATTAATGTAAAAAAAATGAAATCCACTCAGTTCTAATTGAACAGCGATTGGAGCATGTTGTCGCTGTTGCGGTGAAGCTCTTTATTTATCACGAAAGCGCGGATGAACGGTGTCACCAAGAGCGTGCTTGTGCACCCTAGGCCAGAAGGGAATCTATCAGGAGGAGAGTGATGCCACAAACGGTTCCCTGGGAAGACATCGCTACACACACATACACGCGCGGCTATTAACAGGTGGTTATCGAGTTGGCATTAACCACTGGTGGGCTTCCAGTATCGAGGAAAATGTGGAAATATCTAATCGTTACTGAGAATAATCTGCCAATTCCTCTGGGAATTTTCCAAATATATTCATGTGAAAGAGTTTAATTGAATGTTTTCTATCCATGTTACACTGTGACCAAATATGTTTCAATCAAGTGCTATTAACAGGCGGTTATCGAGTTGGCATTAACCAATGGTGGGCTTCCAGTATCGAGGAAAATGTGGAAATATCTAATCGTTACTGAAAATAATCTGCCAGTTCCTTTGGGAATTTTCAAAATATATTCATGTGAAAGAGTTTAATTGAATGTTTTCTATCCATGTAACACTGTGACCAAATACATTTGGTTTTGTGGTTTTTCAATCTATCGCAATTAACAGGATAGCTTCAGAAGATTATTCTTCCCCATCAGTAGGATATTTCCGTATCCAATATTGTATGCGCCCGCAATCGATTATTGCTCAGTCGCCGAAAGTTCCGAGCTCAGAGAGTTCCTTCCCCTCTAGTTTGCCTTCCAAATTGCCATCGTAAACCACACCTTCTCTCGATTCAATCACACACAAAAAGCATACTTAAGCGATATTCTGGTGGTGAGACTTATTAGAGGCGAATGAACTGCAAAGTTTAAAGCCTCTTAAAAACAAAGAAAGAAGAAAGAAGTGAGACACATTCATTTTTCGTGAGGACATCGACAAGACAACATCGTTGCCTAACGTGCTGGAGGAGGTGGACGGCGAAGGATCGACACATACACGCGCAGAACTCTTTCCGTTAGGATGCCATTCAGCATCGAGAAAGTTCCGGAAAGATCTAATCATTGCTGGAAAATAATCTGCCAGTTCCTTTGGGAATTTTCAAAATATATTCATGTGAAAGAGTTTAATTGAATGTTTTCTATCCATGTTACACTGTGACCAAATATGTTTCAACCAAGTGCTATTAACAGGTGGTTATCGAGTTGGCATTAACCACTGGTGGGCTTCCAGTATCGAGGAAAATGTGGAAATATCTAATCGTTACTGAAAATAATCTGCCAGTTCCTCTGGGAATTTTCAAAATATATTCATGTGAAAGAGTTTAATTGAATGTTTTCTATCCATGTAACACTGTGACCAAATATGTTTCAATCAAGTGCTATTAACAGGTGGTTATCGAGTTGGCATTAACCACTGGTGGGCTTCCAGTATCGAGGAAAATGTGGAAATAACTAATCGTTACTGAAAATAATCTGCCAGTTCCTCTGGGAATTTTCAAAATATATTCATGTGAAAGAGTTTAATTGAATGTTTTCTATCCATGTAACACTGTGACCAAATATGTTTCAATCAAGTGCTACTAACAGGTGGTTATCGAGTTGGCATTAACCACTGGTGGGCTTCCAGTTTCGAGGAAAATGTGGAAATACCTAATCGTTACTGAAAATAATCTGCCAGTTCCTCTGGGAATTTTCAAAATATATTCATGTGAAAGAGTTTAATTGAATGTTTTCTATCCATGTTACACTGTGACCAAATATGTTTCAATCAAGTGCTATTAACAGGTGGTTATCGAGTTGGCATTAACCACTGGTGGGCTTCCAGTATCGAGGAAAATGTGGAAATATCTAATCGTTACTGAAAATAATCTGCCAGTTCCTTTGGGAATTTTCAAAATATATTCATGTGAAAGAGTTTAATTGAATGTTTTCTATCCATGTAACACTGTGACCAAATATGTTTCAATCAAGTGCTATTAACAGGTGGTTATCGAGTTGGCATTAACCACTGGTGGGCTTCCAGTATCGAGGAAAATGTGGAAATATCTAATCGTTACTGAAAATAATCTGCCAGTTCCTTTGGGAATTTTCAAAATATATTCATGTGAAAGAGTTTAATTGAATGTTTTCTATCCATGTAACACTGTGTCCAAATACATTTGGTTTTGTGGTTTTTCAATCAATCGCAATTAACAGGATAGCTTCAGAAGATTATTCTTCCCCATCAGTAGGATATTTCCGTATCCAATATTGTATGCGCCCGCAATCGATTATTGCTCAGTCGCCGAAAGTTCCGAGCTCAGAGAGTTCATTCCCCTCTAGTTTGCCTTCCAAATTGCCATTGTAAACCACACCTTCTCTCGATCCAATCACACACAAAAAGCATACTTAAGCGATATTCTGGTGGTGAGACACATCATACTGATTTTAACCTCCGACCGAGAAGGTCGCTTTTATTTTCAGCTCAGCAGGTTGACGTTTTGGACAAGCGGACTAGGACGTCTCTCGTTGGCGAATTTTGAAGGAGCATCGTTTTGATTATTGCAGCGCGGCAGCAGAAGAAGAAGCAGATAGAAACGGCTAGTTTCGACCGTTAGGAGCGGGCGCTTGCCGGCAAACCGGAAAAGCGCGCGCTTTTGCGGCGTCACCGACGCCACGCCCCATTTTTCCTTTGGGCAGTGGTGCCAGTTTTTCTTTTAATACTGTAGTGATTTTTAACATAAACAAAAAACTAAAAAAAAAACACGCATTACGGACGGTGAAGTGACTGAAGAAAACAATATCAAAAGTTTATTCCCCTAAATTATTCGCGATTATTGGTGGTTTTTGTAAGAGCTCTATAAGGAAAAAAGTGACAAAGTGTTTTTCTAGATAATATCCCAAAGTGAAAAGCCCTCATAAGTGTTCTCTCTTTTAAATAATAAAACGATCTGTCGGCTATACCTAGGGGGTAGCCGACAACAGCATGGCTTCCAGTAGCTTCGGACCTCCGGGAGGCCGGGCTACAAATTTGTACGAGGGTAAACCTACCCAACGTACTGGTTCAAGGTGGGCCGACCCACTGAACGGCAACCTACAGATCCTGTTACTTCGTGCCACAGGAGAGAACGCGATCCCGACTAACCCGTTCGTCGTGAGTAAGACGATCGCCAACGCTGTAGGAAAGAAATACTACACAGCGCGACCGCAACGGGACGACAAAAAGAGGACGCAGTATATCCTTACTGCCAAGGACGAGGATATAATCGGTAAGCTCCTCTTAATTAACAAACTAATCGACGAAACCCCTATTGAAGTGATCTATCATCCAATCCTAAATCAACGCAAATGCGTTGTTACTTGCCGTGATGTAATTGACATCAAAGAATCCGAACTGGTGACAGAGCTTTCCGATCAAGGTGTGATCGATGTCAAGCGCATCACCAGGAAGGAGAACAATATTGTTGTGCCAACTGCCACTCTTATTTTGACGATTCGTGGAACTGTTGTTCCCGAGTTCATTAATTTTGGATTTATTCGGGCTGGGACTAGAAATTTCTATCCCAACCCAATGCAATGCTTTAAGTGCTACAAATTTGGACATACTAGCAAACGATGCAAACGCGAGAACCCGCTTTGCCGAAATTGTGGACAGGAACATCCAGAACAAAAGGATGGAATTAAAACCTGCAACGCTTCAGCATTTTGCTTGAATTGCCAAGGGGACCATTCCTCTTCGAATAGGAAATGCCCCGTATGGCAAACCGAGAACAACATCACAAAAATCAGAATCGACTATGGTATCTCCTACAAAGAGGCGAAAGAAAAATACAACGGTCAAAATAATGGACCAACTTTTGCAAGTGTTCTGCAAGACAGACTCTCCAACATGCAAAAACCAACACCCAGCTGCAACTGCGCCTCGGCCGCTTCGGCCTCTTCTAGCCGCGAAAGCACTCCCCCAATTGACACTACAATCGATACTTCTATGACAGAGTCGACAACCGACAGCTCAACAACGGAATCCGAAACCGAATCAGTCATTTCAATGGACACTTCTGATGTTCCAAACAAAAATAAAAATAAACGGAAAATGGCGAAAGGATCATCTTCTGATTCAGATCAAAAATCCGAAGATGAAATATAAAATAACAAGGACAAGAAAAGAACAAAAAACGAACAAGAACTACACCACCAACAAATAACAACACAACACCAACAAAAAACAACAACAACAACACACATCAAAAAAAAAACAACAATAACAACATCAGCAACGCACAATCAACAAAAAACAACACACACACAACAAACACTCCAAAGACTTCTACACCAAACAAAAACGACACCAACACCTCAAAGAAAGCTTCTCTTTCCAAGGGTAAAGGACCATCGAACTAATTCTCCTTGAATAGTTCAAACATACACACATTTAAGACTTAGGAATTAGAGTCAAAAACACCAACACATTCACTCCAACACAAAAATTCGGGATACAATGGAACATCAGAAGTATCCGACGAAATATTCTAGAATTGAAAATGCTTATTTCGAACTCTAATCCCACAGTCATAGCCCTTCAAGAAACTATGACACCAAACAATTTCAATAAACACTTCATCTCAAAATATATCACATATTTCAAAGAGGGTCCCAACCCCTCAAAAAACGGAGTTGCAATCGCAATCAAAGATGGCACTCCACATGATCTTCTTCCCATTACCACTGATCTTCAGGCAGTGGTAGTGCGCATTAAACACCCCTTTCCAATCACCGTCGTTAGCATCTACATCACCTATGATTCCGATCCGAACACTCTACGAGGACAACTGGACCATCTGTTCGCCCAACTTCCCGCCCCAATCATGCTTATGGGTGATTTCAACGCCCACTCATACGCCATCATTTCATATCCGACCATTCTCTTCTCCTTCTTAACAACGGCCAACACACCAGAATCCATTATTCTGGTACTACTTCAGCCATCGATCTCACTATAGTATCAGACAAACTATCTTCAAAACTTTCTTGGAACATCCACGATGATACTTGCGGAAGCGATCATTTTCCAATCTTCACTTCCTTCGGCCAAACTTCTCCAGAGTTTTCAACAAGGCCAAGATGGAAATTTGAATACGCTTACTGGGCTGGCTATCAGTTTGACATTGAAAACCGCCTCTCCGCTAAACGAGATTGGACAGCCAAGGAATTCTCCAAAGTTGTCCTAGAAGTTGCAATGGTGCACATCCCCAGAACCAGTGGCATCCCTGGCAGGAAATGTGTCCCATGGTGGTCGCCTGAGCTGAAGGCAGCGATCAAAGGTCGACGTAAAGCCCTACGCAAATTAAGAAAGACCCATCCGGACAGCCCACTGAGACCCACTCTGCTTGCAGAGTTCCAAAGGGCTCGCAAAGAAGCTAAGACTGCTATCAACACAGCCAAGCACAACAGTTGGGTTAAATTCGTCAGCGAAATTAATCCCAACGCGTCAACAAAGGAGTTATGGAGTAAGATTGGCAGGCTTCATGGAAAGAAAAGAAGCAAAGAATATAATCTTCTAATTAACGGTCAATACACCAATGACCGGAAAATCATCGCCGAGGCGTTTGGAGATTTCTTTGCTTCCGCCTCCTCCAATCAAAACTACGACCAAACCTTTCTAACCCACAAAACGGAATGCGAAAGAATTCCCATCGATTTTCATACCGATGTGGAATTTGACTTCAACAAAAACCTCTCCCTCAAAGAGCTCGATTGGGTACTGAACAAAGTCAAACAAGGATCCACAGGACCTGATGACATCAGCTACCCTATGCTTAAGAATCTACCCCATCTCGGGAAAAAAGCACTTCTGAAGCTCCTCAACAAAGTCTGGGACAGTGGAACCCTCCCCAGTTGCTGGAAAGAGGGTTTAATGATCTGTATCCCGAAACCAGACATGAACAATCATCTTCTTGACAATTTCCGCCCCATCACTCTCCTAAGTTGTGTTGGGAAAGTCTTGGAAAAAATGATCAATCGACGCTTAACGACTTTTCTAGAGTCAAATAAGCTGATTGATCCCAGACAATTCGCCTTCCGTGCGGGAAAAGGTACAGAAGATTGCCTTGTAGCAATCGAAAAAATCCTAGACGACGCAACTGAAAAATTACACCACATTGATATTGTTTCCCTGGATTTATCCAAGGCCTTCGATCGGGCATGGAGGTACCCAGTGCTGAAAAGCCTTTTCGACTGGGGGATTCGTGGGAGATTAGGTCTCTTCGTTAAAAGTTTTCTAGAAAACCGGTCTTTCAAAACCGTTATTAACAACCACCAATCTTCTCTAAAAATCCCAGAAAACGGCTTCCCACAAGGCTTAGCACTTTCAACATTGCCATGCAATCTCTATTCGAGATTATCCCGGACCATATAAAGATCATAGTCTATGCAGATGACATCACTCTTATCTCTACGAGCTGCTTCGGCTTAATTCAGAGAAAGAGGCTTCAAAAAACCTTAGACTCCATCCAAAACTGGGCTCTAAAAACAGGTTTTAAAATTTCCCCGGAGAAATCCAAACACATACATATCGGAAAAGCTCTCAGAAGGAGAACCTATCTTCAGCTCAACAAAATCCCGATCCCTACAATGAGAACATTGAAAATACTAGGGGTTACTTTCGACAAGAAACTCAACTTCCTATCACATTCCCAAAAGACCAAAATAGCCACCAGAAAGAAATTGAACATCATCAAGGCTATCGCAGGCAACCTAGCCTCTGGCCATAGAAAGACGCTGCTAAATGTTGTAAATGTTTGGTTGGTCCCACAAATCCTTTACGGAATAGGCACCTTCAGCCGTGGAGGGGACAGGGTGTTAAACACCATTCAACCAATTTACAATAAAGCAATTCGGCTCGCAATTGGCGCTTTTCCCACCAGTCCTACTCTTGCTGTAATGGCAGAAAGTGGGCAACTTCCCTTTACCCACCTGGTAACAAAAGCCATCACTAATAAAGCCATCCGTCACTTGTCACTCCCCGAAAGCGACCACAATGTCCCATTAATACATAGGGCTAAAACATGGTTCAAAAATCTCACGAACAAAGATCTTTCCGATATATGTGAACGTTCATCTGCGACGGGAAGAAATTGGAACGTCAAACCGCCGAACATTAACCTTGAACTTCTCAAGGCAGTTCGGGCGGGAGACCTTTCTCCAAAAGTCAAAGCCTGCTTCAATAACCTCGTTGCATCCAATTTTCAAATTAATCACCAGGTATACACAGATGGTTCAGTCAGTGCCGATGGAGTTGGATGTGGAATCTTTGAGAGTAGATACACTGGTAGCTTTTCTCTTCCACCGCAATGCTCCATCTTCAGTGCGGAAGCTTTCGCCCTTTTAATAGCTACCCAAGAATGCACCCATGATTTCCTTCCTACCACAATATTCTCCGACTCAGCTAGCTGTCTCCATGATCTTCTGAGTGGAAACAGCAAACACCCATGGATTAAGCAAACAGAAGAGGCTGCTTCAAATAAAAACATCTCCTTCTGCTGGGTTCCTGGTCACTCAGGAATACGCGGAAACACAGCCGCCGACATACTGGCCGGCAAGGGCAGCAAAATAGAACCCCCAGACATGCCCTGTCCTCCATCTGACATTGTCCGCTGGGTAAAACAGCAAGTCCGTGAAAGTTGGGACATAGGTTGGATAAATAGCCGTCCCACTCATCTTCATAAAATTAAAAATTCCACTCTCCCTTGGGAGGACCGTCTCAATAGTAGGGAAAGGCAAGTCCTTACCCGTCTTAGAATTGGACACACTAACTTCACCCACTTGTTCTGCAGAGCCGAAAAACCCCAATGTGCTTGCAACGAAGCTCCGGTTTCCGTTAGCCATCTTTTACTTGAATGTCAACATACCAAAGATGCTCGAGTCCGACACAACATAGGTCAGAGTCTCCGAGATATCCTCAGCTGAAATGCAATCAGTTTGTTTTAACTGTGAGGGAGCGCAGAAAAGCCGATGCTGATACTCTCGTGACCAAGAGAGTATCAGCATCGAAATACGGTTCCTCGGGAAGACATAGAAGCAGCCGCCACACACACACATACACGCGCGCAACTCTTTTCGATTGCTGGTTATCGAGAGGAAACCTGGAAAGAAATGATCGTTGCTGAAAAATAATCTGCCAGTTCCCCTTGGAATTGAAAATTACATTCAAGCGAGTTTATTTTAATGTTTTCTATCCATATAATACTGCGACCACATACATTTGGTTTTGTGATTTGTCAATCGAGTGCAGTTAGCAGGAAAGCTTCTGAAGATTATTCTTCAGAACAAGGTTTTTTGTATCCAATATTGGATGCATAAAACCTTGAGTCTCCAACGTAACAATCTCGTTTTTGAAGTCACCCAAATATTTATTTATTCATTCAGGATGGATTTAGATTCAACTTCAAACAAATGATCTCTAAATCAACGATAGTCCTACGTCACCCTTGCGGTTATACCATAGATATAACCCACTTCCTGTTTTTCTTTTGCTACCAGCTGCCGTTTTGCGATTGCGTTTGCCATTCGCCACTCGCTGCAACAGCTTGTTGTCTTGATGTCCACCGAACCGAATGTGTTCTGTTTCGAATGCGGGTTTTCTTATCGTCGCGAGCAGCTTTGCCAGCTAACTCGATCACTTCGGCGGCCGAAACTATATAACGCCGGCTAGGTGGACTGGTGGACTGGTGCTAACGCGCTCGGCCTCGCTACCCTTGCGGGGAACTCCAGATCAACACGGTTCGAGCGGGATTTTGCCTTTCCCTTCACTTTTCCTCCTTTATCATGTCCAGACATGGCTGCTTGGGTTGGTTTGTTGATGTGTTGTGATGCGAACCGATGTGGTGTACGGTTTGGATGAGAATGATCGTTACGGCAGCGGAGCGGGGATTTTTACACTTTGCGTTACATTTAATACCATACCGCAGCCACAACATTTTCTGCATGTTGAATTAATGCGATTGATAAGTAACTATCAAGAAACTATCAGTAACTATATTAGCAACTATTAATCGCATAAATTCAACATGAAAAAAATGTTATGGCTGTGGTATGATATTGAATGTAATGCAAAGTGTCCGGATTCAAAAGCATTACTGTAAAAAAGAGTTAACTCGACTGAAATTTTTTCGGTTCGACCTGCAAAAACGAAATTAAGAGCCCCCGCCGACTGCAGACTGACTTGTCGACCGATAGTTCGGTCGGCTTCTTAATCAGTACGGAGAAAAAAGTCTGTAGTGTACAGCATAATGCATAGACGTAAGTATGAGCTTCCCCATCTCACATTCCAATAAGATTAATGGGTTTCCAAGTGGGCGCGCTACATACGGATACTAATGATTTCAATAACCTGTTTTCGAAGCTATCATTAAGCTATTGAAACAAATTTTCGACTCAATAAATAGCAATCATATAACTCTTGGACATTTTATCTTTTGTATGAAATGATTATCATACTGTTCCGTTGATCCGAAGCAGAATGAATCACGCTTAAAGATAGAATGGTTTTTTTCTTGGAATTTAGTCAGCAGAAATAATGCCCTTTCCCAACAATTAAAAACGACAAACGGTAAACAGTTTCATCAAAGTGATTTCTTCGATATGGGGATATATTCACTACATCATGTCATATATTTCATATTTTTCATTATGAAATCCATATCCATGGCACCTATCGGTATCGAATTATCATCGACACCACGATTTTCGCTAAATGCTTCTTTCAGTTCGGCCTGTAAAAAACTTTTCTGAACTCTAATCCATCAAATTTGGAGCCCTGAAAAGGGCTGTTGATTATATGCTAAGCTAATATAGCACGCTCTCCTCGGATACGATGGGCCAGCTGGATGTCCTTGGGCATGATGTGACGCGTTTTGCATGGATAGCTCACAAATTGGTATCTTCTAATAAGCCTCCTGCAGCGTCATAACCGCGGAACTTTGGAAGCGCAAGTCGGTTTTGAAGTCCTGAGCAATTCCACGAACCAAATGCTGCAAAGGTAGCTTGCGGATCAGCAATTCGGTCGACTTCTGATAGCGACGAATTTCATGCGAAGTTCCCGGTCGATAGCGATGTGGCTTCTTCACGCTTCCTGCGGCTGATGCGCTTATCCGAGCTGCTTTCGTGGTGCCTTACCACCGAAAGACTAACGAGCTGTCTGCTTAGTCCCGATGAAACGAGTCCTCACGGTGCGAGAGTAGAGTAAGAAATGAACGAAAGCAGGAAGGAAGGAAGGTATTGAATTAGAGAGACTTTAAACTCTGAGAGTTCATTCGTCTCTTGCCCTTGAGGGCGGGAAATTTAACTGAAGGAAAACTAAGAAAAACTATTGCAAAATTCGTTATTCTCGCTCGACTCAGTCCTAGTAACCGCTATGGATGTATGTCGTATCGCCGCACCCTACACGGCTCTGGGGCCAAAAACACAACCAAACAATTGGAGCAGGGAAAAAGCCCATTTTAGTGTGCTTGAAGAGCTTGCTTCTAAAATGGGCGTAAAAACCTGCTCATCTTTTGCTGAAAAGAAAAGAACAGAAAAGGAAAATACTTTTAGTGTGTATTCATCTCGATATTATATTATTAAATTTTGTCTAATAAACCTGTATCCTTTAAGAATTTTATGGTCCGGTCTTCTTCGATGTCGTCTCTTGCTAATGCAGTTCTGATGCTATCTCCAACCTGAAATTTTGTTCTAGAGATGTTAAAAACTGGGCAATTGATTAACAAATGCTCTACTGTGAGCCTTACATTGCACCATGTGCAGCGCGGTTGATTTGCGATCGAGTAATTATGTGTTAAGAGAGTATGCCCGATACGCAAGCGTGTCAGGCATACTTGAATGGGGCGCTTAGTACTGTCCATCCAAGGATGGGTGGTATTCTTTATCTTTCTTAGAAAGAAGTCATTAGAGGTGTTCCAATTTATATCCCAACACGATCGTAGGTTGTTATCAACCCATCTGATGATGTCTTCGGACGGGGGGATATCAGTCCATAGTTCAGAATTTCTTCCCTCTTTGGCAAGACGATCAGCTAATTCATTTCCTTGAATTCCGCAGTGTCCCGGGATCCAACAGAAAATGATGTCCTTTCCCTTGATTCCAGCTTCAATGCTTTGGGTCCAGGGGTGCTTATTTTCGCCACTCTGGAGTGCAAGCAGGGAGCTGTAGGAATCGGAGAAAATCACCGTTTTCGTGTTATCATCACATAGTGATATCGCAACGAGGAGGGCAGCTGTTTCTGCTGAGAAAATTGAACAAATGGATGGTAATTGGAATTTTATCTGAGCATTGTCGGAAAAGATGCCAAATCCTACTTTATCACCATCAACAGATCCATCTGTGAAGATTTTGCGATGGAAGGGGAACTGTTTATGTATGTGATTGTTGAAGATAGCTGTGACTATACTGTTGGCTTCACCAGCTTTAACAGAGTTTTTAATAGTCCAGTCAAATTTTGGTCCTTGGTCGTACCATGGTCGAGGGCCTTCTCTAGTTAGAGGAGCGGCTCCCGGGAGAGTGATATTGCAAATGTCTTGAAGCCATTTGCTAGCTCTCGTGGTGGTTGATGTGAGATTTGGATATCTCTGTGAGATTCGGATGGCTCGATTGGCCAGGGCTCTGGTGATGAACATTTCGAAGGGAACTTGGCCAGCCTCCGCAAGCAAAGCTTTTATTGGGCTGGACTTACAGGCTCCTGAGGCATATCTGATTACGCTATGGTAGCAAGGTTTTAAATGATCAATTGATTTCCAGGATGCACTGCTGAAGAGTTCAATCCCGTAGAGCATTTTTGTGAAGACGATACTTCTACCGATTTTATAAATGGTTTTACGCGCGCTTAAGCGGCTGCGACCACTTATTACCATTGTTAACCGGATACGGCTTTTGATATCTGCTTTTGTCTTTTTGATGTGGTCTGTGAATGAAAGATTTTTATCTATTATAACACCTAGAATTCGAGCTGATTTAACTCGTTTCACAAGTGCACCATTAATTATGCATGGTTTAAATTTTTTCTTGTGACCTTTTAGACTGCAGCAATGAAGTATATTGGATTTTTGTGCTGAAATTTTGAAACCAATTGAATCTGCCCAGCTGCTGATAGCAGAGATTCCTGTCTGGAGTCTTCTGCGTGCAAGTTCAGTGAATGATGCTCGGGCCATAAGCAGTATATCGTCAGCATATGCCAGTATTTCGATGTTTGGTGGAATAACATCGAAAACTGATTGCATTGCTATTAAGAAGAGAGTTGCCGAAAGAACAGAGCCCTGTGGTACTCCGTTTTCTTGAACTCGGCTTTCAGATATTGACCCTCCGAAGAAAACTTGAAAACTTCGGTTGAGGAGGAAACTTTGAATGATTTCGAAGAGGTAACCTTCGAATCCACATTGGTGGAGTTGATCTATGATATTATGCTTCCAGGTGGTATCGAATGCTTTTGAAAGATCAAGCAAAGCAAGTTCATTGTGTTGTCTCTTCTGTGTGGAGTCATGAAGAAATTGGTTGAGATGGCAGAAATCTGTACTTGTGCCTTTTCCTCGACGGTAAGCATGTTGTCTGGGGTCTAGTAGTTGTTGTTCTTCGAGGGTTGTTATCAGTCTTCGGTTAATCATCCTTTCAAAAAGTTTCCCTAAGCAGCTGAGGAGCGTGATAGGGCGATAGCTATTCACATCACGTTTGTCCTCCTTTGCTTTGGGGATCGGGATTACCATGCCAGCTTTCCATGAATCTGGAAAGTATCTGTTTGTCCAGCACTCGTTGAAAATTTGCAAAAGCAGGGTTTTCGCATGGTGGGGCAGGTGTCTTATCATCGGGTATTCGATATTATCCGGGCCGGCTGACTTACCTTTGAACCTTTTAAGGGCCCAGAGCAGCTCGTCCATGGAGAAAGGTTTGTTGTATTCGTGCTGTTGACCTGTAGCAGAGGGAAACACTTCTAGTTCTGCTTTGGCTTTGATATTCTTAAAGGCATTGGTGTAATTCGAAGTGGATGAAGATTTGGCGAAATGATCTGCCAGATGTTCGGCTATGGTACCAGGGTCTTCAGTAGTAATACCGTTGATCTCAATGGAATAGCAGTTAGAAGCTTTCTTGCCACTGAGAGCGTTGACCTTGTTCCATAGTTCTTTTGAAGATATTGAAGGATTAAATTCATCAAGAAATTCAGTCCAGCTTTGGGTTTTTGCTTCGGCTATTGCTTTTCTGGCTTTAGCTCTAGCTTCCTGAAAATTGGATAAAGCAATCCTTTTGCTGTTGTTTCCATCTGGAAGACGTCTGAGAAGACGAAGCAGTTTTCTTCTTTTTTTGATGGCAAGTGCTACTTCGTTATTCCACCAGGGGACAGCCTTACGACCGGGGTTCCCACTTGTTCTGTAGATATTTACTTCAGCAGCGGAGAGAATGGCTTGAGTAAAGTCATCAACAGAGTAGCTTATGTGTGCTTGAAGTAAGCTGTCAATTGTAGATTCGAAGCCTTCCCAGTTGGCTGATTGGTATTTCCATTTTCTGCGAAGAGTAATATTGGGATTCCTTGTTAATGTTCTGATGTGAATTGGGAAGTGATCACTTCCTCTGAGGTCATTGTCAACAAACCAATTTAGTCTGGGTGCCAGTTCCCAAGATGCGATCGTGAGATCGAGGGCAGACGTTGATCCAAAACGTGGATCGAGTCTGGTATGTTGATGATCGTTGATGATAATGAGGTTCAGTTTTTGGATGATTCTAAGAATCGTATGACCTCTTGCGTCACATTTTTTTCCTCCCCAGGAAGTATGGTGTGCGTTGAAGTCACCCATGATAATAAATGGGTGTGGTAATTGTTTGAAAGCATTTACCAAATCAACTTCAAAATCATTGATATTGTGCTGAAGGGATATGTATATTGAAGCAAGGGTTACCTGGAAAGGTCCCTTGAGTTGGATTGCACATATTTGTAGTGGTGATGTTATGGGGATCACAGTACGAGGAAGGTGACTTAGGACAGCGAGGCATGTTCCTCCTTGTTGGGAAGATAGTCCATCACAAAAATACCATTTGAATTTGCCTCCTAGGGCACTATTCATGTCTGTACCAGTCGGTACTTTAGTTTCTTGGAAAGCTAGGGTTAGTGGGAGATGTTTCTCTTCCGCTAACATTAATTTTATTTCGTTCATTGAACTGTAAAGCCCACGCAAGTTCCATTGAATGGAAAGTTTGCGATTAGGGATAGGGTCTCGAGACGATGGTGTATGATTAGGTGGGGGATTGAATGTTAAGATTGGAAGGAGGGAAGTGGGCTGAGGTGTGGAGGATAAATTGGAGATTGGTGGAGTAGAATCAGTTGAAATTAGTTGTGGTTGGGTTTTTCACCCTTGGAATGTTTGAGTTTTAGTCTCGGATCATTTTTGGAAACATTAACAATTGGTTTGTTGGTAGTAGGATTGGGTTTGTGTTGGGTAGTAGGTGGATTGGATCCAATTGGTTGGGTTGAAGTGCTGGGTTGTGATAGGTAGTTCTGGTGGGATTGGGTCTTCTGTAGGGTTGGGGTCGATTTCTTACTTTTAGGTTTCTTCCTAGAAGATTTCTTCTCAATTGGTTGTTCATCTTCCGATGATTTGAATTCATCTGAAGTTGTTGTTTTCGAGATGATTTTTCTTTTGTTTGAGTAAGTTGATTCGATCTCCATTGGAGATTCAGAATCTTCCTCAGAGTCAATTGGTATGATGCTGGATCCCTGTTCAGATTTTTTATTGGCCTGAATAGAAACAGTCTTATTCGATTTAATAGGAGCTGACTTTGTTTGTGTACAGTTGCACTTGCATTGTTGGCATCCTGTGTTTTGGATATTGTCGAGCCGCTCTTTTAATTTACTAGCGAAGGAAGAACCATTATTGTTTTCACAAATGGATTTAGCTTCCTTGTAGGAGATTCCTTTATCAATCCTAACTCGCGTTATCTTGTCCTCGGCGATCCAAGCTGGGCACTTCCTGCTAGTGGAGGAGTGATTTTCCTTGCAGTTCACGCATGAGGCAGGTGCATTGCATTGAAACTTCTTCGCCTTGTCTTTATCGGTTTGGTTTAGTTCTGGGTGTGCTACACCACAGTTACGGCATAACTGTATTTTCTTCATACACTTCTTGAAAGTGTGTCCATAATTATAGCATCCGAAGCATTGCATCGGGCTTGGATAGTAGTTTCTGGTTGGTGCGCGAATGAAACCGAAGTTAATCGCTTCGGGAATGACTGTTCCGTTGATGGTTAGGATTAGGGTAGAAGTTGCTACCTTTTCCTTTTTAATTGTATCGTATCTAAATATTCTTTTGACACCGATAACTTTTTGCTCAGAGAGTTCAGTAAGAAGTTCATCCTCTGGCATGAAAACAACATCCCAGCAAGATACAACACACTTGCGTTGATTAAGAGTGGGATGAAAAATTATTTCAATTGGGGTCGAGTCATTAGCGACTTCATACCCATTAAAGGTTCAACCTGTTTGACGTCGCGTATTTGTAGAACATATTGAAGGCGACCTTTATCATCGCGTTGAGGTTTTGCATCTTTAAATTTACCTCCGATCACACCTTGGATCGATTTCGATACAACGAAGGGGTTGGGTGGAAGAATATTACCATCAGTTGCTCTTAACAATAAAATTTGCAAATTTCCGCCAAAGGGATCAGCCCATTTGGGGGAAGTGTGGGTGGTGGGAACACCATTGTATATATTTGTTGGCCTTCCGGCGCCGGAGCTGCTGGAAGCCATGTTCAAGGCTGGCTATACCTAGGTACAGCCAGGTAAAAAGTTTTTAAATTATCTTATTCTATGTACGTTGTGCGTCGGGGGACAATAACAGCGGGGACGAAAACGGCGGAGGACAGTAACGGCGGGGTACAATGCCAACGCAGTTACAAGAACGAACACCGAAATCACTTGGCGGAAAAACACTTGGGGCAGAAAAGCACTGTTTTAAAAACACTTGGAAAAGTCACTTTTAAATGTCTGTTATATAAAATAAATTTGGGATATGTAGTAAAAATTTCCTAACCTATACCCTTTGGGCGTCCTATCTTTCACTAACTCCTGGTAAAATGAAAAGTTTGGTCACTCACCGATCGTGTTGAAGGACCTCCACGAAGATCACCACCTAATGGTAGTGGGGTAGCGGGGAAGGGACCGGATACCGCCGACGGCAGGGCAACAGCCGCAGCGGTTCGAAACGACGAAGTGAAAATAACCTCCTTTCACACCTTACACCTCCTGAGCTGCTGATGATTGATGAGTAGAAATTGCGCCAAAATCGCGCGTCACTGGCAGGGAGAACGTTGCTGATGAGACGGGCGCAAACAGCGGGACACGCAAGGGGCAGTGAAAACTGCCGGTCAAAGTGGCCAATCCGACCGAACCAACTTCCTGAATGGCCGTTGGGGGCTTCTCGGCTGCTTCCTCCTTTCCTGATGTCCGGACAACTGTTGCTGAAAAAAACACTTTATTTAGGACCGAAATCAGATTTGAAAAAAGCTATGCATCCGGTTGTAGGAGAAAACTTTTATTTCTATTATTCTCTTTTAGAATGGCGCTAAAAACATAACCGTTGCGGTCGAGTGTCAGTAGCACCATGGAACGAAAGCAAGGGAAGTGTCATTTTATAAAACATAAAAGAATCGAATGTAAACCCCACCCTCTTTATTGTATAAGCTTACTATATACTCACGAATATAATAAGGGTGGGATTTAGATTCTATACTTTTATGGTTTATAAAATGACGCTTCCTTTGCTTTCGTTCATTTCTTACTCTACTCTCGCACCATGAGGACTCGAGCTCGTTAGTCTTTCGCAGACAGCTCGTTAGTCATTCGGTGGTAAGGCACACGAAGTCAGCTCGGATAAGCGCACCAGTAGCAGGATAGGTGGAGAAGCCACATCGCTATCGACCGGGAACTTCGCATGAAATTCGTCGCTATCAGATATCGACCGAATTGCTGATCCGCAAGCTACCTTTGCAGCATTTGGTTCGTGGAATTGCTCAAGACTTCAAAACCGACTTGCGCTTCCAAAGTTCCGCGGTTATGACGCTGCAGGAGGCTTATTTGAAGATACCAATTTGTGTGCTATCCATGCAAAACGAGTCACATCATGCCCAAGGACATCCAGCTGGCCCATCGTATCCGAGGAGAGCGTGCTATATTAGCTTAGCATATAATCAACAGCCCTTTTCAGGGCTCCAAATTTGATGGATTAGAGTACAGAAAAGTTTTTTACAGGCCGAACTGAAAGGAGTATTTAGCGAAAATCGTGGTTTCGATAATAATTCGTTACCGATAGGTGCCATGGATATGGATTTCCTTATGAAGAATATGAAATACATGGCATGATGTAGTGAATATATCCGAAGAAATCACTTTGGTGAAACTGCATTATAAAATTATTTGTGTACGAATGCCGCAATCGATAGTCGACTCTAATTTGCGCTGGGTAATTTCCTCGGAGGACTCGATTCCTCCTTTGAGCATTAATAATCTCTTTCTGGCAAAACGATGTGCTATGAATCACATTATTTGAATGATAGAATGAAGAAGTTTTCTGCCAATTTCCTTCAACCTCCAAACGTATCTTTCTCCCGTTTGTCGTTTTCGCGTTCGCTAATCCTTTCTCACAACACCCATTTCTAGTTTGAGAAATTGTTGAGTAAACATTGTTTGCCAGTGCGCGTAGAGCGGGAATTCCTAAAGATTCATTGCACCTCTAATAAATTGCCGAAAGACGTGGTCTTACGTTGATCGCACTTGATTGAAAAAATCCAAAACGAAATGTATTTGGTCGAAGCATTATATGAGTAGAAAACAAATAATCGCTCGAAAATGACTTGATTTTCGCGATGTGAAACATTTTCCGTTTTTCATGTTATGCATCCAATATTGGATACGAAAATTTCCACTGATGGGGAAAAAAATATTCAGAAGCTTTCCTGTTAATTGCGATTGATTGAAAAAAAAACAAAACCAAATGTATTTGGTTGCAGTGTTATATGGATAGAAAACATTAAAATAAACTATTTCGCATGAATGTATTTTTCAATTCCCAGGGGAACTGGCAGATTATTTTTCAGCAACGATGATAGCAACGAGAATTCCGCGCGTGTATGTGTGTGTGTGTGTGTGGCGGCTGCTCCGATGTTTCAAGCGGAACCGTGGCATCACTCTCCTCCTGATGGATTCCCTTTTGGCCTTAGGTGCACAAACAGGCTCTTGGTGACACCGTTCATCAGCGCTTTCATGATAAACGAAATTAGCTTCACAACAACAGCGACAACATGCTCCAATCGCTGTTCAATCATAACTGAGTGGGTTTACGAGCGCGCTCGCTTATATACCGATTTTTGATTTCAATAGCCTGTTTTGAAAGCAATTTTAAGACTATTGAAACAAGTTTTTGGATGAAAAAGTAACAAGTATATGACGCGTAGACATTTTATCTTTCAAATTGTAACCGATCGGTTTCATAATATTCCAAATAAACACTACAGACACACTACAGAGACCACACACCATACTGTAAATAAATAAAAACTCATCAGCATGTCAGGCCCCTGCTCATTGGCTACGAAAAGCTCAACTGGTTTGAGCTATTGTTTCTTCTAACTTTCGTGTGTTCACTCACAATGCTTTATGAGCAGGTTTCTCAACCATCAGCATGTGTCAAAACCCGATTGTCGGAGTTGGGGTTTTCCTGCGGATTCTAATAAAGAGACGAACTCGGCAGATTGCGATATCCGGTCTTTCCGCCTAGAGCTAGAATCGGGAGTAGTAGTGCGCGTCGTGTCTAGTTTAAATTGTGTAATAGCTGTGGAAATTATGTTTTGTGTATTGTTGAAAAGAAAATACTTACCGATATGACCATATTAGCTCCAGATACCTGAAAACAGAAAAAAAAGAAAAACCAAATTATACTTACCAATGTAACCGACGAGAAGTACAAACCTGAAAGTTAAAGAAAAATAGATAGGGAGAGAAAAAGCACATGGCGGACGAATAGACAAAAGTTAGAGAACATTACCACCAAACACAGCACACACGTGGATGGAAAAGGCTAACCCAGAAACCAACAAGGAATTCGCCGAACCCGAACCACATTGCTCAAAATTGCGCAAGTATTACATAAAAATGTGACGTCACAAGTAGGTTAGAATAGTAAAGAGGAAGTAGGAAAATAAGGAGTAAATACACATACCAAACACTTATAATAAAACATATATTCTCCTTGGAATGGTTCTTCTTCTATAAAATCTTTTTCTTACATCGTGATCGAACTCGAAAGGGGTTACCAAGCCTCGCCCCATATAGTTTGGTGGAAAAAGGGACCATCTCAGCCTTTGAGGTGAAGTTAGAACGTGGTTGAGGACCCTAACCATTGTGGACGTGTGTAGAACGCAAGAGAGAATTCCCCTCAGCTCCCAACTGACGTCTAGTAGTTGACAGTGAGCGTTGGGGTAACGACCCTGCTGAATGAGCTAGTCATTCATGAAGTAAACACGAAATTACAAAATGAAGTGTTTATCATACCATTTCGTTCAGTTGTTTAAGAGCTATTAACGCTCAAAATCTCGGTCTCCAGTGTAACGCTTTCGTTCTCGAAACTTTGGTTTTACACCCCAGTATAGAAATGAAAGACGTAGTCCTACGTCAATATGTAAACAAACCGTTGCATATTTTCTCTGTAATTAATATACTGATTTCTCGAAAACTTGTACCGTGTTTATCTTACAATTAGTGGGAATTGTTGAAAAATAGTTTTTCTTAGCTGTTTCGATGCTCCGAACCAAAATTTATTGTCATTTAGTAGTGAAAAAAAGCCGTTGAAGTACACCCTCTGTCAATCTACCTGCGAGAGAGGTAAACCGAATTAATGAAATTTGATATAAAAATATCCGCTTAGTGTTCATAAAATACCTAAAATACAAAGATCTGGCTTCTATTCAATCAGTGCTCTAATATTTTTCAAAATATTTTCCTTAGAACGTGTGAAATATGGACGTCAAAAGCTGCGCAAATTGCCCGGAGAACATGCAAGTCGGACGAAATTTGCTTGAAGCTGACTCCGAACAATCTGCAAAATTCAAAAGCCGTATTGTTTGTGTCGTCCCCGGATGTAAGCAGAGATATCGCCCCGGAATTTCTTTTCATGCCTTCCCTCCGAAAACGGACAAATCGCGGTATGTAGACTGGATCCAACGACTACGGCTAAAGATAGAACCTATAAAAACCTCCCGTATTTGTAGCCTCCATTTCACCGTGTCGAACTTCTACTCTCCAAGTATTCACATTCACATTTTCGCACTTTTGAAAAAGTGTGAAACAGTCCAACTTGGTGCAAAACGTGCAATAATAAAGAAATAAAATAAAACACACTTAAGCAAATGATACAAAACAGCCATGACGTGTTTGCACTTCCCTTTGCCAGCTTTACAAGAACACGAAAACAACCATTTGGAGAAGGAGATTTTCGTACGAATTTTTATTGCATGGGGTTCCGAGCTTGGAGATGATGACTGGAGGCAGGACGAGAAAATACTGAAGCCTTCATCGTGAACTTCTTCAACACCAACTATTTAAAGATGTCCAGCTTTGAATACTCTTTCGCCTTCGACGACTAAACGGCTTCCACCCGCAGCGTAATCGAACAATTCCGCAAACTCCACAGCCACGTAGCAGGTTTCATTTTCTCCGACTGATGGCTCCTGATAATGCATGAAACAAGGTCACAGAAAAACACTTATAAGTTGAATTCAGCTTAAGCTACGGCAAAGTTTTTTTCACTGCATAAGGAAAACTCATTTTCCAACCGTTTGGAAGATAAATTTTGCATAGAATTATTAATTTTTATTAAAATTTAGTATCCTGAAAGTTTGTTTACTTTTTCACAAGTAAAGACAGTGTCCTTTGGATGCGATAAGAAAACGTTTTCCCTTGCAGTAAATTTATGTGATTTCACTAAATTAGCATCCTAGAGGATGGTTCTTTCGATACATACTCACCATTACGAAAATTTCTGCAAAAAACGTTAAAAACGGTGCGTTTAAAAATCACATTCTTTTTGCAATTCTTTGTGGCATTCGCTTCACGCACACAAGCTGTCAAATTCAGCTTCGTAGTCGCGAATAGATTATCTGGGACCGATTGACGTATCGGTTGGCCGCAGAAATGAGAAACGATAGGTAGCGGAGTTTACGTGTATGGCTGTTAGAGTCGTACATTTGGATGTGGTCTATAGTCTGAGCACACAATCTTGTCTGATGGCGATCGAAAGATTTACGAGCAAACGAGGAGTCCCAGAACAAATATTTTCGGACAATGCTACGTGTTTCCATGGAGCAAATACCTTCATGAGAGGCGAAATAAACAAAATCAATCACGAGTGTGCAGAGAAAATCATATCACCTGTTACATCGTGGCATTTCAACGCTCTCGGAACACCACACATGGGCGGTGTTTGGGAGCGGATGGTAGGGTCCGTCAAAGAGGCTCTACGCACATTGGACGACGGGCAAAGAATGACGGATGAGATTCTCGTAACGGCGTTAGCAGAAGCTGAGGACTTTGTTTATTTGTTTATTTATTTGTTATCAACAGGCCTGAACAAGAGTGCCCTAATGATATACTTAAATCCTAGGTAGTGCGGACTGAATCAAAACGGCTGTCAAAAAAGATCCAATTGAAATGTCAAAAGAGATCCAACGATCAGGAGTGTTATTTTTCTTATGATAATCAACACTATAAAAGAGGTATTGTTGTCAGGGGCAAAAATAATTCAAACAATAAAATGAACGAACTACATTTTTCCGTCAATTGTTTAATTAACCATTGCATCTCTGAAAGAGCATCTCAGCCTTTCACTGAGCTACGCCTTTTTAATGTCCCCTCTCTTTGACATAACGTTTTTCCGAACGAAATAAAAACAAACGAAGTCAGGGTCACGTAAATGTTTACTGCTGCGATTTGAAAATATTCGATAAAAAGTGGTAGGAAGAGATGCCAGATGATTTTGAAAAAAAGTCTGTAAAAACATGTGAATGTCTGTTAAAAATGTGGAAAAGTTTGTAAAAGTGTGCAGATCTATAGAAATGTCTTTTAACGTTAATTTTCACATATTCATTAATACTTTGTACATCGTGATGCACGTAAGATTGTATTTTGTATATATATACAGCCATTCCATGCCAAACCAATATAGTGGTTCTCAGATCTTCGTCAAAAGTGGTAATATTGTTCTTTATCGCTAAACATTAGACTCGTATTTTTTTATTTTTTCATTGGGGTGCCCATTTCCATTTTAGGGTTACCCAAAAAATCATTTTTTTCCACTTTTTCCCAAAATGACTTTTTTCAAAAATTTATAACTTTCGAACCACTTAACCGATTTAGATGATCGACATATCAAATTGAAGCCAATGAGCTTTAATTGAGAAATATTGAACTTGCAGATAATATGGATCCTATTTTCGTAATTATTGAGTGTAGTCGTTTTTTAATGTTTTCATGGCTTTGGACTAGGGGGCGCTATAATTTTTTATATTTTTTCTTGAAAGGTGAGAATTTTTTACATAAAATATCTCGATATCAGAGATGCTATTTTTTCCGTTTTTGAAATATGATTTTTCAAAACTAATCGATGGTTCGAAAAACAATTTTTTCCCATTTTTCCCACTACAAAAGCATAACTCTTGAACTATTGGACCGACTCATATCATCGACATATCAAATTGAAGCTTACGAGCTATTTTTCTTTGAAAAAATGTTACTTTTGCGAAAAAATTGAATTCTTGTTTTTGTAATTATTGATTGAGTTATTTTTTCACAGTTTTCTCGTTTTAAGATAGGAGCGCTATATTTTTTTATATTTTTTATGGAAAGCTGAGGATTATTTACCTAACATATCTCGATATCAGAGATGTTATAATTATCGTTTTTAAGTTATAAAGTTGTAAATTTAACATGTTTTAAGTCTTCGATCAATATTCATATGTGACTAAACTAGAACTATGCTACTAGAATCCTTCCCGCAAGTGTGATATTTTTTTCAAATTTTGCTTCTTGGCTTCAATTTAATACATCGATCATCAAAACCGGTTCAGTAGTTCAAATGTTATGATTTTTTGCAGAAAGTTATTTTTGGACAAAGGGAGAAAAATGATTTTTCGAACCACCGGATTACTTTGAAACATCATATCCAAAAAAAACAAAAAAATAGCATCTCTGATATCGAGATATGTTATGTAAAAAATCCTCTGCTTTCAAGAAAAAATATAAAAATATAGCGCCCTCTAGTCCAAAGTCATAAAAAAAACAAAAAATGACTACGATCAATAATTACTAAAATATAATGATTTTTTTCGCAAGTTAAATATTTTTTAATAAAAGGCAAAGTCATTAGTTTCAATTCTATATGTCGATCATCTAAATCGATTCAGTGATTCAAAAGTTATTAATTTTCATTTGTCATTTTTGGGAAAAAGTGGAAAAAATTGATTTTTTGGACCACTTAATAACTCATGTGTTGTAAGTGTGCTTAAATGTTTCAACGATCTACACATACATACATACACATACATACGCGTTGTTATTTTTTATAAAAATCAGTATTTCTTCGTTGATATATTGGACATCCACCAAGGCTTGCGGTCTTGTCGTTGGTGAAATTTATAAGAAAATACAGTGTATATTTTCCATCCGCCATGCAAGGCTATACAAGTTTTAGATCTCCACTTGGCCATGAACCATGTCTGTGGTAACAATATCGAACAGTAACCCATATTTCGCCATAAGCAGAGCCGAAAGCGAATGTAAATTGTTAGGAATAGAATGAAAATTTTTATTCGATTTGTTTTAATACTTAGAAGACATAGTCCTGACCCTAGCTTAACTATTTTTCAATAAATCTCCTTGCATTTCAGCAAAACAATCTTATCTAGAACAAAAAATAATTATCAGAGACAATTCAAGATTTTTCGTTACCTGCAGAGAATGCAATTTTTCATTAATTGTGAATTGTGAAAAACCGTATCCTCTCTTTCGTCTGCAATGATGTCAGGGCAAAAGTACTTATGTGTATGAGTTCCAAACTTCATACACACCAGATGGGCCAGCCAGAAAGACTGACGGGCCGCAGGTTGAGTATCGCTGGTCTAACGTCATGTGTATTGATATAAACTAAATATAATAACTTTTCTGTATTAAAACTATGGAAAAATGTCATATGGTGAGTCAAATATCTTTGATGTGATGAATAGAGCCCTTTTATTTTTCAAAAACCTGTGAAATATTGTTATATCCAAAAAGTCTACAACAAAAAAAAAGTGTTTTACAGATATGTCTGTAAATTTACAAACATATTTGTAAATCTGGCATCTCTGGTGGTCTAAGAATTTATTGCAAGAAATCGCTTGAAAACATGCATGAATTTGCTTGAAAATGAAGTGGATTGAGTCCGCACCACTTAGCTTAAATCTAACTTAAATTGTACTTAATATCTAAGGGCATTAGAAAAAATCCTTTTCAGATGTGAACGGGTCAAGTTAAAATCGTACGAAGTGTACGAGCGGTTGAAAACTCGGCACATACTTGAAACGGGTTCATTATACCCGTAATTAGTGCGTGAAGAGGGGACACAAATGAATTTATGAGAGCGCAAAGTTCGTCAAAGCGCCATTTTGATAATAAGGCGACAATACCACACAAGCATACTCGAGGATTGAGCGGACCAACGCACAATATAGAAACTTTAAACAATGTATGTTCCTAAAATCTTTCGTAACGCGAAAGATGATTCCTAGGACTCTGGATGCTTTACTGGTAATATAAGCTACGTGTTCTTTAAATATTAACTTAGAATCGAGAATGACGCCAAGATCTTTGATGGCCATAACCCGGTTCACAATGACATTTCGTAATTTATACGGGTAGGCAATAGCTAAACGTTTCTGCGAAAAGGTGATAATTGAGCATTTTGCTGGATTCAAAACCATCCTGTTGATGTCACACCATTCATCAAAAATGTTGAGTTGCTGCTGTAGGTATGCTGCGTCATCAAGACAATTAACGGTGCAAAATAGTTTGAAATCATTTGCGTAAGAGAGTTTGTGGGACTTCAGACAGAAATTAACATCTTTCAGGTAGGGTCAGCCGGGTGACGTCTTTAGAGAACCCCCATTGAACTGACAGGAGCCAACATATCGGGTATCCCACTGACATTTTCCCTTTGTTTTCATATGAATTGGGTATCCCACTGACAGTTCTGCTTGAGATTTTGCTAACGATCTTAGCATCAATCATAGCACCCGGCTGGGTAGAGTAGAAAGATGTAAAGGCCAAGGTGACTTCCTTGAGGTACGCCAGATGTAACTCGAAATGGAGAAATACAGTGCCACCGATTTTCACTGACATCACACGATCGGTCAGGTACGAACGTAGCCAGTTCAGAAAGTTGCCATGAAATCCAAGACGTTGTAGATTGGCGACGACAATTTCATGGTTTATCTTGTCAAATGCAGCTGAGAAATCTGTATACACAGCATCAATTTGTTGGCGTGACTGTAGAGAGCGAGCGATGAATGAGGTATACAATACTAGATTTGTGGATGTAGATCGTTTGGGAACGAAACCATGTTGTTCATCAGCGATGTAATTGCTGCAGGCATAGGAGATGTAGTCCAGAACTATCAGTTCAAAGAGTTTGGAAACCGAGCAAAGGCTAGCGATCCCTCTATAGTTATTGACATTTCTTTTGCAACCTTTTTTGAAGACCGGGAAAACAAAAGAATTTTTCCATGCCTTTGGAAAAGTTCCACATGACAGTGATTGGCTGAACAGGAGACTCAGAGACGACGATACACTGCTGGAGCACTTTTTGTACACTATAGAAGGGATACCATCTGGTCCAGGATTTGTAGAATTTTTGATAACGTGGCAGGCTTCTTGTACTCTACTAGAACTTATAGCAGCCAATGTGCAAACAGGCGGAAGGCAAGGTACATTTCTTATAGCTGCATCAATATGATCTTTGTCTAGGGTTTCACTGACGAAAACACTGCTGAATTGTTCCCTAAACAGTGAACAAATGGTATCCCTGTTCGAAGCCTCCACATTATTACGTGTCATCACAGTAGGAAGTCCAGACTCTTTCCTCTGTTCATCTACGTACTTCCAGAAATCCTTCGGACTGAGTCGTAGATTATCTTGAATACGATTTAAATTAGCTCTAAATAAGGTGTTATTTAACCATTTGTAGTTTTTGTTGGCGACGGAATAACGATTCCTCCAAAAATCAGTACGGTATTTCGAATATTTCTTCAAAGTGTATCGTTTTTCTTTTCGAAGGCGTTTCAATTGGTAATTTGTCCAAGGTGGGTGAAGAGGATCCTTGGTTGTTTTCTTAGGAACAAACTGATCAATTGCATAGAGGATGACATGGGACATGGATGATGCGGCTTCCTCAATATCGCGGCCATTCAGAATAGCATTCCAGTTAATGGTTGAGAAGAAACGATTCATCAGTGGGAAATTCGATTTACGATAGTTGTAATGAGTTGATTCGATGGTGTTTGCAAAAACGGGCAGTGACGATTCAAGTAATGATACCAGAAGCGGAGGATGGTGGCGACACATTTTCACTAAAGCGGAGGGAGCTGATGTTACAGTCGCATTGTGGACCATCTCTGAATTAACGAAGCATAGATCGAGAATACGATTGTTGTGATTCAAGATTCCGTTCATTTGATACAAATCAACAGTACTGTATCCGTCCAGTAGACTTTCTGTCATACGGTTCATAGAGGAGCACGAGGAATTAAGATATAAGTAATTGGATGTGCTTCGGATCCAGCTTATACCAGGTAGATTAAAATCGCCAAGAAGTAAGATGTTGTCATTTAGATTCATTTGATTCCTTATCCAAATAATTGATGAGATGTACGTATCTATTACTGCAGAGTCGTTCACACGATCCGGAGGACAAATAAACAAATAAACAAATACAGTAAGGTAAATCTAATTCGACATGCCGAACCACCACTCAGTGCCACATTGGAGGTGATTTCAACCATTAATTGGAAATTCGCGATAACAGTGGTACAGTGTCGACGTCTGGTGGCGACTTTCAATGTGGGGCCATAATTTGGGCTCCGAACTCGATGTTTACAAAAATGTCCAATTAGAAGTAATGAAAATTAAACGTGTCGCACTACAGGTCTAATACTTATGACAGACATACAGCTGTACTTGCGTTGTACTTCGAAAATTGTATGTCTGTCACCATGTACAGCGCTAGAACCATGCAAGCAACTCGGTACAATCGCTGTACCTGTACCGACCTGTTTTACCGCTGTACATGGCTACAGTTGTACTGTGCGCAGCGCCATAGACGGTTAGTGGTGGGTAGCATGAACAAGCAGAATCAAATCACTTGATACACGTTCTTTTCATTGACTTTCTTTTAAGTTAATAACTCAGATTGGAAACTTTTTTGTTGTGTTTGATAGTTTAGACACTAAATAAAAACCTTTTTCATTGAAATATGTGGTGGAAATTGGAAAAATATCTGATTGTCAGTTTGACATACGGTACAATGTACAACCAAAGTATGTTTGTCATGGTACGATGGTACCTGTACAACGCTGTACACGTACAACGCAAGTACAGCTGTATGTCTGTCCCTGGTATAATACTTATGACAGACATACAGCTGTACTTGCGTTGTACTTCGAAAATTGTATGTCTGTCACCATGTACAGCGCTAGAACCATGCAAGCAACTCGGTACAATCGCTGTACCTGTACCGACCTGTTTTACCGCTGTACATGGCTACAGTTGTACTGTGCGCAGCGCCATAGACGGTTAGTAGTGGGTAGCATGAACAAGCAGAATCAAATCACTTGATAAACGTTCTTTTCATTGACTTTCTTTTAAGTTAATAACTCAGATTGGAAACTTTTGACGTAGGACTACGTCTAACCGGAAGATATAGGGGGTGAAATAGAAATTTAGGCACTGAACAAGTAGGAAAAAATGCAAGATTTGGAACGCTTATAACTCGAGCATTTCTCAATAGATCGCAAAGGTTTTTGCATCAATTGATAGGAAATATATCTACGCATCTATCATAACAAATAACATTTCGTTTTTCTTGAGATAAATAATTGAATAATTGTGAAGATCAAGCATTGTCAAAATGCACTATGTGCCCATTTTTGATTGGTCCATTTTGTGCTCCTCAAATCGTACCGACCAAAACGGGCAACCAGAGCAGCAGCGAAATAGAATGAAGCGCGATTGGAAAGGAAAAAGAAAAAAATTAACGAAACATTGGTCGCAGTCTCACACATGCGTAATTCTCGAGCCAGCCAGTCAGCTTAAAAATCCCCGCTCCGCTGCTGTAACGATCATTCTCATTCAAACCGTACACCACATCGGTTCGCATCACAACACATCAACAAACCAACCCAAGCAGCCATGTCTGGACATGGTAAAGGAGGAAAAGTGAAGGGAAAGACAAAATCCCGCTCGAACCGTGTTGATCTGAAGTTCCCCGCAAGGGTAGCTAGGCCAAGCGCGTTAGTACCAGTGCACCAGTCCACCTAGCCGGCGTTATATAGTTTCGGCCGCCGAAGTGATCGAGTTAGCTGCTCGCTGCTCGCGACGATAAAAAAACCCGCATTCGGAACAGAACACATTCGGTTCGGTGGACATCAAGACAACAGGCAGTTGCAGCGAGTGGCGAGTGGCAAACGCAATCGCAAAACGGCATCAGGTAGCAGAAGAAAAAAGTTTGTTCTTTATACAAACTGCTTTGGTGGCAAATCCAGAACAAGGCGGCATCGAGGGCGTTCGAAATGGTTTTTTTTCAAAACCACGAGTACTAAGTTTTCTAAATTGGAACCATTCCATAAAACACGGCGCTTATCAGGGCCATTAAACCTTTCAAAAAAGAGTTTACGAAATACAGTTCAATGCTTTCTAAAATAATATCCAAAATAATAATAAAACACAAATTGATTTTTTCATAATTTGTTTGCCAGGATCTGATGAGTATGTGAATTTGGCAGTTGTTCTGAGCTTATTGATAGTTGGGGACTTTCCTGATTATTCCATTTTCACGAATTATTAAATTATTTCCAGATTGAAAGTACAGTAATTTACTATTAGTTCGACATTTAGCTAATTGGACGGACATGTAATGCGACTTATTTAGTTGGACATTTTTGTAAACATAGAGATTCAAATTATGACCCCACATTGAAAGTCGACACTGTACCACTGTCATCGCAAATGTTCAATTACAGGTTAAAATCGCCTCCAATGCGACACTGAGTGGCGCTTCGGCACGTCGCATTGAATGTAATTTACTGTACAACATGTCACAAAGCTGGATGGGAAGAAATTTTCCAACTGTGAAAGCTGTGACGAGTGGCAACAAATCGCTAAACAGGAAGGTTTAGCCGAACAAGATGGGGAGATCGAGTGATAACAAAACAATAAACTCTTTAGATTGAAGATAATTTTGTGATCCTGAAAAGGACCCTTTTTAGCCTGCATGTGAATCCAACGAGCGAACAAATCGTAATGAATGTATTTTTCTTTCTTTCTTTCTTTGTTTTTAAAAGGCTTTAAACTTTGCCATCGCTCCCTTTTAACGCTCATTCGTTCGTCTCATTGGACTCGCCCCTCTGGCTGAGTCTGCCGATTTGTCTCCATCCTGTGAGTGTGTACCGCTAGAGTATAAAACACGCGGACCCCAAAAAAATATCTTATTTTCTTTCAAACCGTAAACCCATGTGGTGCCGTGCCGGAGCACCAGTATACCTAACAGCGATTATAGAGTTTCGGCCGTCGGTGTGCTCGAGTTGGCTTGCAAAGCTGCTCACGACAATCAGAAAACCTGCATCAAGAACAGAGCAGCTTTGGTTCGGCGCTCATCAAGGCAACTTTTTAGTAAGTGGCAAAGTGTTTCTCCGTCACGTCGCATTAAATTTATTTTACTGAACAACATGTCACAAGCTGGATGGGAAAAAATTTCCAACTGTGAAAGCTGTGGCGAGTGGCAAACGCAATAGCTAAACAGGAAGGTTTTACCGAACAAGATAGGAATATCGAGTGATAACAAAAACACAACACCAAAGGTTCTTTTCAGAACCATCAACATGTTCATAAAGAGTAAACAGTAAACTAATCCACTTTTCAGGTAGATAGGTAGGTATTTACGTAGGAGAAGAAAATAAAACAAATTATTTAAAATATATATTTAACAAAAGCTGTCCCCTTTGTATAGTCCTACGTCACTCCGGTTATGTCCCCGACATTACCCACCCGTCTTTTTTCAAAACCACGAGTACTAAGTTTTCTAAATTGGAACCATTCCATAAAACAATGCGTTTTTCAGGGCCATTAAACCTTCCAAAAAAGAGTTTAGGAAATACAGTTCAATGCTTTCTAAAACAATTGGTCGTGATGGACGTACATGGGGATCAAAGACAATGTAAAGATGTATTCCATGTACGGGGCTAGGTGGTGAGCCTTCATAAAAAAAACGCAAAAACACAACGCCAAAGGTTCTTTTCAGAACCACCAACATGTTCATAAAGAGTAAACAGTAAACTAATCCGTTTTTCAGGTAGATAGGTAGGTATTCACGTAGGAGAAGAAAATAAAACAATATATTTAAAATATATATTTAACAAAAGCTGTCCCCTTTGTATAGTCCTACGTCACTCCGGTTATGTCCCCGACATTACCCACCCGTCTTTTTTTGTTGTGTTTGATAGTTTAGACACTAAATAAAAACCTTTTTCATTGAAATATGTGGTGGAAATTGGAAAAATATCTGATTGTCAGTTTGACATACGGTACAATGTACAACCAAAGTATGTCTGTCCCTGGTATAACCCTAGATAGTGCGGACTGAATCAAAACGGCTGTCAAGAAAGATCCTATTGAAATGTCAAAAGAGATCCAACGATCAGGAGTGTTATTTTTCTTATGACAATCAACACTATAAAAAAGGTATTGTTATCAAAGGCAAAAATAATTAAACTTATAAAATGAACGAACTTCGTTTTTCCGTCAATTGTTAATTTGGCAATTGCATCTCTGAAAGAGAATCTCATATTGCAAGGTATCAGAACCTGACCGAATATCAACAACCTACGAATAACGCTTAGTTCACTCCAAGATTTTAACGTGGGAGCGAAATTCGACATTGGCGAATTTTGATACGTACATACATAGCAAAAGTGAAATGTTTTGAGGATGTTTTTTTTTCAAACTTCGGTGAAAACAGTTTTGCTAGTGAAGCTGGCCGAATGAAATCCGTGTAATTATGATCCGCTAGTGCTGGTTATGAATTTAACGGTAAAGCAATCTGCGCTTCGTGTTGATGATGGACGTAATCTTCTGTGTCAACTACCGGTTTAATTGTGGAGAATGCATTACGGTTTCTCACGAGGTTTCTTTTCCGGTTGTAATGTAACGATGTATTTCTATCAAAATTGTAAAGTCGCAAGCGCACTGAAGAGAGAACAGATGCATGCGATGCAATCCCTCGACGCCAGACCCTAAAGTGCAATCCACAGCTCTCCTGCAAAAAGAATCAAACATGCTCCGCCAACGGACTGGATGATAGTTTTTGCTGTACAAGGACAGCACACTAGTTCGATTTAAGACAGCAGAGTGTACGCAACAGCAGCAAATTTGAAACAGAATTTAAGAAAAAAATTTAAGTGCTTGTATAATTTCATGTATATTTCTATAGTATTGAGTAAAATACAATGTACCTAGTTATAGTTTAAGCGTGTGTTGTGTTTTGTCTCCGATGAAACGAGTCCCTCAATCTGCCACAGTGATGTGAAGTTCCATGCGAATGGAAAATCCCCGCTGCATCACTGCAATGGAGGCAGTCTGCATCGCGCCCACGGGGAGAATTTGGTATCTCACGCTGGGCATTCCGCATTTAAGTAGCAGTTTTCACAGTCCACTGCATTAAGACGCTTTAGAAATAATCCTGAAAATGTGTAAGAAAGGTTTGCTACATTTTTGGTTTTCAATAATTCAAACATCGTACTTACTCCACAGATACACTAGTTTATCGTCTCCGCAAAAATCGACCCGGCGCGTCTACGTACGTTTCCGAAGGAATACGATAAAAGCTAACGCGAACATTTTCACTCGTATTCGGGCAGCCTTTCACTGAGCAACGCATTTTTAATGTCCACTTTCCCTGATATAATATTTCTCCGAACGAAATAAAAACAAACGAAGTCACAGTCACGTAAATGTTTACTCCTGCGATTTGAAAACATTCGATGAAAAGTGGAACGAAGAGTTGCAAGATGATTTTTAAAAAAAGTCTGTAAAAATATGTCAAAGTCTGTTAAAAATGTGAAAATGTCTGTAAAGGTGTGCGGATCTGTAGAAATGTCTTTTAACGTTAATTTTTCCAGATTCATTGATTCTTTGTACATCGCGATGCACGTGAGATTTCCTTTTGTATATTATTGTATATTTTGTATATGTACATCTTTTATATATATACAGCCATTCCATGTCAAACCTTTATAGTGGTTCTCAGATTTCTATGAAAAGTGGTAGTTTTGTTCTTTATCGCAAAACATTAGACCCTTTTTTATTTTTTCGTTAGGGTGACCATTTCCATTTTAGGGTGGTCCGAAAAATCATTTTTCCCCAGTTTTACTCAAAACTGACTTTTTTCAAAAATTCATAGCTTTTGAATCACTGAACCGATTTAGATTATCGACATATCTAATTGAAGCCAATGAGCTAGCTTTTCATCAAAATATAATATATTCAAAAGGCAAAGAAAAAAAAAAGGATTTTGTTTTCGTAATTAGTTTACATTTAATGCGACATTTAGCAAATTGGACAGACCTGTAATGCGACACGTTTAATTGAACATTTTTTCCTCTAATTGGAAATTTTTGTAAACATCAAGTTCGGGGCCTAAATTATGGTCTCCCATTGAAAGTCCCAACCTGGCGTCGACACTGTATTACTCTCATCGCCAATGTCTAATTACAAGTCAAAATCGACACTGAGTGGTGCCTCGGCATGTCGCATGAAATGTGAATAACTGTATATACACATACTAGCTGACCTGGCGAACTTCGTCCCGGGTCAGCTAGTATATGTAGTATATGTTATATCATTATTGTTTTGATATGAATCCTATTGAACGAATTTCTAAACTTTTTCTCATCAAAACATTGTTCTGTGGACAGAATACCACAAATACAATAAAATGAAGACAGCTCAAAAGGGACCTTTCCTTCATCGGATTTTGGGATAAGCAACACATTTAGCCTTCTATTTTTATTTATATAGATAGATGAAAGATATAGGAATTCGTTGTTTTGCCTGAAAATCCATTTCCACTTTCGAACAAAGATCAACTTCGCTAGCGCAAATATTGAATGGACTAAAAAAGCTTATCATGATGTAATTTCCGGTCATATGGGAATTCATTTTCCCGAATATTTCGACATTCCTTCTGAGTTTTCCGGAAACTTTCCGATTTTGCTCTCCACTATATTGATCTACGGGAGGAGACGAATACAACAAAATAAAGAAGGCTAGAATCGGACCATTCTTTCTTCAAGGCCCGCCTACAACGCTCGTAACGAAAGGTTTAAGGCTTTGAGAATCAACTCATTGTTGTTTGCTCAAAAGATACCCCTCTAGGAGAGTCATTTTTAAGGAAATTAGCAACGCACATGTTGCACCGTATGTTTGCTAAAAATGATTCGCTTGGCGGTGGCAGTGCTAATTCGGTTTACTTTGTTTGTCGTCGGCTGTTCTCGATAGTCTCGGGAAATTACAAACTGTTAAGTTTTACCAATCTCATCGATAGTTCTCAGAGGTTGTCGACTCTGTTCCCTCACTGTCATGGAATTTTGAAGTATAGGATAGATACATTAAATGCAATTTTTCATTCATCGTGAAGAATCGTAGTGTCTGTTTCGTCTGCAATGATTTCAGGGCAAAAGTACTTATGAAATCATGAAAAACGCTGACGTATACAATTTATTGTTACCAAACAAAACACCAACAGAATGCAAAAGATACTGAAGTACTGTCGACGGCCACTGAGCGATACTATGCTCAAGACATCACTGCAATGCGACCTATTTTGCGCACGTAATCACTGTGGTGACACTGGCAGTTATGCGCTAGTTTGCGAACATAACCACTGAGGTTACGCCGAACGACAAAGTGTTAATGAATTACTCAAAAAATAGGTCTAACGTCATGTGTATTGATATATACTAAATATAAAAACTTTTTATGTATTAAAACTGTGGAAAACTGTAATACGATGAGTCAAATATCTTTGGTGTGATAAATAGAGCCTCTTATTTATCAAAAACCTGTGAAATATTGTTGTATCCAAAAAGTCTGCAACAAAAATGAAAAATGTTTTACAGATATATCTGTAAATTTACAAACATATTTGTTAATCTGGCATCTCTGGTGGTCTGAGAATTTATTGCAAGAAATCGCTTGAAAAAATCCATAAATTTGCTTGAAAATGAAGTGGATTGAGTCCGCACCACTTAGGTCTAACCTAGGTAGTGCGGACTGAATCAAAACGGCTGTCAAAAAAGATCCAATTGAAATGTCAAAAGAGATCCAACGATCAGGAGTGTTATTTTTCTTATGATAATCAACACTATAAAAGAGGTATTGTTGTCAGGGGCAAAAATAATTCAAACAATAAAATGAACGAACTACATTTTTCCGTCAATTGTTTAATTAACCATTGCATCTCTGAAAGAGCATCTCAGCCTTTCACTGAGCTACGCCTTTTTAATGTCCCCTCTTTTTGACATAACGTTTTTCCGAACGAAATAAAAACAAACGAAGTCAGGGTCACGTAAATGTTTACTCCTGCGATTTGAAAATATTCGATAAAAAGTGGTAGGAAGAGATGCCAGATGATTTTGAAAAAAAGTCTGTAAAAACATGTGAATGTCTGTTAAAAATGTGGAAAAGTTTGTAAAAGTGTGCAGATCTATAGAAATGTCTTTTAACGTTAATTTTCACATATTCATTAATACTTTGTACATCGTGATGCACGTAAGATTGTATTTTGTATATATATACAGCCATTCCATGCCAAACCAATATAGTGGTTCTCAGATCTTCGTCAAAAGTGGTAATATTGTTCTTTATCGCTAAACATTAGACTCGTATTTTTTTATTTTTTCATTGGGGTGCCCATTTCCATTTTAGGGTTACCCAAAAAATCATTTTTTTCCACTTTTTCCCAAAATGACTTTTTTCAAAAATTTATAACTTTCGAACCACTTAACCGATTTAGATGATCGACATATCAAATTGAAGCCAATGAGCTTTAATTGAGAAATATTGAACTTGCAGATAATATGGATCCTATTTTCGTAATTATTGAGTGTAGTCGTTTTTTAATGTTTTCATGGCTTTGGACTAGGGGGCGCTATAATTTTTTATATTTTTTCTTGAAAGGTGAGAATTTTTTACATAAAATATCTCGATATCAGAGATGCTATTTTTTCCGTTTTTGAAATATGATTTTTCAAAACTAATCGATGGTTCGAAAAACAAATTTTTCCCATTTTTCCCACTACAAAAGCATAACTCTTGAACTATTGGACCGACTCATATCATCGACATATCAAATTGAAGCTTACGAGCTATTTTTCTTTGAAAAAATGTTACTTTTGCGAAAAAATTGAATTCTTGTTTTTGTAATTATTGATTGAGTTATTTTTTCACAGTTTTCTCGTTTTAAGATAGGAGCGCTATATTTTTTTATATTTTTTATGGAAAGCTGAGGATTATTTACCTAACATATCTCGATATCAGAGATGTTATAATTATCGTTTTTAAGTTATAAAGTTGTAAATTTAACATGTTTTAAGTCTTCGATCAATATTCATATGTGACTAAACTAGAACTATGCTACTAGAATCCTTCCCGCAAGTGTGATATTTTTTTCAAATTTTGCTTCTTGGCTTCAATTTAATACATCGATCATCAAAACCGGTTCAGTAGTTCAAATGTTATGATTTTTTGCAGAAAGTTATTTTTGGACAAAGGGAGAAAAATGATTTTTCGAACCACCGGATTACTTTGAAACATCATATCCAAAAAAAACAAAAAAATAGCATCTCTGATATCGAGATATGTTATGTAAAAAATCCTCTGCTTTCAAGAAAAAATATAAAAATATAGCGCCCTCTAGTCCAAAGTCATAAAAAAAACAAAAAATGACTACGATCAATAATTACTAAAATATAATGATTTTTTTCGCAAGTTAAATATTTTTTAATAAAAGGCAAAGTCATTAGTTTCAATTCTATATGTCGATCATCTAAATCGATTCAGTGATTCAAAAGTTATTAATTTTCATTTGTCATTTTTGGGAAAAAGTGGAAAAAATTGATTTTTTGGACCACTTAATAACTCATGTGTTGTAAGTGTGCTTAAATGTTTCAACGATCTACACATACATACATACACATACATACGCGTTGTTATTTTTTATAAAAATCAGTATTTCTTCGTTGATATATTGGACATCCACCAAGGCTTGCGGTCTTGTCGTTGGTGAAATTTATAAGAAAATACAGTGTATATTTTCCATCCGCCATGCAAGGCTATACAAGTTTTAGATCTCCACTTGGCCATGAACCATGTCTGTGGTAACAATATCGAACAGTAACCCATATTTCGCCATAAGCAGAGCCGAAAGCGAATGTAAATTGTTAGGAATAGAATGAAAATTTTTATTCGATTTGTTTTAATACTTAGAAGACATAGTCCTGACCCTAGCTTAACTATTTTTCAATAAATCTCCTTGCATTTCAGCAAAACAATCTTATCTAGAACAAAAAATAATTATCAGAGACAATTCAAGATTTTTCGTTACCTGCAGAGAATGCAATTTTTCATTAATTGTGAATTGTGAAAAACCGTATCCTCTCTTTCGTCTGCAATGATGTCAGGGCAAAAGTACTTATGTGTATGAGTTCCAAACTTCATACACACCAGATGGGCCAGCCAGAAAGACTGACGGGCCGCAGGTTGAGTATCGCTGGTCTAACGTCATGTGTATTGATATAAACTAAATATAATAACTTTTCTGTATTAAAACTATGGAAAAATGTCATATGGTGAGTCAAATATCTTTGATGTGATGAATAGAGCCCTTTTATTTTTCAAAAACCTGTGAAATATTGTTATATCCAAAAAGTCTACAACAAAAAAAAAGTGTCTTAGGTCTAACCAATTAGCTAACCAAAGTGACTTAGGGTCTAACCAATTAGCTAGATATCGAATTAGATGTAACTTACTGTACATGAATTTTCACCATCTAAGTGGTGCGGACTCAATCCACTTCGTTTTCAAGCAAATTCATGCATGTTTTCAAGCGATTTCTTGCAATAAATTCTCAGACCACCAGGGATGCCAGATTTACAAATATGTTTGTAAATTTACAGACATCTGTAAAACACTTTTCATTTTTGTTGTAGACTTTTTGGATACAAAAATATTTCACAGGTTTTTGAAAAATAAGAGGCTTTATTCATCACATCAAAGATATTCGACTCACCATATGACATTTTTCCATAGTTTTACAGAAAAGTTATTATATTTAGTTTATATCAATACACATGACGTTAGACCAGCGATACTCAACCTGCGGCCCGGCAGTCTTTCTGGTTGGCCAATCTGGTGTGTATAAAGTTTGGAACTCGTACTTTTGCCATGACATCATTGCAGACGAAAGAGAGGATACGGTTATTCACAATTAATGAAAAATTGCATTCTCTGCAGGTAAGGAAAAATCTTGAACGAAAATTGTCTCTGATATTTATTGTCTGTTCTAGATAAGATTGTTTTGCTGAAATGCAAGGAGATTTATTGATTTATGGAGATTATAGTTAAGTTAGGGTCAAGACTATGTCTTCTAAGTATTTAAACAACATCGAATAAAAATTTTCATTCTATTTTCAACAACTTACATTCGCTTTCGGGTCTGCTTATGACGAAATATGGGTTGCTGTTCGATATTGTTACCACAGACATGGTTCATGGCCGTGTGGTGATCTAAAACTTGTATAGCCTTGCATGGCGGATGGGAAATATTCACTGCATTTTCTTATAAATTTCATCAACGACAAGACCGCAAGCCTTGATGGATGTCCAATATATCAACGAAAAAATACTGATTTTTATAAAAATTAACAACGCGTATATATGTGAATGTATGTATGTGTAGATTGTTGAAACATTTAAACACACTTACAACACATAAGTTATTAAGTGGCCCGAAAAATCAATTTTTTCCACTTATCCCCAAAAATGACAAATGAAAATTAATAACTTTTGAATCACTGATTTAGAAGATCGACACATAAAATTGAACTAATGACCTAGCTTTTTAGTAAAAAATATTTAACTTGCGAAAAAAATGATTATATTTTAGTAATTATTGATTGTAGTCGTATTTTTATTTTTTTTATGACTTTGGACTAGAGGGCGCTATATTTTTTATATTTTTTCTTGAAAGCTGAGAATTTTTTACATAACATATATCGATATGCTATTTTTTTCGTTTTTTAGATATGATTTTTCAAAGTTAACCGGTGGTTCGAAAAATCATTTTTCCCCCTTTGTCCAAAAATAACATTCTGCAAAAAATCATAACATTTTAACTACTGAACCGATTTAGATGATCGATATATTAAATGGAAGCCAATAAGCAAAATTTGAAAAAATATCACACTTGCGGGAAGTTTGGATTCTAGTAGCATAGGTCTAGTTCAGTCACATATGAATATTGATCGAAGACTTAAAACATGTTAGATTTACAAAGTTATAACTTAAAAACGATAATTATAGCATCTCTGATATCGAGATATGTTAGGTAAATAATCCTCAGCTTTCCATGAAAAATATAAAAAATTATAGCGCTCCTATCTTTAACCGAGAAAACTATGAAAAACTAACTGAATCAATAATTACAAAAATAAAAAATTCAATTTTTTCGCAAAAGTTAAATTTTTTCATAGCTTCAATTTGATATGTCGATGATAGGAATCGGTCCAATAGTTAAAAGGTTATGACTTTTTGTAGTGGGAAAAATAGGGAAAAATTGTTTTCGAACCATCGATTAGTTCTGAAAAATCATATTTCAAAAACGAAAAAAAAGCATCTCTGATATCGAGATATTTTATGTAAAAATTCTCAGCTTTCAATTAAAAATATAGAAAAAAGCGCCCCCTAGTCCAAAGCCATGAATACATTAAAAACGACTACAATCAATAATTGCGAAAATAGGATCCATATTATCTGCAAGTTCAATATTTCTCAATTAAAGCTCATTGGCTTGAATTTGATATGTCGATCATCTAAATCGGTTAAGTGGTTCGAAAGTTATAAATTTTTGAAAAAAGTCATTTTTGAAAAAGCGGAAAAAATAATTTTTTGGATCACCCTAAAATGGAAATGGGCACCCTAATGAAAAAATAAAAAAATACGAGTTTAATGTTTTGCGATAAAGAACAAAATTACCACTTTTGACGAAGATCTGAGAACCACTATATTGGTTTGGTATGGAATGGCTGTATATATATATATAAAATACAATCTTACGTGCAGGGGTAACAAATGTACCGCACCACGACTGTATTCTGACGACTGTCACCATCATTGGCCCGTAACAGTCGTTAGATCAATCTATTAACGACAATCACACAGTGAAAATGTCGTGCGACATTTATATTTACTGTCGTGTGCTGTACACGGCTGCATTTCCATATGTGAGTATTTTGTTCATTCGTCTGCGACAGGCCTGGTTGCTAACTAGTCATGTTGTTTGTAGATTCGGAATGCAATCGTAAATGCATTGCTACTGTCGTGAATGATTTTTTTTCCCTCGTGCTGATGATGTCGGGTGTCTTTGTATATATTATGCAACGTCGTTCGCTTACAAAAGTGTGTTCTTTATTCACCAGTATTTTATTCATTTTCTCATTCGCAAACTATAGGTTGTAGGCTTTGAAACGGAAGATAATTTTCAGTTTCTGATGAATTCTGCAGCATATTCCGAAATGGAAAAAAATTATTTGTTGGTCGATGACGCGGCTATCATATGTGGAGAGCAAGTGAGCAGTGTGAGCAACAGGGAAGAATCTGTTGAAAGAAATGCGAGAGGAAGTGTTGTGGGTGGAATTAGCGTAGATGAAAGTTTCGCGGGTGCAAATGCATGGCCAGATGAGAGTGAAGCTGGGGGTAGTGGTGCGAGTAGGAGCAACGATAGAGTGGATCGTTCGGATGGAATTTCTAACCCGAACGGAAATCGAACTCGAAGCCCCCGTGGCAAGCGCCACGCAAACCACTAGGTCATGAGGACCATACATAATAAAAAATATGTCCTTTTTTTAATTCTTTATTGAAGAGACTTTCAGCCTCCTGGGCTGGTTCGCCTCAAAAAAAAAATTGTACTGAGCCTGTTTGAAATCCATCGGTTTTCGAACGTTTAAAGTTGGCTTCATTTGTGTTTATTGAGGCGATTTGAAATTGATTTGATCGAAATAAGGCCAAAAATGCATTGTTATATATTAATCTGTCACCACAATTATTAGTTTCCTACTTGGAGGATAAATCTAAACATTCCCAGCACTGAGTATTTCCCGATGTCATCAATATATTAACAAAGAAACTCTCGCCTAGAATCATTAAGGAATCCGTGCTTTTTTCTCCTATGAATTGCTGCTCATTTGTGTACCTATCTTGATTCGGCCATCCCAACAGTACATCATTCTCGATACAGCCGATCTAAAATTGAATCGGCTGTCTCTGTATATACGTAACTTGTGCTCACAACCACATCCCAGAGCGTACTGGTGAAAAAGCACAAACGCATAAAATAAAGGCTTGTTTTACGACCGCGATTTCTTGGTCATGACATTTTTCTTGCGACTGTCAAATTTGACAGTAACTCGGGTAAACCGATGATATTCATCGCATCGTGAGCGACTGTTACAGCGACAGAATTAATGGAGTAGCAGACACGAAAAAATGGAAAATTAACAGTACGTTTGGCTCACTACGATCGGGCCCGACAAATCAGACAAATTCGACGAAGCACCGTCTGCTATAGTACATGTTTATTTTATTCATTCGTGCTTTGTCGCTTGTATGCGAATATAGCGCGCACACAGTGAGTCTCGATTTTATTTCATACCGACTGTAATGAAAATGCAGTACTTTTGGGACGCCTGCTTACGTGCATCGCTATGTATAAAGTATTAATGAATATGTGAAAATTAACGTTAAAAAAATTTCTATAGATCTGTACACTTTTACAGACTTTTCCACATTTTTAACAGACATTCACATGTTTTTACAGACTTTTTTCAAAAATCATCTGGCATCTCTTCCTTCCACTTTTTATCGAATATTTTCAAATCGCAGGAGTAAACATTTACGTGACTCTGACTTCGTTTGTTTTTATTTCGTTCGGAAAAAACGTTATGTCAAAGAGAGGGGAGATTAAAAATGCGTTGCTCAGTAAAAGGTTGAGATGCTCTTTCATAGATGCAATGGTTAATTAAGCAATTGACGGAAAAATGTAGCTCGTTCATTTTATAATTTTAATTATTTTTGCCCTTGACAACAATACCTCTTTTATAGTGTTGATTATCATAAGAAAAATAACACTCCTGATCGTTGGATCTCTTTTGACATTTCAATTGGATCTTTTTTGACAGCCGTTTTGATTCAGTCCGCACTACCTAGTTCACCATCATTTTCAAACATCCCTACTGTAAACATGTACTAAATATCATCTCATATCCAGTCATGATAGTCGTGTAGAATTATTTTAATATTTGTCAGCTTTCTGATCGAACAACAGGAGCACATTTCATTTGGCGTTATAGTTGTTTTGAAGTCCATAGTGTCATTCTGCTCAATAAATCTTGTCACAAAAAAGTAAGTAAATTCTATTCAATTTGTGAGTTATTCGTAAGCTTTAAGACATTGAGAATGTAGAAAAAATCAATTTTGTTTCATATGGTATGAGTACGCTCTTGAAAGGAATAATATACCGAACTTTTACCATATATCACTTTTTTTTGTTTACTCTCGGAGTACTAAAATGCTGTCATTGAGGCAGCTCAGGGATGATCACAGAGTTGTTCCTCTGGAAGCATTCTAGCTAACATCGTTCAAACACCACCTTATGTCAGCCGTATGAAGTATTAATGTTATGAACCAAATCATCAGAGTTCTGCTTGTATTACGCATACGCAAAGGTAGATTGTAAATATGAGCTTTGAGCCCATTAGAAATTTCATTTTTTAGTAAGGAAGCTCTGTGTGTTAAATTGTAATCTTGAATTAATTGAAAAAATGAACTCATCATTTCCTCCTAATCAGTCAAACGTATACAATATCAGTCCAACGCAATTGCCGCATTTACATCAAATTCCACCAACAGCTAGTCCTGCAAATACAAGTAGTAGTAATTTAACTAAAGCACAACGTCGTATGCTGGGTGAAAGTGAAGCTGCTCGAGCTAAAAGATTGACCAAAAACGCTGAACGAATGAGACAGAAACGAGCCACAGAAACATATGAGGAATACAAGGTTCGTTTGGCTAAAAACGCCGAAACAAATCGTAGGCGAAGGCAAAATGAAACAGAAGCGGAACGTGCCTTGCGTCACATGCGTAATGCAATGAGGCAGAGACTGAGAAGAGCCATGGAATCACCTGAACAGAAGATGCAACGGAAAGCAAAGTTGGCACAACGTATGCGAGAGAAAAGAGCAACCGAAACCCCGGAGCAAAGAAAAGTTAGACTAGAGAAAGGAGCCGCAAGAGCTCGTCACAAATTCCTGACAGAAAGTTCAGAAGAAAGACAAGAACGGAATAGGAAAAAAGCAGAATATGCACGAATGTTTCGAGGTACAAAACAACATAGTGAACCGGCACCAGTTCAAGAATCAGAACCAACAAAAAACCTAGCTCAAAACACAATGGATGTTAAAATAGAACAGCCTCCAACCAATTCCATAGATCATGCACAGCACAATCAAATTCAGCAGCAACATTCCGAAGGTGTTTATGTGAGCCGAGAACAGAACTATCCACCAGTGAAAAACTATCCTATCAATTATCCAGATTTCGGAGCGGCATTTCCAACATTCTTTAACTATTCTCATCTCAAAAACAGCCAGCAAAATGCCTACACTCCCGTTTGTTCGTCGCAAACATATTATTCAGAACTAACCGTACCCTCACATTACATGAAACATGACCGAACTCTTCATGTTCCTAAAAGCGCAGAACCTCTACATCCGCATTCGAACCTGTCAAAAGAAACGCATCAGAAAAACTGAATTGGTAATTTAGCTTTATTTAAATACAATTTTTTAATCGCATAAATTTATTATTATGTACAATAAATTCAGGGAAAACTCGTTCATCTTTTCAGGTCACAATGCCAGCCATAACAACGCTTCATACTTATGATACCGTATACTGCGCTGATTCCGTGGCTTGGTGCCCACACGATTATTACGAACACTTATTCGCGTGTGGAACATACCAACTGAGTGAGGGAGAATCCCTAACAAGCACCAGTGGCCAGAGCACTCGTAAAGGTCGTATTTTGCTTTTCGATTTTGATTTGGACCAAAACTTACTCATTTGCAAGCAAAAGATTGAAACATCAGCTGTTTTGGACCAAAAATGGCATTCTTCCATACCGAGCATGGCAGTAGCAAACTCTAACGGAGAGATTTCGATGTATAAGTTTTCGACAGAAAATCTGCTAACTCCCGAGGATACATTGAAGATTTCTTCCGAAGAGGAAGGCGAAATTTTAGCTCTCTCACTTGATTGGACATCCCAGGGAGATAAACTAGCAGTTAGTGACTCTAAAGGTGGCATTTCAATCATTAGTGTCGAAGAATCAAGCTTACGACAAGTGCATCGATGGGTCGCTCATACTTTCGAAGCCTGGATTTGTGCCTTTGATAAAAATAATCAGAACATTTTATATACAGGTGTGCTACACGTGAAACTAAATAACCTACAAAAAGCTAAGTTGCAACTATTTCAGGCGGAGACGATAGTCTCCTGTGCGTGTACGATATGCGTTGTTTACAATTTACAATTGCCAAAATGAAGAACAAATCACATAGAGCGGGAGTCACTTCAATACTGTCTTTTTCTCAGCAGGAGAATTTATTGGCAACGGGGAGTTACGATGATAATTTAAGAATCTTTGATATACGATCAATGAAATCGAGTGTCAGCGAGACGAATCTTCAAGGCGGTGTTTGGCGACTGAAATCACATCCTATCCAGCCGTCACAAATATTGTGCGCTTGCATGTATCATAATTTTAGTGTAGTAACCCTGAATGAGGATCACAGTATATCAGTCGATGCGGAATATAATGAACATGGAAGCATATGTTACGGATGCGATTGGAGTTACAAGAAAAGTGAGCGTTCTGCAAAGTACTTTGCGTCTTGTTCATTCTATGACCACAAAATGTGCTTGGCTGTTCTTAAGGGGGAAAAATAAACTGTAGCAATACATCTCAAGAGAAGATTCCATGAGTTTTCTTATTCCATTATATAATGTGTATAACTAGAATAGAGTTTTGGCCATTTATCTCTCGTCCGCTTGTGCTTATCGTGTATTTTCCTGATGTTTTTGATTGCCATCGGGTACATAGGACCACATAGGGTCGACCTATCACGGTTGTTCTGAGCATTCGATACTGCCCTCCAGTAAGCCAACAAAAACATCTGTAGGAACCTTCATGATTACTAATGAATAAAATATTATGAAAATCCGGACACCGGTTATGGAGTAAACCGATAGATTATGGCAAGACTCGGTTATTCTGGGCATTCGATACTGCCCAAACTCATTGGGGATGGAGGTCTGCTGGCTGTTAGTTGGAAGTTCATATCACCAGAACTACACATTCATAAAGGTGGCCGTACACTGTTTGCCCAGAGGTCAAATATTTGATATTTTTGACAGATAAAGTTTGATTTGATATTTGTACAATCACTATTTTGTTTGCCACTCTTCAATTTTCAACAGTGGTAACAATATCAAACACCAAACATGGAAAAAATCGACTGAAATATTCAAAGTAACCTAACCATGTACCGACAGGTTCGAAGAACAGACTGAAAAAATATTTTAGGCATCCAATAATTGAATATTTGCTTGTCGTATTTTGAGTAGAATATATTTGATCAGTACACGTTGACCAAATTTTATCTGTCAAAAAGAGTCAAATATTTTGCTTCGGTCAAACAGTGTATGAGCACCCTTATACCATGGACAGACATACAACTGTTCTAGCGCTGTACGTGTACAGCGTTGTACAGGTACCACGATAGCATGACACACATACTTTGGTTGTACATTGTACCGCATGTCAGACTGACAAATAGAAGTTTGAATTTATTGCATTGTATTTTCATCAATATTTCAATGAAAAAGGTTTTTATTTAGCGTCTAAACTATCGAACACAACAAATATGTTTCCACTCTGAGTTATTAACTCAAGAGAAAGTCAATGAAAAGAATGTATACCAAATGCTTTGATTCGTTTTGTTCATGCTACCCACCACTAACCATCTATGGCGCTGCGCACAGTACAACTGTAGCCATGTACAGCGGTAAAACAGGTCGGTACTGGTACAGCGATTGTACCGAGTTGCTTGCATGGTTTTAGCGCTGTACATGGTGACAGACATACAATTTTCGAAGTACAACGGTAGTACAGCTGTATGTCTGTCATAAGTATTATACCATGGACAGACATACAACTGTACTAGCGCTGTACGTGTACAGCGTTGTACAGGTACCACGATAGCATGACACACATACTTTGGTTGTACATTGTCCGCATGTCAGACTGACAATCAGAAGTTTGAATTTATTGCATTGTATTTTCACAAATATTTCAATGAAAAAGGTTTTTATTTAGCATCTAAACTATCGAACACAACAAATATGTTTCCAATCTGAGTTATTAACTCAAGAGAAAGTCAATGAAAAGATTGTATACCAAATATTTTGATTCGTTTTGTTCATGCTACCCACCACTAATCGTCTATGGCGCTGCGCACAGTGCAACTGTAGCCATGTACAGCGGAAAAATAGGTCGGTACAGGTACAGCGATTGTACCGAGTTGCTTGCATGGTTCTAGCGCTGTACATGGTGACAGACATACAATTTTCGAAGTACAACGCAAGTACAGCTGTATGTCTGTCATAAGTATAATACCAGGGACAGACATACAGCTGTACTTGCGTTGTACGTGTACAGCGTTGTACAGGTACCATCGTACCATGACAGACATACTTTGGTTGTACATTGTACCGTATGTCAAACTGACAATCAGAATTTTTTCCAATTTTCACCACATATTTCAATGAAAAAGGTTTTTATTTAGCGTCTTAGCTATCAAACACAACAAGCAAGTTTCCAGTCAAAGTTATTAACTCAAGAGAAAGTCAATGAAAAGAATGTTTACCAAGTGTTTTGATTCGATTTGTTTATGCTACCCACCACTAACCGTCTATGGCGCTGCGCACAGTACAACTGTAGCCATGTACAGCGGTAAAACAGGTCGGTACAGGTACAGCGATTGTACCGAGTTGCTTGCATGGCCCTAGCGCTGTACATGGTGACAGACATACAATTTTCGAAGTACAACGCAAGTACAGCTGTATGTCTGTCATAAGTATTAGATTACAACCAGCCTCGCCATCAACCGTCAAATGACGTTATCGAGTTCGCCAGTGGAGCTCTCCATCTCGTCAGCATAACAGATGTCGCGGCGGCTCGTTACGGCTTCAATTTGCTAGTCATGCGTATCGTAAGCTCAATTCAGCGTCTTGTGAGTGCATCATCCGGTGAAATCCGAAAAACTTTTGAAAATCGTCAACAGTGAAAGGAAAAACTCAAAACAGATCATGCTGAGTTCGCCTCCTTAGATGTTTCTTCGGATGTCATTATTCTGACGACGCTCGTGGTCACTTCTTTTATGGTCATTTGTGCTGCAGAAAAATAAAAAGTTCGCCTTCGCCGGGTCCTGTCGGCTTATACCAGGGACAGACATACAGCTGTACTTGCGCTGTAATACCATGGACAGACATACAGCTGTACTTGCGTTGTACGTGTACAGCGTTGTACGGGTACCATCGTAGCATGACAGACATACTTTGGTTGTACATTGTACCGTATGTCAAACTGACAATCAGAAATTTGACCAATTTTCATCACATATTTCAATGAAAAAGGTTTTTAATTAGCGTCTAAACTATCAAACACAACAAACAAGTTCCCAATCTGAGTTATTAACTCAAGAGAAAGCCAGTGAAAAGAATGTTTACCAAGTGTTTTGATTCGGTTTGTTCATGCTACCCACCACTAACCGCGTATGGCGCTGTGCACAGTACAGCTGTAGCCATGTACAGCGGTAATACCATGGACAGACATACAACTGTACTAGCGCTGTACGTGTACAGCGTTGTACAGGTACCACGATAGCATGACACACATACTTTGGTTGTACATTGTACCGCATGTCAGACTGACAATCAGAAGTTTGAATTTATTGCATTGTATTTTCACCAATATTTCAATGAAAAGGGTTTTTATATAGCGTCTAAACTATCGAACACAACAAATATGTTTCCAATCTGAGTTATTAACTGCGCACAGTACAACTGTAGCCATGTACAGCGGAAAAAAAGACGGGTGGGTAATGTCGGGGACATAACCGGAGTGACGTAGGACTATACAAAGGGGACAGCTTTTGTTAAATATATATTTTAAATATATTGTTTTATTTTCTTCTCCTACGTGAATACCTACCTATCTACCTGAAAAATGGATTAGTTTACTGTTTACTCTTTATGAATATGTTGATGGTTCTGAGAAGAACCTTTGGTGTTGTGTTTTTGTTATCACTCGATATTCCCATCTTGTTCGGTTAAACCTTCTTGTTTAGCTATTGCGTTTGCCACTCGCCACAGCTTTCACAGTTGGAAAATTTCTTCCCATCCAGCTTGTGACATGTTGTTCAGTAAATTACATTTAATGCGACATGCCGGAGAAACACTTTGCCACTCACTGAAACTAATTGTTGCCTTGATGAGTGCCGAACCGAAGCTGCTCTGTTCTTGATGCGGGTTTTCTGATTGTCGTGAGCAGCTTTGCAAGCCAACTCGAGCACTCCGACGGCCGAAACTCTATAATCGCTGTTAGGTATACTGGTGCTCCGGCACCAATTCGTTCGGCCTAGTTACCCTTGCGGAGCAATCAGTGAATGCGATCAACAGGGAACTGGAGACCTGCACGGTTCGAGTGAGACTTTGCCTTTCCCTTAACTTGTCCTCCTTTATTACGTCCACGATGCCGATGCCGTACAACCACACGGGTTTACGGTTTGAAAGAAAATAAGATATTTTTTTGGGGTCCGCGTGTTTTATACTCTAGCGGTACACACTCACAGGATAGAGACAAATCGGCAAACTCAGCCAGAGGGGCGAGTCCAACGAGACGAACAAATGAGCGTTAAAAAGGAGCGATGGCAAAAAAATACATTCATTACAATTTGTTCGCTCGTTGGACTCACATACAGGCTAAAAAGGGTCCTTTTCAGGATCACAAAATTATCTTCAATCTAAAGAGTTTATTGTTTTGTTATCACTCGATATCCTCATCTTGTTCGGCTAAACCTTTCTGTTTAGCGATTGCATTTGCCACTCGCCACAGCTTTCACAGTTGGAAAATTTCTTCCCATCCAGCTTGTGACATATTTTACAGTAAATTACATTCAATGGCACGTCGCATTACCACCACTCAGTATCGGATTGGAGGTAATTTTAAACTGTAATTGAACATTTGCGATGACAGTGGTACAGTGTCGGCATTCAATGAGGGGTCATAATTTGGACCCCGAACTCTATGTTTACAAAAATGTCCAACTAAATATGTCGCATTACAGGTCCGTCCAATTAGCTAAATGTCGAGATAAGTGTAAATTACTGTACTTTCAATCTAGAAACAATTTAAGAATTGATGAAAATCAATAAGCTCAGAACAACTGCCAAATTCACATACTCATCATATCCTGGCAAACAAATTATGAAAAAATCAATTTGTGTTTTATTATTATTTTGAATATTGTTCTAGAAAGCATTGAACTGTATTTCCTAAACTCTTTTTTGGAAGGTTTAATGGCCCTGGAAAGCGCCTTGTTTTATGGAATGGTTCCAATTTAGAAAACTTAGTACTCGTGGTTTTGAAAAAAACCATTTTGAACGCCCTCGATGCCGCCTTGTTCTGGATTTGCCACCAAAGCAGTGTGTATAAAGAACAAACTTTTTTCTTCTGCTACCTGATGCCGTTTTGCGATTGCGTTTGCCACTCGCCACTCGCTGCAACTGCCTGTTGTTGTCTTGATGTCCAGCGAACCGAATGTGGTCTGTTCTGAAAGTGGGTTTTCTTATCGTCGCGAGCAGCTTTACCAGTTAACTCGATCACTTCGGCGGCCGAAACTATATACCGGCGGCTAGGTGGACTGGTGCACTTGTACTAACGCGCTCGGCCTAGCTACCCTTGCGGAGCAATTGGCGAATACACCTACGGGAAATTGCAGACCAACACGGTTCGAGCGGGATTTTGCGTTTCCCTTCACTTTTCCTCCTTTGTCATGTCCAGACATGGCTGCTTGTGTTGGTTTGTTGATGTGATGTGATGCGAAACGATGTGGTGTACGGTTTGAATGAGAATGATCGTTACGGCAGCGGAGCGGGGATTTTTAAGCTGAATGGCTGGCTCGAGAATTACGCATGTGTGAGACTGCGACCAATGTTTCGTTTATTTTTTTTATTTTTTCTTTCCAATCGTGCTTCATTCTATTTCGCTGCTGCTCTGGTTGCCCGTTTTGGTCGGTACGATTTGAGGAGCACAAAATGGACCAATCAAAAATGGGCACATAGTGCATTTTAACAATGCTTGATATTTCACAATTATTCAATTATTAATCTGAAGAAAAATGAAATGTTATTCGTTATGATAGATGCGTAGATATATTTCCTATCAATTGATGCAAAAACCTTTGCGATCTATTGAGAAATGCTCGAGTTATAAGCGTTCCAAATCTTGCATTTTTTCCTACTTGTTCAGTGCCTAGATTTCCATTTCACCCCCTATATCTTCCGGTTAGACGTAGTCCTACGTCAATAGATCGGTACAGGTACAGCGATTGTACCGAGTTGCTTGCATGGTTCTAGCGTTGTACATGGTGACAGACATACAATTTCCGAAGTACAACGGTAGTACAGCTGTATGTCTGTCATAAGTATAAGAGTACAGCGTTGTACAGGTACTATCGTACCATGACAGACATACTTTGGTTGTACATTGTACCGTATGTCAAACTGACAATCAGAATTTTTTCCAATTTTCACCACATATTTCAATGAAAAAGGTTTTTATTTAGTGTCTAAACTATCAAACACAACAAACAAGTTTCCAATCTGAGTTATTAACTCAAGAGAAAGTCAATGAAAAGAATATTTACCAAGTGTTTTAATTCAGTTTGTTCATGCTACCCACCACTAACCATTTGTGGCGCTGCGCACAGTACAACTGTAGCCATGTACAGCGGTAAAATAGGTCGGTACAGGTACAGCGATTGTACCGAGTTGCTTGCATGGTTCTAGCGCTGTACATGGTGACAGACATACAATTTTCGAAGTACAACGGTAGTACAGCTGTATGTCTGTCATAAGTATTACCATCGGTTTTGTTCTGCCGCTGCATTGTTAATCTAGCAAAGCCACTTTCTGTCATCTTTACCCGATCGCTCAATGATGGAGTATTCCCTGAAATTTAGAAGTAGTCTTTCATGTTTCCTGTCTTCAAAAACGGTGATAAAAGAATTGCCAGGAACTATCGTGGAATAACGAGTTTGTCGGCTGCGTTCAAGTCGTTTGAAATCATCGACAGCGAAGTAATTCTTATTCAATCCAAGAGCTACATCTCTACCGATCAGTACGGTTTTATGCCTGGTAGGTCGATCACCACGAATTTGTTGAACTTCATCAACACCTGCACTGCAACCTAGTTATTTCCCTAGCGACTCATGGGATGCGAATGAGTGAAAAGGTGTTTTTTTGTAACTTTTTACTCATTTGCATCTCAAGAGTCGCTGGAAAATAACGGTCCACTGTGAAGAACGGAAGGAGCGAACGAATACAATCATCTCAATTATAGAACCAAGGGTTGTGATTGACCCGCTTCAATCGAGTCAGCTACTGCCAACACCCCTGGTAGCTTTACGCTCGCTGGATATGAATCAGTGGAGGCATATCATCTCAATCACTGAACCACGGGTTTTGATTGAACCGCTGAAGGCAAGTCGGGTACCCAATCAGCAACTAGCAACCCCTCAGGTAGCGCTAAGCCCACCTAACACGACACAATGGAAGCATATCCTCTCATTGTCTGAACTACGGGTTGTACTGGAATAGTTGGCAATGGTGATGGTAATTGAGCTTCTTAGGACAAGGCTACTAGCAAAACCTCAAGTAGCGTTAGAGCGACTAGATAGGGAAACCGTCGAACCGCAAACCCAGTTCGAAAGGCCGAACACACATCTGAGGCCTGGTTTGACCTGAATTGGATTAAGAATCATTATTTGACATCACTTTGCGAAGCCGTCTCTATGATTCCCAATTGTTATGGTCCAGTTGTTAATTCGGAGAGAGGGCAGTTACATTGACTAATTCAAGGAAGTCAACGAGGTCTTTGGTTAGATGATATCGGTGTTCAGCTGGCACTATGACTAGAACGCTTCATTCACTTTCTTAGGCATCTCGTAGGAGGATCACCCATTTAAGGTAGACTCCAGGATATTACAGAGACGGGTTGAGCTGTCTCGATTTATGCTGGAGAAAAGCGAGCGTGATAACTTGCTTTCCAGGGGGTCTCCGTAGCCACATTGGTTGCGCGTTCGCTTAGTAAGCGATCGATCGTGAGTTCAAAACTCAGGGCCCTCATTGACCATCTTTGTGTTGTTACAGAATAGCTACGTCCACGCAACAATCATCAGCGATGGAGATCGATCCACGGTCGAAATAAGATCGGTTCATCCATACAACTGCTCTGCTCTGCCAGACACATCGGGCTACTGTTCTATAAATAACTCAACAATGATCAATCAACTGTCTCCGCTGTCCGGTGGTCCAACTGGATAATGGAAGAACAGAAAGAATAACTCTTACGCCTAAATGGCTACTGTGTGAATGTACCATATGTAATGGTATAGAAGGAATACTGGCGAATGGCAACTGTGTAATGTGCTAATTATAGATATGATAACCATGTGACATGTACACGATTAAAATTCGGCTCTGTTACAGCTAAAATGCTAATGAGCCTTAAATAAATAAATGGGATAAAAAAAAAACTTGCTTTCCAGTCAAGTGACCAGTGATGAATAAAAAATTTCGACCTATATTCCATACAGACAACTCCAATGGATAAGAATAAGTATGTCATCAAAATCCGTCCCGCAATTAACGTTCCTTCATGTTATGCGTAGTTTAGAACCTTCATGACGTGATCTACTGGCAATAATTGGAAGCACGCAAGACAGTCGATCGGCACCGACATCAGGATCTGCTTAGCAAAGTGGGCAAGACGCATAGAAGGCGGATCCAATGTCTTAGTTGTTAAGAAATCCATATCTTTGTAATACTGATAATGCGCCACCGCATGAAGCGCGGGGAACAGTAGTGAAGACGCAGGAATGAGGGTTTGAGGTGTTAGAGCATCCTCCGTACTTGCCTGACCTAAGCCCAACAGATTATCACTTGTTCAGGTCCAGTGGCGTTTGAGAAACTCCATGAGTCCACTTGACGTTCTTGTGAGAAAACGACAAAAAACTGTTTTTCTCAAAATTTTGACCTGGTCCTTCAATTTGTTGGTATGAGGCGTGCCTATACCATCGTTGAGTGCAAACAAAATTCGAATCAACGCGCACCGAAACAAAGTTGAAATGTTTTGTTGTCAACAACGTTCGCTTTAATGCCCCTTAGAGGGAAATAGTAGTCGAAAAAATCAAAACAGTAAAGTAAGTAGAATAAGTCTCCCAAAAACTTCTCCACCTTTTCAACAGAATTTGACTGAAATTTTGATATACTGTCAAAATTTCAATCGCATGAAAAGCCCAGCAAAAATGAAGGAAATTCATCAAAATCTTTTACCCGCTTCTTTCGATGTAATTCTTGCAACTGAAACTAGGTGGGATGAAAGCGTAAGAAGCGAAGAAATTTTTTGGAAAAATTTTTAACGTATTTCGGCACGACCGTAACTTATCGTTATCTCAGAAGAAGTCTGGAGAAGGGGTCCTCATTGCCATTAATGCAAATTTCACTTCTGAGGAACTTATAACCGAAAAACATAAAGAATTTGAGCATGTATGGGCAAAATTATCTATAGCTGGCGAAGTACACATATTTGCTTCTGTGTATTTCCCACCCGAACATGCAAATAAAAAGTCGTATGAATTATTTTTTCAGACGGCAAATCGAATTGCAGAAACACTAGAACCAGAAGTGAAATTGCATATATCTTGTTAAGTTGAATAAAACACGTCTTGGTTGAACAAATGAACCATTACGAATGAGGTATATTTCTGATTATTCTAATGACATAAATAATCCTAGCTTACTACGACCAATCAGTTTCTACAACAACACTCCTCCTAAACGGTTACGGTCAGTCCAATCAGCTTGGCTAACTTCTCCAGTCTAATGCGCTGCAATGGTTTTGTCATGAGGTCTGCTACCATATCTTCAGACGGGCAGTAGACACACTTCATCTCTTGCTTCTCTATCAGCTCTTCGGTTCATCCGATGCAGCCGATCCATGGTTCGAATCCAACGCCAAGCATTGATGGGGACCGTCGTCCTCATCACTGGAATCCTCGACGTCTCGCGGTTCATCGGATCTGACCTGTGGATTAGGATTGACGGGGAGACCTTTGCTCTGAACGTGAAAGTCTTTATACTTGCGTGGAAGTACGTGCTGCCTTCCGCTGCCCTCGACACCTGTGACCGAGGTGGATTTGAAAATTTTCGCGGAGGGAGCACAGTCACATCGTCAGAGTCAGTAGAGGTGTCATTGTCGTCTTCGTCTTCTGAGATTTCCTCTGCGGTTTCATATGCAGCCTCATCGAACTCTTAATCGGTAGGAACGGCCATCGATAGAACGCTTCCGAAATCCACCGGAACCACAGTTCGTTGTTGGTTTGCTGGAAGTCCCTTTTCGTCGATGCACTAGTTGATGAAACACACATCTCTGCTCTTCAGAAAGCACTTCGTCTTGGGATCATACAAACGGTAGCCTTTTGTCTCCTCCTCAAATCCAGTCAATATACACGGTCTCGACTTTGGATCCCATTTCTGTCGTTTCTGTTTGGGCACTTGCACCATGGCCTTCGTTCCAAATACCCTGACATGGGAAATGTCCGGTTTCCGTCCGCTCCAGACCTCTTCGGGAGTCAAGTCATGCCCACGAGTCGGAGATCTGTTCACGAGATAAACCGCCGCAGCCGTTGCCTCTGCCCAGAAGGATTTCGAAAGATTTGCCTCGAATAACATACAACGTGCCCGTTCGGTAATCGTCCTGTTGGCACGCTCCGCCAGTCCGTTCTGCTCCGGCGTATAATCACTGGTTGTTTGGTGCCGTATTCCCATCTGTTTCAAGAAATTCTGAAACCCGTTATTGGTATACTCCTTACCATTATCTGTTCGCAGGATTTTTATCTTCCGCTCGCACTGGCGCTCCGCTTGTGCTTGGAATTCCTCGAACTGACCAAGGACCTCCTCTTCAGATTTTGTCTTCAAGAAGTACACGAAAATCTTCCGAGATCGATCGTCTATGAATGTAACATAATAACGGCTTCCAGATGGTGACGATACCTCCATTGGTCCTGCTATATCTGAATGGATCACTTCCAGTAAGTCCTCTGCTCTCGATCCGCTCTTGCTAAACCGGATACGGGTCTGCTTCCCCATTGGACACACAGTGCAATCGCTACGGTTTTCGCTTGAAATTTGTATTCCGCTCGCAACGCCATTCGCCAGCTTCTTCACGCTGTTGTAGTTGAGATGCCCCATACGCTTGCGCCAGGTTTCTACAGATGCACTGGCGGAGCTCAACATTGCTCTACCAGCTCTAGGACCAACCTCTTCCAACTGCGCCAGCTTGAATAGATAATTCTCGATGACTCCGGTTGCCACCAGCTTACCTTGAGGATTATAGATCTCACAGCCACTGGATTCGAATACAACCTTGAAGCCCTTCTTCACAATCTGCACCACCGACAGAAGGTTTGTCGACAGATCAGGGATGAAATGCACATCGTGTACTGGAATCTCGGTTCCGATTTCCTGGCACGCTGGATGGAGAGTTACCGTACCACAAGCTTCGATTCTCATTGTTTCTTTGTTGGCAGCAACTACGACTCCGTTTCCGCTACACACGTCTTCCAGAAGTTCCAGATCCCACGTCATGTGGCGAGTCGCTCCCGAATCCAGGTACCACTGGTTCTTCTCTTGGCCTTGAATCGTCGACAACATCGTGCAAACAACATCTGCTTTCTTGCTTCCGTTTCCTAAATTCTCCGGGCAGAACTTCGCGATATGGCCAAGCTAGCTGCATTTTCTACATTGCGGGCCTTTTGACAGTGCCGAGTTTTTCTTGCTTTTTCCGTTGCCTTGGGCGACTTCCGTTTTTGGTTTGAACTTACCCTTAGCAACGAACGCTGTTTTTTCACTTGGCAACAGCTCTTCCTGCAGCAAAATGGTCATTATCGAGTCCCCCGTTATCGCTGTTCCCGAGTTCTTCAGAGCCATGACCATGGGTTGATACCGCTCGGGAAGTCCAGCTAACAGAAGAACACCTACAAACCGTTCCGGGATCGTGAATCCAATTTCGTTTAACTGATGGCATGTCGAGATTATCCTGTTCGCGTAGGCTTCCATGGTTCCGCAAGATTCCAGGTCGGTCCGGATCAGCTTGTAAAGCAGACAAACTTCCCGCGTCAGGCCACCTTCCTCGAACGCGTTGTTGAGCTTCATCCAAGCTTCCCGAGCTGTTTTTGTGTCACGTACATGGTAAAAGTTTGCAATCAAATGTAGCCTACAAGGCATAGAATGGCAAACTTTATTGAACAGCGAACGAGATGTCAACTTAACTGTACATATTCTTCACGAAATTCTGAATAACATAATATCAGAATTTGTGCCGGAGAAAAGAAGACGAGAAATTCAACCAGCAAAATTTCCTATTTGGTTTAACGTTCAAATGAGAAATCTAAAGAATAAAAAACAAAAAGCACATAAAAATACAAAATAGACAAAAGTCATCAAAATTTGCTGGAATATCAAAATATTTCCCAAGAATTAAATTTTGCAATTAAAAGTGCACACGAAGAGTACAATTGAAAGTTCGAAACTGAAGTCAAATCATGCCCAAAGAAATTCTTTAATTACGTAAAGTCTAAGCTCAAAAGCAATAACTTCCCATCGCAGATGCATCTCGATGAGGATGTGAGGAATTCTCTTTGCTTGTAATCTCTTTGCAAATTTCTTTCAGGAAGTATATACCACATTTTCCGAAGAAAATCGCGATCGGAACTACTTTTCATTTTTACCGGAATATCCAAATGACATATCGGTGAACACACAACAGGAAATATGCCATGCACTAAAAAAATAGACGGAAAAAAAGGACCAGGACCTGACGGAATAGCACCTATATTCCTAAACAACCTGGCTGAGGAACTCACCCTTCCCTTACATTGCATTTTCAATATGTCACTACAAACTGGAATATTCCCAGAAAAATGGAAACAATCTTTTTTGGTACCTATCTTTAAATCAGGCGCTATATCTGACGTTCGTAATAATCGCCATTATCTCTTGCATTCCTAAACTATTCGAAGCAATAGTCAACGAAGAAGTCTTCCAACAAGTAAAGAATAGAATTACGTGTATGCAACGTGGATTCTTCAAAGGCCGTTCAACTGCAACTAATCTGTTGGCCTTTGTGACTTTTATTTTGAATGCAATGGAAAATGGCAAACACGTAGAAGCTCTTTACACTGACTTCAGTAAAGCATTTGACCGTATCGACATTCCATTACTACTCTTCAAATTGCAGAAAATTTGAATGGAACAAAGACTCTTAAACTGGCTCAATTCTTATCTAACAAACCGTGTTCATTTTCAAAATTCTCTTTCAAATCCAGTAAAAGTCACTTCGGGAGTCCCACAAGGCTCTCATCTTGGTCCTATTCTTTTCATTCTGTACGTTAATGACATCTCCTTCGTTCTCAAGCGTATCAATGTACTTGTCTATGCCGACGACATGAAGCGTTTCGCGGAAATTGGAAATGATAACGACATCGAAGCATTTCGAAACGAAA